>NC_053041.3:24365161-25763086 GCF_002575655.3 Aegilops tauschii subsp. strangulata | reverse complement strand
GAAATGAATAGTAAGAAAAATGATTATGCTGTTAGAGTGGCTACTAGAACTGGTAGAATGACTCAGGAACCTTTGTATCCTGAAGGCCACCCTAAGAGAATTGAACAAGATTCTCAGAGAAATAATATTGATACACCTAGTTCTTCTAAAAGGAAGAAAAAGAAAAATGATAGGACTTTGCATGCTTCTAGTGAACCTATTGCTGAACCACTTGAGAATCGAAATGATATTCCTATTTCTGATGCTGAAACACAATCTGGTAATGAACATGAACCTAACAAAAATGCTAATGAAGATGTTCATGATGATGCTCCACCTAGTAATGACAATAATGTAGAAATTGAACCTTTTGTTGGTCTTGATAACCCACAATCAAAGAATCAACGTTGTGATAAGAGAGACTTTGTTGCTAGGAGTCACGGTAAAGAAAGAGAACCATGGGTTCAGAAACCCATGCCTTTTCCTCCCAAACCATCCAAGAAAAAGGATGATGAGGATTTTGAGCGCTTGGCTGAAATGATTAGACCTATCTTTTTACGTATGCGATTAACTGATATGCTCAAAATGAATCCTTATGCTAAGTATATGAAGGATATTGTTACAAATAAGAGAAAGATACCGGAAGCTGAGATTTCCACCATGCTTGCTAATTATACTTTTAAGGGTGGAATACCAAAGAAACTTGGAGATCCAGGAGTACCCACTATACCATGCTCCATTAAAAGAAACTATGTTAAAACTGATTTATGTGATCTTGGAGTCGGTGTTAGTGTTATGCCTCTCTCTTTATATCATAGACTTGACTTGAATAAGTTGACACCTACTGAAATATCTTTGCAAATGGCTGATAAATCAACTGCTATACCTGTTGGTATTTGTGAGATGTGCCTGTTGTGGTTGCAAACGTTACTATTTTAACGGACTTTGTTATTCTTGATATTCCCGAGGACGATAGTATGTCTATTATTCTTGGAAGACCATTTTTGAATACTGCAGGGGCTGTTATTGATTGCAACAAAGGCAATGTCACTTTTCATGTTAATGGCAACGGGCATACGGTACACTTTCTGAGGAAACAACCTCAAGTCCATAGTATCAATTCTATTGGAAAAATTCCATCGATTATTTTTGGAGGTTTTGAATTTCCTCTTCCTACTGTCAAGAAGAAATATGATATTCTTATTATTGGGGATGTGCATATCCCCGTTGAGGTAACATAGTGTTATTCGAAATTTCTCCGGTTCCATGTTATTCGGAATGAGTTTGTCAACAAGACTTGATTAACCTTGTTAGTGGATTCCTTTTGATGAGCATGAGATGGATGAAACTAGAAGGCACAACCTTCTGTACCCTACTTTTACTTTCTGTTATTTAGTTGAAATAAAGTAAAAATAGTATTTTTCTGTCTGTTTTCTGATTTATCTGTGCAATATAAAAATACCCCAAAAATAAAAGTTCTCCAAATGCCCTGAAAATGGACTATGGTTTTTTCTGGAATATTTGAGAATATCTGGCACTGAGAACACAGCAGGAGGGGAAAGCACCTGGCCACGAGGGTGGAGGGCGCGCCCTACCCCCAGGGCGCGCCCCCTGCCTCGTGGGCCCACGGTGGCCCTCCTCCACTTATTTCTGCACCCATTCACTCCTTCTTCCTCCCACAAACACCAATATCCAGCTCAAGAGCAAGTTCTAGCTCATTTTGCTGCGATTTTCGATCTCCTTGCTCAAAGCACCTCTCACAAAACTGCTTGGGGGGATTGTTCCTTGGTATGTGACTCCTCCATTGGTCCAATTAGTTTTTCTTCTAGTGCTTTATTCATTGCAAACTTGTGCTACCTAGGTGACCGTGTTCTTGAGCTTGCATGTCAAATTTATATGGTTCCAAGTAGTTCTAATGCATGATATAGTCTCTAGGCACTTGTAGGAGTAGTTGCTATCAATTTTATTGAGGTTGGTTCACTTTTGTTTGAAGTTACTAAAAATTTCAGATTATTTCAGAAAATAATGAAGAGATTTTTGAGGGGCTCATCGAGCCGAAGCTCGAAGGAAAAGCAAAATGAAGAAGCACAGAGGCCCAAATATAATTTGCCTCGCACCGCGGAGGTTCGGCCGTGTGAATGGCCTTCCGATGATTTCTTGAGAGAAGCCGGGATTTATGATGATTTCTATTCATTGGCTGAGAATGCTGGCCTCACCGACTTCCTCCGCGACCAACGCCATCAGTATCTCTTACTCACCAATACTTTTGTGCAAAACTTCTACTATTTTCCTAAAGAAACACCTCCTTCAGTAGAGTTTCATTTATATGATGTTGTTAAGAAGATGCCACTAGATGAACTTTGCAAGGTTTGCAAAATACCCTTCGAGGGTACCTTAGATGAACCACATCACAAAGATGTGGACGGGTTTATTGACACCATTACTGTAGGGGAAACAAGGAAGGTTTCCGATGCAAGAATGACTAGCATACATTTTCCTGTTTTACGCTACTTTGCCATATTTTCTAGTCGTTGCCTGATTGGTCGCGGAAACTCTGGAAACCTTAGTGTTCCTGATATTATCATTTTGCTCCATGGCTTATATTCCGATAACACTGTTAGTATGGGCGGTATTATTGCTAAACGGTTAAGTTTGAACCGTACTAAGGGTCCCATCTTTGGAGGTATTTATGCTTCACGCCTTGCTGCACATTATAACATACCTATTAGGCACTATGAGAAAGAAGAAAAATTGCTGCCCAATGCTTATTTAGATTATAAGAGTATGGTAGCGCATGACTTTATTGTTAAGAACAAGGAAGGGGAGCTTAAATACAAATTGTTCTTTGATAAACATCAGCCTGAGACTATTATCTTGCCTGCTCCTTCCTTGTTTAATTTATCTGAAGGTCCGTATCTCGTTCCGTGGGTGGCCATTCAAGCCTACCGGAACCCTACACCAGCCCCGGAGCCGGAACTACAATTTGAGCCGCCACGACAGTCTGATTACTTTTGGGATCCGGAGATGACTGCCAGCCAGTGGCAGTCAGAGTCCTCTTCATCTCAGTACGACCCCATCTGCAACTATGGATATCCACCAGGCCATCCTTGGCAATAAACCAACTTAGGCCAAAACCCTAAGCTTGGGGAAGTACGTATTTCCCACCGACATTACATTTATGTTCACACACTCATTGCTAGATGACGGTGCTCATACTCTTTCCCTGTAATATCCATGCTAGTTTATTTTCTTTTTCTTGCTTTCTTCTTGTGTGTTTGATAAACTTAAAAAAAACCAAAAAAATTAGTGTAGCTTTTAGCTAGTTTACTTTTTTTGTTGTAGTAGTAATAATTAAAAAGAAAACCCAAAAAGATTTCCTGTTCTTCTTTTGCTTGTTGGGAGCTTTCCCGTGTAAATAGCTTTTATTTCTTTTCTTTTCTTTGGGGTCGATAGGAGGAGACCATGATTAAATTGTTGAAGTGGCTCTTATATGCATTATTGTTGATTTAACCAAGAGCCCATATTGCCTTGTCTTCTCCTGTTTATTGAATGCTCGCAGATTCCAGCTTAGTCCAATGCACGTGCACTCTTATTATTTTCACATTGTTCGGTCGTGCAAGTGAAAGGCAATTATGGTGATATATGATGGACTGACTGAGATGACAAAAGTTGGTATGAACTCGACCTCTCTTGTTTTTGTAAATGCGATGCGTTCATCGCTCCTGATTCAGCTTATTATGAATAAACATGTTTGCAATCACAATTAGAGATCATAGTTACTCGTGCCATGCTTGATTAGCTATGAGTTATAATGGTTTACCTTGCGTGCCAACATGCTATTAAAATGGTTGTGATGTGGTATAGTGGGGTGGTATCCTCCTTTGAATGATTTAAGTGACTCGACTTGGCACATGTTCACACATGTAGTTGAAACAAATCAACATAGCCTTCACGATATTTATGTTCATGGTGGATTATATCCTACTCATGCTTGCATCCATTGTTTATTAATTTTAATGCATGTTCATGACTGTTGTCGCTCTCTATTTGGTCGCTTCCCAGTCTTCTGCTAGCCTTCACTTGTACTAAGCGGGAATACTGCTTGTGCATCCAATCCCTTAAACCCCAAAGTTATTCCATATGAGTCCACTATACCTTCCTATATGTGGTATCTATCTGCCGTTCCAAGTAAATTTGTATGTGCCAAACTCTAAACCTTCAAATAAACATTCTGTTTTGTATGCTCGAATAGCTCATGTATCAACTAGGGATGCCCTTATCTTCCATGTTAGGCGGGTTATTCTCAAGAGGAGTGGACTCCGCTCCTCACTCACGAGAAAATGGCTGGTCACCGGGATGCCCAGTCCCATGCTTTATGCAAACTAAATCAAAATAATTGCAAACAAAACTCCCCCTGGGACTGTTGCTAGTTGGAGACACTCGTTGTTTCGAGCAAGTCATGGATTGATGCTTGTTGGTGGAGGGGGAGTATAAACTTTACCATTCTGTTTGGGAACCGCCTATAATGTGTGTAGCATGGAAGATATCGCCATCTCTTGGTTGTTATGTTGACAATGAAAGTATGCCGCTCAAAATATTATTTATCTCTATTTCAAAACCAAGCTCTGGCACCTCTACAAATCCATGCTTCCCTCTGCGAAGGGCCTATCTATTTACCTTTATGTCGAGTCATCACCCTCTGATTAAAAAGCACTAGCTGGAGAGCACAACTGTCATTTGCATACATTACTATTAATTTATATTGGGTATGACTATGACTGGATCTCTTTTACAATGAATTGCAATGTCTGGTCAGTCCTTGATCTTTAAAGGTGCTCTGCATTTATGTTTTGCGGTCTCAGAAAGGGCTAGCGAGATACCATCCTGTTATATTATATCATGATTGTTTTGAGAAAGTGTTGTCATCCGAGATTTATTATTATGGCTCGCTAGTTGATTATGCTATTGATATGAGTAAACATGAGACCTAAGAGTTATTGTGATTGTGACTAGTCATAATCTTTGCTAAAAACTTGAATGCTGGCTTTACATATTTGCAGTAACAAGAGCAAACAGAGTTTGTAAAAGTTTTTCTTTATCACTTTCAGTTTATCAACTGAATTGCTTGAGGACAAGCAAAGGTTTAAGCTTGGGGGAGTTGATACGTCTCCATCGTATCTACTTTTCCAAACACTTTTGCCCTTGTTTTGGCCTCTAACTTTCATGATTTAAATGGAACTAACCCGGATTGACGCTGTTTTCAGCAGACTTTCCATGGTGTTATTTATGTGCAGAAACAAAAGTTCTCAGAATGACCTGAAACTCCACGGAACGTCTATTTGAAATAATAATAAATCCTTGCAAAAGATGAAGACCAGGGGGGCCCACACCCTGTCCACGAGGGTGGGGGCGCGCCCCCCTACCTCGTGGGCCCCCTGGAGCTCCTCCGACCTCAACTCCAACTCTATATATTTGCTTTCGGCGAGAAAAAAATTAGGGAGAAGAAATCATCGCGTTTTACGATATGGAGCCGCCGCCAAGCCCTAAAACCTCTCGGGAGGGCTGATCTGGAGTCCGTTCGGGGCTCCAGAGAGGGGGATTCGTCGCCGTCGTCATCATCAACCAACCTCCATCACCAATTTCATGATGCTCACCGCCGTGCGTGAGTAATTCCATCGTAGGCTTGCTGGACGGTGATGTGTTGGATGAGATCTATGATGTAATCGAGTTAGTTTTGTTAGGGTTTGATCCCTATTATCCACTATGTTCTGAGATTGATGTTGCTATGACTTTGCTATGCTTAATGCTTGTCACTAGGGCACGAGTGCCATGATTTCAGATCTGAACCTATTATGTTTTCATGAATATATGTGAGTTCTTGATCCTATCTTGCAAGTCTATAGTCACCTACTATGTGTTATGATCCGGCAACCCCGAAGTGACAATAATCGAGACCACTCCCGGTGATGACCATAGTTTGAGGAGTTCATGTATTCACTATGTGTTAATGCTTTGTTCTGGTACTCTATTAAAAGGAGGCCTTAATATCCCTTAGTTTCCATTAGGACCCCGCTGCCACGGGAGGGTAGGACAAAAGATGTCATGCAAGTTCTTTTCCATAAGCACGTATGACTATATTCGGAAGACATGCTTACATTACATTGATGAATTGGAGCTAGTTCTGTGTCACCCTATGTTATGATTGTTACATGATGAACCGCATGCGGCATAATTCTCCATCACCGATCCAATGCCTATGAGCTTTTCACATATTGTTCTTCGCTTATTTACTTTTCCGTTGCTACTGTTACAATCACTACAAAACACCAAAAATACTACTTTTGCTACCGTTACTTTTGTTACCGTTACAACTACTATCATACTACTTTGCTACAAAATACTTTGCTGTAGATACTAAGTTATCCAGGTGTGGTTGAATTGACAACTCAACTGCTAATACTTGAGAATATTCTTTGGCTCCCCTTGTGTCGAATCAATAAATTTGGCTTGAATACTCTATCCTCGAAAATTGTTGCGATCCCCTATACTTGTGGGTCATCAAGGCCATATCTGCATATGCTAGGCTCGTCAAGTTTAACCCGAGTATTCTGCGTGTGCAAAACTGGCTTGCACCCGTTATATGTGAACGTAGAGCTTATCACACCGGACCATCACGTGGTGTCTCAGCACGAAGAACTGTCGCAACAGTGCATACTCAGGGAGAACACTTATACCTTGAAATTTTAGTGAGGGATCATCTTATAATGCTACCTCCGTACTAAGCAAAATAAGATGCATAAAGGATAAACATCACATGCAATCAATATAAGTGATATGATATGGCCATCATCATCTTGTGCCTTTGATCCCCATCTCCAAAGCACCGTCATGATCACCATCATCACCGGCTTCACACCTTGATCTCCATCGAAGCATTGTTGTCGTCTCGCCAACAATTGCTTCTACGACTATCGCTACTGCTTAGTGATAAAGTAAAGCAATTACATGGCGATTGCATTTCATACAATAAAGCGACAACCATAAGACTCCTGCCAGTTGCCGATAACTTTTACAAAACATGATCATCTCATACAACAATTTATATATCATCACGTCTTGACCATATCACATCACAACATGCCCTGCAAAAACAAGTTAGATGTCCTCTACTTTGTTGTTGCAAGTTTTACGTGGCGGCTACGGGCCAGGCTTAGCAAGAACCATTCTTACCTACGCATGAAAACCACAACGATTTTTCGTCAAGTGAGCTGTTTTAACATTCAACAAGGACCAGGCGTAGTCACACTCGCTTCAACTAAAGTTGGAGAAACAGACACCCACTAGCCACCTGTGTGTAAAGCATGGCGGTAGAACCAGTATCATGAACGCGGTCATGTAATGTAGGTCTGGGCCGTTTCATCCAATAATACTGCCGAATCAAAGTATGACTATTATCGCCCACAACTCTTTGTGTTCTACTCGTGCATATAACATCTACGCATAGACCTGGCCCGGATGCCACTGTTGAGGAACGTAGTATTTCAAAAAATTCCTACGATCACGCAAGATCTATCTTGGAGAAGCATAGCAACGAGTGGGGAGAATGTGTCCACATACCCTCGTAGACCGAAAGCGGAAGCGTCTAGTAACGCGGTTGATGTAGTCAAACGTCTTCGTGATCCAACCGATCAAGTACCGAACGCACGGCACCTCCGCGATCTGCACACGTTCAGCTCGATGACGTCCCACGAACTCTTGATCTAGTTGAGGTCGAGGGAGAGTTCCGTCAACACGACGGCGCGGCGACGGTGATGATTAAGTTACCGGCGTAGGGCTTCTCCTAAGCACTACGACGATATGACCGAGGTGTGTAACTGTGGAGGGGGGCACCCCACACGGCTAGGGTGCCCCCTCCCCACGTATGTAAAGGAGGGAGGAGGAGGAGGCCGGCCTAGGAGGGGCGGGCCTATAGGGGGAGTCCAACTAGGATTCCCAATCCTAGTTGGAGTCCCCTTCCTTTTCCAAGAGGGGAGAGAGGGAAGGAGAAGGAGAGGGAGAAGGAAAGAGAGGGGGGCGCGCGGCCAACCCTTGAGGCCCCGTCCCTAGTCCAATTCGGACTTTCCTTGGGAGGGCGCGCGGCCAACCCTTGAGGCCCTTCTCTCCTTTTCAGTATGGCCCATTAAGGCCCACCACTTCCCCCGGTGAATTCCCGTAACTCTCCGGTACTCCGAAAAATACCCGAATCACTCGGAACCTTTCCGATGTCCGAATATAGCCTTCCAATATATTGATCTTTATGTCTCGACCATTTCGGGGCTCCTCGTCATGTCCGTGATCTCATCCGGGACTCCGAACAATCTTTGGTACATCAAATCACATAAACTCATAATACGAGTCGTCATCGAACGTTAAGCGTGCGGACCCTTCGGGTTCGAGAACAATGTAGACATGACCGAGACACCTCTCCGGTCAATAACCAATAGCGGAACCTGGATGCTCATATTGGCTCCTACATATTCTACGAAGATCTATATCGGTCAAACCGCATAACAACATACGTTATTCCCTTTGTCATCAGTATGCTACTTGCCCGAGATTCGATCGTTGGTATCATCATACCTAGATCAATCTCGTTACCGGCAAGTCTCTTTACTCGTTCCGTAATGCATCATCCCGTAACTCACTACAAGGAAAAGGCCTACTAGTGGCGCACCAGTTTTTCCTACTAATGGCGCACTACTGGTGCGCCACTGGTACCACGCTACTAGTATTTTTTACTAATGGCGCACCACTGGTGCGCCATTAGTATCTGGTATACTAATGGCACACCAGGCAGTGCGCCATTAGTATAGGCCGCGGTGCGCCATTAATATGCCTCCCAGGGGGCCATATTTACCCATGTGCTTTGCCATACTAATGGCGCACTGCGGGGTGATGCGCCATTAGTATCCTTTGGCATACTAATGGCGCACTGCGGGGTGATGCGCCATTAGTATCCTTTGGCATACTAATGGCGCATGTTGGGGTGATGCGCCATTAGTATGTATATTAGGGATTTTTTTTTCTTTTCTGATATTTGCACAGATTACAAAATATATTATTGGACAGAATATAAGCAGCACCACACAGCAACAGCAGATTCATCAAATACAATAGAAGATTAGTCTCCGAATACAATTCATCATATTAGTCTCCGAATTCAAAAGACCGAACAAAGATAGAACATTACAAGTCTCGAGACCACGAGTAGCGAGTTTGTCTTCACATTACAAGTCGATATCGATCATCTAAACTACCATCACATAGAAGAGAGCTGCGGTCATCACGATGAGCATCATCGCGATGAAACTGGTCTTCATCCGGTTCCTCCAACGCTCCCTCCTCTCTCCCGCTAGATAGCGCGCGTATCTAGATTCCGCCTCCGCCCTAGTGGTGTACCCTTTGTAACTGTTACCGCTGAAACAGTGAACCTGTCTCCGACACTCCTCCCAGTCGTCGTAGACTCCGGGAACCTTACCCTTGTACACGACATACGACGGCATCTCTATGCACTAGCCAAACAACAGACAATACATAAGCAATATATAAGTATGCAACAAAAGGATCGGAAGAGAAAAGCAAGACATTAATAGCACGATTCATGGTCCTACTAATAAATAGCATCGATTACATCTAAGTTGAACGACTGTCCAAACCAAAGAGACATACAAGTTCATTAAAGTTTAATTACAACATGAGCTAATCAATGTTTCAGAACTACACATAGCATCACTACTTTTGACTCGACTCATGGGACCGGAGCGTAGATGAAGCCGTCGTCTGTCGTGATGGTCATGATGTCGCGGGCGTTGTCAGCCTGCATTTGTAGCGTTGTGTCTACCTCACTGTTGGACGGTTGAAATTTGAGGTAGAAATGCCCCGAGGTACGAAGGACATCTTGATGGATGATTTCAGCAAACTCCGACTGGATGCGAAAGAATTCTTGTCGGATGTCCGCGTCCCGGATTGCCGCCAAGCTTGCGGCCCAATCTTTGAGATTATTTGGTAGCAGAAGTTGATTATGGTCCCGTACGATCGCCCGCATGTGATGGAGGGCGTAGTAGGCATCCTTCTGACCGCCAGGCGGCTGCTTGACGCGGGGGAACGTCGTATTGTGGGTGAACACGTGCTTGCCGTACCTACGAGCTTGCCGTAGCCGGGGAGAGCATCATCAAGAACTTTCTTGATATTTGTGTAGTCTATCTTGGAGTCACGGTCCGGGTCGAAATACGTGGCCATGGAATGTTTCGGGCTTAAGAGGATGAGTGTGCAATGTGTGTCACTACACAGAACACGGAATGTTAGAAAAAAAAGAACGATCGAAATCTAAGAAATCATATGTTACGGGGCGGTTAGGAGATGACTTACTCGGGAAAGTAAGGCACGAAGAAGTTATCCTTATCTGGGTTTGCCAGAATGACGCCCTCGAGGTGTGAACTCGCGACTTGCCGGTCCCCAGCGCTGCCCAAGATCTTGGCACGCATGTAGAAGGGGTCGACTATCACAATGTCCGGGGTCTTGTCTCTAATGATCCGCATCTCCATACTCAGCGAAAACAGCCGAACGAAGGTGTAGTGCAGCGGATGAAGGTTAAGCATAGCAAAGATGTCATCAAACCGCAGGACGATCGTACCCCCGATGGCGCTATCCACAAAGCCCTTGCCCTCTGGCACCTTGGCCACGAAAACCGGGTATGCCACATCATTCTTTCTGAGACGCCGCTTCTCCAAAGAAAGAACACTGTCATGCAGACTCCGCATAGCACCGGTTGCAGCATTGAGCATATTTGTCGGTAGCATCGCCCTACCCGCCACATGCACCCTCCTCGAGATATCCTTAGGTGAAGGTGGCCCGTCCTGAGCACGGATCGTACTCGGTGCCGGCTGGCTCGCACTGGCGCCCTTGTTAGTCTTTCGTTTCCGTCCCTTCTTCCTGATCTGCTGTAATGGGATCGAGTTCTGCTCACAGACCGCCTTCTTGAGCGTGTTGGGGCTGATAATATTTCGCACCTCAGCTATATGAGGCTCGGTGAAGGTGGCAGCTGGAGGCGTCTCCTGAGAACTGAACGCCAGACGACGCCTGTTGCAATTGCGTTTCTCCGCCGTACCAGCTAGATCGCGGTCGTCTTTTTCAGGGTTGGGTTCTTGAGAAGGAGGCCCGCAGAACTCCTCACCGTACCCATGTTCGGCAAAGTACTTATCGACGTTGGAAAATGTACCGCCGTCGTTGTGGTCGTCGTCCGGATCCTGTGCCATATGCATGTCCGGATCCTGTGCCATAGGGATGTCCGGCATGTCCGGTAGCGTTGCGGCGTTCTTGCCATGGCTTGGCGCTGGCACGACTGGCGGTCTTGTCCGTGGGGTGGTGCCCCCGCCCCCAAATGAATCTGGCTCTTCGGCCAAACTAGGGGCCAGCTTACGCAGGCGCTGAGGGTCATTGCATCATCTTCGTCAGCCCTAGTGGGTCGAATCGGAGGTAACAACTCGTCGCAGCCTGGCAGCACCCGAACCAGTTCAACCCTATACAAGGTGGGTGGCATCGGATAACCGTGGAACACGCGGTTGCCCGGTTGAACGATTCTGCCCTTGGCGACATCGACCAACTCGCCGCCCACGAAGTGCAGGAGAGTGCAAGGAACATCGGCGGCGCCCTGCGAAAACATGTAGGGCGTCAGGGATGCCCAATCAAAGGCAAGGAGATGAAGTCATCGGCCGAGAGGCTTAGTTACCGTGATGCCGTCGAGCTCGGCTAATGTCGAGGCACCGCCAACGGCGGGCGTGCAACTGACGGAGGGGCCGCTTGCTGGCGAGGTGTCGGCCGGCGTACACCTGGGTGCATTAAGCTCCAATGCCCGTGCCGGTGCCGGAGACACGAATACCTCCTCCGCCGGAGACACCAATGGCGCCGCCTGCGCGTTATGCGAGTTGCTGGCCGTGAAGCTGGGAACCGGGGGAGGCCCCTGTTGGCCGCCCGCAATCCACGTCGTCAGCCCCTGAATCAAGGTAGGTACAATGGCGGTGAGCGTCGTTCCCAGTTGTCGTTGCACTTGCTCTTGGACAATCTCCGGAATCCGCGCCACTTCTGCCTTGAGTTCTTGAACCTCGCGCGACTGGCTTTCCGAGCTGGTCTTTTTCTCCTTTCGCACACCAGCGGTATAGTATGACGACCATTTTGTGGACAAGCCTTTGCCGGCCACACGACCAGCTGACGACGGCTTACTGAGCTTATCCTTGTTTTTCATTACGTTCAATGCCCTATTTAAAGGGTTGTCAAAAGGGGAGCTCTGAGACGACCGCGCGCTACTGCTTTCAGCCTCCTGCGGAAGGAATGTGAACCATTGAGAAAATTGGCTTCATTAATTAGAATGCAACCATATGGAGCTAATTGCGCGGGGGTGTATTCCTTACCAGAACAAGCTCAAGCGCCCTGGTCTTCGGATCCGTGGTAAGCTCCTTTGTTACCGGGTCCTCCTTGTACCGGGCCCTGACAAAGTTCCTGGTCTGCTTGTCACGTAATTTCTCAAAGCAGGGCGGTAGGCCTTGCTCGGCACGCTCCTCATCCTCCTTGTCCCATATAGGCTCTGCCACTCTGTAACCGCCGGGACCGAGTTGGTGGACCCCTAAGTTCAACTCCCGCATTTCTTTCCCCCACTGACTTGATTCGAAGGTTGCGCTGCTCTCGCACTTGATCTTGAACTCCTTGTAGTCATCTTCGCTCAACAAAGGATATTTCGCCTTGATCTTCTCATAACTATCACCTTTTTCAATCATTACCTTCACCGTGCTTCTCCATGTAGATAGGGTCGTGCTCATCCTCGTGAGGGCGGCACTGTTCACTTTATTCCCTGAGAGGCGTGTGTTTGCAAACTCAGCGGGGAACTTGTATCGTTCGTGCAGCTTCGTGAAGAGGAGGCTGCGCAAATTCCCTCAGTCCTTATGCCTTAGGTTCTCGGTGTTGATCGAGACGGTGCTCCGGAGAATGCACCCGAGCTGAACCGAGTACCCCTTGACTACTTGTTTGGGCGCCGTTGGATGCCCGTCAGAGTTCACTTCAGTAAATTCCTCCTTGATGGTGTCGAGCACGCTCGGGCGCCGGTCCTTCCGTTGCCTCTTCGGTTGGCTGCCATCTGTGCGTGCGCCGCCATCATCAGTGGTGGCATCCTCGGCGGCACCATCAGTGGTGTCATCCCCGACGCCAGTAGGGGTTGTGTAGTCAGGATTGGTGTCTTCTGCGGCGGCGTCCTCATAGCGGTGAGGTTCTTCCTCCATCTCCTGGGACAGCTCCTAGAATTGCTTGCCGCCCGAACCGCCGGCCTCATCATTGTTGGCCATGTTTCGCTCTAAATAGGAAAAAAGTTTGGTCAAAGTTGGTTATTGTCAAGGAACAAGATCATGGTCTCATCATTTAGGGTTTGTCGACACCGAGGCATCCTGAAAGCTAAGCTTTTATCATTTAGGGTTTGTCGATGCCGAGGCACCCTAAAAGCCTAAGCCATCATCATTTAGGTTCTCATCGACACCGATGCACCGTAAAAGCTAAGCTGGGATGGAGAATTCTAAGTTGGGCCTAATCACTTGGCTCTATTGCCACCTATGGTTTAATGCAGCAAGAATAAAGGGGCAGTTGATCCTACTTAATTACGTACTAAGACCTCGGCCCATGCATTAGTCACAAGTACCCCATATGTCCTATTTTTAGCAAAGTCATGCTAAAATTCATGGAAAATTTCAGCATGACCTTTGCTGAAAATAGGACATATGGAGTACCCGAATTTGCCGGAACGGAAGTTAATCGACATTCCGGCAAACTCAAGGGCCTCTCGGGGTACCTGCAAAATCATCACGACACGATGGTCGGAGACAAAACCCAGCAAACTAGCACCACAATGTGCCTCTACTTTCATATGGATGAAAAGGCCACAATGTGCCACTACTAGCACCACAATCTTAGTTAACTTCTGGGGACATCAGAAAGGTAACATCCGCCTGATTATTATGAGGACTTCACTGCCACTGTTTACTCAAACTTAAGTTAGTAATTAAAAATATAAAATAGGATAACCCAGTGACAAGACTGTTGGTTGATGTCACAAAAAAGTTGCTAGTCTCAACATATTCTACAGTTGTTAAAATTATCTTATTGTGTTTAGAACAAACTAACACCACAGAGTCTACTAATTCAGGTAGAAGCCATCATTCATTACAAATTTGAATATATGACATTCCAGAAAATAATCTGTCTACAAAATGAGATACATCCCGTTTGAACTACCGAAACTGTAACCAACGTTATTACCTAATTATGAAAAAAGTGCAGTACATATAAATTATTTCATCACTGAGAGGAGATAACCAAAAGTTTCCAAGCAATATGATTAAGAAAATGGGATTTAGGCATCCAAATGCCACAAAAGACCAAATCACATTTTTAAACCAAGTTACACAAAGAAAATGCACCTAAGCACCAAGAGGAACTGTTACAACTCCATAAGGTATATCCAAGTCACTGCTGCTCATATTCAAAAAACCTAACTCAAATATAACCAGAAAGATTTTAAAACATTATATCTCCCTGCTGACACGAACTGAAAGCGTAACAAAAATACCATCTTCTTTTGTTGATGCGTTGGTGTTTCAGAGCAGAGGTAAGAAAACCGGAGACCATATATGTAGTTTCTAACATATGCAAGATTACTTAAAAATTGGAGAGCCATCTCATTTCTACTGGACCTAAATAGAGCTAGCTGCTGGTGTTGAACAATAAACAGCCACACCACACACTAAGAGAAGTAACTGAAATGACTCTCTTTGTATTGTAGTAGAAGAAGAAACAAGAGAGAGATGCAAGATAGTAGTATATATAGGTGAGTCAACCTATTATTCTAGGCAGCTGCCTTGCTGGTGATTCGGTGTCGTCGCAACTGGATCCCTCCCACTCGACCTGCGATCTTCTACAAGGAAAAAGTAGCAGCTCAGTCAACCACCATATAATTATACAAGGAAAAAATGTTACTTGGCACAAGTGTAAACGAGAAGCTTGAGGTAGTAGCAGATTGAAGTGATAAAGTGTAAAGGAGAAGCTTGAGCTAGTAAACAATTTCTGAATGTTATAAAGTGGGGAAAGTAAAATAAAATTCATGACTAGTCATGGCAGTAGAAAAGAGATGAGATTTCACAAAACCAGAGCCAAGCATAGTCCAGAATGTCAAATTTTCAGTTAGTTAATTATTACAGTCCTTTGCTAAAAGAGATGATCCATCCAAGAAATTTAATACTAGATGCATGCAGTCTGTTGAGGATCTTTTAGTGAATGACTAACAACAAGTAGCCGAGCTTGCCCAAGAAAGATTAGATTCAGAAGTGCTGGCTGCTGCTAGTGAATGGAGCTGACAGTGATACAGTGTCAATTGACAGTAAGTAGAGTGAGATGATCAAACGTTTGTGCTGAATAGCAGTGGCAGTGTAATGTTAACTAAATACAGTTGGCAGTGTATAGAGTTTCTGTGAGATGCAGTCATCTTTTACTCCAGTTCTTATAGTATTTTGGAGTGCATTGCCTGTTATGCTGCTTCCAAGGTTAGCATAGGTTCAGAAATGGGAACTAAAAAAGAGTGATTTAATTCTCCAATTCAATTTTCATTTTCAAGTTTAAATTTGAATTTCAACAGTAGTGTCAACAGTGATTTTACCTCGATTTCAATGGTAATTTCAGCAGCAGAGTGGGGGCGGGGACTAAAAAAATCTTAACCCTAACAGCATAGTGGAGCGCGTGGAAGACGAGGTGGGGCGGCGGGTAAACGGGCACCTTGGCGTGCGGGCGCTCGAGGGCGACGAACTGGCGCTCGAGGGCGGCGGGTAGACGGGCACCTCCCCGGAGAGCGCCTCCAGCCACGTCTCCTCCACGAGCAGCTCCGGACTCGGCGAGGCGGAGGTTGTGGCGCGCGCGGGCGAGGGCGAGGTTGGTGTCGGCCCTGCGGCGTTGCTCCAGCAAGAGTGGGGTGGGGTCGGAGGGGAGGAAGGGGAGGATGGGGAGAGGGAGGCGGCGGGGGCGCGGATTGGGAGCGGACGGAGAGGAACTGGCGCGAGGGAGAGGGACGAAGGGGAACTGGCGAGGGAGAGGGAGGAATTAGCTATAGGGGGGAAACTTACTAATGGCGCACGCCGAAGCGGTGTGCCATTAGAATGTTTTTTTTATATAGCAATGGCGCACCCACGATCGGTGCGCCATTAGTAAACTTTTTTTATATATAGCAATGGCGCACCAGCCAGAGGTGCGCCACTAGTAATCTTTTTTTTAATATTATTTTTTGTTGCATCTAATAATTTTTTAGAAAATGAATATGAATATGAAACAGTAACAATTTTTTATAAAAACAGTAATAATTTTTTTAAAATATAATCAAATTTTTTATTTGAAAATATTTATGAATATGAAAAAAATCGGCGGCGGAGCGGGGTAGAGGGTGCGGTGGGTCGTCGGCGGCGGTGGAGCGGGGGAGGGTGCGGGGGGTCGGCGACGGCGGCCGATGGAGCGGGGTAGAGGGTGCGGGGGTTGCTCGGCGGCGAGGGGGACCGGATCTGGCGAGCTGGGATAGCGATCGAGATGGAGGGGGATTGAGATCGAGTGTCCATGAAATTTAAAAATATTCATGAGTTCAAAAAGTGCCCATGAAATACAATCGAGAAATGAAGGCTACAATTTAAATACAATCGATCTTAGCTAGCTATCTGTTCACAATCTTCTTGCCCTTATTTTTCGTAAATGGAGTTCTTCTCTTGAACGGACGTCCTTTAGGTAGGGTGGTCCTGCTTCTTCTTGTGGTGTATGCTGATACTTCATCATCGTCGTCATGTTCCATCTTTGGGTCGCCGTACTTGTCGAAGTCTTGCTCATTGGCGACTCCATCGATTCCGATGATCTTCCTTTTGCCTCTCCTCACGACAACACGACAGGGGCTTTGACGGGTCGGTAATGAAGAAGCATTGGTGCACTTGGGAAGCCAGTACGCATGGCTCATTTTTCGCGGTGACGTTCGCGCCTGCGGTCTTGGATTTGGCTTCGGGTATAACCATGGTGGTGAAATACCGGTCTTCTTTTATGACGCTCTTGGCCCATCTGACACGGAACATCGGGACCTTCTCTCCAGCATAGCTCAGCTCCCAGATCTCCTCGATCCTTCCGTAGTATCTGTCCTTGTCGTTACCGGTGTAGGATTCCATCGTTACCCCGGAGTTCTGATAACCATCGCTCTTCATGTCCTTGTCCTCGGTGTAGAATGTGTAGCCGTTGATATCGTACGCCTCATACGTCATCAGGTTGTGCTCGACGCCCTGTGACAAGGCGAATATGAGTTGTTCTTCCGCGGAAGAATCCTCATGTAAAGGGTATGACAGAAGCTTCTGCTTGAACCAACGCGTGAAACATGAGTTGTGCTCTTTGATTATATCTCCGTCCGTCCTCTGTTGGCCTCGGTCATTGTATGTCTTCTCAATAAAGGTTTTGTGCTCTACCACCCAAGGATCGACCACGTTTATGTGTTGTAGCGCTACTAGGTTTGCTCTTTCAAAGTCGGCGAGTCGACCATCGAAGTCGACATGCATTTCGCGGCGACCCTCACCGTGATCCCATCCAGCGAGCCTGCCGAGGTGCCTGTTGACGGGCAGACCAACGGGGTTGTCGATGCCTAGATAATTCGTGCAGTAGGAGATGCACTCTTCGGTCAGAAAGCCCCTGGCTATGCTTCCCTCTAGACGTGACATGTTGCGAACGTATCCTTTGATGACACCATTCATCCTTTCGAACGGCATCATGCTGTGCAGGAACGTCGGCTCGAGTTGGATGATATCCTCCACGATATGGACCAGCAGATGCACCATAACGTCGAAGAATGCGGGAGGGAAGTACATCTCAAGCTCGCATAGTATCACCACGATCTCTTCCTGTAGCCTTCTGAGTTGCCTCACGCCAACCGACTTCCGAGAGATGACGTCGAAAAAGTTGCATAGGCCAAATAGCGTTTCACGGACGTGCGCGTCCATGATCACACGGATTGCAACTGGAAGTATCTGCGTCATCAGCACGTGACAGTCGTGAGACTTCATCCCGCTGAACTTCTGCTTCGCTGAGTCTAGGTATCTGCTTATCTTCCATGCGTAACCGTAAGGAAGTGTTACTCCTACGAGGTAGGTGAAAAACTGATCGGTCCCCTCCTGACTTAGAGTGAAGCACGCGGGAGGGAAGTCATTTCCGGTCTTCTTGGCCTTTTTGCCTTTGTGACGACTTTCCGTGTCCTGCTTCGCCTCATCATCATCATCATTAGCGTGAAGCTCCTCCCTGATGCCCATTGATTTCAAGTCCGCCCTTGCTTTCGGCCCATCTTTGGTCCTCTCTAGCATGTTGAGCAGGGTACCAAGTAGACTCGCGCACACCTTCTTCGTGATATGCATGACATCAAGGCTGTGAGGCACATGGTGGATCTTCCAGTACGGCAAGTCCCAGAAAACAGACCTCGTTTTCCATACCTTCAGCAGCGGCTCTGGCACCTTTCACTTCTTTCCCGGCTCTGGCGCCTTTTGCTTCTTTCCCGGCAGTGGGCAATCTTTCCAATTTTTCAACAGCTCGTCTATTTCCTCGCCGCTCCTCGTACGCGGGCGTCTTCGGGGTTCGGTTTCAGCATCGAACAGATCCTTGCGTTTCCTCCACGGGTCATCGTCGCGAAGCCACCTTCGATGTCCCATGAACACGGTTTTCGAAGACCCGGGATCTCTATCTAGCTAGCGATACGTTGTGTCATCCATGCACCTGACGCATCCAGAAAATCCGTGGACCACCTGCCCCGCGAGATATCCGTAACCGAGATAGTCGTGCACCGTCGTGAGCAGTGCGGCTCTCATAGGGAAATATTCTTTCTCTGCGGCGTCCCACGTATTGGCTGGCGTTTTCCACAGCGTGTCTAGCTCCTCTTTCAGCAGCCCCAGATACAGATTGATGTCGTTCCCTGGTTGTTTCGGCCCTTCAATTAGCATACTCATGTGAATGTACTTCCTCTTCATGCACAACCAGGGGGAAGGTTGTACATCCACACAAACACAGGCCAAGTGCTATGTGTGCTTCTGTGGCTGCCAAACGGATTGACTCCATCGGTGCTCGCGCCCAGCACGATGTTCCTTGGATCCTTCCCAAATTCTGGGTGTTCGAAGTTCAACGCTTGCCACTGGCTCCCATCCTTAGGGTGACTCAGCATCTTGTCTTTTTTATTTATCTCCGGATCATTTGCTCATCTTCTCGCTTCTTCTCCTCCTTATCCGCATGCCAACGCAGGAGCTTTGCTACCTTAGGGTCCGCGAAATACCGCTGCACACGAGGAGTGATCGGAAAGTACCACACCACTTTTCGAGGAGCTTTCGTCCTCTTCTTGTATCGAGTGACTCCGCACACCGGACATATGGTAGGCTCCGCGTGCTCGTCCCGATAAATGATGCAATTGTTCATGCACACATGGTATTTCACGTGCGGTAAATCCAGAGGACACACTATTTTCTTCGCCTCCTCGAAACAGGTCGGGCACTTGTTCCCCTTGGGAAGACGTTCGTGCCAGAATGACATGTTCTCGTCGAAGCATGCGTCGGTCATTTTGTGTTTTACCTTCATCTCTAGAGCCATGAGCGTTACTTTCAGGCGGGTATCCTCGGGCCTGCATCCTTCATCCAATGGATTAACCGCGTCTATCTCCAGTTGATCCAGGTTGGCTTTCTCTCGGGCGGCAGCTCTTGCGTTATCCGTCTGCTTGAGAAGCAGCTCTTGAATATGAGGGTCCTACACCCAGCCCATCGATGATCCATCGTCGTCTGCTCCGCCGGCATCTTCATCTTCATGATCATGCCCTTCGTCTGCTCCCGCATCTTCCTCATCATCATGTCTGGCATCTTCTACATGATGACTGTGTACAGCATCACCGTCGTGATCATGTCCTGGAGATTCTTCGTCTTCTCGCCCGCCCGAGCCGCGGTGGTTGTCTTGCTGCCCTTCCTCGTATCTTGCCCGACCCCCATGGACGACTTCACAGTCATCTTCATCACCTTGCCGCCGATAGCCATCCATGAAACCACGCAAGAGCAGGTGGTCCCGCACCTGCCCGGAATCCAGGTCCGCAATAAGTCTCTTCAGCTTGCATCTTCGACACGGACATCTTATCTCCATCTCGTTCTTTTCAAGCATCTCGGCCTTCGCAGAGCTCAAAAACCTATTCACGATGGCTTCGATCATCGTGCGGACCATGGGCGCCTGCGGGGTAGAGCAAAACGATATTTTAGAACCAAGAAAAATTTGGCATGACTTTCCCTAAAAATAGGACCAAAAAGAATGCATAGTGCCAAAATTCTCGCCGAAACGGAAATGAATCAACATTCCGGCAAAATATTGGCAACTATCGCATTTCAAATACCGGTACCTGCAAACACAAACATATATGCAACACCACAAACATATGCAACACCACAAACATACATAGATCTAGCTAGGCCATAAAAAGTGCATGTGCACGTTGTTGGAGAGGGAGAACAACATAAAGATAGCTTCCCCCTTACTTACCTATCAAAATAAGGTAATTTAACCACTTAATTTGGATGAATTTATGGTGCAAATGAGGTGAGGAGGAGGAGGCAGCCGAGACAAGCTTGGAGAAGGAGGTGGAGAGAATGAAGTGGGGAAAGTGAGTGGGTAGGTGTGGCTGTCCAAAATATATAGCTCGTCCCAGGTTACTAATGGCCACCACCAACAAATGCACCATTAGTAACCGCGCCATTAGTATGTTTGAAAAAAAAATTGTTACTAGTGGCGCACCGTGTGTCTGGTGCGCCATTAGTGTCTTTCACACTAATGGCGCACCAGCACATGGTGCGCCACTGCTATATAGTAGTGGCACACCACATGTCTGGTGCGCCATTAGTGGCCATTCCATCTATAGCCCTTTTCCTAGTAGTGACTAACTCATTAGTCACATTGCTTGCAAGGCTTATAGTGATGAACATTACCGAGACGGCCCAGAGATACCTCTCCGATACATGGAGTGACAAATCCTAATCTCGATCTATGCCAACCCAACAAACACCTTCGGAGACACCTGTAGAGCATCTTTATTATCACCCAGTTACGTTGTGATGTTTGATAGCACACAAGGTGTTCCTCCGGTATTCGGGAGTTGCATAATCTCGTAGTCAGAGGAACATGTATAAGTCATGAAGAAAGCAATGGCAATAAAACTATACGATCATTATGCCAAGCTAACAGATGGGTCTTGTCCATCACATCATTCTCTAATGATGTGATCTCGTTCATCAAATGACAACGCATGTCTTTGGTCAAGAAACTTAACCATCTTTGATAAACACGCTAGTCAAGTAGAGGCATACCAGGGACACTCTGTTTTGTCTATGTATTCACAAATGTACTAATTTTCCGGTTAATACAATTCTAGCATGAATAATAAAGATTTATCATGATATAAGGAAATAAAATAATAACTTTATTATTGCCTCTAGGGCATATTTCCTTCAGCTCACACTCACGCGATGGTTATGAGACCAAAGCTTCAATTAGACACATAGAAAGATAGGGGCTTATAGTTTCGCCTCCCAACTATTTGACTCAAGGGTAAGGTCAACAATAATAATTCATGATCACCTACATCCGAGTGGATATATGTGTCTAGATCTTTCCCCAACACATGACGCTTGGCAAAAGAAAAAGGCTAAATATTGGGAATGGTGAGGATCACCATGATTCTTGCATAAAGGTAAGTACTAAAATTAAAAGATAGGCCCTTCGCAGAGGGAAGCAGAGGTTGTCATGCGTTGTTTGGTTGGATGCACGAAATCTTAATGCTACGGAACGTCACTTTATATTGCCGCTTGTGATAGAAAACTTTTTTATGCAGTCCGTCACTTTTATTTCTTCCGCATCACAAGTTTGTATAAAGCTTATTTTCCTCACACTAATAGATCATACATATTTAAAGATCAATTTTTATACGTTGCACCGATGACAACTTACTCGAAGGATCTTACTCAACCCATATGTAGGTATAGTGGACTCTCATGGCAAAACTGGGTTGAGGGTATTTGGATGCACAAGTAGTATCTCTACTTGGTGCGAGATTTTTGGTTGGTATGAGGTGGAAGCAAGCTTCACATGTTGAAGGATCCATGACAATATAACTTCTATTCGGAAATAGGCAAACATAACTCATTATGTTGTCTTCCTTGTCGAACATCAACTTATTAGCATATGATATTTTAATGAGTGCTCACATTCATAAAAGATGTTCAAGATAGTGTATTTATATGTGAACCTCTCTTTCCTTATTACTTCCTTTTAATTCCAACAATGACCAATACTATGTCAACCCTCAATAAATTTCATTTGGCATACTTCTTATATGTGAAGTCATCACTCTCCATAAGATTATTATATAATCTTTTTATTCCTTTTATTCTTTTTCTTATTTTCCAAGATCGAAGCAAGAAAGCAAAGCTCCTGTGCTGCTTCCTAATCATACTGCAGGTACCGGACGCAGCGCTCGCCTTGAGCTCCTTGATGATCAGGCGACGGACGACACTCACGTCTCGGACGTTGATCCCGTGCATGTGCCATGCATGGCGGGTCGCGCCGGCCAGCCCGCTGCTGTCGCGCCTGTGGCAGCTGCACCCGCAGCTGCACCGCGGGCGCCTGCGTCGCCGGCCCAGTGGCCGCCTTGCATGGCCTGGTAGCCGCCTCTCCCGGCCCAGTGGCCACCTCGCCTGCTCCAGCGCCTGAACTGGCTGCCCCCGCCTCGTCTCCCAGTGGGCGATCTTTACCTGGCCTGACGCCGCCTGGCTCCCCATCGCGAGGGGTCTCTGAGTCTGGCTCAGGCTCGCCGGCCTCTGTGTCAATTGCACCAGGCTCGGCATGGCCTCTGTCACCTGAGCCGAGCCCAACGTTGCCAGCACCACCTGCCACAGTCGCTCTTCGTCCCCGCACACACAGTCAGTCTGGGATTTTTTGTCCGAAGGAACGCAAAGATGGGACCGTTGCGTGGATTGCTGCTTGCATGGCTCATGCTGTTGCTGAACCCACGGCTGAGCCCCGTCATTTTGAGGCTGCCCTGGGTATTCCTCACTGGCACGCTATGATGGAGCAGTAGTTTCTGGCTTTACTGAAGAATGATAGTTGGCAACTTGTTCCTCCTGTTTCTGGTGTTAACTCATTGATTTCAAGTGGGTCTTCAAGGTTAAGAAACATGCTGATGGTTCTATTGAACGCTACAAGGCACGGTTAGTTGCCAAGGGCTTCAAATAGAGGTATGGTCTTGATTATGAAGACACGTTCAGTCCAGTTATCAAGCCTACTACCATTCGTTTGCTGCTCTCTCTTGCTGTTACTCGAGGGTGGTTTCTTCATCAGCTTGATGTGCAGAATGCTTTCCTACATAGAGTCCTGGAGGAGGAGGTTTATATGCGTCAGCCCCGGGTTTTGTTGATCCTGCACGTCCTTGGCATCTCTGTCGCCTTGTTAAGGCTCGCCGACCAAAGCAACCGGCGAGAGAGAGAAAACCCGGATCAAAGTATCGGGGAAAAGACTCTTTAGGGCAGCCGGCTAACACGGCCGGCGGACGAACCCGCCGTACGGGCGGCGCGGCCCCCGACGGCGGTCATGGAGGCCGACCGCCCCAGAGGCAGCGCGCGGGTGCGGAAGTGGCGGCGGCTAGGTTTAGAACCCGGAAACTGATACCATGTTAGAAGGGAGAGAGAGGATTGGTGGAATAGTTCTTTGTATTGCTTGAGCCTCGTGGGCATATATATAGGAATACATGATCTACTTGAAATATAAGGCAAGCCAGAATATTTTTTAGTCTAACCTATGTTTTCTAATACAATCACGTTACTTAATAGTAGCTAAATGGCTTCGTAGAGGCACAATAGAGCCATCGACGCGACAGGCTCCTCTGCTTTGGCCTACTGTGTGGAGCCTCGGAGAGTAGGAGCGAGGGCCATGGATCACATGCACATAGCAGCTTGCGGGCTCCGCTTCCGCCCTCTCCTCCCGACATTCATACTACTTGTGGACCTTCCGGCGTGGGGCATGGAGCAGATGTGTGCTCGTCGTCTAGTTGCCGACGTCCGCCTGCTGCCAAGAAAGATCGCTGCCCTGCTTTCTCCCTCCGTCGTCCGTCCATGGCTGCGCTCTGCCTGCTCGCAATGGTTTTCTTTAGCTGAAGAAGATGCTCTTTACCTCTGTAAAAGTTAACGAGGCAGCTAGAGCACCCGTGTTCTCAAGCTGTGCTGCTCCTTCAATCATAGTTAGAGTAACTCCAACGGGCTGACCCAAACGGACAGCGCATTTATCCGTTTTTTGTCCGTTTGGGTCGGCCGCCCGCCCGGCGTCCACCCTCTTTTTGATATGGGTCGGCAGCGCGCCCAAAACGCCGACCCATATGTGCCGGCGTGGCCGGCTGACCGCCGAATTTTACATTGATTTGCATTCAACATTTTGTGAAATGGAAATGTTAGTCTAGCCGCCCAAATAAATAGTATAGTTTGACAAGCCAAATACAAATAAAAATGTTTCACGTAGTTTTGCAAATGAATAAAAGAAGATATATCTATTGGTTGCCAACATGAGCCCACATATGCTCAACCAAATCATTTTGCAGTTGCACGTGAGTTTCCCAATCACGCATGTCTTCATGAAACTGAGTGAACTGCTCAAATGTTGCCGCTACTCCATGCTCAGGCACAACATTCTCACCTTGAGACTGAAAGCCTTGATCGTACAGACGTTCCGGGCGCTCGTCCTCTATGATCATATTGTGCATGATCAAACAAGCAGTCATCACCTCCCATAGTTTCTGCGTGCTCCAAGTATTAGCAGGATACTGAACGATGCCCCATCGAGATTGCAAAACACCAAAGCCACGCTCGACATCCTTCCTAGCACTCTCTTGCTCTTGGGCAAATCTTTTTCTTTTCTCTCCGACAGGGTTGGGTATTGTCTTGACAATAGTGGTCCACTGAGGATAGATACCGTCACCCAGATAGTACCCTTTGTCGTAGTTGTGGCCATTGACAGTAAAGTTCACCGGTGAGTTGTTGCCTTCGGCAAGCCTAGCAAACACCGGCGAGCGCTGAAGCACGTTGATATCATTGTGTGATCCAGTCATGCCAAAGAAAGAGTGCCAGATCCAGAGATCTTGAGACGCCACGGCCTCTAGTATGACAGTGCAAGCCCTGACATGTCCCTTATACCGCCCTTGCCAAGCAGAAGGGCAATTATTCCACTCCCAGTGCATGCAGTCTATGCTGCCAAGCATCCCCGGGAAGCCCCTGCTGGCATTCATCGCCAACAAACGGGCTGTATCTTCAGCTGTCGGCTCTCTCAAGTACTCAGGGCCAAACACAGCAATAATAGCCTTGCAGAACTTATACAGGGACTCTAAGCATGTAGACTCGCTCATACGGACGTACTCGTCAATGAGATCACCGGAAACTCCGTATGCAAGCATTCGGATGGCGGCAGTGCATTTCTGATAAGAGGAGAAACCAATCTTGCCGACGACAACCTCTTTGCACTCGAAGTAGTCATCATAGCCGACCACTCCCTCTCTAATACGGTTGAAAACATGCCTACTCATACGGAACCGGCGGCGGAATTTGTGATGTTTGAACAACGGGTTTCTTGTATCAAAGTAGTCCTTCCAAAGAAGGAAATGCCCACTCTCTCGGTTGCGATTCAATGCCGGAAGGTGGCCCGGAATGGAGCCACGGAACAACGGCCGCTGGATGTTGAGGTGGTGATGGAACAACACGGCAGCCAATATCTCCTGCTCGTCGTCGAACGACGAATCGTCGGAGTCGCAAAGGAAATTGTGGAAAAAGAACTCGTCGGCGGAGTCCATTTCGTAGCTTGGCAAACTGTCGAACATCTTGCGGGTGTCGACGAAGCAGACGGCCGGCGAGGGGAGTCACGGCGCCCACAGACCAGCTAGCTGCCCTATCAGCGTCCGACGAGTGTGACGGCGTCCGACGAGCATGCCAGTCGGATGTGGCAGGGGCGGCTAGGCGGCTTCTTGGTCGCGGGCGGCTGTGCAGTGGGGGAAGCGGCGATGGGAAGCAGATTGCTCCCCAGCTGGAAAACGGCGGCGGAGGGCGACGGGGGGGAGGGGGCGGCGTTGCCGGGCGGATGTGGAGGCGGTGGCAGCTGGAAGAGTCACCGGAAAAAAATGTGTGGCGGCGTCGGCGACGGAGGAGGCGGGAGGGTTGCTTGTTGGCCGGTGAGTGAGACGGGAGGCTAATGTGCCACAGACCAGCGGGCCCGGGGACAGGAGTAGGCGAGCGCGCGCGTCCGTTTTGTGTCCGCGCTGACGCAAATTAGGCTCAAAAATGGGCCGGGAATGGGTCGCCCGCGGACGAAAAACGGACGCGCGTCCATTTGAGTCGTCGCGTTGGGCCGCCTTTTGTGTCCACGCCGACCCAAACGGACGGCCGGTTACGAAATGGGTCGCCCCATTGGAGTTGCTCTTAGGACTCATTCGGTTTGAAGGATTTTGGTAGAAAAAACATAGGAACAAGGATTTCGGAGGAAAATTTTCTATATATGCATTCGGTTTGTAGGAAATCCGTACATGATCTTCGTAGGAATACTACTCATTTTCTGTGTTTTTGGAGGAAACTACACATCCACTGAAAGCTCATTTTGCGTGTAGGAACGAGGCAATTCAATTCCTTAGAATGGCAAGTGCCATCCTATCAAATTCCTATACTACTCCTAGTTCCTACGTTTTGATTTCCTCCAAACCCTTAAGTTATAGTGGGAGCCACTACAGATCAGACTACTGATCTTTTGATTCTATCAGACTAGCTGAGGACCATAGGATCAGAAGAATGTTGGCCATCCGATCTGATAGTAATGCCCCACGCTTGCTTCTTGGAAACTGCTTCCGTAATGTTAGCTGCTTTCTACTCGCCAACACCCCAAAACAGAGTTTTGTTTCCTCAAACTGCTCCAGGGAATGACGTGCCTTTTGTTGAGAAAACACATTTTTGGAAAATACGATTATTTTTCACAATATGATTCAACAAGTAGTTACGATATTTTCTTTTAGATGGAAACTTACGATCTTTTCTTATATGTGTTTCTGCATAGATGGCAGCATGATTTTTATGCCACGGAAGCATTTTCCTTGATGCATGGAAGCATAATTTTGCGAAAGACGTGAAATCCCATTTTTGGCTGAGTTCTCAAAATTAAATCTGACAATTAATTACCATATCTTTTAAGATGTGTTTCTTTGGATGGCAGCACGATTTTCATACCACGGAAGCATTATTTTCTCTGATGCGAAGGGAACAAATTGTTCATAGTAAGAAACCTCTTTTCCGTTCCACAAACATATTTGTAAGGAAGTGCCATTTTGTTGCGTGATCGAACATAGTAATATCAAACAAACACAATGTGGAAGAAGCATGAAGAATCAAAACAAATAAAATTGGGATGAACAACAATTACAACTCTTTTATATTCAATTGAAAGTGAAACAATATTACAATGAAATTCTGCGTCAGCCCAACCGACGCTGCACTAAATGGGCTGGTCAATCATAAACACAATACACGCCACTAGCTCCTTGTGGCTAACACAATAGTCGTCTGCGAATAGCAGTATCAGGTCCCATTCCCATCACATGGCATCAAAATAGCCTCATTGACATTGTGTAGAAACAGGAAGCATGGCTGAAGTTGGATGTAACAAAATATCTATAACTAGAAAAATATTCAGAAACTAAGAAGCACACACTTGCAGTGGCATGTATGATGATAAGAAAAATGTTAATACAATAAATTTTACTAGAAGCTATGCTTGTCAACTCAAAAAAGAAGGTAGACTCGTAGTGGTTGAAGCACACATGATTTCAGATAAAATATTTTGTACAATAAGAAACATACAATGGCGGTGGTTGATGCAAAATTTCACCACAATTGGCACAGATATAAATAAACAGCGAAGCATAGTTGCATACAGTGGATATGGGAACAACAATCTCAACCTGATTGTCAAACCATGGACTCATGAGAATTAAAGGAAGCACATATTCACAACAATTGAAGTTAGAATTGGAAAACATGAAAACATATGTGAGAAATAATGAACTATTGTGCAAAAATATTTGAAACATATGACAACACGACCTGTGCAACACATATGAGAAATAAAAGAACCAAACATTGGTAATGGTAGCAGCACTAAATAATTACAATATATATCAAGATAAACATCTGAACCAAAGAAACATAGTAGTAGGTAAAAGGAAGAACATATATCTGAGCAGCAAAACGTTTATACAACAGAAGCATGCATATAAAGCAATGGAAGCACGACAGTTGCAAAATAAAAGTGCGAGAAATAATGAAGCATGTTTGGTAGTGGTTGAAGCAGATTATGAAGCTAAACAAATATTGTATAAGGTTGCATGGAAGCATGCTGCAACTGAGTACACACACTGAACATATGTATAAATGAGTACTTGGCATCGGCAGACAATGCATTAGAAACCTAATTGCAAAGCAGGGGCACTTTGAAGAGGGGAAAATCACCGTAGGCCACTGCTTGTTCTTCAGCCGGCTGGTGCTACTCCAGCAGCCGTTTCAGCCTCCGGGTAACCTGTGGAAGCACAAAACAAGAGGATGGCGCACCTGCAACTGAATTATGCCCGGTGGCCGCATCAATGGAGATGAAAACGAGGGAAGGAGAGGAACGGATCTGGGCAGTGGGGGTAGGACCAGAGGAACGAACTGCGCAGGTGGTGGGCGGCGCAAACAGAGATGAATGAGCAGTGCGGTTGACGGCGATCTAGGTGGAGGTGCGTGTGAGGAAAGAGGAATTTTGGGAGGGATCCCGCGTGACTGATTAGGGGATGCGGCAGATGCAGGTGGTTAGCAACGGAGGAGTCAATTGCAAGAAACCATCATAATTGTGCCTAGGTTTCCAGGAAACCACCAACTCGTTAATCCGTTGCAGAAAACACAGAAAAATTTGTCAAGTCATTTCAAAAAGCACTGATCGGTTGATTTGGCCCGTTTGATCACTTTCTGACAAGTGGGGCCGGATTGTAAGCAGCTTAACTGTAAAAAATTAGCACACACACCCCTAGATATTTACAGAAAAGGCACTCAGGCCCCCGGTGTGGATAATCGCGGCGCACTGGCCTTGTCGTCCAGTACGCACGGTGACGCCCACGTCGGCGTCGGAGACGGCTACGCCGCGGCAGATGACGAGGAGGCGGCTGGGGGGCGCACATTTCCGAGGCGTTGGCCTGCCGGTGGTGCAGCGACGGTGGCGGCCGGGTCAGCGACATGGAGCACGTGGCGGGAGCCGAAGCAGAGGAGCAGCACCCTCCTCCTCCTATGTGGTCAAGGGCGGGGTTGGAGGGGGGAGGCAACAAGATGAGTCCACCTGCTCGACTTCCCATCGCCCTCCTCCACGAAGGAGGACGAGCTCGATCCAGAGGCCCCTCCGGTGCTTGTGCAGCTACGGCGTCCACACGAGGCGCGGCCGCTTGAGGGTCCTGGCCGGCTCGTCCCTGTTGCCGCCGCTAGAGCCGGCGGCTGACGACACGCCGCCGTTCATCTCCTGGCCGCTCGCGCCGTCGGCGCCGCCGCTGAGCGGGCCACCCCCGTGCGTGGGGATGTCGAAGGCGGCGCCGAAATCGCGGGTGATGAGCAACTACGCGGCATGAGCTCGTTCGGCGTCGGTAGGTCCTCTTCGAAGCACGCGAACCAGCTGGGCTCCTCCTCCCTCATCCCCCCCCCCCCTCCCGGAGCAGAGCGGCGGCGGCACGTAGTGGATAGGGCGTTCGTGTTCCACGGGGGAGGGTCTGATTGCTTTTGTTTTTAAGATCTAGGGTTGTATGTGTTATTGTTTTGCTAAGTCAATTCCTTATAATCTGGCCCCACTTTTCAGAAAGTGATTAAACAGGCCAAATGATCCGATCAGTGCTTTTTGCAACGACTTAACAAATTTTCCGGTATTTTCTGCAATGGATTAACGAGTTGGTGGTTTCCTGCAAACCTTGCCGCAAATGTGGTTGTTTCTTGCAATTGAGTCGCAACGGAGGGACGCGTTTTTTTTTCAAAAACAGGAGACGGGTTTAGAACTATCCTAACCGTGAGATTACAATCGGATCAACGGTAGTCGATCGGTCTGACGCACTGCTTCTAATCAGATAACGGATTATAAGTGTTTCCCTAAGTGTAAGTCTGTGTTTTCACTGTCCGATCCGTGGTCTGCGTGGTTAACGTGCCGGTACATCTGCCAGAATTCACATTCTTTGAAATTTGTGCAGTTAGGGCCCACTGTGGTTGTATATGTATGTATTGCAAGCTTCATTGTTTAACATTTGAGAGTCAAATTACAACGGGGTCCTACCTGTTGGGGAACGTAGTAATTTCAACAAATTTCCTACGCACACGCAAGATCAAGGTGATGCATAGCAACGAGAAGGGAGAGTGTTGTCTACGTATCCTCGTAGACCGTATGAGGAAGCGTTATGACAACGCGGTTGATGTAGTCGTACGTCTTCACGATCGACCGATCCTAGTACCGAACATACGGCACCTTCGCGATCTGCACACGTTCGGCTCGGTGACGTCCCACGAACTCTCGATCCAGCTAAGTGTCGAGGGAGAGCTTCGTCCGCACGGCGGCGTGATGATGGTGATGATGAAGGTACCGGCGCAGGGCTTCGCCTAAGCACTGCAACGATATGACCGAGGTGCATTATGGTGGAGGGGGGCACCGCACACGGCTAAGAGATCAATGTATGTTCTGTGTCCTAGGGTGCCCCCATGCCCCCGTATATAAATTAGCCAGGGGGGAGGCCGGCCGGCCCTTGGGCGCGCCAAGGAGGGGAGGAGTCCTCCTCCTAGTACGAGTAGGACTCCCCCTTTCCTAGTCCAACTAGGAGGAGGAAGGGGGAAGAAAGGAGAGGGAGAGAGGGAGGGAAAGAGGGGGCGCCGCCCCCCCCCCCTCCTTGTCCAATTCGTACTCCCCATGGGGGGGGGGGGCGGCCAGCCCTAAGGCCCCCTCCTCTCTCTCTCACAAGGCCCATGTTGGCCCATTAGTTCCCCCGGGGGTTCCGATAACCCCCCGACACTCCGATAATTATCCGGTGACCCCCGAAACTCATCCGGTGTCCGAATATAGTCATCCAATATATCAATCCTTATGTCTCGACCATTTCGAGACTCCTCTTCGTGTCCGTGATCATATCCGGGACTCCGAACTATCTTCGGTACATCAAAAGACATAAACTCATAATACCGCTCGTCACCGAACGTTAAGCGTGCAGACCCTATGGGTTCGAGAACTATGTAGACATGACCGAGACACGTCTCCGGTCAATAACCAATAGCGAAACCTAGATGTTCATATTGGCTCCCACATATTCTACGAAGATCTTTATCGGTCAAACTGTATAACAACTTACGTTGTTCCCTTTGTCATCGGTATGTTACTTGCCCGAGATTCGATCGTCGGTATCTCAGTACCTAGTTCAACCTTGTCACCGGCAAGTCTCTTTACTCGTTCCGTAATGCATCATCCTGCAACTAACTCATTAGTCACATTGCTGGCAAGGCTTATAGTGATGTGCATTACCGAGAGGGCCCAGAGATAACTCTCCGATACACGGAGTGACAAATCCTAATCTCGATCTATGCCAACCCAACAAACACCTTTGGAGACACCTGTAGAGCATCTTTATAATCACCCAGTTACGTTGTGACGTTTGATAGCACACAAGGCGTTCCTCTGGTATTCGGGAATTGCGTAATCTCATAGTCAGAGGAACATGAATAAGTCATGAAGAAAGCAATAGCAATAAAACTAAAGATCATTATGCCAAGCTAACGGATGGGTCTTGTCCATCACATCATTCTCTAATGATGTGATCCCGTTCATCAAATGACAACACATGTCTATGGTCAAGAAACATAACCATCTTTGACAAACAAGCTAGTCAAGTAGAGGTATATATACTAGGGACATCATTTTTTTGTCTATGTATTCACACATGTACTGAGTTTCCGGTTAATACAATTCTAGCATGAATAATAAACATTTATTATGATATAAGGAGATAGATAATAACTTTATTATTGCCTCTAGGGCATATTTTCTTCAGTCTTTCACTTGCACTAGAGTCAATAATCTAGTTCACATCCCCATGTGATTTAACACCAATAGTTCACATTGTCATGTGATTTAACACTCTATAGTTCACATCGCCATGTGACCAATACCCAAAGGGTTTACTAGAGTCAATAATTTAGTTCACATCGCCATGTGATTAACACCCAAAGTGTGACGCCCGGACAATAAAGCTACAGTAATCCCACGCTAATGATGCCACGTCACCACGGTTACTGTTGTTAACATCGTGATGATTCGAAACCGTTTCAAAATTCAACTTCAAATTAATGTCAACAATAAAAGTTTTCAAAAGTTAAAACAAAAATGTTCGGGAGCTGCCATATTTTGCATATGTAAATATGGTGTAATAAACACATTTTTATAATGTGCCTAGGTATTTTATAGTGGATGGAAACAACAAAACAATTAAATAAAAAGAAAAGCAGAACCTAACTAAACTCAAAAGACAAAACAGAACAAAGGAAAAATCCTCCTGGCCCAACTAGGCCTAGCGCCACCACGCCGCTCGCCCGCTCCCCTGCGCACGGCTCGGGCGCGCCCTGCACGCGCCCACCCGCGCCTCGTGGTCGCGCCCTGCCTCACCCACGGACACCGCTGCCGGTCGCCCCTGCCCCGCGCCCGCCTACGCCACTCGACGCCTGCGCCCTGGAGCGCTGTCGCAGCCGCTATGCTCTGTCTGCGCCCACGCACCACCTGGCCCAAGCGTCGTGCGCCCTGCCAGCCTCCCCGCGCCCATGCCGACTCCACCCCGCAGCCGCCGCCTCCACTCGCCTGCGCTGCCGCTCGCGCCAGGGTTGCTCGCCGCCGCTGCCCGGTTCGGTCCACGCTTCGACGCCGCTTGGCGCTCCTCCCGCACCTTCCCTTGGCCTCGCCCGCCGCATCCCTACGGCCGGCCGGCCGCGCTCGTCTCCGCCAACGCCGTCGCCACCATGCCACGGCCGCCCGCCGGTGGCCACGCCAAGCCACGCCCGGGCGCCAAGCGCCCGTACCTATCGCCCGCTCGCCCGCACCCGATAGGCCCCTCTGGGCCTTTGACATGTGGGGCCGCCCCCAGAACGTTTTTATAAAAAAGAAAAATCAAAATAAAATAAAATAAAATAAATTAATAAAATTAATAATTAATTAATTAATTAGTGAATTAATGAAGTTAATTAATCCTGTTTAATTAATCTGATTAGCTAGTTAGTTTAATTAAACATTAATTAGATTAGCTAAATCCTAATTAACCTTAACAGAATATGACAGGTCGGTCCCACCTGTCAGGTTGACCAGGTCAACTGTACGGTTGACTGCTGACATCATACATACGTCATGCTGACGTCATCCCGCACTGTTCTCGATAATTTTAGAATTAAATAGATAAGTAAATTCAGAAAATGATTAAAACTTTAGAAAAACATAGAAAATAAACCGTAGCTCAGATGAAAATGTTTTCTACATGAAAGTTGCTCAGAATGACGAGACGAATCCGAATACGTGGCCCGTTCGCCCGCCACCCATCCCTAGCATATCGAACTCGCAACTTTTCCCCTCCGGTTCATCTGTCCGAAAACGCGAAACACCAGGAATACTTTCCCGGATGTTTTCCCCCTTCGCTGGTATCACCTACTACCGCGTTAGGGCACAACTAGCACCGCTCACTATCATGTCATGCATCGTCATGCTTATGTTTGCATTGTATTTACTGTTTCTTCCCCTCTTCTCTTCGGTAGACTACGATACCGACGCTGCTACTCCCCAGTTCGACTACGGTGTTGACGACCCCTCCTTGCCGGAGCAACCAGGCAAGCCCCCTTCGATCATCAGATATCGCCTATTCCTTCTCTCTACTGCTTGCATTAGATTAGTGTAGCATGTTACTACTTTCGGTTAATCCTATTCGGCTGCATAGCCTATATTGTTGCTACAATTGTTGATACCTTTACCTACTATCCTAATGCTTAGTACGGGATGCTAGTACTGGGCGTACACTCTTGTCCGTCTACCATGCTATACTACTCGGCCGTGATCACTTCGGGGGGTGATCACGGGCATATGCTATATACTTTATATTGTTACATTTCTTATGATACTGTTCGTAGATGGGGGCTGAAGGGGCAGGTGGCTCCATCCCGGTAGAGGTGGGCCTGGGTTCCGGACGGCCCCCGACTGTTACTTTGTGGCGGAGCGACAGGGCAGGTTGAGACCACCTAGGTGAGAGGTGGGCCTGGCCCTGGTCGGCGTTCGCGGTTACTTTAAAATAACATGCATAACGAGTTCTTGGTATTTGATCTGAGTCTGGCCACTAGCCTATACGCACTAACCAACTACGCGGGAACAGTTATGGGTACTCAACGTCATGGTATCAGCCGAATCCTTCTTGACATCAGCGACTGAGCGGCGCGCGCCGGATTGGACCGTAAGCCCGCGCTTGTATTAATGGGGCTAGGTCTGCTTCTAGCCGCGTTCGCAACATGCAGGTGTGCAATGGGCGATGGGCCCAGACCCCTGCGCGCATAGGATTTAGACCGGCGTGCTGACCTCTCGGTTGTGCCTAGGTGGGGCTGCGACGTGTTGATCTTCCGAGGCCGGGCATGACCCAGGAAAGTGTGTCCCGCCAGAGGGATCGAGCGTGTTGGGTAATGTGGTGCACCCCTGCGGGGAAGTTTATCTATTCGGATAGCCGTGATCCTCGGTAACAGGATGACCCGGAGTTGTACCTTGACCTTTTGACAACTAGAACCGGATACTTAATAAAACACACCCTTTCAAGTGCCAGATACAACCCGGTGATCACTCTTTCACAGGGAACCGAGGAGGGGATTGCCGAGTAGGATTTATGCTATGCGATGATACTTGGTGAACTTACCATCTACTCTCTTCTACATGCTGCAAGATGGAGGCTGCCAGAAGCGTAGTCTTCGACAGGACTAGCTATCCCCCTCTTATTCTGGCATTCTGCAGTTAAGTCCACCGATATTGCCCCTTTACCCTGATACCCATGCATATGTAGTGTAGATCCTTGCTTGCGAGTACTTTGGATGAGTACTCACGGCTGCTTTTCTCCCTCTTTCCCCCCTTTCCCTTCTACCTGGTTGTCGCAACCAGATGCTGGAGTCCAGGAGCCAGAGGATCCCGAAGATGTTTCTACGTGGAGTTCGGCTTCTAGGAGTAGTTAGGAGGTCCCAGGCAGGAGGCCTCGCCTTTTCGATCGTTGCTACTTTTGTGCTAGCCTTCTTAAGGCAATCTTGTTTAACTTATGTCTGTACTCAGATATTTTTTTGCTTCCGCTGACTCTCATGTTTTCGAGCTTATGTATTCGAGCCCTCGAGGCCCCGGGCTTGTAATATAAAGCTTGTATTATTTTAATTTGTGTCTAGAGTTGTGTTGTGATATCTTCCCGTGAGTCCTTGATCTTGATCGTACACATTTGCGTGTATGATTAGTGTACGATTGAATCGAGGGCGTCACAAGTTGGTATCAGAGCCGACTGCCTGTAGGAATCCCCCTTCCACACTCCTTTGCCGAAGTCGAGTCTAGACATTACAAAACTTTTACTAACATGGCTGTGGGGCTTACGGCCCCACGTCGCCATTGGTGGTATTAGAATCTTTTACTCCTCGTCTATACTCTGGGATTCTGATCTCTATTCTATTCTGGTTAAATAATTTTCTAAAATATAACTTTAGGTTCTCGAAAACACTTTCCCCTGGAGAGCCCCTTCAGTCAAGATGATCGCCGACTACAATATGCCCCAATATTCTCTCTATTACTCCGAGAAAACTTTGTGCCTACTGCCTTGCAGTTCTTTGCCCCCTGAATACCCCTACGGATAATTTCTCACACTTATCGGGTATTCGCTCATCCCCAATTGATTCAAATATTTCACAAAAGTCATCGAAGTACCATTTGATCTTCCAAAAAACATCGACTGCCTATTATTCTTGAAATTCTTGCTTGCTTGCATTATGGTTAATCCCATAAGTATACTAATCTTATTGGCATCATTTGTCACTATCATTTTTTGAGTCCCTTGATTCAATAAGTTGCGAATCATCACCATCATCAGTCGAATCCTAGGATTATCCTTCCGGCTCAGACGTCATTTGGATATGAGCTGGTTCTTGACCAATCAATGCCTTGGTCGGTTGTGCTTCTATGTCTATTGAACTTATTCATTTTCGATCAGAACGATTGCTTCTGATCCCTTGATTTGGAAATCTTAATTCCTTTGCCTTTGAGCTTTGATTTAGTCAGTTGTTTCTATAATTAAATGCCTTTGCATTGTTTCTTCCATTGATGGTGTGCAAATGCTCCCATCAACTCCGTTATGGATCGTTAGATCCTTTGTTGAATTTTCATCCGACAGTGTCCCTTGTATACAAAAATCTCGAGAAGTTCTTTCCCTGATACATAATGCCATTGGTAAATCCTATTCTGTGATTGGCCAGCCATGCTCCACTTTCGAGCTGGTGATATTTACTCTTGGCGCTTGTGGTATATGTTTCTAAGATGCCCCGATGGGTTGAACCTATGCCTTCCTTAATCTGTGTGAACCCGAAAGTTTTCACGGGTCATACTCCTCTTGTAATTCACCGGGTAGGTTTTCACACTCAACTCATTTTAATAGAGCAGTGAATGAATGGTCATACATTGGAGAAGTGGGAGTCGACCTTGAACTTGGTGTTCATGCCCATGGACATGATGTAGATCTTATCATGGAAGCTACTCTTAAATTAATTATTCCCTTGGTATAAGTTCATCTTATATCTGGGATCTGGTCTTTTGCAATCTTGGTTCCGGCCATATTGATATTCTTTGAGTCCTTTTCTCGGACAAGCTGAAGTACTTGTCTTCTGCAGATCATTACACCTATCCAACCTCTATTCTGCTCTACCCTTGAGTATACCCTCTGGTATCTCGAGAATATCACGGAACTACATAACTTCTTATGAGTTCTTCATTAACTATTATTCTCGTCGATTCCAATTTTCCCCTGAGTTCTGAGTTATTAGGCACTCGAGAACACCGATAAGTGAATCGATTCCGCACTCTGATTAAATAAATCTAAGTAATTTTCATTGCTTATGAGTTTAATAATCCTTCAAGTCATTCCTAGCCTGATCGGCTATATACTTATCGTGCAACTTTTTAACTATGCTACCTGGTCCTTCTTCCCAGAGAACAATTTTCGACGATGAGCTAAGCTTTCGTCGACTTTCCTCATCATATCATTTCGCCTTGAACAACAATCTTGATTCCGAGATTGTGATGTACCCGTGGTTCCAATAACCTTTTGCTTCATCATTCCTTTGACTTGGTATCATCGCCGATCGATTACATCTTCTTGAAATCTCTCGACAAATGTGTCGTGATCATCATCAACATTCAGAGCTCCTCCAGGATATTAATCAAACTCATGATGATAAGTGTCTTCCTCGTCCCTTGGTAGTTTGAGTTACCATCGACCACATCCTTACCTTCCTTTCATCATAAACATGTTCATGTTACGGATGCAACTTGCTATGCAGCTTGTGTCACTACTAGGAAAAGGCCTGCTAGTGGCGCACCTGTTTTGCCTACTAATGGCGCACTACAGGTGCGCCACTAGCATCACGCCATTAGAATTTTTTACTAATGGTGGTGCGCCATTACTATCTGACTTAGTAATGGCGCACCACATAGAAGTGCGCCATTACTAACATTTTTTTTTCAAATTTTTTTCAGATATTTTTTTTTAAAAATTTTTTCATTGTTTTTTTAATCTCGGGTCAATATGATTAATCTCAAGTCAAATCGCACTCCGTGGTCAAACTTCCCGAAAGGTCACCCATCCTCACACTACTCCAGCCCAAGCACGCTTAACTTCAGAGTTCTATCCAACCGCAGCACCAGCTCACTTCACAGGCACTTGTTGATATATCTATCATATCAATCCTATTAAAGCTTGTTGATGTCTAGGACTTTGTTCATGTTCATGTTCATGAGTGTGATGAAATTTTGAAAAAATATTTCAAACTTCCCGGTCATATTACGTATCATATTTCGACAAAAATCCAAAAAAAAAGTTTTTCGAAACCATTTTTTTTTCTGTTACTAGTGGCGCACCTAGCAAATGGTGCGCCACTAGTAAGTTTGAATTTTTTTTCATTTTTCTCCCCTCTAGATCTTAAAAGCCCCGTATCTATCGTACGTAACTTTTTGAGTAGATGATTTTTCATATATAAAACTTTTTAATCCGAGTTCGTTTCGTATGCAAAAGTTATGCCCATTTTACAATTTCCAGAGAGATTTTGCAAATAATGTCGAAATTCATATTTGTAAATTTTCCCAACAACTAGACCACATATCACATGGGAAACTTATTTTATTTTATTTTTTTGACATTTCCATCATTTTCTTTTATGTTATTTTAAACTGAAAAGGCGGTCCACGGGAGGGGGGGGGGTGGGTGCATTCAGTGGAATATTTGGGCAACTAGTAATGGCGCACCACACCCACGGTGCGCCATTACTAACTTTGAAAAAAAAATTGTTAGTAGTGGCGCACCGAGGGTGTGGTGCGCCATTACTAGGTAAAACTAGTAATGGCGCACTATCCCCTAATGCGCCATTATTAGTTTTGAAAAAAAAATTGTTAGTAGTGGCGCACCATGGATGTGGTGCGCCATTAGTATATAGTAGTGGCGCACCACATGTGTGGTGCGCCATTAGTGTCCATATTATCTATAGCCCTTTTCCTAGTAGTGTGTTATGTTCTACCTGAAGTATTACCATCTTTTATGTCAAGGATGTTGTGAGAATTTCTCCACCTCTTGAGAATTCTTGATATAGTATTACTTCTCGCCATCTCCGTTCATTCCTTGGTCCCCCCATTGTTTCTAACCGGAATACCGACAATTGGACTATGATGTGTGAATTCAAAACTTCTAGCAATCCTATTGCTTTGAAGTTAATGGTCGATATTTCATTCTTAGACCATTGGTTATCGAATCACCATTCTAACATTGATCATGCTACCTAAGCCCATATTCCGGGTGCACCTTTCAACCAATGTTTAACTGTGGATGTTCCCTCGAGCATACAACAGTATATCATTTGATCTGACAAATGTTATCTCCTTGTTCACATAATTGTGGAAACCCATCTTCTTGGAAATCTCGATGAATTTTTGTTGAATCCATCAGCCACCCCGTCATCCTCTCATTGGCTCAATGATGAACTGTTGTTCGGAAATCGCTTCCATAGTTCACTTCCCGAGAATCTTACAATGTCTTCTCGTCAATTTGTGTCGCACCTTTTTCTTCTCAGGCATCCTGACACCGATCAGATCTGAATCTCGGTCAGATATGATGGTTGCAACCTATATCCACGAGTTATAACATTGGTATTTATATGACCCGGTAAGATGATGTCATGCCTAGCACACTCGACCGGAGGAACTATTGTTATAGTTTCCTTTTTAGCAAGGTTAACCATTCCTTCATGAGGAAATTGTAAGACTTATTCTATAAGTTGTTCCTGATGGATCCTTTGTGTATCCAAGGTCTGATTTTTACCCAGTGACCATGTCAATGCTATCTCGAAGCACGTCCGTGGTACTCCGATTTCCAACAAAGAACATTTGAAGCCCAATGATATATGTTTCTTGCTCAATTATCCGAACACCGCAGTACGGGTAATGTCATGAAATTTCTCTCACCTTACCCAAAAGAGTTTTCTACATAATATCCTGTCATGGATATCATGCTCTGCTTGTCCTTGGGAATGATATACCCTTGAAATATGAGTTTAAACACATTTTCCTTTCCATTGTTCTGCTTAAACCTGATAATCTTATTTTCCATTCCATTGTCTTCTTTAACCTTTCTTATGGTCTATATGATCTAAGCAGTAATATTCTCCTACTTATGTAACTCGTCGTACAACCTAGTCAGTAAGACCCTGTTACTATTGTTGATGACATTTCGGTAACCACCGATGGACGAGAACTTTGCCTGTTGATCCGCCTCGTTCAATGAGCAGGAAAGTGGTTCTCTTCGTCCCTCGCCCTTGGTACCGACGTTGTTGCCAACATAACTGACAGGCTACCCTCTGACATGCCTTACTTACATGATCGTGCAAGAAGTCACCGCCCTTCCTACTTTTTACCCACATGGTGGGCCCATAACCCACAGTTCCACAGGATCGAAACCTAACTCTCTTGTACACCCCTTGTTCCCAAAGTTATTCCTCCCGCGTGGACTCGTATGTAATTCATGAGCCACCTTCCGATGAGATCATCAATTCTGGCTTCAAACACAATAATTATTCCGTTGCTTTGAAACCCTTTCACCTTCCGACTGGCATTGAACGATTGCCTGGCTGCTTGAAACTTCTTATTGCACCTTCAAACTTTACCCTCGATGTGTTTTATTTGTTCAGCTTGAGAGGTACTCATATGCTCATTCATGGGTTAATCCCAGATTACTACCCTTATAGCATTCTGTCGTTGCCGATCTGTCCCGTTGCCTATTCGTAAGTACGATGAAGATCCCGAAGAAAGGATGCCTACTTCATCATGATGACCTGAAGAAGAGAAATGAAGACATCAACGTAGTGGATCGACCGCTTCGAGAAGAGCAACCAAGATCGAGAAAACTCATTAGAATTTCGTAACCAAATTCCTTCCCCCTCACTTCCACTCTTAAATCTCGGGACGAGATTTCTTATAGTGGAGGAGAATTCTGACGCCCGTATAATTAAGCTACAGTAATCCCACGCTAATGATGCCACGTCACCACAGTTACTGTTGTTAACCTCGCGATGATTAGAAACCATTTCAAAATTCAAATTCAAATTAATGTCAACAATAAAAGTTTTCAAAAGTTAAAACAAAAATGTTCGGGGGGTGCCATATTTTGCATATGTAAATATGGTGTAATAAACACATATTTATAATATGACTAGGTATTTTATAGTGGATGGAAACAGCAAGAGAAAAGCAAAACCTAACTAAACTAAAAAGACAAAACAGAAAAAAAGAAAAATCCCCCTGGCCCACCTAGGCCAAGCGGCCCAGCCAGGCCGCCCCTCCCCCACTGGACCAACTGGCCCAGCCAGCCAGCCCACACCCCTGGCCTATAAGGCCTACCCAGCCCCAAACCCTAGCACCGACACCCACTCACCCCCAAAAAAATCTCCCCCCCTCTCCCCCGATTGGATCGGGATCGAGAGAAGGAGGCCGCCGCTCGCCGCCCGAACACTGACGCCGCCCGACGCCGCCTCGCCCTCGCCGCATGACGATGTCACTGGAGCAACCTCGCTAGCCTGCCTCCTCTCCGTCCCCATCGTCTCCGTCCTCCTCCCCAAGCCTCTTGCCCCGAACCCTACAACCCCCTGTGAGCCACAACCCCCCCCTCTCTTCTCTCCTCTGCCTCGTTCCCGGTCGACGCTCGCCCTCCGCTGCTCACCGCACAACGCGCCGGCGTGCGCACATGCGCCCGCCCTCACCTAGCGCCACCACGCCGCTCGCCCGCTCCCCTGCGCACGGCTCGGGCGCGCCCTGCACGTGCCCACCCGCGCCCCGTGGCCGCGCCCTTCCTCACCCACCGCCACCGCTGCCGGTCGGCCCTGCCCCGCACCCGCCTACGCCCCTCGACGCCTGCTCCCTGCAGCGCCGTCACCGTCGCTACGCTCCGCCTGCGCCCACGCACCACCCGGCCCACGCGCCGCACGCCCCGCCAGCCTCCTGCGCTGCCGCTCGCGCCAGCGTTGTTCCCCGCTTCGACGCCGCTCGGCGCTCCTCCCGCGCCTTCCCTTGGCCTCGCCCGCGGCATCCCTATGGCCGGTCGGCCGCGCTCGACTCCGCCAGCGCCGTCGACACCATGCCGCGGCCGCCCGCCGATGGCCACGCCAAGCTGCGCCCGGGCGCCGAGCGCCCGTACCTGTCGCCCGCACCCGAGCGCCCGAACCCGATACGCCCCTCTGGGCCTTTGACATGTGGGGCTGCCCCCAGAACGTTTTTATAAAAAAGAAAAATAAAAAGAAAAAAATAAAATTAATTAATAAAATTAATTAATTAATTAGTGAATTAATTAAGTTAATTAATCTTGTTTAATTAATCTGATTAGCTAGTTAGTTTAATTAAACATTAATTAGATTAGCTAAATCCTAATTAACCTAAACAGAGTATGACAAGTGGGTCCCACCTGTCAGGTTGACCAGGTCAACTGTAAGGTGGATTGCTGATGTCATCCCACACTGCTCTGGATAATGTTATAATTAAATAGATAAGTAAATTCAGAAAATGATTAAAACTTTAGAAAAACATAGAAAATAAACCGTAGCTCAGATGAAAATGTTTTCTACATGAAAGTTGCTCAGAACGACGAGACGAATCCGAATACGTAGCCCGTTCGCCCACCACCCATCCCTAGCATATCGAACTCGCAACTTTCCCCCTCCGGTTCATTTGTCCGAAAACGCGAAACACCGGGAATACTTTCCCGGATGTTTTCCCCCTTCGTCGGTATCACCTACTACGGCGTTAGGGCACATCTAGCACCGCTCATTGTCATGTCATGCATCTTCATGCTTATGTTTGCATTGTATCTATTGTTTCTTCCCCCTCTTCTCTCCGATAGACTACGATACCGAAGCTGCTGCTCCCCCGTTCGACTACTGGGTTGACGACCCCTCCTTCTTGCTAGAGCAACCAGGAAAGCCCCCCTTTGATCACCAGATATCGCCTATTCCTTCTCTCTACTTCTTGCATTAGAGTAGTGTAGCATGTCACTACTCTCGGTTAATCCTATTCTGCTGCATAGCCTGTCATTGTTGCTACAATTGTTGATATCTTTACCTGCTCTCCTAATGCTTAGTACAGGATGCTAGTGTTCCATCAGTGGCCCTACACTCTTGTCCGTCTGCCATGCTATACTACTGGGCCATGATCACTTCGGGAGGTGATCACGGGCATATGTTATATACTTTATATTGTTACATTTCTTATGATACTGTTCGGAGATGGGGGCTGGAGGGGCAGGTGGCTCCATCCCGGTAGAGGTGGGCCTGGGTTCCGGACGGCCCCTGACTGTTACTTTGTGGCGGAGCGACAGGGCAGGTTGAGACCACCTAGGTGAGAGGTGGGCCTGGCCCTGGTCGGCGTTCGCGGTTACTTTAAAATAACACGCTTAACGAGTTCTTGGTATTTGATCTGAGTCTGGCCACTGGCCTATACGCACAAACCAACTACGCGGGGACAGTTATGGGCACTCGGCATCGTGGTATCAGCCGAAGCCTTCTTGACGTCAGCGACTGAGCGGCGCGCGCCGGATTGGACCGTAAGCCCGCGCTTGTATTAAGGGGGCTAGGTCTGCTTCCGGCCGCGTTCGCAACGTGCAGGTGTGCAATGGGCGATGGGCCCAGACTCCTGCGCGCATAGGATTTAGACCAGCGTGCTGACCTCTCTGTTGTGCCTAGGTGGGGCTGCGACGTGTTGATCTTCCGAGGTCGGGCATGACCCAGGAAAGTGTGTCCGGCCAGAGGGATCGAGTGTGTTGGGTAATGTGGTGTACCCCTGCAAGGAAGTTTATCTATTTGGATAGACGTGATCCTCGGTAACAGGACGACCCGGAGTTGTACCTTGACCTTATGACAACTAGAACCGGATACTTAATAAAACACACCCTTTCAAGTGCCAGATACAACCCGGTGACCACTCACTCACAGGGAGCCGAGGAGGGGATTGCCGGATAGGATTTATGCTATGCGATGATACTTGGTGAACTTACCATCTACTCTCTTCTACATGCTGCAAGATGGAGGCTGCCAGAAGCGTAGTCTTCGACAGGACTAGCTATCCCCCTCTTATTCTGGCATTCTCCAGTGCAGTCCACCGATATTGCCCCTTTACCGTGATACCCATGCATATGTAGTGTTGATCCTTGCTTGCGAGTACTTTGGATGAGTACTCACGGCTGCTTTTCTCCCTCTTTTCCCCCTTTCCCTTCTACCTGGTTGTCGCAATCAGATGCTGGAGTCCAGGAGCCAGAGGATCCCGAAGATGTTTCTACGTGGAGTAACCTTACCATCAGCGTTAGTCTTCTTCTTGAAGATCCATTTATTCTCGATGGCTTGCCGATCATCGGGCAAGTCAACCAACATCCACACTTTGTTCTCACATGGATCCCATCTCAGATTTCATGGCCTCAAGCCTTTTCGCGGAATCTAGGCTCATCGTCGCTTCTTCATAGTTCGTAGGTTCGTCATGGTCGAGTAACATGACCTCCAGAACAGGATTACCGTACCATTCTGGTGCGGATCTTACTCTGGTTGACCTACGAGGTTCGGTAGTAACTTGATCTGAAGTTACATGATCATCATCATTAGCTTCCTCACTAATTGGTGTAGGAATCACAGGAACTGATTTCTGTGATGAACTACTTTCCAATAAGGGAGCAGGCACAGTTACCTCATCAAGTTCTACTTTCCTCCCACTCACTTCTTTCGAGAGAAACTCCTTCTCTAGAAAGGATCCATTCTTAGCAACAAATGTCTTGCCTTCGGATCTGTGATAGAAAGTGTACCCAACAGTTACTTTTGGGTATCCTATGAAGACACACTTGTCCGATTTGGGTTTGAGCTTATCAGGATGAAATTTTTTCACACAAGCATCGCAACCCCAAACTTTAAGAAACGACAGCTTAGGTTTCTTTCTAAACCACAGTTCATACGGTGTCGACTCAACGGGCTTAGATGGTGCCCTTTTTAATGTGAATGTAGCTGTCTCTAATGCATAACCCCAAAATGATAGTGGTAAATCAGTAAGATAAATCATAGATCGCACCATATCTAATAAAGTACGGTTATGACGTTTGGATACACCATTACACTGTGGTGTTCCAGGTGGCGTGAGTTGCGAAACTATTCCACATTGTTTCAAATGAAGACGAAACTCGTAACTCAAATATTCGTCTCCGCGATCAGATTGTAGAAACTTTTTCTTGTTACTATGATTTTCCACTTCACTCTGAAATTCTTTGAATTTTTCAAATGTTTCAGACTTATGTTTCATCAAGTAGACAAGTCATCTGCGAAGGTCAGAAAATAACGATACCCGCCGCGAGCCTCAACACTCATCGGACCGCATACATCAGTATGTATTATTTCCAATAAGTTAGTTGCTCGCTCCATTGTTCCGGAGAACGGAGTCTTAGTCATCTTGCCCATGAGGCATGGTTCGCAAGCATCAAGTGATTCCAAAAGCCCATCAGCATGGAGTTTCTTCATGTGCTTTACACCAATATGACCTAAACGGCAGTGCCACAAATAAGTTGCACTATCATTATTAACTTTGAATCTTTTGGCTTCAATATTATGAATATGTGTATCACTACGATCGAGATTCAACAAACCATTTATATTGAGTGTCTGGCCATAGAAGGTTTTAATCATTTAAATAGAACAATAATTATTCTTTGACTTAAATGAATAACCGTATTGCAATAAACATGATCCAATCATATTCATGATCAACACAAACACCAAATAACATTTATTTTACGTTCAACACTAATCCCGAAGGTAAAGAGAGTGTGCGATGGTGATCTTATCAACCTTGGAATCACTTCCAACACACAACATCACCTCGCCCTTAACTAGTCTATATTTATTTTGCAACTCCCGTTTTGAGTTACTACTCTTGGCAACTGAACCAGTATCAAATACCGAGGGGTTGCTATAAACACTAGTAAAGTACACATCAATAACATGTATATCAAATATACCTTTTTTCACTTTGCCATCCTTCTTATCCGCCAAGTATCTAGGGTAATTCCACTTCCAGTGACCATTTCCTTTGCAGTAGAAGCACTAAGTTTCAGGCTTGGGTCTAGCTTTGGGCTTCTTCACGGGAGTGAAAACTTGTTTGTCATTATTCTTGAAGTTCCCTTTCTATCCCTTTGCCCTTTTCTTGAAACTAGTGGTCTTGTTAACCATCAACACTTGATGCTTTTCTTGATTTCTACCTTCGTCGATTTTAGCATCACGAAGAGCTTGGGAATTGTTTTCGTTATCCCTTGCATATTATAGTTCATCACGAAGTTCTAGTAACTTGGTGACAGTGACTAGAGAACTTTGTCAATTACTATCTTATCTGGAAGATTAACTCCCACTTGATTCAAGCAATTGTAGCACCCAGACAATCTGAGCACATGCTCACTGGTTGAGCTATTCTCCTCCACTTTGTAGGCAAAGTACTGTCAGAGGTCTCATACCTCTTGACACGGGCATGAGTATGAAATACCAATTTCAACTCTTGGAACATCTTATATGCTCCGTGGCGTTCAAAACATTTTTTTGAAGTCCCGGTTCTAAGCCGTAAAGCATGGTGCACTAAACTATCAAGTAGTCATCATACCGAGCTTGTCAAAATGTTCATAACATCTGCATCTGCTCCTGCAATACTTCTCTCACCTAGCGGTGCATCAAGGACATAATTTTTCTATGTAGCAATGAGGAAAATCCTCAGATCACGGACCAAGTCTAAATCATTGCTACTATCATCTTTCAACTTATATTTCTCTAGGAACATATAAAAAACAAACGGGGAGCTACATCGCGAGCTATTGATCCACAACATAAATATGCTAATACTATCAGGTATTAAGTTCATGATAAATTAAAGTTCGATTAATCAAATTACTTAAGAACTACCACTTTGATAGACATCTCTCTAATCATCTAAGTGATCACGTGATCCATATCAACCAAACCATGTCCGATCATCACGTGAGATGGAGTAGATTTCAATGGTGAACATCACTATGTTGATCATATCTACTATATGATTCACGCTCGACCTTTCGGTCTCAGTGTTCCGAGGCCATAGCGGCATATGCTAGGCTCGTCAAGTTTAACTCGAGTATTCTGCGTGTGCAAAAACTGGCTTGCACCCATTGTATGTGAACGTAGAGCTTATCACACCCGATCATCACATGCTGTCTCGGCACGACGAACTTTCTCAATGGTGCATACTCAGGGAGAACACCTGTACCTTGAAATTTAGTGAGAGATCATTTTATAATGCTACCGCCGAACTAAGAAAAATAAGATGCATAAAGGATAAACATCACATGCAATCAATATAAGTGATATGATATGGCCATCATCATCTTGTGCCTTTGATCTCCATCTCCAAAGAACTGACAAGATCACCATCGTCACCGGCGCGACACCTTGATCTCCATCGTAGCATCATTGTCATCTCGCCAACTATTGCTTCTACGACTATCGCTACCGCTTAGTGATAAAGTAAAGCAATTACATGGCGATTGCATTTTATACAATAAAGCGACAACCACATGGCTCCTGCCGGTTGCCGATAACTGTTACAAAACATGATCATATCATACAATAAAATTCAGCATCATGTCTTGATCATATCACATCACAACATGCCCTGCAAAAACATGTTAGACGTCCTCTACTTTGTTGTTGCAAGTTTTATGTGGCTGCTACAGGCTGAGCAAGAACCGTTCTTACCTACGCATCAAAACCACAATGATTCTTCGTCAAGCATGTGTTGTTTTAACCTCCAACAAGGACCAGGCGTAGCCACACTCGATTCAACTAAAGTTGGAGAAACCGACACCCGCCAGCCACCTGTGTGCGAAGCACGTCAGTAGAACCAGTCTCGCGTAAGCGTACGCGTAATGTCAGTCCGGGCTGCTTCATCCAACAATACTGCCGAATCAAAGTATGACATGCTGGTAAGCAGTATGACTATTATCGCCCACAACTCACTTGTGTTCTACTCGTGCATATAACATCTAGGCATAAAACTGGCTCGGATGCCACTGTTGGGGAACGTAGTAATTTTAAAAAAATTGCTACACACACGCAAGATCATGGTGATGCATAGCAACGAGAGGGGACAGTGTTGTCTACGTACCCTCGTAGACCGTATGCGGAAGCGTTATGACAACGCGGTTGATGTAGTCGTACGTCTTCACGATCGGCCGATCCTAGTACCGAAAGTACGGCACCTCCGCGATCTGCACACGTTCGGCTCGGTGACGTCCCACGAACTCTCGATCCAGCTGAGTGTCGAGGGAGAGCTTCGTCAGCACGACGGCGTGATGACGGTGATGATGAAGCTACCGGCGTAGGGCTTCGCCTAAGCACTGCAACGATATGACCGAGGTGGATTATGGTGGAGGGGGCACCGCACATGGCTAAGAGATCAATGTCTGTTGTGTGTCCTAGGGTGCCCCCCTGCCCCCGTATATAAAGGAGCAAGGGGGAGGCCGGCCGGCCCTTGGGCGCGCCAAGGAGGAGAGGAGTCCTCCTCCTAGTAGGAGTAGGACTCCCCCTTTCCTAGTCCAACTAGGAGGAGGAAGGGGGAAGGAAGGAGAGGGAGAGAGGGAGGGAAAGAGGGGGCGCCGCCCTCCCTCCTTGTCCAATTCGGACCCCCAAGGGGGTGCGCAGCCAGCAATAAGGCCCCCTCCTCTCTCTCTCACAAGGCCCATGTTGGCCCATTAGTTCCCCCGGGGGTTCCGATAACCCCCAGGCACTCCGATAATTATCCGGTGACCCCTGGAACTCATCCGCTGTCCGAATACAGTCATCCAATATATCAGTCTTTATGTCTCGACCATTTCGAGACTCCTCGTCATGTCCGTGATCATATCCGGGACTCCAAACTATCTTCGGTACATCAAAACACATAAACTCATAATACCGATCATCACCGAACGTTAAGCGTTCGGACCCTACGGGTTCGAGAACTATGTAGACATGACCGAGACACGTCTCCTGTCAATAACCAATAGCAGAACCTGGATGTTCTTATTGGCTCCCTGATACGTCTCCAACGTATCTATAATTTTTATTATTCCATGCTATTATATTATCTGTTTTGGATGTTTAATGGGCTTTATTATGCACTTTTATATTATTTTTGGGACTAACCTACTAACCGGAGGCCCAGTGCAAATTGTTGTTTTTTTTTCCTATTTCAGTGTTTCGCAGAAAAGGAATATCAAACGGAATGAAACCTTCGGGAGAGTGATTTTTGGAACAAACGCAATCCAGGAGACTTGGAGTGGACGTCAAGGAAGCAGCAAGGAAGCCACGAGGTAGGGAGGCCCCCCACCCTCGTGGGCCCCTCGTGGCTCCCCTAACCGACTTATTTCGCCTATATATGCTCATATACCCCGAAAACATCCGAGAGCACCACGAAACCCTATTTCCACCGCCACAACCTTCTGTACGCATGAGATCCCATCTTGGGGCCTTTTCCGGCACTCCGCCGAAGGGGGAATCGACCATGGAGGGCTTCTAAATCAACACCATAGCCTCTCCGATGATGTGTGAGTAGTTTACCACAGACCTTCGGGTCCATAGTTATTAGCTAGATGGCTTCTTCTCTCTCTTTGGATCTCAATACAAAGTTCTCCTTGATCTTCTTGGAGATCTATTCGATGTAATTCTTTTTGCGGTGTGTTTGTTGAGATCCGATGAATTGTGGGTTTATGATCAGGTTTATCTATGAACAATATTTGAATCTTCTCTGAATTCTTTTATGTATGATTTGTTATCTTTGCAAGTCTCTTCGAATTATCAGTTTGGTTTGGCCTACTAGATTGATCTTTCTTGCAATGGGAGAAGTGCTTAGCTTTGGGTTCAATCTTGCGGTGTCATTTCCCAGTGACAGCAAGGGCAGCAAGGCACGCATTGTATTGTTGCCTTCGAGGATAAAAAGATGGGGTTTATATCATATTGCCTGAGTTTATCCCTCTACATCATGTCATCTTGCCTAATGTGTTACTCTGTTCTTATGAACTTAATACTCTAGATGCATGCTGGATAGCGGTCGATGTGTGGAGTAATAGTAATAGATGCAGAATCGTTTCGGTCTACTTGTCGCGGACGTGATGCCTATATACATGATCATGCCTAGATATTCTCATAACTATGCACTTTTCTATCAATTGCTCGACAGTAATTTGTTCACCCACCGTAAAATATGCTATCTTGAGAGAAGCCACTAGTGAAACCTATGGCCCCCGGGTCTATTTTCCATCATATTAATCTCCCAACAACTACCTATTTTTGTCGCCGTTTATTTTGCAATCTTTAATTTTCAATCTATACAACAAAAATACCAAAAATATTTATCTTATTATCTCTATCAGATCTCACTTTTGCAAGTGGCCGTGAAGGGATTGAGAACCCCATTATCGTGTTGGTTGCAAGGTTCTTATTTGTTTGTGCAGGTACGAGGGATTTGAGTGTAGTCTCCTACTGGATTGATACCTTGGTTCTCAAAAACTGAGGGAAATACTTAGGCTACTTTGTTGCATCACCTTTTCCTCTTCAAGGGAAAACCAATGCATGCTCAAGAGGTAGCAAGAAGGATTTCTGGCGCCGTTGCCGGGGAGTCTACGCACAAGTCAAGACATACCAAGTACCCATAACAAACTCTTATCCCTCGCATTACATTATTTTCCATTTGCCTCTCGTTTTCCTCTCCCCCACTTCACCCTTGCCGTTTTATTCGCCCTCTTTTTCGGTTCGCCTCTTTTTCGCTTGCTTCTTGTGTGCTTGTGTGTTGGATTGCTTGCTTGTCACTATGGCTCAAGACGATACTAAATTGTGTGACTTTTCCAATACCAACAACAATGATTTTCTTGGCACTCCGATTGCTCCTATTACCGATGTTGAATCTTGCGAAATTAATGCTGCTTTGCTGAATCTTGTCATGAAAGATCAATTCGCTGGCCTTCCTAGTGAAGATGCCGCTACCCATCTAAACAACTTTGTTGATTTGTGTGATATGCAAAAGAAGAAGGATGTGGATAATGATATTGTTAAATTGAAGCTATTTCCGTTTTTGCTTAGAGATCCTGCTAAAACTTGGTTTTCGTCTTTGCCTAAAAATAGTATTGATTCGTGGAATAAGTGCAAACATGCTTCTATCTCTAAGTATTTTCCTCCCACTAAGATCATCTCTCTTAGAAATGATACTATGAATTTTAAGCAACTTGATCATGAACATGTTGCGCAAGCGTGGGAGAGGATGAAATTAATGATACGTAATTGCCCTACACATGGTTTGAATTTATGGATGATTATACAAAAAAATTATGCCGGATTGAATTTTGCTTCTAGAAATCTTTTAGATTCGGCCGCGGGAGGCACTTTTATGGATATCACTTTAGGAGAAGCTACTAAACTACTAGATAATATTATGGTTAATTATTCTCAATGGCACACCGAAAGATCTACTAGTAAAAAGGTTCATGCGATTGAAGAGATTAATGTTTTGAGTGGAAAGATGGATGAACTTATGAAATTCTTTGCTAATAAGAGTGTTTCTTCCGATCCTAATGATATGCCTTTGTCCACTTTGATTGAGAATCATAATGAATCTATGGATGTGAATTTTTTTGGTAGGAACAATTTTGGTAACAACGCGTATAGAGGAAACTTTTATTCTAGGCCGTTCCCTAGTAATTCCTCTAATAATTATAGTAATTCCTACAGCAATTCTTATGGAAATTTTAATAAGTTGCCCTCTGACTTTGAGACTAGGGTTAAAGAATTTATGAATTCACAAAAGAATTTCAATGCTTTGCTTGAAGAAAAATTGCTTAAAGTTGATGAGTTGGCTAGGAACGTGGATAGAATTTCTCTTGATGTTGATTCTTTGAAACTTAGATCTATTCCACCTAAGCATGATATCAATGAGTCTCTCAAATCCATGAGAATTTCCATTGATGAGTGCAAAGAAAGAACTGCTAGAATGCGTGCTAAAAAGGATTGCTTTGTGAAAGCGTGTTCTTCTAGTTTACATGATAAGAAAGATGAAGATCTAAAAGTGATTGATGTGTCTCCTATTAAATCCTTGTTTTGTAATATGAATCTTGATAATGATAGGACTGGAGATGAGTCAACTTTAGTTAAAAGGCGTTCCAATGATTGGGAGTTTTTAGATCTTGATGCAAAAATTGGTAAAAGTGGGATTGAAGAGGTCAAAACTTTACATAGCAATGAACCCACTATTTTGGATTTCAAGGAATTTAATTATGATAATTGTTCTTTAATAGATTTTATTTTCTTATTGCGATCCGTTTTAAGTTCTCCTCATTCTTATAGTCAAAATAAAGCTTTTACCAAACATATCGTTGATGCTTTAATACAATCCTATGAAGAAAAGCTTGAATTAGAAGTTTCTATCCCTAGAAAACTTTATGATGAGTGGGAACCTACTATTAAAATTAAAATTAAAGATCATGAATGCTATGCTTTGTGTGATTTGGGTGCTAGTGTTTCCACGATCCCAAAAACTTTGTGTGATGTGCTAGGTTTCCGCGAATTTGATGATTGTTCTTTAAACTTGAATCTTGCGGATTCCACCATTAAGACACCTATGGGAAGGATTAATGATGTTCTTATTGTTGCAAATAGGAATTATGTGCCCGTAGATTTGATTGTTCTTGATATAGATTGCAATCCTACATGTCCTATTATTCTTGGTAGACCTTTCCTTAGAACGATTGGTGCAACTATTGATATGAAAGAAGGAAATATTAGATTCCAATTTCCGTTAAGGAAAGACATGGAACACTTTCCTAGAAAGAAAACTAAATTACCTTATGAATCTATTATGAGAGCCACTTATGGATTGCATACCAAAGATGATGATACTTAGATATATTCTCTCTTTTATGCCTAGCTAGGGGCGTTAAACGATAGCGCTTGTTGGGAGGAAACCCAATTTTATTTTTGTTCCTTGCCTTTTGTTGTTGTTTAGTACTCCCTCCGTAAACTAATATAAGGGCGTTTAGAATACTAAAGTAGTGATCTAAATGCTCTTCTATTAGTTTACAGAGGGAGTAATAAATAATTAATCTATCCTCTGGTTAGATGTGGTTTTATGTTTTAATTAGTGTTTTTGCCAAGTATAACCTTTGGGAAGACTTGGGTGAAGTCTTTATGATCTTGCTGTAAAGAACAGAAACTTTAGCGCTCACGAGATTAGCTGCCATTTTTTACTGGAGAGTGCTTTTAGGTTTATTCTTTTTGAAGATGATTAATAGACAAATTCCTCACTGCCACCAATTTATTTAAGAATTGTTGGAGTTACAGAAGTATACGTTTGATACAGATTACTACAGACTATTCTGTTTTTGACAGATTCTGTTTTTCGTGTGTTGTTTGCTTATTTTGATGAATCTATGGCTAGTATCGGGGGGGGGGGGGGGGGGGGTATGAACCATAGAGAAGTTGGAATACAGTAGGTTTAACACCAATATTAATAAATAATGAGTTCATTACAGTACCTTGAAGTGGTGGTTTATTTTCTTTCGCTAACGGAGCTCATGAGATTTTCTGTTGAGTTTTGTGTTGTGAAGTTTTCAAGTTTTGGGTAAAGATTTGATGGATTATGGAATAAGGAGTGGCAAGAGCCTAAGCTTGGGGATTCCCAAGGCACCCCAAGGTAAAATTCAAGGACAACCAAAAGCCTAAGCTTGGGGATGCCCCGGAAGGCATCCCCTCTTTCATCTTTGTCCATCGGTAACTTTACTTGATGCTATATTTTTATTCACCACATGATATGTGTTTTGCTTGGAGCGTCTTGTATGATTTGAGTCTTTTCTTTTTAGTTTACCACAATCATCCTTTCTGTACACACCTTTTGGAGAGACACACATGATCTGAATTTATTAGAATACTCTATGTGCTTCACTTATATCTTTTGAGCTAGATAATTTTGCTCTAGTACTTCACTTATATCTTTTTAGAGCTCGGTGGTGGTTTTATTTTATAGAAATTATTGATCTCTCATGCTTCACTTATATTATTTTGAGAGTCCCTTAGAACAGCATGGTAATTTGCTTTGGCTGTAACATTAGTCCTAATATGATAGGCATTCAAGATGGGTATAATAAAAACTTTCATATAAGGTGCATTAAATACTATGAGAAGTTTGATACTTGATGATTGTTTTGAGATATGAAGATGGTAACATTAGAGTCGTGCTAGTTGAGTAGTTGTGAATTTGAGAAATACTTGTGTTAAAATTTGCAAGTTCCGTAGCATGCACGTATGGTAACCGTTGTGTAACAAATTTGAAGCATGAGGTGTTCTTTGATTGTCATCCTTTGTGTGGAGGTCGGGATCGCTAGATGGTTAACTCCTACCAACCCTTGTCCTAGGAGCATGCGCGTAATGCTTGGTTTTTGATGACTTGTAGATTTTTGCAATAAGTATGTGAGTTCTTTATGACTAATGTTGAGTCCATGGATTATACGCACTCCCACCTTTCCATCATTGCTAGCCTCTTCGGTACTGTGCATTGCCCTTTCTCACCTTGAGAGTTGGTGCAAACTTCATCGGTGCATCCAAACCCCGTGATATGATACGCTCTATCACACATAAACCTCCTTATATCTTCCTCAAAACAGCCACCATACCTACCTATTATGGCACTTCCATAGCCATTCCGAGATATATTGCCATGCAACTTTCCACCGTCTCATTTATTATGACACGCTTCATCATTGTCATATTGCCTTGCATGATCATGTAGTTGACATCGTATTTGTGGCAAAGCCACCATGCATAATTTATCATACATGTCACTCTTCATTCATTGCCCATCCCGGTACACCGCCGGAGGCATTCATATAGAGTCATATTTGGTTCTAGTATCGAGTTGTAATCATTGAGTTGTAAATAAATAGAAGTGTGATGATCATCATTAATAGAGCATTGTCCCCAATAAAAAAAGAGAAAGGCCAAATAAAAAGAGAAAGGCCCCAAAAAAGGAAAAAAAAAGAGAAAATAAAATAAAAAGGGACAATGCTACTATCCTTTTTTCCACACTTGTGCTTCAAAGTGGCACCATGGTCTTTGTGATAGAGAGTCTCTTGTTTTGTCACTTTCATATACTAGTGGGAATTTTTCATTATAGAACATGGCTTGTATATTCGAACAATGGGCTTCCTCAAATGCCCTATGTCTTCGTGAGCAAGCAAGTTGGATGCACACCCACTTAGTTTCTTTTGTTGAACTTTCATACATTTATAGCTCTAGTGCAGCCGTTGCATGTCAATCCCTACTCCTTGCATTGACATCAATTGATAGGAATCTCCATAGCCCGTTGATTAGGCGCGTCAATGTGAGACTTTCTCCTTTTTTGTCTTCTTCACACAACCCCCATTATCATATTCTATTCCACCCATAGTGCTATATCCATGGCTCACGCTCATGTATTGCGTGAAAGTTGAAAAAGTTTGAAAATGCTAAAGTATGAAACAATTGCTTGGCTGAAACCGAGGTTGTGCATGATTTGGATATTTTGTGTGACGAAAATGGAGCATGACCAAACTATATGATTTTGTAGGGATGAACTTTCTTTGGCCATGTTATTTTGAGAGGACATGATTTCTTAGTTAGTATGCTTGAAGTATTATTATTTTTATGTCAATATTAAAATTTTATCTTGAATCTTTCGGATCTGAATATTCATGTCATAATAAAGAAAATTACATTAAAAATTATGCTAGGTAGCATTCCACATAAAAAATTCTGTTTTTATCATTTACATACTCGAGGACGAGCAGGAATTAAGCTTGGGGATGCTTGATACGCCTCCAACATATCTATAATTTTTTATTGTTCCATGTTATTATATTATCTGTTTTGAATGTTTAATCGGCTTTATTATGCACTTTTATATTATTTTTGGGACTAACCTACTAACCGGAGGCCCGGTGCAAATTGCTGTTTTTTGCCTATTTCAGTGTTTCGCAGAAAAGGAATATGAAACGGAATCCAAACGGAATGAAACCTTCGGGAGAGTGATTTTTGGAACAAACGCAATCCTGGAGACTTTGAGTGGACGTCAAGGAAGCAGCAAGGAAGCCACGAGGCAGGGAGGCGCGCCCGCACCCTCGTGGGCCCCTCCTGGCTCCCCTAACCGACTTCTTTCGCCTATATATACTCCTATACCCCGAAACCCTATTTACACCGCCGCAACCTTCTGTACCCGTGAGATCCCATCTTGGGGCCTTTTCCGGCGCTCCGCCGCAGGGGGAATCGATCACGGAGGGCTTCTACATAAAGACCATAGCCTCTCCGATGATGTGTGAGGAGTTTACCACAGACCATCGGGTCCATAGTTATTAGCTAGATGGCTTCTTCTCTCTCTTTGGATCTCAATACAAAGTTCTCCTTGATCTTCTTGGAGATCTATTCGATGTAATTCTTTTTGCGGTGTGTTTTTCGAGATCTGATGAATTGTTGGTTTACGATCAAGTTTATCTATGAACAATATTTGAATCTTCTCTGAATTCTTTTATGTATGATTTGTTATCTTTGCAAGTCTCTTCAAATTATCAGTTTGGTTTGGCCTACTAGATTGATATTTCTTGCAATGGGAGAACTGCTTAGCTTTGGGTTCAATCTTGTGGTGTCCTTCCCCGGTGACAGCAGGGGCAGCAAGGCACGCATTGTATTGTTGTCATCGAGGATAAAAAAGATGGGGTTTATATCATATTACTTGAGTTTATCCCTCTACATCATGTCATCTTGCCTAATGTGTTACTCTGTTCTTATGAACTTAATACTCTAGATGCATGCTGGATAGCGGTCGATGTGTGGAGTAATAGTAGTCGACGCAGAATCGTTTCGGTCCACTTGTCGCGGACGTGATGCCTATATACATGATCATGCCTAGATATTCTCATAACTATGCACTTTTCTATCAATTGCTCGACAGTAATTTGTTCACCCACCGTAAAATATGCTATCTTGAGAGAAGCCACTAGTGAAACCTATGGCCGCCGGGTCTATTTTCCATCATATTAATCTCCCAACAACTAGCTATTTCTGTCGCCGTTTATTTTGCAATCTTTACTTTTCAATCTATACAACAAAAATACCAAAAATATTTATCTTATTATCTCCATCAGATCTCACTTTTGCAAGTGGCTGTGAAGGGATTGACAACCCCTTTATCGCGTTGGTTGCTGATAATCCCCAAGTGCAGGGAATCATCGTAGCAATTTTCAAAGGTGGAAGTGATAAGCATGGATTGTCGAACCCACAAGGAGCTAAAGGTAAGATCAATATTCTCTCAAGTCCTATCTGCCACTGATACGACTCTACGTACACCGAACGTTTGCTTTCAACTAGAAACGAGAAATATAACTACGTTGTGGGTATGAAGAGGATAACTTTGCATGATATCGGAGAGCTAAAATATAAAAGTAGGTGGTGTTATCATAAAGTTAGAATATATTACTAAAGTATTATAAATAGTGAGTATGGAATAATGGTGGATCGGTGTGCGGAATTATCCTAGGCAATCGTTAACAAGACCGATAGTCGTCATTGCAATTTCATATGAGGGAGAGGCATAAGCTAACATACTTTCTCTTCTTGGATCATATGCACTTATGATTGGAACTCTAGCAAGCATCCGCAACTACTAAAGATCATTAAGGTAAAACCCAACCATAGCATTAAAGCATCAAGTCCCCTTTATCCCATACGCAACAACCCCCTTACTCGGGTGTATGCTTCTGTCACTCAAGCCACCCACTATAAGCGAATCATAAACGTATTGCAACACCCTACAGCGGGAATCCCTCACGCTTGCGCGACACGGAGGGCACAATAGGACAGCACCAAAATAAAACATACAACTCGTACCAATCTGGATCATCAATCAACCCGAGGACAAAATATATCTACTCAAAACATCATAAGATGGCAACACATCATTGGATCATAATATGTGGCATAAAGCACCATGTTCAAGTAGGGATTACAGCGGGGTGCGGGAGAATGGACCGCGTAAAAGAGATGAGGATGGTGATGATGGTGGTGATGTTGATGAAGACAATCACCGCGGTGATGATTCCCCTCTCGATGGCACTCCGGCGCCACCGAGAGAGAGGAGGAGAGGTTCTTCCCCTTGTGCTTCCTCCTCCATGGCCTCCCCCTAGATGGGGAAAGGTTCTCCCTCTGGTCCTTGGCCTTCATGGCGATGATGGCCTCTCCGGGATACTCCTCCATGGCCACCGGTGATGATGGCCCCCTCCGACAGGGTGCCAGAGAGGGCCTAGATCGATTTCTCGTGGCTACAGAGGCTTGCGGCGGCGGAACTTCCTATCTAGGTTATTTTCTGGGGTTTCTGTATTTATAGGAAATTTTGGCGTTGGTTTCACGTCAGGGGGGTCTCCGAGTCGTCCACGAGGCAGGGGCCCACGCCCAGGGGGGTGGGCGCGCCCCCCACCCTCATGGACAGCCTGGGACTCTTCTGGCCCAACTCTTTTGCTCCAGGGGCTTCTTTTGGTCCATAAAAAATCAACAAAAATTGGCACGTCAATTGGACTCCGTTTGGTATTCCTTTCGTGTAAAACTCAAAAACAAGGAAAAAACAGAAACTGACACTGGGCTCTAGGTTAATAGGTTAGTCCCAAAAATCATATAAAATAGCATATAAAACATGTAAGATGGATAATATAATAGCATGAATACTTCATAAATTATATATACATTGGAGACGTATCAGCATCCCCAAGCTTAATTCCTGCTCGTCCTCGAGTAGGTAAATGATAAAAGAAATAATTTATGAAGTGTGAATGCTAGCAGGTGCACAAGTTTGATCAATGATAATTTCAATCACCTTTTCTAGCATCATTATATGTCATGATAGTAGCTCATCTCATAAAACTTTTCATGATCAAGTAACAAGCTATTCACATGTTGAAGTATAGATCATAAACTTTCTTGAAAACTAACAAACAGTGCTCTTAGTCATCAAACAATTGCAATTCATCTTATTTTCGGGAAGGGTCTATGTAAGAGCTTTGATTCAGCAAACTCCACATACTCAACTATCATTTAATCTTTCACAATTGCTAACACTCATGCGATATTTATGGGTTCAAAGTTTTAATCGGACACAGAGAAAGATAGGGGCTTATAGTTTCGCCTCCCAACCTTTTACCTCAAGGGTAATGTCAACAATAATAGTTCATGATAACTTACATCCAATTATATATATATATATATATATATATATATATATATATATATATATATATATATATATATATATATATATCAAGATCTTTCCAACACAATGCGCTTGCCAAAGGATAAAATGTAAAAAGGAAAGGTGATCATCACCATGAATCTTGCATAAGGTAGAAGATAAAAGTAAAAGATAGGCCCTTCGCAGAGGGAAGCAGAGGTTGTCATGCGCTTTTATGGTTGGATGCACAAAATCTTAATGCAAAAGAACGTCACTTTATATTGCCTCTTGTGATAAAGACCTTTATTATGCAGTCCGTCGCTTTTATTTCTTCCCTATCACAAGTTCGTATAAAGCTTATTTTCTTCGCACTAATAGATCATACATATTTAGAGAGCAATTTTTATTGCATGCACCGATCACAACTTACTTGAAGGATCTTACTCAATCCATAGGTAGGTATGGTGGACTCTCATGGCATAACTAGTTTCAAGGGATATTCGGAAGCACAAGTAGTATCTCTACTTGGTGCAAAGAATTTCGCTAGCATGAGGGGGAAAGGCAAGCTCAGCATGTTGGATGATCCATGACAATATACTTTATTTCGAATATAAGAAAACATAGCCCATTACGTTGTCTTCCCTGTCCAACATCAACCTTTTAGCATGTCATATTTTAATGAGTGCTCACAATTACAAAAGATGTCCAAGATAGTATATTTATATGTGAAATCTCTCTTCCTTCAATATTCTTTCATGAATTGTTTGAGTGACCAATTCAATGTTTGCTAACTTTCAATAAGTTTACTACCTATACTTATTCTGTGTGAAGTCATTACTCCCCATGGTGTAAGCATATGAAACATATATAAATTCAGATTTATGATATTCAATTCATTCAACCATTTGCTCATAGGATATATGTGAAGCACATGAGTAAATGACAAACTACTCCAAAAAGATATGAGTGAAGAACACTGAGTAGTCAAATAATTAACTAGCCATGGGAGGATTCTTTTTCATTCAAGATTTCAGATCCAATGATTTTATTCAAACAGCAAGTAAAATTAAAAATACGCTCCAACCAAAACACATATCATGTGACGAATAAAAATATAGCTCCGAGTAAGGTATACCGATAGTTTTGAAGACGAAAGAGGGGATGCCTTCCGGGGCATCCCCAAGCTTAGGCGCTTGAGTCTTCCTTGAATATTACCTTGGGGTGCCTTGGGCATCCCCAAGCTTAGGGTCTTTCCACTCCTTATTCTCCTCGTATTGATATCTCACCCAAAGCTTGAAAACTTCAATCACACAAAACTTAACGGAACTTCGTGAGATAGGTTAGTATGATAAAGAGTAAACCATTCACTTTGGTACTGTCAAAGACAAGGTTAATAATTGTTCTCACACAATTCCTACTGTACCATATCATTTCTACAATTTATATTGAGAAATATAAGCCATAGAAACTAGAAAACAAGCAAACTATGCAATGAAAACAGAATCTGTCAGAAACAGAACAGTCTCTAATGATCTGAACAGCAACCATACTTCTGCTATTCCGAAAATTATGAAATAAATTGGTGGACGTGAGGAATTTGTCTATTAATCTTCTGCAAAAATAATCAACTCAAAAGCACTGCTCTGTAAAAAATGACAGCTAATCTCGTGAGCACAAAGTTTCTGTTTTTTACAGCAAGATCACATTAACTTTCACCCAAGTCTTCCCAAAGGTCTTACTTGGCAATTTATTGAAACAAAAGCTATAAAACATGACTACTACAGTAGGTTAATCATGTAAACACACAAAAACATTAAGGGTAAATATTGGGTTGTCTCCCAACAAGCACTTTTCTTTAATGCCTTTTAGCTAGGCATGATGATTTCAATGATGCTCAGATAAAAGATAAGAATTGAAACATAAAGAGAGCATCATGAAGAATATGACTAGCATATTTAAATCTAACCCACTTCCTATGCCTAGGGATTTTGTGAGCACATAGTTTATGGGAACAAGAATCAACTAGCATAGGAAGGTAAAACAAGTATAACTAGAAAACTTCAAGCAAATAGAGAGGAAACTTGATATTATTGCAACTCCTACAAGCATGTATTCCTCCCTTATAATACTTTTCAGTAGCATCATGAATGATTTCAATGATATAACCATAAGATAAAGCATTCTTTTCATGATCTACAAGAATATAAATTTTACTACTCTCCACATAAGCAAAATTCTTCTCATTCGGCATAGCGGAATCACTAATTCCTAAAGTTGACACTCTTCCAAACCCGCTTTAGATGATAGTATTATTCATACTCCAAGAGATATAAGTGAAGTACATGGAGCATTCTACAATTAACATAGACTAACCAATATCCAAGCTCAAAATATAGAAGTGAAGCACAAGAAGCATTCTATAAAACCATACTCAAAAGATTTAAGTGAAGCACAAAGAGCAATTCTATAAGATCATACTTAAAAGATATAAGTGAAGCACATGAAGTATTCTATAAACCAATGAAGGTATATCTCATTCTAGCATGGTTCTTAAAGGAAAAACAAAAACACAAAGGACACAAATCATGTGAACAAAACAAAAACCGAGGTATACCGATATTTGTTGAAGAAGAAAGGTGGGATGCCAACCGGGGCATCCCCAAGCTTAGATTCTTCAGTATAATTTGAAATATTTACTTGGGGTGCCTTGGGCATCACCAAGCTTGAACTCTTGCCTCTCTTTATTCTTCTCATATTGATAGCTCCTCGATCTTCGAACACTTCATCCACACAAAACTTTAACGAAAACTTTGTGAGATCCGTTAGTGTAATAAAGCAAACTACCACTTTAAGTTACTGTAATGAACTCATTCTTTATTTATATTTGTGTTAAACCTACTGTATTCCAACTTCTCTATGGTTCATACCCCCCGATACTAGCCATAGATTCATCAAAATAAGCAAACAACACGCGAAAAACAGAATCTGTCAAGAACAGGACAGTCTGTAGTAATCTGGAAGTTTAGTAAACTTCTGTAACTCCTAAAATTATGAAATAAGTATGAAAATTTGAATAATTTGTACGCAAGTAATGTGCAAAAAGTTTCAGACCCATTTGACCTTCCAGTAAAAAATGTAAAATCACGCGCTACAGCCAAAGTTTCTGTTTTTGTTCTGCACATAGTAAACAAGCAATCTAATCATCCTAAAACCAAAGCTTGGCACATTATTTTTATAATAAAATGGATATATACAAGGGGATAATTATTTACAGAGAAACTTCCATGAAAAATTCTACATTTTTCCGTGAGCATGAACACAAGTGCTCAAGGTCGACCCTCACTTCTTCAATGCATACTTTCCAATCACTTCTCTTTTTGAAAAACTTTTTAGGTAAGGAAGGCAAGTAAAATTTTTTTTGTATTTTCATTCTTTTTTTTTTGCATGTTGCACCCACAACTAAACAGAAACAAAAAGGAAAAGCAAAATCTACTTAGTGAAGAAAGCAAAAAAAGCACACACGAGAATATCAACCCCACGCTATTGCTCCCCGGCAACGGCGCCAGAAAAGAGCTTGATAATCCCCAAGTGCAGGGAATCATCGTAGCAATTTCCAAAGGTGGAAGTGATAAGTATGGAGTGTCGAACCCACAAGGAGCTAAAGGTAAGATCAATATTCTCTAAAGTCTTATCTGCCACTGATACGACTCTACGTACACCGAACGTTTGCTTTCAACTAGAAACGAGAAATAAAACTACATTGTGGGTATGAAAAGGATAACTTTGCATGATATCGGAGAGCTAAAATATAAAAGTAGGTGCTGTTATCATGAAGTTAGAATATATTACTAAAGTATTATAAATAGCGAGTACGGAATAATGGTGGATCGGTGTGCGGAATTATCCTAGGCAATCGTTAACAAGACCGATAGTCGTCATTGCAATTTCATATGAGGGAGAGGCATATGCTAACATACTTTCTCTTCTTGGATCATATGCACTTATGATTGGAACTCTAGCAAGCATCCGCAACTACTAAAGATCATTAAGGTAAAACCCAACCATAGCATTAAAGCATCAAGTCCCCTTTATCCCATACGCAATAACCCCCTTACTCGGGTGTATGCTTCTGTCACTCAAGCCACCCACTATAAGCGAATCATAAACGTATTGCAACACCCTACAGCGGGAATCCCTCACGCTTGCGCGACATGGAGGGCACAATAGGACAGCACCAAAATAAAACATACAACTCGTACCAATCTAGATCATCAATCAACCCGAGGACAAAAGATATCTACTCAAAACATCATAAGATGGCAACACATCATTGGATCATAATATGTGGCATAAAGCACCATGTTCAAGTAGGGATTACAGCGGGGTGCGGGAGAGTGGACCGCGTAAAAGAGATGAGGATGGTGATGATGGTGGTGATGTTGATGAAGACGATCACCGCAGCGATGATTCCCCTCTCGATGGCACTCCGGCGCCACCGAGAGAGAGGAGGAGAGGTTCTCCCCCTTGTGATTTCTCCTCCATGGCCTCCCCCTAGATGGGGAAAGGTTCTCCCTCTGGTCCTTGGCCTTCATGGCGATGATGGCTTCTCCGAGATACTCCTCCATGGCCACCGGTCATGATGGCTCGCTCCGGCAGTGTGCCAGAGAGGGCCTAGATCGATTTCTCGTGGCTACAGAGGCTTGCGGCGGCGGAACTTCCAATCTAGGTTATTTTCTGGGGGTTTCTGTATTTATAGGAAATTTTGGCGTTGGTTCCACGTCAGGGGGGTCTCCGAGTCGTCCACGAGGCAGGGGCCCATGCCCAGGGGGTGGGCTCGCCCCCCACCCTCGTGGACAGCCCGGGACTCTTCTGGCCCAACTCTTTTGCTCCAGGGGCTTCTTTTGGTCCATAAAAATCAACAAAAATTGGCACGTCAATTGGACTCCGTGTGGTATTCCTTTTCTGTAAAACTCAAAAACAAGGAAAAACAGAAACTGGCACTAGGCTCTAGGTTAATAGGTTAGTCCCAAAAATCATATAAAATAGCATATAAATGCATATAGAACGTCTAAGATGGATAATATAATAGCACGAATACTTCATAAATTATAGATAAATTGGAGACGTATCAGTTGCAAGGTTCTTATTTGTTTGTGCAGGTACGAGGGATTTGAGTGTAGTCTCCTACTGGATTGATACCTTGTTTCTCAAAAACTGAGGTAAATACTTACGCTACTTCGCTGCATCACCCTTTCCTCTTCAAGGGAAAACCAACGCATGCTCAAGAAGTAGCACTCCCACATATTCTACGAAGATCTTTATCGGTCAAACCGCATAACGACATACGTTGTTCCCTGTGTCATCGGTATGTTACTTGCCCGAGATTCGGTCATTGGTATCTCAATAGCTAGTTCAATCTCGTTACCGACAAGTCTCTTTACTCGTTCCGTAATGCATAATCCCGCAACTAACTCATTAGTCACATTGCTTGCAAGGCTTATAGTGATGTGCATTACCGAGAGGGCCCGGAGATACCTCTCCGATACACGGAGTGACAAATCCTAATCTCGATCTATGACAACCCAACAAACACCTTTGGAGACACCTGTAGAGCATCTTTATAATCACCCAGTTACGTTGTGACGTTTGATAGCACACAAGGTGTTCCTCTGGTATTCGGGAGTTGCATAATCTCATAGTCAGAGGAACATGTGAAAGAACATGCGGTGCCCCCATGGTTGGTTTTGGTAATTGATGACAATCTCTATGGACTAATGGTTGCCTTGAGTTATGTTTGAATGATTTGTCCATAGGCATTTCTTGAAGTCCATGTGTTGGTTTCAAGGAGTTTATGTGGTGACCAAGGTGTTATTAAGGAATTATCCAAAGATTGGTCATGTGAGAGCTGAGCTTATTGCAAGCATGTCTTGAAGAAGAAGATTGTGTGATCATTCATGTTTACCTTCAAGATATCATCCAAATGAAGAGAGTTGGAAAGAGTCAAGGTTGATCAGGACTAAGTCAAGAGTGAATCAAGCTGATCAACACACAAAACGCACAAGATGTACCAAGGGATCAAGCGATCCCATGGTATGGTAAGCTTTGTCAATTACGCCTTGTGTACTAACCCATGGTTTTCGTGAGTGTTCTATGTGGGGTTAGGTACGTGTTCATGGGCTTGTGTCAAGAGGAAGATATCACTCAACCCATGGAGAGGATGACGTCAAGTGGTGATCGTCATCAACATTGCCGTGTGCAAGTTCAAGTGGAGCATCACGAAGAGATCAAGTGCTTGAAGCTTGCCGTCCATTGTGGTGACAATGGACTTGTGAAGATGTGCGGAAGGGTGGCTCACCCATAGTGGAGTATGGGGAAGCAATCAACTAGTCTTCATCGAGCCAACGCAATCAAGAAAGGTGGTCCATCTTGAGGGAGTCAAGATCGTCATCATCTAGCTCAAGTGGACCATGTGCAAGGCAAAGGTTTGCTCTTGATAGGTTTTCTATTTTACCGGTCTCATGATGGTAGTTGGGAGACCGGGTTATAGGATCGATTGTCGTACTATCAAGGGGGGCTCTCGATGAGTAGCTTGATCGTATCGTTCATAGAGAGCTCAAACCATTGCATCCTTGCATCATCTTTATTGGTTCTTGTTTGGTTCTTCTCTTTGTGAGTTTTGGAGCTTATGGTCATCTTGATGACAAGCTCGAGTTCGTCGAAAACGGAGTTCACTCGCATCATCTATGATGTTTTCGATGTTGGAGGTTATGCCGGTTCTTCTCGGTTGGAGGTTTCACTCCTCTATTTGTTAGGCATACCTTCCCTGCCTCTTCTTACTATAATCAGTCACTGTTTTGATGCTACTCGTCGTCTTGTATCCAACAAGCTTGAGTTTGCTCAATTTGGAGCTCATATGAAGAAGTTTTGGCAGTTCTGGTTTTCCTTGGAGTATACTTGTTTTCGTGGCAGTGGCTTTAGGATGGCGCCAGCGGTAGTACCGCAGTACCCAGCGGTAGTATCGCTTAGGAGTCACAGGCGGCAGTACCGCACCACAGCGGTAGTACCGCCGGTGGGTCCTCAGCAGTAGTACCGCTGCGGTACCAGGCCCCTGCCGCGTCGACTCGAGGGGTCGTTTTTCGTGTCGGATTGTGCGGTACTTCGCAGCGGCAGTAGAGCGGCAGTGCCGCTCATGAGCGGTAGTACCGCCCTACCACCGCGGCAGTACCGCTCGAGTCCGTATCTCTCCTGCCCTCCTAACTCCACGGTAGTACCGCCAGGGGGAGCGGTAGTACCGCTGTTCTCAGCGGTAGTTCAAATGCCTTATGCGGTAGTACCGCCCTCTGCGGGGCTGTTTTGGGGGTAACGGTTGGATTGTTCCCCCCAGTATAAAAGGGGGTCTTCTTCCCCATTCAACCTTATCCTTTGAGCTCGTGTTCTTCCCCCATTGTTGACCTTCTTCGAGCTTGCTAACTCTCAATCCCTCCATGGATTCTTGCTAGTTTTTGAGGGAAAAGAGAGAGGAGATCTAGATCCACATTTCCACCAATCACTTTCTCCACTATGTGAGGGGAACCCCTTGGATCTAGATCTTGGAGTTCTTGGTGTTCTCCTTCTTGTTCTTCCTCTCTTTTTCCTCCCTAGCATTAGTTGCTTCGGTGGGATTTGAGAGAGAAGGACTTGGGCACTCCGTGTGCCCTTGCCATTGCATTTGGTGCATCGGTTTGAGTTCTCCACGGTGATACGTGGAAGTTACAAGTTGAGAAGCTTATTACTCTTGGGTGCTTGGTGCCCTTGAGCTTGTTCCTCTTGGGTGCTTGGGCGCCCTAGACGGTTGGTGGTGTTCGGAGCTCAATCATTGTGGTGTAAAGCTCCGGGCAAGCGTCGGGGTCTCCAATTAGGTTGTGGAGATCGCCCCGAGCAATTTGACGGGTACTGGTGACCGCCCCCAAGGGTTGCCAAAGTGTACGGGTTCGGTGACCGCCCCCAAGGGTTGCCATTTGTACGGGTTTGGTGACCGCCCTCAAGGGTCCCTTAGTGGAATCACGGCATCTTGCATTGTGCGAGGGCGTGAGGAGATTACGGTGGCCCTAGTGGCTTCTTGGGGAGCATTGTGCCTCCACACCACTCCAAACGGAGATTAGCATCCGCAAGGGTGTGAACTTCGGGATACGTCGTCGTCTCCGCGTGCCTCGGTTATCTCTTACCCGAGCCCTTTGCTTATGCACTTTACCTTGTGATAGCCATATTGTTTCTTGTCATATATCTTGCTATCACCTAAGTAGTTTCTCTTTCTTAAGCATAAGTTGTTGGTGCACATAGGTGAGCCTAGTCGTTGTAGGTTTTGTACTTGACAAATTAACCGCTAGGTTTATTCCTCATTTGTTCAAGCCTCAACCGTAATTATTTTAAAGCGCCTATTCACCCCCCCCCCCTAGGCGACATCCACGATCTTTCAACATGTATAAGTCATGAAGAAAGCAATAGTAATAAAACTAAACGATCATTATTCCAGGCTAACGGATCGGTCTTGTCCATCACATCATTCTCTAATGATGTGATCCCGTTCATCAAATGACAACACATGTCTATGGTCAGGAAATATAACCATCTTTGACAAACAAGCTAGTCAAGTAGAGGCATAGTAGGGACACCATGTTTTTGTCTATGTATTCACACATGTACTAAGTTTCCGGTTAATAAAATTCTAGCATGAATAATAAACATTTATCATGATATAAGGAAATAAATAATAACTTTATTATTGCCTCAAGGGCATATTTCCTTCACTACCATGGTCAAATGAAGGGCACATGCATGATACACATTTCTCTCTCTTTCTAGACTCAAGCAGAGAGACTCTCTCTCTCTCCTCGCAAAAAAAAAGAATTGAGTGGAATATATTGTTAAAAAACAAGTGAAATCGTACTATTGAAAGGAATGAAATATGTTTGTTGAAATGAATTAATATGTTGTTTTTGAATTGAGCTAAGTCAGTGCTTTGAAATGAGTGGAATATATTATTTTGAAAAAGACAAAAATCAGTTTTTGGAGATGAGTGAAAACAATTCTTGAATTACGTGAGTTAGTAAAATATGTTTTTCAAAACGAGTGAAATACATTGTTTTAAACAAGTGGATTTTTTCTGGAAATGACTGAAATCAGTTTTTGAAATGAGTGAAAAGTTTTTCTTGATTGTGTGAAATTGAAATATGTTTTCGACTGAAAAGTTTTTCTTGGATTGGGCGAAATTTATGAAATATGTTTTTTAAAGAGAATGAAATTGTTATTTTTGAAAATAATTGGAATTGGTTTTTTGAAATGAGTGAAAAGTTTGTTTTGAGTTCTTTGAAATTAGTGAATATGTTCTTTTAAATAAGTGAAATAGCTCTTTTAGAAAATGATAGAAATTACTTGTTTAAATTGAGCGGAATGAGTGGAATCTGTTTTCTTTTCAAACGAGTGATATATGTTGTTTTAAACTAGTGAAATATGTTGTTTTAAATGAGTGAAATCAATGATTTCAAATGTGTGAAAGCAGATCTTTTAAATGATGAAAGTAGTTATTTGAAATAACTAAGATATGTTTTCTGAAATGAGTGAAATAAAATAATTAAACTACTATTAAAAAACCGAGTGAAGTGTGTTTTTTAGAGATTAGTGAAATAGGTTTCATGAATTTTAAACTTGTTTAAAATGTATCCGAATTGGTCTTGTTTTTAAGGTGTTTGTGACATGAGTTCAAATATGTAAAAAGTTTTGAAATTGGATTATTGGTTTAAGAGATAGATTTAAGTTAGCAAAGGTGAAATAAATGGATGAATTTGTTCCGAAGAGAGAAGAGAGAATGTACAACGCATGCATGGAAGCTTATTGCTATGTATAGCCATGGGAAAATATTTCCCTCTCTTATACAGCTATTCATTGCACTGATACTGATGGAGAGAGGAACGGCTAAGGATCATACGGTGCGAAGCATTACTGCTGAATTTTCCACTTTCATGGGCGTACCCATTGCCCTGCTCAATTGGAAATTTGCAATACGTGAGGTGTGAGTGATTCTGTTTCCTCATCTAGACTAACGCGAGCAATGAACTAAGAGCGAGAGGTGAGGATGAGTTTTTGGCATTCATTTTTGCTCTTTTAGTCTCCCTCTGTTCCAAAGTATAAGGTGTATTTTTTTAAGTCAAACTTGGTCAAACTTTAATATTTATTATACCCATTTTGTATTAATAGATCCATCATGAAACGTATATTCTTAGAGATTTCAATACGAACAACATACGGATGTATATAGATATATTTTAGAATGTAGATTCACTTATTTTGCTTCGTATGTAGTCCGTATTGAAATATCTAAAAAGACTTATATTTAGGAATGTAGGGAGTAGTTACATACAACTTACTCCAGTGTACATATTTTATAAAAACTTAAGGCTCCATATATATACTTAGTACGTAGATCACTCTTACAGGACTTATAACACCACTCTCACACCACACATGTTCACATCTCTTACGGGGTATATGGATATGGAAATATGAAAGGTTGCTTTGCATGCACTTATTGAATATAAATGCTATGTATTTTTTTCCCGTTCTTTTTCTTCAGGCCGGATACCTTAGGTGGCAGCGTGCAGCAGCATCGTCTCGACAGTGAACCCCGGTCCAAATCCCATCATCACCCCCCAGTCTTCATCAGCGGCAGCACCCTCTCCGTCACGGTCGACTCTTTGGCGCCTGACCTCATCGAGTACGAAGATCACCGTGGCGCCGAGCATGTTACCAAACTCTCTCACCACGGTTCTGCTCGCCGCCAGCTTCCCCGGGGCCAGCCGGAGCGCCGTGACGATGTGGTCCAGCATCGCACTGCTGCCGGGATGCACCGCCCAGAAAAGGTTGTTCCAATGGACGACGCCTTGGATGATGGCTAGGTGGTCACCAAACGCATCCAGCAGGCACCGCTCAACGATGCCCGCCGCCAGTCTTGGCAGTCCGGTGGCGATGGTCCCGCCGATGCCATCGCTCCGGAGTTGCATGGTGAGCATGTGCTCGGTGTCTGGTATCACATACTGCGAGGCCGACACCATCTCGAACAGCGGGCGCTCGTGGACGTCAGGGTCGGCGCCCACGATGACGGCGCCAGCGCCGTCACCGAAGAGCCCCTGGGGTATGAGGGTGTCGAAGGTGTCTGCCTCGTGGGGCGCGCGGAAGGCGGTGACGGTGAGCTCGACGCAGGCCACGAGGATGCGCGCGCCGCGGTTGTTCTCGGCGAGGTCCTTGGCTAGGCGCAGTGCGGCACACCCGGAAGCGCAGCCGTTGAGCTGGAGCACGGTGCGCAGGACATCATGGCGGAGGCCGAGGAGGGAGACCAAGCGGACATCGGTGCCCGGGGCGTGCGACCCCGCGTTGGTGCTGACCACGAGATGGGTGATGTCGCCTGCCGGACGGCCCCATTCGGCGATGGCGTTGGCCGCAGCCGACACGGCGAGCTCCGGGGCGGCGGTAGACACGACGTCCAGGCGGGCGTCGAGGGACAAGTCCGGGTGCGTGGCGAGCAGTTCTTCGGTGTGGTGGAAGAAACGCCTGCCGATGCCCGTCATCCCGCATAGCTTGGCGAAGGTGTGCTTCAGGTCGGTGAGGTGGTCGCTGTTGGTGATGCGGAAGTAGTAGTCGGGGTAGTCGCTCTGGGGCACGCAGTGGGGCGGGTTCGCCGTGCCGATGGCCAGCACCGCCGCCGGCCCGTCCGCACGCTGCGCAACACTGATCTCACGGACGGTGGTGGCTGGGATGCTGCTGCTGCTTGCCATGGTGACTTTCCTGCATGCAATATTAAGTAGACTCAGTTTCCTTGAAAAGCGATCGATCTTTAGGTTCCAAATAACCCTTACCTTCTACTCCTATCCTACCTGATAGATAGCTAGAGTTGGATGAAGTGGAGACGATCGAGGGATAGTAGTACTAGTATGTACTGAGCGAGCTACCTACCTTGTGCAGAACAAAGCAAACAAGGCGAGAGGCTGATCAAATGATTTATGTGCGTTGGGAGATGGGAGGAGGCGGCAAGTATTTAAGGACGTGCGGGAGCTGGGTTCCTGGTCCCTGCAAAAAAAAGGGAGCAGGGCTCACGTGCAAATATCTCGTCTAGGCATATGATTGAAGCCTAGAGGTGTGCCATATCAAGTACTCCCTTTCCTCCAAAATAGACGATGCTTTTTTTAGAGAAAAACAAATTGAGATGTATTATATTAAGTCTATGAATTATATATGTTTACTAGCCTTCCAAAGTTGAATGACCCACATCAGCCACCACATTTTACATACGTCAGATGGAGGTGGCGATTGTTTTTCACTCTGGATCTTGAGAACTGGTACTCAAAGGGCATTAGATATTCACGTCGTATGATGTTATTGGCCTCACTTGAGATCTGGTACTCAAAGAGCCTTGAAAAGTCTGAAAGAGTATTGAGCGTTGTCCGCAGTATTGCAATGGGTAATTACTTCATCGAGGCGGGTCCTTGCAACTATTGCGTTGACTTGGTGTTCCTCTTGGGCTTCTTGTGTTTGGTGTATCTATTGCGTTCCGACTGGTGGTTGAACTACTATATGGGAAGACGGACGGGACCCCGGGGCTGGTGAATCCACAAACATTTGGGCCCACAATTGGATCCCAAGGGAGAGTTACAAATGGCCTATCACTTCTCTAATTAATGTTGACAGTGTACGAAAGCTATCCAAGATCAGTGTCGCAGAGTACATGGGCGTTGTCTTCCAAAGCTATCCTACTAGCCTTCCAAAGCTATCCTACTAGCCCTGGCTATGAGAGAGGGGCTAGCTCTAGCCGAGGATCTGAACCAGAACCTTATTCATGTTGCATCGGATTGTAAGGGGGTGATAGAAGAAGTTCACAACAGAAGTGGTGCTGCATACAGAGAAATCATCCAGGAGATCAAACTACACTTATCAACTTTTATTTCATGTAATATAATTCACGAATTTAGGAACTCAAATGTTGAGTCTCACAATTTAGCGAAGCATACTTTGACTTTGGGAGCTGGCCGCCATGTTTGGTTAGGTCAGCCCGGTGGTATTCCTTTCGTCCCTGTAAATATTGTGGTGGTTGAATAAAAGCTTCACGAGATGGCCTAAAAAACTAAATAAATCCCAAGTCAGCGCTTAATTTTAACTATTATTGCAAGGATCATTAGGCTCCTTATCCAGCCCTATGACCGCGCATTAGCCGCACTATGTGCCGATTGGTCTACTAGCCTTTTTACAAAGGACGGAAAGGAGGGCATGCATGCTAGTACTATAGTAGAAAGTTGGCACATGCAGGTTTGAGGTTTCTAATTTTTATATATATATATATATGCAGGTTTGAATTAATGCCGAACAAGTAACCGCTTCGTGTGGAAACAAATAAAGGGTGTGGGCGACTTGCAAAATCTGACATTGGTGCGTCCGGGAGATACTCCCTCCATTTTTATTTACTTTGGATATTAGAGTTGACGGAAGTCAAACTCATAATATTTGACCAAATTTATAGAAAAGACTATAAACATTTACCATAACAGATCTATATGATGTGAAAGTACATTCAATAATGAATCAATGGTATTAATTTATTATTGCATATGTTAATATTTTTTGTCTATAAACTTTATCAAAGTTTATAAAGCTTGACTTTGACTAAAACTAATATACAGAGTAAATAAAAACGAAGTGAGTACTACATAATTTTGCAAAACTGAATGTCCTTTCAATAGGCCACTATTCCATGGGAGAGCATGTTGTCCTTTAATGATTGTGTAGGTCCAATAAATGGACGTATCTAGTCTGACGTGAAAAAGAAAATAATAAAGAAAGACTTGTGCGTACGTGCATAGGACACGGATAGCTACCATAGCGTACGTGCACATGCATAAGGATCATAGGTCCGTCTTCGTGAGCGATAACTATCGTACATCCAGGGATTATTTGAACGCACATGGTGGACACAGCGAGCGAGAGGTGAGTCAATTCTGGTAGCAGTACGGATGACAGTGCACCACGCAACAAAACCACCACGTACGTACGTGGCAACAGGAGATACATGTGAGCTTGCATCTACAGATGCCAACAGGACCCATTTGATTTGTCAAGGCTTCACAGAACCGGTGTTTGGTAGTACTAACAAATTAACACGGACGTACCTGGTCACGAACGACGACAAAGACCGGCAGTGCTACGCGTGAGAACACTCCTTCGCAGTCGCGCTCGACGTTGTCGGTCAGGTGCAAAGGACCCACCCGCGTGTGCCTGCACCCTCCCCTTGAATTCAACTTGTGAGCCCAGCAGAGGAGCCCACGCAAGTAAAGAAAGACTTGTGAGGCCAGCACATGCAGATGCTGTCCCCTCCACGTACCATGATTGATCAATCCAGCGGCCTACTTGATGGGATGTGTATGTGTATACATATCATATGTGAGCCGACGGAGTGTGTACCCAGCTATTCAATGCCGGTAGGCGCTACGTACATACGCACACGACGTAACAAAGCCAGCATCACATGCATGTGTACTTGCATCTAGAGTATGGTAACAAATTCACACGGACGTACCTAGTTACTAACGATGACAAAGCCCGACAGTGCTACAAGTGACTGAGAAGATCCTTTCGCAGTCGCACGTTGAACACGTTAAACACTGTTGGTCAAGTCGCCCCATAGGTAATCTCTTCCCCATGAATGTAAACCGGTGGGGCCTGGCGTGTCCTTCAGTGTCTCTCATCCTATCTATTATATTATTAAATTGATAGAAAACCAACGATGAGGATTAACCATCACGAGGCCTTCAGCTGCAGACGGCCATGCCACGTGCCTCCTATTTGCCGGATGCCTTCTACAGGGCTAGTCAACGGAGTGTATATGCAGCTAGTCAATGCTGGTAGTGGTAGGCGCTACGTACGTACGCACATGACGCAACAAAGCCAGCATGATATGCATGTGTACTTGCATCTACAAGTGCCAACAGAACCCAACGTACGAGAATTGTCAAGCTTCATGTGACCGTGGTAACAAATTAACACGGACGTACCTGGTTACGAACGATGCCAAAGACCGGCAGTGCTACATGCGACCGTGGGAAGATCCTTTCGCAGTCGCTCGTCGCTCGTTGAACGTGCGGTCTAGCTTCACATGTTAGACGCTGTCGGTCAAGTCGCCCCATAGGTAATCTCCGATCCCCATGAATATAAATCGGTGTGTCAGTTTTTCTCGCCCTATTTTTGTTAAAAAGAAAAACTTGAGTTTGTAACCTTCTGTGAGAAATCGAGCACCTCAAGATATTCAGTATGTGCTACTCCATAAATGACTAAGCTAATGTTGCTATTACCTCCTGCGAGGTAAGATGTTGTTAATGATTGTGTATTGGTAATGTGGAACTTTTAGTTCCGCAAACAAGAAAGTACTAAATTATAGTGGTATGAAATCATGAAGGTATAAATAATGTAATACTCCCTCCGTCACAGTTTACAGGGCGCACTTCAACAATCTCTCGGACCAAGACGATTAGCGATTGGACTGAAAAAGAGTATCAGTAGTTATAGCATGACGCCTATTACTAGAGAAATTAATGCATACACACATGCATGTACTGCTTCCACCCCGCGTACACACATCCATGCAATTATTTTACTCCGTGTACACTCCTACATGGACAGAAAATTGTGGGCCTTATTACGGCCATTAAAGCAAAGGCGCCTAAAATCCCTCCGGTGGTGGAAATGCATGAGAATTGAATCGCGTCGTGTAAACTGTGATGGAGGGAGCACATAGTTTCAGTTCTAATAAATGTTATATTTGCCGCCTTCGCGGTTTTGATTTCTCACAAGTTAATTAGTTGGCACAAGCACATATTTTCTTGCACTGTTGTTGTAGGAAATATAATTTTAATTACTACTCCCTCTGTCGCATAATATAGGATGTGATTACAACCAATATGTGAGTACATATGTGTTCCACATAAAAAATATGTGAGTACATCGATTGTCATAGCATCTAATATTATAGGATGGAGGGAGTTGTAAAGAAAGACTTGTGCAAATGGATATTCCTATGCAATGAAAATGAAAAGCATCTTATATTACAAACGAAAGTGAAGGCAACAATGTACATTCGTATGCAATGGAAATGCAAGCAGCAATCAATAAAAACGGAAAGGGATAAGAAGGAACTATATAGCATGTCTTTAATGGTGGAGGCATTTTCGCTCCCGGGAGCGTTTTCTCTGGATGAACAGTAACTGGAAAAAAAAGTTTGGAAGAGAGGTGTTGGAAGTGTCACAAGCGACAGCGGCACCCAGTGGGTCCGGCTAGTGGTTGAACAATAGGTGAAGACAGGCGGGATGCCGGGGCTGGTGAATCCACAAACATTTGGGCCCATTATTGGATACCAAGGGAGAGTTACAAACGACCTACCACTTCTCTAATTCAAGCTCCCGCACCCCCCCCCCCTCTCGCCCCCCACACAAAAAGTCTACGAGCTTATTGAGCCGACTAGTGCGTTGCAAGAGCTTTAGTTCAATTTTTATGCCGTTTGATGCTGAAGCCCTACTTAAGATCCCATTGTGTACTAGGAGGATCGAGGATTTCTGGGCATGCAGTGAAGAACCTTGAGGCAACTTTACTGTGGGATCAACATACCACATGTTGGTCCGGACTAAGCAAAACAGAGAGAGCTGTCTAGAAGGCCGTGAAGAAAGTAAGGGGTAGAAGTCAATCTGGAAAACTTCAGGTTTCGTCGAAGCACAAGATATTTATTTCACGGTTGGCTAGGCACTCAATCGCATCAGGAGAGGTTCTCCATCGTCGTCACATTGCCACGACCGGAGCTTTGTAAGTTGAGCAGCGTATATGATACATGGAATACAAAAGCTATCCTAGATCAGTGTCACGGAGTACATGTGCGTTGTCTTCCGAAGCAGTCCTAGACCCGTTCAGTCTACACCAAGAAGAGAACGCGAAGGGCTGGATCTTCGATGTGCAGGGAGCGTTGTCATTGGAAGATTTTACCATCTTTGTAGTGACCATGTGGGCGAACTGGGGTGCCCATAGGAAAGAGCAATACATTCATGTACTTTCATGACCCCAGATGCTATACATGACTTCATCTCCTTGTACATAAGAAAGCTACAAGTGCTCACTCACAACAGGGTGTCCCATGGGAGTGCAACTCCTCGTTCGACTGGATGTCTGGCACCTCCTGAACATCATGCAAAGCTGAACGTGGGTGCAGCAGTTGCCGGAGGGGGTCGAACGGAGTGGTCGATGCCATTTGCAAGGATCATGCAGGAAGATTTATGGGAGCTTCGGCTTTTATTTTCACCAATATGAAGACCCAACTACTTTAGAAGCCCTAGCTATCAGAGAGGGGCTAGCTCTAGCCGACGAGCTGAACCAGACTGTATTCATGTGGCATCAGATTGCAAGGGGTGGTAGAAGAAGTTCACAACGGAGGTGGTGTTGCATAAGGAGCAATCATTCAGGAGAGCAAACTACACTTATCTACTCTTATTTCATGTAATATAGTTCACAAATTTAGGAGCTCAAATGTCGAGTCTCACGATTTAGCTAAACATACTTTGACTTTTGGAGCAGGCCGCCATGTTTGGTTAGGTCAGCCCGGTCGTATTCCTTTCATCCCTATAAAGATTGTGGCGGTTGAATAAACGTTTCCCGAGAATGCCTAAAAAAAGAAGCTACTCCCTCCATTCCAAAATATAGTGCGCCCATGCTTCCCGAGGTCCAACTTTGACCATAAATTTAACCAACGAGACCGACTGCGGCGGGAGAAAAAAATTATATAATTGAAAACTTCTTTTGAATATGAATTCACTGGTATAATTTTTGCTCCTGCCGTAGTCGGTCTCGTTGGTTAAATTTATGGTCAAAGTTGAAGTACTAAAATAGAGGAAACACTATATTTTGAAAAGTACATAATTGTGCCAAACTGAATGTCCTTTCAATAGGCCACTATTCTCCGGAGAACATGTTGTCCTTTAACGATTATGTAGGTCCAATAAATGTATGTATCAAGTCTGTCGTGAAAAAGAAATTATAATAAAGAAAGATTTGTGCGCACGTGCATAGGACAGGCATAGCTACCATAGCGCACATGCACATGCACAAAGATTGATGGTCCGTCGTCGCGAGCGATAGCTATCGTACGTCCAATGATTATTTGAACGCACGGGGTGGACGCAGCGAGCGAGTGGTGAGTCTATTCTGGTAGCAATACGGATGACAGTGCGCCACGCAACAAAGCCAGGACGTATCGTACGTGGCCAGAGGGCATACATGTGAACATGCATCTATGAATGCCAACAGAACCCATTGGAATTGTCAAGGCTGGAGACCTAGCCCCCGCGTCGTCCCCCCGCGGGCGACTCGGGCGGCGGCGCGGCTCCCCCCCCCCCCACCGCCCCCTCCTATCCGCCTCCCCACCCTCCCCCGCCCTCGCTGCCGGCCGCAGCCGTCGGGGCAAAGCCCCTCGCGGTGGTTGGCGGCGGGGCCCCTCTTTCTTCGCCGCTCGGGGGTGTCCAGTGCGGGGCGGCCTGCTCCGGCCGTGGCGCCGGGGGTGCGCAGGGCCTGGCGGTGCGGCGGCGGTGGCTCCCGACGGCGACGTGCGAGCGACGGCGTGGTGGGCGATGGCGGCGGCGCGGTGGCTGCTGCCCGTGGTGGCGGCGGTGGATCGGATCTGGTGGACCCCTTCTCTACCGGCTTCGGCTCGGTCTCCCTCTCCTCTCGGTCGGGGCTGGAGTTGGGCTGGAGCTGGTGGAGGTGTGAGGCGTGCCGGCCGGATCTGACGCAACTTCTCCGGCAGGCGGCGCGGGTTGGGGCAGCGGCCGGGTGTGGCTGGTGCTCCGGCCGTGGGCGGCGGCGCGGGAAGGTCCGGGTGGTGGCCTTCCGGTGGCGTGGCGGCTACACGGTGGCCGGCAACGTTGCCCGCGGCGGTGGCCGGCTTGTCCGGCGTCGGCTCGTCTGCGGTCGAGCTGTTTCGACCTTGCTTCATCTTCTCGTCGTCCGGCCTCTACTTGACTCAAAGGGCTGGCCCGCTCACTAGTAGAAAAAGGGCCTTTAGTCCCAGTTCTGGAACCGGGACTAAAGGGTCCTGGTTCTGGAACCGGGACTAAAGGGTCGTTACTAAAGCCTCCCCCTGCTTTAGTCCTGGTTCTTACACGAACCGGGACGAAAGGCCCTCCACGTGGCCGCTGCCTGGAGGTCCACCTTTAGTCCCGGTTGGTAACATATCTGAATTATTTTAACCTTCAATCTCTAATCACCCCTCATCACTGCTCAATTTAATCTCTAATCTCTAATCACCCCTCATCATTCCAAATCATCTAACTTCCCGGACGGTCACCCATCCTCTCACTACTCCAGCCTGAGCACGCTTAACTTCCGGGTTCTATTCTCCCTCGTTTCCAAGTCTGCACTTGTTGTTTTCCTGGCAATAATAATATGTCAATCCTATTAACCCTCAGGAATTTAGCTTGAGCATGAAGTCACACATTTCACTCTTTGAGTTTGAAACTATTGTTCTAAAAAACAATAATTATTTAGTAACACTAATATCTGTTGAATAAGTAGTTTGACCATAGTTTGACCACAGTTTGACCAGATTTGACCAAAATTCAAAAAAACTGAAATAATTATTTAGTAACACTAATATTTCTTGAATAATTAGTTTGACCATTGTTTGACCATAGTTTGACCAAAATTCAAAAAAACTGAAATAATTATTTAGTAACACTAATATACTTGAATAATTATTTAGTAACACAAATACTTCTTGAATAAGTAGTTTGACCATAGTTTGACCAGATTTAACAAAAATTCAAAAAAAAAAGAAATTTGAGCATAACTTTTTTTCGTTTTAGAATTTGAGGATTCTAAAAATTTGAGGATTTTCGTGCTGAACATTTTGATACATTTTCCCTACACTTTTTGCAAAACATGTCCAAATTTAAGTTTTTAAATTTTCCTAACTAGTGCATGTAGTAACATAACTACATCTGGAAGGATTTTAATTTTTGAAGTTTTTTATCATTTTCTTTTGCTTTTTACAAAACTGAAAAGGCGATCCACGACCGGGGGGGGGGGGGGGGGTAGAGTTTGAAAATGGGACCTTTAGTACCGGTTCGTGCCATGAACCGGTACTAATGCCTCAAACCCATTAGTACCGGTTGGTGGCTCGAACCGGGACTAAAGGTCTAACCTTTACTAACGGTTGGTGCCACGAACCGGTACTAATGGGCATCGCACCCTTTAGTCCCGGTTCATGGCACCAAACTTGACTAAAGGTCCCATTTGAACCGGGACTAATGCCTGTACGGTGCCCTAGCCGCTCGAACCGGGACTAATGCTCACATTAGTCCCGGTTCGTAATGCAACCGGGATTAATGCTCTTTTCTGGCCGAACCAAAGCTCTGTTTTCTACTACTGGCTACCAGCTGCGGTCCATCGCACGTCGCGCGCCTAGTGCCGCGGGACCGAGCTAGTCTCGCGCCCGGCAGCAGGACCGAGCTCGTCTCGCGCCCGGCGGCAAGATCGGGCTCGTCTCGCGCCCGGCAGCAGGACCGAGCTCGTCTCGCGCCCGGCGGCAAGATCGAGCTCGTCTCGCGCCCGGTGCTGCAGGACGGGGCGATGGTGGCCATCTTTGGCCGGCCTATTAGGTCTCGGCGCTGGGGGCCGCTCAGGGGTGTGAAAGGCCGAGCCTTTCCACTCGTCTCTTTGGTTGGTGTAGCGGCGGGTCTCGGGCGAGGTGGCGTCTTGGTCTTGGATGCGGGGGCGGCGGCCCTGGTGGCGGTAGCCCGGTGCTCATGGACAGAGCCTGTGGCTGGGTGCTGCCCGACTGTCATGGCCATGTGGGCGGCGTGATGGCCGGGGTGTGGTGTTCGGTGGCGGTGAGTGCTGGTCGGGGTGAAAACCTGTTCTATCCCCGGATGGACCGGCGGCGGCGAAGCTCGTTCCCTTCTTGAAGGCGTCGTCGCGACTCTCATTGCCCGTTGTGTTGCTCCAGGGGAAACTCTGACCCTCGGGTCGGGCGGTGGCGGCGCTCCGGTGTCGTATCCTTCCTGAAGGCGCCGCCTTGGAGTCAACGGTTCGCCGTATGCGGCTTCATCTCTTCGTAGCTAGGGGTGGTGTTGCTGCGCTCAGCGCTTATGTATCATGCCTTGGGTGTGTGCGTGTGTGGTGGTGTGAGTTTGTACTGCCATGTTGATGATCGTTGCTTTATTTATAAAGCGGGGCGAAAGCCTTTTTGGGTAATTGTCAAGGCTTCACAGAACCAATGCTTGGTACTAACAAATTAACACGGACGTACCTGTGTTAGAAATAATACTTTAGGTTAACACTAAATTGGATCTGGATCTTTGGATTTAAATACCAGTACATATGCGGAAACGTGTGAACTTACAGGTGCTTGCCAAAGTCCCATGCTCTTGATGCAGCCCCTACTCATTGCAGCCCGTGACAATAGTTGGCAAAGCTGAACAGCATCTGAGTGAATACCCCATGGCCGAAAGCGTGAATCATAGACAATAATTGGTAGAAGACGACCAAAACGCTACCGTCACTAGAGATGGCCGGCATGGGCAGCGGCCGGTCGGTGTAGATGGTATCAGGCAGCCGCCGGCACAGCCTTGCGGTGGCCAGGGATGCTGATGGCCTTCTAATCCCTTTGTGCTCCCTTATAGGATCGGCCTTTAGAAGTTTGTTGGGGTTATCTCATGTATGTGTTTGTCATTGCCCAAGGGGCACCACCTTTTCTTTTTATACTTGGTGCTAAGGGAAGAGGGACCAAACCAAAAATTGCCTTTTTCTGTACCTTGAATCATAGCACAAAACCTGGAGAAGAGCTCCCCTTTTTTCTCGGTCCGTTATGAGCTGAGACCAAATTCCAACAACCTGGTCACAAACGACAGTGCTACGTGTGGCAACATTCCTTCAAAGTCGCAGTCGCACTGGACGTTGTCGGTTCAGGTGCAAAGGAACCACCCACGTGTGCCTGCACCCTCCCAGAATCTCTGCCATCCCCTTGAATTCAACTTGTGAGACCATCAGAGGAGCCACGCAAGTACCCCGCTCTCACACTTGTGGGCTAAGAGCATCTACAGCCAGGTGCCGAAACTCGCCTCATACACCCGTGCAGGCCGCCCGGTCACTGACCGGTCATGATTTTTTGACCCATACGAGCCCCTCAAACGGGCCTCAAACGGCCGGGCTTGCCGGCATACTCGTATCCAGCTCAAATATGGGGTGGATATGTGGGCGTCCAGGCGTTTCCGTCACGTAGGACTGACGATGGGGTCCCATGCGGACTCGCCAGGAAACTCGGCGGTCCGACAGAGGCCTCCTCCGTCGCCGCGGTGTGAACAACACGTGGCGCCGCTCTGGCTTGCCGCCCAAGGCCAAATCCGGCTATTTAATTCTGCCGGCGTCCCCAACCCTAGCCCATCCACCTCCTTCCACTTTGCGCCACCACCCGAGCCCATCCGCCTCCTCACCCCTACTCTCCCACGCTCTACGGCATCGCCATGGTCCGGCGGCTGGTCACCACGTACGCTATGCTCAGGCCGGAGTGCCAGAGGTAGATCATGGAGGAGATCCAGACAAGGCGCACCGTCCGCATCGCTGTCGGGCTGCCTCTGGACTCGCCAGAGCCGGAGGAGGACGAGGAGCAGCAGCCGGACTGGGACGAGGGAGAGCCGCTGTCGGAGCCGATGGAGGTGGTGGATCTTGAGGAGGACGAGGCAGAGCTGCCGGAACAGGGGTTGAACATGGCGGAGGCGGAGTTCGCCGTCGCCCAAGCCGCGAAGATGGCAGATCAGCAGACCATCCTGGAGGCCATCCAAGATGAGCCCTACGTGGAGGCCAACCGTCAGTTTCTCCGGCAGGAGCAGGAGGCGTCCGAAGCGCTCTTCGGTGAACTTGGCGCTGAGATAGAGGAGGAGGAGGAGGCCGGCGTAGAGGCGCCGGAGCTCGGGAGCTGCCACTGCCGCCCATGCTGCCGGAGCCGGGCACGGAGATTGTCGACATCTCCGACGAGGAGTAGCTAGATCTCTATGTAGTACGTAGGTTTTAATGTCTGCATGTTTTTGTATGGATTTAAGAATCTAACATGAGACGTCCAGATGTAGTGGTATTAATTTGAGAAGTGCCTGGTCGCTGCCGGTGGATGCGCCAGGGCCATCCGCGTGAGGAGTTATATTTTGTCATATGCGGCTGTAGATGCTCTAAGAAATGAATGTACATATCTACTATTCCCTTAGTTCATAATATAAAAGCATTAGCGTTTTTTGACACTACACTAATGTAAAAACCACTTTTATATTACTGAGACGGAGGGAGTAGTAAGGAAAGACTTGTTTTAAGTGCATAGGACAGGATAGCGACCGTAGTATACATGCGCATGCAAATCGACGGAGGAACAAACAACGAGGCTGTGCCTTCCACCTACCACGATCAATCAATCCAGCGGCCCTCACCCAGTCAATCGTAGTACTATGAATTTATCGTTACGGACGGCAAGATTCAACAAACAATCAATTGGTGTGTGGCCTCAAGATATCTATCGTCGTCCCACAGTGAGCTGCCTACGTACTTGCTCGGATGTGTATGTGTATACATATGTGAGCCCACGGAGTGTGTACACAGCTAGTCAATGCTGGTCACGCCTTCACGCGTTAGACTCTGTCGGTCAAGTGCAGAGCGCCCAACAACGTGTGTCGCGCCGTCCCATAGCTAATCTTTTTTTTTTGCGGGGAGAATAAATATTAGTCCTTCAGTATCTCTCACCCAATTTTTTGTTAAAAAGAAAAAACTAGACTTTGTACGCTTCTGTCCCAAATCGAGCGCCTCAAGATATTCACTACTACTACATAAATAACTAGACTAATATTTGCTATTAGCTCCCGCGAGGTAAGATATTGTTAATGATTTTGTATTGGTAATGTGGAACATTTAGTTGGCAAATAAGGAAATAAATTATAGCGGTCTTAAATCATGAAGGTATAAATAAGGTAATACATAGTAGTATCAGTTCTAACAAATGTTATATTTGCCACCTACCCAGCATTGATTTCTCACAAGTTAGTTGGCAGAAGCAAGTTTTTTTTTCATTTGCATTGCTGTAGTAGAAAATAGAATTTCAATTATTACTCTCTCTGCCACATAATATAAGATGTTATTACCACCAATATGTGAGTAGATCGGTCCTCATAACATCTTATATTACGCGATGGAGGGAGTATTAAGTCATTACTTAAGAAAATAATGCCAATTTTTTAATAATAAATAACCATGCAGTTGGTTGCCCCCCCCCCCCCCCCGCGGGCGACTCGGGTGGCCACCCAACCCTAGCCGCCACCGCCGGCCGCCATCCACCCCTCTCCTCCGCCGCTGCCGAAGGACGTCGTGAGGCAAAGCCGCGTGGCTGACGGCAGCGGCGGGGGTCCTTTCGCGTCAGCGGGCGGCTCTCGGGCACGGGCGGGGGTCTCTCTTGCTAGCCGACGCGCCGATCTGAGGGCTGGTGCCTGGATCCGGCGGCTTCTAGCTTCCTCGGCGGCGGCATGGAGCTACGCGTGCGGGCGCGGAGCTGCGAGTGGGTGGCGCTGGGCGGAGGCTTGGGGGCGCGGTGCCCCGGGCGCGAGAGCGCGGACTACTCGCTGACTCGACAGCGGCGTCCCGTGGTGGGTGGCACTGGTGTGGGGGCTTGGGCGCGGCGATTTGGCTGGGTTGGCGCGCAGTATGTGGCCGATGCAGCTCCTGGTGCCCTGTCGCCCCAGATCTGCGCGTGCGGCGGCGTCTTCTTGTGCACCCTCTCCCGCCTCTCCGTTCTTGCGCGCTGGTGGCACTAGCTGCCGGCTTTCGGGCCGGTCCAACTTCTGCGGGGGAGGGGGAGGTGGAGGGAGTCCCAGGATCAACGCGACGGTGCTTTGCGTCGTCTTCTCATGGTGCAGTGGGGGTGCTACTCTCCCCTCTCGGGGCCTACTGCTGCAGTCGGAGGTGTGCCAGGTCTTGGATTTTGAGGTGATGGCCGAGTGTTTGGCTCCAGGTGAAAACCTTGCAAAAACTTCTATTGATGCCAGTAACGGCGACGCCATTTGGCGTCGTTCTCCTCCTTTGGGGCCTTGCTGAGGAGTTCAGTTCACTCAAAATCCCTCGAGTCTGGTTTCTCCGGGTGTAAGCCCAAGATCTAGTTATGCTAGATCGGGCGACGACGGCGTCAGGGGCGTCGCTACCTCCTTGCAGGCGTCGTCTTGGAGAAAATGACTATTAGTGGTAACCGATGACTCGCGGGGGTGGCGGTGGAGTGTGGCTGTGTTGGTGGTGGTGCAGCCGGCTCGGGGTCGACGGTGGTTTTGTGCTCTTCTTTGGCGGTGTTCGTGCTCGAGTGCTTCTTGGTGTGTCTCTGCTAGGCGGTGCCCTACGACTACGCCGGTGGCACACAGGTGCTGTGGCGTCGTCTCGGCCCCGCGTGCCCTTTCGAATGTACCCCCGACACAGGTGGTGTCGCGGCGTTGTGCAGTCTCGGATGCCGATTGCGTCAACGGTGCAGTGTCGTGGTTTGGTCTGCTAGCCGACGCCCCTCGACTACATCGGTGGCACACAGGTGCCGTGGCGTCATCTCGGCCTCGCGTGACCCTTAGAATGTGCCCCATGACACAGGTGGTGTCGCGGCGTTGTGCAGTCTCGGTTGCGTGGAGTCTTTCGATTGCGTCGACGGTGCAGTGCCGTGGGTTGGTCTCGGTGAGCCGATGCCTCGATTATGCCGGTGGTGCTCTTTGTTGAGTTTTGTTGACCCTCTTTGTTCTCACCTGCTAAGTGTGTTGTTAGTGTGTGTCTTTTTTCTTTATCTCTTCCCCCTGTGCCCCCTGTACCTCTGGTTCACTTGAACCTATCTTGCAAAAAAGGCTGCAAAGCCTTATATGCAACATGAATACAATTCAGGTGGGAAAACTCCCCCCCGAAAATTCAAAAATAAAAAAAAACATGCAGTTTTGCATATGATTTGTCACAGTGTACTGACAAATAATTATGATTTTTCACAAGGTTGTCGGTAGAAATGTCCACTAATTTTTATTTATGACAAGGTAACTGGCAGAAACCATATGCACAATAGACATAAAGCATCTATTTTGAAAGATAGGCTATTAATCTGTCAACAGTATTTTCTGTTTATCCATCTATACTTACATATTTATATAGTCAAATGTACCCTTAATACACCGATACCAGCTTCTTGAAATTTCTTCTATGTTCTTTAATAATATTTTTGAAAGCTCACTTCTTCGCTTGTTACAGAAGAGGAAAAACTGGCCCAAGGTTTGTGCAAAGAAACAACCTCGTTAATAGTATGCTTTCTACACGTGTCGCTTGGACTATAAATTATTAGTTGTGTGATGATTTCAGCTCAATTTTGCGGGGATGATTCTGGAGGACTGGGTGGATCAACCGGATCCGATGCGGGGAAGTGAGAGCAGTGTCGTGCAAATGCCTTGTTGCCGGCGATGGCAAGAGCCGGGAACGGCGATGTATGCGGACGTCCTTAGATTCTCAAAAGCATCGTTGTGGTGTTGTGCTCCTCTACTTTTCCTAGGCTTTGGGCCCCTTGGGAAACGTCGGATTTTTGCTTTCACCGAGTCGGATGATGACGATACCAAGACTAGTCACAATGGATAGTAACTTAGAAATACGTTACTACCTCTACAGTGGGTAGTAACATATGTGTGGTGTCATGTAACACTTTATTTATTACTCCCCCTTTCCGGTTTATAGGACTCAAATCTGAAATCTCATCAACCAAGGCACATGGTGAGTGGTGGAATGTATCTCGTGCTTTACAAAACCACTCAAACTAAATTGATGCATTAATTAGGATTAAGTACACTGCATGCATGCTTGGCCACTAGATGAGTAGAAGCATTACATGCATTGGTGAGTTTTTCTTCATTCTTGCATGCGAAGATTTAATGCGCCTCGAAATCTCAAAAGGAGATGAAGATGAGCCCTTTAAATTGAAAAAATGAAAAATTTGAGATAAGCCTTATAAACCGGAAAGGAGGGAGTAAGTTGTAGACTCATCTTGTCCTGGTATGTGTGATATTACAGTGGGGAGTAGCTATGTTATCACATGCCTCTCTTTCCTTATTAATTATTGGTCACATCATCTGTTTTGCCTAGAGATGTGTGATGTTATCACCTATTTTATTTCCATGGTGGGTAGTCTAATTGGGGCATCATTTTCAGAGTCCGGGCAGCCTTAGAGTAAGTACAATAGACCTGAGTCAGCGGGCTATAAGGAATAAACTAGTATATTTTTGCTTAGTTTGAGGAAAGAGAAGAGGAGAGGGAAGGTAAACGGGCTCTTCATGAAGAGCCAGCTCTAGCACGTGCTCCTAGGCACTTTGAAAGAATGGAAGGTAAGACACATAATAAAAAAATAGTACACTTTTTTGATCTACTATTGTACATGTTGACTATAAAATGAGCTGTAAATGACGTGGCACTGGCTTATAACCAGCAGCTGGCTATACTATTGACCATGCTCTTAGGGGAACAAATGTGTTTCATTGCCGACGTGCGTAGCAAAGGCTAGGTGGATCCGTGAAAGGTGGGGTCGTGGAAAGGTGGTGGCCACTTTGTTGCGGTGGACGTGGAAAGGTGGGAGTTGTGTGACTGAAATGGCTCTATAAATTCCGCAGCCAGCGACGCGGGATGCAGCGGCACAATTCAAAACAAGAGTTCCAAAGTAAAGCAGCTCAACTGCGCCATGCATGCAACTCGAACATCCAGTCTCGAGCTCCAGGGTGAAAGCCTAGGTCTTCACCCAAATTGATTAAACCTGGCAATGGTGATGTTTCTACGTTGTTACCATGTTGACAAAGTGTGGTATTGCAAGCCCTAGAACCAAACAGCCCCTTACTTCTTGATCCTTAAAAAAAAAATTAGTAAAGGGACGTGGCGATGAAGAAAATGGCTCTATAAATTCCCATGAGGTGCAGCCAACGACGAGGCATGCAGCGGACAACTCAAAAGAAGAGTTTCAAACTAAAGCAGCTCAACTGCGCCATGCATGCAAACAAGACTTCTCCAGCGAAGCAGAAGGAGGGACGTGACATCTCCGTGGACATGTACCCGTTCATACGCAAGTACAAGGACGGCAGCATCGAGCGTTTCCTGCGCAGCCCATTCGTGCTGGCGTCGCCGGATCAGGGCGGCAACCGCGGGGTGGCGACGAGGGACGTCGTCGTCGACAAGGCCACCGGCGTGTCTGTGCGCCTGTTCCTCCCGTCCCGTGCCGCCGACACCGCAGGCAGGAATCGGCTTCCCCTCGTCATCTACGTCCATGGCGGCTCGTTCTGCACGGAGAGCGCTTTCGGGCGGACGTACCACCGCTACGCGACCTCCCTCGCCGCCAGCGCCGGAGCCCTCGTCGTGTCGGTGGAGTACCGTCTAGCGCCGGAGTTCCCCAGACCCGCGGCATATGACGACGCGTGGGCCGCGCTCCAGTGGGCGGCGTCCTCGTCCGACCCATGGCCGGAGTTCCCGCCGTACGGGGTGGACCGGCTGTGGCCGTTCGTCACGGCCGGCCAGGCCGGCAACGATGACCCCCGGATCGACCCTCCGGCCTCGGAGATCTCATCGCTGGCTTGCCGCCGCGTGCTCATCGCCGTGGCCGGGAAGGACACTCTGCGGGACCGCGGCCTCGACCTGGCGGCCCGCATGCGCGATCACGACGCGCCGTGGCCTTGGATGACGCCGGGGCGCCGCGAGGTGACGGTGGTGGAGTCGGAGGGCGAGGACCACGGCTTCCACCTCTACTGTCCGCTGAGGGCCACCAGCAAGAGGCTCATGGGGAGCATCGTGGAGTTCATAAACCAGCAGCCCAGCTCGTCGCCTGCTAATCCTATGGTGCTCGGCGTGCCCACGACGCTGTTCAAGGACGTGTTTGGGTATGGCACGACCATGAAGTCCTGGGGCACACGGTCCAGTATGGCACATAACAGAGCACACGGTTCTGGCGCGCACGGTCCCGTATGGCCATCCAACAAAATCTCAGTTCGACTGCCGATGCCTGCTGGTATAACTCAAAGTTTCGTCATACATAAAGTATGGACTAAACGGACACATTGTCATATATCGTCAATCACTCCAACATGTCGTGGCATCCATCCAAGTCAGGGAGATAGTCCCCGAGCTTAGTGAAATGCTTCAGGTCGAGACGCTGAGCGGCTACGCGTGTTCGGACGTCTTCCCGCGACATTTGCCCTTCCTCGTAGAACATCCCTGTTTTGTCGAGGACCTCCTTTATGATGATTTGGGTAAGTTCACGCTGGATATGATAGAACTCAGCTCAACGTCGATGATCCGGGATATCTCCTAAGTTCTTTGCCCATTGCAGAATATGGGCATCTCCGGAAGTAGGGGACATGCGAAGGTTCTGATGATCCCGTCTGTACTCCAGCATGTGGTGTAGGACATAGAATCCATCACTAAGAGTATCACTCGGTTGCTAGATGCAGCAGAAGTCGGTCTTATGGGCGAAGGTGGGCCTACGGTTCATGTCTTCTTGGTCTTGATCTCTCCACCCCGTACGCCGTAGAAAAAGATAGCACTGTCAAGAACAAACTTGATGTGTGTGTAATCCTTTTTGTTCATGTTCTTCGACGAGTCCAAGAGCGTGGCTGCGTAAAATAAGTACACCTCAAATTAGCCTCCACCGTGCAAATGAATTATTGAAATCGAAGCAAGGATATCCGCGCGGATGACTTACATGGGATGATAAGGCACGAGAATCGTATCCTTGTCCTTATTGGCGACGATGAATTCGACGATGTAGTCCCTTGCGTATTCACGGTGCTCTGGGCAGACTGCCAAGAAGCCCTCGTGCATGAAGTACGGGTCAGCGACACAGATATAAGGTATCTGCTCAATCGCGATGATGTAGTTCATGTACAAGGCAAAAAGGAGGACAAACGTAAAATCCAGCTTATTCAAGTGAAACATGTCGAAGATGTAATCGAATCGAAGGAAGAACTTCTCCACGGGGAATGTGTCAACGTACGACCTTTTCCGCGGCACGTTAACCACGTAGAGTGTGTATCCTGGATTTTCCGAGGCGATTAGGCTTTTCTCTCTCCTCAGCACATCGTCATGAAGTCTCCTTAGATCGTTGTATATTTATATACCGCCATAGGATGTTCTTGCTTCGTTCTTTACCTCGGAAAGAGGTAGGACATGACAGAGAGGAAGAGGGAGAGCGAGCAGGAAAGGAAGAGGCACATGCTGGGGTTGAGGATGGCGCTAACGTCGGATAAGCGGCTGAAGAGGTTGAGATTGAAGAAGATAACGGCGAGGATGGGCTTTTCTCTCTCCTCAGCACATCGTCATGAAGTCTCCTTAGATCGTTGTATATTTATATACCGCCATAGGATGTTCTTGCTTCGTTCTTTACCTCGGAAAGAGGTAGGACATGACAGAGAGGAAGAGGGAGAGCGAGGAGGAAAGGAAGAGGCACATGCTGGGGTTGAGGATGGCGCTAACGTCGGATAAGCGGCTGAAGAGGTTGAGATTGAAGAAGATAACGGCGAGGATGAACATGAGGGCCAAAATGGCCACCATGGACGCCTAATTTCTCTGGTCGGTGAAGGACGATGTGAGGTTTTGGAAAAATGAGGAAAGGGTGGCGTTGCAGGTCGTGTTCATGCCATTCAACTGAGTGCACCTCTATATACTCCTTCCATTTCTTTATATAAGGTATATTTGTTTTTCCAAAAGTCAAACGTATGCACGTTTGACCGGGTTTTAAGAAAAATATATAAATATTCACAATACGAAATTTATATTATTTGATCCATTATGAAAAGTAGTTTCATATTTTATCTATTAGGTATCGCAAATGTTGTTATTTTATTCTATAATCTTGGTCAAACTTTCAAATGGTTGACTTGCACGGAAACCGATACACCTTATATTTTGGAACGGAGGGAGTATAACTCATCTTGCAGCTAACTCACTAGCTATTTATGAACACAGATTCGGGCGGTATTCTATTAGTCCAGTTTAAGAGAAAGTGCACATATGCAGCTGGCTTGTGTATGTGACATGATCATTTGATCATGGTGCGAGCATGTGGCCTTTCTCTTTTCCTTTCCGATACTTCTCTTTAGCAAAGACCTCCATAAAATATATATTTTGAAGATTACTTTTTAAAATATTTATGATAACCAAACGCAAAGCCCTCTAGCTTGTGTATGTTTCTGGGAAAGATTACGATATACTGCCTGCGTGCTAAGTCCACGGTACCATGCGCACAGACCCAAAAAAAAGAAGTTTTTTCCTGGGAAAAATCTAATAGAACTATTGAGAAATGATCACATATTTCTATTAAATGTCATCCTACAATCACTTAGGGCATCTCCAACAGTCCACGCAATCATTCTTACTAAAAATATGAGACATCAGCTGTGTGACGACGTGTAACAGATAAAACAAAGAGAGAGAAGAAAGCCGTTTCTCCGGTGAGAAACTACTATAAGACATGTACCAAATGTTAGAGTAAAATGAGATTGAAAGAACGTGAATGGACGATTGGTCCAGATTTCTATTAATTCTCTAGTATATATACATTTGGAAGAGATGGGAAGAAGAGGTGCTTGTGTGGAGGCATCCCTCACACTCATTTGCTAATGACGTTTGTCAATTAGCACGTGCTAATTTATTTCTAAAACTCCACCTTGTACAATACCGCTTCTTGAATGATTCATCATCGAAGGGTTCTTGTATATTCATCTTCCAAATTGAGAAATCCTTTGTGTAACTTGAGCCTCTCCCAAAAGCCTATGGGGAAAACCCTATGGCTAAAACTCGTCTCCCTCCGCCTGGCTCTGCGCATGCCCTAGTTGGTCTCCGTCAACCAAAGCGCCTTCATCGCCGGGAGATGCGTGCATGACAACTTCCTGTTGGTTCAACAGACAGCACGGCAACTACACAACCTCAAGCTGCCTCGGTTACTCCTCAAGCTGGATATCGCGAAGGCATTCGATACTGTCTCATGGCCCTTCCTCCTCGAGGTCCTCCGGCATCTTGGGTTCGGGAGAATGTGGTGTGAATGGATCTGCATCCTTGTCTCCACTGCCTCCTCGCGCATTCTCATCAACAGGAACCCAGGCCCTCCGGTTGACCACGCGCACGGCCTTCGGCAAGACGACCCGGCCTCCCCGCTCCTCTTCGCGATCGTCATCGACACCCTTAACTCTTTGTTGCAGCACGCCGTGCGCTCCGGCCTGCTCCAGCGGCTCACGCCCCGCCATGCGGCATCCAGCGTCTCGATGTTTGCCGACGATGTGGTCATTTTCTGCCATCCAACGACCCAGGAATTGATAGCCATCCGCGAGCTGCTCCGTGTGTTTGGAGAAGCTTCGGGCCTCCGCACCAACTTCCTCAAGTGCTCCGCCACTCCCATTCGGTGCGATGACACCGTGGCCGAGGCTGTGGGCTCTACCCTGGCTTGCGTGGTCACCACCTTCCCCATCGTCTACCTTGGGCTCCGTCTCTCACTCCGTAAGACACCCACCTCAACCCTCCTCCCCTTGCTGGACAAGCTCACCAAGAAGCTGGCTACCTGGAAAGCCGCGCTCCTCTCGCGCGCTGAGCGGCTCGCGCTCGTGCGGCATGTCCTCTCGGCTATGCCTGTTCATATACTTCTCGCCATGGCCATCAACCCGTCGATCCTCAAGAGGGTCAGTGGGATCATTCGCGACTTCCTATGGCATGGGCGGAAGGACGCCAATTCCGGCTGTTGCCTCGTCAACTGGAGGCGCGTTCGCCGCCCTCTCGAGTACGGTGGGCTGGGTGTACGTGATCTACACCTCACCGGCATCTCCCTTCGCGCTAGATGGCTTTGGCTTCAGGCCACGGATCCCGACCGCCCCTGGCACCACCTGGAGGTGCCGTGCGACGTGGAGACCAGGAAATTCTTCCGCGCATCGACCTCCTGGACCCTTGGCGATGGAAGAACTTGTCGCTTCTGGTGTGACCATTGGCTTGATGGGCAAGCCATCTCCGAGTTCGCCCCCGAGCTGCTTGCTCTCGTGCCGCGGCGCAGGCGCCAGCGCACGCTGGTCTCCGAAGGCCTTTCCCAGCAGGCTTGGATTCGTGACATCCATGGCAGCCTGGGACCTGTTGAGGTGGTCCAATACATCGATCTATGGCGCCGCTTGCATGGAATCCAGCTCTCTAGCGCCCCGGACACCATCAGCTGGAAATGGTCGGCGAATGGCATCTACTCTGCCAAATCCTGCTACAAGGCGCTCTTCATCGGCTCCACGTCCCCGCCCGCTTGACGTCTGATCTGGAAGGGGTGGGCTCCCCTTTCCTACAAGTTCTTCCTTTGGCTCGCATCCCTTGACCGGTGCTGGACTGCGGAGCGTCGTGCGCGTCACGGCCTTGCACACGATCCGGAGTGCATATTATGTTCCCAGGAGCTAGAGACTATCGACCATCTCCTTGTGGGGTGCGTCTTCTCGCGGATCACTTGGCATGAGATTCTCTCTTGGTGTCGACTTGTTGCACCCCCCATGCTTGGCTCGACCCACTTCTTCGACTGGTGGTTGCAGGCCACGGCGGCCTCCCCAGGCGGCCTCAGACGTGGACTAAACTCCATCATCGCCCTCACGGCTTGGGAGACCTGGAAACACAGGAATGCTGCCATCTTTGATGGTGCCCGTCCTTCCACTGACGAGCTTGTGCAGCGGATCAAAGACGAGGCTCGCCGCTGGGCTACGGCCGGCGACAGAGGTCTAGATAGGATCATCCCTGTAACTTGATCTTTGTACCGAGGCTGAGCATCCTCCTCCGCTGCTCGCTATGCACTCTCTCGGACGCCAAGTTGTGTACGCCCGAGTGAGCTGCACTCTGTATTCTTCTTCCACCTATCAATGAAATGATACGCTGCTCAGCGTATTCACGAAAAAAAACTCGTCTGGACTGAGTGAAAAAATAATAGAAATAAAATGATTATTGTATCTTGACAACTCATATGAGAAAAACCTTTGAGGAGAAAACTCGTCGATGATTCTAGAGAAAAATAAATATGCTTTCTATATTTTTCTTTTAAAACTCCAGTGGTTAAAAATTGAAAGTATCGCATATGATCCTGAAAAGATATAGCCTCATTAATAACTGTTATGAGAAACTTTGAGAGAAACCTTCATGAGGGCTGCGGTGGCCACTCGTGATATCTACCTTGCACAGCGGAAACGCCGCTCCAAACTAGACGGGTTGTGATGTATGCCACACAGGAAGACGTGCAAGCCAAGTGTTTGCGCAGCTGCCCTAGTGTTGGGCACCAGACGGAGAACACAGTGTTGGCCGGATTCGGCATGGCGGACACGTCCAGACCTACTCATATTCTTCTCGTATTTGGACTGAATATGAGAGGCACCAGTCAGCCCGGGAGCATAGACGCTTGGCTGGGTCGGGATTTTGTGTCCGGGCCATCCGCCCTAACCTATAGGGAGCGATTGAGAAATCTGGTTGTTGATGCTCTTGCATTGCGCATGTGGAGGTGGTGGCCGGCACAGCTAACGGCATCGAGGCAGGAAGCAGGTGAGGCCGGTCATGGCAGCATTAGTCAGGCAGAAGGTGGTGGCGCGAATGGGGGCTCAGGATGGCGGTTGAACACAACCGGGCTAGAGGGAAAAAGGAAGAACGAGGAGAAGGTCAAAACGGAGTGGCCGATGGGGTTAATCGAACACGGCGGGCGGCGAGCAGCGAGGCTAGAAGCGACACGACGAGGTGCCATGGAGTGGTTGAGGTGGCTCGGTGATGCACAAGGGAAAGCAGGAGAGGGAGGAGGAGAAAGAGGAGAAGGAAGGAGAGGGATACATGAAGGATCCGGGCGGAGGCGCTCTCCCACGCATCTTGTTCGGTCGAGCTGGAGGGCTGGCGACGTGGGGCTTCCAGGGTGAAAGAAGGATTCACTAGTAGAAAAAGAGGCTTCCATACGCCCCCATTAGTCCCCAAAACAATCGAACCGCGACAAAAGGGGCCTTTAGTCGCGGTTCGGGAAGAGACCCGCGACCAACTATCTGGGCCCAGCGCGCTCGGTCGACAGCTGGCGGACGGGAGAGGCTTTAGTCCCGGTTGGCCTGGCCAACCGGGTCTAAAGGTCCCCGAAGGCCTTCAGTCGCGGTTGGCCAGGCCAACCGGGGCTAAAGGCCCATCCAGCTGGCGGACGGGAGGGGCTTTAGTCCCGGTTGGCCTGGCCAATCGGGACTAAAGGTCCCCGAAGGCCTTTAGTCGCGGTTGGCCAGGCCAACCGGGACTAAAGGCCCATCCCTATATATAGGACTCAGCTCACTTCACTTCACTCAGCTCACTTCACAATTTTCAGAAGGGGGTGGTGGGTTTGCTTTTGGTTCCTCCTATGCACACAAGGTGTTCGATGAAATGCCCGAGAGCCTGAAACAAACATGATATGAAGTGTCCGAGCCACACTTGAGCTTTCTCATTTATTTTTCCTCCGCGATCGCGGTTAGCAACTTGAACCTTTCATGTGTCATTGATAAAATATGCATGTGTGTAGTTCATTGTTTAATTTGTATTATTTCTAGCTAGTTAGTTTAACAAATGCATGATGGTTAATTATATACTTTATATAATAATAATGCAGATGAATCGGCAATGGATGTACGGTCCGCGACTCTCCGGCGAGTTCACTACGGGTTTGAAAGATTTCCTCGTAGTGGCAAATGCGAACAAGCAGCGAGGTTTTATTATCTGTCCATGTGCTGTCTGTAAGAATCAGAAGGGTTACTCCTCCTCAAGAGAGGTTCACATGCACCTGCTTCGGCGCGGTTTCATGCGAAGCTATAATTGTTGGACCAAGCATGGAGAAAGAGGGGTTAGAATGGAAGAAGATGAAGAAGGGGATGATATCGATGACAACTATCATGATCATTTCGGTGATACTTTCATGGAGGATGATGCTGAAGGTGGGGAAGGGTTAGGTGAAGGTGAAGAAGAGGCACATGATGAGCCCGCTGATGATCTTGGTCGGACCATTGCTGATGCACGGAGACGCTGCGAAACTGACAAGGATAGGGAGAATTTGGATCGCATGTTAGAGGATCACAAAAAGTCGTTGTATCCAGGATGCGATAATAGTCTGAAAAAGCTGGGCTGCACACTGGATTTGCTAAAATGGAAGGCACAGGAAGGTGTAGGTGACTCATCATTTGAAAATTTGCTGAAAATGTTGAAGAATATGTTTCCGAAGAATAACGAGTTGCCCGCCAGTACGTACGAAGCAAAGAAGGTTGTCTGCCCTCTAGGTTTAGAGGTTCTGAAGATACATGCATGCATTAACGACTGTATCCTCTATCGCGGTGAATACGAGAATTTGAATGAATGCCCTGTATGCACTGCATTGCGTTATAAGATCAGAGGCGATGACCCTGGTGACGATGTTGAGGGCGAGAAACCCCGGAAGAGGGTTCCCGCCAAGGTGATGTGGTATGCTCCTATAATACCACGGTTGAAACGTCTGTTCATGAACAAAAAGCATGCCAAGTCGTTGCGATGGCACAAAGAGGACCGTAAGTCCGACGGGGAGTTGAGACACCCCGTTGATGGAACGCAATGGAGAAAGATCGACAGAGTGTTCAAAGATTTTGCAGCTGACGCAAGGAACATAAGATTTGGTCTAAGTACTGATGGCATGAATCCTTTTGGCGAGCAGAGCTCCAGCCATAGCACCTGGCCCGTGACTTTATGCATCTACAACCTTCCTCCTTGGTTGTGCATGAAGCGGAAGTTCATTATGATGCCAGTGCTCATCCAAGGTCCAAAGCAACCCGGGAACGACATCGATGTTTACCTAAGGCCATTAGTTGATGAACTTTTACAGTTGTGGGCCAGACCTGGTGTACGTGTCTGGGATGAGCACAAAGGAGAGGAATTTGACCTACGAGCGTTGCTTTTTGTAACCATCAATGATTGGCTTGCTCTCAGTAACCTTTCGGGACAGACAAATAAGGGATACAATGCATGCACGCACTGCTTACATGAGACTGAAAGTGTACGTTTGGTTAATTGTAAGAAGAACGTGTACCTGGGTCATCGTCGATTTCTTCCTCGAAATCATAACGTAAGAAAGAAAGGAAAGCATTTCAACGGCAAGGCAGATCACCGGCCGAAGCCTGCGAAACGTACTGGTGCTGAGATATTTGATATGGTCAAGGATTTGAAAGTCATCTTTGGAAAGGGTCCTGGCGGACAATCAGTTCCGCGGGGAGTTGACGGGCACGCACCCATGTGGAAGAAGAAATCTATATTTTGGGAGCTAGAATATTGGAAAGTCCTAGATGTCCGCTCTGCAATCGACGTGATGCATGTTACGAAGAATATTTGCGTGAACCTGCTAAGCTTCTTGGGCGTGTATGGGAAGACAAATGATACAAAAGAAGCACGGCAGGACCAACAACTTTTGAAAGACCCAGATGACCGGCATCCGGAATGGTTTCAAGGTCGTGCCAGCTACGCTCTTACCAAAGAAGAGAAGGTCATTTTTTTTGAATGCCTGAGCAGTATGAAGGTTCCGTCTGGCTTCTCGTCGAATATAAAGGGAATAATAAACATGGCGGAGAAAAAGTTCCAAAACCTGAAGTCTCACGACTGCCACGTGATTATGACGCAATTGCTTCCGATTGCTTTGAGGGGGCTCCTACCGGAAAATGTTCGAGTAGCCATTGTGAAGCTATGTGCATTCCTCAATGCAATCTCTCAGAAGGTAATCAATCCAGAAGATCTACCACGGTTACAGAACAATGTGGTCCAATGCCTTATCAGTTTCGAGTTGGTGTTCCCACCATCCTTCTTCGATATTATGACGCACCTCCTGCTCCACCTAGTCGAAGAGATTTCCATTCTCGGTCCTGTATTTCTACACAATATGTTCCCCTTTGAGAGGTTCATGGGATTATTAAAGAAATATGTTCGTAACCGTGCTAGGCCAGAAGGAAGCATCGTCAAGGGCTATGGAAATGAGGAGGTAATTGAGTTCTGTATTGACTATGTTCCTGACCTTAAGCCGATTGGTATTCCTCAATTGCGGCACGAGGGGAGACTAAGTGGAAAAGGCAAGATCGGAAGGAAATCCACGATATGTATGGACGGTCATTCTATGACTGAAGCACACCACACAGTTCTGCAAAATTCCAGCTTTGTGGCTCCGTACTTCGAGCAACACAAGAATATTTTACGCTCGGACAACCCGGGGAAGCCTGAATCCTGGATTAGAAAGGCCCACATGGAGACTTTCGGCAGTTGGTTGCGAAAACATTTAATGAATGACAATGATGTTGGAGATCAGCTGTACATGTTGGCCAAGAAACCATCTTCGACTATAACGATTTTCCAAGGGTACGAGATAAATGGGAATACATTTTACACCATCGCCCAAGATAAAAAGAGCACCAACCAAAACAGTGGTGTCCGCTTTGATGCAGCAACCGAGAATGGGCGAAAGGTCACATATTATGGTTACATAGAGGAGATATGGGAACTTGACTATGGACCCTCCTTTAAGGTCCCTTTGTTCCGGTGCAAATGGTTCAAGCTAACAGGAGGTGGGGTAAAGGTGGACGAGCAATACGGAATGACAATGGTGGATTTCAACAATCTTGGTTACCTTGACGAACCATTCGTCCTTGCCAAAGATGTCGCTCAGGTTTTTTATTTGAAGGACATGAGTAGCAAACCGAGGAAACGGAAAGATAAGAAAACGATCAGTACATCATGCGATGATCCAAAGCGCCACATTGTTCTTTGAGGGAAAAGAAACATCGTGGGAGTGGAGGACAAGACAGACATGTCAGAAGATTATAATATGTTTGGTGAAATTCCGCCCTTCAAAGTGAACACTGACCCAAGCATTAAGTTAAATGATGAGGATGCTCCATGGATACGGCACAATCGTAAGCAAGCAGGGACACAAGGGAAGAATTGATGTGTAATAATTTATTGTACCAAACTTTGTATTTGGTCGATGAACTGAATGATGTATCAAACCTTTTGTCAAACCTTCAAGGGATTTTAAAATGAATTAGTTTTATTTTTCTGATTTTTTTGATATATAATTGTATTTTTAAGATTTTAAAATGAATTAGTTTTATTTTTCTGATTTTAAAAGGAAAAAGGAAGAAGAAGAAAGAAGGAAAAAGGAAGAAAAAAACAGAAGAAAAAAACAGAAGAAAAAAGGAAAAACAGAAGAAAAAAACAAACAGAAGAAAAACATAAGAAAAAAATAGAAGAAAAAAAAGAAGAAAAAAGGAAAAAGGAAAAAAGGAAGAAGAAAAACAAGAAAAAGGAAGAAACAAACAGAAGAAAAAAGGAAGAAAAACAGAAGAAAAACAAGAATTTAAAATGAATTAGTTTTATTTTCTGATTTTTTGATATATAATTGTATTTTTAAGATTTTAAAATGAATTCGAAACAAAATAATATAAACTTTAATAAAATATATAAGTACAAACAAAATAAAAAATATGCCTCCTACTGGGCCAGCACGGCCTGAATACGACTAGAAACCCATCAATGGGCCAGGATTCAGGCCCGCAGAAGGCCCACAAGCACATAGTGACAGAATAGGCCCGTAAGCCTGCATTTGAGAGGAGCTCGAAGTGGTGAGCGCAGCCGCGCTTATAAACCACTGTCGAAGCCTCTCGGCTAGCGAGGTGGGACTAAACATCCCACCGCACCGCGCCAGTTCCAGCACAACGCCTTTAGTCGCGGTTGGGGAGGCGGACCGCGACTAAAGGTACCCTTTAGTCGCGGTTGTTGTCCCCAACCGCGACTAAAGGGTCTTTCTGCGCGGGAACGTAGGCGGCGCCAAAACCCTTTAGTCCCGGTTGGGGAGGCGGTCCGCCTCCCCAACCGGGACTAAAGGTCCGTCTATAAATACTGCACTTAGCAGTTTCGCCACTTCCCATTCTCCTTTCTCTCGACGCCGAAGCCCTGCCCCGACGCCGATCGACGCCGACGCCGACGCCGAAGCCCTGCCCCGACGCCGACGCCGAAGCCCTGCGCGCCGCCGCCGCCCGTACCCTGCCCTTGCCCGCCGCCCGACGCCCTGCCGCCCGCCGCCCGCCGCCCGCTGGCCCTGCCTGCCGTCCTCCGCGCGCCGGCAGAAGAAGAAGAAGGAAGAAGAAAAAGGAAGAAGAAGAAGAAAGAAAAAGGAAGAAGGAAGAAGAAGAAAGAAGAAAAAAAAGGAAAACAAAAGAAAAACAAACTGAAGAAAAAAACAAAAGAAAACAAAAAAACAGAAGAAAAACAAAGGAAGAAGAAAAAAACAAAAGAAAACAAAAAAACAAATAGAAGAAAAAAAAACAAAAACAGGAAAACACAAGAAAAAAGAAAAAGGAAAAAGAAAGAAAAAAGAAAACAAAAGAAAACACAAGAAAAAAGAAAAAGGAAAAAGAAAGAAAAAAGAAAACAAAAGAAAACACAAGAAAAACAAACAGAAGAAAAAAGCAAAAAAGGAAAAAAGGAAGAAAAAAACAGAAGAAAAACGAAGGAAGAAGAAAAAAAGAAAGAAGAAAAAAAAAGGAAGAAGAAAAAAAGAAAGAAGAAAAACAAAGGAGGAAGAAAAAAAAAGGAAGAAGAAAAACAAAGGAAGAAGAAAAAAAAGGAAGAAGAAAAACAAAGGAGGAAGAAAAAAAAAGGAAGAAGAAAAACAAAGGAAGAAGAAAAAAAAGGAAGAAGAAAAACAAAGGAAGAAGAAAAACAAAGGAAGAAGAAAAAAAAAGGAAGAAAGAAAAAAAGAAAGAGGAAAAACAAAGGAGGAAGAAAAAAAAAGGAAGAAGAAAAACAAAGGAAGAAGAAAAACAAAGGAAGAAGAAAAAAAGAAAGAAGAAAAACAAAGGAGGAAGAAAAACAAAGGAAGAAGAAAAAAAGAAAGAAGAAAGAAAGAAGAAAAAGGAAGAAGAAAAAAAGAAAGAAGAAAGAAAGAAGAAAGAAAAAGGAAGAAGAAAAAAAGAAGAAAGAAAAAGGAAGAAGAAAAAAATGAAAACCAAAAGAAAGAAGAAAGAAAAAGGAAGAAGAAGAAAGAAAGAAGAAAGGAAGAAGAAAGAAAGAAAGAAAAAAGAAAAAGGAAGAAGAAGAAAGAAAGAAGAAAGAGGAAGAAGAAAGGAAGAAGAAGAATTTTTACTTAAAGAATCTTATTTTTTTAATTCCTCCTCCTGTATGTCCCCTTAATCTTATTTTTTAATTCCTTTATACTTAAAGAATTTTTACTACATGCAGGAGTGAAATATGGCGGACGATAGAGCTGAGCCGCTTAGGGATCCGGAGGCTGAACGTTATCTAACGGGTATCATCAACAACGAGATTCCTTATGTGCCGGGCTCAGAATATGAGCAAGAAGAGGATGTAGTCTCTTCTTTTCTGAACCTTGAAGGTGGAACAGAGATTGTCGATGATCAAGAAGGTGAAGGAACGGACATTGTCGACGGAGGTCAACCGTCAACAAACGACGATCTCGAATTGCAAGTAGCAACCACCTCCGGCGAGGTATATATATACATTGAGCCTCTCGTGATACAAACTTACTGAAATGTGAATACATATGTATTAACGCGCGCGACTCTCTTTCTTTTTTTAGCCCTCCGGATCGAGTACGACAAAGCGTGGCAAATCCAAGGCGATGAAAACAGGAGAAACATATGCCATTGAGTTTGTCAGTGAAACCGGCAAGCCCCTACAGCACACCTCAAAGTTTATCAACCAATGCGGAGTCGTTGTTAGAGACAACGTCCCGATCACCGTCCAGGAATGGAAGGAGCCAAAGAAGGCACGTATTGGTTTCAGTTTTGTCGACAAGAGAACGAAAAAGGATTGCTGGAGAAAGCTTATGGAACATTTCATTCTACCTCCGGAATACAACAAAGTCGATGAATTCGGTAACGAGGTTCCGGGTGGACGTCAGAGGAGGAGGCTAGTTAAAGAGTTCGCTCTTCAGAAGATGGGCGAAGCATTCCGGAACTTCAAGAAAAATTTAACCCGTGACTATGTCAACAAGGGCAAGACTCCGGATTTCAATGGACAACATGAGAAACTGAAAGATGATTGGCCAGAATTTGTGAGGCAAAAGCAATCGGAGCATTTCAAGGAAATATCAAAAAAGAAAATAAGGATAATGCGAGTAAGAAAAAGTTCCATCATATTATGGGGCCAGGAGGATACCGCCTTTCGGAGCCTAGGTAGCTAGCGGCAGTGCTTTACCCTGTACACCTGGAGCACTCCACCACAACAACCCCATTGCATATGGCTATGCTCGTGTCACGGTGGAAGACATGGTCCAAGGGTTTGAGGACCTGGAGATTGACAAACCTACACCCGAAGGGGAGAGCAGACTTGGAGATGTCAAGCGCCAGTTCATTCTATGGAAAAAGAAGTACATAGTGTTTCCAGGCGAGGCACCAAGGCTAGCAAGTCCACCCCCCTCCGATGGTGGTGGTGGTGGTGGCGGTGGTGGCGGTGGTGGTGGTCGTGGTGGTTCACCTACACCTCCTTCACGCCATTCGACGCCGTCCCCCGATCCACAACCTCCGGCGGGTACGGCGCCCCCCAATCCTCCTCCGGCGGGTACGACGCCCCCCAATCCACCTCCGGCGAAGAAGCAGAAGAAGGCGTACAGCAAGGAAACCCGCTCCTGGACTATTAACCCGGACCCTTATGTACCTAAGACCACAAGGGTACCGGAGCCATCACTGAAGCCTCTCCTCCCAAGGCCTGGGGAACTTAGTGAAGCTGAAACCAAATTGGCCGCGTCTGCTGATTATGAGAAATGGAAGGCGGATATGAAGGCGATAAAAGAGCCTGAGCCCAAGCAAGTATTCACTGAGAAGCAAAAGAAGTGGGCTAAGGATTTTTTGACGACACCGTCCCAAGCCGAGCTGAATATGCCTGACGACTATGGACATGAACTTCGTAGGCAAGCAAAAATATTGAAGGAGGAGAAAGAAGAAAGTAAAAAAAGCGGGAAACAAGTTGACCAGCTCGGGATGCAGAAGAAACAATCGATCCCCCCGCTCATAGTGAAAGCCGGTCCGGAAGAGGACCCCGAGATCATAGCAGCTGCGGCAGCACTTGGATTGACTGTAGCGAGTGCCATGAAACAAGCGTCCGAGATGGGTTTGACTCTTCGTGCCTTCTTAGGCCTTGAGGATGCGCCAGTATGTGAGATAGCATTACAATATGTGCGGAATGGGCCTCTCGTCGAGCCTGCGCGGGAGAAGAGTCTACCGCCACAAATGTGAAATCTGCTACGTTGGTACAAGCAATTCATAACATGGGCCGACAAAGAATATATTTATGCGGATGTTACAGAGGAGCATCACACCAAACGGTACTCTGTACAAGTTCATATGAGTGAATTGTTCCAGCTGTTCAATCTGCGCGACCTCGACAAATCTATGCTGAGTTGCCACGTTCGGTAAGTGATTTATTTCTACCTCATCTCGTTCTTCATTGCCTGCACTATATATATATATATATATATATATATATATATATATATATATATATATATATTGTCATAACTATATTGTTGCGTACGCTATTATGCAGATTAAAGATTTGGGAATGCAAAATAAGAAACATCCATGATGTTGGGTTCATTGACCCACATATCGTTAATGGACATGTGTTACAATATCACCCCGAAGACGTGGAGAAAGACTTGTACAAGTTTCTTAGAAAGCATCAACTCAAAAGTCATATTCTATTTCCTTACCATTTTGGGTGAGTGTTTCTCTCTTGTGCCCATTCTCTTTTGTTTACTCCATGCATGGTATGTCTAATCGATGAGTTATGCATGACTGTGCATGTAACGTGTCCACAGGTTCCACTGGATTCTGCTAAATATTGAACTTCACACCTCCAGAGTTCTAATCATGGACTCTATGGATTCGGATCCAAAGCGTTGGGCCGACATGAGAAAAATGCTGCAAAAGTAATTATTTTCAATCATTTGAGCTCTATATCGATCGGTCTCTTTCGTTCATTTCCTAATATCAAGTAACTAATAACTCCCTTGTTCATTTAATTTTCTTTGCCCTGTAGGGTTTGGAGACGGTTCTCAGAAGAAATTGTCGGTGAATTCAAACATGAGCTAGATTTCAGAAGGTTAGTTAATGTGGATAAGCAGCCACCGGGGACCAATCTATGTGGATACTATGTTTGTGAGAACATCCGGAGACTAACCTCTGAGCGGAAGGCATCGGATAGCGTGCGGAACGCGACGGATAACTTGCGGAGGAGGCTTAGTCCAGAAGCTCGCTTCCGACCAATTCAAGATGAATTAGCAGGATTTTTCTTGAGGGAAGTCATCAATCCTAAAGGACAACACTATACCGAGGACGCAGACATTTATATGCATACCCAAGATTGAAACTTGTTCGAAGTTGTATATGGTCCTCCATCCTAATTGTGTATGGAAACTTGTTCGAAGTTGTATATGGTCACCCGAGATTGAATATATATTATATATTCCTCTTGAATTCTTCTTGTTTGAAATTTCATATGCATGTATATATATAGTATCGTAGAATATGGGTACTGAAACTTCATCAAAATTAAAAGAAAACACAAAATAAAATATAAAAGAAATAAAACACTACAAATTAAAAAGAAACCAGGTTTAGGGGGGCTAAAACCCTAAACCTGCGGACGAGGCCTTTAGTCCCGGTTAGCCACAAGAACCGGGACTAAAGGTCCTCCGCCATGACGGACCCCTGGCGGCCACGTGGACGGGCCTTTAGTCCCGGTCAGCCACGAGAACCGGTACAAAAGCCTTTAGTCGCGGTTCGTAAGTGGCGCGACTAAAGGGGGGGGGGGTCTTCAGTCGCGCATATTTAGTCCCGGTTGCACAACCGGGACTAAAGGCTGTTGCGAACCGGGACTAAAGGGCTTTTTTCTACCAGTGATTTACATAAGGTTGGTAGGTGGGCATTTTCCGGGCCGGGTTTCAAAAAGCCCATCGCAAAATCCCAAGCTTGGGCTTGGCCCGACCTGGCCCGCAGCTTGGGAAAATGCCTATTTTTCGAATTTTAAAGAATAAAGTAACCGCTTTCGGGGATTAATACTATAATACTATGCCTATATTAATATTGAAAACTGGAAAATCATATTTTGCCGGGCTCCGGGCCAGGCTGCGGGCTTGGAAGTGAGGCCCGTGCTCGGCCCGGACGCCGGTCTTCGGGCCAGGCCAGTCGGGCCGGGCCACCCATGCCCATGTTTAGGTGGGCTTAGTGATATGCTAATTGGGTTGGGCCGTCTCCAGGATAGGTGAGGCCCAGGTGCTATGGGCGGTGAGCCTCAACCACTTGGGCTAGGCCAGCCATTATGCTGCGGCAGGTAAAGCCTCTCCCTTTTCTTTTATTTTTTTCTATTTGTCTATTTAGAAAATAGAAAAAAAAAAGGTTTAGAAAAGTAGAAGTAGGGTTAAAATCCAAAGGGATTGAAAATTAAAATGTGGCCTCTCTAATATATAATAATATCACACAAAAATAATCAGGCCATTTGGGTAAGGGTTGGTATTTATTTGGAAAATAAAGGGAGCGTAAGGCATAAGTGTGGTTTGAACTAGGGGTAGGTCTTAGACTTGAGGTAAAATTGTGAAACCTAGTGTGTGGCCTCCCAATAATACAACATGGCCATTTGCAAACTGTCAACGTGAGCCTTCATGTATGTTGGACAACATGCATTACGTTCACAAAAGATAAACAACTTACTAAACAACCATAAAACAATTAATGCAAAAGATGGCATATGGAACAAATACAAATGAATCTCACCAATCCCTACATCTTCCCTCCCGAAGAAATAAAAAATTATCTTTTATCTTGTGCTATCTATTCAGATACAGAAGAATTGACCACTGAGCGACTTAACCACCATCTTTGTTGATCAATGCATAAAGGGGCGCACAATGTATGTGCTAAGATGCATGCACGATACAAACAAGTACAAATTAATGCAACGACTTTCAGCAAGCACTGCCTTCAGATTAATCTATGCATTGAGATTGTTTAATATGTATCCATACCTACCAATAAAGGGAGGAGTACTTCTGCATGTCTGCCGTGTAATTATAGAGAAACCCCTTGCATTTTCTATGAACTAACCCGCACAGTACACATTTGAGTCACAGGCGAACCGTTGTTGCATTTTTTTAGAAAACCGCCTAATGGTTCAGGTAGTTAACCCATGGTTCATATTTAAGTCAAACGAATCTTTTTTCCGCGTTTTAATAGAAAATCCCCAGATTTTGTCATTAATCAACGTGCAGTCCATCGAAAACAAATGCTTTTTTATTATTATTATCCATATCTATTAAACCGTTACTCCAATTTTAATATGTTATATATGAAATTTGATTCGAAAAAATATAATTTTATTTTACCCGTTAAATATTATTAAAATATTATTTAGGGTGCAAATTTTAATCTATAGTGCAAGGTTCGTTTTTCTTTCATATCGGCGCCTACCCCAATTGCAAATACACACCAACTAAAACAAGATTGAGACGAAAAAATATTGATAACCACGCATGCACACCTCTAAAAAACCTCGCAAGGAATTGTTTTCCAATCTGAAAGAGAGAGACGCCTTAAGATTGATCAGATTTAAACGTTTTATGGTCGTGTAAGGACTAAGGCCACCACCGGCGAGGGTGTGAAGGAGGACAACCGGCAACATAAATGTGACACACTTATAAAATAAAGGGAGTGGACCTATTGGGGTCTTGAATATGGTTATTGGGGTAATAGCGTGTTTTGTTTTTTTCGCGTTGCAACGCACGGGCTCTTTTGCTATACTGTATAATAATAAAGTAAAGAATCGCTTCTTCGAACATCTTCAGCCGCGCCCCCAACAGGCCCCCCAGGCCCCTTTTTTGTCGCCGGCGCTGAAAATTCAGCCCAGCCGCGCCCCCAACAGGTCCCCCCCTGGGGGCGCCGGGGAAACTAATTTTGGCGCGAACGGGAATGGGCCCGCCGAGTTAGCGACTCGCCGCCTTCGTAGTCCTCATCGCCTCGGTTCCCGCGGGAATCAATGCCAAGGCTGCCGCGCTGCCACGCCGGTCAGCCTTCCAATGATGCCTCACGGGCGGTGCAGTGAAGGCGCCCGGCGCGCGTCCCGCCACGCGGCACCTGGCGGGCAGCTTCTCACTGCCCCACTTCGGCTATAAAAGCCGACCTCCCCGCCGGTGAACGCCACAGTCGCCACTCTCTCCACAACTTGCCACCCCTCGGCACTGAAGCCACTCTCTCCCACTCTTACCCCGCCAACGAGCAATGGCCGAGCGTTATCCTGGCGATGCCACGGCGGCGAACGGCTTCGGCCGAGCCATCTACGTGAGGACGAGGCGCGCCTCCTCTACGAGGCCGACTACTCGGCGTCCCCGGACATGCAGGTACCGGGCTCGTGGAGGCTGAGCGCCGGCGGTGTCCCAGTGCCCCCGATGCTCAGTCGATGCTGAACGGTGCGCCGAGATAGCGCGCATACGTTCATTGCTGTTGGAGGGGCAATGGAACGAGCCGAGGTACGCCGCCGACAGCCACACGCTGTCGACGATGTACTTCGACCGCCGCCACACCGACCAGGTCGCCTCCGCAAACGGCGTCGTGCCCCGCAGCCGCCTCAACTCCGACGAGCGGCGCTAATGGTGGGGCGTGCCCGGCCGCACCCTCGAAGCCGTCGTCGACCACATCGACGCCGGCAACACGCCGCACCTCGAGTACCCGTCGCCCCCGTCCTTCTCTCGCCGCCGCGGTAGTTCTTGGACGCCGCGGTGAATGGAGACAGTGACCTCCTCATCATCGGGCTCCGGTTCTCTTTCCTCCGGGTCGCTGGCGCTCCGCCCCGTCAAGCCGGAGCCGCAGGAGACGCCGCTTGGGCGCCGCACTCGCAGCGGCGCCCTCGTCATCAACGAGGGCGGCCGCTTCTCTCCTCATTCCTTCCGCCTCGTCCGGCCGAAGACCGAGCCGGGGTTGCTCCCCGTGAAGAAGGAGCACGAGGAGATGGCCGTCGACGACCAGACCGCCCTCAAGTGGGCGAAGGCGTACTACGTCCGCGAGCAAGTGGAGCGCAAGTGTTGGGCCTACGAGGAGATCAAAGCTCGGCGCCGCGGACACGACGAGGGCGGCGTCGTCGTCCTCGACAGCGACGACGAGGACGCGCCCGGGCCGTCCAACCCCCGGCGCGTCGGCGACCCTGGTCAGGGGTGCAACTGGGACGGCGGCGGCGCCGGCGGGACGCAGTGCTGCGGCGATGATGATAACGACGACTATACCCGGTTCTACAGGCTCGTCGGCATGTAGAAGGCGGGCGACGGCAGCGGCGTAGTAGGGCTAGGCGTAGTTGTTTTTAAATCACGTTTTTGTTTTTTGTTACAAATTTGAATGAAATTGCCGAGTTTGTGTCGTGTTTGTGCCGATTTGGGGGCGACCTGGGGCGGCGACTGGGAACACGTTCGCCCCCACGCTGAAATTAACACCGGTTAGGCTCCAGGCGGCGCTTTTTGGCGACCTGGGGGCGAACGGCTGAAGATGCCCTTATTCCCTTAATTTTATCTGTCTTCGTCGATCTGTCATGTCTTCGTTCGTCGCTACCTTCATTGCCATGTTTGGTATGTTGTTTTGTAATGAGTCATGGGCCTGATCTAGGCTTAGCTCTAATCAACTAATTCAGACCAAACTATTCTTGGTCCAACCTAATCTACCTGTCTTTCTTGCATCGATCGCTTTAGGTATTAAATAGTACCTCATTGGTCCATCACATCCATCCAGGCCAGTTAATATACGTCTACGTAACATGCACTTACGTGGCAGTTGAATGAATTTCTAGACGAGGGCTGGAAAGACAGCAGTAGGAAAGCACGCATGCATACGCGATCAATCAAAGAGACACATGTCTTAAGTATACCGTAGAAAAAAAAGGAGAGTCGGGGTGTGCACGATCAAAGCAAACACAAACAATCATACAAAAAGGGAGAGCCTGGGTATGCCTGCATGCACGATCAAAGCAAATGCAAATGACAAGGGAAGCGATGGCCGGTGGCTGCATATGAGCCGATGGGAGAAGAGAGAACCGATCAAATCGATGGCGCTAGCTAGTTAAATGGGAGAGGAGCCAATGCAAATGCATCATGATGCCATTTCAAATGTGATGCTATAATTAACATAGGTGGGCTAATTAAACAGGATACTGGCACTAGTAGAAAAAGAGGCTTCCATACCGCCTCATTAGTCCCCAAAATAATCGAACCGCGACCAAAGGGGTCTTTAGTCGCGGTTCGGGAGGAGACCCGCGACCAACTATCTGGGCCCAGCGCGCTCGGTCGACAGCTGGCGGACGGGAGGGGCTTTAGTCCCGGTTGGCCTGGCCAACGGGGACTAAAGGTCCTCAGGCTGGCCCGAAGGCCATTAGTCGCGGTTGGCCAGACCAACCGGGACTAAAGGTTAGTCCTTTAGTCCCGGTTGGTCTGGCCAACCGCGACTAAAGGGCCCATCAAACTCTCCCCCCCCTGTGGACCGCCTTTTTAGTTTTAGAAAAACCAAAAGAAAATGATGGAAATGTCAAAAAAATAAAATAAAATAAGTTTCTCATGTGATATGTGGTCTAGTTGTTGGGAAAATTAACAAATATGAATTTCGACTTTATTTGCAAAATCTCTCGGGAATTTCTTAAAATGGGCATAACTTTTGCATACGAACTCGGATGAAAAAGTTTTTTATATGAAAAATCATCTACTCGAAAAGTTACATCCGAATTTAACTGGGCGAACCCCGTTAAACATTTTCAAAATCCTCAAAAACCTAACAGAAAAAAAGATACGGGGCTTTTAAGATCTGGAGAGGCAAAAAAATTCAAAAAATTTCAAATTGTGGTCAAACTATGGTCAAACTAATTATTCTAGAATATTAGTGTTACTAAATAATTATTTCAGTTTTTTTTAAATTTTGGTCAAATCTGGTCAAACTGTGGTCAAACAGTGGTCAAACAATGGTCAAACTAATTATTCCAGAAATATTAGTGTTACTAAATAATTATTGTTTTTTAAAACAATAGTTTCAAACTCAAACAGTGAAATGTGTCACTTCATGCTCAAGCTAAATTCCTGAGGGTTAATAGAATTGACATCCTACTATTGTCAGGAAAACAACAAGTGCAGACTTGGAAACGAGGGAGAATAGAACCCGGAAGTTAAGCGTGCTCAGTCTGGAGTAGTGAGAGGATGAGTGACCGTCCGGGAAGTTAGATGATTTGGAATGATGAGGGGTGATTAGAGATTAGAGGATAAATTGAGCAGTGACGAGGGGTGGTGATTAAAGATTAGAGGTTAAAATAATTCAGAAATTTGAAATAAAAAAAATAAAAAAAATTCGCAAAAAAACCAGGTTTAGGGGGGCTAAAACCCTAAACCTGCGGAGGAGGCCTTTAGTACCGGTTAGCCACGAGAACCGGGACTAAAGGTCCTCCGCCCCGACGGACCCCTGGCGCCCACGTGGACGGGCCTTTAGTCGCGGTTCGTAAGAGGCGCGACTAAGGGGGGGGTCTTTAGTCGCGCATATTTAGTCCCGGTTGCACAGCCGGGACTAAAGGCCTTTGCGAACCGGGACTAAAGGCCCATTTTCTACCAGTGTGGATATGCACATAGTAAAGGAAATACACGTTCATTTATGAGTTCATTCATAATTAGAAGAGGAACATGCCCTTGGGACCATAAATTAAAACGGTATTATGAATATATTGGGAGCGCCCTTAGGCTCGCCATAGTGGTGGTATCTTAGCCGATATCATGCACTTTGACGTGGCTGAGAATTAAAGAAGAGAGAGGGGGTTAGAATAACATAGGTAGATACCGTATCATGTTAAATGATATGCTACTTTGTGTCATGCATGGCAATAAATAAAATCATCTGTGATACTACTCTATGAGGGGACTGGCAGGGTGCCAGTCGACTGAATCCCCGATTTGGGCCAGTCACGCTCTCCACCCTCGATCTCTGATCTAACAGCTGCCAGGTCGTCTTCAACCTCCCGATGAATCTTCTTCCAACCACCCCACAGACCACCGGCTGAACCGCCGGCCACCACCTCCCCGCCCTCCCCAGTGTGTGAATTTGTGGAAGCGTTTCTACTCTCCGTCGTGAGCCGCGTGGTGTATATTTATTGGGGATAGATTAGCCTCTGCCGTGGCATACAAGAAGCGAACGATCTCCGGGACTCGCTCGGTTACATGAGAAACAGGAGAGACATGAGCGAGAGAGGAAGAGAGTTACACTAGGATACATTACAGAAATCTAAACCAATACGCTATGTCTAACAGCCTCCCTTAATCTAAACTATCCTAAGTTGAGATTATTCTTGAACTCTTCAAATAGCTTGACTGGAAGGGCTTTAGTGAAGCCGTCTGCAACTTGGTCCTTGGATGGAATAAATCTGATCTCCAATTTCTTCTCTGCGACCCTTTCTCTCACAAAGTGAAAATCAATCTCAATGTGTTTGGTTCTGGCATGAAACACCGGATTAGCTGAAAGATAAGTTGCTCCTAAGTTATCACACCAAAGACAAGAAACACGATGTTGCTTAATTCCCAACTCTTCAAGCAATGATTCCAGCCAGATAATTTTAGCAGTAGCATAGCCAGAGATTTGTACTCAGCTTCGGTACATGATCTTGAGACCGTGGCTTGTTTTCTAGCACTCCATGAAATAAGATTAGAACCAACAAATACTGCAAAACCTCCAGTTGACTTTCTTTCATCACTACAGCCTGCCCAATCCGCATCGGAGAAGGCACTCACAAGGGTTGAATTGGAGCGTCTGATTTGAAGTCCAGTGCTAGTAGTGTGTTTTACATAAGGAACAATTCTTTTAACAGCTGTCCAATGTGTACTGGTAGGTGCATGCAAAAATTGACAGACCTTATTGACAGGAAAAGATATATCTGGCCGTGTCAGAGTCAAGTACATCAAGGCTCCCACAGTACTTCTGTATTTTGTGCTTTCTTCATCCTTAAGCAGATCCCCTTCAAGTGCAGGAAGTTTTTCTGACAAAGACAAAGGTGTGGGTGTAGGCTTACAATGTTTCATTCCCATGTGAGCTAGAAGTTCATTAGCATATTTCTCTTGACTCAATACTATGCCATCTTGAATCTTCTTAACTTCAATGCCTAGGAAGAAGTGTAGATCACCAAGAGCTTTCAAAGCAAACTTTGAACTTAAATCATGCAAAAGAGCATTAGTAGCACCTTGTGAAGAACTTACAATTATAATATCATCAACATATATTAGTAGGAATATAACCGTGTTTGCCTTGTTGTAGATAAAGAGTGACGTGTCAGCTTTAGATGCAACAAAACGAAGATGCTTCAACTGAGAACTCAATCTTGAATACCATGCTCTTGGTGCCTGTTTCAAACCGTAAAGAGCCTTGTCAAGCTTGCATACTTAGTGTGGTGTTTTCTTGTCTGCATACCCAGGTGGTTGTCTCATGTAAACCTCCTCTTCTAGAACACCATGCAAAAACGCATTCTGTACGTCTAGCTGTCTCATGCTCCATCCCTTGGACACATTAATGGCTAGCACAAGTCTAATAGTTGCAGCTTTAACAACGGGACTAAAGGTATCTTCATAATCTATCCCATAATGTTGTTTGAATCCCTTTGCAACTAGACGTGCTTTATATCTGTCAATGGAACCACCCGCTTTCTTCTTGATCCTATATACCCACTTACAATCAATGACATTTTTATCTCTTTGATCTGGTACAAGATGCCAAGTTTTGCTCCTCATAAGTGCAGAGTATTCTTCATCCATCGTCTTTTTCCACTTCGGATCTCCTAGTGCATCATCCAATTTTGCTGGTTCTCCTGCAATACAAAACATGCCAAATGGTATAGTACCATCAGTTCTCACTTTGGGATTTCTTATACCTTTCTGTAACCGAGTCATAACTCGTGAAACGACTGCGGGTTGTGGTTGAGCAGGAGGTGGAGACTGCTGCACAGAAATTTACACGGAAGACTCAGCCGCAGAGGATCCTTGTGAGGTGCTTGATTGCGTATGCGTAGGAGATCCCGAGCTAGTACTTGTGTGCTGTGGTGTGGCTGATCTTGTGTCAACCGTATCAACAACAGCAGAATTCGTGGGCACAGACGATCCTGCACTGGTTGTCGTTGTCGCCCGCCTGTGTAGTGCTGGCGTCTGCCCGCGCATGGAACGTGAGGGAGAATCCCCGCCTGGTGATGTGGTGGCCGCGGGTTGCACAGCACACTGGATCGGTTGGCAACTGCCAGGCTCGCGATTCGGAGCGGTTTTTCTCACGCGATCCGAGGAAGGTAGGCGCACAAGAGTCACAGGCGCTGCAATATCCTCCTCATAGTCCGCAGTTGCTCCCTCTCCATCAGGCACATGAAATATAACATCGTGTCTAGCTGGATTTTGATCATTGTGAACAATTTCTGCTCCGTTTTCTTCTGCTATTTCTCCATGAACCTGCACAGGCATAAGTGTGGAACTAGAACTTGCAGGATCATTATCATATTGGTCAGTACAATTGTCACCCCCATGATATAAATTTCAAAGATTTGGTGGAAGGAGAAGTATTTCTTTGCAAAGAAAACCACCGGCGTTTGGATGGAGAGATTCAAAGGGAAAGACTAATTCATCAAACACAACATCTCTAGATATGTAGACCCTGCCTGTAGGAACATCAAGACATTTGACCCCTTTATGCAGAGGACTATGGCCTAAAAAGACACATTTTTTAACGAAACGCGAGTTTGCGCGTGTTATATGGTCTAAGATTTGGTCAACATGCACAACCAAAGACACGAAGAGATTGATAATCTGGTATGACACCAAAGAGTCGTGTGATGGGTTTCTCAAATTTTATGACTTTACTAGGACGAATATTGATGAGATATGTATCCGTGAGGACGGCTTCATCCCAAAACTTGAGAGGCATAGATGCATTAGCTAGCAACGCTAGCCCTACTTCAACGACATGTCGATGCTTTCGTTCAGCAGACCCGTTTTGTTGGTGAGCATGAGGACAAGAAACATGATGTGAGATTTCAATATTTTGAAAAAAAGAGTTAAGTTTCTCGTACTCACCACCCCAGTCAGTTTGCATGGCAATGATTTTGGAGATCAATTGCCGTACAACAAGATTTTGGAAATTGCTAAAGACTTGAAAAACATAGGATCGTTTCTTTAACAGATAAATCCAAGTGAATTTACTATAATCATCAATAAAGCATACATAGTATGAAAATCTACCAACTGATGTGGGAGCTGGCCCCCATACATCTGAGAATATAAGTTGCAATGGAGCAGTGGATACACTGATGGAAACAGGGTATGGTAATTGATGACTTTTTGCTTGTTGACATGAATCAAAAACTGACTCAACGCTAGACTCATAAGGAAGTTTATTTTTACTAAGTACATGCTAAACGATAGCTGAAGATGGATGACCCAAACGACTGTGCCACTTTGCTGACGATGGCTTGGTGACAACAAACACTTGTTTATTTGACCATGAAGAAGATGACGATGATGATATGAGTGGATAGAGACCCCCTTCACACTGTCCTCTAAGAATGACTCTCCTCGTTGCCAAATCCTTAATCACAAAAGAAGAAGGATAAAATATGATGAGAACTTTGTTGTCAAGGGCAAAGCGATGAACAGCGATGAGATTTTTTGATGCTTGAGGGACATGCAAGACATTATTTAGATGCAAATCATTTACCGGGGTTTTAACAATTGTATTGCCAATATGAGTAATATCCATACCTGAACCGCTTGCGGTGTGCACTTGGTCGCCTCCGTGGTACTTCTATCCCATTGTTAGCTTGTCAAGCTCTCCCGTGATGTGTTCGGTAGCGCCAGTGTCTGCGTACAAATTAGTGTCAATGCCATAGGAGTTTGTGACAGCGTTTGCCACCTTTTATTTAGGGTCACTTTCCTCATAGCGATGCCAGCACAACCTTACACCGCCAGCATGAAATTTGTGACAGATTTGGCACTCGGGGAAGTCTCGTTCCTGTTGCTGTTGTTGTTGGCGTGGCTGCTGCTGTTGGCGTGGCCTTGGACCCACCGCTACCACTACTGGCAGGAGGAGCACGATCACCACGACCGCGCCCCCTGGTTCCTCGCCCACGGTATCCTCTGCCGCAAGCTTGTCCATGGCCCCTGTAGGCTGCGTTTGCTGATGTGTGGAAGCCACTGGTTGGTCCATCACCAAGCATCTCCATCCTCTGATCAAAGGCGGAGATCTGCAAGAAGAGGTCATCAACGGTGATAGGATTTTTTATGGCACCAACTGCTGCAACAATGGGGTCATAATCACGATCTAGGCCAGCGAGGATGTAGTCCACCATCTCCGGATCGGATACCGGTCGACCAGCAGCAGCTAACTCATCCCCGAGGCTCTTCATCTTGGCTATGAACGTCGTACTTGTCACGCTGCCCTTCTTGGTGTTGGCAATAGCTATTCTCAGATTTGTTATCCGAGATTGGGACTGCAAGGCGAACAAGATCGTGAGTGCAGTCCAAATATCAAAGGTTGTTTCCTTACCGATGACCTATGCAAGTATCTCCTTTGATAAGGAATTCAGCAAATAGCTGAGGACCTGCTGGTCCTTGGACAGCCATGGTCCATAGAGCGGATTCGGCACCATGGCTGTGCTCTTGTCCGATGTCTGCTGCTCCACCGTCTTCGGGGGCGCTGCGTCGGTGACGTCCAGGAGGTCGGTGACCTGGGCCTTCCATAGGAGGAAGTTCCCCCTTGATAGCTTCTCGGTTGGCGGCGGTCCGAGGTTCAAAACAGCCGGAGCCAAGGAGGAAGACATGGCGCGATTGATGTTGGAGAACACTAGATCGACATGAAGAGGATTGCTCTGATTACCATGTAAGAATTTGTGGAAGCATTTCTACTCTCCGTGGTGAGCCGCGTGGTGTATATTTATTGCTGACAGATTAGCCTCTGACGTTGCGTACAAGAAGCGAACGATCTCCGGGACTCGCTCGGTTACATGAGAAACAGGAGAGACGGGATCGGGAGAGGAAGAGAGTTACACTAGGTTACGTTACAGAAATCTAAACTAATACGCTATGTCTAACACCTGGAACCTCCTCCCGCCGTCGTGCTGCCGCCGCCCCAGCCATCTCTCTAGGCTCGGGCCTTGCCTGTTTTTTCTCCAACAAACCTTCACCACCGCCCGCTGCCCCCCCCCCCCCCCACACACAACCATCGTGCTCCCTCCCCCACCCCCACCCTAAGATATATGGCGGGGTAGCCTGCCCAGCGAGGTTCTTCCACCCCTCCGGCGAGTCCCCCCCCCCCCCCCCCCCTCGGCTATTTCTCCGTTCAACCAGAAATCGACTGCCACCAAATTCGAAAGTCAAGCGATTGACATGTAGCTATTGTGATGATACTAGTATATGATACTCCCCACTATGTGTAGCCTTAGGGCATTGACAACATACATCAATAAAAATCCCTGATCTATTTAGTTCGCCAATCAATTTCTTTTCCCTTGGGGTCACAAATTGTATCTCTATTGTTCTTTGCTTTCTTGAATGAGTTATTTTTAATTATTGATCTGCAAAATTGATGGTAGGTCGGTGCAATTTCCCTGAGTTCGAAATTTTCTATTGTGGGGCAATAAATTTTATGATTCTTTTGTTGTTAATCCGTTGCAACGCACGGGCACTCTTGCTGGTGCAAGAACAAAATACATAATATGCACTGTGAACACGCAACGGGTTGAGAATCTAATATTGCATGTACAGTAACATTCAATACAAAATAAGAGTTCGAGATGATAAGGTATACAATATAGTACATTTTTAAAGGAAGACATACAATATATATTTAGTAGACACCAAATAATGATAAGATAAAGCAAGACAAGTTCACATATAATTCCCTGGCCGGTAATTGGCATACATTTGTGAATTTGATCTCCCACAAATCCCAATGGATGGGACCAATATATAGGACCCTCTTAACTAATAATCCAGCTCTTGGCATGAAGGACTCACACGACTCATAGAGTAATTAATGGAGTACTACGTAGCAGAGTCTTTGTGTTTTATTTAGTGTAGTATACGTAGGAGAAGGGCATACAGGACCGTGTGCTCCAGGACTTCTTGGCCATGCCATACAGCAGCAGTTAACGGATGTTGATCAGGCTGGCCGTCATCTAGAAAAACTTGTTCATCACACAACCCCACGGAGCCGCAGCAGATAATGGATGTTGTTTGTGATGAGCGTTACCAGCAGGCATCGGCAGTCGAACTGAGATTTTGTTGGATGGCCATACTGGACCGTGCGCGCCAGGACCGTGTGCTCTGTTACGTGCCATACTGGACCGTGTGCCCCAGGACTTCATGGTCGTGCCATACCCAAACACGTCCTTGAACGGCGTCGTGGGCACGCCGAACACCATAGGATTAGCAGGCGACGAGCTGGGCTGCTGGTTTATGAACTCCACGATGCTCCCCATGAGCCTCTTGCTGGTGGCCCTCAGCGGACAGTAGAGGTGGAAGCCGTGGTCCTCGCCCTCCGACTCCACCACCGTCACCTCGCGGCGCCCCGGCGTCATCCAAGGCCACGGCGCGTCGTGATCGCGGATGCGGGCCGCCAGGTCGAGGCCGCGGTCCCGCAGAGTGTCCTTCCCGGCCACGGCGATGAGCACGCGGCGGCAAGCCAGCGATGAGACCTCCGAGGCCGGAGGGTCGATCCGGGGGTCATCGTTGCCGGCCTGGCCGGCCGTGACGAACGGCCACAGCCGGTCCACCCCGTACGGCGGGAACACCGCCGTGGCACTGGCGCCCTCGCTCTCGTCCGCCCACGCGAGCTCCGAGGGCAGCCGCTTGGCTCCCCAGAAGTAAGGGTGCACCATGATCAGCCCCTCGATGTCCATCATGTCATCGTTGACCTCGTGGCTGGCGCGGACTGCCGTGTGGTAAACGATGTTGCCGCCGGCGCTGTCGCCGGCCAGGAACGTGCGCCCCCAGTCGGCGTAGCTGGCCAGCCATGGGTCGGACGAGGACGCCGCCCACTGGAGCGCGGCCCACGCGTCGTCATATGCCGCGGGTATGGGGAACTCCGGCGCTAGACGGTACTCCACCGACACGACGAGGGCTCCGGCGCTGGCGGCGAGGGAGGTCGCGTAGCGGTGGTACGTCCGCCCGAAAGCGCTCTCCGTGCAGAACGAGCCGCCATGGACGTAGATGACGAGGGGAAGCCGATTCCTGCCTGCGGTTTCGGCGGCACGGGACGGGAGGAACAGGCGCACAGACACGCCGGTGGCCTTGTCGACGACGACGTCCCTCGTCGCCACCCCGCGGTTGCCGCCCTGATCCGGCGACGCCAGCACGAATGGGCTGCGCAGGAAACGCTCGATGCTGCCGTCCTTGTACTTGCGTATGAACGGGTACATGTCCACGGAGATGTCACGTCCCTCCTTCTGCTTCGCTAGAGAAGTCTTGTTTGCATGCATGGCGCAGTTGAGCTGCTTTAGTTTGAAACTCTTGTTTTGAGTTGTCCGCTGCATGCCGCGTCGTTGGCTGCACCTCATGGGAATTTATAGAGCCATTTTCTTCATCGCCACGTCCCTTTAATAATTTTTTTTTGAGGATCTAGAAGTAAGGGGCTGTTTGGTTCTAGGGCTTGCAATACCACACTTTGTCAACATGGTAACAACGTAGAAACATTACCATTGCCAGGTTTAATCAACTTGGGTGAAGACCTAGGCTTTCACCCCGGAGCTCGAGACTGGGTGTTCGAGTAAAGGCACCATCGGAGCCACAAATGTGTTGCCGCCACCATTTTTTCGAGATCCCAGCAGCTACATACGATGTGTAACCGCCGCCGCTGCGCAACCATCCCTTTGCATCAAGCTACTATCTATAGCTTGCATCTCAACATCGAAGTCAACCGCCGGATCCGGAGAGAGGAACCCTCACAAAGACCATTCGATGGCCACTGAAATCCACAACAAGGCCGCCGCGACAAGCCGGAGTGGTCATCAATAACCAACACCGATGGCGGAGCGCAACACTGCCGACTACCACCTCACCGGAAAAAGCTCAACTCATGCTCGTCGGCCCTGGGTCGGCATTGTCAGAGGTAGAACAGAAAGACAGACCAGCATCGCCGAGGCGCGCCAACGGAACCCAGCCACCGCCAGGTCAGGATCGCTCAGTCGCCTTGAAGCGACAACACTGCTACACCATGCGAAGCACCTAGATCTAGAAGACGAGCAATGCTCGATCTAGCATAAAGCCTCGAGACCGCACCTCATCACAGCCGACTCCGTCGAGCAACACGTGCTCGAATGCCTACGCATGTGCTCACCATAATGGAGGAAGCCTGACAGAGGGAGGCCATCAGACTAGCAGCAGGCTGTCGAGTCCAGGGCGCTCCAGCCATCCCACGCGGAAGTATAGCATGCTGTCGGCGAGCCCTCCATCAGGCCGTCCCTGCCGGATCTCATCTGAGGCGAAGAGCACGCCAAGGCGCAACTCAAACCACCACAACAACGAACAGGGACACCCATCGGCTGGTATCCTCGTCGCTACCCACGCAGCCAAAGTGGACCACCGACGCCCACAGTCACGCTGAACTCGCGACCATCCCCAGGGCCGCCGCCCCGAGTTCCCAACACCGCCGCCAGAAGGACGCACGGGAGCCCCTCCCCCTTTGAGGCAGGGGCCCGCTGTAACCGCGGCCAGCGCCGGCGGCAGCATAAGCTCGGATCTAGCCCTCCTCTGGCGGCTAGGTTTGACGCCATAGTGCCGCAGGAGCGGCACCGGAGCGAATGTTTCTTTTTTTGCTTCTACAAGTCTGTATTTATAATATGTCATGGTTAATTAGTGGAATACTGTCACAAAGAAGACGCAACAAATACATCGTTGTGAAGAAGAAATCGTCGAGGTTGTGTGTTGGCATCATCGTCATCACTTGTCCCCAAGTAAGCGACTCTGGCTTTGACGCCAACAAAGCCCGCACTGCAAAGGTCGTGAGGTGCAGGCAACGACGAATATAATAATGAACTAGAACGATGGACTATGCAAGCCTGCATCGTGTAGGATCACTGAGCTAGGCCACTAGTCGCTTGGCATCGTTGCCATCTGAACCTCACCGTCACACAATTCGGACTCCGCCGCAACAAAGTGACCACAACCTTTTCACAACCCCATCTTTAACGCATCCACATGGCCTTTGATACACACACCGGCAACGAAACGAATTTATTCCCTACGGCCGGTCCTGAGTCTCAAAATGATGCCTCATTGAGGGACATGACGCAAGGCAGGGTCATCATCCGACCCGGTGAAAACAAGGATCGAAGGTTTCCCAAGGAGCCCAGAGCCTGGGAAAAGTAGAAGAGCATAACATCACAATGATGCTTTCGAGTATCTAAGGACATCCGCGGACATCGCCGCTGCCAGCTCTTACCATCGCCAGGAACAAGGCATGTGCGCGACACTGCTCTCACTTCCTCGCATCGGATACAGATGATCCACCCAGTCCTCCGCGCGTCACCGACCACCCATCCAGAATCATCCCCACGAAATTGAGATTAAATCATCACGCAGCTAATAGTTTATAGTCCGGGTGACAAGTCTAAAAAGCAAAATTTGGGCTTGTTTTTACTTTTCCGTAACAAGCGAAGAAGTGGACTTTCAAAAATATTATTAAAGAACGTAGAAGAAATTTCAAGAAGCTGGTATCGGTGTATTAAGGGTACATTTGACAATATAAATATGTAAGTATAGACCGATAAACAGAAAATACTGTTGACATATTAATAGCATATCTTTCTAAAATAGATGCTTTATGTCTACTGTGCATATAGTTTCTGCGATTACCTTGTCATAAATCAAAATTATTACACGTTTCTGCCAACTACCTTGTGACAAATCATAATTATATGTCAATACATTGTGACGAATCATATGCAAAACTGCATGGTTATTTATTATTTAAAAATGGTATTATTTTCTTAAGTAATGATTTCGGACAGAAGCAACTATTGCGTTGACTTGGTGTTCCTCTTGGGCTTCTTGTGTTTGGTGTATCTATTGCGTTCCGACTGGTGGTTGAACTACTATATGGGAAGACGGACGGGACCCCGGGGCTGGTGAATCCACAAACATTTGGGCCCACAATTGAATCCCAAGGGAGAGTTACAAATGGCCTATCACTTCTCTAATTAATGTTGACAGTGTACGAAAGCTATCCAAGATCAGTGTCGCAGAGTACATGGGCGTTGTCTTCCAAAGCTATCCTACTAGCCTTCCAAAGCTATCCTACTAGCCCTGGCTATGAGAGAGGGGCTAGCTCTAGCCGAGGATCTGAACCAGAACCTTATTCATGTTGCATCGGATTGTAAGGGGGTGATAGAAGAAGTTCACAACAGAAGTGGTGCTGCATACAGAGAAATCATCCAGGAGATCAAACTACACTTATCAACTTTTATTTCATGTAATATAATTCACGAATTTAGGAACTCAAATGTTGAGTCTCACAATTTAGCGAAGCATACTTTGACTTTGGGAGCTAGCCGCCATGTTTGGTTAGGCCAGCCCGGTGGTATTCCTTTCGTCCCCGTAAATATTGTGGTGGTTGAATAAAAGCTTCACGAGATGGCCTAAAAAACTAAATAAATCCCAAGTCAGCGCTTAATTTTAACTATTATTGCAAGGATCATTAGGCTTCTTATCCAGCCCTATGACCGCGCATTAGCCGCACTATGTGCCGATTGGTCTACTAGCCTTTTTACAAAGGACGGAAAGGAGGGCATGCATGCTAGTACTATAGTAGAAAGTTGGCACATGCAGGTTTGAGGTTTCTAATTTTTATATATATATGCAGGTTTGAATTAATGCCGAACAAGTAACCGCTTCGTGTGGAAACAAATAAAGGGTGTGGGCGACTTGCAAAATCTGACATTGGTGCGTCCGGGAGATACTCCCTCAATTTTTATTTACTTTGGATATTAGAGTTGACGGAAGTCAAACTCATAATATTTGACCAAATTTATAGAAAAGACTATAAACATTTACCATAACAGATCTATATGATGTGAAAGTACATTCAATAATGAATCAATGGTATTAATTTATTATTGCATATGTTAATATTTTTTGTCTATAAACTTTATCAAAGTTTATAAAGCTTGACTTTGACTAAAACTAATATACAGAGTAAATAAAAACGAAGTGAGTACTACATAATTTTGCAAAACTGAATGTCCTTTCAATAGGCCACTATTCCATGGGAGAGCATGTTGTCCTTTAATGATTGTGTAGGTCCAATAAATGGACGTATCTAGTCTGACGTGAAAAAGAAAATAATAAAGAAAGACTTGTGCGTACGTGCATAGGACACGGATAGCTACCATAGCGTACGTGCACATGCATAAGGATCATAGGTCCGTCTTCGTGAGCGATAGCTATCGTACATCCAGGGATTATTTGAACGCACATGGTGGACGCAGCGAGCGAGAGGTGAGTCAATTCTGGTAGCAGTACGGATGACAGTGCACCACGCAACAAAACCACCACGTAAGTACGTGGCAACAGGAGATACATGTGAGCTTGCATCTACAGATGCCAACAGGACCCATTTGATTTGTCAAGGCTTCACAGAACCGGTGTTTGGTAGTACTAACAAATTAACACGGACGTACCTGGTCACGAACGACGACAAAGACCGGCAGTGCTACGCGTGAGAACACTCCTTCGCAGTCGCGCTCGACGTTGTCGGTCAGGTGCAAAGGACCCACCCGCGTGTGCCTGCACCCTCCCCTTGAATTCAACTTGTGAGCCCAGCAGAGGAGCCCACGCAAGTAAAGAAAGACTTGTGAGGCCAGCACATGCAGATGCTGTCCCCTCCACGTACCATGATTGATCAATCCAGCGGCCTACTTGATGGGATGTGTATGTGTATACATATCATATGTGAGCCGACGGAGTGTGTACCCAGCTATTCAATGCCGGTAGGCGCTACGTACATACGCACACGACGTAACAAAGCCAGCATCACATGCATGTGTACTTGCATCTAGAGTATGGTAACAAATTCACACGGACGTACCTAGTTACTAACGATGACAAAGCCCGACAGTGCTACAAGTGACTGAGAAGATCCTTTCGCAGTCGCACGTTGAACACGTTAAACACTGTTGGTCAAGTCGCCCCATAGGTAATCTCTTCCCCATGAATGTAAACCGGTGGGGCCTGGCGTGTCCTTCAGTGTCTCTCATCCTATCTATTATATTATTAAATTGATAGAAAACCAACGATGAGGATTAACCATCACGAGGCCTTCAGCTGCAGACGGCCATGCCACGTGCCTCCTATTTGCCGGATGCCTTCTACAGGGCTAGTCAACGGAGTGTATATGCAGCTAGTCAATGCTGGTAGTGGTAGGCGCTACGTACGTACGCACATGACGCAACAAAGCCAGCATGATATGCATGTGTACTTGCATCTACAAGTGCCAACAGAACCCAACGTACGAGAATTGTCAAGCTTCATGTGACCGTGGTAACAAATTAACACGGACGTACCTGGTTACGAACGATGCCAAAGACCGGCAGTGCTACATGCGACCGTGGGAAGATCCTTTCGCAGTCGCTCGTCGCTCGTTGAACGTGCGGTCTAGCTTCACATGTTAGACGCTGTCGGTCAAGTCGCCCCATAGGTAATCTCCGATCCCCATGAATATAAATCGGTGTGTCAGTTTTTCTCGCCCTATTTTTGTTAAAAAGAAAAACTTGAGTTTGTAACCTTCTGTGAGAAATCGAGCACCTCAAGATATTCAGTATGTGCTACTCCATAAATGACTAAGCTAATGTTGCTATTACCTCCTGCGAGGTAAGATGTTGTTAATGATTGTGTATTGGTAATGTGGAACTTTTAGTTCCGCAAACAAGAAAGTACTAAATTATAGTGGTATGAAATCATGAAGGTATAAATAATGTAATACTCCCTCCGTCACAGTTTACAGGGCGCACTTCAACAATCTCTCGGACCAAGACGATTAGCGATTGGACTGAAAAAGAGTATCAGTAGTTATAGCATGACGCCTATTACTAGAGAAATTAATGCATACACACATGCATGTACTGCTTCCACCCCGCGTACACACATCCATGCAATTATTTTACTCCGTGTACACTCCTACATGGACAGAAAATTGTGGGCCTTATTACGGCCATTAAAGCAAAGGCGCCTAAAATCCCTCCGGTGGTGGAAATGCATGAGAATTGAATCGCGTCGTGTAAACTGTGATGGAGGGAGCACATAGTTTCAGTTCTAATAAATGTTATATTTGCCGCCTTCGCGGTTTTGATTTCTCACAAGTTAATTAGTTGGCACAAGCACATATTTTCTTGCACTGTTGTTGTAGGAAATATAATTTTAATTACTACTCCCTCTGTCGCATAATATAGGATGTGATTACAACCAATATGTGAGTACATATGTGTTCCACATAAAAAATATGTGAGTACATCGATTGTCATAGCATCTAATATTATAGGATGGAGGGAGTTGTAAAGAAAGACTTGTGCAAATGGATATTCCTATGCAATGAAAATGAAAAGCATCTTATATTACAAACGAAAGTGAAGGCAACAATGTACATTCGTATGCAATGGAAATGCAAGCAGCAATCAATAAAAACGGAAAGGGATAAGAAGGAACTATATAGCATGTCTTTAATGGTGGAGGCATTTTCGCTCCCGGGAGCGTTTTCTCTGGATGAACAGTAACTGGAAAAAAAAGTTTGGAAGAGAGGTGTTGGAAGTGTCACAAGCGACAGCGGCACCCAGTGGGTCCGGCTAGTGGTTGAACAATAGGTGAAGACAGGCGGGATGCCGGGGCTGGTGAATCCACAAACATTTGGGCCCATTATTGGATACCAAGGGAGAGTTACAAACGACCTACCACTTCTCTAATTCAAGCTCCCGCACCCCCCCCCCCCCTCCCGCCCCCCACACAAAAAGTCTACGAGCTTATTGAGCCGACTAGTGCGTTGCAAGAGCTTTAGTTCAATTTTTATGCCGTTTGATGCTGAAGCACTACTTAAGATCCCATTGTGTACTAGGAGGATCGAGGATTTCTGGGCATGCAGTGAAGAACCTTGAGGCAACTTTACTGTGGGATCAACATACCACATGTTGGTCCGGACTAAGCAAAACAGAGAGAGCTGTCTAGAAGGCCGTGAAGAAAGTAAGGGGTAGAAGTCAATCTGGAAAACTTCAGGTTTCGTCGAAGCACAAGATATTTATTTCACGGTTGGCTAGGCACTCAATCGCATCAGGAGAGGTTCTCCATCGTCGTCACACTGCCACGACCGGAGCTTTGTAAGTTGAGCAGCGAATATGATACATGGAATACAAAAGCTATCCTAGATCAGTGTCACAGAGTACATGTGCGTTGTCTTCCGAAGCAGTCCTAGACCCGTTCAGTGTACACCAAGAAGAGAACGCGAAGGGCTGGATCTTCGATGTGCAGGGAGCGTTGTCATTGGAAGTTTTACCATCTTTGTAGTGACCATATGGGCGAACTGGGGTGCCCATAGGAAAGAGCAATACATTCATGTACTTTCATGACCCCAGATGCTATACATGACTTCATCTCCTTGTACATAAGAAAGCTACAAGTGCTCACTCACAACAGGGTGTCCCATGGGAGTGCAACTCCTCGTTCGACTGGATGTCTGGCACCTCCTGAACATCATGCAAAGCTGAACGTGGGTGCAGCAGTTGCCGGAGGGGGTCGAACGGAGTGGTCGATGCCATTTGCAAGGATCATGCACGAAGATTTATGGGAGCTTCGGCTTTTATTTTCACCAATATTGAAGACCCAACTACTTTAGAAGCCCTAGCTATCAGAGAGGGGCTAGCTCTAGCCGACGAGCTGAACCAGACTGTATTCATGTGGCATCAGATTGCAAGGGGTGGTAGAAGAAGTTCACAACGGAAGTGGTGTTGCATAAGGAGCAATCATTCAGGAGAGCAAACTACACTTATCTACTCTTATTTCATGTAATATAGTTCACGAATTTAGGAGCTCAAATGTCGAGTCTCACGATTTAGCTAAACATACTTTGACTTTTGGAGCAGGCCGCCATGTTTGGTTAGGTCAGCCCGGTCGTATTCCTTTCATCCCTGTAAAGATTGTGGCGGTTGAATAAACGTTTCCCGAGAATGCCTAAAAAAAGAAGCTACTCCCTCCATTCCAAAATATAGTGCGCCCATGCTTCCCGAGGTCCAACTTTGACCATAAATTTAACCAACGAGACCGACTGCGGCGGGAGAAAAAAATTATATAATTGAAAACTTCTTTTGAATATGAATTCACTGGTATAATTTTTGCTCCTGCCGTAGTCGGTCTCGTTGGTTAAATTTATGGTCAAAGTTGAAGTACTAAAATAGAGGAAACACTATATTTTGAAAAGTACATAATTCTGCCAAACTGAATGTCCTTTCAATAGGCCACTATTCTCCGGAGAACATGTTGTCCTTTAATGATTATTTAGGTCCAATAAATGTATGTATCAAGTCTGTCGTGAAAAAGAAATTATAATAAAGAAAGATTTGTGTGTACGTGCATAGGACAGGGATAGCTACCATAGCGCACATGCACATGCACAAAGATTGATGGTCCGTCGTCGCGAGCGATAGCTATCGTACGTCCAATGATTATTTGAACGCACGGGGTGGACGCAGCGAGCGAGTGGTGAGTCTATTCTGGTAGCAATACGGATGACAGTGCGCCACGCAACAAAGCCAGGACGTATCGTACGTGGCCAGAGGGCATACATGTGAACGTGCATCTATGAATGCCAACAGAACCCATTGGAATTGTCAAGGCTGGAGACCTAGCCCCCGCGTCGTCCCCCCGCGGGCGACTCGGGCAGCGGCGCGGCTCCCCCCCCCCCCACCGCCCCCTCCTATCCGCCTCCCCACCCTCCCCGCCCTCGCTGCCGGCCGCAGCCGTCGGGGCAAAGCCCCTCGAGGTGGTTGGCGGCGGGGCCCCTCTTTCTTCGCCGCTCGGGGGTGTCCGGTGCGGGGCGGCCTGCTCCGGCCGTGGCGCCGGGGGTGCGCAGGGCCTGGCGGTGCGGCGGCGGTGGCTCCCGACGGCGACGTGCGAGCGGCGGCGTGGTGGGCGATGGCGGCGGCGCGGTGGCTGCTGCCCGTGGTGGCGGCGGTGGATCGGATCTGGTGGACCCCTTCTCTACCGGCTTCGGCTCGGTCTCCCTCTCCTCTCGGTCGGGGCTGGAGTTGGGCTGGAGCTGGTGGAGGTGTGAGGCGTGCCGGCCGGATTTGACGCAACTTCTCCGGCAGGCGGCGCGGGTTGGGGCAGCGGCCGGGTGTGGCTGGTGCTCCGGCCGTGGGCGGCGGCGCGGGAAGGTCCGGGTGGTGGCCTTCCGGTGGCGTGGCGGCTACACGGTGGCCGGCAACGTTGCCCGCGGCGGTGGCCGGCTTGTCCGGCGTCGGCTCGTCTGCGGTCGAGCTGTTTCGACCTTGCTTCATCTTCTCGTCGTCCGGCCTCTACTTGACTCAAAGGGCTGGCCCGCTCACTAGTAGAAAAAGGGCCTTTTGTCCCGGTTCATAAGGGTCTTTAGTCCCGGTTCTGGAACCGGGACTAAAGGGTCCTGGTTCTGGAACCGGAACTAAAGGGTCGTTACTAAAGCCTCCCCCTGCTTTAGTCCTGGTTCTTACACGAACCGGGACGAAAGGCCCTCCACGTGGCCGCTGCCTGGAGGTCCACCTTTAGTCCCGGTTGGTAACATATCTGAATTAGTTTAACCTTCAATCTCTAATCACCCCTCATCACTGCTCAATTTAATCTCTAATCTCTAATCACCCCTCATCATTCCAAATCATCTAACTTCCCGGACGGTCACCCATCCTCTCACTACTCCAGCCTGAGCACGCTTAACTTCCGGGTTCTATTCTCCCTCGTTTCCAAGTCTGCACTTGTTGTTTTCCTGGCAATAATAATATGTCAATCCTATTAACCCTCAGGAATTTAGCTTGAGCATGAAGTCACACATTTCACTCTTTGAGTTTGAAACTATTGTTCTAAAAAACAATAATTATTTAGTAACACTAATATCTGTTGAATAAGTAGTTTGACCATAGTTTGACCACAGTTTGACCAGATTTGACCAAAATTCAAAAAAACTGAAATAATTATTTAGTAACACTAATATTTCTTGAATAATTAGTTTGACCATTGTTTGACCATAGTTTGACCAAAATTCAAAAAAACTGAAATAATTATTTAGTAACACTAATATACTTGAATAATTATTTAGTAACACAAATACTTCTTGAATAAGTAGTTTGACCATAGTTTGACCAGATTTAACAAAAATTCAAAAAAAAAAAGAAATTTGAGCATAACTTTTTTTCGTTTTAGAATTTGAGGATTCTAAAAATTTGAGGATTTTCGTGCTGAACATTTTGATACATTTTCCCTACACTTTTTGCAAAACATGTCCAAATTTAAGTTTTTAAATTTTCCTAACTAGTGCATGTAGTAACATAACTACATCTGGAAGGATTTTAATTTTTGAAGTTTTTTATCATTTTCTTTTGCTTTTTACAAAACTGAAAAGGCGATCCACGACCGGGGGGGGGGGGTAGAGTTTGAAAATGGGACCTTTAGTACCGGTTCGTGCCATGAACCGGTACTAATGCCTCAAACCCATTAGTACCGGTTGGTGGCTCGAACCGGGACTAAAGGTCTAACCTTTACTAACGGTTGGTGCCACGAACCGGTACTAATGGGCATCGCACCCTTTAGTCCCGGTTCATGGCACCAAACTTGACTAAAGGTCCCATTTGAACCGGGACTAATGCCTGTACGGTGCCCTAGCCGCTCGAACCGGGACTAATGCTCACATTAGTCCCGGTTCGTAATGCAACCGGGATTAATGCTCTTTTCTGGCCGAACCAAAGCTCTGTTTTCTACTAGTGGCTCCCAGCTGCGGTCCATCGCACGTCGCGCGCCTAGTGCCGCGGGACCGAGCTAGTCTCGCGCCCGGCAGCAGGACCGAGCTCGTCTCGCGCCCGGCGGCAAGATCGGGCTCGTCTCGCGCCCGGCAGCAGGACCGAGCTCGTCTCGCGCCCGGCGGCAAGATCGAGCTTGTCTCGCGCCCGGTGCTGCAGGACGGGGCGATGGTGGCCATCTTTGGCCGGCCTATTAGGTCTCGGCGCTGGGGGCCGCTCAGGGGTGTGAAAGGCCGAGCCTTTCCACTCGTCTCTTTGGTTGGTGTAGCGGCGGGTCTCGGGCGAGGTGGCGTCTTGGTCTTGGATGCGGGGGCGGCGGCCCTGGTGGCGGTAGCCCGGTGCTCATGGACAGAGCCTGTGGCTGGGTGCTGCCCGACTGTCATGGCCATGTGGGCGGCGTGATGGCCGGGGTGTGGTGTTCGGTGGCGGTGAGTGCTGGTCGGGGTGAAAACCTGTTCTATCCCCGGATGGACCGGCGGCGGCGAAGCTCGTTCCCTTCTTGAAGGCGTCGTCGCGACTCTCATTGCCCGTTGTGTTGCTCCAGGGAAAACTCTGACCCTCGGGTCGGGCGGTGGCGGCGCTCCGGTGTCGTATCCTTCCTGAAGGCGCCGCCTTGGAGTCAACGGTTCGCCGTATGCGGCTTCATCTCTTCGTAGCTAGGGGTGGTGTTGCTGCGCTCAGCGCTTATGTATCATGCCTTGGGTGTGTGCGTGTGTGGTGGTGTGAGTTTGTACTGCCATGTTGATGATCGTTGCTTTATTTATAAAACGGAGCGAAAGCCTTTTTGGGTAATTGTCAAGGCTTCACAGAACCAATGCTTGGTACTAACAAATTAACACGGACGTACCTGTGTTAGAAATAATACTTTAGGTTAACACTAAATTGGATCTGGATCTTTGGATTTAAATACCAGTACATATGCGGAAACGTGTGAACTTACAGGTGCTTGCCAAAGTCCCATGCTCTTGATGCAGCCCCTACTCATTGCAGCCCGTGACAATAGTTGGCAAAGCTGAACAGCATCTGAGTGAATACCCCATGGCCGAAAGCGTGAATCATAGACAATAATTGGTAGAAGACGACCAAAACGCTACCGTCACTAGAGATGGCCGGCATGGGCAGCGGCCGGTCGGTGTAGATGGTATCAGGCAGCCGCCGGCACAGCCTTGCGGTGGCCAGGGATGCTGATGGCCTTCTAATCCCTTTGTGCTCCCTTATAGGATCGGCCTTTAGAAGTTTGTTGGGGTTATCTCATGTATGTGTTTGTCATTGCCCAAGGGGCACCACCTTTTCTTTTTATACTTGGTGCTAAGGGAAGAGGGACCAAACCAAAAATTGCCTTTTTCTGTACCTTGAATCATAGCACAAAACCTGGAGAAAAGCTCCCCTTTTTTCTCGGTCCGTTATGAGCTGAGACCAAATTCCAACAACCTGGTCACAAACGACAGTGCTACGTGTGGCAACATTCCTTCAAAGTCGCAGTCGCACTGGACGTTGTCGGTTCAGGTGCAAAGGAACCACCCACGTGTGCCTGCACCCTCCCAGAATCTCTGCCATCCCCTTGAATTCAACTTATGAGACCATCAGAGGAGCCACGCAAGTACCCCGCTCTCACACTTGTGGGCTAAGAGCATCTACAGCCAGGTGCCGAAACTCGCCTCATACACCCGTGCAGGCCGCCCGGTCACTGACCGGTCATGATTTTTTGACCCATACGAGCCCCTCAAACGGGCCTCAAACGGCCGGGCTTGCCGGCATACTCGTATCCAGCTCAAATATGGGGTGGATATGTGGGCGTCCAGGCGTTTCCGTCACGTAGGACTGACGATGGGGTCCCATGCGGACTCGCCAGGAAACTCGGCGGTCCGACAGAGGCCTCCTCCGTCGCCGCGGTGTGAACAACACGTGGCGCCGCTCTGGCTTGCCGCCCAAGGCCAAATCCGGCTATTTAATTCTGCCGGCGTCCCCAACCCTAGCCCATCCACCTCCTTCCACTTTGCGCCACCACCCGAGCCCATCCGCCTCCTCACCCCTACTCTCCCACGCTCTACGGCATCGCCATGGTCCGGCGGCTGGTCACCACGTACGCTATGCTCACGCCGGAGTGCCATAGGTAGATCATGGAGGAGATCCAGACAAGGCGCACCGTCCGCATCGCTGTCGGGCTGCCTCTGGACTCGCCAGAGCCGGAGGAGGACGAGGAGCAGCAGCCGGACTGGGACGAGGGAGAGCCGCTGTCGGAGCCGATGGAGGTGGTGGATCTTGAGGAGGACGAGGCAGAGCTGCCGGAACAGGGGTTGAACATGGCGGAGGCGGAGTTCGCCGTCGCCCAAGCCGCGAAGATGGCAGATCAGCAGACCATCCTGGAGGCCATCCAAGATGAGCCCTACGTGGAGGCCAACCGTCAGTTTCTCCGGCAGGAGCAGGAGGCGTCCGAAGCGCTCTTCGGTGAACTTGGCGCTGAGATAGAGGAGGAGGAGGAGGCCGGCGTAGAGGCGCCGGAGCTCGGGAGCTGCCACTGCCGCCCATGCTGCCGGAGCCGGGCACGGAGATTGTCGACATCTCCGACGAGGAGTAGCTAGATCTCTATGTAGTACGTAGGTTTTAATGTCTGCATGTTTTTGTATGGATTTAAGAATCTAACATGAGACGTCCAGATGTAGTGGTATTAATTTGAGAAGTGCCTGGTCACTGCCGGTGGATGCGCCAGGGCCATCCGCGTGAGGAGTTATATTTTGTCATATGCGGCTGTAGATGCTCTAAGAAATGAATGTACATATCTACTATTCCCTTAGTTCATAATATAAAAGCATTAGCGTTTTTTGACACTACACTAATGTAAAAACCACTTTTATATTACTGAGACGGAGGGAGTAGTAAGGAAAGACTTGTTTTAAGTGCATAGGACAGGATAGCGACCGTAGTATACATGCGCATGCAAATCGACGGAGGAACAAACAACGAGGCTGTGCCTTCCACCTACCACGATCAATCAATCCAGCGGCCCTCACCCAGTCAATCGTAGTACTATGAATTTATCGTTACGGACGGCAAGATTCAACAAACAATCAATTGGTGTGTGGCCTCAAGATATCTATCGTCGTCCCACAGTGAGCTGCCTACGTACTTGCTCGGATGTGTATGTGTATACATATGTGAGCCCACGGAGTGTGTACACAGCTAGTCAATGCTGGTCACGCCTTCACGCGTTAGACTCTGTCGGTCAAGTGCAGAGCGCCCAACAACGTGTGTCGCGCCGTCCCATAGCTAATCTTTTTTTTTGCGGGGAGAATAAATATTAGTCCTTCAGTATCTCTCACCCAATTTTTTGTTAAAAAGAAAAAACTAGACTTTGTACGCTTCTGTCCCAAATCGAGCGCCTCAAGATATTCACTACTACTACATAAATAACTAGACTAATATTTGCTATTAGCTCCCGCGAGGTAAGATATTGTTAATGATTTTGTATTGGTAATGTGGAACATTTAGTTGGCAAATAAGGAAATAAATTATAGCGGTCTTAAATCATGAAGGTATAAATAAGGTAATACATAGTAGTATCAGTTCTAACAAATGTTATATTTGCCACCTACCCAGCATTGATTTCTCACAAGTTAGTTGGCAGAAGCAAGTTTTTTTTTCATTTGCATTGCTGTAGTAGAAAATAGAATTTCAATTATTACTCTCTCTGCCACATAATATAAGATGTTATTACCACCAATATGTGAGTAGATCGGTCCTCATAACATCTTATATTACGCGATGGAGGGAGTATTAAGTCATTACTTAAGAAAATAATGCCAATTTTTTAATAATAAATAACCATGCAGTTGGTTGCCCCCCCCCCCCCCCCCCCCGCGGGCGACTCGGGTGGCCACCCAACCCTAGCCGCCACCGCCGGCCGCCATCCACCCCTCTCCTCCGCCGCTGCCGAAGGACGTCGTGAGGCAAAGCCGCATGGCTGACGGCAGCGGCGGGGGTCCTTTCGCGTCAGCGGGCGGCTCTCGGGCACGGGCGGGGGTCTCTCTTGCTAGCCGACGCGCCGATCTGAGGGCTGGTGCCTGGATCCGGCGGCTTCTAGCTTCCTCGGCGGCGGCATGGAGCTACGCGTGCGGGCGCGGAGCTGCGAGTGGGTGGCGCTGGGCGGAGGCTTGGGGGCGCGGTGCCCCGGGCGCGAGAGCGCGGACTACTCGCTGACTCGACAGCGGCGTCCCGTGGTGGGTGGCACTGGTGTGGGGGCTTGGGCGCGGCGATTTGGCTGGGTTGGCGCGCAGTATGTGGCCGATGCAGCTCCTGGTGCCCTGTCGCCCCAGATCTGCGCGTGCGGCGGCGTCTTCTTGTGCACCCTCTCCCGCCTCTCCGTGCTTGCGCGCTGGTGGCACTAGCTGCCGGCTTTCGGGCCGGTCCAACTTGTGCGGGGGAGGGGGAGGTGGAGGGAGTCCCAGGATCCACGCGACGGTGCTTTGCGTCGTCTTCTCATGGTGCAGTGGGGGTGCTACTCTCCCCTCTCGGGGCCTACTGCTGCAGTCGGAGGTGTGCCAGGTCTTGGATTTTGAGGTGATGGCCGAGTGTCTGGCTCCAGGTGAAAACCTTGCAAAAACTTCTGTTGATGCCAGTAACGGCGACGCCATTTGGCGTCGTTCTCCTCCTTTGGGGCCTTGCTGAGGAGTTCAGTTCACTCAAAATCCCTCGAGTCTGGTTTCTCCGGGTGTAAGCCCAAGATCTAGTTATGCTAGATCGGGCGACGACGGCGTCAGGGGCGTCGCTACCTCCTTGCAGGCGTCGTCTTGGAGACAATGACTATTAGTGGTAACCGATGACTCGCGGGGGTGGCGGTGGAGTGTGGCTGTGTTGGTGGTGGTGCGGCCGGCTCGGGGTCGATGGTGGTTTTGTGCTCTTCTTTGGCGGTGTTCGTGCTCGAGTGCTTCTTGGTGTGTCTCTGCTAGGCGGTGCCCTACGACTACGCCGCTGGCACACAGGTGCTGTGGCGTCGTCTCGGCCCCGCGTGCCCTTTCGAATGTACCCCCGACACAGGTGGTGTCGCGGCGTTGTGCAGTCTCGGATGCCGATTGCGTCAACGGTGCAGTGTCGTGGTTTGGTCTGCTAGCCGACGCCCCTCGACTACATCGGTGGCACACAGGTGCCGTGGCGTCATCTCGGCCTCGCGTGACCCTTAGAATGTGCCCCATGACACAGGTGGTGTCGCGGCGTTGTGCAGTCTCGGTTGCGTGGAGTCTTTCGATTGCGTCGACGGTGCAGTGCCGTGGGTTGGTCTCGGCGAGCCGATGCCTCGATTATGCCGGTGGTGCTCTTTGTTGAGTTTTGTTGACCCTCTTTGTTCTCACCTGCTAAGTGTGTTGTTAGTGTGTGTCTTTTTTCTTTATCTCTTCCCCCTGTGCCCCCTGTACCTCTGGTTCACTTGAACCTATCTTGCAAAAAAGGCTGCAAAGCCTTATATGCAACATGAATACAATTCAGGTGGGAAAACTCCCCCCCTGAAAATTCAAAAATAAAAAAAACCATGCAGTTTTGCATATGATTTGTCACAGTGTACTGACAAATAATTATGATTTTTCACAAGGTTGTCGGTAGAAATGTCCACTAATTTTTATTTATGACAAGGTAACTGGCAGAAACCATATGCACAATAGACATAAAGCATCTATTTTGAAAGATAGGCTATTAATCTGTCAACAGTATTTTCTGTTTATCCATCTATACTTACATATTTATATAGTCAAATGTACCCTTAATACACCGATACCAGCTTCTTGAAATTTCTTCTATGTTCTTTAATAATATTTTTGAAAGCTCACTTCTTCGCTTGTTACAGAAGAGGAAAAACTGGCCCAAGTTTTGTGCAAAGAAACAACCTCGTTAATAGTATGCTTTCTACACGTGTCGCTTGGACTATAAATTATTAGTTGTGTGATGATTTCAGCTCAATTTTGCGGGGATGATTCTGGAGGACTGGGTGGATCAACCGGATCCGATGCGGGGAAGTGAGAGCAGTGTCGTGCAAATGCCTTGTTGCCGGCGATGGCAAGAGCCGGGAACGGCGATGTATGCGGACGTCCTTAGATTCTCAAAAGCATCGTTGTGGTGTTGTGCTCCTCTACTTTTCCTAGGCTTTGGGCCCCTTGGGAAACGTCGGATTTTTGTTTTCACCGAGTCGGATGATGACGATACCAAGACTAGTCACAATGGATAGTAACTTAGAAATACGTTACTACCTCTACAGTGGGTAGTAACATATGTGTGGTGTCATGTAACACTTTATTTATTACTCCCTCCTTTCCGGTTTATAGGACTCAAATCTGAAATCTCATCAACCAAGGCACATGGTGAGTGGTATCTCGTGCTTTACAAAACCACTCAAACTAAATTGATGCATTAACTAGGATTAAGTACACTGCATGCATGCTTGGCCACTAGATGAGTAGAAGCATTACATGCATTGGTGAGTTTTTCTTCATTCTTGCATGCGAAGATTTAATGCGCCTCGAAATCTCAAAAGGAGATGAAGATGAGCCCTTTAAATTGAAAAAATGAAAAATTTGAGATAAGCCTTATAAACCGGAAAGGAGGGAGTAAGTTGTAGACTCATCTTGTCCTGGTATGTGTGATATTACAGTGGGGAGTAGCTATGTTATCACATGCCTCTCTTTCCTTATTAATTATTGGTCACATCATCTGTTTTGCCTAGAGATGTGTGATGTTATCACCTATTTTATTTCCATGGTGGGTAGTCTAATTGGGGCATCATTTTCAGAGTCCGGGCAGCCTTAGAGTAAGTACAATAGACCTGAGTCAGCGGGCTATAAGGAATAAACTAGTATATTTTTGCTTAGTTTGAGGAAAGAGAAGAGGAGAGGGAAGGTAAACGGGCTCTTCATGAAGAGCCAGCTCTAGCACGTGCTCCTAGGCACTTTGAAAGAATGGAAGGTAAGACACATAATAAAAAAATAGTACACTTTTTTGATCTACTATTGTACATGTTGACTATAAAATGAGCTGTAAATGACGTGGCACTGGCTTATAACCAGCAGCTGGCTATACTATTGACCATGCTCTTAGGGGAACAAATGTGTTTCGTTGCCGACGTGCGTAGCAAAGGCTAGGTGGATCCGTGAAAGGTGGGGTCGTGGAAAGGTGGTGGCCACTTTGTTGCGGTGGACGTGGAAAGGTGGGAGCTGTGTGACTGAAATGGCTCTATAAATTCCGCAGCCAGCGACGCGGGATGCAGCGGCACAATTCAAAACAAGAGTTCCAAAGTAAAGCAGCTCAACTGCGCCATGCATGCAACTCGAACATCCAGTCTCGAGCTCCAGGGTGAAAGCCTAGGTCTTCACCCAAATTGATTAAACCTGGCAATGGTGATGTTTCTACGTTGTTACCATGTTGACAAAGTGTGGTATTGCAAGCCCTAGAACCAAACAGCCCCTTACTTCTTGATCCTTAAAAAAAAAATTAGTAAAGGGACGTGGCGATGAAGAAAATGGCTCTATAAATTCCCATGAGGTGCAGCCAACGACGAGGCATGCAGCGGACAACTCAAAAGAAGAGTTTCAAACTAAAGCAGCTCAACTGCGCCATGCATGCAAACAAGACTTCTCCAGCGAAGCAGAAGGAGGGACGTGACATCTCCGTGGACATGTACCCGTTCATACGCAAGTACAAGGACGGCAGCATCGAGCGTTTCCTGCGCAGCCCATTCGTGCTGGCGTCGCCGGATCAGGGCGGCAACCGCGGGGTGGCGACGAGGGACGTCGTCGTCGACAAGGCCACCGGCGTGTCTGTGCGCCTGTTCCTCCCGTCCCGTGCCGCCGACACCGCAGGCAGGAATCGGCTTCCCCTCGTCATCTACGTCCATGGCGGCTCGTTCTGCACGGAGAGCTCTTTCGGGCGGACGTACCACCGCTACGCGACCTCCCTCGCCGCCAGCGCCGGAGCCCTCGTCGTGTCGGTGGAGTACCGTCTAGCGCCGGAGTTCCCCAGACCCGCGGCATATGACGACGCGTGGGCCGCGCTCCAGTGGGCGGCGTCCTCGTCCGACCCATGGCCGGAGTTCCCGCCGTACGGGGTGGACCGGCTGTGGCCGTTCGTCACGGCCGGCCAGGCCGGCAACGATGACCCCCGGATCGACCCTCCGGCCTCGGAGATCTCATCGCTGGCTTGCCGCCGCGTGCTCATCGCCGTGGCCGGGAAGGACACTCTGCGGGACCGCGGCCTCGACCTGGCGGCCCGCATGCGCGATCACGACGCGCCGTGGCCTTGGATGACGCCGGGGCGCCGCGAGGTGACGGTGGTGGAGTCGGAGGGCGAGGACCACGGCTTCCACCTCTACTGTCCGCTGAGGGCCACCAGCAAGAGGCTCATGGGGAGCATCGTGGAGTTCATAAACCAGCAGCCCAGCTCGTCGCCTGCTAATCCTATGGTGCTCGGCGTGCCCACGACGCTGTTCAAGGACGTGTTTGGGTATGGCACGACCATGAAGTCCTGGGGCACACGGTCCAGTATGGCACATAACAGAGCACACGGTTCTGGCGCGCACGGTCCCGTATGGCCATCCAACAAAATCTCAGTTCGACTGCCGATGCCTGCTGGTAAAGCTCATCACAAACAACATCCATTATCTGCTGCGGCTCCGTGGGGTTGTGTGATGAACAAGTTTTTCTAGATGACGGCCAGCCTGATCAACATCCGTTAACTGCTGCTGTATGGCATGGCCAAGAAGTCCTGGAGCACACGGTCCTGTATGCCCTTCTCCTACGTATACTACACTAAATAAAACACAAAGACTCTGCTACGTAGTACTCCATTAATTACTCTATGAGTCGTGTGAGTCCTTCATGCCAAGAGCTGGATTATTAGTTAAGAGGGTCCTATATATTGGTCCCATCCATTGGGATTTGTGGGAGATCAAATTCACAAATGCATGCCAATTACCGGCCAGGGAATTATATGTGAACTTGTCTTGCTTTATCTTATCATTATTTGGTGTCTACTAAATATATATTGTATGTCTTCCTTTAAAAATGTACTATATTGTATACCTAATCATGTTGAACTCTTATTTTGTATTGAATGTTATTGTACATACAATATTAGATTCTCAACCCATTGCGTGTTCATGGTGCATATTATGTCTTTTTTTTCTTGCACTAGCAAGAGTGCCCGTGCGTTGCAACGGATTAACAGCAAAAGAATCATAAAATTTATAGCCCCACAATGTAGTACTTCCTCAAGCGTCGGTTCGTATCCCTCTCTCGCACTAGCGTGAACGTAAACTAACTACTGGCTGTCGCTCGGAAACCGGAAACCGGTACACCTGGGCCTAACACTCCATCCACTCATCGTATACTCCTGGCGTAGCACTTCCTCGCCATCAATGATATATGCACCTGCATCGTCACATGAATCGATGATATGCAACATATATAGTTGAGCAACAGAAAGAGACAGACTTGGCAGAAAGAGAAACAACATATCATAAGCATAAATAACAAAGTTTATCGTACCCAAAATGCCCTAACTAGAGTGATCTTCACTAGTTGAGGAGGACTGTTTAATTACATCACAAATAAAGTTTCGTCGTGCATAACTCAAAGTTTCGTCATACAGAAAGTATGGACTAAACGGACACATTGTCATATATCGTCAATCACTCCAACATGTCGTGTCATCCATCCAAGTCAGGGAGATAGTCCCCGAGCTTAGTGAAATGCTTCAGGTCGAGACGCTGAGCGGCTACGCGTGTTCGGACGTCTTCCCGCGACATTTGCCCTTCCTCGTAGAACATCCTTGTTTTGTCGAGGACCTCCTTTATGATGATTTGGGTAAGTTCACGCTGGATATGATAGAACTCAGGTCAACGTCGATGATCCGGGATATCTCCTAAGTTCTTTGCCCATTGCAGAATATGGGCATCTCCGGAAGTAGGGGACATGCGAAGGTTCTGCTGATCCCGTCTGTACTCCAGCATGTGGTGTAGGACATAGAATCCATCACTAAGAGTATCACTCGGTTGCTAGATGCAGCAGAAGTCGGTCTTATGGGCGAAGGTGGGCCTACGGTTCATGTCTTCTTGGTCTTGATCTCTCCACCCCGTACGCCGTAGAAAAAGATAGCACTGTCAAGAACAAACTTGTTGTGTGTGTAATCCTTTTTGTTCATGTTCTTCGACGAGTCCAAGTAAAAAGCGTGGCTGCGTAAAATAAGTACACCTCAAATTAGCCTCCACCGTGCAAATGAATTATTGAAATCGAAGCAAGGATATCCGCGCGGATGACTTACATGGGATGATAAGGCACGAGAATCGTATCCTTGTCCTTATTGGCGACGATGAATTCGACGATGTAGTCCCTTGCGTATTCACGGTGCTCTGGGCAGACTGCCAAGAAGCCCTCGTGCATGAAGTACGGGTCAGCGACACAGATATAAGGTATCTGCTCAATCGCGATGATGTAGTTCATGTACAAGGCAAAAAGGAGGACAAATGTAAAATCCAGCTTATTCAAGTGAAACATGTCGAAGATGTAATCGAATCGAAGGAAGAACTTCTCCACGGGGAATGTGTCAACGTACGACCTTTTCCGCGCCACGTTAACTACGTAGAGTGTGTATCCTGGATTTTCCGAGGCGATTAGGCTTTTCTCTCTCCTCAGCACATCGTCATGAAGTCTCCTTAGATCGTTGTATATTTATATACCGCCATAGGATGTTCTTGCTTCGTTCTTTACCTCGGAAAGAGGTAGGACATGACAGAGAGGAAGAGGGAGAGCGAGGAGGAAAGGAAGAGGCACATGCTGGGGTTGAGGATGGCGCTAACGTCGGATAAGCGGCTGAAGAGGTTGAGATTGAAGAAGATAACGGCGAGGATGAACATGAGGGCCAAAATGGCCACCATGGACGCCTAATTTCTCTGGTCGGTGAAGGACGATGTGAGGTTTTGGAAAAATGAGGAAAGGGTGGCGTTGCAGGTCGTGTTCACGCCATTCAACTGAGTGCACCTCTGTATACTCCTTCCATTTCTTTATATAAGGTATATTTGTTTTTCCAAAAGTCAGACATATGCACGTTTGACCGGGTTTTAAGAAAAATATATAAATATTCACAATACGAAATTTATATTATTTGATCCATTATGAAAAGTAGTTTCATATTTTATCTATTAGGTATTGCAAATGTTGTTATTTTATTCTATAATCTTGGTCAAACTTTCAAATGGTTGACTTGCACGGAAACCGATACACCTTATATTTTGGAACGGAGGGAGTATAACTCATTTTGCAGCTAACTCACTAGCTATTTATGAACACAGATTCGGGCGGTATTCTATTAGTCCAGTTTAAGAGAAAGTGCACATATGCAGCTGGCTTGTGTATGTGACATGATCATTTGATCATGGTGCGAGCATGTGGCCTTTCTCTTTTCCTTTCCGATACTTCTCTTTAGCAAAGACCTCCATAAAATATATATTTTGAAGATTACTTTTTAAAATATTTATGATAACCAAACGCAAAGCCCTCTAGCTTGTGTATGTTTCTGGGAAAGATTACGATATACTGCCTGCGTGCTAAGTCCACGGTACCATGCGCACAGACCCAAAAAAAAGAAGTTTTTTCCTGGGAAAAATCTAATAGAAGTATTGAGAAATGATCACATATTTCTATTAAATGTCATCCTACAATCACTTAGGGCATCTCCAACAGTCCACGCAATCATTGTTACTAAAAATATGAGACATCAGCTGTGTGACGACGTGTAACAGATAAAACAAAGAGAGAGAAGAAAGCCGTTTCTCCGGTGAGAAACTACTATAAGACATGTACCAAATGTTAGAGTAAAATGAGATTGAAAGAACGTGAATGGACGATTGGTCCAGATTTCTATTAATTCTCTAGTATATATACATTTGGAAGAGATGGGAAGAAGAGGTGTTTGTGTGGAGGCATCCCTCACACTCATTTGCTAATGACGTTTGTCAATTAGCACGTGCTAATTTATTTCTAAAACCCCACCTTGTACAATACCGCTTCTTGAATGATTCATCATTTAAGGGTTCTTGTATATTCATCTTCCAAATTGAGAAATCCTTTGTGTAACTTGAGCCTCTCCCAAAAGCCTATGGGGAAAACCCTATGGCTAAAACTCGTCTCCCTCCGCCTGGCTCTGCGCATGCCCTAGTTGGTCTCCGTCAACCAAAGTGCCTTCATCGCCGGGAGATGCGTGCATGACAACTTCCTGTTGGTTCAACAGACAGCACGGCAACTACACAACCTCAAGCTGCCTCGGTTACTCCTCAAGCTGGATATCGCGAAGGCATTCGATACTGTCTCATGGCACTTCCTCCTCGAGGTCCTCCGGCATCTTGGGTTCGGGAGAAGGTGGTGTGAATGGATCTGCATCCTTGTCTCCACTGCCTCCTCGCACATTCTCATCAACGGGAACCCAGGCCCTCCGGTTGACCACGCGCACGGCCTTCGGCAAGACGACCCGGCCTCCCCGCTCCTCTTCGCGATCGTCATCGACACCCTTAACTCTCTGTTGCAGCACGCCGTGCGCTCCGGCCTGCTCCAGCGGCTCACGCCCCGCCTTGCGGCATCCAGCATCTCGATGTTTGCCGACGATGTGGTCATTTTCTGCCATCCAACGACCCAGGAATTGACAGCCATCCGCGAGCTGCTCCGTGTGTTTGGAGAAGCTTCGGGCCTCCGCACCAACTTCCTCAAGTGCTCCGCCACTACCATTCGGTGCGATGACAGCGTGGCCGAGGCTGTGGGCTCTACCCTGGCTTGCGTGGTCACCACCTTCCCCATCGTCTACCTTGGGCTCCGTCTCTCACTCCGTAAGACACCCACCTCAACCCTCCTCCCCTTGCTGGACAAGCTCACCAAGAAGCTGGCTACCTGGAAAGCCGCGCTCCTCTCGCGCGCTGAGCGGCTCGCGCTCGTGCGGCATGTCCTCTCGGCTATGCCTGTTCATATACTTCTCGCCATGGCCATCAACCCGTCGATCCTCAAGAGGGTCCGTGGGATCATTCGCGACTTCCTATGGCATGGGCGGAAGGACGCCAATTCCGGCTGCTGCCTCGTCAACTGGAGGCGCGTTTGCCGCCCTCTCGAGTACGGTGGGCTGGGTGTACGTGATCTACACCTCACCGGCATCTCCCTTCGCGCTAGATGGCTTTGGCTTCAGGCCACGGATCCCGACCGCCCCTGGCACCACCTGGAGGTGCCGTGTGACGTGGAGACCAGGAAATTCTTCCGCGCATCGACCTCCTGGACCCTTGGCGATGGAAGAACTTGCCGCTTCTGGTGTGACCATTGGCTTGATGGGCAAGCCATCTCCGAGTTCGCCCCCGAGCTGCTTGCTCTCGTGCCGCGGCGCAGGCGCCAGCGCACGCTGGTCTCCGAAGGCCTTTCCCAGCAGGCTTGGATTCGTGACATCCATGGCAGCCTGGGACCTATTGAGGTGGTCCAATACATCGATCTATGGCGCCGCTTGCATGGAATCCAGCTCTCTAGCGCCCCGGACACCATCAGCTGGAAATGGTCGGCGAATGGCATCTACTCTGCCAAATCCTGCTACAAGGCGCTCTTCATCGGCTCCACGTCCCCGCCCGCTTGGCGTCTGATCTGGAAGGGGTGGGCTCCCCTTTCCTACAAGTTCTTCCTTTGGCTCGCATCCCTTGACCGGTGCTGGACTGCGGAGCGTCGTGCGCGTCACGGCCTTGCACACGATCCGGAGTGCATATTATGTTCCCAGGAGCTAGAGACTATCGACCATCTCCTTGTGGGGTGCGTCTTCTCGCGGATCACTTGGCATGAGATTCTCTCTTGGTGTCGACTTGTTGCACCCCCCATGCTTGGCTCGACCCACTTCTTCGACTGGTGGTTGCAGGCCACGGCGGCCTCCCCAGGCGGCCTCAGACGTGGACTGAACTCCATCATCGCCCTCACGGCTTGGGAGACCTGGAAACACAGGAATGCTGCCATCTTTGATGGTGCCCGTCCTTCCACTGACGAGCTTGTGCAGCGGATCAAAGACGAGGCTCGCCGCTGGGCTACGGCCGGCGACAGAGGTCTAGATAGGATCATCCCTGTAACTTGATCTTTGTATCGAGGCTGAGCATCCTCCTCTGCTGCTCGCTATGCACTCTCTCGGACGCCAAGTTGTGTACGCCCGAGTGAGCTGCACTCTGTATTCTTCTTCCACCTATCAATGAAATGATACGCTGCTCAGCGTATTCACGAAAAAAAACTCGTCTGGACTGAGTGAAAAAATAATAGAAATAAAATGATTATTGTATCTTGACAACTCATATGAGAAAAACCTTTGAGGAGAAAACTCGTCGATGATTCTAGAGAAAAATAAATATGCTTTCTATATTTTTCTTTTAAAACTCCAGTGGTTAAAAATTGAAAGTATCGCATATGATCCTGAAAAGATATAGCCTCATTAATAACTGTTATGAGAAACTTTGAGAGAAACCTTCATGAGGGCTGCGGTGGCCACTCGTGATATCTACCTTGCACAGCGGAAACGCCGCTCCAAACTAGACGGGTTGTGATGTATGCCACACAGGAAGACGTGCAAGCCAAGTGTTTGCGCAGCTGCCCTAGTGTTGGGCACCAGACGGAGAACACAGTGTTGGCCGGATTCGGCATGGCGGACTCGTCCAGACCTACTCATATTCTTCTCGTATTTGGACTGAATATGAGAGGCACCAGTCAGCCCGGGAGCATAGACGCTTGGCTGGGTCGGGATTTTGTGTCCCGGCCATCCGCCCTAACCTATAGAGAGCGATTGAGAAATCTGGTTGTTGATGCTCTTGCATTGCGCATGTGGAGGTGGTGGCCGGCACGGCTAACGGCATCGAGGCAGGAAGCAGGTGAGGCCGGTCATGGCAGCATTAGTCAGGCAGAAGGTGGTGGCGCGAATGGGGGCTCAGGATGGCGGGTTGAACACAACCGGGCTAGAGGGAAAAAGGAAGAACGAGGAGAAGGTCAAAACGGAGTGGCCGATGGGGTTAATCGAACACGGCGGGCGGCGAGCAGCGAGGCTAGAAGCGACACGACGAGGTGCCATGGAGTGGTTGAGGTGGCTCGGTGATGCACAAGGGAAAGCAGGAGAGGGAGGAGGAGAAAGAGGAGAAGGAAGGAGAGGGATACATGAAGGATCCGGGCGGAGGCGCTCTCCCACTGGTGGGGCCCGACAGGGCCAGTCGAATGGTTGGTCGGAGGCACGCATCTTGTTCGGTCGAGCTGGAGGGCTGGCGACGTGGGGCTTCCAGGGTGAAAGAAGGATTTACATAAGGTTGGTAGGTGGGCATTTTCCGGGCCGGGTTTCAAAAAGCCCATCGCAAAATCCCAAGCTTGGGCTTGGCCCGACCTGGCCTGCAGCTTGGGAAAATGCCTATTTTTCGAATTTTAAAGAATAAAGTAACTGCTTTCGGGGATTAATACTATAATACTATGCCTATATTAATATTGAAAACTGGAAAATCATATTTTGCCGGGCTCCGGGCCAGGCTGCGGGCTTGGAAGTGAGGCCCGTGCTCGGCCCGGACGCCAGTCTTCGGGCCAGGCCAGTCGGGCCGGGCCACCCATGCCCATGTTTAGGTGGGCTTAGTGATATGCTAATTGGGTTGGGCCGTCTCCAGGATAGGTGAGGCCCAGGTGCTATGGGCGGTGAGCCTCAACCACTTGGGCTAGGCCAGCCATTATGCTGCGGCAGGTAAAGCCTCTCCCTTTTCTTTTATTTTTTCTATTTGTCTATTTAGAAAATAGAAAAAAAAGGTTTAGAAAAGTAGAAGTAGGGTTAAAATCCAAAGGGATTGAAAATTAAAATGTGGCCTCTCTAATATATAATAATATCACACAAAAATAATCAGGCCATTTGGGTAAGGGTTGGTATTTATTTGGAAAATAAAGGGAGCGTAAGGCATAAGTGTGGTTTGAACTAGGGGTAGGTCTTAGACTTGAGGTAAAATTGTGAAACCTAGTGCGTGGCCTCCCAATAATACAACATGGCCATTTGCAAACTGTCAACGTGAGCCTTCATGTATGTTAGACAACATGCATTACGTTCACAAAAGATAAACAACTTACTAAACAACCATAAAACAATTAATGCAAAAGATGGCATATGGAACAAATACAAATGAATCTCACCAATCCCTACATCTTCCCTCCTGAAGAAATAAAAAATTATCTTTTATCTTGTGCTATCTATTCAGATACAGAAGAATTGACCACTGAGCGACTTAACCACCATCTTTGTTGATCACTGCATAAAGGGGCGCACAATGTATGTGCTAAGATGCATGCACGATACAAACAAGTACAAATTAATGCAACGACTTTCAGCAAGCACTGCCTCAGATTAATCTATGCATTGAGATTGTTTAATATGTATCCATACCTACCAATAAAGGGAGGAGTACTTCTGCATGTCTGCCGTGTAATTATAGAGAAACCCCTTGCATTTTCTATGAACTAACCCGCACAGTACACATTTGAGTCACAGGCGAACCGTTGTTGCATTTTTTTAGAAAACCGCCTAATGGTTCAGGTAGTTAACCCATGGTTCATATTTAAGTCAAACGAATCTTTTTTCCGCGTTTTAATAGAAAATCCCCAGATTTTGTCATTAATCAACGTGCAGTCCATCGAAAACAAATGCTTTTATATTATTATTATCCATATCTATTAAACCGTTACTCCAATTTCAATATGTTATACATGAAATTTGATTCGAAAAAATATAATTTTATTTTACCCGTTAAATATTATTAAAATATTATTTAGGGTGCAAATTTTAATCTATAGTGCAAGGTTCGTTTTTCTTTCATATCGGCGCCTACCCCATTTGCAAATACACACCAACTGAAACAAGATTGAGACGAAAAAATATTGATAACCACGCATGCACACCTCTAAAAAACCTCGCAAGGAATTGTTTTCCAATCTGAAAGAGAGAGACGCCTTAAGATTGATCACATTTAAACGTTTTATGGCCGTGTAAGGACTAAGGCCACCACCAGCGAGGGTGTGAAGGAGGACAACCGGCAACATAAATGCGACACACTTATAAAATAAAGGGAGTGGACCTATTGGGGTCTTGAATATGGTTATTGGGGTAATAGCGTGTTTTGTTTTTTTCGCGTTGCAACGCACGGGCTCTTTTGCTATACTGTATAATAATAAGAATCGCTTCTTCGAACATCTTCAGCCGCGCCCCCAACAGGCCCCCCAGGCCCCTTTTTTGTCGCCGGCGCTGAAAATTCAGCCCAGCCGCGCTCCCAACAGGTCCCCCCCTGAGGGCGCCGGGGAAACTAATTTTGGCGCGAACGGGAATGGGCCCGCCGAGTCAGCGACTCGCCGCCTTCGTAGTCCTCATCGCCTCGGTTCCCGCGGGAATCAATGCCAAGGCTGCCGCGCTGCCACGCCGGTCAGCCTTCCAATGATGCCTCACGGGCGGTGCAGTGAAGGCGCCCGGCGCGCGTCCCGCCACGCGGCACCCGGCGGGCAGCTTCTCACTGCCCCACTTCGGCTATAAAAGCCGACCTCCCCGCCGGTGAACGCCACAGTCGCCACTCTCTCCACAACTTGCGACCCCTCGGCACTGAAGCCACTCTCTCCCACTCTTACCCCGCCAACGAGCAATGGCCGAGCGTTACCCTGGCGATGCCACGGCGGCGAACGGCTTCGGCCGATGCCATCTACGTGAGGACGAGGCGCGCCTCCTCTACGAGGCCGACTACTCGGTGTCCCCGGACATGCAGGTGCCGGGCTCGTGGAGGCTGAGCGCCGGCGGTGTCCCAGTGCCCCCGATGCTCACTCGATGCTGAACGGCGCGCCGAGATAGCGCGCATCCGTTCATCGCTGTTGGAGGGGCAATGGAACGAGCCGAGGTACGCCGCCGACAGCCACACGCTGTGGACGATGTACTTCGACCGTCGCCACACCGACCAGGTCGCCTCCGCAAACGGCGTCGTGCCCCGCGGCCGCCTCAACTCCGACGAGCGGCGCTAATGGTGGGGCGTGCCCGGCCACACCCTCGAAGCCGTCGTCGACCACATCGACGCCGGCAACACGCCGCACCTCGAGTACCGGTCGCCCCCGTCCTTCTCTCGCCGCCGCGGTAGTTCTTGGACGCCGCTGTGAATGGAGATAGTGACCTCCTCATCATCGGGCTCCGGTTCTCTTTCCTCCGGGTCGCTGGCGCTCCGCCCCGTCAAGCCGGAGCCGCAGGAGACGCCGCTTGGGCGCCGCACTCGCAGCGGCGCCCTCGTCATCAACGAGGGCGGCCGCTTCTCTCCTCATTCCTTCCTCCTCGTCCGGCCGAAGACCGAGCCGGGGTTGCTCCCCGTGAAGAAGGAGCACGAGGAGATGGCCGTCGACGACCAGACCGCCCTCAAGTGGGCGAAGGCGTACTACGTCCGCGAGCAAGTGGAGCGCAAGTGTTGGGCCTACGAGGAGATCAAAGCTCGGCGCCGCGGACACGACGAGGGCGGCGTCGTCGTCCTCGACAGCGACGACGAGGACGCGCCCGGGCCGTCCAACCCCCGGCGCGTCGGCGACCCTGGTCAGGGGTGCAACTGGGACGGCGGCGGCGGCGGCGGGACGCAGTGCTGCGGCGATGATGATAACGACGACTATACCCGGTTCTACAGGCTCGTCGGCATGTAGAAGGCGGGCGACGGCAGCGGCATAGTAGGGCTAGGCGTAGTTGTTTTTAAATCACGTTTTTGTTTTTTGTTACAAATTTGAATGAAATTGCCGAGTTTGTGTCGTGTTTGTGCCGATTTGGGGGCGACCTGGGGCGGCGACTGGGAACACATTCGCCCCCACGCTGAAATTAACACCGGTTAGGCTCCAGGCGGCGCTTTTTGGCGACCTGGGGGCGAACGGCTCGAGATGCTCTTATTCCCTTAATTTTATCCGTCTTCGTCGATCTGTCATGTCTTCGTTCGTCGCTACCTTCACTGCCATGTTTGGTATGTTGTTTTGTAATGAGTCATGGGCCTGATCTAGGCTTAGCTCTAATCAACTAATTCAGACCAAACTATTCTTGGTCCAACCTAATCTACCTGTGTTTCTTGCATCGATCGCTTTAGGTATTAAATAGTACCTCATTGGTCCATCACATCCATCCAGGCCAGTTAATATACGTCTACGTAACATGCACTTACGTGGCAGTTGAATGAATTTCTAGACGAGGGCTGGAAAGACAGCAGTAGGAAAGCACGCATGCATACGCGATCAATCAAAGAGACACATGTCTTAAGTATACCGTAGAAAAAAAAGGAGAGTCGGGGTGTGCACGATCAAAGCAAACACAAACAATCATACAAAAAGGGAGAGCCTGGGTATGCCTGCATGCACGATCAAAGCAAATGCAAATGACAAGGGAAGCGATGGCCGGTGGCTGCATATGAGCCGATGGGAGAAGAGAGAACCGATCAAATCGATGGCGCTAGCTAGTTAAATGGGAGAGGAGCCAATGCAAATGCATCATGATGCCATTTCAAATGTGATGCTATAATTAACATAGGTGGGCTAATTAAACAGGATACTGGCACTAGTAGAAAAAGAGGCTTCCATACGGCCTCATTAGTCCCCAAAATAATCGAACCGCGACCAAAGGGGTCTTTAGTCGCGGTTCGGGAGGAGACCCGCGACCAACTATCTGGGCCTAGCGCGCTCGGTCGACAGCTGGCGGACGGGAGGGGCTTTAGTCCCGGTTGGCCTGGCCAACGGGGACTAAAGGTCCTCAGGCTGGCCCGAAGGCCTTTAGTCGCGGTTGGCCAGACCAACCGGGACTAAAGGTTAGTCCTTTAGTCCCGGTTGGTCTGGCCAACCGCGACTAAAGGGCCCATCAAACTCTACCCCCCGTGGACCGCCTTTTTAGTTTTAGAAAAACCAAAAGAAAATGATGGAAATGTCAAAAAAATAAAATAAAATAATTTCTCATGTGATATGTGGTCTAGTTGTTGGGAAAATTAACAAATATGAATTTCGACTTTATTTGCAAAATCTCTCTGGAATTTCTTAAAATGGGCATAACTTTTGCATACGAACTCGGATGAAAAAGTTTTTTATATGAAAAATCATCTACTCGAAAAGTTACATCCGAATTTAACTGGGCGAACCCCGTTAAACATTTTCAAAATCCTCAAAAACCTAACAGAAAAAAAGATACGGGGCTTTTAAGATCTGGAGAGGCAAAAAAATTTAAAAAATTTCAAATTATGGTCAAACTGTGGTCAAACTAATTATTCTAGAATATTAGTGTTACTAAATAATTATTTCAGTTTTTTTAAATTTTGGTCAAATCTGGTCAAACTGTGGTCAAACAGTGGTCAAACAATGGTCAAACTAATTATTCCAGAAATATTAGTGTTACTAAATAAGTATTGTTTTTTAAAACAATAGTTTCAAACTCAAACAGTGAAATGTGTCACTTCATGCTCAAGCTAAATTCCTGAGGGTTAATAGAATTGACATCCTACTATTGTCAGGAAAACAACAAGTGCAGACTTGGAAACGAGGGAGAATAGAACCCGGAAGTTAAGCGTGCTCAGTCTGGAGTAGTGAGAGGATGAGTGACCGTCCGGGAAGTTAGATGATTTGGAATGATGAGGGGTGATTAGAGATTAGAGGATAAATTGAGCAGTGACGAGGGGTGGTGATTAAAGATTAGAGGTTAAAATAATTCAGAAATTTGAAAATAAAAAAAATAAAAAAAATTCGCAAAAAAACCAGGTTTAGGGGGGCTAAAACCCTAAACCTGCGGAGGAGGCCTTTAGTCCCGGTTAGCCACGAGAACCGGGACTAAAGGTCCTCCGCCCCGACGGACCCCTGGCGCCCACGTGGACGGGCCTTTAGTCGCGGTTCGTAAGAGGCGCGACTAAGGGGGGGTCTTTAGTCGCGCATATTTAGTCCCGGTTGCACAGCCGGGACTAAAGGCCTTTGCGAACCGGGACTAAAGGCCCATTTTCTACCAGTGTGGATATGCACATAGTAAAGGAAATACACGTTCATTTATGAGTTCATTCATAATTAGAAGAGGAACATGCCCTTGGGACCATAAATTAAAACGGTATTATGAATATATTGGGAGCGCCCTTAGGCTCGCCATAGTGGTGGTATCTTAGCCGATATCATGCACTTTGACGTGGCTGAGAATTAAAGAAGAGAGAGGGGGTTAGAATAACATAGGTAGATACCGTATCATGTTAAATGATATGCTACTTTGTGTCATGCATGGCAATAAATAAAATCATCTGTGATACTACTCTATGAGGGGACTGGCAGGGTGCCAGTCGACTGAATCCCCGATTTGGGTCAGTCACGCTCTCCACCCTCGATCTCTGATCTAACAGCTGCCAGGTCGTCTTCAACCTCCCGATGAATCTTCTTCCAACCACCCCACAGACCACCGGCTGAACCGCCGGCCACCACCTCCCCGCCCTCCCCAGTGTGTGAATTTGTGGAAGCGTTTCTACTCTCCGTCGTGAGCCGCGTGGTGTATATTTATTGGGGATAGATTAGCCTCTGCCGTGGCATACAAGAAGCGAACGATCTCCGGGACTCGCTCGGTTACATGAGAAACAGGAGAGACATGAGCGGGAGAGGAAGAGAGTTACACTAGGTTACATTACAGAAATCTAAACCAATACGCTATGTCTAACAGCCTCCCTTAATCTAAACTATCCTAAGTTGAGATTATTCTTGAACTCTTCAAATAGCTTGACTGGAAGGGCTTTAGTGAAGCCGTCTGCAACTTGGTCCTTGGATGGAATAAATCTGATCTCCAATTTCTTCTCTGCGACCCTTTCTCTCACAAAGTGAAAATCAATCTCAATGTGTTTGGTTCTGGCATGAAACACCGGATTAGCTGAAAGATAAGTTGCTCCTAAGTTATCACACCAAAGACAAGAAACACGATGTTGCTTAATTCCCAACTCTTCAAGCAATGATTCCAGCCAGATAATTTTAGCAGTAGCATAGCCAGAGATTTGTACTCAGCTTCGGTACATGATCTTGAGACCGTGGCTTGTTTTCTAGCACTCCATGAAATAAGATTAGAACCAACAAATACTGCAAAACCTCCAGTTGACTTTCTTTCATCACTACAGCCTGCCTAATCCGCATCGGAGAAGGCACTCACAAGGGTTGAATTGGAGCGTCTGATTTGAAGTCCAGTGCTAGTAGTGTGTTTTACATAAGGAACAATTCTTTTAACAGCTGTCCAATGTGTACTGGTAGGTGCATGCAAAAATTGACAGACCTTATTGACAGGAAAAGATATATCTGGCCGTGTCAGAGTCAAGTACATCAAGGCTCCCACAGTACTTCTGTATTTTGTGCTTTCTTCATCCTTAAGCAGATCCCCTTCAAGTGCAGGAAGTTTTTCTGACGAAGACAAAGGTGTGGGTGTAGGCTTACAATGTTTCATTCCCATGTGAGCTAGAAGTTCATTAGCATATTTCTCTTGACTCAATACTATGCCATCTTGAATCTTCTTAACTTCAATGCCTAGGAAGAAGTGTAGATCACCAAGAGCTTTCAAAGCAAACTTTGAACTTAAATAATGCAAAAGAGCATTAGTAGCACCTTGTGAAGAACTTACAATTATAATATCATCAACATATATTAGTAGGAATATAACCGTGTTTGCCTTGTTGTAGATAAAGAGTGACGTGTCAGCTTTAGATGCAACAAAACCAAGATGCTTCAACTGAGAACTCAATCTTGAATACCATGCTCTTGGTGCCTGTTTCAAACCGTAAAGAGCCTTGTCAAGCTTGCATACTTAGTGTGGTGTTTTCTTGTCTGCATACCCAGGTGGTTGTCTCATGTAAACCTCCTCTTCCAGAACACCATGCAAAAACGCATTCTGTACGTCTAGCTATCTCATGCTCCATCCCTTGGACACATTAATGGCTAGCACAAGTCTAATAGTTGCAGCTTTAACAACGGGACTAAAGGTATCTTCATAATCTATCCCATAATGTTGTTTGAATCCCTTTGCAACTAGACGTGCTTTATATCTGTCAATGGAACCACCCGCTTTCTTCTTGATCCTATATACCCACTTACAATCAATGACATTTTTATCTCTTTGATCTGGTACAAGATGCCAAGTTTTGCTCCTCATAAGTGCAGAGTATTCTTCATCCATCGCCTTTTTCCACTTCGGATCTCCTAGTGCATCATCCAATTTTGCTGGTTCTCCTGCAATACAAAACATGCCAAATGGTATAGTACCATCAGTTCTCACTTTGGGATTTCTTATACCTTTCTGTAACCGAGTCATAACTCGTGAAACGACTGCGGGTTGTGGTTGAGCAGGAGGTGGAGACTGCTGCACAGAAATTTACACGGAAGACTCAGCCGCAGAGGATCCTTGTGAGGTGCTTGATTGCGTATGCGTAGGAGATCCCGAGCTAGTACTTGTGTGCTGTGGTGTGGCTGATCTTGTGTCAACCGTATCAACAACAGCAGAATTCGTGGGCACAGACGATCCTGCACTGGTTGTCGTTGTCGCCCGCCTGTGTGGTGCTGGCGTCTGCCCGCGCATGGAACGTGAGGGAGAATCCCCGCCTGGTGATGTGGTGGCCGCGGGTTGCACAGCACACTGGATCGGTTGGCAACTGCCAGGCTCGCGATTCGGAGCGGTTTTTCTCACGCGATCCGAGGAAGGTAGGCGCACAAGAGTCACAGGCGCTGCAATATCCTCCTCATAGTCCGCAGTTGCTCCTTCTCCATCAGGCACATGAAATATAACATCGTGTCTAGCTGGATTTTGATCATTGTGAACAATTTCTGCTCCGTTTTCTTCTGCTATTTCTCCATGAACCTGCACAGGCATAAGTGTGGAACTAGAACTTGCAGGATCATTATCATATTGGTCAGTACAATTGTCACCCCCATGATATAAATTTCAAAGATTTGGTGGAAGGAGAAGTATTTCTTTGCAAAGAAAACCACCGGCGTTTGGATGGAGAGATTCAAAGGGAAAGACTAATTCATCAAACACAACATCTCTAGATATGTAGACCCTGCCTGTAGGAACATCAAGACATTTGACCCCTTTATGCAGAGGACTATGGCCTAAAAAGACACATTTTTTAACGAAACGCGAGTTTGCGCGTGTTATATGGTCTAAGATTTGGTCAACATGCACAACCAAAGACACGAAGAGATTGATAATCTGGTATGACACCAAAGAGTCGTGTGATGGGTTTCTCAAATTTTATGACTTTACTAGGACGAATATTGATGAGATATGTATCCGTGAGGACGGCTTCATCCCAAAACTTGAGAGGCATAGATGCATTAGCTAGCAACGCTAGCCCTACTTCAACGACATGTCGATGCTTTCGTTCAGCAGACCCGTTTTGTTGGTGAGCATGAGGACAAGAAACATGATGTGAGATTCCAATCTTTTGAAAAAAAGAGTTAAGTTTCTCGTACTCACCACCCCAGTCAGTTTGCATGGCAATGATTTTGGAGATCAATTGCCGTACAACAAGATTTTGGAAATTGCTAAAGACTTGAAAAACATCGGATCGTTTCTTTAATAGATAAATCCAAGTGAATTTACTATAATCATCAATAAAGCATACATAGTATGAAAATCTACCAACTGATGTGGGAGCTGGCCCCCATACATCTGAGAATATAAGTTGCAATGGAGCAGTGGATACACTGATGGAAACAGGGTATGGTAATTGATGACTTTTTGCTTGTTGACATGAATCAAAAACTGACTCAACGCTAGACTCATAAGGAAGTTTATTTTTACTAAGTACATGCTAAACGATAGCTGAAGATGGATGACCCAAACGACTGTGCCACTTTGCTGAAGATGGCTTGGTGACAACCAACACTTGTTTATTTGACCTTGAAGAAGATGACGATGATGATATGAGTGGATAGAGACCCCCTTCACACTGTCCTCTAAGAATGACTCTCCTCGTTGCCAAATCCTTAATCACAAAAGAAGAAGGATAAAATATGATGAGAACTTTGTTGTCAAGGCAAAGCGATGAACAGCGATGAGATTTTTTGATGCTTGAGGGACATGCAAGACATTATTTAGATGCAAATCATTTACCGGGGTTTTAACAATTGTATTGCCAATATGAGTAATATCCATACCTGAACCGCTTGCGGTGTGCACTTGGTCGCCTCCGTGGTACTTCTATCCCATTGTTAGCTTGTCAAGCTCTCCCGTGATGTGTTCGGTAGCGCCAGTGTCTGCGTACAAATTAGTGTCAATGCCATAGGAGTTTGTGACAGCGTTTGCCACCTTTTATTTAGGGTCACTTTCCTCATAGCGATGCCAGCACAACCTTACACCGCCAGCATGAAATTTGTGACAGATTTGGCACTCGGGGAAGTCTCGTTCCTGCTGCTGTTGTTGTTGGCGTGGCTGCTGCTGTTGGCGTGGCCTTGGACCCACCGCTACCACTACTGGCAGGAGGAGCACGATCACCACGACCGCGCCCCCTGGTTCCTCGCCCACGGTATCCTCTGCCGCAAGCTTGTCCATGGCCCCTGTAGGCTGCGTTTGCTGATGTGTGGAAGCCACTGGTTGGTCCATCACCAAGCATCTCCATCCTCTGATCAAAGGCGGAGATCTGCAAGAAGAGGTCATCAACGGTGATAGGATTTTTTATGGCACCAACTGCTGCAACAATGGGGTCATAATCACGATCTAGGCCAGCGAGGATGTAGTCCACCATCTCCGGATCGGATACCGGTCGACCAGCAGCAGCTAACTCATCCCCGAGGCTCTTCATCTTGGCTATGAACGTCGTACTTGTCACGCTGCCCTTCTTGGTGTTGGCAATAGCTATTCTCAGATTTGTTATCCGAGATTGGGACTGCAAGGCGAACAAGATCGTGAGTGCAGTCCAAATATCAAAGGTTGTTTCCTTACCGATGACCTATGCAAGTATCTCCTTTGATAAGGAATTCAGCAAATAGCTGAGGACCTGCTGGTCCTTGGACAGCCATGGTCCATAGAGCGGATTCGGCACCATGGCTGTGCTCTTGTCCGATGTCTGCTGCTCCACCGTCTTCGGGGGCGCTGCGTCGGTGACGTCCAGGAGGTCGGTGACCTGGGCCTTCCATAGGAGGAAGTTCCCCCTTGATAGCTTCTCGGTTGGCGGCGGTCCGAGGTTCAAAACAGCCGGAGCCAAGGAGGAAGACATGGCGCGATTGATGTTGGAGAACACTAGATCGACATGAAGAGGATTGCTCTGATTACCATGTAAGAATTTGTGGAAGCATTTCTACTCTCCGTGGTGAGCCGCGTGGTGTATATTTATTGCTGACAGATTAGCCTCTGACGTTGCGTACAAGAAGCGAACGATCTCCGGGACTCGCTCGGTTACATGAGAAACAGGAGAGACGGGATCGGGAGAGGAAGAGAGTTACACTAGGTTACGTTACAGAAATCTAAACTAATACGCTATGTCTAACACCTGGAACCTCCTCCCGCCGTCGTGCTGCCGCCGCCCCAGCCATCTCTCTAGGCTCGGGCCTTGCCTGTTTTTTCTCCAACAAACCTTCACCACCGCCCGCTGCCCCCCCCCCCCACACACACACACAACCGTCGTGCTCCCTCCCCCACCCCCACCCTAAGATATATGGCGGGGTAGCCTGCCCAGCGAGGTTCTTCCACCCCTCCGGCGAGTTCCCCCCCCCCCCCCCCCCCCCCCCCGGCTATTTCTCCGTTCAACCAGAAATCGACTGCCACCAAATTCGAAAGTCAAGCGATTGACATGTAGCTATTGTGATGATACTAGTATATGATACTCCCCACTATGTGTAGCCTTAGGGCATTGACAACATACATCAATAAAAATCCCTGATCTATTTAGTTCGCCAATCAATTTCTTTTCCCTTGGGGTCACAAATTGTATCTCTATTGTTCTTTGCTTTCTTGAATGAGTTATTTTTAATTATTGATCTGCAAAATTGATGGTAGGTCGGTGCAATTTCCCTGAGTTCGAAATTTTCTATTGTGGGGCAATAAATTTTATGATTCTTTTGTTGTTAATCCGTTGCAACGCACGGGCACTCTTGCTGGTGCAAGAACAAAATACATAATATGCACTGTGAACACGCAACGGGTTGAGAATCTAATATTGCATGTACAGTAACATTCAATACAAAATAAGAGTTCGAGATGATAAGGTATACAATATAGTACATTTTTAAAGGAAGACATACAATATATATTTAGTAGACACCAAATAATGATAAGATAAAGCAAGACAAGTTCACATATAATTCCCTGGCCGGTAATTGGCATACATTTGTGAATTTGATCTCCCACAAATCCCAATGGATGGGACCAATATATAGGACCCTCTTAACTAATAATCCAGCTCTTGGCATGAAGGACTCACACGACTCATAGAGTAATTAATGGAGTACTACGTAGCAGAGTCTTTGTGTTTTATTTAGTGTAGTATACGTAGGAGAAGGGCATACAGGACCGTGTGCTCCAGGACTTCTTGGCCATGCCATACAGCAGCAGTTAACGGATGTTGATCAGGCTGGCCGTCATCTAGAAAAACTTGTTCATCACACAACCCCACGGAGCCGCAGCAGATAATGGATGTTGTTTGTGATGAGCGTTACCAGCAGGCATCGGCAGTCGAACTGAGATTTTGTTGGATGGCCATACTGGACCGTGCGCGCCAGGACCGTGTGCTCTGTTACGTGCCATACTGGACCGTGTGCCCCAGGACTTCATGGTCGTGCCATACCCAAACACGTCCTTGAACGGCGTCGTGGGCACGCCGAACACCATAGGATTAGCAGGCGACGAGCTGGGCTGCTGGTTTATGAACTCCACGATGCTCCCCATGAGCCTCTTGCTGGTGGCCCTCAGCGGACAGTAGAGGTGGAAGCCGTGGTCCTCGCCCTCCGACTCCACCACCGTCACCTCGCGGCGCCCCGGCGTCATCCAAGGCCACGGCGCGTCGTGATCGCGGATGCGGGCCGCCAGGTCGAGGCCGCGGTCCCGCAGAGTGTCCTTCCCGGCCACGGCGATGAGCACGCGGCGGCAAGCCAGCGATGAGACCTCCGAGGCCGGAGGGTCGATCCGGGGGTCATCGTTGCCGGCCTGGCCGGCCGTGACGAACGGCCACAGCCGGTCCACCCCGTACGGCGGGAACACCGCCGTGGCACTGGCGCCCTCGCTCTCGTCCGCCCACGCGAGCTCCGAGGGCAGCCGCTTGGCTCCCCAGAAGTAAGGGTGCACCATGATCAGCCCCTCGATGTCCATCATGTCATCGTTGACCTCGTGGCTGGCGCGGACTGCCGTGTGGTAAACGATGTTGCCGCCGGCGCTGTCGCCGGCCAGGAACGTGCGCCCCCAGTCGGCGTAGCTGGCCAGCCATGGGTCGGACGAGGACGCCGCCCACTGGAGCGCGGCCCACGCGTCGTCATATGCCGCGGGTATGGGGAACTCCGGCGCTAGACGGTACTCCACCGACACGACGAGGGCTCCGGCGCTGGCGGCGAGGGAGGTCGCGTAGCGGTGGTACGTCCGCCCGAAAGCGCTCTCCGTGCAGAACGAGCCGCCATGGACGTAGATGACGAGGGGAAGCCGATTCCTGCCTGCGGTGTCGGCGGCACGGGACGGGAGGAACAGGCGCACAGACACGCCGGTGGCCTTGTCGACGACGACGTCCCTCGTCGCCACCCCGCGGTTGCCGCCCTGATCCGGCGACGCCAGCACGAATGGGCTGCGCAGGAAACGCTCGATGCTGCCGTCCTTGTACTTGCGTATGAACGGGTACATGTCCACGGAGATGTCACGTCCCTCCTTCTGCTTCGCTAGAGAAGTCTTGTTTGCATGCATGGCGCAGTTGAGCTGCTTTAGTTTGAAACTCTTGTTTTGAGTTGTCCGCTGCATGCCGCGTCGTTGGCTGCACCTCATGGGAATTTATAGAGCCATTTTCTTCATCGCCACGTCCCTTTAATAATTTTTTTTTGAGGATCTAGAAGTAAGGGGCTGTTTGGTTCTAGGGCTTGCAATACCACACTTTGTCAACATGGTAACAACGTAGAAACATTACCATTGCCAGGTTTAATCAACTTGGGTGAAGACCTAGGCTTTCACCCCGGAGCTCGAGACTGGGTGTTCGAGTAAAGGCACCATCGGAGCCACAAATGTGTTGCCGCCACCATTTTTTCGAGATCCCAGCAGCTACATACGATGTGTAACCGCCGCCGCTGCGCAACCATCCCTTTGCATCAAGCTACTATCTATAGCTTGCATCTCAACATCGAAGTCAACCGCCGGATCCGGAGAGAGGAACCCTCACAAAGACCATTCGATGGCCACTGAAATCCACAACAAGGCCGCCGCGACAAGCCGGAGTGGTCATCAATAACCAACACCGATGGCGGAGCGCAACACTGCCGACTACCACCTCACCGAAAAAAGCTCAACTCATGCTCGTCGGCCCTGGGTCGGCATTGTCAGAGGTAGAACAGAAAGACAGACCAGCATCGCCGAGGCGCGCCAACGGAACCCAGCCACCGCCAGGTCAGGATCGCTCAGTCGCCTTGAAGCGACAACACTGCTACACCATGCGAAGCACCTAGATCTAGAAGACGAGCAATGCTCGATCTAGCATAAAGCCTCGAGACCGCACCTCATCACAGCCGACTCCGTCGAGCAACACGTGCTCGGATGCCTACGCATGTGCTCACCATAATGGAGGAAGCCTGACAGAGGGAGGCCATCAGACTAGCAGCAGGCTGTCGAGTCCAGGGCGCTCCAGCCATCCCACGCGGAAGTATAGCATGCTGTCGGCGAGCCCTCCATCAGGCCGTCCCTGCCGGATCTCATCTGAGGCGAAGAGCACGCCAAGGCGCAACTCAAACCACCACAACAACGAACAGGGACACCCATCGGCTGGTATCCTCGTCGCTACCCATGCAGCCAAAGTGGACCACCGACGCCCACAGTCACGCTGAACTCGCGACCATCCCCAGGGCCGCCGCCCCGAGTTCCCAACACCGCCGCCAGAAGGACGCACGGGAGCCCCTCCCCCTTTGAGGCAGGGGCCCGCTGTAACCGCGGCCAGCGCCGGCAGCAGCATAAGCTCGGATCTAGCCCTCCTCTGGCGGCTAGGTTTGACGCCATAGTGCCGCAGGAGCGGCACCGGAGCGAATGTTTCTTTTTTTGCTTCTACAAGTCTGTATTTATAATATGTCATGGTTAATTAGTGGAATACTGTCACAAAGAAGACGCAACAAATACATCGTTGTGAAGAAGAAATCGTCGAGGTTGTGTGTTGGCATCATCGTCATCACTTGTCCCCAAGTAAGCGACTCTGGCTTTGACGCCAACAAAGCCCGCACTGCAAAGGTCGTGAGGTGCAGGCAACGACGAATATAATAATGAACTAGAACGATGGACTATGCAAGCCTGCATCGTGTAGGATCACTGAGCTAGGCCACTAGTCGCTTGGCATCGTTGCCATCTGAACCTCACCGTCACACAATTCGGACTCCGCCGCAACAAAGTGACCACAACCTTTTCACAACCCCATCTTTAACGCATCCACATGGCCTTTGATACACACACCGGCAACGAAACGAATTTATTCCCTACGGCCGGTCCTGAGTCTCAAAATGATGCCTCATTGAGGGACATGACGCAAGGCAGGGTCATCATCCGACCCGGTGAAAACAAGGATCGAAGGTTTCCCAAGGAGCCCAGAGCCTGGGAAAAGTAGAAGAGCATAACATCACAATGATGCTTTCGAGTATCTAAGGACATCCGCGGACATCGCCGCTGCCAGCTCTTACCATCGCCAGGAACAAGGCATGTGCGCGACACTGCTCTCACTTCCTCGCATCGGATACAGATGATCCACCCAGTCCTCCGCGCGTCACCGACCACCCATCCAGAATCATCCCCACGAAATTGAGATTAAATCATCACGCAGCTAATAGTTTATAGTCCGGGTGACAAGTCTAAAAAGCATAAAAAGCATAATGTTAAGGAGGTTGTTTCTTTGCACAAAATTTGGGCTTGTTTTTACTTTTCGGTAACAAGCGAAGAAGTGGACTTTCAAAAATATTATTAAAGAACGTAGAAGAAATTTCAAGAAGCTGGTATCGGTGTATTAAGGGTACATTTGACAATATAAATGTAAGTATAGACCGATAAACAGAAAATACTGTTGACATATTAATAGCATATCTTTCTAAAATAGATGCTTTATGTCTACTGTGCATATGGTTTCTGCGAATTACCTTGTCATAAATCAAAATTATTACACGTTTCTGCCAACTACCTTGTGACAAATCATAATTATATGTCAATACATTGTGACGAATCATATGCAAAACTGCATGGTTATTTATTATTTAAAAATGGTATTATTTTCTTAAGTAATGATTTCGGACAGAAGCATACAAAGTCAAGTTTTTTTTCTTTTTAACAAAAATAGGGTGAGAGACACTGAAGGACATGCCGGGCTCCACCGATTTACATTCATGGGGAAGAGATTACCTATGTGACGGCTTGACCAACAAAGTCTAACGTGTGAAGCCAGACCGCACGTTCAACAAGCGACTGCAAAAGGATCTTCTGAGTCACATGTAGCACTACCGGTCTTTGTCATCGTTCGTAACTAGGTACGTCCGTGTGAATTTGTTACCAAACACAAGAGTTTTATGAAGCTTGACAATTCCGATACGTTCGCTGGGTTCTGTCGGCACTTGTAGATGCAAGTACATGTGCATCTCATGCTGGCTTTGTTACGTCGTGTGCGTACGTACGCAGCGCCTAGCAGCATTGACTAGCTGCGTACACACTCAGTCCGGTCACATATGTACTATATACACATACACATCCGAGCAAGTAGTCGCTAGGCAGCTCATTGTTGGACGCAGTACGATCATAGCTATCTTGAGGCGACATATCATGGATTGTTTGTTGAATCTTGCCATACGTAAGGACACATTTGTACTACGATACATCATGGATCTTTTATTGAATCTTGCCATACGTAATGACAAATTTGTACTAAGGCACGAAATACACGCGTCAGATTGACTCGGCGAGGCCGCGAGGGCCGCTGGGTAGATTTTTTTTTCTTTTTTTTGGGGGACGCTGGATTGATTGATCGAGGTATGTGCAGGGACAGCTTCGTTGCTTGTTCCTCCTGTTGGAAATATGAGCAATTTACCAAATGATTTTATTAACAAAAATACTAGATAAAGCATGACTAATATAGCCGCGATAAAGCAAGTCATGCAATCTGAAGGAGAGAAAGTAAATAGCATCTGCATATATTAACTTGAACTAAACACATCTAGAACAGACACTAGATGAAGTTGCATATATGAAGTAGAACCTATCATATGTAGGGCAGAAACTAGAGCAAAGAACTGTGTCATGACATCTAACAGAAAGAGCAAGAACACGTACGGGACAGCAGCAGCAGAAGCACTAGACATGGGGTCGACATCCTCTCCAGCCATGTCGTTGCTGAGGTAGTCGACGTCGGGGAAGAAGTCGTCGTCGGAAAAGTAGTTGTCGGAGTCCGTGATGAAGAAGCCAGTAGTCGCACAGAGCGCTCCCCAAAAACCTTATCACCCTTCTCCCGTACAGGACTCAAAAGGTGCGGTTCCGGAGGCCTACTGTCCCGACCTGCGGTGCACGCCGCAAGCCGGGATGGGGAAGAACGTAGCAGCAACGCAGTGCTGGGAACTTTGTGGCGAGAGGAAGAGGAGCTTCTGGTGTGTCTCTCAGGAGAGGAGCGACATCTCTTATATAGGCACAGGAGAAGAACGCGAACAGGCTGCGGCGGGAGGTGAAGCAACGGAGGGAGACGAAACGAACAGACAGCGGCCGAAGAGGCGCGCCGTTCGAATTCAGTGTGCACTACAGAAAACGTTTCAGCTCCCGTGTGACCTTTCGTATACCCGTCGTGCGTGGCAAAAATTTAGACATCGGCTCGTTCCCGCAACCCACGTCGCGTCGCGTCGCGTCGCATCGTGACGAGGCGTGGCGTGGCGTGGCGAGGCGGGCGGCGGAGGAGGAGTGCGCGTAGATGTCCCTCTTGTTCTCATGCTCATACAAGTGGGAAAGAACCTCCCTTATAAAGAGGTCCAACTCCCTCTAAACTAGCAATGTGAGACTAAAGTCTTGTTCCACCTCTTGCCTTGCACGAATGGGCTGCGTGGGCCTCTAGGATTTATTAGGAATTTCTGAAACTGCTATTGGGCTAGGCCCAAAATAGACAAAATTCCAGCAATCCCCCACCAGATCCCAGAGGCACACAAAATTTGCCTTTGGTTCCAAAACACTGTTTTATATACCGGTACTGCAGTGAAGACTGTTAAGTTGAACTTCCACCTAGAACTCTATGCTACACTAGTAAGCAACTTGAACAGTGGACTAGGCCTTGAACTGCAAGTTTTCTGCGAATCTAGCTTCACATAAAGCCTTGACCGATACGTGGCTACTGTGGGTCTTCCCCGCGGGTGGAGCTTATGCGCCATACTCCGAGACCTTTCATGAGTTTACTAGAGAGAACCCTACTCTCATAGATTGCGACGTTTAACAATCAGACTCATATAGGTGTGTTCTTCAAAAGATGTTCTGCAGAACAACATCTCTGCTTAAAAGAGCCACTTAGAACACATTAAGGTATACATCAACCTGCCATGCAGATTAGAAGAGTATTGCATCTTTATGGAGTGGTATTGTTAATAGTAAGGATACTCTCCTCTCAGTTGACCAACAGCCTGTCTTCCACATCTAATTCACGGGATCTCCGATCACAAAGAATAGGTTACCACTGTGAACAACTCATATTGTGGGTCTCATACCCATCTCCCTCGATGCATTATCTATCACATTACGTGATAGACCCTTAGTAAAAGGATCTGCCAGATTTTTAGACGTTTGGATATAATCCAATGCAACAACTCCGGAGTTTCTCATTTACCTGACAGACTTTAACCTTCTCTGAACGTGTCTTGATGACTTCATGTTATCCTTTGAGCTGCTCACTTTCGTGATCACAGTTTGATTGTCGCAGTTCATAAGGATACCCGGTACAGGTTTCTCAACAACCGGCAAGTCATTCAAGAGCCGGCGAAGCCAATCTGCTTCGACCGTAGCTGTATCTAGTGCTGTGAGTTCTGCTTTCATTGTTGACCTCGTTAAGATGGTCTGCTTGCAAGACTTCCAAGAAACAACGGCACCTCCATGAGTGAATACATACCCGCTCGTGGCCTTTATCTCATCAGCATCTGAGATCCAGTTTGAGTCACTATACCCTTCAAGCACCTTTGGGTGCCCAGTGTAGTGAAAATTCCATAATTCGCAGTGCCTTTCAAATAACGCAGAACTCTTTCTAGAGCTTTCCAATGCACATCTCCTGGTTTTGAGACAAACCGACTCAGTTTACTAACAGCAAAAGAGATGTCATGTCTTGTAGCACTGGCTAAGTACATAAGCGGGCCAATAATCTGAGAATATTTTAATTGATCTCTAGCAATTCTTCGATTCTTTCGAAGTAACACGCTCGCATCATATGGTGTTGGAGAGGGCTTGCAGTCACTATAGCCAAAGCGGCTCAAGATCTTTTCCACATAGTGAGATTGAAGCAATGTAATCCCACCATCATCGTCTCTCAACAACTTGATATTCAGAATGACATCAGCCACTCCTAAATCCTTCATCTCAAAGCAACGAGATAGGAAATCCTTGACCTCCTTAATAACATTCAGATTTATTCCGAAAATCAGTATGTCATCAACATACAAGCAAAGGATAACTCTCTCGCCCCCACCATGGCGATAGTACACACATCTGTCAGCTTTGTTTACAACAAAGCATGCAGTTGTTAAAGTTCTTTCAAACTTCTCATGCCACTGTTTGGGTGCTTGCTTAAGTCCGTACAAAGACTTCAGCAACTTGCACACTTTCCCTTCCTGACCATCTATTACAAACCCATCTGGTTGTTCCATATAAATTTCCTCGTCCAACTCTCCATTTAGGAAAGCAGTCTTAACATCCATTTGATGAACGGGAAGACCATGTGAGGCAGCTAGTGAAAGTAGAACTCGAATAGTGGTCAGTCGAGCCACAGGTGAGTAAGTATCAAAGAAGTCTTCACCTTCCTTTTGGGTATAACCCTTAGCCACGAGCCGAGCCTTGTACTTTTCAATAGTACCATCAGGCCTAAGCTTCTTCTTGAATACCCATTTGCATCCTATAGGTTTGCACCCATAAGGACGATCAGTTATCTCCCTAGTTTTATTCGCCAAGGTGGAATCCATCTCGCTACGATCCGCTTCCTTCCAGTAGTCAGCATCTTCAAATGCATAGGCCTCTGAAATAGAACTGGGAGTGTCATCTATGAGATACACAAGAAAATCATCACCAAAGGACTTTGCAGTCCTCTGTCTCTTGCTCCTAGTAGGAACTTCATTGTTTTCCTCCACCTTTTGTCAAAACACCATTCATTTCACATAGATCTGAATGTATGAGCTCTAGTTTCCGCAGTCGTGTGAGACTTACGAGGTTGCTTAGCTTGCACACACACTTGACACTTAGATCCCTTGATAGTGGTGAAACTAGGGATTAAGTTCAACTTCGCTAGTCGCGACATGCAATCAAAGTTAACATGACAAAGACGTGAATGCCACACATTTGATTCACTATTGTTGCAAATATGATTAACAACTTTATTGCAAACGTCTGATAAGGATAAACGAAACAGGCCTCCTGACTCATAACCTTTACCAACAAATGTTCCATACTTGGGTATTACAAATTTATTGACGGAGGGGACATAATGCACGTTCTTCAGCCGCACGATCTTCCCTGAAGTAAACTTCAGATCGACCATGCCAACACCACGAACAGAAGCACTTGAACCGTTGCCCATCAGCACGGTTGAAGTCCCTGCGTTCTGATTGGCGGCGGCGGCGGAGCGCGCGTGGATGTCCCTCTTGATGGGCCCTTTAGTACCGGTTGGTCTGGCCAACCGCGACTAAAGGACTAACCTTTAGTCCCGGTTGGTCTGGCCAACCGCGACTAAAGGCCTTCGGGCCAGCCTGAGGACCTTTAGTCCCGGTTGGCCAGGCCAACCGGGACTAAAGCCCCTCCCGTCCGCCAGCTGTCGACCGAGCGCGCTGGGCCCAGATAGTTGGTCGCGGGTCTTCTCCCGAACCGCGACTAAAGACCCCTTTGGTCGCGGTTCGATTATTTTGGGGACTAATGGGGGCGTATGAAAGCCTCTTTTTCTACTAGTGGTGGTTCGTAGATGCAGGTTCACATGCATGCCACGTGCGTACGTCCTGGCTTTGTTGCGTGGTGTGCACTGTCACTGTGCGTACGTATCTCCTACTCTACGATAATTAACTCGCCTCCGAGCACGCTAAGTCCGCCCCCTATGAGTAGGTGCTGACGTACCGATAGCTATCGCTCGCAACCACACACCATCGATTGATTGTTGGTGGGTCGATCTGCGTGCGGACGTACGTTATGGCAGCAATCATGCATCTCCTATGCACCTACGCACAAGTCTTTCTTTATTAATTTCTTTTTCCCTTCAGACTTGATAGTACATCCATTTTTTAGCCCTGCACAATCATTAACAAGATCTTCTCTCAACGAACTAACGGCCTGTATCTATTTCGGAGAGCTGTTTGTTAAATCTTATTTTATTTTTATTTGAAGTTGTTAGAGCATCTACAGCCGGACTAGGCAAATACGGGCCCTAAAACGCCCGCGGACGAGCCGAGCGCGTCCACTGGCACTGACTGGTCACTCCTCAAATCGTGTCGTCCACATTCGTATATCTCATTTTCGATCCCCTATATCCATACTAAACCATACAATATCGATCAAACTACGTAGATCAGCAAACAGACATAGGCAAGCACAATACGTTCACTAAAGATCACGAACGGATGTTCAAAAGACCTGATTGCTAGATAGCTGAACCCGAGAGTTGGATGAAGTGGGGACGATCGAGGGATAGTAGTAGTATGTATTGAGCGAGCTACCTACCTTGTGCAGAACAAAGCAAACAAGGCGAGAGGCTGATCAAATGATTTATGTGCGTTGGGAGATGGGAGGAGGCGGCAAGTATTTAAGGACGTGCGGGAGCAGGGTTCCTGATCCCCGCAAAAAAAAGGGAGCAGGGCTCACGTGCAAATATCTCGTCTAGGCATATGATTGAAGCCTAGAGGTGTGCCATATCAAGTACTCCCTTTCCTCCAAAATAGACGATGCTTTTTTTAGAGAAAAACAAATTGAGATGTATTATATTAAGTCTATGAATTATATATGTTTACTAGCCTTCCAAAGTTGAATGACCCACATCAGCCACCACATTTTACATACGTCAGATGGAGGTGGCGATTGTTTTTCACTCTGGATCTTGAGAACTGGTACTCAAAGGGCATTAGATATTCACGTCGTATGATGTTATTGGCCTCACTTGAGATCTGGTACTCAAAGAGCATTGAAAAGTCTGAAAGAGTATTGAGCGTTGTCCGCAGTATTGCAATGGGTAATTACTTCATCGAGGCGGGTCCTTGCAACTATTGCGTTGACTTGGTGTTCCTCTTGGGCTTCTTGTGTTTGGTGTATCTATTGCGTTCCGACTGGTGGTTGAACTACTATATGGGAAGACGGACGGGACCCCGGGGCTGGTGAATCCACAAACATTTGGGCCCACAATTGAATCCCAAGGGAGAGTTACAAATGGCCTATCACTTCTCTAATTAATGTTGACAGTGTACGAAAGCTATCCAAGATCAGTGTCGCAGAGTACATGGGCGTTGTCTTCCAAAGCTATCCTACTAGCCTTCCAAAGCTATCCTACTAGCCCTGGCTATGAGAGAGGGGCTAGCTCTAGCCGAGGATCTGAACCAGAACCTTATTCATGTTGCATCGGATTGTAAGGGGGTGATAGAAGAAGTTCACAACAGAAGTGGTGCTGCATACAGAGAAATCATCCAGGAGATCAAACTACACTTATCAACTTTTATTTCATGTAATATAATTCACGAATTTAGGAACTCAAATGTTGAGTCTCACAATTTAGCGAAGCATACTTTGACTTTGGGAGCTGGCCGCCATGTTTGGTTAGGCCAGCCCGGTGGTATTCCTTTCGTCCCCGTAAATATTGTGGTGGTTGAATAAAAGCTTCACGAGATGGCCTAAAAAACTAAATAAATCCCAAGTCAGCGCTTAATTTTAACTATTATTGCAAGGATCATTAGGCTCCTTATCCAGCCCTATGACCGCGCATTAGCCGCACTATGTGCCGATTGGTCTACTAGCCTTTTTACAAAGGACGGAAAGGAGGGCATGCATGCTAGTACTATAGTAGAAAGTTGGCACATGCAGGTTTGAGGTTTCTAATTTTTATATATATATGCAGGTTTGAATTAATGCCGAACAAGTAACCGCTTCGTGTGGAAACAAATAAAGGGTGTGGGCGACTTGCAAAATCTGACATTGGTGCGTCCGGGAGATACTCCCTCCATTTTTATTTACTTTGGATATTAGAGTTGACGGAAGTCAAACTCATAATATTTGACCAAATTTATAGAAAAGACTATAAACATTTACCATAACAGATCTATATGATGTGAAAGTACATTCAATAATGAATCAATGGTATTAATTTATTATTGCATATGTTAATATTTTTGTCTATAAACTTTATCAAAGTTTATAAAGCTTGACTTTGACTAAAACTAATATACAGAGTAAATAAAAACGAAGTGAGTACTACATAATTTTGCAAAACTGAATGTCCTTTCAATAGGCCACTATTCCATGGGAGAGCATATTGTCCTTTAATGATTGTGTAGGTCCAATAAATGGACGTATCTAGTCTGACGTGAAAAAGAAAATAATAAAGAAAGACTTGTGCGTACGTGCATAGGACACGGATAGCTACCATAGCGTACGTGCACATGCATAAGGATCATAGGTCCGTCTTCGTGAGCGATAGCTATCGTACATCCAGGGATTATTTGAACGCACATGGTGGACGCAGCGAGCGAGAGGTGAGTCAATTCTGGTAGCAGTACGGATGACAGTGCACCGCGCAACAAAACCACCACGTAAGTACGTGGCAACAGGAGATACATGTGAGCTTGCATCTACAGATGCCAACAGGACCCATTTGATTTGTCAAGGCTTCACAGAACCGGTGTTTGGTAGTACTAACAAATTAACACGGACGTACCTGGTCACGAACGACGACAAAGACCGGCAGTGCTACGCGTGAGAACACTCCTTCGCAGTCGCGCTCGACGTTGTCGGTCAGGTGCAAAGGACCCACCCGCGTGTGCCTGCACCCTCCCCTTGAATTCAACTTGTGAGCCCAGCAGAGGAGCCCACGCAAGTAAAGAAAGACTTGTGAGGCCAGCACATGCAGATGCTGTCCCCTCCACGTACCATGATTGATCAATCCAGCGGCCTACTTGATGGGATGTGTATGTGTATACATATCATATGTGAGCCGACGGAGTGTGTACCCAGCTATTCAATGCCGGTAGGCGCTACGTACATACGCACACGACGTAACAAAGCCAGCATCACATGCATGTGTACTTGCATCTAGAGTATGGTAACAAATTCACACGGACGTACCTAGTTACTAACGATGACAAAGCCCGACAGTGCTACAAGTGACTGAGAAGATCCTTTCGCAGTCGCACGTTGAACACGTTAAACACTGTTGGTCAAGTCGCCCCATAGGTAATCTCTTCCCCATGAATGTAAACCGGTGGGGCCTGGCGTGTCCTTCAGTGTCTCTCATCCTATCTATTATATTATTAAATTGATAGAAAACCAACGATGAGGATTAACCATCACGAGGCCTTCAGCTGCAGACGGCCATGCCACGTGCCTCCTATTTGCCGGGTGCCTTCTACAGGGCTAGTCAACGGAGTGTATATGCAGCTAGTCAATGCTGGTAGTGGTAGGCGCTACGTACGTACGCACATGACGCAACAAAGCCAGCATGATATGCATGTGTACTTGCATCTACAAGTGCCAACAGAACCCAACGTACGAGAATTGTCAAGCTTCATGTGACCGTGGTAACAAATTAACACGGACGTACCTGGTTACGAACGATGCCAAAGACCGGCAGTGCTACATGCGACCGTGGGAAGATCCTTTCGCAGTCGCTCGTCGCTCGTTGAACGTGCGGTCTAGCTTCACATGTTAGACGCTGTCGGTCAAGTCGCCCCATAGGTAATCTCCGATCCCCATGAATATAAATCGGTGTGTCAGTTTTTCTCGCCCTATTTTTGTTAAAAAGAAAAACTTGAGTTTGTAACCTTCTGTCAGAAATCGAGCACCTCAAGATATTCAGTATGTGCTACTCCATAAATGACTAAGCTAATGTTGCTATTACCTCCTGCGAGGTAAGATGTTGTTAATGATTGTGTATTGGTAATGTGGAACTTTTAGTTCCGCAAACAAGAAAGTACTAAATTATAGTGGTATGAAATCATGAAGGTATAAATAATGTAATACTCCCTCCGTCACAGTTTACAGGGCGCACTTCAACAATCTCTCGGACCAAGACGATTAGCGATTGGACTGAAAAAGAGTATCAGTAGTTATAGCATGACGCCTATTACTAGAGAAATTAATGCATACACACATGCATGTACTGCTTCCACCCCGCGTACACACATCCATGCAATTATTTTACTCCGTGTACACTCCTACATGGACAGAAAATTGTGGGCCTTATTACGGCCATTAAAGCAAAGGCGCCTAAAATCCCTCCGGTGGTGGAAATGCATGAGAATTGAATCGCGTCGTGTAAACTGTGATGGAGGGAGCACATAGTTTCAGTTCTAATAAATGTTATATTTGCCGCCTTCGCGGTTTTGATTTCTCACAAGTTAATTAGTTGGCACAAGCACATATTTTCTTGCACTGTTGTTGTAGGAAATATAATTTTAATTACTACTCCCTCTGTCGCATAATATAGGATGTGATTACAACCAATATGTGAGTACATATGTGTTCCACATAAAAAATATGTGAGTACATCGATTGTCATAGCATCTAATATTATAGGATGGAGGGAGTTGTAAAGAAAGACTTGTGCAAATGGACATTCCTATGCAATGAAAATGAAAAGCATCTTATATTACAAACGAAAGTGAAGGCAACAATGTACATTCGTATGCAATGGAAATGCAAGCACCAATCAATAAAAACGGAAAGGGATAAGAAGGAACTATATAGCATGTCTTTAATGGTGGAGGCATTTTCGCTCCCGGGAGCGTTTTCTCTGGATGAACAGTAACTGGAAAAAAAAGTTTGGAAGAGAGGTGTTGGAAGTGTCACAAGCGACAGCGGCACCCAGTGGGTCCGGCTAGTGGTTGAACAATAGGTGAAGACAGGCGGGATGCCGGGGCTGGTGAATCCACAAACATTTGGGCCCATTATTGGATACCAAGGGAGAGTTACAAACGACCTACCACTTCTCTAATTCAAGCTCCCGCACCACCCCCTCCCGCCCCCACACAAAAAGTCTACGAGCTTATTGAGCCGACTAGTGCGTTGCAAGAGCTTTAGTTCAATTTTTATGCCGTTTGATGCTGAAGCACTACTTAAGATCCCATTGTGTACTAGGAGGATCGAGGATTTCTGGGCATGCAGTGAAGAACCTTGAGGCAACTTTACTGTGGGATCAACATACCACATGTTGGTCCGGACTAAGCAAAACAGAGAGAGCTGTCTAGAAGGCCGTGAAGAAAGTAAGGGGTAGAAGTCAATCTGGAAAACTTCAGGTTTCGTCGAAGCACAAGATATTTATTTCACGGTTGGCTAGGCACTCAATCGCATCAGGAGAGGTTCTCCATCGTCGTCACATTGCCACGACCGGAGCTTTGTAAGTTGAGCAGCGTATATGATACATGGAATACAAAAGCTATCCTAGATCAGTGTCACGGAGTACATGTGCGTTGTCTTCCGAAGCAGTCCTAGACCCGTTCAGTGTACACCAAGAAGAGAACGCGAAGGGCTGCATCTTCGATGTGCAGGGAGCGTTGTCATTGGAAGATTTTACCATCTTTGTAGTGACCATGTGGGCGAACTGGGGTGCCCATAGGAAAGAGCAATACATTCATGTACTTTCATGACCCCAGATGCTATACATGACTTCATCTCCTTGTACATAAGAAAGCTACAAGTGCTCACTCACAACAGGGTGTCCCATGGGAGTGCAACTCCTCGTTCGACTGGATGTCTGGCACCTCCTGAACATCATGCAAAGCTGAACGTGGGTGCAACAGTTGCCGGAGGGGGTCGAACGGAGTGGTCGATGCCATTTGCAAGGATCATGCAGGAAGATTTATGGGAGCTTCGGCTTTTATTTTCACCAATATTGAAGACCCAACTACTTTAGAAGCCCTAGCTATCAGAGAGGGGCTAGCTCTAGCCGACGAGCTGAACCAGACTGTATTCATGTGGCATCAGATTGCAAGGGGTGGTAGAAGAAGTTCACAACGGAAGTGGTGTTGCATAAGGAGCAATCATTCAGGAGAGCAAACTACACTTATCTACTCTTATTTCATGTAATATAGTTCACGAATTTAGGAGCTCAAATGTCGAGTCTCACGATTTAGCTAAACATACTTTGACTTTTGGAGCAGGCCGCCATGTTTGGTTAGGTCAGCCCGGTCGTATTCCTTTCATCCCTATAAAGATTGTGGCGGTTGAATAAACGTTTCCCGAGAATGCCTAAAAAAAGAAGCTACTCCCTCCATTCCAAAATATAGTGCGCCCATGCTTCCCGAGGTCCAACTTTGACCATAAATTTAACCAACAAGACCGACTGCGGCGGGAGAAAAAAATTATATAATTGAAAACTTCTTTTGAATATGAATTCACTGGTATAATTTTTGCTCCTGCCGTAGTCGGTCTCGTTGGTTAAATTTATGGTCAAAATTGAAGTACTAAAATAGAGGAAACACTATATTTTGAAAAGTACATAATTCTGCCAAACTGAATGTCCTTTCAATAGGCCACTATTCTCCGGAGAACATGTTGTCCTTTAATGATTATGTAGGTCCAATAAATGTATGTATCAAGTCTGTCGTGAAAAAGAAATTATAATAAAGAAAGATTTGTGCGTACGTGCATAGGACAGGGATAGCTACCATAGCGCACATGCACATGCACAAAGATTGATGGTCCGTCGTCGCGAGCGATAGCTATCGTACGTACAATGATTATTTGAACGCACGGGGTGGACGCAGCGAGCGAGTGGCGAGTCTATTCTGATAGCAATACGGATGACAGTGCGCCACGCAACAAAGCCAGGACGTATCGTACGTGGCCAGAGGGCATACATGTGAACATGCATCTATGAATGCCAACAGAACCCATTGAAATTGTCAAGGCTGGAGACCTAGCCCCCGCGTCGTCCCCCCGCGGGCGACTCGGGCGGCGGCGCGGCTCCCCCCCTACCGCCCCCTCCTATCCGCCTCCCCACCCTCCCCCGCCCTCGCTGCCGGCCGCAGCCGTCGGGGCAAAGCCCCTCGCGGTGGTTGGCGGCGGGGCCCCTCTTTCTTCGCCGCTCGGGGGTGTCCGGTGCGGGGCGGCCTGCTCCGGCCGTGGCGCCGGGGGTGCGCAGGGCCTGGCGGTGCGGCGGCGGCGGCTCCCGACGGCGACGTGCGAGCGGCGGCGTGGTGGGCGATGGCGGCGGCGCGGTGGCTGCTGCCCGTGGTGGCGGCGGTGGATCGGATCTGGTGGACCCCTTCTCTACCGGCTTCGGCTCGGTCTCCCTCTCCTCTCGGTCGGGGCTGGAGTTGGGCTGGAGCTGGTGGAGGTGTGAGGCGTGCCGGCCGGATTTGACGCAACTTCTCCGGCAGGCGGCGCGGGTTGGGGCAGCGGCCGGGTGTGGCTAGTGCTCCGGCCGTGGGCGGCGGCGCGGGAAGGTCCGGGTGGTGGCCTTCCGGGGGCGTGGCGGCTACACGGTGGCCGGCAACGTTGCCCGCGGCGGTGGCCGGCTTGTCCGGCGTCGGCTCGTCTGCGGTCGAGCTGTTTCGACCTTGCTTCATCTTCTCGTCGTCCGGGCTCTACTTGACTCAAAGGGCTGGCCCGCTCACTAGTAGAAAAAGGGCCTTTAGTCCCGGTTCATAAGGGCCTTTAGTCCCGGTTCTGGAACCGGGACTAAAGGGTCGTTACTAAAGCCTCCCCCTGCTTTAGTCCTGGTTCTTACACGAACCGGGACGAAAGGCTAGTGCTCCGGCCGTGGGCGGCGGCGCGGGAAGGTCCGGGTGGTGGCCTTCCGGGGGCGTGGCGGCTACACGGTGGCCGGCAACGTTGCCCGCGGCGGTGGCCGGCTTGTCCGGCGTCGGCTCGTCTGCGGTCGAGCTGTTTCGACCTTGCTTCATCTTCTCGTCGTCCGGCCTCTACTTGACTCAAAGGGCTGGCCCGCTCACTAGTAGAAAAAGGGCCTTTAGTCCCGGTTCATAAGGGCCTTTAGTCCCGGTTCTGGAACCGGGACTAAAGGGTCGTTACTAAAGCCTCCCCCTGCTTTAGTCCTGGTTCTTACACGAACGACGAAAGGCCCTCCACGTGGCCGCTGCCTGGAGGTCCACCTTTAGTCCCGGTTGGTAACATATCTGAATTATTTTAACCTTCAATCTCTAATCACCCCTCATCACTGCTCAATTTAATCTCTAATCTCTAATCACCCCTCATCATTCCAAATCATCTAACTTCCCGGACGGTCACCCATCCTCTCACTACTCCAGCCTGAGCACGCTTAACTTCCGGGTTCTATTCTCCCTCGTTTCCAAGTCTGCACTTGTTGTTTTCCTGGCAATAATAATATGTCAATCCTATTAACCCTCAGGAATTTAGCTTGAGCATGAAGTCACACATTTCACTCTTTGAGTTTGAAACTATTGTTCTAAAAAACAATAATTATTTAGTAACACTAATATTTGTTGAATAAGTAGTTTGACCATAGTTTGACCACAGTTTGACCAGATTTGACCAAAATTCAAAAAAATTGAAATAATTATTTAGTAACACTAATATTTCTTGAATAACTAGTTTGACCATTGTTTGACCATACTTTGACCAAAATTCAAAAAAACTGAAATAATTATTTAGTAACACTAATATACTTGAATAATTATTTAGTAACACAAATACTTCTTGAATAAGTAGTTTGACCATAGTTTGACCAGATTTAACAAAAATTCAAAAAAAAAACAGAAATTTGAGCATAACTCTTTTTCGTTTTAGAATTTGAGGATTCTAAAAATTTGAGGATTTTCGTGCTGAACATTTTGATACATTTTCCCTACACTTTTTGCAAAACATGTCCAAATTTAAGTTTTTAAATTTTTCTAACTAGTGCATGTAGTAACATAACTACATCTGGAAGGATTTTAATTTTTGAAGTTTTTTATCATTTTCTTTTGCTTTTTACAAAACTGAAAAGGCGATCCACGACGGGGGGGGGGGGGGGGGGGTAGAGTTTGAAAATGGGACCTTTAGTACCGGTTCGTGCCATGAACCGGTACTAATGCCTCAAACCCATTAGTACCGGTTGGTGGCTCGAACCGGGACTAAAGGTCTAACCTTTACTACCGGTTGGTGCCACGAACCGGTACTAATGGGCATCGCACCCTTTAGTCCCGGTTCATGGCACCAAACTTGACTAAAGGTCCCATTTGAACCGGGACTAATGCCTGTACGGTGCCCTAGCCGCTCGAACCGGGACTAATGCTCACATTAGTCCCGGTTCGTAATGCAACCGGGATTAATGCTCTTTTCTGGCCGAACCAAAACTCTGTTTTCTACTAGTGGCTCCCAGCTGCGGTCCATCGCACGTCGCGCACCTAGTGCCGCGGGACCGAGCTAGTCTCGCGCCCGGCAGCAGGACCGAGCTCGTCTCGCGCCCGGCGGCAAGATCGGGCTCGTCTCGCGCCCGGCAGCAGGACCGAGCTCGTCTCGCGCCCGGCGGCAAGATCGAGCTTGTCTCGCGCCCGGTGCTGCAGGACGGGGCGATGGTGGCCATCTTTGGCGGCCTATTAGGTCTCGGCGCTGGGGGCCGCTCAGGGGTGCGAAAGGCCGAGCCTTTCCACTCGTCTCTTTGGTTGGTGTAGCGGCGGGTCTCGGGCGAGGTGGCGTCTTGGTCTTGGATGCGGGGGCGGCGGCCCTGGTGGCGGTAGCCCGGTGCTCATGGACAGAGCCTGTGGCTGGGTGCTGCCCGACTGTCATGGCCATGTGGGCGGCGTGATGGCCGGGGTGTGGTGTTCGGTGGCGGTGAGTGCTGGTCGGGGTGAAAACCTGTTCTATCCCCGGATGGACCGGCGGCGGCGAAGCTCGTTCCCTTCTTGAAGGCGTCGCCGCGACTCTCATTGCCCGTTGTGTTGCTCCAGGGGAAACTCTGACCCTCGGGTCGGGCGGTGGCGGCGCTCCGGTGTCGTATCCTTCCTGAAGGCGCCGCCTTGGAGTCAACGGTTCGCCGTATGCGGCTTCATCTCTTCGTAGCTAGGGGTGGTGTTGCTGCGCTCAGCGCTTATGTATCATGCCTTGGGTGTGTGCGTGTGTGGTGGTGTGAGTTTGTACTGCCATGTTGATGATCGTTGCTTTATTTATAAAGCGGGGCGAAAGCCTTTTTGGGTAATTGTCAAGGCTTCACAGAACCAATGCTTGGTACTAACAAATTAACACGGACGTACCTGTGTTAGAAATAATACTTTAGGTTAACACTAAATTGGATCTGGATCTTTGGATTTAAATACCAGTACATATGCGGAAACGTGTGAACTTACAGGTGCTTGCCAAAGTCCCATGCTCTTGATGCAGCCCCTACTCATTGCAGCCCGTGACAATAGTTGGCAAAGCTGAACAGCATCTGAGTGAATACCCCATGGCCGAAAGCGTGAATCATAGACAATAATTGGTAGAAGACGACCAAAACGCTACCGTCACTAGAGATGGCCGGCATGGGCAGCGGCCGGTCGGTGTAGATGGTATCAGGCAGCCGCCGGCACAGCCTTGCGGTGGCCAGGGATGCTGATGGCCTTCTAATCCCTTTGTGCTCCCTTATAGGATCGGCCTTTAGAAGTTTGTTGGGGTTATCTCATGTATGTGTTTGTCATTGCCCAAGGGGCACCACCTTTTCTTTTTATACTTGGTGCTAAGGGAAGAGGGACCAAACCAAAAATTGCCTTTTTCTGTACCTTGAATCATAGCACAAAACCTGGAGAAGAGCTCCCCTTTTTTCTCGGTCCGTTATGAGCTGAGACCAAATTCCAACAACCTGGTCACAAACGACAGTGCTACGTGTGGCAACATTCCTTCAAAGTCGCAGTCGCACTGGACGTTGTCGGTTCAGGTGCAAAGGAACCACCCACGTGTGCCTGCACCCTCCCAGAATCTCTGCCATCCCCTTGAATTCAACTTGTGAGACCATCAGAGGAGCCACGCAAGTACCCCGCTCTCACACTTGTGGGCTAAGAGCATCTACAGCCAGGTGCCGAAACTCGCCTCATACACCCGTGCAGGCCGCCCGGTCACTGACCGGTCATGATTTTTTGACCCATACGAGCCCCTCAAACGGGCCTCAAACGGCCGGGCTTGCCGGCATACTCGTATCCAGCTCAAATATGGGGTGGATATGTGGGCGTCCAGGCGTTTCCGTCACGTAGGACTGACGATGGGGTCCCATGCGGACTCGCCAGGAAACTCGGCGGTCCGACAGAGGCCTCCTCCGTCGCCGCGGTGTGAACAACACGTGGCGCCGCTCTGGCTTGCCGCCCAAGGCCAAATCCGGCTATTTAATTCTGCCGGCGTCCCCAACCCTAGCCCATCCACCTCCTTCCACTTTGCGCCACCACCCGAGCCCATCCGCCTCCTCACCCCTACTCTCCCACGCTCTACGGCATCGCCATGGTCCGGCGGCTGGTCACCACGTACGCTATGCTCACGCCGGAGTGCCAGAGGTAGATCATGGAGGAGATCCAGACAAGGCGCACCGTCCGCATCGCTGTCGGGCTGCCTCTGGACTCGCCAGAGCCGGAGGAGGACGAGGAGCAGCAGCCGGACTGGGACGAGGGAGAGCCGCTGTCGGAGCCGATGGAGGTGGTGGATCTTGAGGAGGACGAGGCAGAGCTGCCGGAACAGGGGTTGAACAGGGCGGAGGCGGAGTTCGTCGTCGCCCAAGCCGCGAAGATGGCAGATCAGCAGACCATCCTGGAGGCCATCCAAGATGAGCCCTACGTGGAGGCCAACCGTCAGTTTCTCCGGCAGGAGCAGGAGGCGTCCGAAGCGCTCTTCGGTGAACTTGGCGCTGAGATAGAGGAGGAGGAGGAGGCCGGCGTAGAGGCGCCGGAGCTCGGGAGCTGCCACTGCCGCCCATGCTGCCGGAGCCGGGCACGGAGATTGTCGACATCTCCGACGAGGAGTAGCTAGATCTCTATGTAGTACGTAGGTTTTAATGTCTGCATGCTTTTGTATGGATTTAAGAATCTAGCATGAGACGTCCAGATGCAGTGGTATTAATTTGAGAAGTGCCTGGTCACTGCCGGTGGATGCGCCAGGGCCATCCGCGTGAGGAGTTATATTTTGTCATATGCGGCTGTAGATGCTCTAAGAAATGAATGTACATATCTACTATTCCCTTAGTTCATAATATAAAAGCATTAGCGTTTTTTGACACTACATTAATGTAAAAACCACTTTTATATTACTGAGACGGAGGGAGTAGTAAGGAAAGACTTGTTTTAAGTGCATAGGACAGGATAGCGACCGTAGTATACATGCGCATGCAAATCGACGGAGGAACAAACAACGAGGCTGTGCCTTCCACCTACCACGATCAATCAATCCAGCGGCCCTCACCCAGTCAATCGTAGTACTATGAATTTATCGTTACGGACGGCAAGATTCAACAAACAATCAATTGGTGTGTGGCCTCAAGATATCTATCGTCGTCCCACAGTGAGCTGCCTACGTACTTGCTCGGATGTGTATGTGTATACATATGTGAGCCCACGGAGTGTGTACACAGCTAGTCAATGCTGGTCACGCCTTCACGCGTTAGACTCTGTCGGTCAAGTGCAGAGCGCCCAACAACGTGTGTCGCGCCGTCCCATAGCTAATCTTTTTTTTTTGCCGGGAGAATAAATATTAGTCCTTCAGTATCTCTCACCCAATTTTTTGTTAAAAAGAAAAAACTAGACTTTGTACGCTTCTGTCCCAAATCGAGCGCCTCAAGATATTCACTACTACTACATAAATAACTAGACTAATATTTGCTATTAGCTCCCGCGAGGTAAGATATTGTTAATGATTTTGTATTGGTAATGTGGAACATTTAGTTGGCAAATAAGGAAATAAATTATAGCGGTCTTAAATCATGAAGGTATAAATAAGGTAATACATAGTAGTATCAGTTCTAACAAATGTTATATTTGCCACCTACCCAGCATTGATTTCTCACAAGTTAGTTGGCAGAAGCAAGTTTTTTTTTTATTTGCATTGCTGTAGTAGAAAATAGAATTTCAATTATTACTCTCTCTGCCACATAATATAAGATGTTATTACCACCAATATGTGAGTAGATCGGTCCTCATAACATCTTATATTACGCGATGGAGGGAGTATTAAGTCATTACTTAAGAAAATAATGCCAATTTTTTAATAATAAATAACCATGCAGTTGGTTGCCCCCCCCCCCCCCCCGCGGGCGACTCGGGTGGCCACCCAACCCTAGCCGCCACCGCCGGCCGCCATCCACCCCTCTCCTCCGCCGCTGCCGAAGGACGTCGTGAGGCAAAGCCGCGTGGCTGACGGCAGCGGCGGGGGTCCTTTCGCGTCAGCAGGCGGCTCTCGGGCACGGGCGGGGGTCTCTCTTGCTAGCCGACGCGCCGATCTGAGGGCTGGTGCCTGGATCCGGCGGCGGCATGGAGCTACGCGTGCGGGCGCGGAGCTGCGAGTGGGTGGCGCTGGGCGGAGGCTTGGGGGCGCGGTGCCCCGGGCGCGAGAGCGCGGACTACTCGCTGACTCGACAGCGGCGTCCCGTGGTGGGTGGCACTGGTGTGGGGGCTTGGGCGCGGCGATTTGGCTGGGTTGGCGCGCAGTATGTGGCCGATGCAGCTCCTGGTGCCCTGTCGCCCCAGATCTGCGCGTGCGGCGGCGTCTTCTTGTGCACCCTCTCCCGCCTCTCCGTTCTTGCGCGCTGGTGGCACTAGCTGCCGGCTTTCGGGCCGGTCCAACTTGTGCGGGGGAGGGGGAGGTGGAGGGAGTCCCAGGATCCACGCGACGGTGCTTTGCGTCGTCTTCTCATGGTGCAGTGGGGGTGCTACTCTCCCCTCTCGGGGCCTACTGCTGCAGTCGGAGGTGTGCCAGGTCTTGGATTTTGAGGTGATGGCCGAGTGTTTGGCTCCAGGTGAAAACCTTGCAAAAACTTCTATTGATGCCAGTAACGGCGACGCCATTTGGCGTCGTTCTCCTCCTTTGGGGCCTTGCTGAGGAGTTCAGTTCACTCAAAATCCCTCGAGTCTGGTTTCTCCGGGTGTAAGCCCAAGATCTAGTTATGCTAGATCGGGCGACGACGGCGTCAGGGGCGTCGCTACCTCCTTGCAGGCGTCGTCTTGGAGACAATGACTATTAGTGGTAACCGATGACTCGCGGGGGTGGCGGTGGAGTGTGGCTGTGTTGGTGGTGGTGCGGCCGGCTCGGGGTCGACGGTGGTTTTGTGCTCTTCTTTGGCGGTGTTCGTGCTCGAGTGCTTCTTGGTGTGTCTCTGCTAGGCGGTGCCCTACGACTACGCCGGTGGCACACAGGTGCTGTGGCGTCGTCTCGGCCCCGCGTGCCCTTTCGAATGTACCCCCGACACAGGTGGTGTCGCGGCGTTGTGCAGTCTCGGATGCCGATTGCGTCAACGGTGCAGTGTCGTGGTTTGGTCTGCTAGCCGACGCCCCTCGACTACATCGGTGGCACACAGGTGCCGTGGCGTCATCTCGGCCTCGCGTGACCCTTAGAATGTGCCCCATGACACAGGTGGTGTCGCGGCGTTGTGCAGTCTCGGTTGCGTGGAGTCTTTCGATTGCGTCGACGGTGCAGTGCCGTGGGTTGGTCTCGGTGAGCCGATGCCTCGATTATGCCGGTGGTGCTCTTTGTTGAGTTTTGTTGACCCTCTTTGTTCTCACCTGCTAAGTGTGTTGTTAGTGTGTGTCTTTTTTCTTTATCTCTTCCCCCTGTGCCCCCTGTACCTCTGGTTCACTTGAACCTATCTTGCAAAAAAGGCTGCAAAGCCTTATATGCAACATGAATACAATTCAGGTGGGAAAACTCCCCCCCTGAAAATTCAAAAATAAAAAAAAACATGCAGTTTTGCATATGATTTGTCACAGTGTACTGACAAATAATTATGATTTTTCACAAGGTTGTCGGTAGAAATGTCCACTAATTTTTATTTATGACAAGGTAACTGGCAGAAACCATATGCACAATAGACATAAAGCATCTATTTTGAAAGATAGGCTATTAATCTGTCAACAGTATTTTCTGTTTATCCATCTATACTTACATATTTATATAGTCAAATGTACCCTTAATACACCGATACCAGCTTCTTGAAATTTCTTCTATGTTCTTTAATAATATTTTTGAAAGCTCACTTCTTCGCTTGTTACAGAAGAGGAAAAACTGGCCCAAGGTTTGTGCAAAGAAACAACCTCGTTAATAGTATGCTTTCTACACGTGTCGCTTGGACTATAAATTATTAGTTGTGTGATGATTTCAGCTCAATTTTGCGGGGATGATTCTGGAGGACTGGGTGGATCAACCGGATCCGATGCGGGGAAGTGAGAGCAGTGTCGTGCAAATGCCTTGTTGCCGGCGATGGCAAGAGCCGGGAACGGCGATGTATGCGGACGTCCTTAGATTCTCAAAAGCATCGTTGTGGTGTTGTGCTCCTCTACTTTTCCTAGGCTTTGGGCCCCTTGGGAAACGTCGGATTTTTGTTTTCACCGAGTCGGATGATGACGATACCAAGACTAGTCACAATGGATAGTAACTTAGAAATACGTTACTATCTCTACAGTGGGTAGTAACATATGTGTGGTGTCATGTAACACTTTATTTATTACTCCCTCTTTTCCGGTTTATAGGACTCAAATCTGAAATCTCATCAACCAAGGCACATGGTGAGTGGTATCTCGTGCTTTACAAAACCACTCAAACTAAATTGATGCATTAACTAGGATTAAGTACACTGCATGCATGCTTGGCCACTAGATGAGTAGAAGCATTACATGCATTGGTGAGTTTTTCTTAATTCTTGCATGCGAAGATTTAATGCGCCTCGAAATCTCAAAAGGAGATGAAGATGAGCCCTTTAAATTGAAAAAATGAAAAATTTGAGATAAGCCTTATAAACCGGAAAGGAGGGAGTAAGTTGTAGACTCATCTTCTCTTGGTATGTGTGATATTACAGTGGGGAGTAGCTATGTTATCACATGCCTCTCTTTCCTTATTAATTATTGGTCACATCATCTGTTTTGCCTAGAGATGTGTGATGTTATCACCTATTTTATTTCCATGGTGGGTAGTCTAATTGGGGCATCATTTTCAGAGTCCGGGCAGCCTTAGAGTAAGTACAATAGACCTGAGTCAGCGGGCTATAAGGAATAAACTAGTATACTTTTGCTTAGTTTGAGGAAAGAGAAGAGGAGAGGGAAGGTAAACGGGCTCTTCATGAAGAGCCAGCTCTAGCACGTGCTCCTAGGCACTTTGAAAGAATGGAAGGTAAGACACATAATAAAAATATAGTACACTTTTTTGATCTACTATTGTACATGTTGACTATAAAATGAGCTGTAAATGACATGGCACTGGCTTATAACCAGCAGCTGGCTATACTATTGACCATGCTCTTAGGGGAACAAATGTGTTTCGTTGCCGACGTGTAGCAAAGGCTAGGTGGATCCGTGAAAGGTCGGGTCGTGGAAAGGTGGTGGCCACTTTGTTGCGGTGGACGTGGAAAGGTGGGAGCTGTGTGACTGAAATGGCTCTATAAATTCCGCAGCCAGCGACGCGGGATGCAGCGGCACAATTCAAAACAAGAGTTCCAAAGTAAAGCAGCTCAACTGCGCCATGCATGCAACTCGAACATCCAGTCTCGAGCTCCAGGGTGAAAGCCTAGGTCTTCACCCAAATTGATTAAACCTGGCAATGGTGATGTTTCTACGTTGTTACCATGTTGACAAAGTGTGGTATTGCAAGCCCTAGAACCAAACAGCCCCTTACTTCTTGATCCTTAAAAAAAAAAATTAGTAAAGGGACGTGGCGATGAAGAAAATGGCTCTATAAATTCCCATGAGGTGCAGCCAACGACGAGGCATGCAGCGGACAACTCAAAAGAAGAGTTTCAAACTAAAGCAGCTCAACTGCGCCATGCATGCAAACAAGACTTCTCCAGCGAAGCAGAAGGAGGGACGTGACATCTCCGTGGACATGTACCCGTTCATACGCAAGTACAAGGACGGCAGCATCGAGCGTTTCCTGCGCAGCCCATTCGTGCTGGCGTCGCCGGATCAGGGCGGCAACCGCGGGGTGGCGACGAGGGACGTCGTCGTCGACAAGGCCACCGGCGTGTCTGTGCGCCTGTTCCTCCCGTCCCGTGCCGCCGACACCGCAGGCAGGAATCGGCTTCCCCTCGTCATCTACGTCCATGGCGGCTCGTTCTGCACGGAGAGCGCTTTCGGGCGGACGTACCACCGCTACGCGACCTCCCTCGCCGCCAGCGCCGGAGCCCTCGTCGTGTCGGTGGAGTACCGTCTAGCGCCGGAGTTCCCCAGACCCGCGGCATATGACGACGCGTGGGCCGCGCTCCAGTGGGCGGCGTCCTCGTCCGACCCATGGCCGGAGTTCCCGCCGTACGGGGTGGACCGGCTGTGGCCGTTCGTCACGGCCGGCCAGGCCGGCAACGATGACCCCCGGATCGACCCTCCGGCCTCGGAGATCTCATCGCTGGCTTGCCGCCGCGTGCTCATCGCCGTGGCCGGGAAGGACACTCTGCGGGACCGCGGCCTCGACCTGGCGGCCCGCATGCGCGATCACGACGCGCCGTGGCCTTGGATGACGCCGGGGCGCCGCGAGGTGACGGTGGTGGAGTCGGAGGGCGAGGACCACGGCTTCCACCTCTACTGTCCGCTGAGGGCCACCAGCAAGAGGCTCATGGGGAGCATCGTGGAGTTCATAAACCAGCAGCCCAGCTCGTCGCCTGCTAATCCTATGGTGCTCGGCGTGCCCACGACGCTGTTCAAGGACGTGTTTGGGTATGGCACGACCATGAAGTCCTGGGGCACACGGTCCAGTATGGCACATAACAGAGCACACGGTTCTGGCGCGCACGGTCCCGTATGGCCATCCAACAAAATCTCAGTTCGACTGCCGATGCCTGCTGGTAAAGCTCATCACAAACAACATCCATTATCTGCTGCGGCTCCGTGGGGTTGTGTGATGAACAAGTTTTTCTAGATGACGGCCAGCCTGATCAACATCCGTTAACTGCTGCTGTATGGCATGGCCAAGAAGTCCTGGAGCACACGGTCCTGTATGCCCTTCTCCTACGTATACTACACTAAATAAAACACAAAGACTCTGCTACGTAGTACTCCATTAATTACTCTATGAGTCGTGTGAGTCCTTCATGCCAAGAGCTGGATTATTAGTTAAGAGGGTCCTATATATTGGTCCCATCCATTGGGATTTGTGGGAGATCAAATTCACAAATGCATGCCAATTACCGGCCAGGGAATTATATGTGAACTTGTCTTGCTTTATCTTATCATTATTTGGTGTCTACTAAATATATATTGTATGTCTTCCTTTAAAAATGTACTATATTGTATACCTAATCATGTTGAACTCTTATTTTGTATTGAATGTTATTGTACATACAATATTAGATTCTCAACCCGTTGCGTGTTCATGGTGCATATTATGTCTTTTTTTTCTTGCACTAGCAAGAGTGCCCGTGCGTTGCAACGGATTAACAGCAAAAGAATCATAAAATTTATAGCCCCACAATGTAGTACTTCCTCAAGCGTCGGTTCGTATCCCTCTCTCGCACTAGCGTGAACGTAAACTAACTACTGGCTGTCGCTCGGAAACCGGAAACCGGTACACCTGGGCCTAACACTCCATCCACTCATCGTATACTCCTGGCGTAGCACTTCCTCGCCATCAATGATATATGCACCTGCATCGTCACATGAATCGATGATATGCAACATATATAGTTGAGCAACAGAAAGAGACAGACTTGGCAGAAAGAGAAACAACATATCATAAGCATAAATAACAAAGTTTATCGTACCCAAAATGCCCTAACTAGAGTGATCTTCACTAGTTGAGGAGGACTGTTTAATTACATCACAAATAAAGTTTCGTCGTGCATAACTCAAAGTTTCGTCATACAGAAAGTATGGACTAAACGGACACATTGTCATATATCGTCAATCACTCCAACATGTCGTGTCATCCATCCAAGTCAGGGAGATAGTCCCCGAGCTTAGTGAAATGCTTCAGGTCGAGACGCTGAGCGGCTACGCGTGTTCGGACGTCTTCCCGCGACATTTGCCCTTCCTCGTAGAACATCCTTGTTTTGTCGAGGACCTCCTTTATGATGATTTGGGTAAGTTCACGCTGGATATGATAGAACTCAGGTCAACGTCGATGATCCGGGATATCTCCTAAGTTCTTTGCCCATTGCAGAATATGGGCATCTCCGGAAGTAGGGGACATGCGAAGGTTCTGCTGATCCCGTCTGTACTCCAGCATGTGGTGTAGGACATAGAATCCATCACTAAGAGTATCACTCGGTTGCTAGATGCAGCAGAAGTCGGTCTTATGGGCGAAGGTGGGCCTACGGTTCATGTCTTCTTGGTCTTGATCTCTCCACCCCGTACGCCGTAGAAAAAGATAGCACTGTCAAGAACAAACTTGTTGTGTGTGTAATCCTTTTTGTTCATGTTCTTCGACGAGTCCAAGTAAAAAGCGTGGCTGCGTAAAATAAGTACACCTCAAATTAGCCTCCACCGTGCAAATGAATTATTGAAATCGAAGCAAGGATATCCGCGCGGATGACTTACATGGGATGATAAGGCACGAGAATCGTATCCTTGTCCTTATTGGCGACGATGAATTCGACGATGTAGTCCCTTGCGTATTCACGGTGCTCTGGGCAGACTGCCAAGAAGCCCTCGTGCATGAAGTACGGGTCAGCGACACAGATATAAGGTATCTGCTCAATCGCGATGATGTAGTTCATGTACAAGGCAAAAAGGAGGACAAATGTAAAATCCAGCTTATTCAAGTGAAACATGTCGAAGATGTAATCGAATCGAAGGAAGAACTTCTCCACGGGGAATGTGTCAACGTACGACCTTTTCCGCGCCACGTTAACTACGTAGAGTGTGTATCCTGGATTTTCCGAGGCGATTAGGCTTTTCTCTCTCCTCAGCACATCGTCATGAAGTCTCCTTAGATCGTTGTATATTTATATACCGCCATAGGATGTTCTTGCTTCGTTCTTTACCTCGGAAAGAGGTAGGACATGACAGAGAGGAAGAGGGAGAGCGAGGAGGAAAGGAAGAGGCACATGCTGGGGTTGAGGATGGCGCTAACGTCGGATAAGCGGCTGAAGAGGTTGAGATTGAAGAAGATAACGGCGAGGATGAACATGAGGGCCAAAATGGCCACCATGGACGCCTAATTTCTCTGGTCGGTGAAGGACGATGTGAGGTTTTGGAAAAATGAGGAAAGGGTGGCGTTGCAGGTCGTGTTCACGCCATTCAACTGAGTGCACCTCTGTATACTCCTTCCATTTCTTTATATAAGGTATATTTGTTTTTCCAAAAGTCAGACATATGCACGTTTGACCGGGTTTTAAGAAAAATATATAAATATTCACAATACGAAATTTATATTATTTGATCCATTATGAAAAGTAGTTTCATATTTTATCTATTAGGTATTGCAAATGTTGTTATTTTATTCTATAATCTTGGTCAAACTTTCAAATGGTTGACTTGCACGGAAACCGATACACCTTATATTTTGGAACGGAGGGAGTATAACTCATTTTGCAGCTAACTCACTAGCTATTTATGAACACAGATTCGGGCGGTATTCTATTAGTCCAGTTTAAGAGAAAGTGCACATATGCAGCTGGCTTGTGTATGTGACATGATCATTTGATCATGGTGCGAGCATGTGGCCTTTCTCTTTTCCTTTCCGATACTTCTCTTTAGCAAAGACCTCCATAAAATATATATTTTGAAGATTACTTTTTAAAATATTTATGATAACCAAACGCAAAGCCCTCTAGCTTGTGTATGTTTCTGGGAAAGATTACGATATACTGCCTGCGTGCTAAGTCCACGGTACCATGCGCACAGACCCAAAAAAAAGAAGTTTTTTCCTGGGAAAAATCTAATAGAACTATTGAGAAATGATCACATATTTCTATTAAATGTCATCCTACAATCACTTAGGGCATCTCCAACAGTCCACGCAATCATTCTTACTAAAAATATGAGACATCAGCTGTGTGACGACGTGTAACAGATAAAACAAAGAGAGAGAAGAAAGCCGTTTCTCCGGTGAGAAACTACTATAAGACATGTACCAAATGTTAGAGTAAAATGAGATTGAAAGAACGTGAATGGACGATTGGTCCAGATTTCTATTAATTCTCTAGTATATATACATTTGGAAGAGATGGGAAGAAGAGGTGCTTGTGTGGAGGCATCCCTCACACTCATTTGCTAATGACGTTTGTCAATTAGCACGTGCTAATTTATTTCTAAAACTCCACCTTGTACAATACCGCTTCTTGAATGATTCATCATCGAAGGGTTCTTGTATATTCATCTTCCAAATTGAGAAATCCTTTGTGTAACTTGAGCCTCTCCCAACAGCCTATGGGGAAAACCCTATGGCTAAAACTCGTCTCCCTCCGCCTGGCTCTGCGCATGCCCTAGTTGGTCTCCGTCAACCAAAGCGCCTTCATCGCCGGGAGATGCGTGCATGACAACTTCCTGTTGGTTCAACAGACAGCACGGCAACTACACAACCTCAAGCTGCCTCGGTTACTCCTCAAGCTGGATATCGCGAAGGCATTCGATACTGTCTCATGGCCCTTCCTCCTCGAGGTCCTCCGGCATCTTGGGTTCGGGAGAAGGTGGTGTGAATGGATCTGCATCCTTGTCTCCACTGCCTCCTCGCGCATTCTCATCAACGGGAACCCAGGCCCTCCGGTTGACCACGCGCACGGCCTTCGGCAAGACGACCCGGCCTCCCCGCTCCTCTTCGCGATCGTCATCGACACCCTTAACTCTTTGTTGCAGCACGCCGTGCGCTCCGGCCTGCTCCAGCGGCTCACGCCCCGCCATGCGGCATCCAGCATCTCGATGTTTGCCGACGATGTGGTCATTTTCTGCCATCCAACGACCCAGGAATTGACAGCCATCCGCGAGCTGCTCCGTGTGTTTGGAGAAGCTTCGGGCCTCCGCACCAACTTCCTCAAGTGCTCCGCCACTCCCATTCGGTGCGATGACACCGTGGCCGAGGCTGTGGGCTCTACCCTGGCTTGTGTGGTCACCACCTTCCCCATCGTCTACCTTGGGCTCCGTCTCTCACTCCGTAAGACACCCACCTCAACCCTCCTCCCCTTGCTGGACAAGCTCACCAAGAAGCTGGCTACCTGGAAAGCCGCGCTCCTCTCGCGCGCTGAGCGGCTCGCGCTCGTGCGGCATGTCCTCTCGGCTATGCCTGTTCATATACTTCTCGCCATGGCCATCAACCCGTCGATCCTCAAGAGGGTCCGTGGGATCATTCGCGACTTCCTATGGCATGGGCGGAAGGACGCCAATTCCGGCTGTTGCCTCGTCAACTGGAGGCGCGTTTGCCGCCCTCTCGAGTACGGTGGGCTGGGTGTACGTGATCTACACCTCACCGGCATCTCCCTTCGCGCTAGATGGCTTTGGCTTCAGGCCACGGATCCCGACCGCCCCTGGCACCACCTGGAGGTGCCGTGCGACGTGGAGACCAGTAAATTCTTCCGCGCATCGACCTCCTGGACCCTTGGCGATGGAAGAACTTGCCGCTTCTGGTGTGACCATTGGCTTGATGGGCAAGCCATCTCCGAGTTCGCCCCCGAGCTGCTTGCTCTCGTGCCGCGGCGCAGGCGCCAGCGCACGCTGGTCTCCGAAGGCCTTTCCCAGCAGGCTTGGATTCGTGACATCCATGGCAGCCTGGGACCTGTTGAGGTGGTCCAATACATCGATCTATGGCGCCGCTTGCATGGAATCCAGCTCTCTAGCGCCCCGGACACCATCAGCTGGAAATGGTCGGCGAATGGCATCTACTCTGCCAAATCCTGCTACAAGGCGCTCTTCATCGGCTCCACGTCCCCACCCGCTTGGCGTCTGATCTGGAAGGGGTGGGCTCCCCTTTCCTACAAGTTCTTCCTTTGGCTCGCATCCCTTGACCGGTGCTGGACCGCGGAGCGTCGTGCGCGTCACGGCCTTGCACACGATCCGGAGTGCATATTATGTTCCCAGGAGCTAGAGACTATCGACCATCTCCTTGTGGGGTGCGTCTTCTCGCGGATCACTTGGCATGAGATTCTCTCTTGGTGTCGACTTGTTGCACCCCCCATGCTTGGCTCGACCCACTTCTTCGACTGGTGGTTGCAGGCCACGGCGGCCTCCCCAGGCGGCCTCAGACGTGGACTAAACTCCATCATCGCCCTCACGGCTTGGGAGACCTGGAAACACAGGAATGCTGCCATCTTTGATGGTGCCCGTCCTTCCACTGACGAGCTTGTGCAGCGGATCAAAGACGAGGCTCGCCGCTGGGCTACGGCCGGCGACAGAGGTCTAGATAGGATCATCCCTGTAACTTGATCTTTGTACCGAGGCTGAGCATCCTCCTCCGCTGCTCGCTATGCACTCTCTCGGACGCCAGGTTGTGTACGCCCGAGTGAGCTGCACTCTGTATTCTTCTTCCACCTATCAATGAAATGATACGCTGCTCAGCGTATTCACGAAAAAAAACTCGTCTGGACTGAGTGAAAAAATAATAGAAATAAAATGATTATTGTATCTTGACAACTCATATGAGAAAAACCTTTGAGGAGAAAACTCGTCGATGATTCTAGAGAAAAATAAATATGCTTTCTATATTTTTCTTTTAAAACTCCAGTGGTTAAAAATTGAAAGTATCGCATATGATCCTGAAAAGATATAGCCTCATTAATAACTGTTATGAGAAACTTTGAGAGAAACCTTCATGAGGGCTGCGGTGGCCACTCGTGATATCTACCTTGCACAGCGGAAACGCCGCTCCAAACTAGACGGGTTGTGATGTATGCCACACAGGAAGACGTGCAAGCCAAGTGTTTGCGCAGCTGCCCTAGTATTGGGCACCAGACGGAGAACACAGTGTTGGCCGGATTCGGCATGGCGGACACGTCCAGACCTACTCATATTCTTCTCGTATTTGGACTGAATATGAGAGGCACCAGTCAGCCCGGGAGCATAGACGCTTGGCTGGGTCGGGATTTTGTGTCCGGGCCATCCGCCCTAACCTATAGGGAGTGATTGAGAAATCTGGTTGTTGATGCTCTTGCATTGCGCATGTGGAGGTGGTGGCCGGCACAGCTAACGGCATCGAGGCAGGAAGCAGGTGAGGCCGGTCATGGCAGCATTAGTCAGGCAGAAGGTGGTGGCGCGAATGGGGGCTCAGGATGGCGGGTTGAACACAACCGGGCTAGAGGGAAAAAGGAAGAACGAGGAGAAGGTCAAAACGGAGTGGCCGATGGGGTTAATCGAACACGGCGGGCGGCGAGCAGCGAGGCTAGAAGCGACACGACGAGGTGCCATGGAGTGGTTGAGGTGGCTCGGTGATGCACAAGGGAAAGCAGGAGAGGGAGGAGGAGAAAGAGGAGAAGGAAGGAGAGGGATACATGAAGGATCCGGGCGGAGGCGCTCTCCCACTGGTGGGGCCCGACAGGGCCAGTCGAATGGTTGGTCGGAGGCACGCATCTTGTTCGGTCGAGCTGGAGGGCTGGCGACGTGGGGCTTCCAGGGTGAAAGAAGGATTCACTAGTAGAAAAAGAGGCTTCCATACGCCCCCATTAGTCCCCAAAACAATCGAACCGCGACAAAAGGGGCCTTTAGTCGCGGTTCGGGAAGAGACCCGCGACCAACTATCTGGGCCCAGCGCGCTCGGTCGACAGCTGGCGGACGGGAGAGGCTTTAGTCCCGGTTGGCCTGGCCAACCGGGACTAAAGGTCCCCGAAGGCCTTCAGTCGCGGTTGGCCAGGCCAACCGGGGCTAAAGGCCCATCCAGCTGGCGGACGGGAGGGGCTTTAGTCCCGGTTGGCCTGGCCAACCGGGACTAAAGGTCCCCGAAGGCCTTTAGTCGCGGTTGGCCAGGCCAACCGGGACTAAAGGCCCATCCCTATATATAGGACTCAGCTCACTTCACTTCACTCAGCTCACTTCACAATTTTCAGAAGGGGGTGGTGGGTTTGCTTTTGGTTCCTCCTATGCACACAAGGTGTTCGATGAAATGCCCGAGAGCCTGAAACAAACATGATATGACGTGTCCGAGCCACACTTGAGCTTTCTCATTTATTTTTCCTCCGCGATCGCGGTTAGCAACTTGAACCTTTCATGTGTCATTGATAAAATATGCATGTGTGTAGTTCATTGTTTAATTTGTATTATTTCTAGCTAGTTAGTTTAACAAATGCATGATGGTTAATTATATACTTTATATAATAATAATGCAGATGAATCGGCAATGGATGTACGGTCCGCGACTCTCCGGCGAGTTCACTACGGGTTTGAAAGATTTCCTCGTAGTGGCAAATGCGAACAAGCAGCGAGGTTTTATTATCTGTCTATGTGCTGTCTGTAAGAATCAGAAGGGTTACTCCTCCTCAAGAGAGGTTCACATGCACCTGCTTCGGCGCGGTTTCATGCGAAGCTATAATTGTTGGACCAAGCATGGAGAAAGAGGGGTTAGAATGGAAGAAGATGAAGAAGGGGATGATATCGATGACAACTATCATGATCATTTCGGTGATACTTTCATGGAGGATGATGCTGAAGGTGGGGAAGGGTTAGGTGAAGGTGGAGAAGAAGCACATGATGAGCCCGCTGATGATCTTGGTCGGACCATTGCTGATGCACGGAGACGCTGCGAAACTGACAAGGATAGGGAGAATTTGGATCGCATGTTAGAGGATCACAAAAAGTCGTTGTATCCAGGATGCGATAATAGTCTGAAAAAGCTGGGCTGCACACTGGATTTGCTAAAATGGAAGGCACAGGAAGGTGTAGGTGACTCATCATTTGAAAATTTGCTGAAAATGTTGAAGAATATGTTTCCGAAGAATAACGAGTTGCCCGCCAGTACGTACGAAGCAAAGAAGGTTGTCTGCCCTCTAGGTTTAGAGGTTCTGAAGATACATGCATGCATTAACGACTGTATCCTCTACCGCGGTGAATACGAGAATTTGAATGAATGCCCTGTATGCACTGCATTGCGTTATAAGATCAGAGGCGATGACCCTGGTGACGATGTTGAGGGCGAGAAACCCCGGAAGAGGGTTCCCGCCAAGGTGATGTGGTATGCTCCTATAATACCACGGTTGAAACGTCTGTTCATGAACAAAAAGCATGCCAAGTCGTTGCGATGGCACAAAGAGGACCGTAAGTCCGACGGGGAGTTGAGACACCCCGTTGATGGAACGCAATGGAGAAAGATCGACAGAGTGTTCAAAGATTTTGCAGCTGACGCAAGGAACATAAGATTTGGTCTAAGTACTGATGGCATGAATCCTTTTGGCGAGCAGAGCTCCAGCCATAGCACCTGGCCCGTGACTTTATGCATCTACAACCTTCCTCCTTGGTTGTGCATGAAGCGGAAGTTCATTATGATGCCAGTGCTCATCCAAGGTCCAAAGCAACCCGGGAACGACATCGATGTTTACCTAAGGCCATTAGTTGATGAACTTTTACAGTTGTGGGCCAGACCTGGTGTACGTGTCTGGGATGAGCACAAAGGAGAGGAATTTGACCTACGAGCGTTGCTTTTTGTAACCATCAACGATTGGCCTGCTCTCAGTAACCTTTCGGGACAGACAAATAAGGGATACAATGCATGCACGCACTGCTTACATGAGACTGAAAGTGTACGTTTGGTTAATTGTAAGAAGAACGTGTACCTGGGTCATCGTCGATTTCTTCCTCGAAATCATAACGTAAGAAAGAAAGGCAAGCATTTCAACGGCAAGGCAGATCACCGGCCGAAGCCTGCGGAACGTACTGGTGCTGAGATATTTGATATGGTCAAGGATTTGAAAGTCATCTTTGGAAAGGGTCCTGGCGGACAATCAGTTCCGCGGGGAGTTGACGGGCACGCACCCATGTGGAAGAAGAAATCTATATTTTGGGAGCTAGAATATTGGAAAGTCCTAGATGTCCGCTCTGCAATCGACGTGATGCATGTTACGAAGAATATTTGCGTGAACCTGCTAAGCTTCTTGGGCGTGTATGGGAAGACAAATGATACAAAAGAAGCACGGCAGGACCAACAACTTTTGAAAGACCCAGATGACCGGCATCCGGAATGGTTTCAAGGTCGTGCCAGCTACGCTCTTACCAAAGAAGAGAAGGTCATTTTTTTTGAATGCCTGAGCAGTATGAAGGTTCCGTCTGGCTTCTCGTCGAATATAAAGGGAATAATAATCATGGCGGAGAAAAAGTTCCAAAACCTGAAGTCTCACGACTGCCACGTGATTATGACGCAATTGCTTCCGATTGCTTTGAGGGGGCTCCTACCGGAAAATGTTCGAGTAGCCATTGTGAAGCTATGTGCATTCCTCAATGCAATCTCTCAGAAGGTAATCAATCCAGAAGATCTACCACGGTTACAGAACGATGTGGTCCAATGCCTTGTCAGTTTCGAGTTGGTGTTCCCACCATCCTTCTTCGATATTATGACACACCTCCTGCTCCACCTGGTCGAAGAGATTTCCATTCTCGGTCCTGTATTTCTACACAATATATTCCCCTTTGAGAGGTTCATGGGATTATTAAAGAAATATGTTCGTAACCGTGCTAGGCCAGAAGGAAGCATCGTCAAGGGCTATGGAAATGAGGAGGTAATTGAGTTCTGTATTGACTATGTTCCTGACCTTAAGCCGATTGGTATTCCTCAATCGCGGCACGAGGGGAGACTAAGTGGAAAAGGCAAGATCGGAAGGAAATCCACGATATGTATGGACGGTCATTCTATGACTGAAGCACACCACACAGTTCTGCAAAATTCCAGCTTTGTGGCTCCGTACTTCGAGCAACACAAGAATATTTTACGCTCGGACAACCCGGGGAAGCCTGAATCCTGGATTAGAAAGACCCACATGGAGACTTTCGGCAGTTGGTTGCGAAAACATTTAATGAATGACAATGATGTTGGAGATCAGCTGTACATGTTGGCCAAGAAACCATCTTCGACTATAACGATTTTCCAAGGGTACGAGATAAATGGGAATACATTTTACACCATCGCCCAAGATAAAAAGAGCACCAACCAAAACAGTGGTGTCCGCTTTGATGCAGCAACCGAGAATGGGCGAAAGGTCACATATTATGGTTACATAGAGGAGATATGGGAACTTGACTATGGACCCTCCTTTAAGGTCCCTTTGTTCCGGTGCAAATGGTTCAAGCTAACAGGAGGTGGGGTAAAGGTGGACGAGCAATACGGAATGACAATGGTGGATTTCAACAATCTTGGTTACCTTGACGAACCATTCGTCCTTGCCAAAGATGTCGCTCAGGTTTTTTATTTGAAGGACATGAGTAGCAAACCGAGGAAACGGAAAGATAAGAAAACGATCAGTACATCATGCGATGATCCAAAGCGCCACATTGTTCTTTCAGGGAAAAGAAACATCGTGGGAGTGGAGGACAAGACAGACATGTCAGAAGATTATAATATGTTTGGTGAAATTCCGCCCTTCAAAGTGAACACTGACCCAAGCATTAAGTTAAATGATGAGGATGCTCCATGGATACGGCACAATCGTAAGCAAGCAGGGACACAAGGAAGAATTGATGTGTAATAATTTATTGTACCAAACTTTGTATTTGGTCGATGAACTGAATGATGTATCAAACCTTTTGTCAAACCTTCAAGGGATTTTAAAATGAATTAGTTTTATTTTTCTGATTTTTTTGATATATAATTGTATTTTTAAGATTTTAAAATGAATTAGTTTTATTTTTCTGATTTTAAAAGGAAAAAGGAAGAAGAAGAAAGAAGGAAAAAGGAAGAAAAAAACAGAAGAAAAAAATAGAAGAAAAAAGGAAAAACAGAAGAAAAAAACAAACAGAAGAAAAACATAAGAAAAAAATAGAAGAAAAAAAAGAAGAAAAAAGGAAAAAGGAAAAAAGGAAGAAGAAAAACAAGAAAAACAAGAAAAAGGAAGAAACAAACAGAAGAAAAAAGGAAGAAAAACAGAAGAAAAACAAGAATTTAAAATGAATTAGTTTTATTTTTCTGATTTTTTTGATATATAATTGTATTTTTAAGATTTTAAAATGAATTAGTTTTATTTTTCTGATTTTAAAATGAAAAAGGAAGAAGAAGAAAGAAGGAAAAAGGAAGAAAAAAACAGAAGAAAAAAACAGAAGAAAAAAGGAAAAACAGAAGAAAAAAACAAGCAGAAGAAAAACATAAGAAAAAAATAGAAGAAAAAAAAGAAGAAAAAAGGAAAAAGGAAAAAAGGAAGAAGAAAAACAAGAAAAACAAGAAAAAGGAAGAAACAAACAGAAGAAAAAAGGAAGAAAAACAGAAGAAAAACAAGAATTTAAAATGAATTAGTTTTATTTTCTGATTTTTGATATATAATTGTATTTTTAAGATTTTAAAATGAATTAGAAACAAAATAATATAAACTTTAATAAAATATATAAGTACAAACAAAATAAAAAATATGCCTCCTACTGGGCCAGCACGGCCTGAATACGACTAGAAACCCATCAATGGGCCAGGATTCAGGCCCGCAGAAGGCCCACAAGCACATAGTGACAGAATAGGCCCGTAAGCCTGCATTTGAGAGGAGCTCGAAGTGGTGAGCGCAGCCGCGCTTATAAACCACTGTCGAAGCCTCTCGGCTAGCGAGGTGGGACTAAACATCCCACCGCACCGCGCCAGTTCCAGCACAACGCCTTTAGTCGCGGTTGGGGAGGCGGACCGCGACTAAAGGTTACCCTTTAGTCGCGGTTGTTGTCCCCAACCGCGACTAAAGGGTCTTTCTGCGCGGGAACGTAGGCGGCGCCAAAACCCTTTAGTCCCGGTTGGGGAGGCGGTATAAATACTGCACTTAGCAGTTTCGCCACTTCCCATTCTCCTTTCTCTCGACGCCGAAGCCCTGCCCTGACGCCGATCGACGCCGACGCCGACGCCGACGCCGAAGCCCTGCCCCGACGCCGACGCCGAAGCCCTGCGCCCCGCCGCCCCCGTCCCCAGTGAGCGCCGCCGCCGCCCGTGCCCTGCCCTTGCCCGCCGCCCGACGCCCGACGCCCTGCCGCCCGCCGCCCGCTGGCCCTGCCTGCCGTCCTCCGCGCGCCGGCAGAAGAAGAAGAAGGAAGAAGAAAAAGGAAGAAGAAGAAGAAAGAAAAAGGAAGAAGGAAGAAGAAGAAAGAAGAAAAAAAAGGAAAACAAAAGAAAAACAAACTGAAGAAAAAAACAAAAGAAAACAAAAAAACAGAAGAAAAACAAAGGAAGAAGAAAAAAACAAAAGAAAACAAAAAAACAAACAGAAGAAAAAAACAAAAAAAAGGAAAACACAAGAAAAAAGAAAAAGGAAAAAGAAAGAAAAAAGAAAACACAAGAAAAAAGAAAAAGGAAAAAGAAAGAAAAAAGAAAACAAAAGAAAACACAAGAAAAACAAACAGAAGAAAAAAGCAAAAAGGAAAAAAGGAAGAAAAAAACAGAAGAAAAACGAAGGAAGAAGAAAAAAAGAAAGAAGAAAAAAAAAGGAAGAAGAAAAAAAGAAAGAAGAAAAAAAAGGAAGAAGAAAAAAAGAAAGAAGAAAAACAAAGGAGGAAGAAAAAAAAAGGAAGAAGAAAAACAAAGGAAGAAGAAAAAAAAGGAAGAAGAAAAACAAAGGAGGAAGAAAAAAAAGGAAGAATAAAAACAAAGGAAGAAGAAAAAAAAGGAAGAAGAAAAACAAAGGAAGAAGAAAAACAAAGGAAGAAGGAAAAAAAAAGGAAGAAAGAAAAAAAGAAAGAAGAAAAACAAAGGAGGAAGAAAAAAAAAGGAAGAAGAAAAACAAAGGAAGAAGAAAAACAAAGGAAGAAGAAAAAAAGAAAGAAGAAAAACAAAGGAGGAAGAAAAACAAAGGAAGAAGAAAAAAAGAAAGAAGAAAGAAAGAAGAAAAAGGAAGAAGAAAAAAAGAAAGAAGAAAGAAAGAAGAAAGAAAAAGGAAGAAGAAAAAAAGAAGAAAGAAAAAGGAAGAAGAAAGAAATGAAAACCAAATGAAAACCAAAAGAAAGAAGAAAGAAAAAGGAAGAAGAAGAAAGAAAGAAGAAAGGAAGAAGAAAGAAAGAAAGAAAAAAGAAAAAGGAAGAAGAAGAAAGAAAGAAGAAAGAGGAAGAAGAAAGGAAGAAGAAGAATTTTTACTTAAAGAATCTTATTTTTTAATTCCTCCTCCTGTATGTCCCCTTAATCTTATTTTTTAATTCCTTTATACTTAAAGAATTTTTACTACATGCAGGAGTGAAATATGGCGGACGATAGAGCCGAGCCGCTTAGGGATCCGGAGGCTGAACGTTATCTAATGGGCATCATCAACAACGAGATTCCTTATGTGCCGGGCTCAGAATATGAGCAAGAAGAGGATGTAGTCTCTTCTTTTCTGAACCTTGAAGGTGGAACAGAGATTGTCGATGATCAAGAAGGTGAAGGAACGGACATTGTCGACGGAGGTCAACCGTCAACAAACGACGATCTCGAATTGCAAGTAGCAACCACCTCCGGCGAGGTATATATATACATTGAGCCTCTCGTGATACAAACTTACTGAAATGTGAATACATATGTATTAACGCGCGCGACTCTCTTTCTTTTTTTAGCCCTCCGGATCGAGTACGACAAAGCGTGGCAAATCCAAGGCGATGAAAACAGGAGAAACATATGCCATTGAGTTTGTCAGTGAAACCGGCAAGCCCCTACAGCACACCTCAAAGTTTATCAACCAATGCGGAGTCGTTGTTAGAGACAACGTCCCGATCACCGTCCAGGAATGGAAGGAGCCAAAGAAGGCACGTATTGGTTTCAGTTTTGTCGACAAGAGAACGAAAAAGGATTGCTGGAGAAAGCTTATGGAACATTTCATTCTACCTTCGGAATACAACAAAGTCGATGAATTCGGTAACGAGGTTCTGGGTGGACGTCAGAGGAGGAGGCTAGTTAAAGAGTTCGCTCTTCAGAAGATGGGCGAAGCATTCCGGAACTTCAAGAAAAATTTAACCCGTGACTATGTCAACAAGGGCAAGACTCCGGATTTCAATGGACAACATGAGAAACTGAAAGATGATTGGCCAGAATTTGTGAGGCAAAAGCAATCGGAGCATTTCAAGGAAATATCAAAAAAAAATAAGGATAATGCGAGTAAGAAAAAGTTCCATCATATTATGGGGCCAGGAGGATACCGCCTTTCGGAGCCTAGGTGGCAGAAGATGGAGGAGGACCTGAGGGTGCGAGGAATCCCTCTAGGTACAGAGGGATGGGACCCAAGGGCCAAAAGCTGGTGGTACGGGCATGGGGGATCGCTAGACCCGGAGACAGGGGTGTGTGTTCACCGGCAGAGACAGTTTGCTCCCACCCAAGCCCTTATTGACGCAATGACCCAAGCTCAAGAGGGCTTGATCAAGTTCAACAGAGAGAAAGACGCATTGACAATAGCCCTCGGGAATGATGAACACGGAGGACGTGTACGAGGCAAAGGCAAAGTTCCGTGGAAAGTAGGGTTTTCCCAGGACAATGACCCGTACTGTTACAGAAGCCGTAAGAGAAAGACGGACCGGGATGCAGATCTTATGACGAAGTTTGCATCGGAACTCCATGAGTTGAAGCAGACCGTGCATGAACTAGTAAAAGAAAAATCGGCTGCAGGGCCGCATGAAGATCATGAAGCGGATCGCGGAAGCTAGCAGCGGAGAAGCAGCGTGGCTTCCACGGATGCCCCGCCTGGTGCTAGTGCACCGATGATCGAGATTCGTGCACCGGAGCCTCACTACCCCGTGGATGATGTAAAGGAGATGAAAGAATGTGATCTGCATTATCCCGTGGGGAACGTTTCCACAAAGGTAGCTAGCGGCAGTGCTTTACCCTGTACACCTGGAGCACTCCACCACAACAACCCCATTGCATATGGCTATGCTCGTGTCACGGTGGAAGACATAGTCCAAGGGTTTGAGGACCTGGAGATTGACAAACCTACACCCGAAGGGGAGAGCAGACTTGGAGATGTCAAGCGCCAGTTCATTCTATGGAAAAAGAAGTACATAGTGTTTCCAGGCGAGGCACCAAGGCTAGCAAGTCCACCCCCCTCCGATGGTGGTGGTGGTGGTGGCGGTGGTGGCGGTGGTGGTGGTCGTGGTGGTTCACCTACACCTCCTTCACGCCATTCGACGCCGTCCCCCGATCCACAACCTCCGGCGGGTACGGCGCCCCCCAATCCTCCTCCGGCGGGTACGACGCCCCCCAATCCACCTCCGGCGAAGAAGCAGAAGAAGGCGTACAGCAAGGAAACCCGCTCCTGGACTATTAACCCGGACCCTTATGTACCTAAGACCACAAGGGTACCGGAGCCATCACTGAAGCCTCTCCTCCCAAGGCCTGGGGAACTTAGTGAAGCTGAAACCAAATTGGCCGCGTCTGCTGATTATGAGAAATGGAAGGCGGATATGAAGGCGATAAAAGAGCCTGAGCCCAAGCAAGTATTCACTGAGAAGCAAAAGAAGTGGGCTAAGGATTTTTTGATGACACCGTCCCAAGCCGAGCTGAATATGCCTGACGACTATGGACATGAACTTCGTAGGCAAGCAAAAATATTGAAGGAGGAGAAAGAAGAAAGTAAAAAAAGCGGGAAACAAGTTGACCAGCTCGGGATGCAGAAGAAACAATCGATCCCCCCGCTCATAGTGAAAGCCGGTCCGGAAGAGGACCCCGAGATCATAGCAGCTGCGGCAGCACTTGGATTGACTGTAGCGAGTGCCATGAAACAAGCGTCGGAGATGGGTTTGACTTTTCGTGCCTTCTTAGGCCTTGAGGATGCGCCAGTATGTGAGATAGCATTACAATATGTGCGGAATGGGCCTCTCGTCGAGCCTGCGCGGGAGAAGAGTCTACCGCCACAAATGCGAAATCTGCTACGTTGGTACAAGCAATTCATAACATGGGCCGACAAAGAATATATTTATGCGGATGTTACAGAGGAGCATCACACCAAACGGTACTCTGTACAAGTTCATATGAGTGAATTGTTCCAGCTGTTCAATCTGCGCGACCTCGACAAATCTATGCTGAGTTGCTACGTTCTGTAAGTGATTTATTTCTACCTCATCTCGTTCTTCATTGCCTGCACTATATATATATACATATATATATATATATATATATATATATATATATATATATATATATATATTGTCCTAACTATATTGTTGCGTACGCTATTATGCAGATTAAAGATTTGGGAATGCAAAATAAGAAACATCCATGATGTTGGGTTCATTGACCCACATATCGTTAATGGACATGTGTTACAATATCACCCCGAAGACGTGGAGAAAGACTTGTACAAGTTTCTTAGAAAGCATCAACTCAAAAGTCATATTCTATTTCCTTACCATTTTGGGTGAGTGTTTCTCTCTTGTGCCCATTCTCTTTTGTTTACTCCATGCATGGTATGTCTAATCGATGAGTTATGCATGACTGTGCATGTAACGTGTCCGCAGGTTCCACTGGATTCTGCTAAATATTGAACTTCACACCTCCAGAGTTCTAATCATGGACTCTATGGATTCGGATCCAAAGCGTTGGGCCGACATGAGAAAAATGCTGCAAAAGTAATTATTTTCAATCATTTGAGCTCTATATCGATCGGTCTCTTTCGTTCATTTCCTAATATCAAGTAACTAATAACTCCCTTGTTCATTTAATTTTCTTTGCCCTGTAGGGTTTGGAGACGGTTCTCAGAAGAAATTGTCGGTGAATTCAAACATGAGCTAGATTTCAGAAGGTTAGTTAATGTGGATAAGCAGCCACCGGGGACCAATCTATGTGGATACTATGTTTGTGAGAACATCCGGAGACTAACCTCTGAGCGGAAGGCATCGGATAGCGTGCGGAACGCGACGGATAACTTGCGGAGGAGGCTTAGTCCAGAAGCTCGCTTCCGACCAATTCAAGATGAATTAGCAGGATTTTTCTTGAGGGAAGTCATCAATCCTAAAGGACAACACTATACCGAGGACGCAGACATTTATATGCATACCCGAGATTGAAACTTGTTCGAAGTTGTATATGGTCCTCCATCCTAATTGTGTATGGAAACTTGTTCGAAGTTGTATATGGTCACCCGAGATTGAATATATATTATATATTCCTCTTGAATTCTTCTTGTTTGAAATTTCATATGCATGTATATATATAGTATCGTAGAATATGGGTACTGAAACTTCATCAAAATTAAAACAAAACACAAAATAAAATATAAAAGAAATAAAACACTACAAATTAAAAAGAAACCAGGTTTAGGGGGGCTAAAACCCTAAACCTGCGGACGAGGCCTTTAGTCCCGGTTAGCCACAAGAACCGGGACTAAAGGTCCTCCGCCATGACGGACCCCTGGCGGCCACGTGGACGGGCCTTTAGTCCCGGTCAGCCACGAGAACCGGGACTAAAGCCTTTAGTCGCGGTTCGTAAGTGGCGCGACTAAAGGGGGGGGGGGGTCTTTAGTCGCGCATATTTAGTCCCGGTTGCACAACCGGGACTAAAGGCTGTTGCGAACCGGGACTAAAGGGCTTTTTTCTACCAGTGATTTACATAAGGTTGGTAGGTGGGCATTTTCCGGGCCGGGTTTCAAAAAGCCCATCGCAAAATCCCAAGCTTGGGCTTGGCCCGACCTGGCCCGCAGCTTGGGAAAATGCCTATTTTTCGAATTTTAAAGAATAAAGTAACCGCTTTCGGGGATTAATACTATAATACTATGCCTATATTAATATTGAAAACTGGAAAATCATATTTTGCCGGGCTCCGGGCCAGGCTGCGGGCTTGGAAGTGAGGCCCGTGCTCGGCCCGGACGCCGGTCTTCGGGCCAGGCCAGTCGGGCCGGGCCACCCATGCCCATGTTTAGGTGGGCTTAGTGATATGCTAATTGGGTTGGGCCGTCTCCAGGATAGGTGAGGCCCAGGTGCTATGGGCGGTGAGCCTCAACCACTTGGGCTAGGCCAGCCATTATGCTGCGGCAGGTAAAGCCTCTCCCTTTTCTTTTATTTTTTTCTATTTGTCTATTTAGAAAATAGAAAAAAAAAAGGTTTAGGAAAGTAGAAGTAGGGTTAAAATCCAAAGGGATTGAAAATTAAAATGTGGCCTCTCTAATATATAATAATATCACACAAAAATAATCAGGCCATTTGGGTTGGTATTTATTTGGAAAATAAAGGGAGCGTAAGGCATAAGTGTGGTTTGAACTAGGGGTAGGTCTTAGACTTGAGGTAAAATTGTGAAACCTAGTGTGTGGCCTCCCAATAATACAACATGGCCATTTGCAAACTGTCAACGTGAGCCTTCATGTATGTTGGACAACATGCATTACGTTCACAAAAGATAAACAACTTACTAAACAACCATAAAACAATTAATGCAAAAGATGGCATATGGAACAAATACAGATGAATCTCACCAATCCCTACATCTTCCCTCCCGAAGAAATAAAAAATTATCTTTTATCTTGTGCTATCTATTCAGATACAGAAGAATTGACCACTGAGCGACTTAACCACCATCTTTGTTGATCAATGCATAAAGGGGCGCACAATGTATGTGCTAAGATGCATGCACGATACAAACAAGTACAAATTAATGCAACGACTTTCAGCAAAGCACTGCCTTCAGATTAATCTATGCATTGAGATTGTTTAATATGTATCCATACCTACCAATAAAGGGAGGAGTACTTCTACATGTCTGCCGTGTAATTATAGAGAAACCCCTTGCATTTTCTATGAACTAACCTGCACAGTACACATTTGAGTCACAGGCGAACCGTTGTTGCATTTTTTTAGAAAACCGCCTAATGGTTCAGGTAGTTAACCCATGGTTCATATTTAAGTCAAACGAATCTTTTTTCCGCGTTTTAATAGAAAATCCCCAGATTTTGTCATTAATCAACGTGCAGTCCATCGAAAACAAATGCTTTTTTATTATTATTATCCATATCTATTAAACCGTTACTCCAATTTTAATATGTTATATATGAAATTTGATTCGAAAAAATATAATTTTATTTTACCCGTTAAATATTATTAAAATATTATTTAGGGTGCAAATTTTAATCTATAGTGCAAGGTTCGTTTTTCTTTCATATCGGCGCCTACCCCAATTGCAAATACACACCAACTAAAACAAGATTGAGACGAAAAAATATTGATAACCACGCATGCACACCTCTAAAAAACCTCGCAAGGAATTGTTTTCCAATCTGAAAGAGAGAGACGCCTTAAGATTGATCACATTTAAACGTTTTATGGTCGTGTAAGGACTAAGGCCACCACCGGCGAGGGTGTGAAGGAGGACAACCGGCAACATAAATGTCACACACTTATAAAATAAAATGAGTGGACCTATTGGGGTCTTGAATATGGTTATTGGGGTAATAGCGTGTTTTGTTTTTTTCGCGTTGCAACGCACGGGCTCTTTTGCTATACTGTATAATAATAAAGTAAAGAATCGCTTCTTCGAACATCTTCAGCCGCGCCCCCAACAGGCCCCCAGGCCCCTTTTTTGTCGCCGGCGCTGAAAATTCAGCCCAGCCGCGCCCCCAACAGGTCCCCCCCTGGGGGCGCCGGGGAAACTAATTTTGGCGCGAACGGGAATGGGCCCGCCGAGTTAGCGACTCGCCGCCTTCGTAGTCCTCATCGCCTCGGTTCCCGCGGGAATCAATGCCAAGGCTGCCGCGCTGCCACGCCAGTCAGCCTTCCAATGATGCCTCACGGGCGGTGCAGTGAAGGCGCCCGGCGCGCGTCCCGCCACGCGGCACCCGGCGGGCAGCTTCTCACTGCCCCACTTCGGCTATAAAAGCCGACCTCCCCGCCGGTGAACGCCACAGTCGCCACTCTCTCCACAACTTGCCACCCCTCGGCACTGAAGCCACTCTCTCCCACTCTTACCCCGCCAACGAGCAATGGCCGAGCGTTATCCTGGCGATGCCACGGCGGCGAACGGCTTCGGCCGACGCCATCTACGTGAGGACGAGGCGCGCCTCCTCTACGAGGCCGACTACTCGGCGTCCCCGGACATGCAGGTACCGGGCTCGTGGAGGCTGAGCGCCGGCGGTGTCCCAGTGCCCCCGATGCTCACTCGATGCTGAACGGCGCGCCGAGATAGCGCGCATCCGTTCATCGCTGTTGGAGGGGCAATGGAACGAGCCGAGGTACGCCGCCGACAGCCACACGCTGTCGACGATGTACTTCGACCGCCGCCACACCGACCAGGTCGCCTCCGCAAACGGCGTCGTGCCCCGCGGCCGCCTCAACTCCGACGAGCGGCGCTAATGGTGGGGCGTGCCCGGCCGCACCCTCGAAGCCGTCGTCGACCACATCGACGCCGGCAACACGCCGCACCTCGAGTACCCGTCGCCCCCGTCCTTCTCTCGCCGCCGCGGTAGTTCTTGGACGCCGCGGTGAATGGAGACAGTGACCTCCTCATCATCGGGCTCCGGTTCTCTTTCCTCCGGGTCGCTGGCGCTCCGCCCCGTCAAGCCGGAGCCGCAGGAGACGCCGCTTGGGCGCCGCACTCGCAGCGGCGCCCTCGTCATCAACGAGGGCGGCCGCTTCTCTCCTCATTCCTTCCGCCTCGTCCGGCCGAAGACCGAGCCGGGGTTGCTCCCCGTGAAGAAGGAGCACGAGGAGATGGCCGTCGACGACCAGACCGCCCTCAAGTGGGCGAAGGCGTACTACGTCCGCGAGCAAGTGGAGCGCAAGTGTTGGGCCTACGAGGAGATCAAAGCTCGGCGCCGCGGACACGACGAGGGCGGCGTCGTCGTCCTCGACAGCGACGACGAGGACGCGCCCGGGCCGTCCAACCCCCGGCGCGTCGGCGACCCTGGTCAGGGGTGCAACTGGGACGGCGGCGGCGCCGGCGGGACGCAGTGCTGCGGCGATGATGATAACGACGACTATACCCGGTTCTACAGGCTCGTCGGCATGTAGAAGGCGGGCGACGGCAGCGGCGTAGTAGGGCTAGGCGTAGTTGTTTTTAAATCACGTTTTTGTTTTTTGTTACAAATTTGAATGAAATTGCCGAGTTTGTGTCGTGTTTGTGCCGATTTGGGGGCGACCTGGGGCGGCGACTGGGAACACGTTCGCCCCCACGCTGAAATTAACACCGGTTAGGCTCCAGGCGGCGCTTTTTGGCGACCTGGGGGCGAACGGCTGAAGATGCCCTTATTCCCTTAATTTTATCTGTCTTCGTCGATCTGTCATGTCTTCGTTCGTCGCTACCTTCATTGCCATGTTTGGTATGTTGTTTTGTAATGAGTCATGGGCCTGATCTAGGCTTAGCTCTAATCAACTAATTCAGACCAAACTATTCTTGGTCCAACCTAATCTACCTGTCTTTCTTGCATCGATCGCTTTAGGTATTAAATAGTACCTCATTGGTCCATCACATCCATCCAGGCCAGTTAATATACGTCTACGTAACATGCACTTACGTGGCAGTTGAATGAATTTCTAGACGAGGGCTGGAAAGACAGCAGTAGGAAAGCACGCATGCATACGCGATCAATCAAAGAGACACATGTCTTAAGTATACCGTAGAAAAAAAAGGAGAGTCGGGGTGTGCACGATCAAAGCAAACACAAACAATCATACAAAAAGGGAGAGCCTGGGTATGCCTGCATGCACGATCAAAGCAAATGCAAATGACAAGGGAAGCGATGGCCGGTGGCTGCATATGAGCCGATGGGAGAAGAGAGAACCGATCAAATCGATGGCGCTAGCTAGTTAAATGGGAGAGGAGCCAATGCAAATGCATCATGATGCCATTTCAAATGTGATGCTATAATTAACATAGGTGGGCTAATTAAACAGGATACTGGCACTAGTAGAAAAAGAGGCTTCCATACGGCCTCATTAGTCCCCAAAATAATCGAACCGCGACCAAAGGGGTCTTTAGTCGCGGTTCGGGAGGAGACCCGCGACCAACTATCTGGGCCTAGCGCGCTCGGTCGACAGCTGGCGGACGGGAGGGGCTTTAGTCCCGGTTGGCCTGGCCAACGGGGACTAAAGGTCCTCAGGCTGGCCCGAAGGCCTTTAGTCGCGGTTGGCCAGACCAACCGGGACTAAAGGTTAGTCCTTTAGTCCCGGTTGGTCTGGCCAACCGCGACTAAAGGGCCCATCAAACTCTACCCCCCGTGGACCGCCTTTTTAGTTTTAGAAAAACCAAAAGAAAATGATGGAAATGTCAAAAAAATAAAATAAAATAATTTCTCATGTGATATGTGGTCTAGTTGTTGGGAAAATTAACAAATATGAATTTCGACTTTATTTGCAAAATCTCTCTGGAATTTCTTAAAATGGGCATAACTTTTGCATACGAACTCGGATGAAAAAGTTTTTTATATGAAAAATCATCTACTCGAAAAGTTACATCCGAATTTAATTGGGCGAACCCCGTTAAACATTTTCAAAATCCTCAAAAACCTAACAGAAAAAAAGATACGGGGCTTTTAAGATCTGGAGAGGCAAAAAAATTTAAAAAATTTCAAATTATGGTCAAACTGTGGTCAAACTAATTATTCTAGAATATTAGTGTTACTAAATAATTATTTCAGTTTTTTTAAATTTTGGTCAAATCTGGTCAAACTGTGGTCAAACAGTGGTCAAACAATGGTCAAACTAATTATTCCAGAAATATTAGTGTTACTAAATAAGTATTGTTTTTTAAAACAATAGTTTCAAACTCAAACAGTGAAATGTGTCACTTCATGCTCAAGCTAAATTCCTGAGGGTTAATAGAATTGACATCCTACTATTGTCAGGAAAACAACAAGTGCAGACTTGGAAACGAGGGAGAATAGAACCCGGAAGTTAAGCGTGCTCAGTCTGGAGTAGTGAGAGGATGAGTGACCGTCCGGGAAGTTAGATGATTTGGAATGATGAGGGGTGATTAGAGATTAGAGGATAAATTGAGCAGTGACGAGGGGTGGTGATTAAAGATTAGAGGTTAAAATAATTCAGAAATTTGAAAATAAAAAAAATAAAAAAAATTCGCAAAAAAACCAGGTTTAGGGGGGCTAAAACCCTAAACCTGCGGAAGAGGCCTTTAGTCCCGGTTAGCCACGAGAACCGGGACTAAAGGTCCTCCGCCCCGACGGACCCCTGGCGCCCACGTGGACGGGCCTTTAGTCGCGGTTCGTAAGAGGCGCGACTAAGGGGGGGTCTTTAGTCGCGCATATTTAGTCCCGGTTGCACAGCCGGGACTAAAGGCCTTTGCGAACCGGGACTAAAGGCCCATTTTCTACCAGTGTGGATATGCACATAGTAAAGGAAATACACGTTCATTTATGAGTTCATTCATAATTAGAAGAGGAACATGCCCTTGGGACCATAAATTAAAACGGTATTATGAATATATTGGGAGCGCCCTTAGGCTCGCCATAGTGGTGGTATCTTAGCCGATATCATGCACTTTGACGTGGCTGAGAATTAAAGAAGAGAGAGGGGGTTAGAATAACATAGGTAGATACCGTATCATGTTAAATGATATGCTACTTTGTGTCATGCATGGCAATAAATAAAATCATCTGTGATACTACTCTATGAGGGGACTGGCAGGGTGCCAGTCGACTGAATCCCCGATTTGGGTCAGTCACGCTCTCCACCCTCGATCTCTGATCTAACAGCTGCCAGGTCGTCTTCAACCTCCCGATGAATCTTCTTCCAACCACCCCACAGACCACCGGCTGAACCGCCGGCCACCACCTCCCCGCCCTCCCCAGTGTGTGAATTTGTGGAAGCGTTTCTACTCTCCGTCGTGAGCCGCGTGGTGTATATTTATTGGGGATAGATTAGCCTCTGCCGTGGCATACAAGAAGCGAACGATCTCCGGGACTCGCTCGGTTACATGAGAAACAGGAGAGACATGAGCGGGAGAGGAAGAGAGTTACACTAGGTTACATTACAGAAATCTAAACCAATACGCTATGTCTAACAGCCTCCCTTAATCTAAACTATCCTAAGTTGAGATTATTCTTGAACTCTTCAAATAGCTTGACTGGAAGGGCTTTAGTGAAGCCGTCTGCAACTTGGTCCTTGGATGGAATAAATCTGATCTCCAATTTCTTCTCTGCGACCCTTTCTCTCACAAAGTGAAAATCAATCTCAATGTGTTTGGTTCTGGCATGAAACACCGGATTAGCTGAAAGATAAGTTGCTCCTAAGTTATCACACCAAAGACAAGAAACACGATGTTGCTTAATTCCCAACTCTTCAAGCAATGATTCCAGCCAGATAATTTTAGCAGTAGCATAGCCAGAGATTTGTACTCAGCTTCGGTACATGATCTTGAGACCGTGGCTTGTTTTCTAGCACTCCATGAAATAAGATTAGAACCAACAAATACTGCAAAACCTCCAGTTGACTTTCTTTCATCACTACAGCCTGCCTAATCCGCATCGGAGAAGGCACTCACAAGGGTTGAATTGGAGCGTCTGATTTGAAGTCCAGTGCTAGTAGTGTGTTTTACATAAGGAACAATTCTTTTAACAGCTGTCCAATGTGTACTGGTAGGTGCATGCAAAAATTGACAGACCTTATTGACAGGAAAAGATATATCTGGCCGTGTCAGAGTCAAGTACATCAAGGCTCCCACAGTACTTCTGTATTTTGTGCTTTCTTCATCCTTAAGCAGATCCCCTTCAAGTGCAGGAAGTTTTTCTGACGAAGACAAAGGTGTGGGTGTAGGCTTACAATGTTTCATTCCCATGTGAGCTAGAAGTTCATTAGCATATTTCTCTTGACTCAATACTATGCCATCTTGAATCTTCTTAACTTCAATGCCTAGGAAGAAGTGTAGATCACCAAGAGCTTTCAAAGCAAACTTTGAACTTAAATAATGCAAAAGAGCATTAGTAGCACCTTGTGAAGAACTTACAATTATAATATCATCAACATATATTAGTAGGAATATAACCGTGTTTGCCTTGTTGTAGATAAAGAGTGACGTGTCAGCTTTAGATGCAACAAAACCAAGATGCTTCAACTGAGAACTCAATCTTGAATACCATGCTCTTGGTGCCTGTTTCAAACCGTAAAGAGCCTTGTCAAGCTTGCATACTTAGTGTGGTGTTTTCTTGTCTGCATACCCAGGTGGTTGTCTCATGTAAACCTCCTCTTCCAGAACACCATGCAAAAACGCATTCTGTACGTCTAGCTATCTCATGCTCCATCCCTTGGACACATTAATGGCTAGCACAAGTCTAATAGTTGCAGCTTTAACAACGGGACTAAAGGTATCTTCATAATCTATCCCATAATGTTGTTTGAATCCCTTTGCAACTAGACGTGCTTTATATCTGTCAATGGAACCACCCGCTTTCTTCTTGATCCTATATACCCACTTACAATCAATGACATTTTTATCTCTTTGATCTGGTACAAGATGCCAAGTTTTGCTCCTCATAAGTGCAGAGTATTCTTCATCCATCGCCTTTTTCCACTTCGGATCTCCTAGTGCATCATCCAATTTTGCTGGTTCTCCTGCAATACAAAACATGCCAAATGGTATAGTACCATCAGTTCTCACTTTGGGATTTCTTATACCTTTCTGTAACCGAGTCATAACTCGTGAAACGACTGCGGGTTGTGGTTGAGCAGGAGGTGGAGACTGCTGCACAGAAATTTACACGGAAGACTCAGCCGCAGAGGATCCTTGTGAGGTGCTTGATTGCGTATGCGTAGGAGATCCCGAGCTAGTACTTGTGTGCTGTGGTGTGGCTGATCTTGTGTCAACCGTATCAACAACAGCAGAATTCGTGGGCACAGACGATCCTGCACTGGTTGTCGTTGTCGCCCGCCTGTGTGGTGCTGGCGTCTGCCCGCGCATGGAACGTGAGGGAGAATCCCCGCCTGGTGATGTGGTGGCCGCGGGTTGCACAGCACACTGGATCGGTTGGCAACTGCCAGGCTCGCGATTCGGAGCGGTTTTTCTCACGCGATCCGAGGAAGGTAGGCGCACAAGAGTCACAGGCGCTGCAATATCCTCCTCATAGTCCGCAGTTGCTCCTTCTCCATCAGGCACATGAAATATAACATCGTGTCTAGCTGGATTTTGATCATTGTGAACAATTTCTGCTCCGTTTTCTTCTGCTATTTCTCCATGAACCTGCACAGGCATAAGTGTGGAACTAGAACTTGCAGGATCATTATCATATTGGTCAGTACAATTGTCACCCCCATGATATAAATTTCAAAGATTTGGTGGAAGGAGAAGTATTTCTTTGCAAAGAAAACCACCGGCGTTTGGATGGAGAGATTCAAAGGGAAAGACTAATTCATCAAACACAACATCTCTAGATATGTAGACCCTGCCTGTAGGAACATCAAGACATTTGACCCCTTTATGCAGAGGACTATGGCCTAAAAAGACACATTTTTTAACGAAACGCGAGTTTGCGCGTGTTATATGGTCTAAGATTTGGTCAACATGCACAACCAAAGACACGAAGAGATTGATAATCTGGTATGACACCAAAGAGTCGTGTGATGGGTTTCTCAAATTTTATGACTTTACTAGGACGAATATTGATGAGATATGTATCCGTGAGGACGGCTTCATCCCAAAACTTGAGAGGCATAGATGCATTAGCTAGCAACGCTAGCCCTACTTCAACGACATGTCGATGCTTTCGTTCAGCAGACCCGTTTTGTTGGTGAGCATGAGGACAAGAAACATGATGTGAGATTCCAATCTTTTGAAAAAAAGAGTTAAGTTTCTCGTACTCACCACCCCAGTCAGTTTGCATGGCAATGATTTTGGAGATCAATTGCCGTACAACAAGATTTTGGAAATTGCTAAAGACTTGAAAAACATCGGATCGTTTCTTTAATAGATAAATCCAAGTGAATTTACTATAATCATCAATAAAGCATACATAGTATGAAAATCTACCAACTGATGTGGGAGCTGGCCCCCATACATCTGAGAATATAAGTTGCAATGGAGCAGTGGATACACTGATGGAAACAGGGTATGGTAATTGATGACTTTTTGCTTGTTGACATGAATCAAAAACTGACTCAACGCTAGACTCATAAGGAAGTTTATTTTTACTAAGTACATGCTAAACGATAGCTGAAGATGGATGACCCAAACGACTGTGCCACTTTGCTGAAGATGGCTTGGTGACAACCAACACTTGTTTATTTGACCTTGAAGAAGATGACGATGATGATATGAGTGGATAGAGACCCCCTTCACACTGTCCTCTAAGAATGACTCTCCTCGTTGCCAAATCCTTAATCACAAAAGAAGAAGGATAAAATATGATGAGAACTTTGTTGTCAAGGCAAAGCGATGAACAGCGATGAGATTTTTTGATGCTTGAGGGACATGCAAGACATTATTTAGATGCAAATCATTTACCGGGGTTTTAACAATTGTATTGCCAATATGAGTAATATCCATACCTGAACCGCTTGCGGTGTGCACTTGGTCGCCTCCGTGGTACTTCTATCCCATTGTTAGCTTGTCAAGCTCTCCCGTGATGTGTTCGGTAGCGCCAGTGTCTGCGTACAAATTAGTGTCAATGCCATAGGAGTTTGTGACAGCGTTTGCCACCTTTTATTTAGGGTCACTTTCCTCATAGCGATGCCAGCACAACCTTACACCGCCAGCATGAAATTTGTGACAGATTTGGCACTCGGGGAAGTCTCGTTCCTGCTGCTGTTGTTGTTGGCGTGGCTGCTGCTGTTGGCGTGGCCTTGGACCCACCGCTACCACTACTGGCAGGAGGAGCACGATCACCACGACCGCGCCCCCTGGTTCCTCGCCCACGGTATCCTCTGCCGCAAGCTTGTCCATGGCCCCTGTAGGCTGCGTTTGCTGATGTGTGGAAGCCACTGGTTGGTCCATCACCAAGCATCTCCATCCTCTGATCAAAGGCGGAGATCTGCAAGAAGAGGTCATCAACGGTGATAGGATTTTTTATGGCACCAACTGCTGCAACAATGGGGTCATAATCACGATCTAGGCCAGCGAGGATGTAGTCCACCATCTCCGGATCGGATACCGGTCGACCAGCAGCAGCTAACTCATCCCCGAGGCTCTTCATCTTGGCTATGAACGTCGTACTTGTCACGCTGCCCTTCTTGGTGTTGGCAATAGCTATTCTCAGATTTGTTATCCGAGATTGGGACTGCAAGGCGAACAAGATCGTGAGTGCAGTCCAAATATCAAAGGTTGTTTCCTTACCGATGACCTATGCAAGTATCTCCTTTGATAAGGAATTCAGCAAATAGCTGAGGACCTGCTGGTCCTTGGACAGCCATGGTCCATAGAGCGGATTCGGCACCATGGCTGTGCTCTTGTCCGATGTCTGCTGCTCCACCGTCTTCGGGGGCGCTGCGTCGGTGACGTCCAGGAGGTCGGTGACCTGGGCCTTCCATAGGAGGAAGTTCCCCCTTGATAGCTTCTCGGTTGGCGGCGGTCCGAGGTTCAAAACAGCCGGAGCCAAGGAGGAAGACATGGCGCGATTGATGTTGGAGAACACTAGATCGACATGAAGAGGATTGCTCTGATTACCATGTAAGAATTTGTGGAAGCATTTCTACTCTCCGTGGTGAGCCGCGTGGTGTATATTTATTGCTGACAGATTAGCCTCTGACGTTGCGTACAAGAAGCGAACGATCTCCGGGACTCGCTCGGTTACATGAGAAACAGGAGAGACGGGATCGGGAGAGGAAGAGAGTTACACTAGGTTACGTTACAGAAATCTAAACTAATACGCTATGTCTAACACCTGGAACCTCCTCCCGCCGTCGTGCTGCCGCCGCCCCAGCCATCTCTCTAGGCTCGGGCCTTGCCTGTTTTTTCTCCAACAAACCTTCACCACCGCCCGCTGCCCCCCCCCCCCCCACACACACACACACAACCGTCGTGCTCCCTCCCCCACCCCCACCCTAAGATATATGGCGGGGTAGCCTGCCCAGCGAGGTTCTTCCACCCCTCCGGCGAGTTCCCCCCCCCCCCCCCCCCCCCCCCCGGCTATTTCTCCGTTCAACCAGAAATCGACTGCCACCAAATTCGAAAGTCAAGCGATTGACATGTAGCTATTGTGATGATACTAGTATATGATACTCCCCACTATGTGTAGCCTTAGGGCATTGACAACATACATCAATAAAAATCCCTGATCTATTTAGTTCGCCAATCAATTTCTTTTCCCTTGGGGTCACAAATTGTATCTCTATTGTTCTTTGCTTTCTTGAATGAGTTATTTTTAATTATTGATCTGCAAAATTGATGGTAGGTCGGTGCAATTTCCCTGAGTTCGAAATTTTCTATTGTGGGGCAATAAATTTTATGATTCTTTTGTTGTTAATCCGTTGCAATGCACGGGCACTCTTGCTGGTGCAAGAACAAAATACATAATATGCACTGTGAACACGCAACGGGTTGAGAATCTAATATTGCATGTACAGTAACATTCAATACAAAATAAGAGTTCGAGATGATAAGGTATACAATATAGTACATTTTTAAAGGAAGACATACAATATATATTTAGTAGACACCAAATAATGATAAGATAAAGCAAGACAAGTTCACATATAATTCCCTGGCCGGTAATTGGCATACATTTGTGAATTTGATCTCCCACAAATCCCAATGGATGGGACCAATATATAGGACCCTCTTAACTAATAATCCAGCTCTTGGCATGAAGGACTCACACGACTCATAGAGTAATTAATGGAGTACTACGTAGCAGAGTCTTTGTGTTTTATTTAGTGTAGTATACGTAGGAGAAGGGCATACAGGACCGTGTGCTCCAGGACTTCTTGGCCATGCCATACAGCAGCAGTTAACGGATGTTGATCAGGCTGGCCGTCATCTAGAAAAACTTGTTCATCACACAACCCCACGGAGCCGCAGCAGATAATGGATGTTGTTTGTGATGAGCGTTACCAGCAGGCATCGGCAGTCGAACTGAGATTTTGTTGGATGGCCATACTGGACCGTGCGCGCCAGGACCGTGTGCTCTGTTACGTGCCATACTGGACCGTGTGCCCCAGGACTTCATGGTCGTGCCATACCCAAACACGTCCTTGAACGGCGTCGTGGGCACGCCGAACACCATAGGATTAGCAGGCGACGAGCTGGGCTGCTGGTTTATGAACTCCACGATGCTCCCCATGAGCCTCTTGCTGGTGGCCCTCAGCGGACAGTAGAGGTGGAAGCCGTGGTCCTCGCCCTCCGACTCCACCACCGTCACCTCGCGGCGCCCCGGCGTCATCCAAGGCCACGGCGCGTCGTGATCGCGGATGCGGGCCGCCAGGTCGAGGCCGCGGTCCCGCAGAGTGTCCTTCCCGGCCACGGCGATGAGCACGCGGCGGCAAGCCAGCGATGAGACCTCCGAGGCCGGAGGGTCGATCCGGGGGTCATCGTTGCCGGCCTGGCCGGCCGTGACGAACGGCCACAGCCGGTCCACCCCGTACGGCGGGAACACCGCCGTGGCACTGGCGCCCTCGCTCTCGTCCGCCCACGCGAGCTCCGAGGGCAGCCGCTTGGCTCCCCAGAAGTAAGGGTGCACCATGATCAGCCCCTCGATGTCCATCATGTCATCGTTGACCTCGTGGCTGGCGCGGACTGCCGTGTGGTAAACGATGTTGCCGCCGGCGCTGTCGCCGGCCAGGAACGTGCGCCCCCAGTCGGCGTAGCTGGCCAGCCATGGGTCGGACGAGGACGCCGCCCACTGGAGCGCGGCCCACGCGTCGTCATATGCCGCGGGTATGGGGAACTCCGGCGCTAGACGGTACTCCACCGACACGACGAGGGCTCCGGCGCTGGCGGCGAGGGAGGTCGCGTAGCGGTGGTACGTCCGCCCGAAAGCGCTCTCCGTGCAGAACGAGCCGCCATGGACGTAGATGACGAGGGGAAGCCGATTCCTGCCTGCGGTGTCGGCGGCACGGGACGGGAGGAACAGGCGCACAGACACGCCGGTGGCCTTGTCGACGACGACGTCCCTCGTCGTCACCCCGCGGTTGCCGCCCTGATCCGGCGACGCCAGCACGAATGGGCTGCGCAGGAAACGCTCGATGCTGCCGTCCTTGTACTTGCGTATGAACGGGTACATGTCCACGGAGATGTCACGTCCCTCCTTCTGCTTCGCTAGAGAAGTCTTGTTTGCATGCATGGCGCAGTTGAGCTGCTTTAGTTTGAAACTCTTGTTTTGAGTTGTCCGCTGCATGCCGCGTCGTTGGCTGCACCTCATGGGAATTTATAGAGCCATTTTCTTCATCGCCACGTCCCTTTAATAATTTTTTTTTGAGGATCTAGAAGTAAGGGGCTGTTTGGTTCTAGGGCTTGCAATACCACACTTTGTCAACATGGTAACAACGTAGAAACATTACCATTGCCAGGTTTAATCAACTTGGGTGAAGACCTAGGCTTTCACCCCGGAGCTCGAGACTGGGTGTTCGAGTAAAGGCACCATCGGAGCCACAAATGTGTTGCCGCCACCATTTTTTCGAGATCCCAGCAGCTACATACGATGTGTAACCGCCGCCGCTGCGCAACCATCCCTTTGCATCAAGCTACTATCTATAGCTTGCATCTCAACATCGAAGTCAACCGCCGGATCCGGAGAGAGGAACCCTCACAAAGACCATTCGATGGCCACTGAAATCCACAACAAGGCCGCCGCGACAAGCCGGAGTGGTCATCAATAACCAACACCGATGGCGGAGCGCAACACTGCCGACTACCACCTCACCGAAAAAAGCTCAACTCATGCTCGTCGGCCCTGGGTCGGCATTGTCAGAGGTAGAACAGAAAGACAGACCAGCATCGCCGAGGCGCGCCAACGGAACCCAGCCACCGCCAGGTCAGGATCGCTCAGTCGCCTTGAAGCGACAACACTGCTACACCATGCGAAGCACCTAGATCTAGAAGACGAGCAATGCTCGATCTAGCATAAAGCCTCGAGACCGCACCTCATCACAGCCGACTCCGTCGAGCAACACGTGCTCGGATGCCTACGCATGTGCTCACCATAATGGAGGAAGCCTGACAGAGGGAGGCCATCAGACTAGCAGCAGGCTGTCGAGTCCAGGGCGCTCCAGCCATCCCACGCGGAAGTATAGCATGCTGTCGGCGAGCCCTCCATCAGGCCGTCCCTGCCGGATCTCATCTGAGGCGAAGAGCACGCCAAGGCGCAACTCAAACCACCACAACAACGAACAGGGACACCCATCGGCTGGTATCCTCGTCGCTACCCATGCAGCCAAAGTGGACCACCGACGCCCACAGTCACGCTGAACTCGCGACCATCCCCAGGGCCGCCGCCCCGAGTTCCCAACACCGCCGCCAGAAGGACGCACGGGAGCCCCTCCCCCTTTGAGGCAGGGGCCCGCTGTAACCGCGGCCAGCGCCGGCAGCAGCATAAGCTCGGATCTAGCCCTCCTCTGGCGGCTAGGTTTGACGCCATAGTGCCGCAGGAGCGGCACCGGAGCGAATGTTTCTTTTTTTGCTTCTACAAGTCTGTATTTATAATATGTCATGGTTAATTAGTGGAATACTGTCACAAAGAAGACGCAACAAATACATCGTTGTGAAGAAGAAATCGTCGAGGTTGTGTGTTGGCATCATCGTCATCACTTGTCCCCAAGTAAGCGACTCTGGCTTTGACGCCAACAAAGCCCGCACTGCAAAGGTCGTGAGGTGCAGGCAACGACGAATATAATAATGAACTAGAACGATGGACTATGCAAGCCTGCATCGTGTAGGATCACTGAGCTAGGCCACTAGTCGCTTGGCATCGTTGCCATCTGAACCTCACCGTCACACAATTCGGACTCCGCCGCAACAAAGTGACCACAACCTTTTCACAACCCCATCTTTAACGCATCCACATGGCCTTTGATACACACACCGGCAACGAAACGAATTTATTCCCTACGGCCGGTCCTGAGTCTCAAAATGATGCCTCATTGAGGGACATGACGCAAGGCAGGGTCATCATCCGACCCGGTGAAAACAAGGATCGAAGGTTTCCCAAGGAGCCCAGAGCCTGGGAAAAGTAGAAGAGCATAACATCACAATGATGCTTTCGAGTATCTAAGGACATCCGCGGACATCGCCGCTGCCAGCTCTTACCATCGCCAGGAACAAGGCATGTGCGCGACACTGCTCTCACTTCCTCGCATCGGATACAGATGATCCACCCAGTCCTCCGCGCGTCACCGACCACCCATCCAGAATCATCCCCACGAAATTGAGATTAAATCATCACGCAGCTAATAGTTTATAGTCCGGGTGACAAGTCTAAAAAGCATAAAAAGCATAATGTTAAGGAGGTTGTTTCTTTGCACAAAATTTGGGCTTGTTTTTACTTTTCGGTAACAAGCGAAGAAGTGGACTTTCAAAAATATTATTAAAGAACGTAGAAGAAATTTCAAGAAGCTGGTATCGGTGTATTAAGGGTACATTTGACAATATAAATGTAAGTATAGACCGATAAACAGAAAATACTGTTGACATATTAATAGCATATCTTTCTAAAATAGATGCTTTATGTCTACTGTGCATATGGTTTCTGCGAATTACCTTGTCATAAATCAAAATTATTACACGTTTCTGCCAACTACCTTGTGACAAATCATAATTATATGTCAATACATTGTGACGAATCATATGCAAAACTGCATGGTTATTTATTATTTAAAAATGGTATTATTTTCTTAAGTAATGATTTCGGACAGAAGCATACAAAGTCAAGTTTTTTTTCTTTTTAACAAAAATAGGGTGAGAGACACTGAAGGACATGCCGGGCTCCACCGATTTACATTCATGGGGAAGAGATTACCTATGTGACGGCTTGACCAACAAAGTCTAACGTGTGAAGCCAGACCGCACGTTCAACAAGCGACTGCAAAAGGATCTTCTGAGTCACATGTAGCACTACCGGTCTTTGTCATCGTTCGTAACTAGGTACGTCCGTGTGAATTTGTTACCAAACACAAGAGTTTTATGAAGCTTGACAATTCCGATACGTTCGCTGGGTTCTGTCGGCACTTGTAGATGCAAGTACATGTGCATCTCATGCTGGCTTTGTTACGTCGTGTGCGTACGTACGCAGCGCCTAGCAGCATTGACTAGCTGCGTACACACTCAGTCCGGTCACATATGTACTATATACACATACACATCCGAGCAAGTAGTCGCTAGGCAGCTCATTGTTGGACGCAGTACGATCATAGCTATCTTGAGGCGACATATCATGGATTGTTTGTTGAATCTTGCCATACGTAAGGACACATTTGTACTACGATACATCATGGATCTTTTATTGAATCTTGCCATACGTAATGACAAATTTGTACTAAGGCACGAAATACACGCGTCAGATTGACTCGGCGAGGCCGCGAGGGCCGCTGGGTAGATTTTTTTTTCTTTTTTTTGGGGGACGCTGGATTGATTGATCGAGGTATGTGCAGGGACAGCTTCGTTGCTTGTTCCTCCTGTTGGAAATATGAGCAATTTACCAAATGATTTTATTAACAAAAATACTAGATAAAGCATGACTAATATAGCCGCGATAAAGCAAGTCATGCAATCTGAAGGAGAGAAAGTAAATAGCATCTGCATATATTAACTTGAACTAAACACATCTAGAACAGACACTAGATGAAGTTGCATATATGAAGTAGAACCTATCATATGTAGGGCAGAAACTAGAGCAAAGAACTGTGTCATGACATCTAACAGAAAGAGCAAGAACACGTACGGGACAGCAGCAGCAGAAGCACTAGACATGGGGTCGACATCCTCTCCAGCCATGTCGTTGCTGAGGTAGTCGACGTCGGGGAAGAAGTCGTCGTCGGAAAAGTAGTTGTCGGAGTCCGTGATGAAGAAGCCAGTAGTCGCACAGAGCGCTCCCCAAAAACCTTATCACCCTTCTCCCGTACAGGACTCAAAAGGTGCGGTTCCGGAGGCCTACTGTCCCGACCTGCGGTGCACGCCGCAAGCCGGGATGGGGAAGAACGTAGCAGCAACGCAGTGCTGGGAACTTTGTGGCGAGAGGAAGAGGAGCTTCTGGTGTGTCTCTCAGGAGAGGAGCGACATCTCTTATATAGGCACAGGAGAAGAACGCGAACAGGCTGCGGCGGGAGGTGAAGCAACGGAGGGAGACGAAACGAACAGACAGCGGCCGAAGAGGCGCGCCGTTCGAATTCAGTGTGCACTACAGAAAACGTTTCAGCTCCCGTGTGACCTTTCGTATACCCGTCGTGCGTGGCAAAAATTTAGACATCGGCTCGTTCCCGCAACCCACGTCGCGTCGCGTCGCGTCGCATCGTGACGAGGCGTGGCGTGGCGTGGCGAGGCGGGCGGCGGAGGAGGAGTGCGCGTAGATGTCCCTCTTGTTCTCATGCTCATACAAGTGGGAAAGAACCTCCCTTATAAAGAGGTCCAACTCCCTCTAAACTAGCAATGTGAGACTAAAGTCTTGTTCCACCTCTTGCCTTGCACGAATGGGCTGCGTGGGCCTCTAGGATTTATTAGGAATTTCTGAAACTGCTATTGGGCTAGGCCCAAAATAGACAAAATTCCAGCAATCCCCCACCAGATCCCAGAGGCACACAAAATTTGCCTTTGGTTCCAAAACACTGTTTTATATACCGGTACTGCAGTGAAGACTGTTAAGTTGAACTTCCACCTAGAACTCTATGCTACACTAGTAAGCAACTTGAACAGTGGACTAGGCCTTGAACTGCAAGTTTTCTGCGAATCTAGCTTCACATAAAGCCTTGACCGATACGTGGCTACTGTGGGTCTTCCCCGCGGGTGGAGCTTATGCGCCATACTCCGAGACCTTTCATGAGTTTACTAGAGAGAACCCTACTCTCATAGATTGCGACGTTTAACAATCAGACTCATATAGGTGTGTTCTTCAAAAGATGTTCTGCAGAACAACATCTCTGCTTAAAAGAGCCACTTAGAACACATTAAGGTATACATCAACCTGCCATGCAGATTAGAAGAGTATTGCATCTTTATGGAGTGGTATTGTTAATAGTAAGGATACTCTCCTCTCAGTTGACCAACAGCCTGTCTTCCACATCTAATTCACGGGATCTCCGATCACAAAGAATAGGTTACCACTGTGAACAACTCATATTGTGGGTCTCATACCCATCTCCCTCGATGCATTATCTATCACATTACGTGATAGACCCTTAGTAAAAGGATCTGCCAGATTTTTAGACGTTTGGATATAATCCAATGCAACAACTCCGGAGTTTCTCATTTACCTGACAGACTTTAACCTTCTCTGAACGTGTCTTGATGACTTCATGTTATCCTTTGAGCTGCTCACTTTCGTGATCACAGTTTGATTGTCGCAGTTCATAAGGATACCCGGTACAGGTTTCTCAACAACCGGCAAGTCATTCAAGAGCCGGCGAAGCCAATCTGCTTCGACCGTAGCTGTATCTAGTGCTGTGAGTTCTGCTTTCATTGTTGACCTCGTTAAGATGGTCTGCTTGCAAGACTTCCAAGAAACAACGGCACCTCCATGAGTGAATACATACCCGCTCGTGGCCTTTATCTCATCAGCATCTGAGATCCAGTTTGAGTCACTATACCCTTCAAGCACCTTTGGGTGCCCAGTGTAGTGAAAATTCCATAATTCGCAGTGCCTTTCAAATAACGCAGAACTCTTTCTAGAGCTTTCCAATGCACATCTCCTGGTTTTGAGACAAACCGACTCAGTTTACTAACAGCAAAAGAGATGTCATGTCTTGTAGCACTGGCTAAGTACATAAGCGGGCCAATAATCTGAGAATATTTTAATTGATCTCTAGCAATTCTTCGATTCTTTCGAAGTAACACGCTCGCATCATATGGTGTTGGAGAGGGCTTGCAGTCACTATAGCCAAAGCGGCTCAAGATCTTTTCCACATAGTGAGATTGAAGCAATGTAATCCCACCATCATCGTCTCTCAACAACTTGATATTCAGAATGACATCAGCCACTCCTAAATCCTTCATCTCAAAGCAACGAGATAGGAAATCCTTGACCTCCTTAATAACATTCAGATTTATTCCGAAAATCAGTATGTCATCAACATACAAGCAAAGGATAACTCTCTCGCCCCCACCATGGCGATAGTACACACATCTGTCAGCTTTGTTTACAACAAAGCATGCAGTTGTTAAAGTTCTTTCAAACTTCTCATGCCACTGTTTGGGTGCTTGCTTAAGTCCGTACAAAGACTTCAGCAACTTGCACACTTTCCCTTCCTGACCATCTATTACAAACCCATCTGGTTGTTCCATATAAATTTCCTCGTCCAACTCTCCATTTAGGAAAGCAGTCTTAACATCCATTTGATGAACGGGAAGACCATGTGAGGCAGCTAGTGAAAGTAGAACTCGAATAGTGGTCAGTCGAGCCACAGGTGAGTAAGTATCAAAGAAGTCTTCACCTTCCTTTTGGGTATAACCCTTAGCCACGAGCCGAGCCTTGTACTTTTCAATAGTACCATCAGGCCTAAGCTTCTTCTTGAATACCCATTTGCATCCTATAGGTTTGCACCCATAAGGACGATCAGTTATCTCCCTAGTTTTATTCGCCAAGGTGGAATCCATCTCGCTACGATCCGCTTCCTTCCAGTAGTCAGCATCTTCAAATGCATAGGCCTCTGAAATAGAACTGGGAGTGTCATCTATGAGATACACAAGAAAATCATCACCAAAGGACTTTGCAGTCCTCTGTCTCTTGCTCCTAGTAGGAACTTCATTGTTTTCCTCCACCTTTTGTCAAAACACCATTCATTTCACATAGATCTGAATGTATGAGCTCTAGTTTCCGCAGTCGTGTGAGACTTACGAGGTTGCTTAGCTTGCACACACACTTGACACTTAGATCCCTTGATAGTGGTGAAACTAGGGATTAAGTTCAACTTCGCTAGTCGCGACATGCAATCAAAGTTAACATGACAAAGACGTGAATGCCACACATTTGATTCACTATTGTTGCAAATATGATTAACAACTTTATTGCAAACGTCTGATAAGGATAAATGAAACAGGCCTCCTGACTCATAACCTTTACCAACAAATGTTCCATACTTGGGTATTACAAATTTATTGACGGAGGGGACATAATGCACGTTCTTCAGCCGCACGATCTTCCCTGAAGTAAACTTCAGATCGACCATGCCAACACCACGAACAGAAGCACTTGAACCGTTGCCCATCAGCACGGTTGAAGTCCCTGCGTTCTGATTGGCGGCGGCGGCGGAGCGCGCGTGGATGTCCCTCTTGATGGGCCCTTTAGTACCGGTTGGTCTGGCCAACCGCGACTAAAGGACTAACCTTTAGTCCCGGTTGGTCTGGCCAACCGCGACTAAAGGCCTTCGGGCCAGCCTGAGGACCTTTAGTCCCGGTTGGCCAGGCCAACCGGGACTAAAGCCCCTCCCGTCCGCCAGCTGTCGACCGAGCGCGCTGGGCCCAGATAGTTGGTCGCGGGTCTTCTCCCGAACCGCGACTAAAGACCCCTTTGGTCGCGGTTCGATTATTTTGGGGACTAATGGGGGCGTATGAAAGCCTCTTTTTCTACTAGTGGTGGTTCGTAGATGCAGGTTCACATGCATGCCACGTGCGTACGTCCTGGCTTTGTTGCGTGGTGTGCACTGTCACTGTGCGTACGTATCTCCTACTCTACGATAATTAACTCGCCTCCGAGCACGCTAAGTCCGCCCCCTATGAGTAGGTGCTGACGTACCGATAGCTATCGCTCGCAACCACACACCATCGATTGATTGTTGGTGGGTCGATCTGCGTGCGGACGTACGTTATGGCAGCAATCATGCATCTCCTATGCACCTACGCACAAGTCTTTCTTTATTAATTTCTTTTTCCCTTCAGACTTGATAGTACATCCATTTTTTAGCCCTGCACAATCATTAACAAGATCTTCTCTCAACGAACTAACGGCCTGTATCTATTTCGGAGAGCTGTTTGTTAAATCTTATTTTATTTTTATTTGAAGTTGTTAGAGCATCTACAGCCGGACTAGGCAAATACGGGCCCTAAAACGCCCGCGGACGAGCCGAGCGCGTCCACTGGCACTGACTGGTCACTCCTCAAATCGTGTCGTCCACATTCGTATATCTCATTTTCGATCCCCTATATCCATACTAAACCATACAATATCGATCAAACTACGTAGATCAGCAAACAGACATAGGCAAGCACAATACGTTCACTAAAGATCACGAACGGATGTTCAAAAGACCTGATTGCTAGATAGCTGAACCCGAGAGTTGGATGAAGTGGGGACGATCGAGGGATAGTAGTAGTATGTATTGAGCGAGCTACCTACCTTGTGCAGAACAAAGCAAACAAGGCGAGAGGCTGATCAAATGATTTATGTGCGTTGGGAGATGGGAGGAGGCGGCAAGTATTTAAGGACGTGCGGGAGCAGGGTTCCTGATCCCCGCAAAAAAAAGGGAGCAGGGCTCACGTGCAAATATCTCGTCTAGGCATATGATTGAAGCCTAGAGGTGTGCCATATCAAGTACTCCCTTTCCTCCAAAATAGACGATGCTTTTTTTAGAGAAAAACAAATTGAGATGTATTATATTAAGTCTATGAATTATATATGTTTACTAGCCTTCCAAAGTTGAATGACCCACATCAGCCACCACATTTTACATACGTCAGATGGAGGTGGCGATTGTTTTTCACTCTGGATCTTGAGAACTGGTACTCAAAGGGCATTAGATATTCACGTCGTATGATGTTATTGGCCTCACTTGAGATCTGGTACTCAAAGAGCATTGAAAAGTCTGAAAGAGTATTGAGCGTTGTCCGCAGTATTGCAATGGGTAATTACTTCATCGAGGCGGGTCCTTGCAACTATTGCGTTGACTTGGTGTTCCTCTTGGGCTTCTTGTGTTTGGTGTATCTATTGCGTTCCGACTGGTGGTTGAACTACTATATGGGAAGACGGACGGGACCCCGGGGCTGGTGAATCCACAAACATTTGGGCCCACAATTGAATCCCAAGGGAGAGTTACAAATGGCCTATCACTTCTCTAATTAATGTTGACAGTGTACGAAAGCTATCCAAGATCAGTGTCGCAGAGTACATGGGCGTTGTCTTCCAAAGCTATCCTACTAGCCTTCCAAAGCTATCCTACTAGCCCTGGCTATGAGAGAGGGGCTAGCTCTAGCCGAGGATCTGAACCAGAACCTTATTCATGTTGCATCGGATTGTAAGGGGGTGATAGAAGAAGTTCACAACAGAAGTGGTGCTGCATACAGAGAAATCATCCAGGAGATCAAACTACACTTATCAACTTTTATTTCATGTAATATAATTCACGAATTTAGGAACTCAAATGTTGAGTCTCACAATTTAGCGAAGCATACTTTGACTTTGGGAGCTGGCCGCCATGTTTGGTTAGGCCAGCCCGGTGGTATTCCTTTCGTCCCCGTAAATATTGTGGTGGTTGAATAAAAGCTTCACGAGATGGCCTAAAAAACTAAATAAATCCCAAGTCAGCGCTTAATTTTAACTATTATTGCAAGGATCATTAGGCTCCTTATCCAGCCCTATGACCGCGCATTAGCCGCACTATGTGCCGATTGGTCTACTAGCCTTTTTACAAAGGACGGAAAGGAGGGCATGCATGCTAGTACTATAGTAGAAAGTTGGCACATGCAGGTTTGAGGTTTCTAATTTTTATATATATATGCAGGTTTGAATTAATGCCGAACAAGTAACCGCTTCGTGTGGAAACAAATAAAGGGTGTGGGCGACTTGCAAAATCTGACATTGGTGCGTCCGGGAGATACTCCCTCCATTTTTATTTACTTTGGATATTAGAGTTGACAGAAGTCAAACTCATAATATTTGACCAAATTTATAGAAAAGACTATAAACATTTACCATAACAGATCTATATGATGTGAAAGTACATTCAATAATGAATCAATGGTATTAATTTATTATTGCATATGTTAATATTTTTTGTCTATAAACTTTATCAAAGTTTATAAAGCTTGACTTTGACTAAAACTAATATACAGAGTAAATAAAAACGAAGTGAGTACTACATAATTTTGCAAAACTGAATGTCCTTTCAATAGGCCACTATTCCATGGGAGAGCATATTGTCCTTTAATGATTGTGTAGGTCCAATAAATGGACGTATCTAGTCTGACGTGAAAAAGAAAATAATAAAGAAAGACTTGTGCGTACGTGCATAGGACACGGATAGCTACCATAGCGTACGTGCACATGCATAAGGATCATAGGTCCGTCTTCGTGAGCGATAGCTATCGTACATCCAGGGATTATTTGAACGCACATGGTGGACGCAGCGAGCGAGAGGTGAGTCAATTCTGGTAGCAGTACGGATGACAGTGCACCGCGCAACAAAACCACCACGTAAGTACGTGGCAACAGGAGATACATGTGAGCTTGCATCTACAGATGCCAACAGGACCCATTTGATTTGTCAAGGCTTCACAGAACCGGTGTTTGGTAGTACTAACAAATTAACACGGACGTACCTGGTCACGAACGACGACAAAGACCGGCAGTGCTACGCGTGAGAACACTCCTTCGCAGTCGCGCTCGACGTTGTCGGTCAGGTGCAAAGGACCCACCCGCGTGTGCCTGCACCCTCCCCTTGAATTCAACTTGTGAGCCCAGCAGAGGAGCCCACGCAAGTAAAGAAAGACTTGTGAGGCCAGCACATGCAGATGCTGTCCCCTCCACGTACCATGATTGATCAATCCAGCGGCCTACTTGATGGGATGTGTATGTGTATACATATCATATGTGAGCCGACGGAGTGTGTACCCAGCTATTCAATGCCGGTAGGCGCTACGTACATACGCACACGACGTAACAAAGCCAGCATCACATGCATGTGTACTTGCATCTAGAGTATGGTAACAAATTCACACGGACGTACCTAGTTACTAACGATGACAAAGCCCGACAGTGCTACAAGTGACTGAGAAGATCCTTTCGCAGTCGCACGTTGAACACGTTAAACACTGTTGGTCAAGTCGCCCCATAGGTAATCTCTTCCCCATGAATGTAAACCGGTGGGGCCTGGCGTGTCCTTCAGTGTCTCTCATCCTATCTATTATATTATTAAATTGATAGAAAACCAACGATGAGGATTAACCATCACGAGGCCTTCAGCTGCAGACGGCCATGCCACGTGCCTCCTATTTGCCGGGTGCCTTCTACAGGGCTAGTCAACGGAGTGTATATGCAGCTAGTCAATGCTGGTAGTGGTAGGCGCTACGTACGTACGCACATGACGCAACAAAGCCAGCATGATATGCATGTGTACTTGCATCTACAAGTGCCAACAGAACCCAACGTACGAGAATTGTCAAGCTTCATGTGACCGTGGTAACAAATTAACACGGACGTACCTGGTTACGAACGATGCCAAAGACCGGCAGTGCTACATGCGACCGTGGGAAGATCCTTTCGCAGTCGCTCGTCGCTCGTTGAACGTGCGGTCTAGCTTCACATGTTAGACGCTGTCGGTCAAGTCGCCCCATAGGTAATCTCCGATCCCCATGAATATAAATCGGTGTGTCAGTTTTTCTCGCCCTATTTTTGTTAAAAAGAAAAACTTGAGTTTGTAACCTTCTGTCAGAAATCGAGCACCTCAAGATATTCAGTATGTGCTACTCCATAAATGACTAAGCTAATGTTGCTATTACCTCCTGCGAGGTAAGATGTTGTTAATGATTGTGTATTGGTAATGTGGAACTTTTAGTTCCGCAAACAAGAAAGTACTAAATTATAGTGGTATGAAATCATGAAGGTATAAATAATGTAATACTCCCTCCGTCACAGTTTACAGGGCGCACTTCAACAATCTCTCGGACCAAGACGATTAGCGATTGGACTGAAAAAGAGTATCAGTAGTTATAGCATGACGCCTATTACTAGAGAAATTAATGCATACACACATGCATGTACTGCTTCCACCCCGCGTACACACATCCATGCAATTATTTTACTCCGTGTACACTCCTACATGGACAGAAAATTGTGGGCCTTATTACGGCCATTAAAGCAAAGGCGCCTAAAATCCCTCCGGTGGTGGAAATGCATGAGAATTGAATCGCGTCGTGTAAACTGTGATGGAGGGAGCACATAGTTTCAGTTCTAATAAATGTTATATTTGCCGCCTTCGCGGTTTTGATTTCTCACAAGTTAATTAGTTGGCACAAGCACATATTTTCTTGCACTGTTGTTGTAGGAAATATAATTTTAATTACTACTCCCTCTGTCGCATAATATAGGATGTGATTACAACCAATATGTGAGTACATATGTGTTCCACATAAAAAATATGTGAGTACATCGATTGTCATAGCATCTAATATTATAGGATGGAGGGAGTTGTAAAGAAAGACTTGTGCAAATGGACATTCCTATGCAATGAAAATGAAAAGCATCTTATATTACAAACGAAAGTGAAGGCAACAATGTACATTCGTATGCAATGGAAATGCAAGCACCAATCAATAAAAACGGAAAGGGATAAGAAGGAACTATATAGCATGTCTTTAATGGTGGAGGCATTTTCGCTCCCGGGAGCGTTTTCTCTGGATGAACAGTAACTGGAAAAAAAAGTTTGGAAGAGAGGTGTTGGAAGTGTCACAAGCGACAGCGGCACCCAGTGGGTCCGGCTAGTGGTTGAACAATAGGTGAAGACAGGCGGGATGCCGGGGCTGGTGAATCCACAAACATTTGGGCCCATTATTGGATACCAAGGGAGAGTTACAAACGACCTACCACTTCTCTAATTCAAGCTCCCGCACCACCCCCTCCCGCCCCCACACAAAAAGTCTACGAGCTTATTGAGCCGACTAGTGCGTTGCAAGAGCTTTAGTTCAATTTTTATGCCGTTTGATGCTGAAGCACTACTTAAGATCCCATTGTGTACTAGGAGGATCGAGGATTTCTGGGCATGCAGTGAAGAACCTTGAGGCAACTTTACTGTGGGATCAACATACCACATGTTGGTCCGGACTAAGCAAAACAGAGAGAGCTGTCTAGAAGGCCGTGAAGAAAGTAAGGGGTAGAAGTCAATCTGGAAAACTTCAGGTTTCGTCGAAGCACAAGATATTTATTTCACGGTTGGCTAGGCACTCAATCGCATCAGGAGAGGTTCTCCATCGTCGTCACATTGCCACGACCGGAGCTTTGTAAGTTGAGCAGCGTATATGATACATGGAATACAAAAGCTATCCTAGATCAGTGTCACGGAGTACATGTGCGTTGTCTTCCGAAGCAGTCCTAGACCCGTTCAGTGTACACCAAGAAGAGAACGCGAAGGGCTGGATCTTCGATGTGCAGGGAGCGTTGTCATTGGAAGATTTTACCATCTTTGTAGTGACCATGTGGGCGAACTGGGGTGCCCATAGGAAAGAGCAATACATTCATGTACTTTCATGACCCCAGATGCTATACATGACTTCATCTCCTTGTACATAAGAAAGCTACAAGTGCTCACTCACAACAGGGTGTCCCATGGGAGTGCAACTCCTCGTTCGACTGGATGTCTGGCACCTCCTGAACATCATGCAAAGCTGAACGTGGGTGCAGCAGTTGCCGGAGGGGGTCGAACGGAGTGGTCGATGCCATTTGCAAGGATCATGCAGGAAGATTTATGGGAGCTTCGGCTTTTATTTTCACCAATATTGAAGACCCAACTACTTTAGAAGCCCTAGCTATCAGAGAGGGGCTAGCTCTAGCCGACGAGCTGAACCAGACTGTATTCATGTGGCATCAGATTGCAAGGGGTGGTAGAAGAAGTTCACAACGGAAGTGGTGTTGCATAAGGAGCAATCATTCAGGAGAGCAAACTACACTTATCTACTCTTATTTCATGTAATATAGTTCACGAATTTAGGAGCTCAAATGTCGAGTCTCACGATTTAGCTAAACATACTTTGACTTTTGGAGCAGGCCGCCATGTTTGGTTAGGTCAGCCCGGTCGTATTCCTTTCATCCCTATAAAGATTGTGGCGGTTGAATAAACGTTTCCCGAGAATGCCTAAAAAAAGAAGCTACTCCCTCCATTCCAAAATATAGTGCGCCCATGCTTCCCGAGGTCCAACTTTGACCATAAATTTAACCAACAAGACCGACTGCGGCGGGAGAAAAAAATTATATAATTGAAAACTTCTTTTGAATATGAATTCACTGGTATAATTTTTGCTCCTGCCGTAGTCGGTCTCGTTGGTTAAATTTATGGTCAAAATTGAAGTACTAAAATAGAGGAAACACTATATTTTGAAAAGTACATAATTCTGCCAAACTGAATGTCCTTTCAATAGGCCACTATTCTCCGGAGAACATGTTGTCCTTTAATGATTATGTAGGTCCAATAAATGTATGTATCAAGTCTGTCGTGAAAAAGAAATTATAATAAAGAAAGATTTGTGCGTACGTGCATAGGACAGGGATAGCTACCATAGCGCACATGCACATGCACAAAGATTGATGGTCCGTCGTCGCGAGCGATAGCTATCGTACGTACAATGATTATTTGAACGCACGGGGTGGACGCAGCGAGCGAGTGGCGAGTCTATTCTGATAGCAATACGGATGACAGTGCGCCACGCAACAAAGCCAGGACGTATCGTACGTGGCCAGAGGGCATACATGTGAACATGCATCTATGAATGCCAACAGAACCCATTGAAATTGTCAAGGCTGGAGACCTAGCCCCCGCGTCGTCCCCCCGCGGGCGACTCGGGCGGCGGCGCGGCTCCCCCCCCTACCGCCCCCTCCTATCCGCCTCCCCACCCTCCCCCGCCCTCGCTGCCGGCCGCAGCCGTCGGGGCAAAGCCCCTCGCGGTGGTTGGCGGCGGGGCCCCTCTTTCTTCGCCGCTCGGGGGTGTCCGGTGCGGGGCGGCCTGCTCCGGCCGTGGCGCCGGGGGTGCGCAGGGCCTGGCGGTGCGGCGGCGGCGGCTCCCGACGGCGACGTGCGAGCGGCGGCGTGGTGGGCGATGGCGGCGGCGCGGTGGCTGCTGCCCGTGGTGGCGGCGGTGGATCGGATCTGGTGGACCCCTTCTCTACCGGCTTCGGCTCGGTCTCCCTCTCCTCTCGGTCGGGGCTGGAGTTGGGCTGGAGCTGGTGGAGGTGTGAGGCGTGCCGGCCGGATTTGACGCAACTTCTCCGGCAGGCGGCGCGGGTTGGGGCAGCGGCCGGGTGTGGCTAGTGCTCCGGCCGTGGGCGGCGGCGCGGGAAGGTCCGGGTGGTGGCCTTCCGGGGGCGTGGCGGCTACACGGTGGCCGGCAACGTTGCCCGCGGCGGTGGCCGGCTTGTCCGGCGTCGGCTCGTCTGCGGTCGAGCTGTTTCGACCTTGCTTCATCTTCTCGTCGTCCGGCCTCTACTTGACTCAAAGGGCTGGCCCGCTCACTAGTAGAAAAAGGGCCTTTAGTCCCGGTTCATAAGGGCCTTTAGTCCCGGTTCTGGAACCGGGACTAAAGGGTCGTTACTAAAGCCTCCCCCTGCTTTAGTCCTGGTTCTTACACGAACCGGGACGAAAGGCTAGTGCTCCGGCCGTGGGCGGCGGCGCGGGAAGGTCCGGGTGGTGGCCTTCCGGGGGCGTGGCGGCTACACGGTGGCCGGCAACGTTGCCCGCGGCGGTGGCCGGCTTGTCCGGCGTCGGCTCGTCTGCGGTCGAGCTGTTTCGACCTTGCTTCATCTTCTCGTCGTCCGGCCTCTACTTGACTCAAAGGGCTGGCCCGCTCACTAGTAGAAAAAGGGCCTTTAGTCCCGGTTCATAAGGGCCTTTAGTCCCGGTTCTGGAACCGGGACTAAAGGGTCGTTACTAAAGCCTCCCCCTGCTTTAGTCCTGGTTCTTACACGAACCGGGACGAAAGGCCCTCCACGTGGCCGCTGCCTGGAGGTCCACCTTTAGTCCCGGTTGGTAACATATCTGAATTATTTTAACCTTCAATCTCTAATCACCCCTCATCACTGCTCAATTTAATCTCTAATCTCTAATCACCCCTCATCATTCCAAATCATCTAACTTCCCGGACGGTCACCCATCCTCTCACTACTCCAGCCTGAGCACGCTTAACTTCCGGGTTCTATTCTCCCTCGTTTCCAAGTCTGCACTTGTTGTTTTCCTGGCAATAATAATATGTCAATCCTATTAACCCTCAGGAATTTAGCTTGAGCATGAAGTCACACATTTCACTCTTTGAGTTTGAAACTATTGTTCTAAAAAACAATAATTATTTAGTAACACTAATATTTGTTGAATAAGTAGTTTGACCATAGTTTGACCACAGTTTGACCAGATTTGACCAAAATTCAAAAAAATTGAAATAATTATTTAGTAACACTAATATTTCTTGAATAATTAGTTTGACCATTGTTTGACCATAGTTTGACCAAAATTCAAAAAAACTGAAATAATTATTTAGTAACACTAATATACTTGAATAATTATTTAGTAACACAAATACTTCTTGAATAAGTAGTTTGACCATAGTTTGACCAGATTTAACAAAAATTCAAAAAAAAAACAGAAATTTGAGCATAACTCTTTTTCGTTTTAGAATTTGAGGATTCTAAAAATTTGAGGATTTTCGTGCTGAACATTTTGATACATTTTCCCTACACTTTTTGCAAAACATGTCCAAATTTAAGTTTTTAAATTTTTCTAACTAGTGCATGTAGTAACATAACTACATCTGGAAGGATTTTAATTTTTGAAGTTTTTTATCATTTTCTTTTGCTTTTTACAAAACTGAAAAGGCGATCCACGACGGGGGGGGGGGGGGGGGTAGAGTTTGAAAATGGGACCTTTAGTACCGGTTCGTGCCATGAACCGGTACTAATGCCTCAAACCCATTAGTACCGGTTGGTGGCTCGAACCGGGACTAAAGGTCTAACCTTTACTACCGGTTGGTGCCACGAACCGGTACTAATGGGCATCGCACCCTTTAGTCCCGGTTCATGGCACCAAACTTGACTAAAGGTCCCATTTGAACCGGGACTAATGCCTGTACGGTGCCCTAGCCGCTCGAACCGGGACTAATGCTCACATTAGTCCCGGTTCGTAATGCAACCGGGATTAATGCTCTTTTCTGGCCGAACCAAAACTCTGTTTTCTACTAGTGGCTCCCAGCTGCGGTCCATCGCACGTCGCGCACCTAGTGCCGCGGGACCGAGCTAGTCTCGCGCCCGGCAGCAGGACCGAGCTCGTCTCGCGCCCGGCGGCAAGATCGGGCTCGTCTCGCGCCCGGCAGCAGGACCGAGCTCGTCTCGCGCCCGGCGGCAAGATCGAGCTCGTCTCGCGCCCGGTGCTGCAGGACGGGGCGATGGTGGCCATCTTTGGCGGCCTATTAGGTCTCGGCGCTGGGGGCCGCTCAGGGGTGCGAAAGGCCGAGCCTTTCCACTCGTCTCTTTGGTTGGTGTAGCGGCGGGTCTCGGGCGAGGTGGCGTCTTGGTCTTGGATGCGGGGGCGGCGGCCCTGGTGGCGGTAGCCCGGTGCTCATGGACAGAGCCTGTGGCTGGGTGCTGCCCGACTGTCATGGCCATGTGGGCGGCGTGATGGCCGGGGTGTGGTGTTCGGTGGCGGTGAGTGCTGGTCGGGGTGAAAACCTGTTCTATCCCCGGATGGACCGGCGGCGGCGAAGCTCGTTCCCTTCTTGAAGGCGTCGCCGCGACTCTCATTGCCCGTTGTGTTGCTCCAGGGGAAACTCTGACCCTCGGGTCGGGCGGTGGCGGCGCTCCGGTGTCGTATCCTTCCTGAAGGCGCCGCCTTGGAGTCAACGGTTCGCCGTATGCGGCTTCATCTCTTCGTAGCTAGGGGTGGTGTTGCTGCGCTCAGCGCTTATGTATCATGCCTTGGGTGTGTGCGTGTGTGGTGGTGTGAGTTTGTACTGCCATGTTGATGATCGTTGCTTTATTTATAAAGCGGGGCGAAAGCCTTTTTGGGTAATTGTCAAGGCTTCACAGAACCAATGCTTGGTACTAACAAATTAACACGGACGTACCTGTGTTAGAAATAATACTTTAGGTTAACACTAAATTGGATCTGGATCTTTGGATTTAAATACCAGTACATATGCGGAAACGTGTGAACTTACAGGTGCTTGCCAAAGTCCCATGCTCTTGATGCAGCCCCTACTCATTGCAGCCCGTGACAATAGTTGGCAAAGCTGAACAGCATCTGAGTGAATACCCCATGGCCGAAAGCGTGAATCATAGACAATAATTGGTAGAAGACGACCAAAACGCTACCGTCACTAGAGATGGCCGGCATGGGCAGCGGCCGGTCGGTGTAGATGGTATCAGGCAGCCGCCGGCACAGCCTTGCGGTGGCCAGGGATGCTGATGGCCTTCTAATCCCTTTGTGCTCCCTTATAGGATCGGCCTTTAGAAGTTTGTTGGGGTTATCTCATGTATGTGTTTGTCATTGCCCAAGGGGCACCACCTTTTCTTTTTATACTTGGTGCTAAGGGAAGAGGGACCAAACCAAAAATTGCCTTTTTCTGTACCTTGAATCATAGCACAAAACCTGGAGAAGAGCTCCCCTTTTTTCTCGGTCCGTTATGAGCTGAGACCAAATTCCAACAACCTGGTCACAAACGACAGTGCTACGTGTGGCAACATTCCTTCAAAGTCGCAGTCGCACTGGACGTTGTCGGTTCAGGTGCAAAGGAACCACCCACGTGTGCCTGCACCCTCCCAGAATCTCTGCCATCCCCTTGAATTCAACTTGTGAGACCATCAGAGGAGCCACGCAAGTACCCCGCTCTCACACTTGTGGGCTAAGAGCATCTACAGCCAGGTGCCGAAACTCGCCTCATACACCCGTGCAGGCCGCCCGGTCACTGACCGGTCATGATTTTTTGACCCATACGAGCCCCTCAAACGGGCCTCAAACGGCCGGGCTTGCCGGCATACTCGTATCCAGCTCAAATATGGGGTGGATATGTGGGCGTCCAGGCGTTTCCGTCACGTAGGACTGACGATGGGGTCCCATGCGGACTCGCCAGGAAACTCGGCGGTCCGACAGAGGCCTCCTCCGTCGCCGCGGTGTGAACAACACGTGGCGCCGCTCTGGCTTGCCGCCCAAGGCCAAATCCGGCTATTTAATTCTGCCGGCGTCCCCAACCCTAGCCCATCCACCTCCTTCCACTTTGCGCCACCACCCGAGCCCATCCGCCTCCTCACCCCTACTCTCCCACGCTCTACGGCATCGCCATGGTCCGGCGGCTGGTCACCACGTACGCTATGCTCACGCCGGAGTGCCAGAGGTAGATCATGGAGGAGATCCAGACAAGGCGCACCGTCCGCATCGCTGTCGGGCTGCCTCTGGACTCGCCAGAGCCGGAGGAGGACGAGGAGCAGCAGCCGGACTGGGACGAGGGAGAGCCGCTGTCGGAGCCGATGGAGGTGGTGGATCTTGAGGAGGACGAGGCAGAGCTGCCGGAACAGGGGTTGAACAGGGCGGAGGCGGAGTTCGCCGTCGCCCAAGCCGCGAAGATGGCAGATCAGCAGACCATCCTGGAGGCCATCCAAGATGAGCCCTACGTGGAGGCCAACCGTCAGTTTCTCCGGCAGGAGCAGGAGGCGTCCGAAGCGCTCTTCGGTGAACTTGGCGCTGAGATAGAGGAGGAGGAGGAGGCCGGCGTAGAGGCGCCGGAGCTCGGGAGCTGCCACTGCCGCCCATGCTGCCGGAGCCGGGCACGGAGATTGTCGACATCTCCGACGAGGAGTAGCTAGATCTCTATGTAGTACGTAGGTTTTAATGTCTGCATGCTTTTGTATGGATTTAAGAATCTAGCATGAGACGTCCAGATGCAGTGGTATTAATTTGAGAAGTGCCTGGTCACTGCCGGTGGATGCGCCAGGGCCATCCGCGTGAGGAGTTATATTTTGTCATATGCGGCTGTAGATGCTCTAAGAAATGAATGTACATATCTACTATTCCCTTAGTTCATAATATAAAAGCATTAGCGTTTTTTGACACTACACTAATGTAAAAACCACTTTTATATTACTGAGACGGAGGGAGTAGTAAGGAAAGACTTGTTTTAAGTGCATAGGACAGGATAGCGACCGTAGTATACATGCGCATGCAAATCGACGGAGGAACAAACAACGAGGCTGTGCCTTCCACCTACCACGATCAATCAATCCAGCGGCCCTCACCCAGTCAATCGTAGTACTATGAATTTATCGTTACGGACGGCAAGATTCAACAAACAATCAATTGGTGTGTGGCCTCAAGATATCTATCGTCGTCCCACAGTGAGCTGCCTACGTACTTGCTCGGCTGTGTATGTGTATACATATGTGAGCCCACGGAGTGTGTACACAGCTAGTCAATGCTGGTCACGCCTTCACGCGTTAGACTCTGTCGGTCAAGTGCAGAGCGCCCAACAACGTGTGTCGCGCCGTCCCATAGCTAATCTTTTTTTTTGCCGGGAGAATAAATATTAGTCCTTCAGTATCTCTCACCCAATTTTTTGTTAAAAAGAAAAAACTAGACTTTGTACGCTTCTGTCCCAAATCGAGCGCCTCAAGATATTCACTACTACTACATAAATAACTAGACTAATATTTGCTATTAGCTCCCGCGAGGTAAGATATTGTTAATGATTTTGTATTGGTAATGTGGAACATTTAGTTGGCAAATAAGGAAATAAATTATAGCGGTCTTAAATCATGAAGGTATAAATAAGGTAATACATAGTAGTATCAGTTCTAACAAATGTTATATTTGCCACCTACCCAGCATTGATTTCTCACAAGTTAGTTGGCAGAAGCAAGTTTTTTTTTTATTTGCATTGCTGTAGTAGAAAATAGAATTTCAATTATTACTCTCTCTGCCACATAATATAAGATGTTATTACCACCAATATGTGAGTAGATCGGTCCTCATAACATCTTATATTACGCGATGGAGGGAGTATTAAGTCATTACTTAAGAAAATAATGCCAATTTTTTAATAATAAATAACCATGCAGTTGGTTGCCCCCCCCCCCCCCCCCCCGCGGGCGACTCGGGTGGCCACCCAACCCTAGCCGCCACCGCCGGCCGCCATCCACCCCTCTCCTCCGCCGCTGCCGAAGGACGTCGTGAGGCAAAGCCGCGTGGCTGACGGCAGCGGCGGGGGTCCTTTCGCGTCAGCAGGCGGCTCTCGGGCACGGGCGGGGGTCTCTCTTGCTAGCCGACGCGCCGATCTGAGGGCTGGTGCCTGGATCCGGCGGCGGCATGGAGCTACGCGTGCGGGCGCGGAGCTGCGAGTGGGTGGCGCTGGGCGGAGGCTTGGGGGCGCGGTGCCCCGGGCGCGAGAGCGCGGACTACTCGCTGACTCGACAGCGGCGTCCCGTGGTGGGTGGCACTGGTGTGGGGGCTTGGGCGCGGCGATTTGGCTGGGTTGGCGCGCAGTATGTGGCCGATGCAGCTCCTGGTGCCCTGTCGCCCCAGATCTGCGCGTGCGGCGGCGTCTTCTTGTGCACCCTCTCCCGCCTCTCCGTTCTTGCGCGCTGGTGGCACTAGCTGCCGGCTTTCGGGCCGGTCCAACTTGTGCGGGGGAGGGGGAGGTGGAGGGAGTCCCAGGATCCACGCGACGGTGCTTTGCGTCGTCTTCTCATGGTGCAGTGGGGGTGCTACTCTCCCCTCTCGGGGCCTACTGCTGCAGTCGGAGGTGTGCCAGGTCTTGGATTTTGAGGTGATGGCCGAGTGTTTGGCTCCAGGTGAAAACCTTGCAAAAACTTCTATTGATGCCAGTAACGGCGACGCCATTTGGCGTCGTTCTCCTCCTTTGGGGCCTTGCTGAGGAGTTCAGTTCACTCAAAATCCCTCGAGTCTGGTTTCTCCGGGTGTAAGCCCAAGATCTAGTTATGCTAGATCGGGCGACGACGGCGTCAGGGGCGTCGCTACCTCCTTGCAGGCGTCGTCTTGGAGACAATGACTATTAGTGGTAACCGATGACTCGCGGGGGTGGCGGTGGAGTGTGGCTGTGTTGGTGGTGGTGCGGCCGGCTCGGGGTCGACGGTGGTTTTGTGCTCTTCTTTGGCGGTGTTCGTGCTCGAGTGCTTCTTGGTGTGTCTCTGCTAGGCGGTGCCCTACGACTACGCCGGTGGCACACAGGTGCTGTGGCGTCGTCTCGGCCCCGCGTGCCCTTTCGAATGTACCCCCGACACAGGTGGTGTCGCGGCGTTGTGCAGTCTCGGATGCCGATTGCGTCAACGGTGCAGTGTCGTGGTTTGGTCTGCTAGCCGACGCCCCTCGACTACATCGGTGGCACACAGGTGCCGTGGCGTCATCTCGGCCTCGCGTGACCCTTAGAATGTGCCCCATGACACAGGTGGTGTCGCGGCGTTGTGCAGTCTCGGTTGCGTGGAGTCTTTCGATTGCGTCGACGGTGCAGTGCCGTGGGTTGGTCTCGGTGAGCCGATGCCTCGATTATGCCGGTGGTGCTCTTTGTTGAGTTTTGTTGACCCTCTTTGTTCTCACCTGCTAAGTGTGTTGTTAGTGTGTGTCTTTTTTCTTTATCTCTTCCCCCTGTGCCCCCTGTACCTCTGGTTCACTTGAACCTATCTTGCAAAAAAGGCTGCAAAGCCTTATATGCAACATGAATACAATTCAGGTGGGAAAACTCCCCCCCTGAAAATTCAAAAATAAAAAAAAACATGCAGTTTTGCATATGATTTGTCACAGTGTACTGACAAATAATTATGATTTTTCACAAGGTTGTCGGTAGAAATGTCCACTAATTTTTATTTATGACAAGGTAACTGGCAGAAACCATATGCACAATAGACATAAAGCATCTATTTTGAAAGATAGGCTATTAATCTGTCAACAGTATTTTCTGTTTATCCATCTATACTTACATATTTATATAGTCAAATGTACCCTTAATACACCGATACCAGCTTCTTGAAATTTCTTCTATGTTCTTTAATAATATTTTTGAAAGCTCACTTCTTCGCTTGTTACAGAAGAGGAAAAACTGGCCCAAGGTTTGTGCAAAGAAACAACCTCGTTAATAGTATGCTTTCTACACGTGTCGCTTGGACTATAAATTATTAGTTGTGTGATGATTTCAGCTCAATTTTGCGGGGATGATTCTGGAGGACTGGGTGGATCAACCGGATCCGATGCGGGGAAGTGAGAGCAGTGTCGTGCAAATGCCTTGTTGCCGGCGATGGCAAGAGCCGGGAACGGCGATGTATGCGGACGTCCTTAGATTCTCAAAAGCATCGTTGTGGTGTTGTGCTCCTCTACTTTTCCTAGGCTTTGGGCCCCTTGGGAAACGTCGGATTTTTGTTTTCACCGAGTCGGATGATGACGATACCAAGACTAGTCACAATGGATAGTAACTTAGAAATACGTTACTACCTCTACAGTGGGTAGTAACATATGTGTGGTGTCATGTAACACTTTATTTATTACTCCCTCCTTTCCGGTTTATAGGACTCAAATCTGAAATCTCATCAACCAAGGCACATGGTGAGTGGTATCTCGTGCTTTACAAAACCACTCAAACTAAATTGATGCATTAACTAGGATTAAGTACACTGCATGCATGCTTGGCCACTAGATGAGTAGAAGCATTACATGCATTGGTGAGTTTTTCTTAATTCTTGCATGCGAAGATTTAATGCGCCTCGAAATCTCAAAAGGAGATGAAGATGAGCCCTTTAAATTGAAAAAATGAAAAATTTGAGATAAGCCTTATAAACCGGAAAGGAGGGAGTAAGTTGTAGACTCATCTTCTCTTGGTATGTGTGATATTACAGTGGGGAGTAGCTATGTTATCACATGCCTCTCTTTCCTTATTAATTATTGGTCACATCATCTGTTTTGCCTAGAGATGTGTGATGTTATCACCTATTTTATTTCCATGGTGGGTAGTCTAATTGGGGCATCATTTTCAGAGTCCGGGCAGCCTTAGAGTAAGTACAATAGACCTGAGTCAGCGGGCTATAAGGAATAAACTAGTATATTTTTGCTTAGTTTGAGGAAAGAGAAGAGGAGAGGGAAGGTAAACGGGCTCTTCATGAAGAGCCAGCTCTAGCACGTGCTCCTAGGCACTTTGAAAGAATGGAAGGTAAGACACATAATAAAAAAATAGTACACTTTTTTGATCTACTATTGTACATGTTGACTATAAAATGAGCTGTAAATGACATGGCACTGGCTTATAACCAGCAGCTGGCTATACTATTGACCATGCTCTTAGGGGAACAAATGTGTTTCGTTGCCGACGTGTAGCAAAGGCTAGGTGGATCCGTGAAAGGTCGGGTCGTGGAAAGGTGGTGGCCACTTTGTTGCGGTGGACGTGGAAAGGTGGGAGCTGTGTGACTGAAATGGCTCTATAAATTCCGCAGCCAGCGACGCGGGATGCAGCGGCACAATTCAAAACAAGAGTTCCAAAGTAAAGCAGCTCAACTGCGCCATGCATGCAACTCGAACATCCAGTCTCGAGCTCCAGGGTGAAAGCCTAGGTCTTCACCCAAATTGATTAAACCTGGCAATGGTGATGTTTCTACGTTGTTACCATGTTGACAAAGTGTGGTATTGCAAGCCCTAGAACCAAACAGCCCCTTACTTCTTGATCCTTAAAAAAAAAATTAGTAAAGGGACGTGGCGATGAAGAAAATGGCTCTATAAATTCCCATGAGGTGCAGCCAACGACGAGGCATGCAGCGGACAACTCAAAAGAAGAGTTTCAAACTAAAGCAGCTCAACTGCGCCATGCATGCAAACAAGACTTCTCCAGCGAAGCAGAAGGAGGGACGTGACATCTCCGTGGACATGTACCCGTTCATACGCAAGTACAAGGACGGCAGCATCGAGCGTTTCCTGCGCAGCCCATTCGTGCTGGCGTCGCCGGATCAGGGCGGCAACCGCGGGGTGGCGACGAGGGACGTCGTCGTCGACAAGGCCACCGGCGTGTCTGTGCGCCTGTTCCTCCCGTCCCGTGCCGCCGACACCGCAGGCAGGAATCGGCTTCCCCTCGTCATCTACGTCCATGGCGGCTCGTTCTGCACGGAGAGCGCTTTCGGGCGGACGTACCACCGCTACGCGACCTCCCTCGCCGCCAGCGCCGGAGCCCTCGTCGTGTCGGTGGAGTACCGTCTAGCGCCGGAGTTCCCCAGACCCGCGGCATATGACGACGCGTGGGCCGCGCTCCAGTGGGCGGCGTCCTCGTCCGACCCATGGCCGGAGTTCCCGCCGTACGGGGTGGACCGGCTGTGGCCGTTCGTCACGGCCGGCCAGGCCGGCAACGATGACCCCCGGATCGACCCTCCGGCCTCGGAGATCTCATCGCTGGCTTGCCGCCGCGTGCTCATCGCCGTGGCCGGGAAGGACACTCTGCGGGACCGCGGCCTCGACCTGGCGGCCCGCATGCGCGATCACGACGCGCCGTGGCCTTGGATGACGCCGGGGCGCCGCGAGGTGACGGTGGTGGAGTCGGAGGGCGAGGACCACGGCTTCCACCTCTACTGTCCGCTGAGGGCCACCAGCAAGAGGCTCATGGGGAGCATCGTGGAGTTCATAAACCAGCAGCCCAGCTCGTCGCCTGCTAATCCTATGGTGCTCGGCGTGCCCACGACGCTGTTCAAGGACGTGTTTGGGTATGGCACGACCATGAAGTCCTGGGGCACACGGTCCAGTATGGCACATAACAGAGCACACGGTTCTGGCGCGCACGGTCCCGTATGGCCATCCAACAAAATCTCAGTTCGACTGCCGATGCCTGCTGGTAAAGCTCATCACAAACAACATCCATTATCTGCTGCGGCTCCGTGGGGTTGTGTGATGAACAAGTTTTTCTAGATGACGGCCAGCCTGATCAACATCCGTTAACTGCTGCTGTATGGCATGGCCAAGAAGTCCTGGAGCACACGGTCCTGTATGCCCTTCTCCTACGTATACTACACTAAATAAAACACAAAGACTCTGCTACGTAGTACTCCATTAATTACTCTATGAGTCGTGTGAGTCCTTCATGCCAAGAGCTGGATTATTAGTTAAGAGGGTCCTATATATTGGTCCCATCCATTGGGATTTGTGGGAGATCAAATTCACAAATGCATGCCAATTACCGGCCAGGGAATTATATGTGAACTTGTCTTGCTTTATCTTATCATTATTTGGTGTCTACTAAATATATATTGTATGTCTTCCTTTAAAAATGTACTATATTGTATACCTAATCATGTTGAACTCTTATTTTGTATTGAATGTTATTGTACATACAATATTAGATTCTCAACCCGTTGCGTGTTCATGGTGCATATTATGTCTTTTTTTTCTTGCACTAGCAATAGTGCCCGTGCGTTGCAACGGATTAACAGCAAAAGAATCATAAAATTTATAGCCCCACAATGTAGTACTTCCTCAAGCGTCGGTTCGTATCCCTCTCTCGCACTAGCGTGAACGTAAACTAACTACTGGCTGTCGCTCGGAAACCGGAAACCGGTACACCTGGGCCTAACACTCCATCCACTCATCGTATACTCCTGGCGTAGCACTTCCTCGCCATCAATGATATATGCACCTGCATCGTCACATGAATCGATGATATGCAACATATATAGTTGAGCAACAGAAAGAGACAGACTTGGCAGAAAGAGAAACAACATATCATAAGCATAAATAACAAAGTTTATCGTACCCAAAATGCCCTAACTAGAGTGATCTTCACTAGTTGAGGAGGACTGTTTAATTACATCACAAATAAAGTTTCGTCGTGCATAACTCAAAGTTTCGTCATACAGAAAGTATGGACTAAACGGACACATTGTCATATATCGTCAATCACTCCAACATGTCGTGTCATCCATCCAAGTCAGGGAGATAGTCCCCGAGCTTAGTGAAATGCTTCAGGTCGAGACGCTGAGCGGCTACGCGTGTTCGGACGTCTTCCCGCGACATTTGCCCTTCCTCGTAGAACATCCTTGTTTTGTCGAGGACCTCCTTTATGATGATTTGGGTAAGTTCACGCTGGATATGATAGAACTCAGGTCAACGTCGATGATCCGGGATATCTCCTAAGTTCTTTGCCCATTGCAGAATATGGGCATCTCCGGAAGTAGGGGACATGCGAAGGTTCTGCTGATCCCGTCTGTACTCCAGCATGTGGTGTAGGACATAGAATCCATCACTAAGAGTATCACTCGGTTGCTAGATGCAGCAGAAGTCGGTCTTATGGGCGAAGGTGGGCCTACGGTTCATGTCTTCTTGGTCTTGATCTCTCCACCCCGTACGCCGTAGAAAAAGATAGCACTGTCAAGAACAAACTTGTTGTGTGTGTAATCCTTTTTGTTCATGTTCTTCGACGAGTCCAAGTAAAAAGCGTGGCTGCGTAAAATAAGTACACCTCAAATTAGCCTCCACCGTGCAAATGAATTATTGAAATCGAAGCAAGGATATCCGCGCGGATGACTTACATGGGATGATAAGGCACGAGAATCGTATCCTTGTCCTTATTGGCGACGATGAATTCGACGATGTAGTCCCTTGCGTATTCACGGTGCTCTGGGCAGACTGCCAAGAAGCCCTCGTGCATGAAGTACGGGTCAGCGACACAGATATAAGGTATCTGCTCAATCGCGATGATGTAGTTCATGTACAAGGCAAAAAGGAGGACAAATGTAAAATCCAGCTTATTCAAGTGAAACATGTCGAAGATGTAATCGAATCGAAGGAAGAACTTCTCCACGGGGAATGTGTCAACGTACGACCTTTTCCGCGCCACGTTAACTACGTAGAGTGTGTATCCTGGATTTTCCGAGGCGATTAGGCTTTTCTCTCTCCTCAGCACATCGTCATGAAGTCTCCTTAGATCGTTGTATATTTATATACCGCCATAGGATGTTCTTGCTTCGTTCTTTACCTCGGAAAGAGGTAGGACATGACAGAGAGGAAGAGGGAGAGCGAGGAGGAAAGGAAGAGGCACATGCTGGGGTTGAGGATGGCGCTAACGTCGGATAAGCGGCTGAAGAGGTTGAGATTGAAGAAGATAACGGCGAGGATGAACATGAGGGCCAAAATGGCCACCATGGACGCCTAATTTCTCTGGTCGGTGAAGGACGATGTGAGGTTTTGGAAAAATGAGGAAAGGGTGGCGTTGCAGGTCGTGTTCACGCCATTCAACTGAGTGCACCTCTGTATACTCCTTCCATTTCTTTATATAAGGTATATTTGTTTTTCCAAAAGTCAGACATATGCACGTTTGACCGGGTTTTAAGAAAAATATATAAATATTCACAATACGAAATTTATATTATTTGATCCATTATGAAAAGTAGTTTCATATTTTATCTATTAGGTATTGCAAATGTTGTTATTTTATTCTATAATCTTGGTCAAACTTTCAAATGGTTGACTTGCACGGAAACCGATACACCTTATATTTTGGAACGGAGGGAGTATAACTCATTTTGCAGCTAACTCACTAGCTATTTATGAACACAGATTCGGGCGGTATTCTATTAGTCCAGTTTAAGAGAAAGTGCACATATGCAGCTGGCTTGTGTATGTGACATGATCATTTGATCATGGTGCGAGCATGTGGCCTTTCTCTTTTCCTTTCCGATACTTCTCTTTAGCAAAGACCTCCATAAAATATATATTTTGAAGATTACTTTTTAAAATATTTATGATAACCAAACGCAAAGCCCTCTAGCTTGTGTATGTTTCTGGGAAAGATTACGATATACTGCCTGCGTGCTAAGTCCACGGTACCATGCGCACAGACCCAAAAAAAAGAAGTTTTTTCCTGGGAAAAATCTAATAGAACTATTGAGAAATGATCACATATTTCTATTAAATGTCATCCTACAATCACTTAGGGCATCTCCAACAGTCCACGCAATCATTCTTACTAAAAATATGAGACATCAGCTGTGTGACGACGTGTAACAGATAAAACAAAGAGAGAGAAGAAAGCCGTTTCTCCGGTGAGAAACTACTATAAGACATGTACCAAATGTTAGAGTAAAATGAGATTGAAAGAACGTGAATGGACGATTGGTCCAGATTTCTATTAATTCTCTAGTATATATACATTTGGAAGAGATGGGAAGAAGAGGTGCTTGTGTGGAGGCATCCCTCACACTCATTTGCTAATGACGTTTGTCAATTAGCACGTGCTAATTTATTTCTAAAACTCCACCTTGTACAATACCGCTTCTTGAATGATTCATCATCGAAGGGTTCTTGTATATTCATCTTCCAAATTGAGAAATCCTTTGTGTAACTTGAGCCTCTCCCAACAGCCTATGGGGAAAACCCTATGGCTAAAACTCGTCTCCCTCCGCCTGGCTCTGCGCATGCCCTAGTTGGTCTCCGTCAACCAAAGCGCCTTCATCGCCGGGAGATGCGTGCATGACAACTTCCTGTTGGTTCAACAGACAGCACGGCAACTACACAACCTCAAGCTGCCTCGGTTACTCCTCAAGCTGGATATCGCGAAGGCATTCGATACTGTCTCATGGCCCTTCCTCCTCGAGGTCCTCCGGCATCTTGGGTTCGGGAGAAGGTGGTGTGAATGGATCTGCATCCTTGTCTCCACTGCCTCCTCGCGCATTCTCATCAACGGGAACCCAGGCCCTCCGGTTGACCACGCGCACGGCCTTCGGCAAGACGACCCGGCCTCCCCGCTCCTCTTCGCGATCGTCATCGACACCCTTAACTCTTTGTTGCAGCACGCCGTGCGCTCCGGCCTGCTCCAGCGGCTCACGCCCCGCCATGCGGCATCCAGCATCTCGATGTTTGCCGACGATGTGGTCATTTTCTGCCATCCAACGACCCAGGAATTGACAGCCATCCGCGAGCTGCTCCGTGTGTTTGGAGAAGCTTCGGGCCTCCGCACCAACTTCCTCAAGTGCTCCGCCACTCCCATTCGGTGCGATGACACCGTGGCCGAGGCTGTGGGCTCTACCCTGGCTTGTGTGGTCACCACCTTCCCCATCGTCTACCTTGGGCTCCGTCTCTCACTCCGTAAGACACCCACCTCAACCCTCCTCCCCTTGCTGGACAAGCTCACCAAGAAGCTGGCTACCTGGAAAGCCGCGCTCCTCTCGCGCGCTGAGCGGCTCGCGCTCGTGCGGCATGTCCTCTCGGCTATGCCTGTTCATATACTTCTCGCCATGGCCATCAACCCGTCGATCCTCAAGAGGGTCCGTGGGATCATTCGCGACTTCCTATGGCATGGGCGGAAGGACGCCAATTCCGGCTGTTGCCTCGTCAACTGGAGGCGCGTTTGCCGCCCTCTCGAGTACGGTGGGCTGGGTGTACGTGATCTACACCTCACCGGCATCTCCCTTCGCGCTAGATGGCTTTGGCTTCAGGCCACGGATCCCGACCGCCCCTGGCACCACCTGGAGGTGCCGTGCGACGTGGAGACCAGTAAATTCTTCCGCGCATCGACCTCCTGGACCCTTGGCGATGGAAGAACTTGCCGCTTCTGGTGTGACCATTGGCTTGATGGGCAAGCCATCTCCGAGTTCGCCCCCGAGCTGCTTGCTCTCGTGCCGCGGCGCAGGCGCCAGCGCACGCTGGTCTCCGAAGGCCTTTCCCAGCAGGCTTGGATTCGTGACATCCATGGCAGCCTGGGACCTGTTGAGGTGGTCCAATACATCGATCTATGGCGCCGCTTGCATGGAATCCAGCTCTCTAGCGCCCCGGACACCATCAGCTGGAAATGGTCGGCGAATGGCATCTACTCTGCCAAATCCTGCTACAAGGCGCTCTTCATCGGCTCCACGTCCCCACCCGCTTGGCGTCTGATCTGGAAGGGGTGGGCTCCCCTTTCCTACAAGTTCTTCCTTTGGCTCGCATCCCTTGACCGGTGCTGGACCGCGGAGCGTCGTGCGCGTCACGGCCTTGCACACGATCCGGAGTGCATATTATGTTCCCAGGAGCTAGAGACTATCGACCATCTCCTTGTGGGGTGCGTCTTCTCGCGGATCACTTGGCATGAGATTCTCTCTTGGTGTCGACTTGTTGCACCCCCCATGCTTGGCTCGACCCACTTCTTCGACTGGTGGTTGCAGGCCACGGCGGCCTCCCCAGGCGGCCTCAGACGTGGACTAAACTCCATCATCGCCCTCACGGCTTGGGAGACCTGGAAACACAGGAATGCTGCCATCTTTGATGGTGCCCGTCCTTCCACTGACGAGCTTGTGCAGCGGATCAAAGACGAGGCTCGCCGCTGGGCTACGGCCGGCGACAGAGGTCTAGATAGGATCATCCCTGTAACTTGATCTTTGTACCGAGGCTGAGCATCCTCCTCCGCTGCTCGCTATGCACTCTCTCGGACGCCAGGTTGTGTACGCCCGAGTGAGCTGCACTCTGTATTCTTCTTCCACCTATCAATGAAATGATACGCTGCTCAGCGTATTCACGAAAAAAAACTCGTCTGGACTGAGTGAAAAAATAATAGAAATAAAATGATTATTGTATCTTGACAACTCATATGAGAAAAACCTTTGAGGAGAAAACTCGTCGATGATTCTAGAGAAAAATAAATATGCTTTCTATATTTTTCTTTTAAAACTCCAGTGGTTAAAAATTGAAAGTATCGCATATGATCCTGAAAAGATATAGCCTCATTAATAACTGTTATGAGAAACTTTGAGAGAAACCTTCATGAGGGCTGCGGTGGCCACTCGTGATATCTACCTTGCACAGCGGAAACGCCGCTCCAAACTAGACGGGTTGTGATGTATGCCACACAGGAAGACGTGCAAGCCAAGTGTTTGCGCAGCTGCCCTAGTATTGGGCACCAGACGGAGAACACAGTGTTGGCCGGATTCGGCATGGCGGACACGTCCAGACCTACTCATATTCTTCTCGTATTTGGACTGAATATGAGAGGCACCAGTCAGCCCGGGAGCATAGACGCTTGGCTGGGTCGGGATTTTGTGTCCGGGCCATCCGCCCTAACCTATAGGGAGTGATTGAGAAATCTGGTTGTTGATGCTCTTGCATTGCGCATGTGGAGGTGGTGGCCGGCACAGCTAACGGCATCGAGGCAGGAAGCAGGTGAGGCCGGTCATGGCAGCATTAGTCAGGCAGAAGGTGGTGGCGCGAATGGGGGCTCAGGATGGCGGGTTGAACACAACCGGGCTAGAGGGAAAAAGGAAGAACGAGGAGAAGGTCAAAACGGAGTGGCCGATGGGGTTAATCGAACACGGCGGGCGGCGAGCAGCGAGGCTAGAAGCGACACGACGAGGTGCCATGGAGTGGTTGAGGTGGCTCGGTGATGCACAAGGGAAAGCAGGAGAGGGAGGAGGAGAAAGAGGAGAAGGAAGGAGAGGGATACATGAAGGATCCGGGCGGAGGCGCTCTCCCACTGGTGGGGCCCGACAGGGCCAGTCGAATGGTTGGTCGGAGGCACGCATCTTGTTCGGTCGAGCTGGAGGGCTGGCGACGTGGGGCTTCCAGGGTGAAAGAAGGATTCACTAGTAGAAAAAGAGGCTTCCATACGCCCCCATTAGTCCCCAAAACAATCGAACCGCGACAAAAGGGGCCTTTAGTCGCGGTTCGGGAAGAGACCCGCGACCAACTATCTGGGCCCAGCGCGCTCGGTCGACAGCTGGCGGACGGGAGAGGCTTTAGTCCCGGTTGGCCTGGCCAACCGGGACTAAAGGTCCCCGAAGGCCTTCAGTCGCGGTTGGCCAGGCCAACCGGGGCTAAAGGCCCATCCAGCTGGCGGACGGGAGGGGCTTTAGTCCCGGTTGGCCTGGCCAACCGGGACTAAAGGTCCCCGAAGGCCTTTAGTCGCGGTTGGCCAGGCCAACCGGGACTAAAGGCCCATCCCTATATATAGGACTCAGCTCACTTCACTTCACTCAGCTCACTTCACAATTTTCAGAAGGGGGTGGTGGGTTTGCTTTTGGTTCCTCCTATGCACACAAGGTGTTCGATGAAATGCCCGAGAGCCTGAAACAAACATGATATGACGTGTCCGAGCCACACTTGAGCTTTCTCATTTATTTTTCCTCCGCGATCGCGGTTAGCAACTTGAACCTTTCATGTGTCATTGATAAAATATGCATGTGTGTAGTTCATTGTTTAATTTGTATTATTTCTAGCTAGTTAGTTTAACAAATGCATGATGGTTAATTATATACTTTATATAATAATAATGCAGATGAATCGGCAATGGATGTACGGTCCGCGACTCTCCGGCGAGTTCACTACGGGTTTGAAAGATTTCCTCGTAGTGGCAAATGCGAACAAGCAGCGAGGTTTTATTATCTGTCTATGTGCTGTCTGTAAGAATCAGAAGGGTTACTCCTCCTCAAGAGAGGTTCACATGCACCTGCTTCGGCGCGGTTTCATGCGAAGCTATAATTGTTGGACCAAGCATGGAGAAAGAGGGGTTAGAATGGAAGAAGATGAAGAAGGGGATGATATCGATGACAACTATCATGATCATTTCGGTGATACTTTCATGGAGGATGATGCTGAAGGTGGGGAAGGGTTAGGTGAAGGTGGAGAAGAAGCACATGATGAGCCCGCTGATGATCTTGGTCGGACCATTGCTGATGCACGGAGACGCTGCGAAACTGACAAGGATAGGGAGAATTTGGATCGCATGTTAGAGGATCACAAAAAGTCGTTGTATCCAGGATGCGATAATAGTCTGAAAAAGCTGGGCTGCACACTGGATTTGCTAAAATGGAAGGCACAGGAAGGTGTAGGTGACTCATCATTTGAAAATTTGCTGAAAATGTTGAAGAATATGTTTCCGAAGAATAACGAGTTGCCCGCCAGTACGTACGAAGCAAAGAAGGTTGTCTGCCCTCTAGGTTTAGAGGTTCTGAAGATACATGCATGCATTAACGACTGTATCCTCTACCGCGGTGAATACGAGAATTTGAATGAATGCCCTGTATGCACTGCATTGCGTTATAAGATCAGAGGCGATGACCCTGGTGACGATGTTGAGGGCGAGAAACCCCGGAAGAGGGTTCCCGCCAAGGTGATGTGGTATGCTCCTATAATACCACGGTTGAAACGTCTGTTCATGAACAAAAAGCATGCCAAGTCGTTGCGATGGCACAAAGAGGACCGTAAGTCCGACGGGGAGTTGAGACACCCCGTTGATGGAACGCAATGGAGAAAGATCGACAGAGTGTTCAAAGATTTTGCAGCTGACGCAAGGAACATAAGATTTGGTCTAAGTACTGATGGCATGAATCCTTTTGGCGAGCAGAGCTCCAGCCATAGCACCTGGCCCGTGACTTTATGCATCTACAACCTTCCTCCTTGGTTGTGCATGAAGCGGAAGTTCATTATGATGCCAGTGCTCATCCAAGGTCCAAAGCAACCCGGGAACGACATCGATGTTTACCTAAGGCCATTAGTTGATGAACTTTTACAGTTGTGGGCCAGACCTGGTGTACGTGTCTGGGATGAGCACAAAGGAGAGGAATTTGACCTACGAGCGTTGCTTTTTGTAACCATCAACGATTGGCCTGCTCTCAGTAACCTTTCGGGACAGACAAATAAGGGATACAATGCATGCACGCACTGCTTACATGAGACTGAAAGTGTACGTTTGGTTAATTGTAAGAAGAACGTGTACCTGGGTCATCGTCGATTTCTTCCTCGAAATCATAACGTAAGAAAGAAAGGCAAGCATTTCAACGGCAAGGCAGATCACCGGCCGAAGCCTGCGGAACGTACTGGTGCTGAGATATTTGATATGGTCAAGGATTTGAAAGTCATCTTTGGAAAGGGTCCTGGCGGACAATCAGTTCCGCGGGGAGTTGACGGGCACGCACCCATGTGGAAGAAGAAATCTATATTTTGGGAGCTAGAATATTGGAAAGTCCTAGATGTCCGCTCTGCAATCGACGTGATGCATGTTACGAAGAATATTTGCGTGAACCTGCTAAGCTTCTTGGGCGTGTATGGGAAGACAAATGATACAAAAGAAGCACGGCAGGACCAACAACTTTTGAAAGACCCAGATGACCGGCATCCGGAATGGTTTCAAGGTCGTGCCAGCTACGCTCTTACCAAAGAAGAGAAGGTCATTTTTTTTGAATGCCTGAGCAGTATGAAGGTTCCGTCTGGCTTCTCGTCGAATATAAAGGGAATAATAATCATGGCGGAGAAAAAGTTCCAAAACCTGAAGTCTCACGACTGCCACGTGATTATGACGCAATTGCTTCCGATTGCTTTGAGGGGGCTCCTACCGGAAAATGTTCGAGTAGCCATTGTGAAGCTATGTGCATTCCTCAATGCAATCTCTCAGAAGGTAATCAATCCAGAAGATCTACCACGGTTACAGAACGATGTGGTCCAATGCCTTGTCAGTTTCGAGTTGGTGTTCCCACCATCCTTCTTCGATATTATGACACACCTCCTGCTCCACCTGGTCGAAGAGATTTCCATTCTCGGTCCTGTATTTCTACACAATATATTCCCCTTTGAGAGGTTCATGGGATTATTAAAGAAATATGTTCGTAACCGTGCTAGGCCAGAAGGAAGCATCGTCAAGGGCTATGGAAATGAGGAGGTAATTGAGTTCTGTATTGACTATGTTCCTGACCTTAAGCCGATTGGTATTCCTCAATCGCGGCACGAGGGGAGACTAAGTGGAAAAGGCAAGATCGGAAGGAAATCCACGATATGTATGGACGGTCATTCTATGACTGAAGCACACCACACAGTTCTGCAAAATTCCAGCTTTGTGGCTCCGTACTTCGAGCAACACAAGAATATTTTACGCTCGGACAACCCGGGGAAGCCTGAATCCTGGATTAGAAAGACCCACATGGAGACTTTCGGCAGTTGGTTGCGAAAACATTTAATGAATGACAATGATGTTGGAGATCAGCTGTACATGTTGGCCAAGAAACCATCTTCGACTATAACGATTTTCCAAGGGTACGAGATAAATGGGAATACATTTTACACCATCGCCCAAGATAAAAAGAGCACCAACCAAAACAGTGGTGTCCGCTTTGATGCAGCAACCGAGAATGGGCGAAAGGTCACATATTATGGTTACATAGAGGAGATATGGGAACTTGACTATGGACCCTCCTTTAAGGTCCCTTTGTTCCGGTGCAAATGGTTCAAGCTAACAGGAGGTGGGGTAAAGGTGGACGAGCAATACGGAATGACAATGGTGGATTTCAACAATCTTGGTTACCTTGACGAACCATTCGTCCTTGCCAAAGATGTCGCTCAGGTTTTTTATTTGAAGGACATGAGTAGCAAACCGAGGAAACGGAAAGATAAGAAAACGATCAGTACATCATGCGATGATCCAAAGCGCCACATTGTTCTTTCAGGGAAAAGAAACATCGTGGGAGTGGAGGACAAGACAGACATGTCAGAAGATTATAATATGTTTGGTGAAATTCCGCCCTTCAAAGTGAACACTGACCCAAGCATTAAGTTAAATGATGAGGATGCTCCATGGATACGGCACAATCGTAAGCAAGCAGGGACACAAGGAAGAATTGATGTGTAATAATTTATTGTACCAAACTTTGTATTTGGTCGATGAACTGAATGATGTATCAAACCTTTTGTCAAACCTTCAAGGGATTTTAAAATGAATTAGTTTTATTTTTCTGATTTTTTTGATATATAATTGTATTTTTAAGATTTTAAAATGAATTAGTTTTATTTTTCTGATTTTAAAAGGAAAAAGGAAGAAGAAGAAAGAAGGAAAAAGGAAGAAAAAAACAGAAGAAAAAAATAGAAGAAAAAAGGAAAAACAGAAGAAAAAAACAAACAGAAGAAAAACATAAGAAAAAAATAGAAGAAAAAAAAAGAAGAAAAAAGGAAAAAGGAAAAAAGGAAGAAGAAAAACAAGAAAAACAAGAAAAAGGAAGAAACAAACAGAAGAAAAAAGGAAGAAAAACAGAAGAAAAACAAGAATTTAAAATGAATTAGTTTTATTTTTCTGATTTTTTTGATATATAATTGTATTTTTAAGATTTTAAAATGAATTAGTTTTATTTTTCTGATTTTAAAATGAAAAAGGAAGAAGAAGAAAGAAGGAAAAAGGAAGAAAAAAACAGAAGAAAAAAACAGAAGAAAAAAGGAAAAACAGAAGAAAAAAACAAGCAGAAGAAAAACATAAGAAAAAAATAGAAGAAAAAAAAGAAGAAAAAAGGAAAAAGGAAAAAAGGAAGAAGAAAAACAAGAAAAACAAGAAAAAGGAAGAAACAAACAGAAGAAAAAAGGAAGAAAAACAGAAGAAAAACAAGAATTTAAAATGAATTAGTTTTATTTTCTGATTTTTGATATATAATTGTATTTTTAAGATTTTAAAATGAATTAGAAACAAAATAATATAAACTTTAATAAAATATATAAGTACAAACAAAATAAAAAATATGCCTCCTACTGGGCCAGCACGGCCTGAATACGACTAGAAACCCATCAATGGGCCAGGATTCAGGCCCGCAGAAGGCCCACAAGCACATAGTGACAGAATAGGCCCGTAAGCCTGCATTTGAGAGGAGCTCGAAGTGGTGAGCGCAGCCGCGCTTATAAACCACTGTCGAAGCCTCTCGGCTAGCGAGGTGGGACTAAACATCCCACCGCACCGCGCCAGTTCCAGCACAACGCCTTTAGTCGCGGTTGGGGAGGCGGACCGCGACTAAAGGTTACCCTTTAGTCGCGGTTGTTGTCCCCAACCGCGACTAAAGGGTCTTTCTGCGCGGGAACGTAGGCGGCGCCAAAACCCTTTAGTCCCGGTTGGGGAGGCGGTATAAATACTGCACTTAGCAGTTTCGCCACTTCCCATTCTCCTTTCTCTCGACGCCGAAGCCCTGCCCCGACGCCGATCGACGCCGACGCCGACGCCGACGCCGAAGCCCTGCCCCGACGCCGACGCCGAAGCCCTGCGCCCCGCCGCCCCCGTCCCCAGTGAGCGCCGCCGCCGCCCGTGCCCTGCCCTTGCCCGCCGCCCGACGCCCGACGCCCTGCCGCCCGCCGCCCGCTGGCCCTGCCTGCCGTCCTCCGCGCGCCGGCAGAAGAAGAAGAAGGAAGAAGAAAAAGGAAGAAGAAGAAGAAAGAAAAAGGAAGAAGGAAGAAGAAGAAAGAAGAAAAAAAAGGAAAACAAAAGAAAAACAAACTGAAGAAAAAAACAAAAGAAAACAAAAAAACAGAAGAAAAACAAAGGAAGAAGAAAAAAACAAAAGAAAACAAAAAAACAAACAGAAGAAAAAAACAAAAAAAAGGAAAACACAAGAAAAAAGAAAAAGGAAAAAGAAAGAAAAAAGAAAACACAAGAAAAAAGAAAAAGGAAAAAGAAAGAAAAAAGAAAACAAAAGAAAACACAAGAAAAACAAACAGAAGAAAAAAGCAAAAAGGAAAAAAGGAAGAAAAAACAGAAGAAAAACGAAGGAAGAAGAAAAAAAGAAAGAAGAAAAAAAAAGGAAGAAGAAAAAAAGAAAGAAGAAAAAAAAGGAAGAAGAAAAAAAGAAAGAAGAAAAACAAAGGAGGAAGAAAAAAAAAGGAAGAAGAAAAACAAAGGAAGAAGAAAAAAAAGGAAGAAGAAAAACAAAGGAGGAAGAAAAAAAAGGAAGAAGAAAAACAAAGGAAGAAGAAAAAAAAGGAAGAAGAAAAACAAAGGAAGAAGAAAAACAAAGGAAGAAGGAAAAAAAAGGAAGAAAGAAAAAAAGAAAGAAGAAAAACAAAGGAGGAAGAAAAAAAAAGGAAGAAGAAAAACAAAGGAAGAAGAAAAACAAAGGAAGAAGAAAAAAAGAAAGAAGAAAAACAAAGGAGGAAGAAAAACAAAGGAAGAAGAAAAAAAGAAAGAAGAAAGAAAGAAGAAAAAGGAAGAAGAAAAAAAGAAAGAAGAAAGAAAGAAGAAAGAAAAAGGAAGAAGAAAAAAAGAAGAAAGAAAAAGGAAGAAGAAAGAAATGAAAACCAAATGAAAACCAAAAGAAAGAAGAAAGAAAAAGGAAGAAGAAGAAAGAAAGAAGAAAGGAAGAAGAAAGAAAGAAAGAAAAAAGAAAAAGGAAGAAGAAGAAAGAAAGAAGAAAGAGGAAGAAGAAAGGAAGAAGAAGAATTTTTACTTAAAGAATCTTATTTTTTAATTCCTCCTCCTGTATGTCCCCTTAATCTTATTTTTTAATTCCTTTATACTTAAAGAATTTTTACTACATGCAGGAGTGAAATATGGCGGACGATAGAGCCGAGCCGCTTAGGGATCCGGAGGCTGAACGTTATCTAATGGGCATCATCAACAACGAGATTCCTTATGTGCCGGGCTCAGAATATGAGCAAGAAGAGGATGTAGTCTCTTCTTTTCTGAACCTTGAAGGTGGAACAGAGATTGTCGATGATCAAGAAGGTGAAGGAACGGACATTGTCGACGGAGGTCAACCGTCAACAAACGACGATCTCGAATTGCAAGTAGCAACCACCTCCGGCGAGGTATATATATACATTGAGCCTCTCGTGATACAAACTTACTGAAATGTGAATACATATGTATTAACGCGCGCGACTCTCTTTCTTTTTTTAGCCCTCCGGATCGAGTACGACAAAGCGTGGCAAATCCAAGGCGATGAAAACAGGAGAAACATATGCCATTGAGTTTGTCAGTGAAACCGGCAAGCCCCTACAGCACACCTCAAAGTTTATCAACCAATGCGGAGTCGTTGTTAGAGACAACGTCCCGATCACCGTCCAGGAATGGAAGGAGCCAAAGAAGGCACGTATTGGTTTCAGTTTTGTCGACAAGAGAACGAAAAAGGATTGCTGGAGAAAGCTTATGGAACATTTCATTCTACCTTCGGAATACAACAAAGTCGATGAATTCGGTAACGAGGTTCTGGGTGGACGTCAGAGGAGGAGGCTAGTTAAAGAGTTCGCTCTTCAGAAGATGGGCGAAGCATTCCGGAACTTCAAGAAAAATTTAACCCGTGACTATGTCAACAAGGGCAAGACTCCGGATTTCAATGGACAACATGAGAAACTGAAAGATGATTGGCCAGAATTTGTGAGGCAAAAGCAATCGGAGCATTTCAAGGAAATATCAAAAAAAAAAAGGATAATGCGAGTAAGAAAAAGTTCCATCATATTATGGGGCCAGGAGGATACCGCCTTTCGGAGCCTAGGTGGCAGAAGATGGAGGAGGACCTGAGGGTGCGAGGAATCCCTCTAGGTACAGAGGGATGGGACCCAAGGGCCAAAAGCTGGTGGTACGGGCATGGGGGATCGCTAGACCCGGAGACAGGGGTGTGTGTTCACCGGCAGAGACAGTTTGCTCCCACCCAAGCCCTTATTGACGCAATGACCCAAGCTCAAGAGGGCTTGATCAAGTTCAACAGAGAGAAAGACGCATTGACAATAGCCCTCGGGAATGATGAACACGGAGGACGTGTACGAGGCAAAGGCAAAGTTCCGTGGAAAGTAGGGTTTTCCCAGGACAATGACCCGTACTGTTACAGAAGCCGTAAGAGAAAGACGGACCGGGATGCAGATCTTATGACGAAGTTTGCATCGGAACTCCATGAGTTGAAGCAGACCGTGCATGAACTAGTAAAAGAAAAATCGGCTGCAGGGCCGCATGAAGATCATGAAGCGGATCGCGGAAGCTAGCAGCGGAGAAGCAGCGTGGCTTCCACGGATGCCCCGCCTGGTGCTAGTGCACCGATGATCGAGATTCGTGCACCGGAGCCTCACTACCCCGTGGATGATGTAAAGGAGATGAAAGAATGTGATCTGCATTATCCCGTGGGGAACGTTTCCACAAAGGTAGCTAGCGGCAGTGCTTTACCCTGTACACCTGGAGCACTCCACCACAACAACCCCATTGCATATGGCTATGCTCGTGTCACGGTGGAAGACATAGTCCAAGGGTTTGAGGACCTGGAGATTGACAAACCTACACCCGAAGGGGAGAGCAGACTTGGAGATGTCAAGCGCCAGTTCATTCTATGGAAAAAGAAGTACATAGTGTTTCCAGGCGAGGCACCAAGGCTAGCAAGTCCACCCCCCTCCGATGGTGGTGGTGGTGGTGGCGGTGGTGGCGGTGGTGGTGGTCGTGGTGGTTCACCTACACCTCCTTCACGCCATTCGACGCCGTCCCCCGATCCACAACCTCCGGCGGGTACGGCGCCCCCCAATCCTCCTCCGGCGGGTACGACGCCCCCCAATCCACCTCCGGCGAAGAAGCAGAAGAAGGCGTACAGCAAGGAAACCCGCTCCTGGACTATTAACCCGGACCCTTATGTACCTAAGACCACAAGGGTACCGGAGCCATCACTGAAGCCTCTCCTCCCAAGGCCTGGGGAACTTAGTGAAGCTGAAACCAAATTGGCCGCGTCTGCTGATTATGAGAAATGGAAGGCGGATATGAAGGCGATAAAAGAGCCTGAGCCCAAGCAAGTATTCACTGAGAAGCAAAAGAAGTGGGCTAAGGATTTTTTGATGACACCGTCCCAAGCCGAGCTGAATATGCCTGACGACTATGGACATGAACTTCGTAGGCAAGCAAAAATATTGAAGGAGGAGAAAGAAGAAAGTAAAAAAAGCGGGAAACAAGTTGACCAGCTCGGGATGCAGAAGAAACAATCGATCCCCCCGCTCATAGTGAAAGCCGGTCCGGAAGAGGACCCCGAGATCATAGCAGCTGCGGCAGCACTTGGATTGACTGTAGCGAGTGCCATGAAACAAGCGTCGGAGATGGGTTTGACTTTTCGTGCCTTCTTAGGCCTTGAGGATGCGCCAGTATGTGAGATAGCATTACAATATGTGCGGAATGGGCCTCTCGTCGAGCCTGCGCGGGAGAAGAGTCTACCGCCACAAATGCGAAATCTGCTACGTTGGTACAAGCAATTCATAACATGGGCCGACAAAGAATATATTTATGCGGATGTTACAGAGGAGCATCACACCAAACGGTACTCTGTACAAGTTCATATGAGTGAATTGTTCCAGCTGTTCAATCTGCGCGACCTCGACAAATCTATGCTGAGTTGCTACGTTCTGTAAGTGATTTATTTCTACCTCATCTCGTTCTTCATTGCCTGCACTATATATATATACATATATATATATATATATATATATATATTGTCCTAACTATATTGTTGCGTACGCTATTATGCAGATTAAAGATTTGGGAATGCAAAATAAGAAACATCCATGATGTTGGGTTCATTGACCCACATATCGTTAATGGACATGTGTTACAATATCACCCCGAAGACGTGGAGAAAGACTTGTACAAGTTTCTTAGAAAGCATCAACTCAAAAGTCATATTCTATTTCCTTACCATTTTGGGTGAGTGTTTCTCTCTTGTGCCCATTCTCTTTTGTTTACTCCATGCATGGTATGTCTAATCGATGAGTTATGCATGACTGTGCATGTAACGTGTCCGCAGGTTCCACTGGATTCTGCTAAATATTGAACTTCACACCTCCAGAGTTCTAATCATGGACTCTATGGATTCGGATCCAAAGCGTTGGGCCGACATGAGAAAAATGCTGCAAAAGTAATTATTTTCAATCATTTGAGCTCTATATCGATCGGTCTCTTTCGTTCATTTCCTAATATCAAGTAACTAATAACTCCCTTGTTCATTTAATTTTCTTTGCCCTGTAGGGTTTGGAGACGGTTCTCAGAAGAAATTGTCGGTGAATTCAAACATGAGCTAGATTTCAGAAGGTTAGTTAATGTGGATAAGCAGCCACCGGGGACCAATCTATGTGGATACTATGTTTGTGAGAACATCCGGAGACTAACCTCTGAGCGGAAGGCATCGGATAGCGTGCGGAACGCGACGGATAACTTGCGGAGGAGGCTTAGTCCAGAAGCTCGCTTCCGACCAATTCAAGATGAATTAGCAGGATTTTTCTTGAGGGAAGTCATCAATCCTAAAGGACAACACTATACCGAGGACGCAGACATTTATATGCATACCCGAGATTGAAACTTGTTCGAAGTTGTATATGGTCCTCCATCCTAATTGTGTATGGAAACTTGTTCGAAGTTGTATATGGTCACCCGAGATTGAATATATATTATATATTCCTCTTGAATTCTTCTTGTTTGAAATTTCATATGCATGTATATATATAGTATCGTAGAATATGGGTACTGAAACTTCATCAAAATTAAAACAAAACACAAAATAAAATATAAAAGAAATAAAACACTACAAATTAAAAAGAAACCAGGTTTAGGGGGGCTAAAACCCTAAACCTGCGGACGAGGCCTTTAGTCCCGGTTAGCCACAAGAACCGGGACTAAAGGTCCTCCGCCATGACGGACCCCTGGCGGCCACGTGGACGGGCCTTTAGTCCCGGTCAGCCACGAGAACCGGGACTAAAGCCTTTAGTCGCGGTTCGTAAGTGGCGCGACTAAAGGGGGGGGGGTCTTTAGTCGCGCATATTTAGTCCCGGTTGCACAACCGGGACTAAAGGCTGTTGCGAACCGGGACTAAAGGGCTTTTTTCTACCAGTGATTTACATAAGGTTGGTAGGTGGGCATTTTCCGGGCCGGGTTTCAAAAAGCCCATCGCAAAATCCCAAGCTTGGGCTTGGCCCGACCTGGCGCGCAGCTTGGGAAAATGCCTATTTTTCGAATTTTAAAGAATAAAGTAACCGCTTTCGGGGATTAATACTATAATACTATGCCTATATTAATATTGAAAACTGGAAAATCATATTTTGCCGGGCTCCGGGCCAGGCTGCGGGCTTGGAAGTGAGGCCCGTGCTCGGCCCGGACGCCGGTCTTCGGGCCAGGCCAGTCGGGCCGGGCCACCCATGCCCATGTTTAGGTGGGCTTAGTGATATGCTAATTGGGTTGGGCCGTCTCCAGGATAGGTGAGGCCCAGGTGCTATGGGCGGTGAGCCTCAACCACTTGGGCTAGGCCAGCCATTATGCTGCGGCAGGTAAAGCCTCTCCCTTTTCTTTTATTTTTTTCTATTTGTCTATTTAGAAAATAGAAAAAAAAAGGTTTAGGAAAGTAGAAGTAGGGTTAAAATCCAAAGGGATTGAAAATTAAAATGTGGCCTCTCTAATATATAATAATATCACACAAAAATAATCAGGCCATTTGGGTTGGTATTTATTTGGAAAATAAAGGGAGCGTAAGGCATAAGTGTGGTTTGAACTAGGGGTAGGTCTTAGACTTGAGGTAAAATTGTGAAACCTAGTGTGTGGCCTCCCAATAATACAACATGGCCATTTGCAAACTGTCAACGTGAGCCTTCATGTATGTTGGACAACATGCATTACGTTCACAAAAGATAAACAACTTACTAAACAACCATAAAACAATTAATGCAAAAGATGGCATATGGAACAAATACAGATGAATCTCACCAATCCCTACATCTTCCCTCCCGAAGAAATAAAAAATTATCTTTTATCTTGTGCTATCTATTCAGATACAGAAGAATTGACCACTGAGCGACTTAACCACCATCTTTGTTGATCAATGCATAAAGGGGCGCACAATGTATGTGCTAAGATGCATGCACGATACAAACAAGTACAAATTAATGCAACGACTTTCAGCAAAGCACTGCCTTCAGATTAATCTATGCATTGAGATTGTTTAATATGTATCCATACCTACCAATAAAGGGAGGAGTACTTCTACATGTCTGCCGTGTAATTATAGAGAAACCCCTTGCATTTTCTATGAACTAACCTGCACAGTACACATTTGAGTCACAGGCGAACCGTTGTTGCATTTTTTTAGAAAACCGCCTAATGGTTCAGGTAGTTAACCCATGGTTCATATTTAAGTCAAACGAATCTTTTTTCCGCGTTTTAATAGAAAATCCCCAGATTTTGTCATTAATCAACGTGCAGTCCATCGAAAACAAATGCTTTTTTATTATTATTATCCATATCTATTAAACCGTTACTCCAATTTTAATATGTTATATATGAAATTTGATTCGAAAAAATATAATTTTATTTTACCCGTTAAATATTATTAAAATATTATTTAGGGTGCAAATTTTAATCTATAGTGCAAGGTTCGTTTTTCTTTCATATCGGCGCCTACCCCAATTGCAAATACACACCAACTAAAACAAGATTGAGACGAAAAAATATTGATAACCACGCATGCACACCTCTAAAAAACCTCGCAAGGAATTGTTTTCCAATCTGAAAGAGAGAGACGCCTTAAGATTGATCACATTTAAACGTTTTATGGTCGTGTAAGGACTAAGGCCACCACCGGCGAGGGTGTGAAGGAGGACAACCGGCAACATAAATGTCACACACTTATAAAATAAAGGGAGTGGACCTATTGGGGTCTTGAATATGGTTATTGGGGTAATAGCGTGTTTTGTTTTTTTCGCGTTGCAACGCACGGGCTCTTTTGCTATACTGTATAATAATAAAGTAAAGAATCGCTTCTTCGAACATCTTCAGCCGCGCCCCCAACAGGCCCCCAGGCCCCTTTTTTGTCGCCGGCGCTGAAAATTCAGCCCAGCCGCGCCCCCAACAGGTCCCCCCCTGGGGGCGCCGGGGAAACTAATTTTGGCGCGAACGGGAATGGGCCCGCCGAGTTAGCGACTCGCCGCCTTCGTAGTCCTCATCGCCTCGGTTCCCGCGGGAATCAATGCCAAGGCTGCCGCGCTGCCACGCCGGTCAGCCTTCCAATGATGCCTCACGGGCGGTGCAGTGAAGGCGCCCGGCGCGCGTCCCGCCACGCGGCACCCGGCGGGCAGCTTCTCACTGCCCCACTTCGGCTATAAAAGCCGACCTCCCCGCCGGTGAACGCCACAGTCGCCACTCTCTCCACAACTTGCCACCCCTCGGCACTGAAGCCACTCTCTCCCACTCTTACCCCGCCAACGAGCAATGGCCGAGCGTTATCCTGGCGATGCCACGGCGGCGAACGGCTTCGGCCGACGCCATCTACGTGAGGACGAGGCGCGCCTCCTCTACGAGGCCGACTACTCGGCGTCCCCGGACATGCAGGTACCGGGCTCGTGGAGGCTGAGCGCCGGCGGTGTCCCAGTGCCCCCGATGCTCACTCGATGCTGAATGGCGCGCCGAGATAGCGCGCATCCGTTCATCGCTGTTGGAGGGGCAATGGAACGAGCCGAGGTACGCCGCCGACAGCCACACGCTGTCGACGATGTACTTCGACCGCCGCCACACCGACCAGGTCGCCTCCGCAAACGGCGTCGTGCCCCGCGGCCGCCTCAACTCCGACGAGCGGCGCTAATGGTGGGGCGTGCCCGGCCGCACCCTCGAAGCCGTCGTCGACCACATCGACGCCGGCAACACGCCGCACCTCGAGTACCCGTCGCCCCCGTCCTTCTCTCGCCGCCGCGGTAGTTCTTGGACGCCGCGGTGAATGGAGACAGTGACCTCCTCATCATCGGGCTCCGGTTCTCTTTCCTCCGGGTCGCTGGCGCTCCGCCCCGTCAAGCCGGAGCCGCAGGAGACGCCGCTTGGGCGCCGCACTCGCAGCGGCGCCCTCGTCATCAACGAGGGCGGCCGCTTCTCTCCTCATTCCTTCCGCCTCGTCCGGCCGAAGACCGAGCCGGGGTTGCTCCCCGTGAAGAAGGAGCACGAGGAGATGGCCGTCGACGACCAGACCGCCCTCAAGTGGGCGAAGGCGTACTACGTCCGCGAGCAAGTGGAGCGCAAGTGTTGGGCCTACGAGGAGATCAAAGCTCGGCACCGCGGACACGACGAGGGCGGCGTCGTCGTCCTCGACAGCGACGACGAGGACGCGCCCGGGCCGTCCAACCCCCGGCGCGTCGGCGACCCTGGTCAGGGGTGCAACTGGGACGGCGGCGGCGCCGGCGGGACGCAGTGCTGCGGCGATGATGATAACGACGACTATACCCGGTTCTACAGGCTCGTCGGCATGTAGAAGGCGGGCGACGGCAGCGGCGTAGTAGGGCTAGGCGTAGTTGTTTTTAAATCACGTTTTTGTTTTTTGTTACAAATTTGAATGAAATTGCCGAGTTTGTGTCGTGTTTGTGCCGATTTGGGGGCGACCTGGGGCGGCGACTGGGAACACGTTCGCCCCCACGCTGAAATTAACACCGGTTAGGCTCCAGGCGGCGCTTTTTGGCGACCTGGGGGCGAACGGCTGAAGATGCCCTTATTCCCTTAATTTTATCTGTCTTCGTCGATCTGTCATGTCTTCGTTCGTCGCTACCTTCATTGCCATGTTTGGTATGTTGTTTTGTAATGAGTCATGGGCCTGATCTAGGCTTAGCTCTAATCAACTAATTCAGACCAAACTATTCTTGGTCCAACCTAATCTACCTGTCTTTCTTGCATCGATCGCTTTAGGTATTAAATAGTACCTCATTGGTCCATCACATCCATCCAGGCCAGTTAATATACGTCTACGTAACATGCACTTACGTGGCAGTTGAATGAATTTCTAGACGAGGGCTGGAAAGACAGCAGTAGGAAAGCACGCATGCATACGCGATCAATCAAAGAGACACATGTCTTAAGTATACCGTAGAAAAAAAAGGAGAGTCGGGGTGTGCACGATCAAAGCAAACACAAACAATCATACAAAAAGGGAGAGCCTGGGTATGCCTGCATGCACGATCAAAGCAAATGCAAATGACAAGGGAAGCGATGGCCGGTGGCTGCATATGAGCCGATGGGAGAAGAGAGAACCGATCAAATCGATGGCGCTAGCTAGTTAAATGGGAGAGGAGCCAATGCAAATGCATCATGATGCCATTTCAAATGTGATGCTATAATTAACATAGGTGGGCTAATTAAACAGGATACTGGCACTAGTAGAAAAAGAGGCTTCCATACGGCCTCATTAGTCCCCAAAATAATCGAACCGCGACCAAAGGGGTCTTTAGTCGCGGTTCGGGAGGAGACCCGCGACCAACTATCTGGGCCCAGCGCGCTCGGTCGACAGCTGGCGGACGGGAGGGGCTTTAGTCCCGGTTGGCCTGGCCAACGGGGACTAAAGGTCCTCAGGCTGGCCCGAAGGCCTTTAGTCGCGGTTGGCCAGACCAACCGGGACTAAAGGTTAGTCCTTTAGTCCCGGTTGGTCTGGCCAACCGCGACTAAAGGGCCCATCAAACTCTACCCCCCCCTGTGGACCGCCTTTTTAGTTTTAGAAAAACCAAAAGAAAATGATGGAAATGTCAAAAAAATAAAATAAAATAAGTTTCTCATGTGATATGTGGTCTAGTTGTTGGGAAAATTAACAAATATGAATTTCGACTTTATTTGCAAAATCTCCCTGGAATTTCTTAAAATGGGCATAACTTTTGCATACGAACTCGGATGAAAAAGTTTTTTATATGAAAAATCATCTACTTGAAAAGTTACATCCGAATTTAACTGGGCGAACCCCGTTAAACATTTTCAAAATCCTCAAAAACCTAACAGAAAAAAAGATACGGGGCTTTTAAGATCTGGAGAGGCAAAAAAATTCAAAAAATTTCAAATTGTGGTCAAACTATGGTCAAACTAATTATTCTAGAATATTAGTGTTACTAAATAATTATTTCAGTTTTTTTAAATTTTGGTCAAATCTGGTCAAACTGTGGTCAAACAGTGGTCAAACAATGGTCAAACTAATTATTCCAGAAATATTAGTGTTACTAAATAAGTATTGTTTTTTAAAACAATAGTTTCAAACTCAAACAGTGAAATGTGTCACTTCATGCTCAAGCTAAATTCCTGAGGGTTAATAGAATTGACATCCTACTATTGTCAGGAAAACAACAAGGGCAGACTTGGAAACAAGGGAGAATAGAACCCGGAAGTTAAGCGTGCTCAGTCTGGAGTAGTGAGAGGATGAGTGACCGTCCGGGAAGTTAGATGATTTGGAATGATGAGGGGTGATTAGAGATTAGAGGATAAATTGAGCAGTGACGAGGGGTGGTGATTAAAGATTAGAGGTTAAAATAATTCAGAAATTTGAAAATAAAAAAAATAAAAAAAATTCGCAAAAAACCAGGTTTAGGGGGGCTAAAACCCTAAACCTGCGGAGGAGGCCTTTAGTCCCGGTTAGCCACGAGAACCGGGACTAAAGGTCCTCCGCCCCGACGGACCCCTGGCGCCCACGTGGACGGGCCTTTAGTCGCGGTTCGTAAGAGGCGCGACTAAGGGGGGGGGGGTCTTTAGTCGCGCATATTTAGTCCCGGTTGCACAGCCGGGACTAAAGGCCTTTGCGAACCGGGACTAAAGGCCCATTTTCTACCAGTGTGGATATGCACATAGTAAAGGAAATACACGTTCATTTATGAGTTCATTCATAATTAGAAGAGGAACATGCCCTTGGGACCATAAATTAAAACGGTATTATGAATATATTGGGAGCGCCCTTAGGCTCGCCATAGTGGTGGTATCTTAGCCGATATCATGCACTTTGACGTGGCTGAGAATTAAAGAAGAGAGAGGGGGTTAGAATAACATAGGTAGATACCGTATCATGTTAAATGATATGCTACTTTGTGTCATGCATGGCAATAAATAAAATCATCTGTGATACTACTCTATGAGGGGACTGGCAGGGTGCCAGTCGACTGAATCCCCGATTTGGGTCAGTCACGCTCTCCACCCTCGATCTCTGATCTAACAGCTGCCAGGTCGTCTTCAACCTCCCGATGAATCTTCTTCCAACCACCCCACAGACCACCAGCTGAACCGCCGGCCACCACCTCCCCGCCCTCCCCAGTGTGTGAATTTGTGGAAGCGTTTCTACTCTCCGTCGTGAGCCGCGTGGTGTATATTTATTGGGGATAGATTAGCCTCTGCCGTGGCATACAAGAAGCGAACGATCTCCGGGACTCGCTCGGTTACATGAGAAACAGGAGAGACATGAGCGGGAGAGGAAGAGAGTTACACTAGGTTACATTACAGAAATCTAAACCAATACGCTATGTCTAACAGCCTCCCTTAATCTAAACTATCCTAAGTTGAGATTATTCTTGAACTCTTCAAATAGCTTGACTGGAAGGGCTTTAGTGAAGCCGTCTGCAACTTGGTCCTTGGATGGAATAAATCTGATCTCCAATTTCTTCTCTGCGACCCTTTCTCTCACAAAGTGAAAATCAATCTCAATGTGTTTGGTTCTGGCATGAAACACCGGATTAGCTGAAAGATAAGTTGCTCCTAAGTTATCACACCAAAGACAAGAAACACGATGTTGCTTAATTCCCAACTCTTCAAGCAATGATTCCAGCCAGATAATTTTAGCAGTAGCATAGCCAGAGATTTGTACTCAGCTTCGGTACATGATCTTGAGACCGTGGCTTGTTTTCTAGCACTCCATGAAATAAGATTAGAACCAACAAATACTGCAAAACCTCCAGTTGACTTTCTTTCATCACTACAGCCTGCCTAATCCGCATCGGAGAAGGCACTCACAAGGGTTGAATTGGAGCGTCTGATTTGAAGTCCAGTGCTAGTAGTGTGTTTTACATAAGGAACAATTCTTTTAACAGCTGTCCAATGTGTACTGGTAGGTGCATGCAAAAATTGACAGACCTTATTGACAGGAAAAGATATATCTGGCCGTGTCAGAGTCAAGTACATCAAGGCTCTCACAGTACTTCTGTATTTTGTGCTTTCTTCATCCTTAAGCAGATCCCCTTCAAGTGCAGGAAGTTTTTCTGACGAAGACAAAGGTGTGGGTGTAGGCTTACAATGTTTCATTCCCATGTGAGCTAGAAGTTCATTAGCATATTTCTCTTGACTCAATACTATGCCATCTTGAATCTTCTTAACTTCAATGCCTAGGAAGAAGTGTAGATCACCAAGAGCTTTCAAAGCAAACTTTGAACTTAAATAATGCAAAAGAGCATTAGTAGCACCTTGTGAAGAACTTACAATTATAATATCATCAACATATATTAGTAGGAATATAACCGTGTTTGCCTTGTTGTAGATAAAGAGTGACGTGTCAGCTTTAGATGCAACAAAACCAAGATGCTTCAACTGAGAACTCAATCTTGAATACCATGCTCTTGGTGCCTGTTTCAAACCGTAAAGAGCCTTGTCAAGCTTGCATACTTAGTGTGGTGTTTTCTTGTCTGCATACCCAGGTGGTTGTCTCATGTAAACCTCCTCTTCCAGAACACCATGCAAAAACGCATTCTGTACGTCTAGCTATCTCATGCTCCATCCCTTGGACACATTAATGGCTAGCACAAGTCTAATAGTTGCAGCTTTAACAACGGGACTAAAGGTATCTTCATAATCTATCCCATAATGTTGTTTGAATCCCTTTGCAACTAGACGTGCTTTATATCTGTCAATGGAACCACCCGCTTTCTTCTTGATCCTATATACCCACTTACAATCAATGACATTTTTATCTCTTTGATCTGGTACAAGATGCCAAGTTTTGCTCCTCATAAGTGCAGAGTATTCTTCATCCATCGCCTTTTTCCACTTCGGATCTCCTAGTGCATCATCCAATTTTGCTGGTTCTCCTGCAATACAAAACATGCCAAATGGTATAGTACCATCAGTTCTCACTTTGGGATTTCTTATACCTTTCTGTAACCGAGTCATAACTCGTGAAACGACTGCGGGTTGTGGTTGAGCAGGAGGTGGAGACTGCTGCACAGAAATTTACACGGAAGACTCAGCCGCAGAGGATCCTTGTGAGGTGCTTGATTGCGTATGCGTAGGAGATCCCGAGCTAGTACTTGTGTGCTGTGGTGTGGCTGATCTTGTGTCAACCGTATCAACAACAGCAGAATTCGTGGGCACAGACGATCCTGCACTGGTTGTCGTTGTCGCCCGCCTGTGTGGTGCTGGCGTCTGCCCGCGCATGGAACGTGAGGGAGAATCCCCGCCTGGTGATGTGGTGGCCGCGGGTTGCACAGCACACTGGATCGGTTGGCAACTGCCAGGCTCGCGATTCGGAGCGGTTTTTCTCACGCGATCCGAGGAAGGTAGGCGCACAAGAGTCACAGGCGCTGCAATATCCTCCTCATAGTCCGCAGTTGCTCCTTCTCCATCAGGCACATGAAATATAACATCGTGTCTAGCTGGATTTTGATCATTGTGAACAATTTCTGCTCCGTTTTCTTCTGCTATTTCTCCATGAACCTGCACAGGCATAAGTGTGGAACTAGAACTTGCAGGATCATTATCATATTGGTCAGTACAATTGTCACCCCCATGATATAAATTTCAAAGATTTGGTGGAAGGAGAAGTATTTCTTTGCAAAGAAAACCACCGGCGTTTGGATGGAGAGATTCAAAGGGAAAGACTAATTCATCAAACACAACATCTCTAGATATGTAGACCCTGCCTGTAGGAACATCAAGACATTTGACCCCTTTATGCAGAGGACTATGGCCTAAAAAGACACATTTTTTAACGAAACGCGAGTTTGCGCGTGTTATATGGTCTAAGATTTGGTCAACATGCACAACCAAAGACACGAAGAGATTGATAATCTGGTATGACACCAAAGAGTCGTGTGATGGGTTTCTCAAATTTTATGACTTTACTAGGACGAATATTGATGAGATATGTATCCGTGAGGACGGCTTCATCCCAAAACTTGAGAGGCATAGATGCATTAGCTAGCAACGCTAGCCCTACTTCAACGACATGTCGATGCTTTCGTTCAGCAGACCCGTTTTGTTGGTGAGCATGAGGACAAGAAACATGATGTGAGATTCCAATCTTTTGAAAAAAAGAGTTAAGTTTCTCGTACTCACCACCCCAGTCAGTTTGCATGGCAATGATTTTGGAGATCAATTGCCGTACAACAAGATTTTGGAAATTGCTAAAGACTTGAAAAACATCGGATCGTTTCTTTAATAGATAAATCCAAGTGAATTTACTATAATCATCAATAAAGCATACATAGTATGAAAATCTACCAACTGATGTGGGAGCTGGCCCCCATACATCTGAGAATATAAGTTGCAATGGAGCAGTGGATACACTGATGGAAACAGGGTATGGTAATTGATGACTTTTTGCTTGTTGACATGAATCAAAAACTGACTCAACGCTAGACTCATAAGGAAGTTTATTTTTACTAAGTACATGCTAAACGATAGCTGAAGATGGATGACCCAAACGACTGTGCCACTTTGCTGAAGATGGCTTGGTGACAACCAACACTTGTTTATTTGACCTTGAAGAAGATGACGATGATGATATGAGTGGATAGAGACCCCCTTCACACTGTCCTCTAAGAATGACTCTCCTCGTTGCCAAATCCTTAATCACAAAAGAAGAAGGATAAAATATGATGAGAACTTTGTTGTCAAGGCAAAGCGATGAACAGCGATGAGATTTTTTGATGCTTGAGGGACATGCAAGACATTATTTAGATGCAAATCATTTACCGGGGTTTTAACAATTGTATTGCCAATATGAGTAATATCCATACCTGAACCGCTTGCGGTGTGCACTTGGTCGCCTCCGTGGTACTTCTATCCCATTGTTAGCTTGTCAAGCTCTCCCGTGATGTGTTCGGTAGCGCCAGTGTCTGCGTACAAATTAGTGTCAATGCCATAGGAGTTTGTGACAGCGTTTGCCACCTTTTATTTAGGGTCACTTTCCTCATAGCGATGCCAGCACAACCTTACACCGCCAGCATGAAATTTGTGACAGATTTGGCACTCGGGGAAGTCTCGTTCCTGCTGCTGTTGTTGTTGGCGTGGCTGCTGCTGTTGGCGTGGCCTTGGACCCACCGCTACCACTACTGGCAGGAGGAGCACGATCACCACGACCGCGCCCCCTGGTTCCTCGCCCACGGTATCCTCTGCCGCAAGCTTGTCCATGGCCCCTGTAGGCTGCGTTTGCTGATGTGTGGAAGCCACTGGTTGGTCCATCACCAAGCATCTCCATCCTCTGATCAAAGGCGGAGATCTGCAAGAAGAGGTCATCAACGGTGATAGGATTTTTTATGGCACCAACTGCTGCAACAATGGGGTCATAATCACGATCTAGGCCAGCGAGGATGTAGTCCACCATCTCCGGATCGGATACCGGTCGACCAGCAGCAGCTAACTCATCCCCGAGGCTCTTCATCTTGGCTATGAACGTCGTACTTGTCACGCTGCCCTTCTTGGTGTTGGCAATAGCTATTCTCAGATTTGTTATCCGAGATTGGGACTGCAAGGCGAACAAGATCGTGAGTGCAGTCCAAATATCAAAGGTTGTTTCCTTACCGATGACCTATGCAAGTATCTCCTTTGATAAGGAATTCAGCAAATAGCTGAGGACCTGCTGGTCCTTGGACAGCCATGGTCCATAGAGCGGATTCGGCACCATGGCTGTGCTCTTGTCCGATGTCTGCTGCTCCACCGTCTTCGGGGGCGCTGCGTCGGTGACGTCCAGGAGGTCGGTGACCTGGGCCTTCCATAGGAGGAAGTTCCCCCTTGATAGCTTCTCGGTTGGCGGCGGTCCGAGGTTCAAAACAGCCGGAGCCAAGGAGGAAGACATGGCGCGATTGATGTTGGAGAACACTAGATCGACATGAAGAGGATTGCTCTGATTACCATGTAAGAATTTGTGGAAGCATTTCTACTCTCCGTGGTGAGCCGCGTGGTGTATATTTATTGCTGACAGATTAGCCTCTGACGTTGCGTACAAGAAGCGAACGATCTCCGGGACTCGCTCGGTTACATGAGAAACAGGAGAGACGGGATCGGGAGAGGAAGAGAGTTACACTAGGTTACGTTACAGAAATCTAAACTAATACGCTATGTCTAACACCTGGAACCTCCTCCCGCCGTCGTGCTGCCGCCGCCCCAGCCATCTCTCTAGGCTCGGGCCTTGCCTGTTTTTTCTCCAACAAACCTTCACCACCGCCCGCTGCCCCCCCCCCCCCCACACACACACACACAACCGTCGTGCTCCCTCCCCCACCCCCACCCTAAGATATATGGCGGGGTAGCCTGCCCAGCGAGGTTCTTCCACCCCTCCGGCGAGTTCCCCCCCCCCCCCCCCCCCCCCCCCCCGGCTATTTCTCCGTTCAACCAGAAATCGACTGCCACCAAATTCGAAAGTCAAGCGATTGACATGTAGCTATTGTGATGATACTAGTATATGATACTCCCCACTATGTGTAGCCTTAGGGCATTGACAACATACATCAATAAAAATCCCTGATCTATTTAGTTCGCCAATCAATTTCTTTTCCCTTGGGGTCACAAATTGTATCTCTATTGTTCTTTGCTTTCTTGAATGAGTTATTTTTAATTATTGATCTGCAAAATTGATGGTAGGTCGGTGCAATTTCCCTGAGTTCGAAATTTTCTATTGTGGGGCAATAAATTTTATGATTCTTTTGTTGTTAATCCGTTGCAACGCACGGGCACTCTTGCTGGTGCAAGAACAAAATACATAATATGCACTGTGAACACGCAACGGGTTGAGAATCTAATATTGCATGTACAGTAACATTCAATACAAAATAAGAGTTCGAGATGATAAGGTATACAATATAGTACATTTTTAAAGGAAGACATACAATATATATTTAGTAGACACCAAATAATGATAAGATAAAGCAAGACAAGTTCACATATAATTCCCTGGCCGGTAATTGGCATACATTTGTGAATTTGATCTCCCACAAATCCCAATGGATGGGACCAATATATAGGACCCTCTTAACTAATAATCCAGCTCTTGGCATGAAGGACTCACACGACTCATAGAGTAATTAATGGAGTACTACGTAGCAGAGTCTTTGTGTTTTATTTAGTGTAGTATACGTAGGAGAAGGGCATACAGGACCGTGTGCTCCAGGACTTCTTGGCCATGCCATACAGCAGCAGTTAACGGATGTTGATCAGGCTGGCCGTCATCTAGAAAAACTTGTTCATCACACAACCCCACGGAGCCGCAGCAGATAATGGATGTTGTTTGTGATGAGCGTTACCAGCAGGCATCGGCAGTCGAACTGAGATTTTGTTGGATGGCCATACTGGACCGTGCGCGCCAGGACCGTGTGCTCTGTTACGTGCCATACTGGACCGTGTGCCCCAGGACTTCATGGTCGTGCCATACCCAAACACGTCCTTGAACGGCGTCGTGGGCACGCCGAACACCATAGGATTAGCAGGCGACGAGCTGGGCTGCTGGTTTATGAACTCCACGATGCTCCCCATGAGCCTCTTGCTGGTGGCCCTCAGCGGACAGTAGAGGTGGAAGCCGTGGTCCTCGCCCTCCGACTCCACCACCGTCACCTCGCGGCGCCCCGGCGTCATCCAAGGCCACGGCGCGTCGTGATCGCGGATGCGGGCCGCCAGGTCGAGGCCGCGGTCCCGCAGAGTGTCCTTCCCGGCCACGGCGATGAGCACGCGGCGGCAAGCCAGCGATGAGACCTCCGAGGCCGGAGGGTCGATCCGGGGGTCATCGTTGCCGGCCTGGCCGGCCGTGACGAACGGCCACAGCCGGTCCACCCCGTACGGCGGGAACACCGCCGTGGCACTGGCGCCCTCGCTCTCGTCCGCCCACGCGAGCTCCGAGGGCAGCCGCTTGGCTCCCCAGAAGTAAGGGTGCACCATGATCAGCCCCTCGATGTCCATCATGTCATCGTTGACCTCGTGGCTGGCGCGGACTGCCGTGTGGTAAACGATGTTGCCGCCGGCGCTGTCGCCGGCCAGGAACGTGCGCCCCCAGTCGGCGTAGCTGGCCAGCCATGGGTCGGACGAGGACGCCGCCCACTGGAGCGCGGCCCACGCGTCGTCATATGCCGCGGGTATGGGGAACTCCGGCGCTAGACGGTACTCCACCGACACGACGAGGGCTCCGGCGCTGGCGGCGAGGGAGGTCGCGTAGCGGTGGTACGTCCGCCCGAAAGCGCTCTCCGTGCAGAACGAGCCGCCATGGACGTAGATGACGAGGGGAAGCCGATTCCTGCCTGCGGTGTCGGCGGCACGGGACGGGAGGAACAGGCGCACAGACACGCCGGTGGCCTTGTCGACGACGACGTCCCTCGTCGCCACCCCGCGGTTGCCGCCCTGATCCGGCGACGCCAGCACGAATGGGCTGCGCAGGAAACGCTCGATGCTGCCGTCCTTGTACTTGCGTATGAACGGGTACATGTCCACGGAGATGTCACGTCCCTCCTTCTGCTTCGCTAGAGAAGTCTTGTTTGCATGCATGGCGCAGTTGAGCTGCTTTAGTTTGAAACTCTTGTTTTGAGTTGTCCGCTGCATGCCGCGTCGTTGGCTGCACCTCATGGGAATTTATAGAGCCATTTTCTTCATCGCCACGTCCCTTTAATAATTTTTTTTTGAGGATCTAGAAGTAAGGGGCTGTTTGGTTCTAGGGCTTGCAATACCACACTTTGTCAACATGGTAACAACGTAGAAACATTACCATTGCCAGGTTTAATCAACTTGGGTGAAGACCTAGGCTTTCACCCCGGAGCTCGAGACTGGGTGTTCGAGTAAAGGCACCATCGGAGCCACAAATGTGTTGCCGCCACCATTTTTTCGAGATCCCAGCAGCTACATACGATGTGTAACCGCCGCCGCTGCGCAACCATCCCTTTGCATCAAGCTACTATCTATAGCTTGCATCTCAACATCGAAGTCAACCGCCGGATCCGGAGAGAGGAACCCTCACAAAGACCATTCGATGGCCACTGAAATCCACAACAAGGCCGCCGCGACAAGCCGGAGTGGTCATCAATAACCAACACCGATGGCGGAGCGCAACACTGCCGACTACCACCTCACCGGAAAAAGCTCAACTCATGCTCGTCGGCCCTGGGTCGGCATTGTCAGAGGTAGAACAGAAAGACAGACCAGCATCGCCGAGGCGCGCCAACGGAACCCAGCCACCGCCAGGTCAGGATCGCTCAGTCGCCTTGAAGCGACAACACTGCTACACCATGCGAAGCACCTAGATCTAGAAGACGAGCAATGCTCGATCTAGCATAAAGCCTCGAGACCGCACCTCATCACAGCCGACTCCGTCGAGCAACACGTGCTCGGATGCCTACGCATGTGCTCACCATAATGGAGGAAGCCTGACAGAGGGAGGCCATCAGACTAGCAGCAGGCTGTCGAGTCCAGGGCGCTCCAGCCATCCCACGCGGAAGTATAGCATGCTGTCGGCGAGCCCTCCATCAGGCCGTCCCTGCCGGATCTCATCTGAGGCGAAGAGCACGCCAAGGCGCAACTCAAACCACCACAACAACGAACAGGGACACCCATCGGCTGGTATCCTCGTCGCTACCCATGCAGCCAAAGTGGACCACCGACGCCCACAGTCACGCTGAACTCGCGACCATCCCCAGGGCCGCCGCCCCGAGTTCCCAACACCGCCGCCAGAAGGACGCACGGGAGCCCCTCCCCCTTTGAGGCAGGGGCCCGCTGTAACCGCGGCCAGCGCCGGCAGCAGCATAAGCTCGGATCTAGCCCTCCTCTGGCGGCTAGGTTTGACGCCATAGTGCCGCAGGAGCGGCACCGGAGCGAATGTTTCTTTTTTTGCTTCTACAAGTCTGTATTTATAATATGTCATGGTTAATTAGTGGAATACTGTCACAAAGAAGACGCAACAAATACATCGTTGTGAAGAAGAAATCGTCGAGGTTGTGTGTTGGCATCATCGTCATCACTTGTCCCCAAGTAAGCGACTCTGGCTTTGACGCCAACAAAGCCCGCACTGCAAAGGTCGTGAGGTGCAGGCAACGACGAATATAATAATGAACTAGAACGATGGACTATGCAAGCCTGCATCGTGTAGGATCACTGAGCTAGGCCACTAGTCGCTTGGCATCGTTGCCATCTGAACCTCACCGTCACACAATTCGGACTCCGCCGCAACAAAGTGACCACAACCTTTTCACAACCCCATCTTTAACGCATCCACATGGCCTTTGATACACACACCGGCAACGAAACGAATTTATTCCCTACGGCCGGTCCTGAGTCTCAAAATGATGCCTCATTGAGGGACATGACGCAAGGCAGGGTCATCATCCGACCCGGTGAAAACAAGGATCGAAGGTTTCCCAAGGAGCCCAGAGCCTGGGAAAAGTAGAAGAGCATAACATCACAATGATGCTTTCGAGTATCTAAGGACATCCGCGGACATCGCCGCTGCCAGCTCTTACCATCGCCAGGAACAAGGCATGTGCGCGACACTGCTCTCACTTCCTCGCATCGGATACAGATGATCCACCCAGTCCTCCGCGCGTCACCGACCACCCATCCAGAATCATCCCCACGAAATTGAGATTAAATCATCACGCAGCTAATAGTTTATAGTCCGGGTGACAAGTCTAAAAAGCATAAAAAGCATAATGTTAAGGAGGTTGTTTCTTTGCACAAAATTTGGGCTTGTTTTTACTTTTCGGTAACAAGCGAAGAAGTGGACTTTCAAAAATATTATTAAAGAACGTAGAAGAAATTTCAAGAAGCTGGTATCGGTGTATTAAGGGTACATTTGACAATATAAATGTAAGTATAGACCGATAAACAGAAAATACTGTTGACATATTAATAGCATATCTTTCTAAAATAGATGCTTTATGTCTACTGTGCATATGGTTTCTGCGAATTACCTTGTCATAAATCAAAATTATTACACGTTTCTGCCAACTACCTTGTGACAAATCATAATTATATGTCAATACATTGTGACGAATCATATGCAAAACTGCATGGTTATTTATTATTTAAAAATGGTATTATTTTCTTAAGTAATGATTTCGGACAGAAGCATACAAAGTCAAGTTTTTTTTCTTTTTAACAAAAATAGGGTGAGAGACACTGAAGGACATGCCGGGCTCCACCGATTTACATTCATGGGGAAGAGATTACCTATGTGACGGCTTGACCAACAAAGTCTAACGTGTGAAGCCAGACCGCACGTTCAACAAGCGACTGCAAAAGGATCTTCTGAGTCACATGTAGCACTACCGGTCTTTGTCATCGTTCGTAACTAGGTACGTCCGTGTGAATTTGTTACCAAACACAAGAGTTTTATGAAGCTTGACAATTCCGATACGTTCGCTGGGTTCTGTCGGCACTTGTAGATGCAAGTACATGTGCATCTCATGCTGGCTTTGTTACGTCGTGTGCGTACGTACGCAGCGCCTAGCAGCATTGACTAGCTGCGTACACACTCAGTCCGGTCACATATGTACTATATACACATACACATCCGAGCAAGTAGTCGCTAGGCAGCTCATTGTTGGACGCAGTACGATCATAGCTATCTTGAGGCGACATATCATGGATTGTTTGTTGAATCTTGCCATACGTAAGGACACATTTGTACTACGATACATCATGGATCTTTTATTGAATCTTGCCATACGTAATGACAAATTTGTACTAAGGCACGAAATACACGCGTCAGATTGACTCGGCGAGGCCGCGAGGGCCGCTGGGTAGATTTTTTTTTCTTTTTTTTGGGGGACGCTGGATTGATTGATCGAGGTATGTGCAGGGACAGCTTCGTTGCTTGTTCCTCCTGTTGGAAATATGAGCAATTTACCAAATGATTTTATTAACAAAAATACTAGATAAAGCATGACTAATATAGCCGCGATAAAGCAAGTCATGCAATCTGAAGGAGAGAAAGTAAATAGCATCTGCATATATTAACTTGAACTAAACACATCTAGAACAGACACTAGATGAAGTTGCATATATGAAGTAGAACCTATCATATGTAGGGCAGAAACTAGAGCAAAGAACTGTGTCATGACATCTAACAGAAAGAGCAAGAACACGTACGGGACAGCAGCAGCAGAAGCACTAGACATGGGGTCGACATCCTCTCCAGCCATGTCGTTGCTGAGGTAGTCGACGTCGGGGAAGAAGTCGTCGTCGGAAAAGTAGTTGTCGGAGTCCGTGATGAAGAAGCCAGTAGTCGCACAGAGCGCTCCCCAAAAACCTTATCACCCTTCTCCCGTACAGGACTCAAAAGGTGCGGTTCCGGAGGCCTACTGTCCCGACCTGCGGTGCACGCCGCAAGCCGGGATGGGGAAGAACGTAGCAGCAACGCAGTGCTGGGAACTTTGTGGCGAGAGGAAGAGGAGCTTCTGGTGTGTCTCTCAGGAGAGGAGCGACATCTCTTATATAGGCACAGGAGAAGAACGCGAACAGGCTGCGGCGGGAGGTGAAGCAACGGAGGGAGACGAAACGAACAGACAGCGGCCGAAGAGGCGCGCCGTTCGAATTCAGTGTGCACTACAGAAAACGTTTCAGCTCCCGTGTGACCTTTCGTATACCCGTCGTGCGTGGCAAAAATTTAGACATCGGCTCGTTCCCGCAACCCACGTCGCGTCGCGTCGCGTCGCATCGTGACGAGGCGTGGCGTGGCGTGGCGAGGCGGGCGGCGGAGGAGGAGTGCGCGTAGATGTCCCTCTTGTTCTCATGCTCATACAAGTGGGAAAGAACCTCCCTTATAAAGAGGTCCAACTCCCTCTAAACTAGCAATGTGAGACTAAAGTCTTGTTCCACCTCTTGCCTTGCACGAATGGGCTGCGTGGGCCTCTAGGATTTATTAGGAATTTCTGAAACTGCTATTGGGCTAGGCCCAAAATAGACAAAATTCCAGCAATCCCCCACCAGATCCCAGAGGCACACAAAATTTGCCTTTGGTTCCAAAACACTGTTTTATATACCGGTACTGCAGTGAAGACTGTTAAGTTGAACATCCACCTAGAACTCTATGCTACACTAGTAAGCAACTTGAACAGTGGACTAGGCCTTGAACTGCAAGTTTTCTGCGAATCTAGCTTCACATAAAGCCTTGACCGATACGTGGCTACTGTGGGTCTTCCCCGCGGGTGGAGCTTATGCGCCATACTCCGAGACCTTTCATGAGTTTACTAGAGAGAACCCTACTCTCATAGATTGCGACGTTTAACAATCAGACTCATATAGGTGTGTTCTTCAAAAGATGTTCTGCAGAACAACATCTCTGCTTAAAAGAGCCACTTAGAACACATTAAGGTATACATCAACCTGCCATGCAGATTAGAAGAGTATTGCATCTTTATGGAGTGGTATTGTTAATAGTAAGGATACTCTCCTCTCAGTTGACCAACAGCCTGTCTTCCACATCTAATTCACGGGATCTCCGATCACAAAGAATAGGTTACCACTGTGAACAACTCATATTGTGGGTCTCATACCCATCTCCCTCGATGCATTATCTATCACATTACGTGATAGACCCTTAGTAAAAGGATCTGCCAGATTTTTAGACGTTTGGATATAATCCAATGCAACAACTCCGGAGTTTCTCATTTACCTGACAGACTTTAACCTTCTCTGAACGTGTCTTGATGACTTCATGTTATCCTTTGAGCTGCTCACTTTCGTGATCACAGTTTGATTGTCGCAGTTCATAAGGATACCCGGTACAGGTTTCTCAACAACCGGCAAGTCATTCAAGAGCCGGCGAAGCCAATCTGCTTCGACCGTAGCTGTATCTAGTGCTGTGAGTTCTGCTTTCATTGTTGACCTCGTTAAGATGGTCTGCTTGCAAGACTTCCAAGAAACAACGGCACCTCCATGAGTGAATACATACCCGCTCGTGGCCTTTATCTCATCAGCATCTGAGATCCAGTTTGAGTCACTATACCCTTCAAGCACCTTTGGGTGCCCAGTGTAGTGAAAATTCCATAATTCGCAGTGCCTTTCAAATAACGCAGAACTCTTTCTAGAGCTTTCCAATGCACATCTCCTGGTTTTGAGACAAACCGACTCAGTTTACTAACAGCAAAAGAGATGTCATGTCTTGTAGCACTGGCTAAGTACATAAGCGGGCCAATAATCTGAGAATATTTTAATTGATCTCTAGCAATTCTTCGATTCTTTCGAAGTAACACGCTCGCATCATATGGTGTTGGAGAGGGCTTGCAGTCACTATAGCCAAAGCGGCTCAAGATCTTTTCCACATAGTGAGATTGAAGCAATGTAATCCCACCATCATCGTCTCTCAACAACTTGATATTCAGAATGACATCAGCCACTCCTAAATCCTTCATCTCAAAGCAACGAGATAGGAAATCCTTGACCTCCTTAATAACATTCAGATTTATTCCGAAAATCAGTATGTCATCAACATACAAGCAAAGGATAACTCTCTCGCCCCCACCATGGCGATAGTACACACATCTGTCAGCTTTGTTTACAACAAAGCATGCAGTTGTTAAAGTTCTTTCAAACTTCTCATGCCACTGTTTGGGTGCTTGCTTAAGTCCGTACAAAGACTTCAGCAACTTGCACACTTTCCCTTCCTGACCATCTATTACAAACCCATCTGGTTGTTCCATATAAATTTCCTCGTCCAACTCTCCATTTAGGAAAGCAGTCTTAACATCCATTTGATGAACGGGAAGACCATGTGAGGCAGCTAGTGAAAGTAGAACTCGAATAGTGGTCAGTCGAGCCACAGGTGAGTAAGTATCAAAGAAGTCTTCACCTTCCTTTTGGGTATAACCCTTAGCCACGAGCCGAGCCTTGTACTTTTCAATAGTACCATCAGGCCTAAGCTTCTTCTTGAATACCCATTTGCATCCTATAGGTTTGCACCCATAAGGACGATCAGTTATCTCCCTAGTTTTATTCGCCAAGGTGGAATCCATCTCGCTACGATCCGCTTCCTTCCAGTAGTCAGCATCTTCAAATGCATAGGCCTCTGAAATAGAACTGGGAGTGTCATCTATGAGATACACAAGAAAATCATCACCAAAGGACTTTGCAGTCCTCTGTCTCTTGCTCCTAGTAGGAACTTCATTGTTTTCCTCCACCTTTTGTCAAAACACCATTCATTTCACATAGATCTGAATGTATGAGCTCTAGTTTCCGCAGTCGTGTGAGACTTACGAGGTTGCTTAGCTTGCACACACACTTGACACTTAGATCCCTTGATAGTGGTGAAACTAGGGATTAAGTTCAACTTCGCTAGTCGCGACATGCAATCAAAGTTAACATGACAAAGACGTGAATGCCACACATTTGATTCACTATTGTTGCAAATATGATTAACAACTTTATTGCAAACGTCTGATAAGGATAAATGAAACAGGCCTCCTGACTCATAACCTTTACCAACAAATGTTCCATACTTGGGTATTACAAATTTATTGACGGAGGGGACATAATGCACGTTCTTCAGCCGCACGATCTTCCCTGAAGTAAACTTCAGATCGACCATGCCAACACCACGAACAGAAGCACTTGAACCGTTGCCCATCAGCACGGTTGAAGTCCCTGCGTTCTGATTGGCGGCGGCGGCGGAGCGCGCGTGGATGTCCCTCTTGATGGGCCCTTTAGTACCGGTTGGTCTGGCCAACCGCGACTAAAGGACTAACCTTTAGTCCCGGTTGGTCTGGCCAACCGCGACTAAAGGCCTTCGGGCCAGCCTGAGGACCTTTAGTCCCGGTTGGCCAGGCCAACCGGGACTAAAGCCCCTCCCGTCCGCCAGCTGTCGACCGAGCGCGCTGGGCCCAGATAGTTGGTCGCGGGTCTTCTCCCGAACCGCGACTAAAGACCCCTTTGGTCGCGGTTCGATTATTTTGGGGACTAATGGGGGCGTATGAAAGCCTCTTTTTCTACTAGTGGTGGTTCGTAGATGCAGGTTCACATGCATGCCACGTGCGTACGTCCTGGCTTTGTTGCGTGGTGTGCACTGTCACTGTGCGTACGTATCTCCTACTCTACGATAATTAACTCGCCTCCGAGCACGCTAAGTCCGCCCCCTATGAGTAGGTGCTGACGTACCGATAGCTATCGCTCGCAACCACACACCATCGATTGATTGTTGGTGGGTCGATCTGCGTGCGGACGTACGTTATGGCAGCAATCATGCATCTCCTATGCACCTACGCACAAGTCTTTCTTTATTAATTTCTTTTTCCCTTCAGACTTGATAGTACATCCATTTTTTAGCCCTGCACAATCATTAACAAGATCTTCTCTCAACGAACTAACGGCCTGTATCTATTTCGGAGAGCTGTTTGTTAAATCTTATTTTATTTTTATTTGAAGTTGTTAGAGCATCTACAGCCGGACTAGGCAAATACGGGCCCTAAAACGCCCGCGGACGAGCCGAGCGCGTCCACTGGCACTGACTGGTCACTCCTCAAATCGTGTCGTCCACATTCGTATATCTCATTTTCGATCCCCTATATCCATACTAAACCATACAATATCGATCAAACTACGTAGATCAGCAAACAGACATAGGCAAGCACAATACGTTCACTAAAGATCACGAACGGATGTTCAAAAGACCTGATTGCTAGATAGCTGAACCCGAGAGTTGGATGAAGTGGGGACGATCGAGGGATAGTAGTAGTATGTATTGAGCGAGCTACCTACCTTGTGCAGAACAAAGCAAACAAGGCGAGAGGCTGATCAAATGATTTATGTGCGTTGGGAGATGGGAGGAGGCGGCAAGTATTTAAGGACGTGCGGGAGCAGGGTTCCTGATCCCCGCAAAAAAAAGGGAGCAGGGCTCACGTGCAAATATCTCGTCTAGGCATATGATTGAAGCCTAGAGGTGTGCCATATCAAGTACTCCCTTTCCTCCAAAATAGACGATGCTTTTTTTAGAGAAAAACAAATTGAGATGTATTATATTAAGTCTATGAATTATATATGTTTACTAGCCTTCCAAAGTTGAATGACCCACATCAGCCACCACATTTTACATACGTCAGATGGAGGTGGCGATTGTTTTTCACTCTGGATCTTGAGAACTGGTACTCAAAGGGCATTAGATATTCACGTCGTATGATGTTATTGGCCTCACTTGAGATCTGGTACTCAAAGAGCATTGAAAAGTCTGAAAGAGTATTGAGCGTTGTCCGCAGTATTGCAATGGGTAATTACTTCATCGAGGCGGGTCCTTGCAACTATTGCGTTGACTTGGTGTTCCTCTTGGGCTTCTTGTGTTTGGTGTATCTATTGCGTTCCGACTGGTGGTTGAACTACTATATGGGAAGACGGACGGGACCCCGGGGCTGGTGAATCCACAAACATTTGGGCCCACAATTGAATCCCAAGGGAGAGTTACAAATGGCCTATCACTTCTCTAATTAATGTTGACAGTGTACGAAAGCTATCCAAGATCAGTGTCGCAGAGTACATGGGCGTTGTCTTCCAAAGCTATCCTACTAGCCTTCCAAAGCTATCCTACTAGCCCTGGCTATGAGAGAGGGGCTAGCTCTAGCCGAGGATCTGAACCAGAACCTTATTCATGTTGCATCGGATTGTAAGGGGGTGATAGAAGAAGTTCACAACAGAAGTGGTGCTGCATACAGAGAAATCATCCAGGAGATCAAACTACACTTATCAACTTTTATTTCATGTAATATAATTCACGAATTTAGGAACTCAAATGTTGAGTCTCACAATTTAGCGAAGCATACTTTGACTTTGGGAGCTGGCCGCCATGTTTGGTTAGGCCAGCCCGGTGGTATTCCTTTCGTCCCCGTAAATATTGTGGTGGTTGAATAAAAGCTTCACGAGATGGCCTAAAAAACTAAATAAATCCCAAGTCAGCGCTTAATTTTAACTATTATTGCAAGGATCATTAGGCTCCTTATCCAGCCCTATGACCGCGCATTAGCCGCACTATGTGCCGATTGGTCTACTAGCCTTTTTACAAAGGACGGAAAGGAGGGCATGCATGCTAGTACTATAGTAGAAAGTTGGCACATGCAGGTTTGAGGTTTCTAATTTTTATATATATATGCAGGTTTGAATTAATGCCGAACAAGTAACCGCTTCGTGTGGAAACAAATAAAGGGTGTGGGCGACTTGCAAAATCTGACATTGGTGCGTCCGGGAGATACTCCCTCCATTTTTATTTACTTTGGATATTAGAGTTGACAGAAGTCAAACTCATAATATTTGACCAAATTTATAGAAAAGACTATAAACATTTACCATAACAGATCTATATGATGTGAAAGTACATTCAATAATGAATCAATGGTATTAATTTATTATTGCATATGTTAATATTTTTTGTCTATAAACTTTATCAAAGTTTATAAAGCTTGACTTTGACTAAAACTAATATACAGAGTAAATAAAAACGAAGTGAGTACTACATAATTTTGCAAAACTGAATGTCCTTTCAATAGGCCACTATTCCATGGGAGAGCATATTGTCCTTTAATGATTGTGTAGGTCCAATAAATGGACGTATCTAGTCTGACGTGAAAAAGAAAATAATAAAGAAAGACTTGTGCGTACGTGCATAGGACACGGATAGCTACCATAGCGTACGTGCACATGCATAAGGATCATAGGTCCGTCTTCGTGAGCGATAGCTATCGTACATCCAGGGATTATTTGAACGCACATGGTGGACGCAGCGAGCGAGAGGTGAGTCAATTCTGGTAGCAGTACGGATGACAGTGCACCGCGCAACAAAACCACCACGTAAGTACGTGGCAACAGGAGATACATGTGAGCTTGCATCTACAGATGCCAACAGGACCCATTTGATTTGTCAAGGCTTCACAGAACCGGTGTTTGGTAGTACTAACAAATTAACACGGACGTACCTGGTCACGAACGACGACAAAGACCGGCAGTGCTACGCGTGAGAACACTCCTTCGCAGTCGCGCTCGACGTTGTCGGTCAGGTGCAAAGGACCCACCCGCGTGTGCCTGCACCCTCCCCTTGAATTCAACTTGTGAGCCCAGCAGAGGAGCCCACGCAAGTAAAGAAAGACTTGTGAGGCCAGCACATGCAGATGCTGTCCCCTCCACGTACCATGATTGATCAATCCAGCGGCCTACTTGATGGGATGTGTATGTGTATACATATCATATGTGAGCCGACGGAGTGTGTACCCAGCTATTCAATGCCGGTAGGCGCTACGTACATACGCACACGACGTAACAAAGCCAGCATCACATGCATGTGTACTTGCATCTAGAGTATGGTAACAAATTCACACGGACGTACCTAGTTACTAACGATGACAAAGCCCGACAGTGCTACAAGTGACTGAGAAGATCCTTTCGCAGTCGCACGTTGAACACGTTAAACACTGTTGGTCAAGTCGCCCCATAGGTAATCTCTTCCCCATGAATGTAAACCGGTGGGGCCTGGCGTGTCCTTCAGTGTCTCTCATCCTATCTATTATATTATTAAATTGATAGAAAACCAACGATGAGGATTAACCATCACGAGGCCTTCAGCTGCAGACGGCCATGCCACGTGCCTCCTATTTGCCGGGTGCCTTCTACAGGGCTAGTCAACGGAGTGTATATGCAGCTAGTCAATGCTGGTAGTGGTAGGCGCTACGTACGTACGCACATGACGCAACAAAGCCAGCATGATATGCATGTGTACTTGCATCTACAAGTGCCAACAGAACCCAACGTACGAGAATTGTCAAGCTTCATGTGACCGTGGTAACAAATTAACACGGACGTACCTGGTTACGAACGATGCCAAAGACCGGCAGTGCTACATGCGACCGTGGGAAGATCCTTTCGCAGTCGCTCGTCGCTCGTTGAACGTGCGGTCTAGCTTCACATGTTAGACGCTGTCGGTCAAGTCGCCCCATAGGTAATCTCCGATCCCCATGAATATAAATCGGTGTGTCAGTTTTTCTCGCCCTATTTTTGTTAAAAAGAAAAACTTGAGTTTGTAACCTTCTGTCAGAAATCGAGCACCTCAAGATATTCAGTATGTGCTACTCCATAAATGACTAAGCTAATGTTGCTATTACCTCCTGCGAGGTAAGATGTTGTTAATGATTGTGTATTGGTAATGTGGAACTTTTAGTTCCGCAAACAAGAAAGTACTAAATTATAGTGGTATGAAATCATGAAGGTATAAATAATGTAATACTCCCTCCGTCACAGTTTACAGGGCGCACTTCAACAATCTCTCGGACCAAGACGATTAGCGATTGGACTGAAAAAGAGTATCAGTAGTTATAGCATGACGCCTATTACTAGAGAAATTAATGCATACACACATGCATGTACTGCTTCCACCCCGCGTACACACATCCATGCAATTATTTTACTCCGTGTACACTCCTACATGGACAGAAAATTGTGGGCCTTATTACGGCCATTAAAGCAAAGGCGCCTAAAATCCCTCCGGTGGTGGAAATGCATGAGAATTGAATCGCGTCGTGTAAACTGTGATGGAGGGAGCACATAGTTTCAGTTCTAATAAATGTTATATTTGCCGCCTTCGCGGTTTTGATTTCTCACAAGTTAATTAGTTGGCACAAGCACATATTTTCTTGCACTGTTGTTGTAGGAAATATAATTTTAATTACTACTCCCTCTGTCGCATAATATAGGATGTGATTACAACCAATATGTGAGTACATATGTGTTCCACATAAAAAATATGTGAGTACATCGATTGTCATAGCATCTAATATTATAGGATGGAGGGAGTTGTAAAGAAAGACTTGTGCAAATGGACATTCCTATGCAATGAAAATGAAAAGCATCTTATATTACAAACGAAAGTGAAGGCAACAATGTACATTCGTATGCAATGGAAATGCAAGCACCAATCAATAAAAACGGAAAGGGATAAGAAGGAACTATATAGCATGTCTTTAATGGTGGAGGCATTTTCGCTCCCGGGAGCGTTTTCTCTGGATGAACAGTAACTGGAAAAAAAAGTTTGGAAGAGAGGTGTTGGAAGTGTCACAAGCGACAGCGGCACCCAGTGGGTCCGGCTAGTGGTTGAACAATAGGTGAAGACAGGCGGGATGCCGGGGCTGGTGAATCCACAAACATTTGGGCCCATTATTGGATACCAAGGGAGAGTTACAAACGACCTACCACTTCTCTAATTCAAGCTCCCGCACCACCCCCTCCCGCCCCCACACAAAAAGTCTACGAGCTTATTGAGCCGACTAGTGCGTTGCAAGAGCTTTAGTTCAATTTTTATGCCGTTTGATGCTGAAGCACTACTTAAGATCCCATTGTGTACTAGGAGGATCGAGGATTTCTGGGCATGCAGTGAAGAACCTTGAGGCAACTTTACTGTGGGATCAACATACCACATGTTGGTCCGGACTAAGCAAAACAGAGAGAGCTGTCTAGAAGGCCGTGAAGAAAGTAAGGGGTAGAAGTCAATCTGGAAAACTTCAGGTTTCGTCGAAGCACAAGATATTTATTTCACGGTTGGCTAGGCACTCAATCGCATCAGGAGAGGTTCTCCATCGTCGTCACATTGCCACGACCGGAGCTTTGTAAGTTGAGCAGCGTATATGATACATGGAATACAAAAGCTATCCTAGATCAGTGTCACGGAGTACATGTGCGTTGTCTTCTGAAGCAGTCCTAGACCCGTTCAGTGTACACCAAGAAGAGAACGCGAAGGGCTGGATCTTCGATGTGCAGGGAGCGTTGTCATTGGAAGATTTTACCATCTTTGTAGTGACCATGTGGGCGAACTGGGGTGCCCATAGGAAAGAGCAATACATTCATGTACTTTCATGACCCCAGATGCTATACATGACTTCATCTCCTTGTACATAAGAAAGCTACAAGTGCTCACTCACAACAGGGTGTCCCATGGGAGTGCAACTCCTCGTTCGACTGGATGTCTGGCACCTCCTGAACATCATGCAAAGCTGAACGTGGGTGCAGCAGTTGCCGGAGGGGGTCGAACGGAGTGGTCGATGCCATTTGCAAGGATCATGCAGGAAGATTTATGGGAGCTTCGGCTTTTATTTTCACCAATATTGAAGACCCAACTACTTTAGAAGCCCTAGCTATCAGAGAGGGGCTAGCTCTAGCCGACGAGCTGAACCAGACTGTATTCATGTGGCATCAGATTGCAAGGGGTGGTAGAAGAAGTTCACAACGGAAGTGGTGTTGCATAAGGAGCAATCATTCAGGAGAGCAAACTACACTTATCTACTCTTATTTCATGTAATATAGTTCACGAATTTAGGAGCTCAAATGTCGAGTCTCACGATTTAGCTAAACATACTTTGACTTTTGGAGCAGGCCGCCATGTTTGGTTAGGTCAGCCCGGTCGTATTCCTTTCATCCCTATAAAGATTGTGGCGGTTGAATAAACGTTTCCCGAGAATGCCTAAAAAAAGAAGCTACTCCCTCCATTCCAAAATATAGTGCGCCCATGCTTCCCGAGGTCCAACTTTGACCATAAATTTAACCAACAAGACCGACTGCGGCGGGAGAAAAAAATTATATAATTGAAAACTTCTTTTGAATATGAATTCACTGGTATAATTTTTGCTCCTGCCGTAGTCGGTCTCGTTGGTTAAATTTATGGTCAAAATTGAAGTACTAAAATAGAGGAAACACTATATTTTGAAAAGTACATAATTCTGCCAAACTGAATGTCCTTTCAATAGGCCACTATTCTCCGGAGAACATGTTGTCCTTTAATGATTATGTAGGTCCAATAAATGTATGTATCAAGTCTGTCGTGAAAAAGAAATTATAATAAAGAAAGATTTGTGCGTACGTGCATAGGACAGGGATAGCTACCATAGCGCACATGCACATGCACAAAGATTGATGGTCCGTCGTCGCGAGCGATAGCTATCGTACGTACAATGATTATTTGAACGCACGGGGTGGACGCAGCGAGCGAGTGGCGAGTCTATTCTGATAGCAATACGGATGACAGTGCGCCACGCAACAAAGCCAGGACGTATCGTACGTGGCCAGAGGGCATACATGTGAACATGCATCTATGAATGCCAACAGAACCCATTGAAATTGTCAAGGCTGGAGACCTAGCCCCCGCGTCGTCCCCCCGCGGGCGACTCGGGCGGCGGCGCGGCTCCCCCCCCTACCGCCCCCTCCTATCCGCCTCCCCACCCTCCCCCGCCCTCGCTGCCGGCCGCAGCCGTCGGGGCAAAGCCCCTCGCGGTGGTTGGCGGCGGGGCCCCTCTTTCTTCGCCGCTCGGGGGTGTCCGGTGCGGGGCGGCCTGCTCCGGCCGTGGCGCCGGGGGTGCGCAGGGCCTGGCGGTGCGGCGGCGGCGGCTCCCGACGGCGACGTGCGAGCGGCGGCGTGGTGGGCGATGGCGGCGGCGCGGTGGCTGCTGCCCGTGGTGGCGGCGGTGGATCGGATCTGGTGGACCCCTTCTCTACCGGCTTCGGCTCGGTCTCCCTCTCCTCTCGGTCGGGGCTGGAGTTGGGCTGGAGCTGGTGGAGGTGTGAGGCGTGCCGGCCGGATTTGACGCAACTTCTCCGGCAGGCGGCGCGGGTTGGGGCAGCGGCCGGGTGTGGCTAGTGCTCCGGCCGTGGGCGGCGGCGCGGGAAGGTCCGGGTGGTGGCCTTCCGGGGGCGTGGCGGCTACACGGTGGCCGGCAACGTTGCCCGCGGCGGTGGCCGGCTTGTCCGGCGTCGGCTCGTCTGCGGTCGAGCTGTTTCGACCTTGCTTCATCTTCTCGTCGTCCGGCCTCTACTTGACTCAAAGGGCTGGCCCGCTCACTAGTAGAAAAAGGGCCTTTAGTCCCGGTTCATAAGGGCCTTTAGTCCCGGTTCTGGAACCGGGACTAAAGGGTCGTTACTAAAGCCTCCCCCTGCTTTAGTCCTGGTTCTTACACGAACCGGGACGAAAGGCTAGTGCTCCGGCCGTGGGCGGCGGCGCGGGAAGGTCCGGGTGGTGGCCTTCCGGGGGCGTGGCGGCTACACGGTGGCCGGCAACGTTGCCCGCGGCGGTGGCCGGCTTGTCCGGCGTCGGCTCGTCTGCGGTCGAGCTGTTTCGACCTTGCTTCATCTTCTCGTCGTCCGGCCTCTACTTGACTCAAAGGGCTGGCCCGCTCACTAGTAGAAAAAGGGCCTTTAGTCCCGGTTCATAAGGGCCTTTAGTCCCGGTTCTGGAACCGGGACTAAAGGGTCGTTACTAAAGCCTCCCCCTGCTTTAGTCCTGGTTCTTACACGAACCGGGACGAAAGGCCCTCCACGTGGCCGCTGCCTGGAGGTCCACCTTTAGTCCCGGTTGGTAACATATCTGAATTATTTTAACCTTCAATCTCTAATCACCCCTCATCACTGCTCAATTTAATCTCTAATCTCTAATCACCCCTCATCATTCCAAATCATCTAACTTCCCGGACGGTCACCCATCCTCTCACTACTCCAGCCTGAGCACGCTTAACTTCCGGGTTCTATTCTCCCTCGTTTCCAAGTCTGCACTTGTTGTTTTCCTGGCAATAATAATATGTCAATCCTATTAACCCTCAGGAATTTAGCTTGAGCATGAAGTCACACATTTCACTCTTTGAGTTTGAAACTATTGTTCTAAAAAACAATAATTATTTAGTAACACTAATATTTGTTGAATAAGTAGTTTGACCATAGTTTGACCACAGTTTGACCAGATTTGACCAAAATTCAAAAAAATTGAAATAATTATTTAGTAACACTAATATTTCTTGAATAATTAGTTTGACCATTGTTTGACCATAGTTTGACCAAAATTCAAAAAAACTGAAATAATTATTTAGTAACACTAATATACTTGAATAATTATTTAGTAACACAAATACTTCTTGAATAAGTAGTTTGACCATAGTTTGACCAGATTTAACAAAAATTCAAAAAAAAAACAGAAATTTGAGCATAACTCTTTTTCGTTTTAGAATTTGAGGATTCTAAAAATTTGAGGATTTTCGTGCTGAACATTTTGATACATTTTCCCTACACTTTTTGCAAAACATGTCCAAATTTAAGTTTTTAAATTTTTCTAACTAGTGCATGTAGTAACATAACTACATCTGGAAGGATTTTAATTTTTGAAGTTTTTTATCATTTTCTTTTGCTTTTTACAAAACTGAAAAGGCGATCCACGACGGGGGGGGGGGGGGGGTAGAGTTTGAAAATGGGACCTTTAGTACCGGTTCGTGCCATGAACCGGTACTAATGCCTCAAACCCATTAGTACCGGTTGGTGGCTCGAACCGGGACTAAAGGTCTAACCTTTACTACCGGTTGGTGCCACGAACCGGTACTAATGGGCATCGCACCCTTTAGTCCCGGTTCATGGCACCAAACTTGACTAAAGGTCCCATTTGAACCGGGACTAATGCCTGTACGGTGCCCTAGCCGCTCGAACCGGGACTAATGCTCACATTAGTCCCGGTTCGTAATGCAACCGGGATTAATGCTCTTTTCTGGCCGAACCAAAACTCTGTTTTCTACTAGTGGCTCCCAGCTGCGGTCCATCGCACGTCGCGCACCTAGTGCCGCGGGACCGAGCTAGTCTCGCGCCCGGCAGCAGGACCGAGCTCGTCTCGCGCCCGGCGGCAAGATCGGGCTCGTCTCGCGCCCGGCAGCAGGACCGAGCTCGTCTCGCGCCCGGCGGCAAGATCGAGCTCGTCTCGCGCCCGGTGCTGCAGGACGGGGCGATGGTGGCCATCTTTGGCGGCCTATTAGGTCTCGGCGCTGGGGGCCGCTCAGGGGTGCGAAAGGCCGAGCCTTTCCACTCGTCTCTTTGGTTGGTGTAGCGGCGGGTCTCGGGCGAGGTGGCGTCTTGGTCTTGGATGCGGGGGCGGCGGCCCTGGTGGCGGTAGCCCGGTGCTCATGGACAGAGCCTGTGGCTGGGTGCTGCCCGACTGTCATGGCCATGTGGGCGGCGTGATGGCCGGGGTGTGGTGTTCGGTGGCGGTGAGTGCTGGTCGGGGTGAAAACCTGTTCTATCCCCGGATGGACCGGCGGCGGCGAAGCTCGTTCCCTTCTTGAAGGCGTCGCCGCGACTCTCATTGCCCGTTGTGTTGCTCCAGGGGAAACTCTGACCCTCGGGTCGGGCGGTGGCGGCGCTCCGGTGTCGTATCCTTCCTGAAGGCGCCGCCTTGGAGTCAACGGTTCGCCGTATGCGGCTTCATCTCTTCGTAGCTAGGGGTGGTGTTGCTGCGCTCAGCGCTTATGTATCATGCCTTGGGTGTGTGCGTGTGTGGTGGTGTGAGTTTGTACTGCCATGTTGATGATCGTTGCTTTATTTATAAAGCGGGGCGAAAGCCTTTTTGGGTAATTGTCAAGGCTTCACAGAACCAATGCTTGGTACTAACAAATTAACACGGACGTACCTGTGTTAGAAATAATACTTTAGGTTAACACTAAATTGGATCTGGATCTTTGGATTTAAATACCAGTACATATGCGGAAACGTGTGAACTTACAGGTGCTTGCCAAAGTCCCATGCTCTTGATGCAGCCCCTACTCATTGCAGCCCGTGACAATAGTTGGCAAAGCTGAACAGCATCTGAGTGAATACCCCATGGCCGAAAGCGTGAATCATAGACAATAATTGGTAGAAGACGACCAAAACGCTACCGTCACTAGAGATGGCCGGCATGGGCAGCGGCCGGTCGGTGTAGATGGTATCAGGCAGCCGCCGGCACAGCCTTGCGGTGGCCAGGGATGCTGATGGCCTTCTAATCCCTTTGTGCTCCCTTATAGGATCGGCCTTTAGAAGTTTGTTGGGGTTATCTCATGTATGTGTTTGTCATTGCCCAAGGGGCACCACCTTTTCTTTTTATACTTGGTGCTAAGGGAAGAGGGACCAAACCAAAAATTGCCTTTTTCTGTACCTTGAATCATAGCACAAAACCTGGAGAAGAGCTCCCCTTTTTTCTCGGTCCGTTATGAGCTGAGACCAAATTCCAACAACCTGGTCACAAACGACAGTGCTACGTGTGGCAACATTCCTTCAAAGTCGCAGTCGCACTGGACGTTGTCGGTTCAGGTGCAAAGGAACCACCCACGTGTGCCTGCACCCTCCCAGAATCTCTGCCATCCCCTTGAATTCAACTTGTGAGACCATCAGAGGAGCCACGCAAGTACCCCGCTCTCACACTTGTGGGCTAAGAGCATCTACAGCCAGGTGCCGAAACTCGCCTCATACACCCGTGCAGGCCGCCCGGTCACTGACCGGTCATGATTTTTTGACCCATACGAGCCCCTCAAACGGGCCTCAAACGGCCGGGCTTGCCGGCATACTCGTATCCAGCTCAAATATGGGGTGGATATGTGGGCGTCCAGGCGTTTCCGTCACGTAGGACTGACGATGGGGTCCCATGCGGACTCGCCAGGAAACTCGGCGGTCCGACAGAGGCCTCCTCCGTCGCCGCGGTGTGAACAACACGTGGCGCCGCTCTGGCTTGCCGCCCAAGGCCAAATCCGGCTATTTAATTCTGCCGGCGTCCCCAACCCTAGCCCATCCACCTCCTTCCACTTTGCGCCACCACCCGAGCCCATCCGCCTCCTCACCCCTACTCTCCCACGCTCTACGGCATCGCCATGGTCCGGCGGCTGGTCACCACGTACGCTATGCTCACGCCGGAGTGCCAGAGGTAGATCATGGAGGAGATCCAGACAAGGCGCACCGTCCGCATCGCTGTCGGGCTGCCTCTGGACTCGCCAGAGCCGGAGGAGGACGAGGAGCAGCAGCCGGACTGGGACGAGGGAGAGCCGCTGTCGGAGCCGATGGAGGTGGTGGATCTTGAGGAGGACGAGGCAGAGCTGCCGGAACAGGGGTTGAACAGGGCGGAGGCGGAGTTCGCCGTCGCCCAAGCCGCGAAGATGGCAGATCAGCAGACCATCCTGGAGGCCATCCAAGATGAGCCCTACGTGGAGGCCAACCGTCAGTTTCTCCGGCAGGAGCAGGAGGCGTCCGAAGCGCTCTTCGGTGAACTTGGCGCTGAGATAGAGGAGGAGGAGGAGGCCGGCGTAGAGGCGCCGGAGCTCGGGAGCTGCCACTGCCGCCCATGCTGCCGGAGCCGGGCACGGAGATTGTCGACATCTCCGACGAGGAGTAGCTAGATCTCTATGTAGTACGTAGGTTTTAATGTCTGCATGCTTTTGTATGGATTTAAGAATCTAGCATGAGACGTCCAGATGCAGTGGTATTAATTTGAGAAGTGCCTGGTCACTGCCGGTGGATGCGCCAGGGCCATCCGCGTGAGGAGTTATATTTTGTCATATGCGGCTGTAGATGCTCTAAGAAATGAATGTACATATCTACTATTCCCTTAGTTCATAATATAAAAGCATTAGCGTTTTTTGACACTACACTAATGTAAAAACCACTTTTATATTACTGAGACGGAGGGAGTAGTAAGGAAAGACTTGTTTTAAGTGCATAGGACAGGATAGCGACCGTAGTATACATGCGCATGCAAATCGACGGAGGAACAAACAACGAGGCTGTGCCTTCCACCTACCACGATCAATCAATCCAGCGGCCCTCACCCAGTCAATCGTAGTACTATGAATTTATCGTTACGGACGGCAAGATTCAACAAACAATCAATTGGTGTGTGGCCTCAAGATATCTATCGTCGTCCCACAGTGAGCTGCCTACGTACTTGCTCGGCTGTGTATGTGTATACATATGTGAGCCCACGGAGTGTGTACACAGCTAGTCAATGCTGGTCACGCCTTCACGCGTTAGACTCTGTCGGTCAAGTGCAGAGCGCCCAACAACGTGTGTCGCGCCGTCCCATAGCTAATCTTTTTTTTTGCCGGGAGAATAAATATTAGTCCTTCAGTATCTCTCACCCAATTTTTTGTTAAAAAGAAAAAACTAGACTTTGTACGCTTCTGTCCCAAATCGAGCGCCTCAAGATATTCACTACTACTACATAAATAACTAGACTAATATTTGCTATTAGCTCCCGCGAGGTAAGATATTGTTAATGATTTTGTATTGGTAATGTGGAACATTTAGTTGGCAAATAAGGAAATAAATTATAGCGGTCTTAAATCATGAAGGTATAAATAAGGTAATACATAGTAGTATCAGTTCTAACAAATGTTATATTTGCCACCTACCCAGCATTGATTTCTCACAAGTTAGTTGGCAGAAGCAAGTTTTTTTTTTATTTGCATTGCTGTAGTAGAAAATAGAATTTCAATTATTACTCTCTCTGCCACATAATATAAGATGTTATTACCACCAATATGTGAGTAGATCGGTCCTCATAACATCTTATATTACGCGATGGAGGGAGTATTAAGTCATTACTTAAGAAAATAATGCCAATTTTTTAATAATAAATAACCATGCAGTTGGTTGCCCCCCCCCCCCCCCCCCCGCGGGCGACTCGGGTGGCCACCCAACCCTAGCCGCCACCGCCGGCCGCCATCCACCCCTCTCCTCCGCCGCTGCCGAAGGACGTCGTGAGGCAAAGCCGCGTGGCTGACGGCAGCGGCGGGGGTCCTTTCGCGTCAGCAGGCGGCTCTCGGGCACGGGCGGGGGTCTCTCTTGCTAGCCGACGCGCCGATCTGAGGGCTGGTGCCTGGATCCGGCGGCGGCATGGAGCTACGCGTGCGGGCGCGGAGCTGCGAGTGGGTGGCGCTGGGCGGAGGCTTGGGGGCGCGGTGCCCCGGGCGCGAGAGCGCGGACTACTCGCTGACTCGACAGCGGCGTCCCGTGGTGGGTGGCACTGGTGTGGGGGCTTGGGCGCGGCGATTTGGCTGGGTTGGCGCGCAGTATGTGGCCGATGCAGCTCCTGGTGCCCTGTCGCCCCAGATCTGCGCGTGCGGCGGCGTCTTCTTGTGCACCCTCTCCCGCCTCTCCGTTCTTGCGCGCTGGTGGCACTAGCTGCCGGCTTTCGGGCCGGTCCAACTTGTGCGGGGGAGGGGGAGGTGGAGGGAGTCCCAGGATCCACGCGACGGTGCTTTGCGTCGTCTTCTCATGGTGCAGTGGGGGTGCTACTCTCCCCTCTCGGGGCCTACTGCTGCAGTCGGAGGTGTGCCAGGTCTTGGATTTTGAGGTGATGGCCGAGTGTTTGGCTCCAGGTGAAAACCTTGCAAAAACTTCTATTGATGCCAGTAACGGCGACGCCATTTGGCGTCGTTCTCCTCCTTTGGGGCCTTGCTGAGGAGTTCAGTTCACTCAAAATCCCTCGAGTCTGGTTTCTCCGGGTGTAAGCCCAAGATCTAGTTATGCTAGATCGGGCGACGACGGCGTCAGGGGCGTCGCTACCTCCTTGCAGGCGTCGTCTTGGAGACAATGACTATTAGTGGTAACCGATGACTCGCGGGGGTGGCGGTGGAGTGTGGCTGTGTTGGTGGTGGTGCGGCCGGCTCGGGGTCGACGGTGGTTTTGTGCTCTTCTTTGGCGGTGTTCGTGCTCGAGTGCTTCTTGGTGTGTCTCTGCTAGGCGGTGCCCTACGACTACGCCGGTGGCACACAGGTGCTGTGGCGTCGTCTCGGCCCCGCGTGCCCTTTCGAATGTACCCCCGACACAGGTGGTGTCGCGGCGTTGTGCAGTCTCGGATGCCGATTGCGTCAACGGTGCAGTGTCGTGGTTTGGTCTGCTAGCCGACGCCCCTCGACTACATCGGTGGCACACAGGTGCCGTGGCGTCATCTCGGCCTCGCGTGACCCTTAGAATGTGCCCCATGACACAGGTGGTGTCGCGGCGTTGTGCAGTCTCGGTTGCGTGGAGTCTTTCGATTGCGTCGACGGTGCAGTGCCGTGGGTTGGTCTCGGTGAGCCGATGCCTCGATTATGCCGGTGGTGCTCTTTGTTGAGTTTTGTTGACCCTCTTTGTTCTCACCTGCTAAGTGTGTTGTTAGTGTGTGTCTTTTTTCTTTATCTCTTCCCCCTGTGCCCCCTGTACCTCTGGTTCACTTGAACCTATCTTGCAAAAAAGGCTGCAAAGCCTTATATGCAACATGAATACAATTCAGGTGGGAAAACTCCCCCCCTGAAAATTCAAAAATAAAAAAAAACATGCAGTTTTGCATATGATTTGTCACAGTGTACTGACAAATAATTATGATTTTTCACAAGGTTGTCGGTAGAAATGTCCACTAATTTTTATTTATGACAAGGTAACTGGCAGAAACCATATGCACAATAGACATAAAGCATCTATTTTGAAAGATAGGCTATTAATCTGTCAACAGTATTTTCTGTTTATCCATCTATACTTACATATTTATATAGTCAAATGTACCCTTAATACACCGATACCAGCTTCTTGAAATTTCTTCTATGTTCTTTAATAATATTTTTGAAAGCTCACTTCTTCGCTTGTTACAGAAGAGGAAAAACTGGCCCAAGGTTTGTGCAAAGAAACAACCTCGTTAATAGTATGCTTTCTACACGTGTCGCTTGGACTATAAATTATTAGTTGTGTGATGATTTCAGCTCAATTTTGCGGGGATGATTCTGGAGGACTGGGTGGATCAACCGGATCCGATGCGGGGAAGTGAGAGCAGTGTCGTGCAAATGCCTTGTTGCCGGCGATGGCAAGAGCCGGGAACGGCGATGTATGCGGACGTCCTTAGATTCTCAAAAGCATCGTTGTGGTGTTGTGCTCCTCTACTTTTCCTAGGCTTTGGGCCCCTTGGGAAACGTCGGATTTTTGTTTTCACCGAGTCGGATGATGACGATACCAAGACTAGTCACAATGGATAGTAACTTAGAAATACGTTACTACCTCTACAGTGGGTAGTAACATATGTGTGGTGTCATGTAACACTTTATTTATTACTCCCTCCTTTCCGGTTTATAGGACTCAAATCTGAAATCTCATCAACCAAGGCACATGGTGAGTGGTATCTCGTGCTTTACAAAACCACTCAAACTAAATTGATGCATTAACTAGGATTAAGTACACTGCATGCATGCTTGGCCACTAGATGAGTAGAAGCATTACATGCATTGGTGAGTTTTTCTTAATTCTTGCATGCGAAGATTTAATGCGCCTCGAAATCTCAAAAGGAGATGAAGATGAGCCCTTTAAATTGAAAAAATGAAAAATTTGAGATAAGCCTTATAAACCGGAAAGGAGGGAGTAAGTTGTAGACTCATCTTCTCTTGGTATGTGTGATATTACAGTGGGGAGTAGCTATGTTATCACATGCCTCTCTTTCCTTATTAATTATTGGTCACATCATCTGTTTTGCCTAGAGATGTGTGATGTTATCACCTATTTTATTTCCATGGTGGGTAGTCTAATTGGGGCATCATTTTCAGAGTCCGGGCAGCCTTAGAGTAAGTACAATAGACCTGAGTCAGCGGGCTATAAGGAATAAACTAGTATATTTTTGCTTAGTTTGAGGAAAGAGAAGAGGAGAGGGAAGGTAAACGGGCTCTTCATGAAGAGCCAGCTCTAGCACGTGCTCCTAGGCACTTTGAAAGAATGGAAGGTAAGACACATAATAAAAAAATAGTACACTTTTTTGATCTACTATTGTACATGTTGACTATAAAATGAGCTGTAAATGACATGGCACTGGCTTATAACCAGCAGCTGGCTATACTATTGACCATGCTCTTAGGGGAACAAATGTGTTTCGTTGCCGACGTGTAGCAAAGGCTAGGTGGATCCGTGAAAGGTCGGGTCGTGGAAAGGTGGTGGCCACTTTGTTGCGGTGGACGTGGAAAGGTGGGAGCTGTGTGACTGAAATGGCTCTATAAATTCCGCAGCCAGCGACGCGGGATGCAGCGGCACAATTCAAAACAAGAGTTCCAAAGTAAAGCAGCTCAACTGCGCCATGCATGCAACTCGAACATCCAGTCTCGAGCTCCAGGGTGAAAGCCTAGGTCTTCACCCAAATTGATTAAACCTGGCAATGGTGATGTTTCTACGTTGTTACCATGTTGACAAAGTGTGGTATTGCAAGCCCTAGAACCAAACAGCCCCTTACTTCTTGATCCTTAAAAAAAAAAATTAGTAAAGGGACGTGGCGATGAAGAAAATGGCTCTATAAATTCCCATGAGGTGCAGCCAACGACGAGGCATGCAGCGGACAACTCAAAAGAAGAGTTTCAAACTAAAGCAGCTCAACTGCGCCATGCATGCAAACAAGACTTCTCCAGCGAAGCAGAAGGAGGGACGTGACATCTCCGTGGACATGTACCCGTTCATACGCAAGTACAAGGACGGCAGCATCGAGCGTTTCCTGCGCAGCCCATTCGTGCTGGCGTCGCCGGATCAGGGCGGCAACCGCGGGGTGGCGACGAGGGACGTCGTCGTCGACAAGGCCACCGGCGTGTCTGTGCGCCTGTTCCTCCCGTCCCGTGCCGCCGACACCGCAGGCAGGAATCGGCTTCCCCTCGTCATCTACGTCCATGGCGGCTCGTTCTGCACGGAGAGCGCTTTCGGGCGGACGTACCACCGCTACGCGACCTCCCTCGCCGCCAGCGCCGGAGCCCTCGTCGTGTCGGTGGAGTACCGTCTAGCGCCGGAGTTCCCCAGACCCGCGGCATATGACGACGCGTGGGCCGCGCTCCAGTGGGCGGCGTCCTCGTCCGACCCATGGCCGGAGTTCCCGCCGTACGGGGTGGACCGGCTGTGGCCGTTCGTCACGGCCGGCCAGGCCGGCAACGATGACCCCCGGATCGACCCTCCGGCCTCGGAGATCTCATCGCTGGCTTGCCGCCGCGTGCTCATCGCCGTGGCCGGGAAGGACACTCTGCGGGACCGCGGCCTCGACCTGGCGGCCCGCATGCGCGATCACGACGCGCCGTGGCCTTGGATGACGCCGGGGCGCCGCGAGGTGACGGTGGTGGAGTCGGAGGGCGAGGACCACGGCTTCCACCTCTACTGTCCGCTGAGGGCCACCAGCAAGAGGCTCATGGGGAGCATCGTGGAGTTCATAAACCAGCAGCCCAGCTCGTCGCCTGCTAATCCTATGGTGCTCGGCGTGCCCACGACGCTGTTCAAGGACGTGTTTGGGTATGGCACGACCATGAAGTCCTGGGGCACACGGTCCAGTATGGCACATAACAGAGCACACGGTTCTGGCGCGCACGGTCCCGTATGGCCATCCAACAAAATCTCAGTTCGACTGCCGATGCCTGCTGGTAAAGCTCATCACAAACAACATCCATTATCTGCTGCGGCTCCGTGGGGTTGTGTGATGAACAAGTTTTTCTAGATGACGGCCAGCCTGATCAACATCCGTTAACTGCTGCTGTATGGCATGGCCAAGAAGTCCTGGAGCACACGGTCCTGTATGCCCTTCTCCTACGTATACTACACTAAATAAAACACAAAGACTCTGCTACGTAGTACTCCATTAATTACTCTATGAGTCGTGTGAGTCCTTCATGCCAAGAGCTGGATTATTAGTTAAGAGGGTCCTATATATTGGTCCCATCCATTGGGATTTGTGGGAGATCAAATTCACAAATGCATGCCAATTACCGGCCAGGGAATTATATGTGAACTTGTCTTGCTTTATCTTATCATTATTTGGTGTCTACTAAATATATATTGTATGTCTTCCTTTAAAAATGTACTATATTGTATACCTAATCATGTTGAACTCTTATTTTGTATTGAATGTTATTGTACATACAATATTAGATTCTCAACCCGTTGCGTGTTCATGGTGCATATTATGTCTTTTTTTTCTTGCACTAGCAAGAGTGCCCGTGCGTTGCAACGGATTAACAGCAAAAGAATCATAAAATTTATAGCCCCACAATGTAGTACTTCCTCAAGCGTCGGTTCGTATCCCTCTCTCGCACTAGCGTGAACGTAAACTAACTACTGGCTGTCGCTCGGAAACCGGAAACCGGTACACCTGGGCCTAACACTCCATCCACTCATCGTATACTCCTGGCGTAGCACTTCCTCGCCATCAATGATATATGCACCTGCATCGTCACATGAATCGATGATATGCAACATATATAGTTGAGCAACAGAAAGAGACAGACTTGGCAGAAAGAGAAACAACATATCATAAGCATAAATAACAAAGTTTATCGTACCCAAAATGCCCTAACTAGAGTGATCTTCACTAGTTGAGGAGGACTGTTTAATTACATCACAAATAAAGTTTCGTCGTGCATAACTCAAAGTTTCGTCATACAGAAAGTATGGACTAAACGGACACATTGTCATATATCGTCAATCACTCCAACATGTCGTGTCATCCATCCAAGTCAGGGAGATAGTCCCCGAGCTTAGTGAAATGCTTCAGGTCGAGACGCTGAGCGGCTACGCGTGTTCGGACGTCTTCCCGCGACATTTGCCCTTCCTCGTAGAACATCCTTGTTTTGTCGAGGACCTCCTTTATGATGATTTGGGTAAGTTCACGCTGGATATGATAGAACTCAGGTCAACGTCGATGATCCGGGATATCTCCTAAGTTCTTTGCCCATTGCAGAATATGGGCATCTCCGGAAGTAGGGGACATGCGAAGGTTCTGCTGATCCCGTCTGTACTCCAGCATGTGGTGTAGGACATAGAATCCATCACTAAGAGTATCACTCGGTTGCTAGATGCAGCAGAAGTCGGTCTTATGGGCGAAGGTGGGCCTACGGTTCATGTCTTCTTGGTCTTGATCTCTCCACCCCGTACGCCGTAGAAAAAGATAGCACTGTCAAGAACAAACTTGTTGTGTGTGTAATCCTTTTTGTTCATGTTCTTCGACGAGTCCAAGTAAAAAGCGTGGCTGCGTAAAATAAGTACACCTCAAATTAGCCTCCACCGTGCAAATGAATTATTGAAATCGAAGCAAGGATATCCGCGCGGATGACTTACATGGGATGATAAGGCACGAGAATCGTATCCTTGTCCTTATTGGCGACGATGAATTCGACGATGTAGTCCCTTGCGTATTCACGGTGCTCTGGGCAGACTGCCAAGAAGCCCTCGTGCATGAAGTACGGGTCAGCGACACAGATATAAGGTATCTGCTCAATCGCGATGATGTAGTTCATGTACAAGGCAAAAAGGAGGACAAATGTAAAATCCAGCTTATTCAAGTGAAACATGTCGAAGATGTAATCGAATCGAAGGAAGAACTTCTCCACGGGGAATGTGTCAACGTACGACCTTTTCCGCGCCACGTTAACTACGTAGAGTGTGTATCCTGGATTTTCCGAGGCGATTAGGCTTTTCTCTCTCCTCAGCACATCGTCATGAAGTCTCCTTAGATCGTTGTATATTTATATACCGCCATAGGATGTTCTTGCTTCGTTCTTTACCTCGGAAAGAGGTAGGACATGACAGAGAGGAAGAGGGAGAGCGAGGAGGAAAGGAAGAGGCACATGCTGGGGTTGAGGATGGCGCTAACGTCGGATAAGCGGCTGAAGAGGTTGAGATTGAAGAAGATAACGGCGAGGATGAACATGAGGGCCAAAATGGCCACCATGGACGCCTAATTTCTCTGGTCGGTGAAGGACGATGTGAGGTTTTGGAAAAATGAGGAAAGGGTGGCGTTGCAGGTCGTGTTCACGCCATTCAACTGAGTGCACCTCTGTATACTCCTTCCATTTCTTTATATAAGGTATATTTGTTTTTCCAAAAGTCAGACATATGCACGTTTGACCGGGTTTTAAGAAAAATATATAAATATTCACAATACGAAATTTATATTATTTGATCCATTATGAAAAGTAGTTTCATATTTTATCTATTAGGTATTGCAAATGTTGTTATTTTATTCTATAATCTTGGTCAAACTTTCAAATGGTTGACTTGCACGGAAACCGATACACCTTATATTTTGGAACGGAGGGAGTATAACTCATTTTGCAGCTAACTCACTAGCTATTTATGAACACAGATTCGGGCGGTATTCTATTAGTCCAGTTTAAGAGAAAGTGCACATATGCAGCTGGCTTGTGTATGTGACATGATCATTTGATCATGGTGCGAGCATGTGGCCTTTCTCTTTTCCTTTCCGATACTTCTCTTTAGCAAAGACCTCCATAAAATATATATTTTGAAGATTACTTTTTAAAATATTTATGATAACCAAACGCAAAGCCCTCTAGCTTGTGTATGTTTCTGGGAAAGATTACGATATACTGCCTGCGTGCTAAGTCCACGGTACCATGCGCACAGACCCAAAAAAAAGAAGTTTTTTCCTGGGAAAAATCTAATAGAACTATTGAGAAATGATCACATATTTCTATTAAATGTCATCCTACAATCACTTAGGGCATCTCCAACAGTCCACGCAATCATTCTTACTAAAAATATGAGACATCAGCTGTGTGACGACGTGTAACAGATAAAACAAAGAGAGAGAAGAAAGCCGTTTCTCCGGTGAGAAACTACTATAAGACATGTACCAAATGTTAGAGTAAAATGAGATTGAAAGAACGTGAATGGACGATTGGTCCAGATTTCTATTAATTCTCTAGTATATATACATTTGGAAGAGATGGGAAGAAGAGGTGCTTGTGTGGAGGCATCCCTCACACTCATTTGCTAATGACGTTTGTCAATTAGCACGTGCTAATTTATTTCTAAAACTCCACCTTGTACAATACCGCTTCTTGAATGATTCATCATCGAAGGGTTCTTGTATATTCATCTTCCAAATTGAGAAATCCTTTGTGTAACTTGAGCCTCTCCCAACAGCCTATGGGGAAAACCCTATGGCTAAAACTCGTCTCCCTCCGCCTGGCTCTGCGCATGCCCTAGTTGGTCTCCGTCAACCAAAGCGCCTTCATCGCCGGGAGATGCGTGCATGACAACTTCCTGTTGGTTCAACAGACAGCACGGCAACTACACAACCTCAAGCTGCCTCGGTTACTCCTCAAGCTGGATATCGCGAAGGCATTCGATACTGTCTCATGGCCCTTCCTCCTCGAGGTCCTCCGGCATCTTGGGTTCGGGAGAAGGTGGTGTGAATGGATCTGCATCCTTGTCTCCACTGCCTCCTCGCGCATTCTCATCAACGGGAACCCAGGCCCTCCGGTTGACCACGCGCACGGCCTTCGGCAAGACGACCCGGCCTCCCCGCTCCTCTTCGCGATCGTCATCGACACCCTTAACTCTTTGTTGCAGCACGCCGTGCGCTCCGGCCTGCTCCAGCGGCTCACGCCCCGCCATGCGGCATCCAGCATCTCGATGTTTGCCGACGATGTGGTCATTTTCTGCCATCCAACGACCCAGGAATTGACAGCCATCCGCGAGCTGCTCCGTGTGTTTGGAGAAGCTTCGGGCCTCCGCACCAACTTCCTCAAGTGCTCCGCCACTCCCATTCGGTGCGATGACACCGTGGCCGAGGCTGTGGGCTCTACCCTGGCTTGTGTGGTCACCACCTTCCCCATCGTCTACCTTGGGCTCCGTCTCTCACTCCGTAAGACACCCACCTCAACCCTCCTCCCCTTGCTGGACAAGCTCACCAAGAAGCTGGCTACCTGGAAAGCCGCGCTCCTCTCGCGCGCTGAGCGGCTCGCGCTCGTGCGGCATGTCCTCTCGGCTATGCCTGTTCATATACTTCTCGCCATGGCCATCAACCCGTCGATCCTCAAGAGGGTCCGTGGGATCATTCGCGACTTCCTATGGCATGGGCGGAAGGACGCCAATTCCGGCTGTTGCCTCGTCAACTGGAGGCGCGTTTGCCGCCCTCTCGAGTACGGTGGGCTGGGTGTACGTGATCTACACCTCACCGGCATCTCCCTTCGCGCTAGATGGCTTTGGCTTCAGGCCACGGATCCCGACCGCCCCTGGCACCACCTGGAGGTGCCGTGCGACGTGGAGACCAGTAAATTCTTCCGCGCATCGACCTCCTGGACCCTTGGCGATGGAAGAACTTGCCGCTTCTGGTGTGACCATTGGCTTGATGGGCAAGCCATCTCCGAGTTCGCCCCCGAGCTGCTTGCTCTCGTGCCGCGGCGCAGGCGCCAGCGCACGCTGGTCTCCGAAGGCCTTTCCCAGCAGGCTTGGATTCGTGACATCCATGGCAGCCTGGGACCTGTTGAGGTGGTCCAATACATCGATCTATGGCGCCGCTTGCATGGAATCCAGCTCTCTAGCGCCCCGGACACCATCAGCTGGAAATGGTCGGCGAATGGCATCTACTCTGCCAAATCCTGCTACAAGGCGCTCTTCATCGGCTCCACGTCCCCACCCGCTTGGCGTCTGATCTGGAAGGGGTGGGCTCCCCTTTCCTACAAGTTCTTCCTTTGGCTCGCATCCCTTGACCGGTGCTGGACCGCGGAGCGTCGTGCGCGTCACGGCCTTGCACACGATCCGGAGTGCATATTATGTTCCCAGGAGCTAGAGACTATCGACCATCTCCTTGTGGGGTGCGTCTTCTCGCGGATCACTTGGCATGAGATTCTCTCTTGGTGTCGACTTGTTGCACCCCCCATGCTTGGCTCGACCCACTTCTTCGACTGGTGGTTGCAGGCCACGGCGGCCTCCCCAGGCGGCCTCAGACGTGGACTAAACTCCATCATCGCCCTCACGGCTTGGGAGACCTGGAAACACAGGAATGCTGCCATCTTTGATGGTGCCCGTCCTTCCACTGACGAGCTTGTGCAGCGGATCAAAGACGAGGCTCGCCGCTGGGCTACGGCCGGCGACAGAGGTCTAGATAGGATCATCCCTGTAACTTGATCTTTGTACCGAGGCTGAGCATCCTCCTCCGCTGCTCGCTATGCACTCTCTCGGACGCCAGGTTGTGTACGCCCGAGTGAGCTGCACTCTGTATTCTTCTTCCACCTATCAATGAAATGATACGCTGCTCAGCGTATTCACGAAAAAAAACTCGTCTGGACTGAGTGAAAAAATAATAGAAATAAAATGATTATTGTATCTTGACAACTCATATGAGAAAAACCTTTGAGGAGAAAACTCGTCGATGATTCTAGAGAAAAATAAATATGCTTTCTATATTTTTCTTTTAAAACTCCAGTGGTTAAAAATTGAAAGTATCGCATATGATCCTGAAAAGATATAGCCTCATTAATAACTGTTATGAGAAACTTTGAGAGAAACCTTCATGAGGGCTGCGGTGGCCACTCGTGATATCTACCTTGCACAGCGGAAACGCCGCTCCAAACTAGACGGGTTGTGATGTATGCCACACAGGAAGACGTGCAAGCCAAGTGTTTGCGCAGCTGCCCTAGTATTGGGCACCAGACGGAGAACACAGTGTTGGCCGGATTCGGCATGGCGGACACGTCCAGACCTACTCATATTCTTCTCGTATTTGGACTGAATATGAGAGGCACCAGTCAGCCCGGGAGCATAGACGCTTGGCTGGGTCGGGATTTTGTGTCCGGGCCATCCGCCCTAACCTATAGGGAGTGATTGAGAAATCTGGTTGTTGATGCTCTTGCATTGCGCATGTGGAGGTGGTGGCCGGCACAGCTAACGGCATCGAGGCAGGAAGCAGGTGAGGCCGGTCATGGCAGCATTAGTCAGGCAGAAGGTGGTGGCGCGAATGGGGGCTCAGGATGGCGGGTTGAACACAACCGGGCTAGAGGGAAAAAGGAAGAACGAGGAGAAGGTCAAAACGGAGTGGCCGATGGGGTTAATCGAACACGGCGGGCGGCGAGCAGCGAGGCTAGAAGCGACACGACGAGGTGCCATGGAGTGGTTGAGGTGGCTCGGTGATGCACAAGGGAAAGCAGGAGAGGGAGGAGGAGAAAGAGGAGAAGGAAGGAGAGGGATACATGAAGGATCCGGGCGGAGGCGCTCTCCCACTGGTGGGGCCCGACAGGGCCAGTCGAATGGTTGGTCGGAGGCACGCATCTTGTTCGGTCGAGCTGGAGGGCTGGCGACGTGGGGCTTCCAGGGTGAAAGAAGGATTCACTAGTAGAAAAAGAGGCTTCCATACGCCCCCATTAGTCCCCAAAACAATCGAACCGCGACAAAAGGGGCCTTTAGTCGCGGTTCGGGAAGAGACCCGCGACCAACTATCTGGGCCCAGCGCGCTCGGTCGACAGCTGGCGGACGGGAGAGGCTTTAGTCCCGGTTGGCCTGGCCAACCGGGACTAAAGGTCCCCGAAGGCCTTCAGTCGCGGTTGGCCAGGCCAACCGGGGCTAAAGGCCCATCCAGCTGGCGGACGGGAGGGGCTTTAGTCCCGGTTGGCCTGGCCAACCGGGACTAAAGGTCCCCGAAGGCCTTTAGTCGCGGTTGGCCAGGCCAACCGGGACTAAAGGCCCATCCCTATATATAGGACTCAGCTCACTTCACTTCACTCAGCTCACTTCACAATTTTCAGAAGGGGGTGGTGGGTTTGCTTTTGGTTCCTCCTATGCACACAAGGTGTTCGATGAAATGCCCGAGAGCCTGAAACAAACATGATATGACGTGTCCGAGCCACACTTGAGCTTTCTCATTTATTTTTCCTCCGCGATCGCGGTTAGCAACTTGAACCTTTCATGTGTCATTGATAAAATATGCATGTGTGTAGTTCATTGTTTAATTTGTATTATTTCTAGCTAGTTAGTTTAACAAATGCATGATGGTTAATTATATACTTTATATAATAATAATGCAGATGAATCGGCAATGGATGTACGGTCCGCGACTCTCCGGCGAGTTCACTACGGGTTTGAAAGATTTCCTCGTAGTGGCAAATGCGAACAAGCAGCGAGGTTTTATTATCTGTCTATGTGCTGTCTGTAAGAATCAGAAGGGTTACTCCTCCTCAAGAGAGGTTCACATGCACCTGCTTCGGCGCGGTTTCATGCGAAGCTATAATTGTTGGACCAAGCATGGAGAAAGAGGGGTTAGAATGGAAGAAGATGAAGAAGGGGATGATATCGATGACAACTATCATGATCATTTCGGTGATACTTTCATGGAGGATGATGCTGAAGGTGGGGAAGGGTTAGGTGAAGGTGGAGAAGAAGCACATGATGAGCCCGCTGATGATCTTGGTCGGACCATTGCTGATGCACGGAGACGCTGCGAAACTGACAAGGATAGGGAGAATTTGGATCGCATGTTAGAGGATCACAAAAAGTCGTTGTATCCAGGATGCGATAATAGTCTGAAAAAGCTGGGCTGCACACTGGATTTGCTAAAATGGAAGGCACAGGAAGGTGTAGGTGACTCATCATTTGAAAATTTGCTGAAAATGTTGAAGAATATGTTTCCGAAGAATAACGAGTTGCCCGCCAGTACGTACGAAGCAAAGAAGGTTGTCTGCCCTCTAGGTTTAGAGGTTCTGAAGATACATGCATGCATTAACGACTGTATCCTCTACCGCGGTGAATACGAGAATTTGAATGAATGCCCTGTATGCACTGCATTGCGTTATAAGATCAGAGGCGATGACCCTGGTGACGATGTTGAGGGCGAGAAACCCCGGAAGAGGGTTCCCGCCAAGGTGATGTGGTATGCTCCTATAATACCACGGTTGAAACGTCTGTTCATGAACAAAAAGCATGCCAAGTCGTTGCGATGGCACAAAGAGGACCGTAAGTCCGACGGGGAGTTGAGACACCCCGTTGATGGAACGCAATGGAGAAAGATCGACAGAGTGTTCAAAGATTTTGCAGCTGACGCAAGGAACATAAGATTTGGTCTAAGTACTGATGGCATGAATCCTTTTGGCGAGCAGAGCTCCAGCCATAGCACCTGGCCCGTGACTTTATGCATCTACAACCTTCCTCCTTGGTTGTGCATGAAGCGGAAGTTCATTATGATGCCAGTGCTCATCCAAGGTCCAAAGCAACCCGGGAACGACATCGATGTTTACCTAAGGCCATTAGTTGATGAACTTTTACAGTTGTGGGCCAGACCTGGTGTACGTGTCTGGGATGAGCACAAAGGAGAGGAATTTGACCTACGAGCGTTGCTTTTTGTAACCATCAACGATTGGCCTGCTCTCAGTAACCTTTCGGGACAGACAAATAAGGGATACAATGCATGCACGCACTGCTTACATGAGACTGAAAGTGTACGTTTGGTTAATTGTAAGAAGAACGTGTACCTGGGTCATCGTCGATTTCTTCCTCGAAATCATAACGTAAGAAAGAAAGGCAAGCATTTCAACGGCAAGGCAGATCACCGGCCGAAGCCTGCGGAACGTACTGGTGCTGAGATATTTGATATGGTCAAGGATTTGAAAGTCATCTTTGGAAAGGGTCCTGGCGGACAATCAGTTCCGCGGGGAGTTGACGGGCACGCACCCATGTGGAAGAAGAAATCTATATTTTGGGAGCTAGAATATTGGAAAGTCCTAGATGTCCGCTCTGCAATCGACGTGATGCATGTTACGAAGAATATTTGCGTGAACCTGCTAAGCTTCTTGGGCGTGTATGGGAAGACAAATGATACAAAAGAAGCACGGCAGGACCAACAACTTTTGAAAGACCCAGATGACCGGCATCCGGAATGGTTTCAAGGTCGTGCCAGCTACGCTCTTACCAAAGAAGAGAAGGTCATTTTTTTTGAATGCCTGAGCAGTATGAAGGTTCCGTCTGGCTTCTCGTCGAATATAAAGGGAATAATAATCATGGCGGAGAAAAAGTTCCAAAACCTGAAGTCTCACGACTGCCACGTGATTATGACGCAATTGCTTCCGATTGCTTTGAGGGGGCTCCTACCGGAAAATGTTCGAGTAGCCATTGTGAAGCTATGTGCATTCCTCAATGCAATCTCTCAGAAGGTAATCAATCCAGAAGATCTACCACGGTTACAGAACGATGTGGTCCAATGCCTTGTCAGTTTCGAGTTGGTGTTCCCACCATCCTTCTTCGATATTATGACACACCTCCTGCTCCACCTGGTCGAAGAGATTTCCATTCTCGGTCCTGTATTTCTACACAATATATTCCCCTTTGAGAGGTTCATGGGATTATTAAAGAAATATGTTCGTAACCGTGCTAGGCCAGAAGGAAGCATCGTCAAGGGCTATGGAAATGAGGAGGTAATTGAGTTCTGTATTGACTATGTTCCTGACCTTAAGCCGATTGGTATTCCTCAATCGCGGCACGAGGGGAGACTAAGTGGAAAAGGCAAGATCGGAAGGAAATCCACGATATGTATGGACGGTCATTCTATGACTGAAGCACACCACACAGTTCTGCAAAATTCCAGCTTTGTGGCTCCGTACTTCGAGCAACACAAGAATATTTTACGCTCGGACAACCCGGGGAAGCCTGAATCCTGGATTAGAAAGACCCACATGGAGACTTTCGGCAGTTGGTTGCGAAAACATTTAATGAATGACAATGATGTTGGAGATCAGCTGTACATGTTGGCCAAGAAACCATCTTCGACTATAACGATTTTCCAAGGGTACGAGATAAATGGGAATACATTTTACACCATCGCCCAAGATAAAAAGAGCACCAACCAAAACAGTGGTGTCCGCTTTGATGCAGCAACCGAGAATGGGCGAAAGGTCACATATTATGGTTACATAGAGGAGATATGGGAACTTGACTATGGACCCTCCTTTAAGGTCCCTTTGTTCCGGTGCAAATGGTTCAAGCTAACAGGAGGTGGGGTAAAGGTGGACGAGCAATACGGAATGACAATGGTGGATTTCAACAATCTTGGTTACCTTGACGAACCATTCGTCCTTGCCAAAGATGTCGCTCAGGTTTTTTATTTGAAGGACATGAGTAGCAAACCGAGGAAACGGAAAGATAAGAAAACGATCAGTACATCATGCGATGATCCAAAGCGCCACATTGTTCTTTCAGGGAAAAGAAACATCGTGGGAGTGGAGGACAAGACAGACATGTCAGAAGATTATAATATGTTTGGTGAAATTCCGCCCTTCAAAGTGAACACTGACCCAAGCATTAAGTTAAATGATGAGGATGCTCCATGGATACGGCACAATCGTAAGCAAGCAGGGACACAAGGAAGAATTGATGTGTAATAATTTATTGTACCAAACTTTGTATTTGGTCGATGAACTGAATGATGTATCAAACCTTTTGTCAAACCTTCAAGGGATTTTAAAATGAATTAGTTTTATTTTTCTGATTTTTTTGATATATAATTGTATTTTTAAGATTTTAAAATGAATTAGTTTTATTTTTCTGATTTTAAAAGGAAAAAGGAAGAAGAAGAAAGAAGGAAAAAGGAAGAAAAAAACAGAAGAAAAAAATAGAAGAAAAAAGGAAAAACAGAAGAAAAAAACAAACAGAAGAAAAACATAAGAAAAAAATAGAAGAAAAAAAAAGAAGAAAAAAGGAAAAAGGAAAAAAGGAAGAAGAAAAACAAGAAAAACAAGAAAAAGGAAGAAACAAACAGAAGAAAAAAGGAAGAAAAACAGAAGAAAAACAAGAATTTAAAATGAATTAGTTTTATTTTTCTGATTTTTTTGATATATAATTGTATTTTTAAGATTTTAAAATGAATTAGTTTTATTTTTCTGATTTTAAAATGAAAAAGGAAGAAGAAGAAAGAAGGAAAAAGGAAGAAAAAAACAGAAGAAAAAAACAGAAGAAAAAAGGAAAAACAGAAGAAAAAAACAAGCAGAAGAAAAACATAAGAAAAAAATAGAAGAAAAAAAAGAAGAAAAAAGGAAAAAGGAAAAAAGGAAGAAGAAAAACAAGAAAAACAAGAAAAAGGAAGAAACAAACAGAAGAAAAAAGGAAGAAAAACAGAAGAAAAACAAGAATTTAAAATGAATTAGTTTTATTTTCTGATTTTTGATATATAATTGTATTTTTAAGATTTTAAAATGAATTAGAAACAAAATAATATAAACTTTAATAAAATATATAAGTACAAACAAAATAAAAAATATGCCTCCTACTGGGCCAGCACGGCCTGAATACGACTAGAAACCCATCAATGGGCCAGGATTCAGGCCCGCAGAAGGCCCACAAGCACATAGTGACAGAATAGGCCCGTAAGCCTGCATTTGAGAGGAGCTCGAAGTGGTGAGCGCAGCCGCGCTTATAAACCACTGTCGAAGCCTCTCGGCTAGCGAGGTGGGACTAAACATCCCACCGCACCGCGCCAGTTCCAGCACAACGCCTTTAGTCGCGGTTGGGGAGGCGGACCGCGACTAAAGGTTACCCTTTAGTCGCGGTTGTTGTCCCCAACCGCGACTAAAGGGTCTTTCTGCGCGGGAACGTAGGCGGCGCCAAAACCCTTTAGTCCCGGTTGGGGAGGCGGTATAAATACTGCACTTAGCAGTTTCGCCACTTCCCATTCTCCTTTCTCTCGACGCCGAAGCCCTGCCCCGACGCCGATCGACGCCGACGCCGACGCCGACGCCGAAGCCCTGCCCCGACGCCGACGCCGAAGCCCTGCGCCCCGCCGCCCCCGTCCCCAGTGAGCGCCGCCGCCGCCCGTGCCCTGCCCTTGCCCGCCGCCCGACGCCCGACGCCCTGCCGCCCGCCGCCCGCTGGCCCTGCCTGCCGTCCTCCGCGCGCCGGCAGAAGAAGAAGAAGGAAGAAGAAAAAGGAAGAAGAAGAAGAAAGAAAAAGGAAGAAGGAAGAAGAAGAAAGAAGAAAAAAAAGGAAAACAAAAGAAAAACAAACTGAAGAAAAAAACAAAAGAAAACAAAAAAACAGAAGAAAAACAAAGGAAGAAGAAAAAAACAAAAGAAAACAAAAAAACAAACAGAAGAAAAAAACAAAAAAAAGGAAAACACAAGAAAAAAGAAAAAGGAAAAAGAAAGAAAAAAGAAAACACAAGAAAAAAGAAAAAGGAAAAAGAAAGAAAAAAGAAAACAAAAGAAAACACAAGAAAAACAAACAGAAGAAAAAAGCAAAAAGGAAAAAAGGAAGAAAAAACAGAAGAAAAACGAAGGAAGAAGAAAAAAAGAAAGAAGAAAAAAAAAGGAAGAAGAAAAAAAGAAAGAAGAAAAAAAAGGAAGAAGAAAAAAAGAAAGAAGAAAAACAAAGGAGGAAGAAAAAAAAAGGAAGAAGAAAAACAAAGGAAGAAGAAAAAAAAGGAAGAAGAAAAACAAAGGAGGAAGAAAAAAAAGGAAGAAGAAAAACAAAGGAAGAAGAAAAAAAAGGAAGAAGAAAAACAAAGGAAGAAGAAAAACAAAGGAAGAAGGAAAAAAAAAGGAAGAAAGAAAAAAAGAAAGAAGAAAAACAAAGGAGGAAGAAAAAAAAAGGAAGAAGAAAAACAAAGGAAGAAGAAAAACAAAGGAAGAAGAAAAAAAGAAAGAAGAAAAACAAAGGAGGAAGAAAAACAAAGGAAGAAGAAAAAAAGAAAGAAGAAAGAAAGAAGAAAAAGGAAGAAGAAAAAAAGAAAGAAGAAAGAAAGAAGAAAGAAAAAGGAAGAAGAAAAAAAGAAGAAAGAAAAAGGAAGAAGAAAGAAATGAAAACCAAAAGAAAGAAGAAAGAAAAAGGAAGAAGAAGAAAGAAAGAAGAAAGGAAGAAGAAAGAAAGAAAGAAAAAAGAAAAAGGAAGAAGAAGAAAGAAAGAAGAAAGAGGAAGAAGAAAGGAAGAAGAAGAATTTTTACTTAAAGAATCTTATTTTTTAATTCCTCCTCCTGTATGTCCCCTTAATCTTATTTTTTAATTCCTTTATACTTAAAGAATTTTTACTACATGCAGGAGTGAAATATGGCGGACGATAGAGCCGAGCCGCTTAGGGATCCGGAGGCTGAACGTTATCTAATGGGCATCATCAACAACGAGATTCCTTATGTGCCGGGCTCAGAATATGAGCAAGAAGAGGATGTAGTCTCTTCTTTTCTGAACCTTGAAGGTGGAACAGAGATTGTCGATGATCAAGAAGGTGAAGGAACGGACATTGTCGACGGAGGTCAACCGTCAACAAACGACGATCTCGAATTGCAAGTAGCAACCACCTCCGGCGAGGTATATATATACATTGAGCCTCTCGTGATACAAACTTACTGAAATGTGAATACATATGTATTAACGCGCGCGACTCTCTTTCTTTTTTTAGCCCTCCGGATCGAGTACGACAAAGCGTGGCAAATCCAAGGCGATGAAAACAGGAGAAACATATGCCATTGAGTTTGTCAGTGAAACCGGCAAGCCCCTACAGCACACCTCAAAGTTTATCAACCAATGCGGAGTCGTTGTTAGAGACAACGTCCCGATCACCGTCCAGGAATGGAAGGAGCCAAAGAAGGCACGTATTGGTTTCAGTTTTGTCGACAAGAGAACGAAAAAGGATTGCTGGAGAAAGCTTATGGAACATTTCATTCTACCTTCGGAATACAACAAAGTCGATGAATTCGGTAACGAGGTTCTGGGTGGACGTCAGAGGAGGAGGCTAGTTAAAGAGTTCGCTCTTCAGAAGATGGGCGAAGCATTCCGGAACTTCAAGAAAAATTTAACCCGTGACTATGTCAACAAGGGCAAGACTCCGGATTTCAATGGACAACATGAGAAACTGAAAGATGATTGGCCAGAATTTGTGAGGCAAAAGCAATCGGAGCATTTCAAGGAAATATCAAAAAAAAAAAGGATAATGCGAGTAAGAAAAAGTTCCATCATATTATGGGGCCAGGAGGATACCGCCTTTCGGAGCCTAGGTGGCAGAAGATGGAGGAGGACCTGAGGGTGCGAGGAATCCCTCTAGGTACAGAGGGATGGGACCCAAGGGCCAAAAGCTGGTGGTACGGGCATGGGGGATCGCTAGACCCGGAGACAGGGGTGTGTGTTCACCGGCAGAGACAGTTTGCTCCCACCCAAGCCCTTATTGACGCAATGACCCAAGCTCAAGAGGGCTTGATCAAGTTCAACAGAGAGAAAGACGCATTGACAATAGCCCTCGGGAATGATGAACACGGAGGACGTGTACGAGGCAAAGGCAAAGTTCCGTGGAAAGTAGGGTTTTCCCAGGACAATGACCCGTACTGTTACAGAAGCCGTAAGAGAAAGACGGACCGGGATGCAGATCTTATGACGAAGTTTGCATCGGAACTCCATGAGTTGAAGCAGACCGTGCATGAACTAGTAAAAGAAAAATCGGCTGCAGGGCCGCATGAAGATCATGAAGCGGATCGCGGAAGCTAGCAGCGGAGAAGCAGCGTGGCTTCCACGGATGCCCCGCCTGGTGCTAGTGCACCGATGATCGAGATTCGTGCACCGGAGCCTCACTACCCCGTGGATGATGTAAAGGAGATGAAAGAATGTGATCTGCATTATCCCGTGGGGAACGTTTCCACAAAGGTAGCTAGCGGCAGTGCTTTACCCTGTACACCTGGAGCACTCCACCACAACAACCCCATTGCATATGGCTATGCTCGTGTCACGGTGGAAGACATAGTCCAAGGGTTTGAGGACCTGGAGATTGACAAACCTACACCCGAAGGGGAGAGCAGACTTGGAGATGTCAAGCGCCAGTTCATTCTATGGAAAAAGAAGTACATAGTGTTTCCAGGCGAGGCACCAAGGCTAGCAAGTCCACCCCCCTCCGATGGTGGTGGTGGTGGTGGCGGTGGTGGCGGTGGTGGTGGTCGTGGTGGTTCACCTACACCTCCTTCACGCCATTCGACGCCGTCCCCCGATCCACAACCTCCGGCGGGTACGGCGCCCCCCAATCCTCCTCCGGCGGGTACGACGCCCCCCAATCCACCTCCGGCGAAGAAGCAGAAGAAGGCGTACAGCAAGGAAACCCGCTCCTGGACTATTAACCCGGACCCTTATGTACCTAAGACCACAAGGGTACCGGAGCCATCACTGAAGCCTCTCCTCCCAAGGCCTGGGGAACTTAGTGAAGCTGAAACCAAATTGGCCGCGTCTGCTGATTATGAGAAATGGAAGGCGGATATGAAGGCGATAAAAGAGCCTGAGCCCAAGCAAGTATTCACTGAGAAGCAAAAGAAGTGGGCTAAGGATTTTTTGATGACACCGTCCCAAGCCGAGCTGAATATGCCTGACGACTATGGACATGAACTTCGTAGGCAAGCAAAAATATTGAAGGAGGAGAAAGAAGAAAGTAAAAAAAGCGGGAAACAAGTTGACCAGCTCGGGATGCAGAAGAAACAATCGATCCCCCCGCTCATAGTGAAAGCCGGTCCGGAAGAGGACCCCGAGATCATAGCAGCTGCGGCAGCACTTGGATTGACTGTAGCGAGTGCCATGAAACAAGCGTCGGAGATGGGTTTGACTTTTCGTGCCTTCTTAGGCCTTGAGGATGCGCCAGTATGTGAGATAGCATTACAATATGTGCGGAATGGGCCTCTCGTCGAGCCTGCGCGGGAGAAGAGTCTACCGCCACAAATGCGAAATCTGCTACGTTGGTACAAGCAATTCATAACATGGGCCGACAAAGAATATATTTATGCGGATGTTACAGAGGAGCATCACACCAAACGGTACTCTGTACAAGTTCATATGAGTGAATTGTTCCAGCTGTTCAATCTGCGCGACCTCGACAAATCTATGCTGAGTTGCTACGTTCTGTAAGTGATTTATTTCTACCTCATCTCGTTCTTCATTGCCTGCACTATATATATATATATATATATATATATATATATATATATATATATATATATATATATATATATACATATATATATATATATATATATTGTCCTAACTATATTGTTGCGTACGCTATTATGCAGATTAAAGATTTGGGAATGCAAAATAAGAAACATCCATGATGTTGGGTTCATTGACCCACATATCGTTAATGGACATGTGTTACAATATCACCCCGAAGACGTGGAGAAAGACTTGTACAAGTTTCTTAGAAAGCATCAACTCAAAAGTCATATTCTATTTCCTTACCATTTTGGGTGAGTGTTTCTCTCTTGTGCCCATTCTCTTTTGTTTACTCCATGCATGGTATGTCTAATCGATGAGTTATGCATGACTGTGCATGTAACGTGTCCGCAGGTTCCACTGGATTCTGCTAAATATTGAACTTCACACCTCCAGAGTTCTAATCATGGACTCTATGGATTCGGATCCAAAGCGTTGGGCCGACATGAGAAAAATGCTGCAAAAGTAATTATTTTCAATCATTTGAGCTCTATATCGATCGGTCTCTTTCGTTCATTTCCTAATATCAAGTAACTAATAACTCCCTTGTTCATTTAATTTTCTTTGCCCTGTAGGGTTTGGAGACGGTTCTCAGAAGAAATTGTCGGTGAATTCAAACATGAGCTAGATTTCAGAAGGTTAGTTAATGTGGATAAGCAGCCACCGGGGACCAATCTATGTGGATACTATGTTTGTGAGAACATCCGGAGACTAACCTCTGAGCGGAAGGCATCGGATAGCGTGCGGAACGCGACGGATAACTTGCGGAGGAGGCTTAGTCCAGAAGCTCGCTTCCGACCAATTCAAGATGAATTAGCAGGATTTTTCTTGAGGGAAGTCATCAATCCTAAAGGACAACACTATACCGAGGACGCAGACATTTATATGCATACCCGAGATTGAAACTTGTTCGAAGTTGTATATGGTCCTCCATCCTAATTGTGTATGGAAACTTGTTCGAAGTTGTATATGGTCACCCGAGATTGAATATATATTATATATTCCTCTTGAATTCTTCTTGTTTGAAATTTCATATGCATGTATATATATAGTATCGTAGAATATGGGTACTGAAACTTCATCAAAATTAAAACAAAACACAAAATAAAATATAAAAGAAATAAAACACTACAAATTAAAAAGAAACCAGGTTTAGGGGGGCTAAAACCCTAAACCTGCGGACGAGGCCTTTAGTCCCGGTTAGCCACAAGAACCGGGACTAAAGGTCCTCCGCCATGACGGACCCCTGGCGGCCACGTGGACGGGCCTTTAGTCCCGGTCAGCCACGAGAACCGGGACTAAAGCCTTTAGTCGCGGTTCGTAAGTGGCGCGACTAAAGGGGGGGGGGTCTTTAGTCGCGCATATTTAGTCCCGGTTGCACAACCGGGACTAAAGGCTGTTGCGAACCGGGACTAAAGGGCTTTTTTCTACCAGTGATTTACATAAGGTTGGTAGGTGGGCATTTTCCGGGCCGGGTTTCAAAAAGCCCATCGCAAAATCCCAAGCTTGGGCTTGGCCCGACCTGGCCCGCAGCTTGGGAAAATGCCTATTTTTCGAATTTTAAAGAATAAAGTAACCGCTTTCGGGGATTAATACTATAATACTATGCCTATATTAATATTGAAAACTGGAAAATCATATTTTGCCGGGCTCCGGGCCAGGCTGCGGGCTTGGAAGTGAGGCCCGTGCTCGGCCCGGACGCCGGTCTTCGGGCCAGGCCAGTCGGGCCGGGCCACCCATGCCCATGTTTAGGTGGGCTTAGTGATATGCTAATTGGGTTGGGCCGTCTCCAGGATAGGTGAGGCCCAGGTGCTATGGGCGGTGAGCCTCAACCACTTGGGCTAGGCCAGCCATTATGCTGCGGCAGGTAAAGCCTCTCCCTTTTCTTTTATTTTTTTCTATTTGTCTATTTAGAAAATAGAAAAAAAAAGGTTTAGGAAAGTAGAAGTAGGGTTAAAATCCAAAGGGATTGAAAATTAAAATGTGGCCTCTCTAATATATAATAATATCACACAAAAATAATCAGGCCATTTGGGTTGGTATTTATTTGGAAAATAAAGGGAGCGTAAGGCATAAGTGTGGTTTGAACTAGGGGTAGGTCTTAGACTTGAGGTAAAATTGTGAAACCTAGTGTGTGGCCTCCCAATAATACAACATGGCCATTTGCAAACTGTCAACGTGAGCCTTCATGTATGTTGGACAACATGCATTACGTTCACAAAAGATAAACAACTTACTAAACAACCATAAAACAATTAATGCAAAAGATGGCATATGGAACAAATACAGATGAATCTCACCAATCCCTACATCTTCCCTCCCGAAGAAATAAAAAATTATCTTTTATCTTGTGCTATCTATTCAGATACAGAAGAATTGACCACTGAGCGACTTAACCACCATCTTTGTTGATCAATGCATAAAGGGGCGCACAATGTATGTGCTAAGATGCATGCACGATACAAACAAGTACAAATTAATGCAACGACTTTCAGCAAAGCACTGCCTTCAGATTAATCTATGCATTGAGATTGTTTAATATGTATCCATACCTACCAATAAAGGGAGGAGTACTTCTACATGTCTGCCGTGTAATTATAGAGAAACCCCTTGCATTTTCTATGAACTAACCTGCACAGTACACATTTGAGTCACAGGCGAACCGTTGTTGCATTTTTTTAGAAAACCGCCTAATGGTTCAGGTAGTTAACCCATGGTTCATATTTAAGTCAAACGAATCTTTTTTCCGCGTTTTAATAGAAAATCCCCAGATTTTGTCATTAATCAACGTGCAGTCCATCGAAAACAAATGCTTTTTTATTATTATTATCCATATCTATTAAACCGTTACTCCAATTTTAATATGTTATATATGAAATTTGATTCGAAAAAATATAATTTTATTTTACCCGTTAAATATTATTAAAATATTATTTAGGGTGCAAATTTTAATCTATAGTGCAAGGTTCGTTTTTCTTTCATATCGGCGCCTACCCCAATTGCAAATACACACCAACTAAAACAAGATTGAGACGAAAAAATATTGATAACCACGCATGCACACCTCTAAAAAACCTCGCAAGGAATTGTTTTCCAATCTGAAAGAGAGAGACGCCTTAAGATTGATCACATTTAAACGTTTTATGGTCGTGTAAGGACTAAGGCCACCACCGGCGAGGGTGTGAAGGAGGACAACCGGCAACATAAATGTCACACACTTATAAAATAAAGGGAGTGGACCTATTGGGGTCTTGAATATGGTTATTGGGGTAATAGCGTGTTTTGTTTTTTTCGCGTTGCAACGCACGGGCTCTTTTGCTATACTGTATAATAATAAAGTAAAGAATCGCTTCTTCGAACATCTTCAGCCGCGCCCCCAACAGGCCCCCAGGCCCCTTTTTTGTCGCCGGCGCTGAAAATTCAGCCCAGCCGCGCCCCCAACAGGTCCCCCCCTGGGGGCGCCGGGGAAACTAATTTTGGCGCGAACGGGAATGGGCCCGCCGAGTTAGCGACTCGCCGCCTTCGTAGTCCTCATCGCCTCGGTTCCCGCGGGAATCAATGCCAAGGCTGCCGCGCTGCCACGCCGGTCAGCCTTCCAATGATGCCTCACGGGCGGTGCAGTGAAGGCGCCCGGCGCGCGTCCCGCCACGCGGCACCCGGCGGGCAGCTTCTCACTGCCCCACTTCGGCTATAAAAGCCGACCTCCCCGCCGGTGAACGCCACAGTCGCCACTCTCTCCACAACTTGCCACCCCTCGGCACTGAAGCCACTCTCTCCCACTCTTACCCCGCCAACGAGCAATGGCCGAGCGTTATCCTGGCGATGCCACGGCGGCGAACGGCTTCGGCCGACGCCATCTACGTGAGGACGAGGCGCGCCTCCTCTACGAGGCCGACTACTCGGCGTCCCCGGACATGCAGGTACCGGGCTCGTGGAGGCTGAGCGCCGGCGGTGTCCCAGTGCCCCCGATGCTCACTCGATGCTGAATGGCGCGCCGAGATAGCGCGCATCCGTTCATCGCTGTTGGAGGGGCAATGGAACGAGCCGAGGTACGCCGCCGACAGCCACACGCTGTCGACGATGTACTTCGACCGCCGCCACACCGACCAGGTCGCCTCCGCAAACGGCGTCGTGCCCCGCGGCCGCCTCAACTCCGACGAGCGGCGCTAATGGTGGGGCGTGCCCGGCCGCACCCTCGAAGCCGTCGTCGACCACATCGACGCCGGCAACACGCCGCACCTCGAGTACCCGTCGCCCCCGTCCTTCTCTCGCCGCCGCGGTAGTTCTTGGACGCCGCGGTGAATGGAGACAGTGACCTCCTCATCATCGGGCTCCGGTTCTCTTTCCTCCGGGTCGCTGGCGCTCCGCCCCGTCAAGCCGGAGCCGCAGGAGACGCCGCTTGGGCGCCGCACTCGCAGCGGCGCCCTCGTCATCAACGAGGGCGGCCGCTTCTCTCCTCATTCCTTCCGCCTCGTCCGGCCGAAGACCGAGCCGGGGTTGCTCCCCGTGAAGAAGGAGCACGAGGAGATGGCCGTCGACGACCAGACCGCCCTCAAGTGGGCGAAGGCGTACTACGTCCGCGAGCAAGTGGAGCGCAAGTGTTGGGCCTACGAGGAGATCAAAGCTCGGCGCCGCGGACACGACGAGGGCGGCGTCGTCGTCCTCGACAGCGACGACGAGGACGCGCCCGGGCCGTCCAACCCCCGGCGCGTCGGCGACCCTGGTCAGGGGTGCAACTGGGACGGCGGCGGCGCCGGCGGGACGCAGTGCTGCGGCGATGATGATAACGACGACTATACCCGGTTCTACAGGCTCGTCGGCATGTAGAAGGCGGGCGACGGCAGCGGCGTAGTAGGGCTAGGCGTAGTTGTTTTTAAATCACGTTTTTGTTTTTTGTTACAAATTTGAATGAAATTGCCGAGTTTGTGTCGTGTTTGTGCCGATTTGGGGGCGACCTGGGGCGGCGACTGGGAACACGTTCGCCCCCACGCTGAAATTAACACCGGTTAGGCTCCAGGCGGCGCTTTTTGGCGACCTGGGGGCGAACGGCTGAAGATGCCCTTATTCCCTTAATTTTATCTGTCTTCGTCGATCTGTCATGTCTTCGTTCGTCGCTACCTTCATTGCCATGTTTGGTATGTTGTTTTGTAATGAGTCATGGGCCTGATCTAGGCTTAGCTCTAATCAACTAATTCAGACCAAACTATTCTTGGTCCAACCTAATCTACCTGTCTTTCTTGCATCGATCGCTTTAGGTATTAAATAGTACCTCATTGGTCCATCACATCCATCCAGGCCAGTTAATATACGTCTACGTAACATGCACTTACGTGGCAGTTGAATGAATTTCTAGACGAGGGCTGGAAAGACAGCAGTAGGAAAGCACGCATGCATACGCGATCAATCAAAGAGACACATGTCTTAAGTATACCGTAGAAAAAAAAGGAGAGTCGGGGTGTGCACGATCAAAGCAAACACAAACAATCATACAAAAAGGGAGAGCCTGGGTATGCCTGCATGCACGATCAAAGCAAATGCAAATGACAAGGGAAGCGATGGCCGGTGGCTGCATATGAGCCGATGGGAGAAGAGAGAACCGATCAAATCGATGGCGCTAGCTAGTTAAATGGGAGAGGAGCCAATGCAAATGCATCATGATGCCATTTCAAATGTGATGCTATAATTAACATAGGTGGGCTAATTAAACAGGATACTGGCACTAGTAGAAAAAGAGGCTTCCATACGGCCTCATTAGTCCCCAAAATAATCGAACCGCGACCAAAGGGGTCTTTAGTCGCGGTTCGGGAGGAGACCCGCGACCAACTATCTGGGCCCAGCGCGCTCGGTCGACAGCTGGCGGACGGGAGGGGCTTTAGTCCCGGTTGGCCTGGCCAACGGGGACTAAAGGTCCTCAGGCTGGCCCGAAGGCCTTTAGTCGCGGTTGGCCAGACCAACCGGGACTAAAGGTTAGTCCTTTAGTCCCGGTTGGTCTGGCCAACCGCGACTAAAGGGCCCATCAAACTCTACCCCCCCCTGTGGACCGCCTTTTTAGTTTTAGAAAAACCAAAAGAAAATGATGGAAATGTCAAAAAAATAAAATAAAATAAGTTTCTCATGTGATATGTGGTCTAGTTGTTGGGAAAATTAACAAATATGAATTTCGACTTTATTTGCAAAATCTCCCTGGAATTTCTTAAAATGGGCATAACTTTTGCATACGAACTCGGATGAAAAAGTTTTTTATATGAAAAATCATCTACTTGAAAAGTTACATCCGAATTTAACTGGGCGAACCCCGTTAAACATTTTCAAAATCCTCAAAAACCTAACAGAAAAAAAGATACGGGGCTTTTAAGATCTGGAGAGGCAAAAAATTCAAAAAATTTCAAATTGTGGTCAAACTATGGTCAAACTAATTATTCTAGAATATTAGTGTTACTAAATAATTATTTCAGTTTTTTTAAATTTTGGTCAAATCTGGTCAAACTGTGGTCAAACAGTGGTCAAACAATGGTCAAACTAATTATTCCAGAAATATTAGTGTTACTAAATAAGTATTGTTTTTTAAAACAATAGTTTCAAACTCAAACAGTGAAATGTGTCACTTCATGCTCAAGCTAAATTCCTGAGGGTTAATAGAATTGACATCCTACTATTGTCAGGAAAACAACAAGGGCAGACTTGGAAACAAGGGAGAATAGAACCCGGAAGTTAAGCGTGCTCAGTCTGGAGTAGTGAGAGGATGAGTGACCGTCCGGGAAGTTAGATGATTTGGAATGATGAGGGGTGATTAGAGATTAGAGGATAAATTGAGCAGTGACGAGGGGTGGTGATTAAAGATTAGAGGTTAAAATAATTCAGAAATTTGAAAATAAAAAAAATAAAAAAAATTCGCAAAAAACCAGGTTTAGGGGGGCTAAAACCCTAAACCTGCGGAGGAGGCCTTTAGTCCCGGTTAGCCACGAGAACCGGGACTAAAGGTCCTCCGCCCCGACGGACCCCTGGCGCCCACGTGGACGGGCCTTTAGTCGCGGTTCGTAAGAGGCGCGACTAAGGTGGGGGGGGGGTCTTTAGTCGCGCATATTTAGTCCCGGTTGCACAGCCGAGACTAAAGGCCTTTGCGAACCGGGACTAAAGGCCCATTTTCTACCAGTGTGGATATGCACATAGTAAAGGAAATACACGTTCATTTATGAGTTCATTCATAATTAGAAGAGGAACATGCCCTTGGGACCATAAATTAAAACGGTATTATGAATATATTGGGAGCGCCCTTAGGCTCGCCATAGTGGTGGTATCTTAGCCGATATCATGCACTTTGACGTGGCTGAGAATTAAAGAAGAGAGAGGGGGTTAGAATAACATAGGTAGATACCGTATCATGTTAAATGATATGCTACTTTGTGTCATGCATGGCAATAAATAAAATCATCTGTGATACTACTCTATGAGGGGACTGGCAGGGTGCCAGTCGACTGAATCCCCGATTTGGGTCAGTCACGCTCTCCACCCTCGATCTCTGATCTAACAGCTGCCAGGTCGTCTTCAACCTCCCGATGAATCTTCTTCCAACCACCCCACAGACCACCAGCTGAACCGCCGGCCACCACCTCCCCGCCCTCCCCAGTGTGTGAATTTGTGGAAGCGTTTCTACTCTCCGTCGTGAGCCGCGTGGTGTATATTTATTGGGGATAGATTAGCCTCTGCCGTGGCATACAAGAAGCGAACGATCTCCGGGACTCGCTCGGTTACATGAGAAACAGGAGAGACATGAGCGGGAGAGGAAGAGAGTTACACTAGGTTACATTACAGAAATCTAAACCAATACGCTATGTCTAACAGCCTCCCTTAATCTAAACTATCCTAAGTTGAGATTATTCTTGAACTCTTCAAATAGCTTGACTGGAAGGGCTTTAGTGAAGCCGTCTGCAACTTGGTCCTTGGATGGAATAAATCTGATCTCCAATTTCTTCTCTGCGACCCTTTCTCTCACAAAGTGAAAATCAATCTCAATGTGTTTGGTTCTGGCATGAAACACCGGATTAGCTGAAAGATAAGTTGCTCCTAAGTTATCACACCAAAGACAAGAAACACGATGTTGCTTAATTCCCAACTCTTCAAGCAATGATTCCAGCCAGATAATTTTAGCAGTAGCATAGCCAGAGATTTGTACTCAGCTTCGGTACATGATCTTGAGACCGTGGCTTGTTTTCTAGCACTCCATGAAATAAGATTAGAACCAACAAATACTGCAAAACCTCCAGTTGACTTTCTTTCATCACTACAGCCTGCCTAATCCGCATCGGAGAAGGCACTCACAAGGGTTGAATTGGAGCGTCTGATTTGAAGTCCAGTGCTAGTAGTGTGTTTTACATAAGGAACAATTCTTTTAACAGCTGTCCAATGTGTACTGGTAGGTGCATGCAAAAATTGACAGACCTTATTGACAGGAAAAGATATATCTGGCCGTGTCAGAGTCAAGTACATCAAGGCTCTCACAGTACTTCTGTATTTTGTGCTTTCTTCATCCTTAAGCAGATCCCCTTCAAGTGCAGGAAGTTTTTCTGACGAAGACAAAGGTGTGGGTGTAGGCTTACAATGTTTCATTCCCATGTGAGCTAGAAGTTCATTAGCATATTTCTCTTGACTCAATACTATGCCATCTTGAATCTTCTTAACTTCAATGCCTAGGAAGAAGTGTAGATCACCAAGAGCTTTCAAAGCAAACTTTGAACTTAAATAATGCAAAAGAGCATTAGTAGCACCTTGTGAAGAACTTACAATTATAATATCATCAACATATATTAGTAGGAATATAACCGTGTTTGCCTTGTTGTAGATAAAGAGTGACGTGTCAGCTTTAGATGCAACAAAACCAAGATGCTTCAACTGAGAACTCAATCTTGAATACCATGCTCTTGGTGCCTGTTTCAAACCGTAAAGAGCCTTGTCAAGCTTGCATACTTAGTGTGGTGTTTTCTTGTCTGCATACCCAGGTGGTTGTCTCATGTAAACCTCCTCTTCCAGAACACCATGCAAAAACGCATTCTGTACGTCTAGCTATCTCATGCTCCATCCCTTGGACACATTAATGGCTAGCACAAGTCTAATAGTTGCAGCTTTAACAACGGGACTAAAGGTATCTTCATAATCTATCCCATAATGTTGTTTGAATCCCTTTGCAACTAGACGTGCTTTATATCTGTCAATGGAACCACCCGCTTTCTTCTTGATCCTATATACCCACTTACAATCAATGACATTTTTATCTCTTTGATCTGGTACAAGATGCCAAGTTTTGCTCCTCATAAGTGCAGAGTATTCTTCATCCATCGCCTTTTTCCACTTCGGATCTCCTAGTGCATCATCCAATTTTGCTGGTTCTCCTGCAATACAAAACATGCCAAATGGTATAGTACCATCAGTTCTCACTTTGGGATTTCTTATACCTTTCTGTAACCGAGTCATAACTCGTGAAACGACTGCGGGTTGTGGTTGAGCAGGAGGTGGAGACTGCTGCACAGAAATTTACACGGAAGACTCAGCCGCAGAGGATCCTTGTGAGGTGCTTGATTGCGTATGCGTAGGAGATCCCGAGCTAGTACTTGTGTGCTGTGGTGTGGCTGATCTTGTGTCAACCGTATCAACAACAGCAGAATTCGTGGGCACAGACGATCCTGCACTGGTTGTCGTTGTCGCCCGCCTGTGTGGTGCTGGCGTCTGCCCGCGCATGGAACGTGAGGGAGAATCCCCGCCTGGTGATGTGGTGGCCGCGGGTTGCACAGCACACTGGATCGGTTGGCAACTGCCAGGCTCGCGATTCGGAGCGGTTTTTCTCACGCGATCCGAGGAAGGTAGGCGCACAAGAGTCACAGGCGCTGCAATATCCTCCTCATAGTCCGCAGTTGCTCCTTCTCCATCAGGCACATGAAATATAACATCGTGTCTAGCTGGATTTTGATCATTGTGAACAATTTCTGCTCCGTTTTCTTCTGCTATTTCTCCATGAACCTGCACAGGCATAAGTGTGGAACTAGAACTTGCAGGATCATTATCATATTGGTCAGTACAATTGTCACCCCCATGATATAAATTTCAAAGATTTGGTGGAAGGAGAAGTATTTCTTTGCAAAGAAAACCACCGGCGTTTGGATGGAGAGATTCAAAGGGAAAGACTAATTCATCAAACACAACATCTCTAGATATGTAGACCCTGCCTGTAGGAACATCAAGACATTTGACCCCTTTATGCAGAGGACTATGGCCTAAAAAGACACATTTTTTAACGAAACGCGAGTTTGCGCGTGTTATATGGTCTAAGATTTGGTCAACATGCACAACCAAAGACACGAAGAGATTGATAATCTGGTATGACACCAAAGAGTCGTGTGATGGGTTTCTCAAATTTTATGACTTTACTAGGACGAATATTGATGAGATATGTATCCGTGAGGACGGCTTCATCCCAAAACTTGAGAGGCATAGATGCATTAGCTAGCAACGCTAGCCCTACTTCAACGACATGTCGATGCTTTCGTTCAGCAGACCCGTTTTGTTGGTGAGCATGAGGACAAGAAACATGATGTGAGATTCCAATCTTTTGAAAAAAAGAGTTAAGTTTCTCGTACTCACCACCCCAGTCAGTTTGCATGGCAATGATTTTGGAGATCAATTGCCGTACAACAAGATTTTGGAAATTGCTAAAGACTTGAAAAACATCGGATCGTTTCTTTAATAGATAAATCCAAGTGAATTTACTATAATCATCAATAAAGCATACATAGTATGAAAATCTACCAACTGATGTGGGAGCTGGCCCCCATACATCTGAGAATATAAGTTGCAATGGAGCAGTGGATACACTGATGGAAACAGGGTATGGTAATTGATGACTTTTTGCTTGTTGACATGAATCAAAAACTGACTCAACGCTAGACTCATAAGGAAGTTTATTTTTACTAAGTACATGCTAAACGATAGCTGAAGATGGATGACCCAAACGACTGTGCCACTTTGCTGAAGATGGCTTGGTGACAACCAACACTTGTTTATTTGACCTTGAAGAAGATGACGATGATGATATGAGTGGATAGAGACCCCCTTCACACTGTCCTCTAAGAATGACTCTCCTCGTTGCCAAATCCTTAATCACAAAAGAAGAAGGATAAAATATGATGAGAACTTTGTTGTCAAGGCAAAGCGATGAACAGCGATGAGATTTTTTGATGCTTGAGGGACATGCAAGACATTATTTAGATGCAAATCATTTACCGGGGTTTTAACAATTGTATTGCCAATATGAGTAATATCCATACCTGAACCGCTTGCGGTGTGCACTTGGTCGCCTCCGTGGTACTTCTATCCCATTGTTAGCTTGTCAAGCTCTCCCGTGATGTGTTCGGTAGCGCCAGTGTCTGCGTACAAATTAGTGTCAATGCCATAGGAGTTTGTGACAGCGTTTGCCACCTTTTATTTAGGGTCACTTTCCTCATAGCGATGCCAGCACAACCTTACACCGCCAGCATGAAATTTGTGACAGATTTGGCACTCGGGGAAGTCTCGTTCCTGCTGCTGTTGTTGTTGGCGTGGCTGCTGCTGTTGGCGTGGCCTTGGACCCACCGCTACCACTACTGGCAGGAGGAGCACGATCACCACGACCGCGCCCCCTGGTTCCTCGCCCACGGTATCCTCTGCCGCAAGCTTGTCCATGGCCCCTGTAGGCTGCGTTTGCTGATGTGTGGAAGCCACTGGTTGGTCCATCACCAAGCATCTCCATCCTCTGATCAAAGGCGGAGATCTGCAAGAAGAGGTCATCAACGGTGATAGGATTTTTTATGGCACCAACTGCTGCAACAATGGGGTCATAATCACGATCTAGGCCAGCGAGGATGTAGTCCACCATCTCCGGATCGGATACCGGTCGACCAGCAGCAGCTAACTCATCCCCGAGGCTCTTCATCTTGGCTATGAACGTCGTACTTGTCACGCTGCCCTTCTTGGTGTTGGCAATAGCTATTCTCAGATTTGTTATCCGAGATTGGGACTGCAAGGCGAACAAGATCGTGAGTGCAGTCCAAATATCAAAGGTTGTTTCCTTACCGATGACCTATGCAAGTATCTCCTTTGATAAGGAATTCAGCAAATAGCTGAGGACCTGCTGGTCCTTGGACAGCCATGGTCCATAGAGCGGATTCGGCACCATGGCTGTGCTCTTGTCCGATGTCTGCTGCTCCACCGTCTTCGGGGGCGCTGCGTCGGTGACGTCCAGGAGGTCGGTGACCTGGGCCTTCCATAGGAGGAAGTTCCCCCTTGATAGCTTCTCGGTTGGCGGCGGTCCGAGGTTCAAAACAGCCGGAGCCAAGGAGGAAGACATGGCGCGATTGATGTTGGAGAACACTAGATCGACATGAAGAGGATTGCTCTGATTACCATGTAAGAATTTGTGGAAGCATTTCTACTCTCCGTGGTGAGCCGCGTGGTGTATATTTATTGCTGACAGATTAGCCTCTGACGTTGCGTACAAGAAGCGAACGATCTCCGGGACTCGCTCGGTTACATGAGAAACAGGAGAGACGGGATCGGGAGAGGAAGAGAGTTACACTAGGTTACGTTACAGAAATCTAAACTAATACGCTATGTCTAACACCTGGAACCTCCTCCCGCCGTCGTGCTGCCGCCGCCCCAGCCATCTCTCTAGGCTCGGGCCTTGCCTGTTTTTTCTCCAACAAACCTTCACCACCGCCCGCTGCCCCCCCCCCCCCCCACACACACACACAACCGTCGTGCTCCCTCCCCCACCCCCACCCTAAGATATATGGCGGGGTAGCCTGCCCAGCGAGGTTCTTCCACCCCTCCGGCGAGTTCCCCCCCCCCCCCCCCCCCCCCCCCCCGGCTATTTCTCCGTTCAACCAGAAATCGACTGCCACCAAATTCGAAAGTCAAGCGATTGACATGTAGCTATTGTGATGATACTAGTATATGATACTCCCCACTATGTGTAGCCTTAGGGCATTGACAACATACATCAATAAAAATCCCTGATCTATTTAGTTCGCCAATCAATTTCTTTTCCCTTGGGGTCACAAATTGTATCTCTATTGTTCTTTGCTTTCTTGAATGAGTTATTTTTAATTATTGATCTGCAAAATTGATGGTAGGTCGGTGCAATTTCCCTGAGTTCGAAATTTTCTATTGTGGGGCAATAAATTTTATGATTCTTTTGTTGTTAATCCGTTGCAACGCACGGGCACTCTTGCTGGTGCAAGAACAAAATACATAATATGCACTGTGAACACGCAACGGGTTGAGAATCTAATATTGCATGTACAGTAACATTCAATACAAAATAAGAGTTCGAGATGATAAGGTATACAATATAGTACATTTTTAAAGGAAGACATACAATATATATTTAGTAGACACCAAATAATGATAAGATAAAGCAAGACAAGTTCACATATAATTCCCTGGCCGGTAATTGGCATACATTTGTGAATTTGATCTCCCACAAATCCCAATGGATGGGACCAATATATAGGACCCTCTTAACTAATAATCCAGCTCTTGGCATGAAGGACTCACACGACTCATAGAGTAATTAATGGAGTACTACGTAGCAGAGTCTTTGTGTTTTATTTAGTGTAGTATACGTAGGAGAAGGGCATACAGGACCGTGTGCTCCAGGACTTCTTGGCCATGCCATACAGCAGCAGTTAACGGATGTTGATCAGGCTGGCCGTCATCTAGAAAAACTTGTTCATCACACAACCCCACGGAGCCGCAGCAGATAATGGATGTTGTTTGTGATGAGCGTTACCAGCAGGCATCGGCAGTCGAACTGAGATTTTGTTGGATGGCCATACTGGACCGTGCGCGCCAGGACCGTGTGCTCTGTTACGTGCCATACTGGACCGTGTGCCCCAGGACTTCATGGTCGTGCCATACCCAAACACGTCCTTGAACGGCGTCGTGGGCACGCCGAACACCATAGGATTAGCAGGCGACGAGCTGGGCTGCTGGTTTATGAACTCCACGATGCTCCCCATGAGCCTCTTGCTGGTGGCCCTCAGCGGACAGTAGAGGTGGAAGCCGTGGTCCTCGCCCTCCGACTCCACCACCGTCACCTCGCGGCGCCCCGGCGTCATCCAAGGCCACGGCGCGTCGTGATCGCGGATGCGGGCCGCCAGGTCGAGGCCGCGGTCCCGCAGAGTGTCCTTCCCGGCCACGGCGATGAGCACGCGGCGGCAAGCCAGCGATGAGACCTCCGAGGCCGGAGGGTCGATCCGGGGGTCATCGTTGCCGGCCTGGCCGGCCGTGACGAACGGCCACAGCCGGTCCACCCCGTACGGCGGGAACACCGCCGTGGCACTGGCGCCCTCGCTCTCGTCCGCCCACGCGAGCTCCGAGGGCAGCCGCTTGGCTCCCCAGAAGTAAGGGTGCACCATGATCAGCCCCTCGATGTCCATCATGTCATCGTTGACCTCGTGGCTGGCGCGGACTGCCGTGTGGTAAACGATGTTGCCGCCGGCGCTGTCGCCGGCCAGGAACGTGCGCCCCCAGTCGGCGTAGCTGGCCAGCCATGGGTCGGACGAGGACGCCGCCCACTGGAGCGCGGCCCACGCGTCGTCATATGCCGCGGGTATGGGGAACTCCGGCGCTAGACGGTACTCCACCGACACGACGAGGGCTCCGGCGCTGGCGGCGAGGGAGGTCGCGTAGCGGTGGTACGTCCGCCCGAAAGCGCTCTCCGTGCAGAACGAGCCGCCATGGACGTAGATGACGAGGGGAAGCCGATTCCTGCCTGCGGTGTCGGCGGCACGGGACGGGAGGAACAGGCGCACAGACACGCCGGTGGCCTTGTCGACGACGACGTCCCTCGTCGCCACCCCGCGGTTGCCGCCCTGATCCGGCGACGCCAGCACGAATGGGCTGCGCAGGAAACGCTCGATGCTGCCGTCCTTGTACTTGCGTATGAACGGGTACATGTCCACGGAGATGTCACGTCCCTCCTTCTGCTTCGCTAGAGAAGTCTTGTTTGCATGCATGGCGCAGTTGAGCTGCTTTAGTTTGAAACTCTTGTTTTGAGTTGTCCGCTGCATGCCGCGTCGTTGGCTGCACCTCATGGGAATTTATAGAGCCATTTTCTTCATCGCCACGTCCCTTTAATAATTTTTTTTTGAGGATCTAGAAGTAAGGGGCTGTTTGGTTCTAGGGCTTGCAATACCACACTTTGTCAACATGGTAACAACGTAGAAACATTACCATTGCCAGGTTTAATCAACTTGGGTGAAGACCTAGGCTTTCACCCCGGAGCTCGAGACTGGGTGTTCGAGTAAAGGCACCATCGGAGCCACAAATGTGTTGCCGCCACCATTTTTTCGAGATCCCAGCAGCTACATACGATGTGTAACCGCCGCCGCTGCGCAACCATCCCTTTGCATCAAGCTACTATCTATAGCTTGCATCTCAACATCGAAGTCAACCGCCGGATCCGGAGAGAGGAACCCTCACAAAGACCATTCGATGGCCACTGAAATCCACAACAAGGCCGCCGCGACAAGCCGGAGTGGTCATCAATAACCAACACCGATGGCGGAGCGCAACACTGCCGACTACCACCTCACCGGAAAAAGCTCAACTCATGCTCGTCGGCCCTGGGTCGGCATTGTCAGAGGTAGAACAGAAAGACAGACCAGCATCGCCGAGGCGCGCCAACGGAACCCAGCCACCGCCAGGTCAGGATCGCTCAGTCGCCTTGAAGCGACAACACTGCTACACCATGCGAAGCACCTAGATCTAGAAGACGAGCAATGCTCGATCTAGCATAAAGCCTCGAGACCGCACCTCATCACAGCCGACTCCGTCGAGCAACACGTGCTCGGATGCCTACGCATGTGCTCACCATAATGGAGGAAGCCTGACAGAGGGAGGCCATCAGACTAGCAGCAGGCTGTCGAGTCCAGGGCGCTCCAGCCATCCCACGCGGAAGTATAGCATGCTGTCGGCGAGCCCTCCATCAGGCCGTCCCTGCCGGATCTCATCTGAGGCGAAGAGCACGCCAAGGCGCAACTCAAACCACCACAACAACGAACAGGGACACCCATCGGCTGGTATCCTCGTCGCTACCCATGCAGCCAAAGTGGACCACCGACGCCCACAGTCACGCTGAACTCGCGACCATCCCCAGGGCCGCCGCCCCGAGTTCCCAACACCGCCGCCAGAAGGACGCACGGGAGCCCCTCCCCCTTTGAGGCAGGGGCCCGCTGTAACCGCGGCCAGCGCCGGCAGCAGCATAAGCTCGGATCTAGCCCTCCTCTGGCGGCTAGGTTTGACGCCATAGTGCCGCAGGAGCGGCACCGGAGCGAATGTTTCTTTTTTTGCTTCTACAAGTCTGTATTTATAATATGTCATGGTTAATTAGTGGAATACTGTCACAAAGAAGACGCAACAAATACATCGTTGTGAAGAAGAAATCGTCGAGGTTGTGTGTTGGCATCATCGTCATCACTTGTCCCCAAGTAAGCGACTCTGGCTTTGACGCCAACAAAGCCCGCACTGCAAAGGTCGTGAGGTGCAGGCAACGACGAATATAATAATGAACTAGAACGATGGACTATGCAAGCCTGCATCGTGTAGGATCACTGAGCTAGGCCACTAGTCGCTTGGCATCGTTGCCATCTGAACCTCACCGTCACACAATTCGGACTCCGCCGCAACAAAGTGACCACAACCTTTTCACAACCCCATCTTTAACGCATCCACATGGCCTTTGATACACACACCGGCAACGAAACGAATTTATTCCCTACGGCCGGTCCTGAGTCTCAAAATGATGCCTCATTGAGGGACATGACGCAAGGCAGGGTCATCATCCGACCCGGTGAAAACAAGGATCGAAGGTTTCCCAAGGAGCCCAGAGCCTGGGAAAAGTAGAAGAGCATAACATCACAATGATGCTTTCGAGTATCTAAGGACATCCGCGGACATCGCCGCTGCCAGCTCTTACCATCGCCAGGAACAAGGCATGTGCGCGACACTGCTCTCACTTCCTCGCATCGGATACAGATGATCCACCCAGTCCTCCGCGCGTCACCGACCACCCATCCAGAATCATCCCCACGAAATTGAGATTAAATCATCACGCAGCTAATAGTTTATAGTCCGGGTGACAAGTCTAAAAAGCATAAAAAGCATAATGTTAAGGAGGTTGTTTCTTTGCACAAAATTTGGGCTTGTTTTTACTTTTCGGTAACAAGCGAAGAAGTGGACTTTCAAAAATATTATTAAAGAACGTAGAAGAAATTTCAAGAAGCTGGTATCGGTGTATTAAGGGTACATTTGACAATATAAATGTAAGTATAGACCGATAAACAGAAAATACTGTTGACATATTAATAGCATATCTTTCTAAAATAGATGCTTTATGTCTACTGTGCATATGGTTTCTGCGAATTACCTTGTCATAAATCAAAATTATTACACGTTTCTGCCAACTACCTTGTGACAAATCATAATTATATGTCAATACATTGTGACGAATCATATGCAAAACTGCATGGTTATTTATTATTTAAAAATGGTATTATTTTCTTAAGTAATGATTTCGGACAGAAGCATACAAAGTCAAGTTTTTTTTCTTTTTAACAAAAATAGGGTGAGAGACACTGAAGGACATGCCGGGCTCCACCGATTTACATTCATGGGGAAGAGATTACCTATGTGACGGCTTGACCAACAAAGTCTAACGTGTGAAGCCAGACCGCACGTTCAACAAGCGACTGCAAAAGGATCTTCTGAGTCACATGTAGCACTACCGGTCTTTGTCATCGTTCGTAACTAGGTACGTCCGTGTGAATTTGTTACCAAACACAAGAGTTTTATGAAGCTTGACAATTCCGATACGTTCGCTGGGTTCTGTCGGCACTTGTAGATGCAAGTACATGTGCATCTCATGCTGGCTTTGTTACGTCGTGTGCGTACGTACGCAGCGCCTAGCAGCATTGACTAGCTGCGTACACACTCAGTCCGGTCACATATGTACTATATACACATACACATCCGAGCAAGTAGTCGCTAGGCAGCTCATTGTTGGACGCAGTACGATCATAGCTATCTTGAGGCGACATATCATGGATTGTTTGTTGAATCTTGCCATACGTAAGGACACATTTGTACTACGATACATCATGGATCTTTTATTGAATCTTGCCATACGTAATGACAAATTTGTACTAAGGCACGAAATACACGCGTCAGATTGACTCGGCGAGGCCGCGAGGGCCGCTGGGTAGATTTTTTTTTCTTTTTTTTGGGGGACGCTGGATTGATTGATCGAGGTATGTGCAGGGACAGCTTCGTTGCTTGTTCCTCCTGTTGGAAATATGAGCAATTTACCAAATGATTTTATTAACAAAAATACTAGATAAAGCATGACTAATATAGCCGCGATAAAGCAAGTCATGCAATCTGAAGGAGAGAAAGTAAATAGCATCTGCATATATTAACTTGAACTAAACACATCTAGAACAGACACTAGATGAAGTTGCATATATGAAGTAGAACCTATCATATGTAGGGCAGAAACTAGAGCAAAGAACTGTGTCATGACATCTAACAGAAAGAGCAAGAACACGTACGGGACAGCAGCAGCAGAAGCACTAGACATGGGGTCGACATCCTCTCCAGCCATGTCGTTGCTGAGGTAGTCGACGTCGGGGAAGAAGTCGTCGTCGGAAAAGTAGTTGTCGGAGTCCGTGATGAAGAAGCCAGTAGTCGCACAGAGCGCTCCCCAAAAACCTTATCACCCTTCTCCCGTACAGGACTCAAAAGGTGCGGTTCCGGAGGCCTACTGTCCCGACCTGCGGTGCACGCCGCAAGCCGGGATGGGGAAGAACGTAGCAGCAACGCAGTGCTGGGAACTTTGTGGCGAGAGGAAGAGGAGCTTCTGGTGTGTCTCTCAGGAGAGGAGCGACATCTCTTATATGGGCACAGGAGAAGAACGCGAACAGGCTGCGGCGGGAGGTGAAGCAACGGAGGGAGACGAAACGAACAGGCAGCGGCCGAAGAGGCGCGCCGTTCGAATTCAGTGTGCACTACAGAAAACGTTTCAGCTCCCGTGTGACCTTTCGTATACCCGTCGTGCGTGGCAAAAATTTAGACATCGGCTCGTTCCCGCAACCCACGTCGCGTCGCGTCGCGTCGCATCGTGACGAGGCGTGGCGTGGCGTGGCGAGGCGGGCGGCGGAGGAGGAGTGCGCGTAGATGTCCCTCTTGTTCTCATGCTCATACAAGTGGGAAAGAACCTCCCTTATAAAGAGGTCCAACTCCCTCTAAACTAGCAATGTGAGACTAAAGTCTTGTTCCACCTCTTGCCTTGCACGAATGGGCTGCGTGGGCCTCTAGGATTTATTAGGAATTTCTGAAACTGCTATTGGGCTAGGCCCAAAATAGACAAAATTCCAGCAATCCCCCACCAGATCCCAGAGGCACACAAAATTTGCCTTTGGTTCCAAAATGCTGTTTTATATACCGGTACTGCAGTGAAGACTGTTAAGTTGAACTTCCACCTAGAACTCTATGCTACACTAGTAAGCAACTTGAACAGTGGACTAGGCCTTGAACTGCAAGTTTTCTGCGAATCTAGCTTCACATAAAGCCTTGACCGATATGTGGCTACTGTGGGTCTTCCCCGCGGGTGGAGCTTATGTGTCATACTCCGAGACCTTTCATGAGTTTACTAGAGAGAACCCTACTCTCATAGATTGCGACGTTTAATAATCAGACTCATATAGGTGTGTTCTTCAAAAGATGTTCTGCAGGACAACATCTCTGCTTAAAAGAGCCATTTAGAACACATTAAGGTATACATCAACCTGCCATGCAGATTAGAAGAGTATATCATCTTCATGGAGTGGTATTGTTAATAGTAAGGATACTCTCCTCTCAGTTGACCAACAGCCTGTCTTCCACATCTAATTCACGGGATCTCCGATCACAAAGAATAGGTTACCACTGTGAACAACTCATATTGTGGGTCTCATACCCATCTCCCTCGATGCATTATCTATCACATTACGTGATAGACCCTTAGTAAAAGGATCTGCCAGATTTTTAGACGTTTGGATATAATCCAATGCAATAACTCTGGAGTTTCTCATTTTCCTGACAGACTTTAACCTTCTCTGAACGTGTCTTGATGACTTCATGTTATCCTTTGAGCTGCTCACTTTCATGATCACAGTTTGATTGTCGCAGTTCATAAGGATACCCGGTACAGGTTTCTCAACAACCGGCAAGTCATTCAAGAGCCGGCGAAGCCAATCTGCTTTGACCGTAGCTGTCTCTAGTGCTGTGAGTTCTGCTTTCATTGTTGACCTCGTTAAGATGGTCTGCTTGCAAGACTTCCAAGAAACAGCGCCACCTCCATGAGTGAATACATACCCGCTGGTGGCCTTTATTTCATCAACATCTGAGATCTAGTTTGAGTCACTATACCCTTCAAGCACCTTTGGGTGCCCATTGTAGTGAAAATTCCATAATTCGCAGTGCCTTTCAAATAACGCAAAACTCTTTCTAGAGCTTTCCAATGCACATCTCCTGGTTTTGAGACAAACCGACTCAGTTTGCTAACAGCAAAAGAGATGTCAGGTCTTGTAGCACTGGCTAAGTACATAAGCGAGCCAATAATCTGAGAATATTTTAATTGATCTCTAGCAATTCTTCGATTCTTTTGAAGTAACACGCTCGCATCATATGGTGTTGGAGAGGGCTTGCAGTCACTATAGCCAAAGCGACTCAAGATCTTTTCCACATAGTGAGATTGAAGCAATGTAATCCCACCATCATTCTCTCTCAACAACTTGATGTTCAGAATGACATCAGCCACTCCTAAATCCTTCATCTCAAAGCAACGAGATAGGAAATCCTTGACCTCCTTAATAACATTCAGATTTATTCCGAAAATCAGTATGTCATCAACATACAAGCAAAGGATAACTCCCTCGCCCCCACCATGGCGATAGTACACACATTTGTCAGCTTCGTTTACAACAAAGCATGCAGTTGTTAAAGTTCTTTCAAACTTCTCATGCCACTGTTTGGGTGCTTGCTTAAGTCCGTACAAAGACTTCAGCAACTTGCACACTTTCCCTTCCTGACCATCTATTACAAACCCATCTGGTTGTTCCATATAAATTTCCTCGTCCAACTCTCCATTTAGGAAAGCAGTCTTAACATCCATTTGATGAACGAGAAGACCATGTGAGGCAGCTAGTGAAAGTAGAACTCGAATAGTGGTCAGTCGAGCCACAGGTGAGTAAGTATCAAAGAAGTCTTCACCTTCCTTTTGGGTATAACCCTTAGCCACGAGCCGAGCCTTGTACTTTTCAATAGTACCATCAGGCCTAAGCTTCTTCTTGAATACCCATTTGCATCCTATAGGTTTGCACCCATAAGGACGATCAGTTATCTCCCAAGTTTTATTCGCCAAGATGGAATCCATCGCGCTACGAACCGCTTCCTTCCAGTAGTCAGCATCTTCAGATGCATAGGCCTCTGAAATAGAACTGGGAGTGTCATCTATGAGATACACAAGAAAATCATCACCAAAGGACTTTGCAGTCCTCTGTCTCTTGCTCCTAGTAGGAACTTCATTGTTTTCCTCCACAGGACTTTCAAAGTGTTCCATCGAAATGGCAGGTTTGGTAATTGTAATTGGTTCCTGATTCGATGAACTAGGCATCTCCTGATTAGATGAGGTAGCCATATCCTTCATGGGAAAAATATCTTCAAAGAAAGTCGCATCATTCGACTCCATGATCGTACCGACATGCATGTCAGGTACCTCCGATTTTACAACCAAGAATCTATAGCATATGCTATGAAAAGCATATCCCAGGAAAACACAATCCATAGTCTTTGGTCCAAGCTTCCGCTTCTTTGGAATTGGAACATTGACTTTTGCCAAACAACCCCATGTTCACAGATAAGAGAGTTTTAACCTTTTCTTCTCCCATTCCTCGAATGGAGTTATCTCTTTGTTCTTTGTGGGGACTCGGTTTAGGACATGACATGCTGTCAATATCGCCTCCCCCCACCATGCCTTAGAGAGACCCGATGTGTCTAACATGGCGTTAACGAAATTAGTTAGAGTACGGTTCTTTCTTTCGGCCAACCCATTTGACTGAGGTGAGTAGGGAGGCGTCCTCTCATGGATTATACCATGTTCCGCACAAAAAGCATCAAATTCATTGGGAAAATACTCTCCACCACGGTCGGACCTAAGCCTCTTGATTTTCCGATCAAGTTGGTTTTCCACTTCAGCTTTATAGATCTTGAAAAAGTTCAAAGCCTCATCCTTAGATTTCAGAAGATACACACGGCAGTATCTAGTGGAGTCATCAATTAACGTCATGAAATATTTCTTTCCACCTTTTGTCAAAACACCATTCATTTCACATAGATCTGAATGTATGAGCTCTAGTGGTGCAAGATTTCTCGTTTCCGCAGTCGTGTGAGACTTACGAGGTTGCTTAGCTTGCACACACACTTGACACTTAGATCCCTTGATAGTGGTGAAACTAGGGATTAAGTTCAACTTCGCTAGTCGCGACATGCAACCAAAGTTAACATAACAAAGACGTGAATGCCACACATTTGATTCACTATTGTTGCAAATATGATTAACAACTTTATTGCAAACGTCTGATAAGGATAAACGAAACAGGCCTCCTGACTCATAACCTTTACCAACAAATGTTCCATACTTGGATATTACAAATTTATTCGACTCAAAGACAAACTTGTAGCCATCTCTACACAGAAGAGATCCGCTAACAAGATTTTTATTGACGGAGGGGACATAATGCACGTTCTTCAGCCGCACGATCTTCCCCGAAGTAAACTTCAGATCGACCATGCCAACACCACGAACAGAAGCACTTGAACCGTTGCCCATCAGCACGGTTGAAGTCCCTGCGTTCTGATAAGACGAAAACATGAAAATATCACCGCATACATGCACATTAGCACCTGTGTCAATCAACCAATCAGGAGAATGACATACTGAAAGAATAGTGGGAAATATACCATACCCAACATCCTTCATGTCAGTGTCTCCAATGGCAACATTAGCGGTCTTGCCGCCTTTCCCAGGATGACGCTTGTCATAGCGATTAGGGCAACTAGGAGCCCAATGATCAAGATCCCCACACACATGACAAGCACCTTTCTTCTTGTCATTCTTCTTCTTGAAGTTCGTGTGTTGTACAGCCTTGTTCTTCCCATCAAACTTGCCCTTGTTCTTGAACTTGTGGGGCTTGAAGTTCTTCTTCTGTACCAGATTGGCACTAGATCCTCCCTCAATACTTCGAGCACGTGTGTCCTTTGCTCTCGCCTTTTCTTCAACATCAAGAGTACCAATGAGATCCGGGACGGAAAACTCCTGTCTCTTATGCTTCAGTAAGGTAGCAAAGTTCCTCCATGAAGGAGGAAGCTTAGTGATAATACCTCCGGGAACAAACTTGTCCGGTAGCATACAAGTGAAGTGCTCAAGTTCTCTAGCAAATGACTGTATCTCATGAGCTTGCTCAACCACGGAGCGCTTTTCAGTCATCCTGTAATCAGACCGCACGTTCAACACGCGACTGCAAAAGGATCTTCTCAGTCACATGTAGCACTACCGGTCTTTGTCATCGTTTGTAACTAGGTACGTCCGTGTGAATTTGTTACCGAACACAAGAGTTTTGTGAAGCTTGACAATTCCGATACGTTCGCCGGGTTCTGTCGGCACTTGTAGATGCAAGTACATGTGCATCTCATGCTGGCTTTGTTACGTCGTGTGCGTACGTACGCAGCGCCTAGCAGCATTGACTAGCTGCGTACACACTCAGTCCGGTCACATATGTACTATATACACATACACATCCGAGCAAGTAGTCACTAGGCCGCTCATTGTTGGACGTAGTACGATCATAGCTATCTTGAGGCGACACATCATGGATTGTTTGTTGAATCTTGCCATACGTAAGGACAAATTCGTACTAAGGCACGTAATACACGCGTCAGATTGACTCGGCGAGGCCGCGAGGGCCGCTGGGTTGATTTTTTTTCCTCTTTTTTTGGGGACGCTGGATTGATTGATCGAGGTATGTGCAGGGACAGCTTCGTTGCTTGTTCCTCCGTTGATCTGCATGCACATAGCACATAACGCGCCGCCGGTCACTTGCAACGCACGTGCTCGCGTCACACGTCCTACCGGACGTATCTCTCCCTTTCTTTTTCCTAGCCTGGTCACTTGCCATGAACGACGTGCCGGGTGGTCGGGGGGTGCGGAGCCGTTTTTCTTTTTCAAGGCGTGCATAGCGGACGAGATCCAGCGGCCAGATGGAAATCAATCTACGGTCATAAGGCGACTGGTATGTGCTCTCGGCCGACCAGCCTAGCGTCGGCCATAGCACGTATGTACGTACGTTCGTGTTAATTTGTTTTTTGAGAAGATGTTAATTTGTTTTCAAACACAAGTTTTGTGAAGCCTTGACAATTCTGTGTGGTTCGTAGATGCAGGTTCACATGCATGCCACGTGCGTACGTCCTGGCTTTGTTGCGTGGTGTGCACTGTCACTGTGCGTACGTATCTCCTACTCTACGATAATTAACTCGCCTCCGAGCACGCTAAGTCCGTCCCCTATGAGTAGGTGCTGACGTACCGATAGCTATCGCTCGCAACCACACACCATCAATTGATTGTTGGTGGGTCGATCTGCGTGCGGACGTACGTTATGGCAGCAATCATGCATGTCCTATGCACCTACGCACAAGTCTTTCTTTATTAATTTCTTTTTCCCTTCAGACTTGATAGTACATCCATTTTTTAGCCCTGCACAATCATTAACAACATCTTCTCTCAACGAACTAACGGCCTGTATCTATTTCGGAGAGCTGTTTGTTAAATCTTATTTTATTTTTATTTGAAGTTGTTAGAGCATCTATAGCCGGACTAGGCAAATACGGGCCTAAAACGCCCGCGGACGAGCCGAGCGCGTCCACTGGCACTGACTGGTCACTCCTCAAATCGTGTCGTCCACATTCGTATATCTCATTTTCGATCCTCTATATCCATACTAAACCATACAATATCGATCAAACTACGTAGATCAGCAAACAGACATAGGCAAGCACAATACGTTCACTAAAGATCACGAACGGATGTTCAAAAGACCACCAAAGTTCACATAAATGACGGACAACTTTAAACTACATCTAATATTTGAAATTAAATTGAAGAAAGTGGATCTTCACCACTTCCTCGCTGGCCCTTTCCACTTTCGGTCACAGACGCAGCTATAGACGTCGGTTGCTGGTGGAGGATCGTCCGACAGGAAGAGCCGCGGTCGTCGTCAGAGGAGGAGGAGGAGGAGGAGGAGGAGACGATGATGATCCCTTTGAGCCGTCGGACGGCATGGTCCTGCGGCGCTTGAACTTCGCCAGCTGAGCCGCCTCCGTTGCCTTCTTCTTGGCCACGCACTCAGAATGCACGACGGCAAGCCGGAGAGCCTTCGCATCCTTCCGGCGAAGCCGCCAAGCGTCTGTCTCCGCCGTCGTAAGCGACCAACGGTAGACCAACGCGAGGAGCCGCTCGTCCTCGTCGGGCATCGTCAGTAACCCGCGGCGGCGGCGGACAGAGCTCTTCGCCGTGTCCCTCTCCCTTGCCCGCCACCTCTCGCGGTGTGCGGCGCGCGCCTCCGACTCCATCATGCGCGTCCATGCGGGTTGGCCGGGCTGAACCACCCACCGCTGCCTGCGTGGGGAGCAGCAGCTGGCGGGGCAGGGGACGGCGTGGGGAAGGAGCGGACTGTGCAGCTCTCGCGGAGCTGTGTGCTGGCCGGGAGGAGCCAGCACTGGTGTCCTTGCTGCGTCGGCGGGGAAGAGTCGAGGCGGCCAATCCGGAACTACCACCCGTGCCCACCTTAGACCTCTCGAGGGCAATGCGGAGGGCCAGCTCCTCATCGGAGTCGGAGTCGGAGTCGGGGTTTTAGGACTGGGGATATTTGTGGGGACGGAGTGGGGTCGGGGTGGGCTAGGCTGACGTGTCTGATGCACTCGGGAAGCCCCATATCCACCCTATATTTGGGCTGGATATGAGGGGCGCCGGACAGCCCAGAAGTCTGAGGCGCCCGACTGGGACACATTTTTGTGATCAGTCAGTGACCGTGCGGCCTACCCAGGTGTTTGAGGCTGGTTTTTGACTTGGCAAATCTGGCCCGTCAAACGCCCGCGGACGTGCCCGGGCACGTCAGCGAGCACTGACCGGGCAGCCCTCCAATAATGTAATCCACATGCAGACACCTCAACTATGATATCTCAAAACCATACAAACTCATGTAACTACTCCGATGCGCATACATCGTCCGGCTACTCCATCACTACTAACTAAACATGCCATCGGACTACCAAAATTTGGCATGTTTGGCTATGGTGGAGTTCATCCACGGCTGCCCTTGCCCTTCTCGACGCCCTTGCCGACCTTCTCGAGGAAGTACCGGTCGAAGATGCAATACGGATTGAGCCAGATCTGCTCGTCGCCGGAGCTGTCCTCGACGTCACTGCCCGCCTTCTCCTCCTTTGGTGGCAGTCCGGCCATGGCACGGACCGTCCGATTCTGCTCTCGAGCGAGGGCGCGCGTGTTCCACCGCTGCTGTTTCCTTACAATGCGTGTGCGGATGGCTTCCTCCTCTATGGCGCTCGCGCAGCCACATCAGCCGTCTCCGTCGCCGCCATTTTGCACCGCGATACGGGCCACGGCAGCCGTTATCCTCTCCTTCCCACGGCGGACCGCCCGTTCTCGGTGGGACTCATAGTCTGCCCGACCGGTGATGGGGAAGGAGAGGTGTTCCGGCTGCCGGGACCGCGAGGATCCAGCCCCAGAGGACCTGAGCGCCTGGTGAGCTGACGCTATGGAGTCGCAACAGACAGGTCCGTCCGTTGGCCGGATGTTGTCGTCTGGGGAGCGGCGGAATGCAATGCGGACTGCCATTGCCTCTTGTTGGGGAACGTAGTAATTTCAACAATTCTCCTACACACACGCAAGATCATGGTGATGCATAGCAACGAGAGGGGAGAGTGTCGTCTACGTACCCTTGTAGACCGTAAGCGGAAGCGTTATGACAACGGCGTTGATGTAGTCGTACGTCTTCACGATCCGACCGATCCAAGTATCGAACGTACGGCACCTCCGAGTTCAGCACACGTTCAGCTCGGTGACATCCCACGAACTCACATCCAGCAGAGCGTCGAGGGAGAGTTTCATTAGCACGGCGGGATGATGATGGTGATGATGAAGCTACCGACACAGGGCTTCGCCTAAGCACCGCTACGATATGACCGAGGTGGATTATGGTGGAGGGGGGCACCGCACACGGCTAAGAGATCAATGATCCACTTGTGTGTCTATGGGGTGCCCCCTCCCCCGTATATAAAGGAGTGGTGGAGGGGAGGAGGCCGGCCTCCTAGGCGCGCCCCAAGGGGAGTCCTACTCCCACCGGGGGAAGGAAAAAAGGGGGGGTGTGATACATCTCCAACGTATCTATAAATTATGAAGTATTCATGCTATTATATTATCTGTTTTGGATGTTTATGGGCTTTAATAAACACTTCTATATTATTTTCGGGACTAACCTATTAACCGGAGGCCCAGCCCAAATTGCTGTTTTCTTGCCTATTTCAGTGTTCCGAAGAAAAGGAATATCAAACGGAGTCCAAACGGAATGAAACCTTCGGGAGAGTTATTTTTGGAACGGAAGCAATCCAGGAGACTATGAGTATACGTCAGGGAAGCAACAAGGAAGCCACGAGGCAGGAAGGCGCGCCCCCCACCCTCATGGGCCCCTCGTGGCTCTCCTGGCCGACTTCTTTCGCCTATATATATCCATATACCCTCAAAACATCGTGGAATAGAATAGATCGGGAGTTCCGCCGCCGCAAGCCTCTGTAGCCACCAAAAACTGATCGGCACCCTGTTCCGGCACCCTACCGGAGGGGGGAACCCTCACCGATGGCCATCTTCATCATCCCGGCGCTCTCCATGATGAGGAGGGAGTAGTTCACCCTTGGGGCTGAGGGTATGTACCAGTAGCTATGTGTTTGATCTCTCTGTCTCGTGTTCTTGATTTGGCACGATCTTGATGTATCGCGAGCTTTGCTATTATAGTAGGATCTTATGATGTTTCTCCCCCTCTACTCTCTTGTAATGGATTGAGTTTTCCATTTGAAGTTATCTTATCGGATTGAGTCTTTACGGATTTGAGAACACTTGATGTATGTCTTGCATGTGCGTATCTGTGGTGACAATGGGATATCACGTGATTCACTTGACGTATGTTTTGGTGATCAACTTGCGGGTTCCGTGACCTCGTTAACTTATGCATAGGGGTTGGCACACGTTTTCGTCTTGACTCTCCGGTAGAAACTTTGGGGCACTCTTTGAAATTCTTTGTGTTGGTTTTATAGATGAATCTCAGATTGTGTGATGCATATCATATAATCGTACCCATGGATATTTGGGGTGACATTGGAGTATCTAGGTGACATTAGGGTTTTGGTTGATTTGTGTCTTAAGGTGTTATTCTAGTACGAACTCTATGATAGATCGAACGGAAAGAATAGCTTCGTGTTATTTTACTACGGACTCTTGAATAGATCGATCAGAAAGGATAACTTTGAGGTGGTTTCGTACCCTACAATAATCTCTTCGTTTGTTCTCTGCTATTAGTGACTTTGGAGTGACTCTTTGTTGCATGTTGAGGGATAGTTATATGATCCAATTATGTTATTATTGTTGAGAGAACTTGCACTAGTGAAAGTATGAACCCTAGGCCTTGTTCCCTAGCATTGCAATACCGTTTACACTCACTTTTATCATTAGTTACCTTGCTGTTTTTATATTTTCAGATTACAAAAACCTATATCTACCCTCCATATTGCACTTGCATCACCATCTCTTCGCCGAACTAGTGCACCTATACAATTATGTGTAGTGGGCTTCGTAATTTATACCTTTATTATGCTCATACGTCTCCAACGTATCTATAATTTATGAAGTATTCATGCTATTATATTATCTGTTTTGGATGTTTATGGGCTTTATTAAACACTTCTATATTATTTTTGGGACTAACCTATTAACCGGAGGCCCAGCCCAAATTGCTGTTTTCTTGCCTATTTCAGTGTTTCGAAGAAAAGGAATATCAAACGGAGTCCAAACGGAATGAAACCTTCGGGAGAGTTATTTTTGGAACGGAAGCAATCCAGGAGACTTGGAGTATACGTCAGGGAAGCAACGAGGAAGCCACGAGGCAGGGAGGCGCGCCCCCACCCTTGTGGGCCCCTCGTGGCTCCCTTGACCGACTTCTTTCGACTATATATATGTCCATATACCCTCAAAACATCGGGGAACAGAATAGATCGGGAGTTCCGCCGCCGCAAGCCTTTGTAGCCACCAAAACCAATCGGGACCCTGTTCCGGCACCCTGCCGGGGGGGGACCCTCACCGATGGCCATCTTCATCATCCCGGCGCTCTCCATGACGAGGAGGGAGTAGTTCACTCTCAGGGCTGAGGGTATGTACCAGTAGCTATGTGTTTGATCTCTCTTTCTCTCGTGTTCTTGATTTGGCATGACCTTGATGTATCGCGAGCTTTGCTATTATAGTAGGATCTTATGATGTTTCTCCCCCTCTACTCTCTTGTAATGGATTGAGTTTTCCATTTGAAGTTATCTTATCGGATTGAGTCTTTAAGGATTTGAGAACACTTGATGTATTTCTTGGATGTGCGTATCTGTGGTGACAATGGGATATCACGTGATTCACTTGACGCATGTTTTGGTGATGAACTTGCGGGTTTTGTGACCTCGTGAACTTATGCATAGGGGTTGGCACACGTTTTCGTCTTGACTCTCCGGTAGAAACTTTGGGGCACTCTTTGAAGTTCTTTGTGTTGGTTGAATAGATGAATCTGAGATTGTGTGATGCATATCGTATAATCATACCCATGGATACTTGAGGTGACATGGGAGTATCTAGGTGACAATAGGGTTTTGGTTGATTTGTGTCTTAAGGTGTTATTCTAGTACGAACTCTATGATAGATCGAACGGAAAGAATAGCTTCGTGTTATTTTACTACGGACTCTTGAATAGATCGATCAGAAAGGATAACTTTGAGGTGGTTTCGTACCCTACAATAATCTCTTCATTTGTTCTCCGCTATTAGTGACTTTGGAGTGACTCTTTGTTGCATGTTGAGGGATAGTTATATGATCCAATTATGTTATTATTGTTGAGAGAACTTGCACTAGTGAAAGTATGAACCCTAGGCCTTGTTTTCTAGCATTGCAATACCGTTTACGCTCACTTTTATCATTAGTTACCTTGCTGTTTTTATATTTTCAGATTACAAAAACCTATATCTACCCTCCATATTGCACTTGCATCACCATCTCTTCGCCGAACTAGTGCACCTATACAATTTACCATTGTATTAGGTGTGTTGGGGACACAAGAGACTCTTTGTTATTTGGTTGCAGGGTTGCTTGAAAGAGACCATCTTCATCCTACCCCTCCCACGGATTGATAAACCTTAGGTCATCCACTTGAGGGAAATTTGCTACTGTCTTACAAACCTCTGCACTTGGAGCGCAACAACGTCTACAAGAAGAAGGTTGTGTAGTAGACATCAATCTCTTTTCTGGCGCCGTTGCAGGGAGGTGAGTGCTTGAAGGTATATCTTTAGATCCTGCAATCGAATCTTTTTGTTTCTTGTTTTAGCACTAGTTTAGTTCATAAAAGAAAACTACAAACAAATGGAATTGAGTTTGCCTCATCCGCTTCATCTTTTTAATATCTTTCGTGAAAATGATGGAAAGGAAAATTGTGCCCAAGTGCTAGAAGAAAAATTACATAGAATGCTTGGCATAAAATATGTGAATGATGAGCATGATTGCAATGTTGTTAGTATGAATTCTTTGAATACCCATGATGCTAATGATATGGACAGCCACAAGGTTGGGGATGCTATGTTTGATGAGGATGATATGTTTAGTCCCCCAAGTTTTGATGAGCAAATTTATTATGATGAAATCATGCCTCCTATTTATGATGATTATTGTGATGACACGTATGCTATAAAGAATAAAGATAACCATGAAACTTGTCATGATGATTTTAATTTTCAATTGGATTATGCCTCACATGATAGTTATTTTGTTGAGTTTGCTCCCGCTATTCCAAATGAGAAGAATTTTAATTATGTGGAGACTAGTAAAATTTATATGCTTGTGCATCATGAGAATAATGCTTTATGTGATGGTTATATTGTTGAATTCATTCATGATGCTACTGAAAATTATTATGAGAGAGAATCATATGCTTCTACATATTGCAATAATATCAAGTTTCCTCTCTATGTGTTGAAATTTTTGAAGTTGCACTTGTTTTGCCTTCCTATGCAAGTTGATTCTTGTTCGCATAAGTTGTTTGCTCAACAAATCCCTTTGCATAGGATGTGCGTTAGACTTAAATGTGCTATTCATATTCTTCATGATGCTCTCTTTATGTTTCAATTCTTATCCTTTATGTGAGCATCATTGAAATCATCATGCCTAGCTAGGGGCGTTAAACGTTAGCGCTTGTTGGGAGGCAACCCAATTTTATTTTAGTTCTTTGCTTTTTGGGTCTGTTTAGGAATAAATAATCTATCTAGCCTCTGGTTAGATGTGGTTTTATGTTTTAATTAGTGTTTGTGCCAAGTAGTACCTTTGGGAAGACTTGGGTGAAGTCTTTATGATCTTGCTGTAAAAAACAGAAACTTTAGCGCTCACGAGATTAGCTAAACCTATTTACGGGAGAGTGCTATTTAGTTCATTCTTTTTGCAGATGATTACTAGACAAATTCCTCATGTCCAACAATTTATTTCAGAATTTTTGGAGTTCCATAAGTATACGTTTGATACAGATTACTACAGACTGTTCTGTTTTTGACAGATTCTGTTTTCTATGTGTTGTTTGCTTATTTTCATGAATCTATGAGTAGTATTGGAGGATATGAACCATACAGAAGTTGGAATACAGTAGATATTACACCAATATAAATAAAGAATGAGTTCACAACAGTACCTAAGTGATGGTTTTATTTTCTTATACTAACGGAGCTTACGAGTTTTCTGTTGAGTTTTGTGTTGTGAAGTTTTCAAGTTTTGGGTAAAGATTCGATGGACTATGGAATAAGGAGTGGCAAGAGCCTAAGATTGGGGATTCCCAAGGCACCCAAAGGTAATATTCCAGGACAACCAAGAGCCTAAGCTTGGGGATGCCCAGGAAGGCATCCCCTCTTTCGTCTTCGTTCATCGGTAACTTTACTTGGAGCTATATTTTTATTCAGCACATGATATGTGTTTTGCTTGGAGCGTCATTTTATTTTGTTAGTATTTGCTTGCTGTTATTTAGAATAATGTTTTGCATATCTATTTTCAATAAAAATGTCAAGGGTAGCCTTTACCATGCTTATTTTGCAAGTATACATGTTGCTGTTTGAAAACAGAAAGTTTACCGCTGTTCCAAAAATTCCCTAGAAAAGTCCGAATGTAATAAAATGTTGAAACCTTTTGCATAATAAGCTCTGATAAATTTACTACAGTCGGAATTTTCTTTCATAATTTTTGGAGTTAGGGAAGTATGATGAATCTTGCATTCTTTACAGACTGTACTGTTTTGGCGGATTGCTGTTATGTTTGCATTGTTTGCATATGTTTGCTTGTTTAATGATTCTATTTGAGGATAGGAGTATTAAATATGCAGAGGCATTTAGTACGCAATGTTGAATAATAATTTTAGTGATTTGTTACAGTAGAAAATGATAAGGTTTTTTGCATTGGTTTACACTAACTTATCTCACGAGTTCTTGTTGAGTTTGATGTGGATGAAGCTTTCGAGATTTAGGAAACCATGATATGAGAGGAATTAAGGAGACACAAAAGCTCAAGATTGGGGATGCCCAAGGCACCCCAAGATAATATTTCAAGAAGTCTCAAGCATCTAAGCTTGGGGATGCCCCGGTAGGCATCCCACATTTCTTCTTCAACAATTATCGGTTAGTCTCGGTTGAGCCTATGTTTTTTCTTCTTCACATGATAGTGCTATCCTTGAAATGTCGTTTTATTTTGTTTTGCTTGCTGTTTGAATAATATCCAAAGATCTGAAATTCTTAAATGAGAGAGAGTCTTCACATAGCTACATAATTATTTAACTACTCATTGATCTTCACTTATATCTTTTTGGAGTAGTTTGTGATTTACTCGTGTGCTTCACTTATATCCTATGAGTAAATGGTTGAATAATTTGAATATCATAAATATGAAATTATATATGTTTCATATGCTTATCCCATGGGGAGTACTGACTTTACATATAAGAAGTAGAGGTGGTAAATTTATTGAATGTTAGCAAACATTGTATTGGTCACTTGAACAATTCATGAAAGAATATTGAAGGAAGAGAGATTTCACATATAAATATACTATCTTGGACATCTTTTGTAATTGTGAGCACTCATTAAAATATGACATGCTAAATGGTTGATGTTGGACAAGGAAGACAACGTAATGGTTTTTTTTTCTTATATCCGAAATAAAGTATATTGTCATGGATCGCCCAACACGTTGAGCTTCCCTTTCCCCCTCATGCTAGCCAAATTCTTTGCACCAAGTAGAGATACTACTTGTGCTTCCAAACATCCCTTAAACCTGTATTGCCATGAGAGTCCACCATACCTACCTATGGATTGAGTAAGATCCTTCAAGTAAGTTGTCATCGGTGCATGCAATAAAAATTGCTCTCTAAATATGTATGATCTTTTAGTGTGGAGAAAATAAGCTTTATACGGTCTTGTGATATGGAAGCAATAAAAGCGACAGACTGCATAATAAAGGTCCCTATCACAAGTGGCAATGTAAAGTGACGTTCCCTCGCATTAAGATTTTGTGCATCCAACTATAAAAGCGCATGGCAACCTCTGCTTCCCTCTGCGAAGGGCCTATCTTTTATTCTTGTCTTTTACCTTATGCAAGAGTCATGGTGATCTTCACCTTTCCTTTTTACATTTTATCCGTTGGCAAGCACATTGTGTTGGAAAGATTCTGATATATATATCCAATTGGATGTAAGGCATCATGAGCTATTATTGTGAAAGACTAAATGATAGTTGAGTATGTGGAGTTTGCTAAATCAAAGCTCTGACATAGACTCTTCCTGAAAATAAGATGAATTGTAATTGTTTGATGACTAATAACACGGTTCGTTAGTTTTCAAGAAAGTTTATTATCTATACTTTAACATGTGAATAGCTTGTTACTTGATCATGAGAAGCTTTATGAGATGAGCTACTGTTATGATATATAATGATGCTAGGAAAGGTGATTGAAATTATCATTGATCAAACTTGTGCACCTGCCAGCATTCACACCTCATAAATTATTTCTTTTATCATTTACCTACTTGAGGACGAGCAGGAATTAAGCTTGGGGATGCTAATACGTCTCCAATGTATCTATGATTTATGAAGTATTCATGCTATTCTATTATCTGTTTTGGATGTTTATGGGCTTTATTAAACACTTTTATATTATTTTTGGGACTAACCTATTAACCGGAGGCCCAGCCCAAATTGCTGTTTTCTTGCCTATTTCCGTGTTTCGAAGAAAAGGAATATCAAGCGGAGTCCAAATGGAATGAAACCTTCGGGAGAGTTATTTTTGGAACGGAAGCAATCCAGGAGACTTGGAGTATACGTCAGGGAAGCAACGAGGAAGCCACGAGGCAGGGAGGCGCGCCCTACCCCCCTGGGCGTGCCCCCACCCTCGTGGGCCCCTCGTGGCTCCTCTGACCGACTTCTTTCGCCTATATATATCCATATACCCTAAAAACATTGGGGAACAGAATGGATCGGGAGTTCCGCCGCCGCAAGCCTCTGTAGCCACCAAAAATCAATCGGGACCCTGTTCCGGCACCCTGCCGGAGGGGGGAACCCTCACCGGTGACCATCTTCATCATCCCGGCGCTCTCCATGACGAGGAGGGAGTAGTTCACCCTCGGGGCTGAGGGTATGTACCAGTAGCTATGTGTTTGATCTCTCTCTCTCTCTCTCTCTCTCTCTCTCGTGTTCTTGATTTGGCACGATATTGATGTATCGCGAGCTTTGCTATTATAGTAGGATCTTATGATGTTTCTCCCCCTGTACTCTCCTGTAATGGATTGAGTTTTCCATTTGAAGTTATCTTATTGGATTGAGTCTAAGGATTTGAGAACACTTGATGTATGTCTTGCATGTGCGTATCTGTGGTGACAATGGGATATCACGTGATTCACTTGGCGTATGTTTTGGTGATCAACTTGCGGGTTCCGTGACCTCGTGAACTTATGCATAGGGGTTGGCACACGTTTTCGTCTTGACTCTCCGGTAGAAACTTTGGGGCACTGTTTGAAGTTCTTTTGTGTTGGTTGAATAAATGAATCCGAGATTGTGTGATGCATATCGTATAATCATACCCATGGATACTTGAGGTGACATTGGAGTATCTAGGTGACATTAGGGTTTTGGTTGATTTGTGTCTTAAGGTGTTATTCTAGTACGAACTCTATGACAGATCGAACGGAATGAATAGCTTCGTGTTATTTAACTACGGTCTCTTGAATAGATCGATCAGAATGGATAACTTTGAGATGGTTTCGTACCCTACAATAATCTCTTCGTTTGTTCTCCGCTATTAGTGACTTTGGAGTGACTCTTTGTTGCATGTTGAGGGATAGTTATATGATCCAATTATGTCATTATTGTTGAGAGAACTTGCACTAGTGAAAGTATGAACCCTAGGCCTTGTTTCCTTGCATTGCAATACCGTTTGCGCTCACTTTTATCATTAGTTACCTTGCTGTTTTTATATTTTCAGATTACAAAAACCTATATCTACCCTCCATATTGCACTTGCATCACCATCTCTTCGCCGAACTAGTGCACCTATACAATTTACCATCGTATTGGGTGTGTTGGGGACACAAGAGACTCTTTGTTATTTGGTTGCAGGGTTGCTTGAGAGAGACCATCTTCATCCTATGCATAGGAAGTGCGTTAGACTTAAATGTGCTAGTCATATTCTTCATGATGCTCTCTTTATGTTTCAATTCTTATCTTTTATGTGAGCATCATTGAAATGATCATGCCTAGCTAGGGGCGCACACGGAGCAACTTTAGCTAATTGCTCCAACTTTCAATATGTATCCAGATTGAGACTTACAGTCATCTGGATCAGTGTCAAAACTTGCATCGACGTAACCATTTACGACGAACCTTTTGTCACCTCCATAATCGAGAAACATATCCTTATTCCGCTAAGGATTATTTTGACCGTTGTATAGTGATCTACTCCTAGATCACTATTGTACTCCCTTGCCAAACTAACTGTAGGGTATACAATAGATCTGGTACACAGCATGGCATACTTTAGAACCTATGGCTGAGGCATAGGGAATGACTTTCATTCTCTTTCTATATTCTGCCGTGGTCGGGCTTTGAGTCTTACTCAATTTCACACCTTGTAACACAGGCAAGAACTCTTTTTTTGACTGTTCCATTTTGAACTACTGCAAAATCTTGTCAAGGTATGTACTCATTGAAAAAACTTATCAAGCGTCTTGATCTATCTCTATAGGTCTTGATGCTCAATATGTAAGCAGCTTCACCGAGGTCTTTCTTTGAAAAACTCCTTTCAAATACTCCTTTATGCTTTCCAGAAAATTCTACATTATTTCCGATCAACAATATGTCATTCACATATATTTATCAGAAATGTTGTAGTGCTCCCACTCACTTTCTTGTAAATACAGGCTTCACTGCTAGTCTGTATAAAACTATATGCTTTGATCAACTCATCAAAGCGTATATTCCAACTCCGAGATGCTTGCACCAGTCCATAGATGGATCGCTGGAGCTTGCACATTTTGTTAGCACCTTTAGGATCAACAAAACCTTCTGGTTGCATCATATACAACTCTTTTTTAAGAAATCCATTAAGGAATGTAGTTTTGACATCCATTTGCCAGATTTCATAAAATCTGCCAATTTGCTAACATGATTCGGATAGACTTAAGCATCGCTATGAGTGGGAAAATCTCATCGTAGTCAACACCTTGAACTTTGTCAAAACCATTTTCGACAAGTCTAGCTTTGTAGATAGTAACACTACTATCAGCGTCCGTCTTCCTCTTGAAGATCCATTTATTTTCTATGGCTTGCCGATCATCGGGCAAGTCAACCAAAGTCCACACTTTGTTCTCATGCATGGATCCCATCTCAGATTTCATGGCCTCAAGCCATTTCGCGGAATCTGGGCTCATCATCGCTTCCTCATAGTTCGTAGGTTCGTCATGGTCAAGTAACATGACCTCCAGAACAGGATTACCGTACCACTCTGGTGCGGATCTCACTCTGGTTGACCTACGAGGTTCGGTAATAACTTGATCTGAAGTTACATGATCATCATCATTAGCTTCCTCACTAATTGGTGTAGGAGTCACAGGAACAGATTTATGTGATGAACTACTTTCCAATAAGGGAGCAGGTACAATTACCTCATCAAGTTCTACTTTCCTCCCACTCACTTCTTTCGAGAGAAACTCCTTCTCTAGAAAGGATCCATTCTTAGCAATGAATGTCTTGCCTTCGGATCTGTGATAGAAGGTGTACCCAACTGTCTCCTTTGGGTATCCTATGAAGACATATTTCTCCGATTTTGGGTTTGAGCTTATCAGGATGAAACTTTTTCACATAAGCATCGCAACCCCAAACTTTAAGAAATGACAACTTTGGTTTCTTGCCTTCTCAACGGATTTAGATGGTGCCCTATTTAACGTGAATGCAGCTGTCTCTAATGCATAACCCCAAAACGATAGTGGTAAATCGGTAAGAGACATCATAGATTGCACCATATCTTATAAAGTATGGTTACGATGTTCGAACACACCATTACGCTATAGTGTTCCAGGTGGCGTGAGCTGCGAAACTATTCCGCATTGTTTCAAATGAAGACCAAAATCGTAACTCAAATATTCTCCTCCACGATCAGATCGTAGAAACTTTATTTTCTTGTTACGATGATTCTCAACTTCACTCTGAAATTCTTTGAACTTTTCAAATGTTTCAGACTTGTGTTTCATTATGTAGATATACCCATATCTACTCAAATCATCTGTGAAGGTCAGAAAATAACGATACCCGCCGCGAGCCTCAACACTCATCGGATCACATACATCAGTATGTATTATTTCCAATAAGTCAGTTGCTCGCTCCATTGTTCCGGAGAACGGAGTCTTAGTCATCTTGCCCATAAGGCATGGTTCGCAAGCATCAAGTGATTCATAATCAAGTGATTCCAAAATCCCATCAGCGTGGAGTTTCTTCATGCGCGTTACACCAATATGACCTAAACGGCAGTGCCACAAATAAGTTGCACTATCATTATTAACTTTGCATCTTTTGGCTTCAATATTATGAATATGTGTATCACTACGATCGAGATCCAATAAACCATTTTCATTGGGTGTATGACCATAGAAGGTTTTATTCATGTAAACAGAACAACAATTATACTCTAACTTAAATGAATAACCGTATTGCAATAAACATGATCAAATCATATTCATGCTCACCGCAAACACCAAATAACACTTATTTAGGTTCAACAGTAATCCCGAAAGTATAGGGAGTGTGCAATGATGATCATATCAATCTTGGAACTACTTCCAACACACATCGTCACCTCGCCCTTAACTAGTTTCTGTTCATTTTGCACCTCCCATTTCGAGTTACTACTCTTAGCAACTGAACCAGTATCAAATGCCGAGGGGTTGATATAAACACTAGTAAAGTACACATCAATAACATGTATATCCAGTATACCTTTGTTCACATTGCCATCCTTCTTATCCGCCAAGTATCTAGGGCAGTTCCACTTCCCCTTTGCAGTAGAAGCACTCAGTTTCAGGCTTGGGTCTAGCTTTGGGCTTCTTCACGGGAGCAGCAACTTGCTTGCTGTTCTTTTTGAAGTTCCCCTTCTTCCCTTTGCCCTTTTCTTGAAACTAGTGGTCTTGTCAACCATCAACACTTGATGCTTTTCTTGATTTCTACCTTCGTCGATTTCAGCATCACGAAGAGCCTGGGAATCATTTCCATTATCCCTTGGTGATAGTGACTAGAGAACTCTGTTAATCACTATCTTATCTGGAAGATTAACTCCCACTTGATTCAAGTGATTATAGTACTCAGACATTCTGAGCACATGCTCACTAGCTGAGCTATTCTCCTCCATCTTGTAGGCAAAGTACTTGTCAAAGGTCTCATACCTTTCGACATGGGCATGAGTTTGCAATACTAATTTCAACACTTGGAACATCTCATATGCTCCGTGGCGTATCAAAAACGTCTTTGAAGCCCCGATTATATGCCGTAAAGCATGGTGCACTAAACTATCAAATAGTCATCATATCGAGCTTGCCAAACGTTCATAACGTCTGCATTTGCTCCTGCAATCGGTCTGTCACCTAGCGGTGCATCAAGGACATAATTCTTCTATGCAGCAATGAGGATAATCCTCAAGTTACGGACATAGTCCGTGTAGTTGCTACCATCATCTTTCAACTTAGCTTTCTCTAGGAACGCATTAAAATTCAACGGAACAACATCATGGGCCATCTATCTACAACAACATAGACATGCAAAATACTATCAGGTACTAAGTTCATGATAAATTAAAGTTCAATTAATCATATTACTAAAGAACTCCCACTTAGATAGACATCCCTCTAATCTTCTAAGTGATCACGTGATCCATATCAACTAAACCATGTCCGATCATCACGTGAGATGGAGTAGTTTTCAATGGTGAACATCACTATGTTGATCGTATCCTCTATATGATTCACGCTCGACCTTTCGGTCTCCAGTGTTCCGAGCCCATATCTGCATGTGCTAGGCTCGTCAATTTTAACCCGAGTATTCTGCGTGTGCAAAACTGGCTTGCACCCGTTGTATGTGAATGTAGAGCTTATCACACCCGATCATCACGTGGTGTCTCAACACAAAGAACTGTCGCAATGGTGCATACTCAGGGAGAACACTTGTACATTGAAATTTAGTGAGAGATCATCTTGTAATGCTACCGTCGATCTAAGCAAACTAAGATGCATAAAAGTTAAACATCACATGCAATCAATATAAGTAATATGATATGGCCATCATCATCTTGTGCCTTTGATCTCCATCTCCAAAGCACCGTCATGATCACCATCGTCACCGGCGCGACACCTTGATCTCCATCGTAGCATCGTTGTCGTCTCGCCAACTATTGCTTCTACGACTATCGCTACAGCTTAGTGATAAAGTAAAGCAATTACATGGCGATTGCATTTCATACAATAAAGCGACAACCATATGGCTGCTGCCAGTTGCCGATAACTTCGTTACAAAACATGATCATCTCATACAATAAAATTTAGCATCATGTCTTGACCATATCACATCACAGCATGCCCTGCAAAAACAAGTTAGACGTCCTCTACTTTGTTGTTGCAAGTTTTACGTGGCTGCTACGGGCTGAGCAAGAACCGTTCTTACCTACGCATCAAAACCACAATGATATTTCGTCATGTATGTGATGTTTTAACCTTCACAAGGACCGGGCGTAGCCACACTCGATTCAACTAAAGTTGGAGAAACTGACACCCGCCAGCCACCTGTGTGCGAAGCACGTCGGTAGAACCAGTCTCGCGTAAGCGTACGCTGTCGGTCCGGGCCGCTTCATCCAACAATACCGCCGAATCAAAGTATGACATGCTGGTAAGCAGTATGACTAGTATCGCCCACAACTCACTTGTGTTCTACTCGTGCATATAACATATACGCATAAACCTGCTCGGATGCCACTGTTGGGGAACGTCGTAATTTCAATAGTTTTCCTACGCACACGCAAGATCATGGTGATGCATAGCAACGACAGGGGAGAGTGTCGTCTACGTACCCTCGTAGACCGTAAGCGGAAGCGTTATGACAACGCGGTTGATGTAGTCGTCCGTCTTCACGATCCGACCGATCCAAGTACCGAACGTACGGCACCTCCGAGTTCAGCACACGTTCAGCTCGGTGACGTCCCATGAACTCACGATCCAGCAGAGTGTCGAGGGAGAGTTTCGTCAGCACGACGGCGTGATGACGGTGATGATGAAGCTACCGACACAGGGCTTCGCTTAAGCACCGCTATGATATGACCGAGGTGTATTATGGTGGATGGGGGCACCGCACACGGCTAAGAGACCAATGATCAACTTGTGTGTCTATGGGGTGCCCCCTCCCCCATATATAAAGGAGTGGAGGAGGGGGAGGAGGCCGGCCTTCTAGGCGCGCCCCAAGGGGAGTCCTACCCCCACCAGGAGTACGATTCCACCCGTTCCAAGAGTAGGAGTAGGAGGGAAGCAAGGAGGAGGGAGGGGGAAGGAAAAAAGGGGGGCGCCGCCCCCCCCTTCCTTGTCCAATTCGGACTAGAGGGGGAGGGGGCGCGCGGCCTGCCCTGGCCGCCCCTTCCTCTCTCCACCAAGGCCCATGAGGCCCATTACACTCACCGGGGGGTTCCGGTAACCCCCCGGTACTCCGGTATTCGTCCAAACTCATATGAAACACTTCCGAAGTCCAAACATAGTCATCCAATATATCGATCTTTATGTCTCGACCATTTCGAGACTCCTCGTCATGTCTGTAATCATATCCGGGACTCCGAACTATCTTCGGTTCATCAAAACACATAAACTCATATTACCGATCGTCACCTAACGTTAAGCGTGCGGACCCTACGGGTTTGAGAACTATGTATACATGACCGAGACACGTCTTCGGTCAATAACCAATAGCGGAACCTAGATGCTCATATTGGCTCCTGCATATTCTACAAAGATCTTTATCGGTCAAACCGCATAACAACATACGTTGTTCCCTTTGTCATCGGTATGTTAATTGCCCAAGATTCGATCTCGGTATCTCAATACCTAGTTCAATCTCGTTACCGGCAGGTCTCTTTACTCGTTCCGTAATGCATCATTCTGCAACTAACTCATTAGTCACATTGCTTGCAAGGCTTATAGTGATGTGCATTACCGAGAGGGCCCAGAGATACCTCTCCGACAATCAGAGTGACAAATCCTAATCTTGATCTATGCCAACTCAACAAGTACCATCGGAGACACCTGTAGATCACCTTTATAATCACCCAGTTACATTGTGACGTTTGGTAGCACACAAATTGTTCCTCCGGTATTCGGGAGCTGCATAATCTCATAGTCATAGGAACATGTATAAGCCATGAAGAAAGCAATAGCAATATACTAAACGATCAAATGCTAAGCTAACGGAATGGGTCAAGTCAATCACATCATTCTCTAATGATGTGATCCCGTTAATCAAATGACAACTCATGTCTATGGCTAGGAAACTTAACCATCTTTCATTCAACGAGCTAGTCAAGTAGAGGCATACTAGTGACACGCTGTTTGTCTATGTATTCACATATGTACTAAGTTTCTGGTTAATACAATTCTAGCATGAATAATAAACATTTATCATGATATAAGGAAATATAAATAACAACTTTATTATTGCCTCTAGGCATATTTCCTTCACCTCCTCCTACTCGCACGGGATGACACCCCAGTCGACGGATCCGGACTAGTCAGATCCGATCCACTGTGTGCCATGCCGGAAACCGTCGGAGGCGAGCTCGAGTGGCGGAGGGGAGTGGAGTTAGGTGGCTAGAGTTTGCTCCGGCGAGCGGATGGGGACGAATATATGTGGGTCGGGTGGAACGGATCCGACGTGGCGGACGTGCCCGGGCCCCGGATCCCATGAGAGAAGTGACACCGCAGTGCCGCCATCGTCCGATCTGGAATACCAAATCTAGGGTTTCCCCTGGAACAACACTACAACGATCAAAACAGTGATCGGCAAACTACAACCACAACCGTATCCACACCAACAATCTTTTGACATCACAGGGAAACCGATGTTTTTCAACAGCAACGCCTTCAGGAAGGAAACGACGTTCAAGCATCATCGTCACGGAATCCAACCACCAGAGGCTAGATTTCTAGGTTTTCATCCTAAAAAACAAGTCTGTTTCATAGTCCATTCATATCTATGTCCGTTTCATAGTCTGTGCGATGATGTACGTAATTTATGTTCACGTTGTATGTGTAGTATGGCTATAGGGTATCATATCTGAGGAGTGCATATGTGCAGGACACAAATTTAGGAGTGCCCAGTCGGGCGCGTCCGCGGGCATTCTGTTACGGTTGTTGAGTCGGAATTGTAAGCCGAAGAAGCATTCCTGTGACCTGGCCGTATGAATGTTTTCTTTCTCAATATGAGGGGCCAAATTCGGTGACCCTGACTCTAGATGCTCTTACCCATTACAATACTGCGGACAACGCTCAATACTCTTTGAGACTTTTCAATGCTCTTTGAAAAGTAGTACCAGTTCTCAAGTAGGGTTAATAACATCATAGGACGTGAATTTCCAATGCTCTTTGAGTACCAGTTCTCAAGCTCCAGAGTGAAAAACAATCACCACCTCCATCTGATGTATGTAAGATATGGTAGCCCATGTGGGTCTCAACTTTGGAAGAATAGTAAACATATATAATTCTGTAGACTTAATACATGATCTGTATATCTGTTCTTCTCGCTAAAAAAAAGCATGCTCTATTTTGGAGGAAAGGGAGTACTTGATGTGGCTCACCTCTAGGCTTCACAGGGGCGGAGCCAGGAAATTTAACCATTGGGTTCACTCAATGATTCGTCTTGCGGATTTGATATGAACTAACTAAGTACCAAGACTAAATTTACATACAAGGTTGTGTGTACTCTGTTTGGTAATTGCTTTATATCTAAAGCGGGGTGAAAGCCTCTTTCGAGAGACTAAATTTACGTTATCTTACAACAGTAGTAGAGAACACAAAAACAACATAACAAATAGAAATATAATATCACTTATCACATATTATATTACATTAAAAACTGAAGAGTGTGTCTAGGACATACCGGTTGTACCATGAGATAAGCATAAAGATCAACCCACTTCAAATATGGAACATGGATTCTAACATATTATCAATAGAGTTGTAGGTAAATAACTTTGCAGCTCCAGGCATAGCTTATCGTCTTCTTCAAAACTTAAAAAATGTTGTCATGATAGTTTGAGATTTTTAAAATAAGTACCATCAATCAAAAGAAACTTGTGAAGCCAATCACATTTTAGAGTTCCCCATTTCATTTTTATATCATCTTATAAAGGATCAAACCCCTCATTAGTCATTATTACTATTAAGACATATCTTTCTCCACATAGACAATTAGACCATCACTCATAATTTTCTTGCGCAATTTCTACTTGAGAACATTCATAGTTGTAAAGCATCTCCCAATCGATGTTGTGGCAACTAGCAAAATAACTAGTAGCTTTAAAAGTTGATAAGCCAAAGAAAAAGTAACATGCTTATTTGTCTGCACCATTAGGTTATCAAGATCAGCAAGTGCAGTCAAATTGGCCAACCACCATATTCATCAAACGGCTCTGGATTAAATCTCTCTTGTGGATAATGAAAATTGTGAATTGCTACACATAAGTCTATGCTTAATTCCGTCTTGCTAATTAGGATTTATTGCGTATTCTGAAAGCATCTTCCAATCAGTCGGATCGTAAGGCGAAATTACTTTTTCTCTGAATAGAAGGCTTGAGGAGATTACAGGGACATTTGATGCTTGCCTGCGTCTGGCAGGTGACCTTGACGTGGTTGCACCATTAACCAGATTTGGTGATTGATTTCTCTTTGAAAATTAATTTCCTGTACCCAATAAAATTCATGGAAAAAAAATTAGAAAACTAGGGCAAAAGACCATTACAGTTCTAGGTTATTAGGATAAATAAAACATGCACAAGGGGGAAGAGATATGGCGATCTAGCCTCGCTATTTCTAATCGAGACTGCAATTGCCGGATTGCCGCTGTCGATCTTCAGTTTCCTCCTTGCCGCTGGGTCCGCCGACGAAACAATAGGAACAGGGGAGATGAGACGAGAGAGCAGAGTTGGGAAGCGAACAGGAAGGGCGTGCGATTGTTGCGTATACATCTAAGGTTTTTTTAGAGATACAGGTCACGAACAGGCCTGGGCAGTTGGTACCGAGGCAATTAGCGTGTGGGCTTTTGGGCCTTTAGTTCACGGTGCATTGTTATTGATGGGGTCAGCTTTGATTTTTCACTGGGTTCACGCCACTAAGGACCTATACATCTGTACGTAGCTGGCAAGAATCGTTGGGTTCATCTGAACCCAACAACTATACGCTGGCTCCGCCACTGAGGCTTCAATCATATGCCTAGACGAGATATTTGCACATGTGAGCCCTGCTCCCTTTTTTTGCGGGGACCAGGAACCCTGCTCCCGCACGTCCTTAAATACTTGCCGCCTCCTCCCATCTCCCAACGCACATAAATCATTTGATCAGCCTCTCGCCTTGTTTGCTTTGTTCTTCACAAGGTAGGTAGCTCGCTCAATACATACTACTATTATCCCTCGATCGTCTCCACTTCATCCAACTCTATCAGGTAGGATATGAGTAGAAGGTAAGGGGGTTTTGGAACCTAAAGATCGATGGCTTTTCAAGGAAACTGACTCTACTTAATATTGCATGCAGGAAAATCACCATGGCAAGCAGCAGCAGCATCCCAGCCACCACCGTCCGTGGGATCCGTGTTGCGCAGCGTGCGGACGGGCCGGCGGCGGTGCTGGCCATCGGCACGGCGAACCCGCCCCACTGCGTGCCCCAGGGCGACTACCCCGACTACTACTTCCGCGTCACCAACAGCGACCACCTCACCGACCTCAAACCCACCTTCGCCAAGCTATGCGGGATGACGGGCATCGGCAGGCGTTTCTTCCACCACACCGACGAACTGCTCGCCACGCACTCGGACTTGTCCCTCGACGCCCGGCTGGACGTCGTGGCCACCGCCGCCCCGGAGCTTGCCGCGTCGGCTGCGGCGAACGCCATCGCCGAGTGGGGCCGTCCGGCGGGCGACATCACCCATCTCGTCGTCAGCACCAACGCGGGATCGCACGCCCCGGGCACCGATGTCCGCTTGGTCTCCCTCCTCGGCCTCCGCCATGATGTCCTGCGCACCGTGCTCCAGCTCAACGGCTGCGCTTCCGGGTGCGCCGCCCTGCGCCTAGCCAAGGACCTCGCCGAGAACAACCGCGGCGTGCGCGTCCTCGTGGCCTGCGTCGAGCTCACCGTCACCGCCTTCCACGCACCTCACGAGGCGGACACCTTCGACACCCTCATACCCCAGGGGCTCTTCGGTGACGGCGCCGGCGCCATCATCGTGGGTGCCGACCCTGACGTCCACGAGCGCCCGCTGTTCGAGATGGTGTCGGCCTCGCAGTATGTGATACCGGACACCGAGCACATGCTCACCATGCAGCTCGGGAGCGGTGGCATCGGCGGGACCATCGCCACCGGACTGCCAAGACTGGCGGCGGGCATCGTTGAGCGGTGCCTGCTGGATGCGTTCGGCAACCACCTAGCCGTCGTCGGAGGCGTAGTCGAATGGAACAACCTCTTCTGGGCAGTGCATCCTGGCAGCAGTGCGATGCTCGACCACATCGTCAGGGCGCTCCGGCTAGCCCCAGGGAAGCTGGCGGCGAGCAGAACCGTGGTGAGAGAGTATGGTAACATGCTTGGCGCCACGGTTATCTTTGTGCTCGATGAGGTCAGGCGCCAAAGAGAAGATCCTGAAGGAGAGGGAGCTGCCGCTGATGAAGACTGGGGGGTGATGATGGGATTTGGGCCGGGGTTCACTGTGGAGACGATGCTGCTGCACGCTGCCACCTAGATAATTAGAAAGAAGGAATGAAAAACACATGGCATATATATTCAATAAGCTCATGCAATGCAACCTTTAATATTTCCATATCCACATATATCACGTATATATACGTACGTGTAAGAGATGTGAACATGTGGTGTGAGAGTGGTTGAGTCCTGTAAGAGTGATCTACAATATATGGTTATAAATATAACTTTAGCTACTTGTAAGTTGCTTGAATTGTAAATTTGGGTGAGTCGATTTCTTATCCATTCATTTTTGCTCCGAAATTCATGCTACTGTTTTTTCTGGACTATCGTGGGCTTGCTTTTTGGACTGACCTTATCAGGTCGGTTTTCAACTGGGCCGAAGCCCATTAGTTGTGCGGTCAAGCCCTCATCTCTCTTCCTTTGTTTCTAATAATGTCATTTCTGTTTTTATGTGTTTCCGTCTTTGTTTTCTTTTGTTAGTTGGTTTTTATTTTCTTTTGTGGAAATTTTTGGAGTGTTGGGTGAGTGTAAATGTAAACACATAAATACTATGCAATAAGGGTGATAATTACATTATCATATGACTATTTTTAACAGCAATACCAATGCCACTATTAGATAATTACAAGAATAAACATCTAATAGTGAATATGGGCGATAATTACATAAAAACCTAATGAATATTCTTTCTTTAGAAAAGTTTGTTTTTTACAAAACCAAATTCACTATTAGATGTTTATTCTTGAATATTCATTATAACAAAGCGCAATTCTTGTGTAATTTGGGTGCAATTTTTTTTACTTTTCATTTCATTTTATTTTAGAGTCCTTCTACTATATTATCTTTCACTTTGTTTCAATGGTTCTAGGGGAACGCCAATGATCTTGACTTAAAATTTTGAATTATTCATGATTAGGAAATAGCGGACGGGATTCCTTTGGTCTATTTACGACTTTGCAGTCTATTTTACATAATAGCTCGGGCTTAATCATGTCCAAAAATATACCAAGGCTAGCCTTGAACCACAACCTAAACATAGAACTGGTAATTGCCCATCAATAATCAAATGATTTCCCATGCTTTTGAGCATTAAGAGATACACTTCATAATTAACCCAATGTCCTACTCCCTCCCTTCCTGTTTATAGGGCTCAGTTCAGAAATCTCACGAACCAAGGTAGATGTAGGGTGGTAGAATAACTTTTGTAGTTTGCACAAGTACTCAACTAATTGGCTTGTTTTTCTCAAAAAAAAATGTTTACCAATGTATTAATGCAATGCATGCATGTGTGACAAATAAATGACCAAAAAGTTTTACATGCATTGTTGTGTTTTCTCTGAGTCCTTGCGTGCAATGGTTTAATGCACCTTGAAATCTGAACATGTGAATGAGAGCAATAAAATTGAGACTTATAAAATGAGAAATAATTTTTTAAATAAGCCCTATAAACAGGAAGGGAGGGAGTAGACCTCTCACTAGCTAGTCTCGGACGTAGATGGGTACCACAATTAGCTCAAAAGCTTGTCGGTATCTCTACCACTGGGAGTCATCAGGTGGGACCGAGGGACAAATGGCAGCAGGCAGGCGTGTTCATCACCTTACGGCGTTGGTTTGCACTCCCTTGTTAGGACTGTCGTGCGTACAGTTAGAATTGTTTTTGCATCATATTCTTATTATCAATGATGCCTCTTGTCAAATCTTAAACTATTACCATTATTTTCCAACAGTTATCTTATCTTTTGATGACAATTGTCCCTCGGGAAGCATGCTCAAACAACCCAGCAATAGTCCTCGAACTTGCATTGTTCATTGGTACTATGCAAAAAAGGTTTATGAAATTCTCAAGTGGAAATATTATCATCACGTGTAGAACACAATAGTGACATAGAACTTTATTTTCTTAGTAGCATGTAGAACATGCAAAAACTTGAAATGACATGTGTTGTCGAACAAAGGGAGTACTTAATACACGTGACATTTAGAAATACACAATACATACATTGGCCATAATTTGATCACATTTTTTCATGACACCAATGATACCACATAGTTATAACTGCAGTGTATCAATAACCATTGTCCCTTGAGAAAAATGTTCATAGAGCCCGGAAATGTAGTCCTTGACCTTAACTTTTCATGTACAATGCTGGTCTCTTCTCATTGATCAACTGAGGCAATGGCTCGATTTCTCTCTCGTGGTCAACAGAGTAGTCTAGCGCCACTGATAGCTTCTCTTTCTTTGCATTTGTCATGACCCTATGCACAGGGCTCTTGAAGAACCCATTGCTCATTATCTATGCAACAACAATTTTACTCGATCAGCCTGAAACCTTAAAATCTTTCAACAAAATGATTTTTTCTTTCAACTACCCAGCGTGTAACTTTGATTGTTGTGTTTTATATGGATATGCTTGGAAAGGCTATAAATTTGTTATATTATGAAGGTATTTTTCATCATAAACTAACTTCTTCTTTTTGCGACAAGAAAAACTAGTGTTCTAACCTGACAGAAGAAAGTTACTTAATTAGGAAAGGTGCACCTCAGTCTGATCTCCTATAATGACCAGCAGGGTGCGAGGTACGATCGGTACATCCCACCACACCCCATCTCTTAGAACTTGAAGGCCACCGACGCTGTCATCGACCATGAGAATTGTAAGAACGGTTCCATCGCAGTGAGGCTTGAGACCACATACAAGCTCTGGCCTTGGACACTGGGGGTAGTAGCTGCATCTCACGTTAGTTTCAGCTTTCTCCCCAAGCTGGTCCACAAAGTAGTCGTCATTGTCAAGATCCAGCAGCTTTGCCATTGCCTGGAGCAGGTCATCCTTCACTCTCCCACATTTCTTTGTGAACACATGCAGAACATCCCTGCAAACACGACAAAATGTGAGCTAATGATCCTTAAACCCTGAGCCTGGATATTTGGGAAGAGATCGCTCAGATCAATTAGTGACCTGAAGTTTTGGGGATGTGTTGGCCAGAGGGTGATGTGCCGCTCATCCTCGGGCCCCACTTTGAGGTAGAGGCGGTCAGACCAATCCAGGATCTGGTCTGGCGACCTTACCCGTTCATTTCCGTACCCCTCAAACTAGAACTGCTCACCGCCGATCAAGTTGGTGTACCTCTGCTTGTCTTCGAGTGGCCGCCAGAAAAACTCCCTCGACGCGGACATCATGCCATCCATCATGGTGGCTTCTATACCATGGTTACTGAGCTGCATGCAGGAACGTACACATGAAGTAACTTGAATACGAATGCTTGATCTTGCTACAAAATGGTTAAGTACTATACTGAGTGCTGAGCTGCTGATAGAATTGTTACTTACATGGAAGATGCCCCATGACTCGAGCGCTGACCGAAGCTTTGATGCCTCATCGGCGGCTGCACCATCCTCCTTGAAAAGGCAGCAGGTCAATGGCAGGGATTGGTTCTGCAACAGCCATGGCGAGCTGCTGGTCGTGGTGACCGCGCACCATGTACTGTGCTGGCACGTCGGGCTTGCCGATGTTAGCGAGCTCCTGCACTGTCATTGCTCTGGATTTTCGCATGCTTCCCATAGTTGCACTTGCACGACCTTCAGGTATAATTTATGGCCTCATATTAACTTATTAAGAGGGAGTACCAGACAGAAGAATCTGAAATGTATTCTAATTCCATTTTTTAGAATCCGATTTGATCAACACCGCAAATCAGGCATTCCCTAAAGAGTGAACAAATGTCCTATGGTTTGGTATGATTTGCACACAGTTGTGATGCAACATTAAAGCACATGGATCTCTCGGCTTTTTTTAAACAAATGATGGATTTTATTGGTTCAATATGAAGCATCAACAAGATACATAACACAATGAGTACACAGTCAGCCTCTACATAGTTAGGATGCATACAAGCAACATCAATTCACACACGTAAAAAAACATCGGCAACTAGCAAAGTCATATAAGATCGAAGTTGTGGACCTCTTAGCTAGAACATGCACGCGAAACGTAGGTAAAGCTTGGAGTGGATGAAGGACTGTAAAACAGATATACCTTCCATCAGCTGGAGATCAGAGATGGATCTTTGATCAATTCCTCTGGCCACTACTTGTTGCTCTACAACTTAAGTGTGGAAGTGCCAAAGGACGGAGCTTCGTTTATATAGACTTTAGGAGTAGTAGGTAAGACCTCTAACAAATTTAAAATATGACAAATGACTTAATTAATAGCGGTCCAGCCACATGGATTAATCGTTGATCGATAAATATATACTCGTGTATGTATGCACCACGTATGAACGCTTGGTTTGGACGCCGACGTAGAATGAATTGCCAACAATCAAGCGTCCCGTTGTTGTGATCAAGAGGTAGTGGCTCTTTACTAGATTTGACAGTCAGTCAATAGCCAGCAATTGTCTCATAGGGATCCGTTTCAGTTTTTGATTTGCTGGGAGGATCCATTTAAACCATGAACTAATAATGTTGCAAGTATCCTTACGCAGCCGCCTCCTCTTCAAAAAAAAAAAAGAAATTAAAAAAAATCCTAGGGTTCCCCTGCCACCCGTCGGCGCCGGTGTCAGTCCGACTCGTCTCCGGTAGTCTTAGGGCCATGGGCACGATGGATTCCGGCCATTGCTAGTAGGAGGGCTTTGTTTTTAGATGTTTCTTTGAGTTTTGTTAGGGTTTGTGTCCTGCTCTGGAAGATGAGACGGCGACGACTCATTGAAGATGAAATAAGGTTCTCCACGCTTAGCCCATGTCCCAGTGATGCGTCTAGTATCGTCGGTGGTCGTGTGGAGGACTGATGGTATGTATCTACCGGGACTGTCTTTGATGGATTTGCTCATCGTTCGTCTACATTCTTGTGTTTTCAGCTTCAATCCTTCCAACTTACACTATTCTTCAAGGGCGGCGGTTGCTATTCTGATACGCTAGTCCTATGAGCCTTAGCACTACGACTTTATGACTGTCTACTACAACAAGTTTTGCGTGGCTCCGGCTAGAGAGGGGCGATAACAGTAGCGCGCCTTCGGCTTGTTTGAATGCAAGTAGTCGTCGCTAGATGGTTTACGGATCAAGATGTAATTTTTATTATTTCTGATGTTTGTTGTACTGTCACAATTAAAGATGAATACATCAGAAATTTTCTCGTAAAAAAATATTGCAAGAGATCCCCGCAAAAAAATAATGCAAGAGACTCAAGGACGCGGCTGAAGAGATTCCTAAGAAAAAACTTAAATTCCGTATGAACACTTGCTCTGGATGCCGGCGTGGAATGAATTTTTCTAATAAGTCAGTCAAGAGCTGGTGGTTGTTGCTGGCATCAGCTCTATTGAGGTTCCTACAAAATTGCTGGCTTGGATCCGTTTCAACTTAAAATTTGACCACTGAAGCACATGATCGGCATCCACGTATAATGCAAACTACCAAGCATTTTCAGGAAGGACGTCGTCAGTCCTAACTCCGGTTACGTGCAAATGGCTTGGATCCATTTGCTACATCAGGGTTAAATGTTAGAGTTGTTTTTTTCAGACGCAAGGCAGTATTAGCCTGCTTTCATTGCGATAGAAAGAAGGGGTTACAAAGTGTTACAGGAGCTGACCCAACGAACCATTGGTAGCAAGCAGCACAACAAGTGAAAACTACTCCCTCTGTAAAGAAATATAAAACGCTCATATATTTTTTTATGAGGAGAATACACAATAATTAATTAGGTTCTCGTGCTATGTGTGTAATAGCTAAGAGCATCTATAACCGGACCCCCTATCCACAGCAAACACACGGGTGGGCTGCAAGGTCGCTTTTTCGGACGTAAAATTGTAACCCAAGCGGACTTGGCAAATCCGGCCCAAACGCATGGACTAGCCGGCACTATCCATACCGGTCCATATGTGGGGCGTATATGGAACGTTTGGATGCACCCGCCATGTAGCACAGACCGCAACGGCCCATGCCAATTCGTATATCCCCCTCCCTCCTCTCCTTGCCCGACCAGACCTCCTCCTCTTGTCTTTTCTCCCTCGTCCACACAGCCGTCACCTTAGCTCTGCCACTTAAATTTTGTATGAACATTTGCTGTGGACGCCGGCGTGGAATGATTTTGTTCTAATAAGTCAGTCAAGAGCTGGTGGTTGTTGCAGGCATCAGACCTATGAGATTCCTACAAAATAGCTGGCTTAGATCTGTCGAAGCACATGATCGGCATGCACGTCTTTACCTAATAATATTAAAAGACGGAGGCTTTCATAGTTCTTCATACGTCATCTCTTTACGGTCCTCTTTTTATATCCTCAATTTTATGTTAACCATAAAGATTAACGGCTGAGATTTAAAAGTTGATCTACCCAAAGTTTGGTCTAAGAACGGAGTTTTTTTTTTTTAATTCTCAGTCTCTCATCTCTTTGGCCGAACCTCAAAACAACGCAACAAGAAATACACGGTCGTGAAATCAACCAGCTCTACGTATATACACATTCTGGATGAATGGAATCGAAGGAGCTGTGGAAACTAATCAGCGCGAGCTGAGCGTGAGCCTCGGAGGTAGTACCAACTGTTGCAGCCTTATCGGCAAAAGTGCCCGCAGCCACAGCAGGGTGTTCCGCCGGAGACGAGCCTGTGGCTATGTGCCACATGTTGAGTACTCGCCGCGGCATGTGTCTCCTCCGTAGGTTGTGCCATCGATGGTGCAGGCGCCCAGGAAACGCCGCACGACGGTACTGGTGGCCTGGTCGTAGCCGCAGGGCTCTGTCCGGCAGCGCTCATGGTGCTGGTCGTGACCAACCGCAAGAATTCGGACCTCGACTCATACAGCAATTGCACGCCTGCACCCAGGGCCGGCCTTGGGGAAGGGGGGAGCGGGGGCGCAGGGGCACGCCTGCACTTTAGATAGATACTTGTCTAATTTTCTTATTTTTATTATTGCTTGTTATTATACAGTGCGATGGTTTTGGTATCCGCCCCCGTCGGCCCTCGTCCTGTCTATGATTCGGATGTGGTATATATTATCTTTTATAACTATTTGGTCACTTATCTATCCATGTATCTGTAATGGTTTTTGACACACATAATTATATATAATGCACGCAGATAAACCAGCAACGGATGTACGGTGACAGACACACCTCCGAGTACATTAAGGGCCTGCATAATTTTCTTGAAGTGGCTGAGGCAAGCAAGCAGAATGATTTTATGTGTTTTCCATGCCCTAATTGTGGGAATACGAAGTCTTACTCTGACCGAAAAATCCTTCACACCCACCTGCTTTGTAAGGGTTTCATGCCACACTATAATGTTTGGACGAAGCACGGAGAAATAGGGGTTATGATGGAAGACAGCGAAGAAGAAGAGGACGATGACAACTATGTGCCCCCTGAATACGGTGATGCTGCAACGGGGGAAGCTGCTGAAGTCAAGAGGAACCAGACGATGTGCCCGATGATGATGATTTCCGCTGGGTCATTGTTGATGCAAGGACACAGTGCGAGAGTCAAAAGGAGAAGCTCAAGTTCGATCGCATGTTAGAGGATCACAAAAAGGGTTGTACCCTAATTGCGAAGACGGGAACACAAAGCTCGGTACCGTACTGGAAATGTTGCAGTGGAAGGCAGAGAATGCTGTGCCTGACAAGGGATTTGAGATGCTACTGAAAATATTGATGAAGAAGCTTCCAAACGATAACGAATTGCCCGACAGTACGTACGCAACAAAGAAGGTCGTATGCCCTCTAGGATTGGAGGTGCAGAAGATACATCCATGCCCTAATGGCTGCATCCTCTACCGTGGTGCGTACGAGGATTTGAACGCATGCCCGGTATGCGGTGCATTGCGGTATAAGATCAGACGAGATGACCCTGGTGATGTTGACGGCGAGCCTCCCAGGAAGAGGGTTCCTGCGAAGGTGATGTGGTATGCTCCTATAATACCACGGTTGAAACGTCTGTTCAGAAACGAAGAGCATGCCAAGTTGATGCGATGGCACAGAGAGGACCGTAAGAAAGACGGGAAGTTGAGAGCACCTGCTGACGGGTCGCAGTGGAGAAAAATCGAGAGAAAGTACTGTGCTGAGTTTGCAGGTGACCCAGCACCTGGCTCGTGACTCTATGTATGTATAACCTTCCTCCTTGGATGTGCATGAAGCGGGAGTTCATTATGATGCCAGTTCTCATCCAAGGCCCTAAGCAACCTGGCAACGACATTGATGTGTACCTAAGGCCATTAGTTGAAGAACTTTTACAGCTGTGGAAAGAAAACGGTGTACGTGTGTGGGATGAGCACAAACAGGAGGAATTTGACCTGCACACGTTGCTGTTTGTAACCATCAACGATTGGCCCGCTCTCAGTAACCTTTTAGGACAGACAAACAAGGGATACTACGCATGCACGCACTGTTTAGCTGACACCGAAAGTATATACCTGGACAAATGGAGGAAGATGTGTACCTGGGCCATCGTCGATTTCTTCTGACCAACCATCAATATCAAAAGAAAGGCAAGCATTTCAAAGGCGAGGCATATCACCGGAAGAAGCCCGTCATGCGTACCGGTGATCACGTACTTTCTATGGTCAATGATTTACACGTAATCTTTGGAAAGGGTCCCGGCGGACTATCTGTTCCGTATGACGCTGAGGGACACGCACCCATGTGGAAGAAGAAATCTATATTTTGGGACCTACCCTACTGGAAAGACCTAGAGGTCCGCTCTTCAACGACGTGATGCACGTGACAAAGAACCTTTGCATGAACCTGCTAGGCTTCTTGGGCGTGTATGGGACGACAGAAGATACACCGGAGGCACGGGAGGACCTGCAACATTTGCACGAAAAAGACGGCATGCCTCCAAAGCAGTATGAAGGTCCTGCCAGCTATGCTCTTACCAAAGAAGAGAAGGAAATATCCTTTGAATGCCTGCTCAGTATGAAGGTCCCGTCTGGCTTCTCGTCGAATAAAAAGGGAATAATAAATATGCCAGAGAAAAAGTTCCAGAACCTAAAGTCTCATGACTGCCACGTGATTATGACTCAACTGCTTCCGGTTGCATTGATGGGGCTTCTACCGGAAAACGTCCGATTAGCAATTGTGAAGGTATGTGCATTCCTCAATGCAATCTCTCAGAAGGTGATCGATCCAGAAATCATACCAAGGCTAAGGAGTGATGTGGCGCAATGTCTTGTCAGTTTCGAGCTGGTGTTCCCACCATCCTTCTTCAATATCATGACGCACGTCCTAGTAGATTGTTATTCTGGGCCCCGTATTTCTACACAATATGTTCCCCTTTGAGAGGTTCATGGGGGTCCTAAAGAAATATGTCCGTAACGGCGCTAGTCCAGAAGGAAGCATCTCCATGGGCCATCAAACAGAGGATGTCATTGGGTTTTGTGTTGACTTCATTCCTAGCCTTAAGAAGATAGGTCTTCCAAAATCGCGGTATGAGGGGAGACTGACTGGAAAAGGCATGCTTGGAGGGGAGTCAATAATATGCAGGTACAGGCATTCTTGGTCTCAAGCACACCACACAGTTCTACAGAACTCTACCTTGGTGACCCCGTATGTCAATGAACACAAGAATAGTCTGCGCTCCAAACACCCGGAGCAGTGTGACGACTGGATTACATGTGAACACATCAGGACTTTCAGCAGTTGGTTGGATACATGTCTCAGAGGTGACAACACTGTTTGTGATGAGCTGTACTCGTTGCCCAGGGGACCATCTTCGACTCTATTGACTTACAAAGGATAGGAGATAAATGGGAATACATTTTACGCGATCGTCCAAGATCAAAAGAGCACCAACCAAAACAGCGGTGTCCACTTTGATGCAGCAACCAAGATGGGAAAGGACACATATTATGGTTACATAGTGAATATATGGGAACTTGACTACGGACATGATTTTAAGGTCCCTTTGCTTAAGTGCAAATGGGTCAATCTGTCAGGAGGCGGGGTACAGGTAGACCCACAGTACGGAATGCCAACAGTGGATTTGAACAATCTTGGGTACACTGACGAACCGTTCGTCCCAGCCAATGATGTGGCGCAGGTTTTCTATGTGAAGGATATGTCTACTAAACTGAGAAAAAGAAAAGATAAGGAAGCGAATACATTATACGATGACCAAAGCGCCACATAGTTCTTTCAGGAAAAAGAGACATCATGGGAGTGGAGGGCAATACAGACATGTCTGAAGATTATGAAAAGTTTCATGAATTCCTCCCTTCAAAGTCAAGGCTGACCCAAGCACCCTGTTAAACGATGAAATTATCCATGGTTACGGCTCAATACGCAAAGGACACAAGCGAAGAAAAAGTGAAGATTTTCTCTCCACAACTATTATGATGATGCCTTTGATCTAGAATATCACTGCAGTTACATGTGAAGAAATAAAATGTCTTTTGTAACAGATGAGTTTTTGTCTGAAACCCTGATACTTCGAAAGAGATTGTCCATTTTGTACACGAAGTGCATCCAGTTTTTGCCGTAACCCTCTCAACTTTTTAACACATGCTATGTGGGTGAAATGATGATACCATGCCAACTTTCAACCATTTCAGAGTTCATTTGAAATGCTTTTGAATTTCAGGGTCTTATAGCTCAAAAAAATCAGTAAATGCATGAAAAATAACAAATGAAGTCAGACAGGGTTGAAAATTGATGATGTGGCTTCGGATGGGGCAATGCTCAAAATAAAAGAGAGGCGCAATGCTCACCTGCACGTTGCTTAGCTTCAGGCCTTGAGGAAATAGTGTAGACTGCATGGAGCTATGTGTAGTTTTCGTCCGAAACCCTGATAGCTCCGTGCAGTCTACACCACTTCCTCAAGGCCTGAAGCTAAGCAACGTGCAGGTGAGCATTGCGCCTCTCCTTCATATCGTCTCTGCACTCAGGGTTTATAAAACGCTGCGAGTGCCTCTCGCTTGGCTAGGTGGGGCTAAAAACCAGCTGCAGAAAGAATCAATTAAAAAACTCTATTACCGGTTCATGCCGCGAACCGGTATTAAAGGTGCTCGTGGGGAGCCTTAGAACCGGTACTGAATGAAATGCCTTTGTAACAGCCTTAGAACCGGTACTAAAGGAATCAACTAAAAAGCTTTTATAAACCTCTAGTATTATTGAAACTAAAATTATATAAAATTTATGCAACTAAAATTTTCAACGTATTTTCTGTTCAAAAAATTAAAAGCAAAAAAGAATTTTCATGAAATCAATAAAAGCAAGAAACCAAATAAAATAAATAAGTAGAAACAAAATAAACTTTAATAAATAAGTAGGAACAAAATAAAATAGCAACAGTAAGTATTTTGTTGTAAGTAGAAACAAAATAAAATAAATAAAGCAACAAAGAAACCAAAAAAAGCGCCTCCTACTCGGCCACCACGGCCTGAATACGACTAGAAACTTAATCATGGCCCAAGATTCAGGCCCGCAAAAGGGCCCAGTAGGCCCACAGGCACACAGTGACAGGTTAGGCCCGAAAGCCTGCAATTGAGAGGAGCTCGAGAGGGTGGGTGCAGCAGCGCTTATAAACCACTCTCGAGCTCTCTCAGCTAGCGAGGTGGGACTAAACTTTTGGCGCGGGCAGCACAAGGCCTTTGGTCCCGGGACCAAAGGCCTCTGCTTCCCGCCCTTTGGGCTGCTGAAAAGAGACCTTTGGTCCCGATTGATGCCCACAACCGGGACTAAAGGTGTGCATTGGTCCCGGTTGGTGCCAGGAACCGGAACCAATGGCTTTGCTATATAAGCAAACACTTCGCGTTTTTCATTTTCATCTCTGCAGTTGCCCCGCCCCGCCGCCGCCGCCAGGCAGCCTGAGCTCGCCCCGTCGAGGCCGTCGCCGCGCCCTGCCCCGTCGCCGCCCGCGCCCCGTGCCGTCACCACCCCACACCGCCCCGACGCCGTCGCTGCGCGCCACCCCGCACCGTCACCTCCCCGCGTCGCCCCGACGCCGTCGCAGCCCCGACGCCATCACCGCCCCGCGCCACCGCTGCCCCGACACCGTCGCTGCGCCACCCCACGGTCCGGCGGCCTTCTGATGATTTTTTCATGTATGTGATGATGTTGATATGATGTTTTTTTCATATGATGTTTTTTTGTGCATATGACGTTTTTTTTCTTATGATGTTTTTTTCATATATGTATTAATTTTTTTATTTAGGTTGTAATTAGTACATATCAATTTTAGGTTAGTGCATTTTAGGTTTGTGTAGAGGAAAAATTAAATAAGGAAAAGGAAGAAAAGAGGAAGAAGGAAGAAGGAAGAAGAAGAAGAAAAAGAAGGAGTGGAAAAAGGGAAATAAGAAGAGGAAGAAGGAGAAGAAGAAAGGAGAAGAAGAGGAGAGGAATAAGAGGAGAGAAAAATAAGAAGAGAAAAAAAAGAAGAAGAAAAAAAGAGGAGAATTCTATTTTTTTCTTCTCCTCCTTTTTTCCTTCTTTTTTCTTTGATCTTCTCCCCTATTCCTTTCTACTTCTCCTCTTTTTTCTTCTTCGATTTTTTTTCCTCTTCTTACATGAGGGGGGGGGGTCGATATACCCCCTCCCCGATAACTTCGACATGAGGGGGGGGGTGTCGCCGAGGGTTCGAGGGGGAGGGTCGGGAATTAGGGTAGAGGTTCGAGGGTCACCAAGGGTTCGAGGGTTCAAGGGTCGTCGAGGGGCCTAGGGTTCGAGGGTTAAGGGAGTCCTGGACTAAGGGGTCCTCGGGCGTCCGGCCTGTTATTCATTGGGCCGGACTGATGGGCTGTGAAGATATGAAGGCCGAAGACTATACCCATGTCCGAATTGGACTCTCCTTGGCGTGGAAGGCAAGCTAGGAGACCAATTATGAAGATTCCTTCTTATGTAACCGACCCCATGTAACCCTAGATCTCTCCGGTGTCTATACAAACCGGAGAGCGTAGTCCGGATAGACATATACACATTACCATAGTCATACAGGCTAGGCTTCTAGGGTTTAGCTATTACGATCTCGTGGTAGATCAACTCTTGTAACACTCATATTCATCAAGATCAATCAAGCAGGAAGTAGGGTATTACCTCCATAGAGAGGGCCCGAACCTGGGTAAACATCGTGTCCCCCTTCTCCTATTACCATCGATCCTAGACGCATAGTTCGCGACCCCCTACCCGAGATCCGTCGGTTTTGACACCGACATTGGTGCTTTCATTGAGAGTTCCACTGTGCCGTCGACTAAAGGTTCGATGGCTCCTTCAATCGTCGATAGGGACGCTGTCCAAGGAGAAACCTACCTCCCCGGACAGATTTTTGTGTTCGGCGGCTTCGTACTGCGGGCCAACTCCCTTGGTCATCTAGAGCAAGTCGATAGCTATGCCCCTGGCCATCAGGTCAGATTCGGAAGCTTGAATTACATCGCGGATACCCATGGAGACTTGATCTTCAGCGGGTTTGAGACCGCGACAATCGCCCCCCACTCGCCCCGATGAACGTGACTTAGATCTGTCATCGGATCACATCCAGGAGATGGTTCCTATCGCTTCAGCGGCCTTAGAACCGAAGCAGATCGTGCCCTCCAAGGCACAAAATCCGCGGCGTTGGAGCCACACACGGACTCGACATCCTGCAATGATTGCGTCAATGGAACTCCGGACTCGTCTCCGGCTATAAGTTCCGGACCAGATACGCCTGCGGACACCGAGCTGGATCGGTTATCGATTTTCGAATTCAGCGCCGCAGACATCTTCCAGCACTCACCTTTTGGTGACGTGCTAAACTCTTTAAAGAACTTGTCCTTGGAGGAAGACTCACAGCCGAACTATGTTCGGTTCGAGCTAGAGGCGGATGACGAGGAACTTTGCTTCCCACCCGCCACCCACTTCATAGCCACTGTCGATGACTTAACCGACGTGCTTGACTATGGCTCCGAAGACATCGACGATATGGACGACGATGCCGACAAGGAGCAAGGCCAAGACCCGCCATTCACTGGACGTTGGACGGCCACCTCGTCGTACGACGTGTACATGGTTGATACACCTAAAGGATCTGGCGACGACAAAGAAGAGCCAGATACGAATAAACCCTCTAAGACGCAGTCCAAGCGCCGACGGCCCAAACGCCGTTCTAAGCCCCGTCGCTCAAAGGATGGCGACACTGGCACCGGAGAAAATAGTACTCCGGGCGACGTCGAAAACAATGAAGACCCTGTCGGAGCTGCATCCGAACAGGAGGAATATGACAACGGGCAAGATAACCCTGATGAACAGACCATAGAAGATGACTCGGAGGACGATAGCTACCGTCCACCCTCTGAGGAGGAGACAAGCCTCGGCAACGAAGTTTTCATCATGCCTGAGGATCCTCTGGAGCAGGAGCGCTTTAAGCTTTAGCTCATAGCCACTGCAAGGAGCCTGAAAAAGAAACATCAGCAGCTTCAAGCTGAACAAGATTTGCTTGTCGACAGATGGACCGATGTCCTGACAGCCGAAGAATACGGCCTCAAGCACCCAGCCAAGAGCTACCCGAAACGCAGACTGCTGCCTCAATTCGATGTGGAGGCACCGGAGCACATATCTCCCTCGCGTAATGCAGAGCGACCACCACGTGGTCGAGACAGGGCGGCCGACCGGCCACCCCGCGGTCGGGATAAAGCGGCAACTCAGGCCGAACAGTAGCCTGCCCCACCGCCGCGTAAAAATAGAGACGGAAGAGTTCGGGGTCACACGTACGACCTCCGGTAGACCCTGGACAGTAGAGCAGGACATACAAGATCGATCTACGGATCGCGAGGACACGCCTCGAGGCACGATGACGGCTACCTATTCGGACGTGACAAACATAAACACGCCCGGGCCGAATGCCGCAGACGGACTCCATCAGAGCTACGCCGCGATGCGGCCCGATATAGAGGCGCCGCACACCCTCTCTGTTTCACAGATGAGGTACTGGATCATGAATTCCCCGAGGGGTTCAAGCCTGTCAATATCGAATCATACGACGGCACAACCGATCCTGCAGTATGGATCGAGGATTTCATTCTCCACATCCATATGGCTAGAGGATATGACCTTCACGCCATTAAATACCTCCCACTAAAGCTCAAAGGGCCAGCTCGACACTGGCTTAACAACCTGCCTGAAAATTCTATCGGCAGCTGGGAGGACTTGGAAGAAGCCTTCCTGGATAACTTCCAAGGAACCTATGTCCGGCCACCAGATGACGATGACTAAGCCACATAGTTCAACAACCTGGAGAATCAGCCAGAAATTTCTGGACTAGGTTCCTACCCAAAAAGAACCAGATCGTTGACTGTCCGGATGCTGAGGCCCTAGCAGCCTTCAAACACAGCATCCGTGACGAATGGCTAGCACGCCACCTCGTCCAAGAAAAGCCGAAGTCTATGGCAGCCCTTACGGGACTCATGACTCGCTTTTGCGTGGGTGAGGACAACTGGTTGGCTCGTAGCAAGAACACAGCCAGCGAGGCAGGCCCCTCTGAGGCCAAGAATAGCACCAGCAAGCTCCGGCGCAATAGACACAAACGCCGAAGCAATGGCGACAACACCGATGAAACCACAGTTAACGCCAGATTCAGTGGCTCCAAGTCCGGCCAACGGAAGAAGCCCTACAAAAGAAACAATGAAGGACCTTCCAGCCTAGACCGCATACTCGACCGTCCGTGCCAGATACATGGCACCCCAGACAAACAAGCCAATCACACCAACCGAGACCGTTGGGTTTTCAAACAGGCCGGCAAGTTAAACGCTGAAAACAAAGAAAAGGGATCACAAAGTGAGGACGCGGACGAAGAGCCCCGGCAGCCGAACACTGGGGGACAGAAGAAATTTCCACCTCAAGTCAAAACGGTGAACATGATATACGCTACACACATCCCCAAAAAGGAGCGCAAGCGAGCACTTAGGGACGTCTACGCGGTAGAGCCAGTCGCCCCCAAATTCAATCCGTGGTCATCATTCCCGATCACCTTCGATCGTCGAGATCACCCAACTAGTATCCGCCATGGTGGTTCAGCCGCACTAGTCCTCGACCCAATTATTGACAGGTTTCACCTAACACGAGTCCTGATGAACGGTGGCAGCAGCCTCAACCTGCTTTATAAGGACACAGTGCGGAAGATGGGCATTAACCCCTCATGAATCAAACCAACAAAGACTACCTTTAAAAGGAGTCATACCAGGCGTAGAGGCCCGCTGTACGGACTCAATCACGCTGGAGGTGGTTTTCGGTTCTCCGGACAACTTCCGAAGCGAAGAGTTAATCTTCGATATCGTCCCCTTCTGCAGCGGCTATCACGCACTGCTCGGACAAACCGCGTTTGATAGATTCAACGGAGTGCCACACTATGCTTATCTCAAGCTTAAGATGCCCGGTCCACGCGGCGTCATAACAGTCAATGGCAATACGGAGCGCTCCCTCCGAACAAAGGAGCACACCGCCGCCCTAGCAGCAGAAGTACAGAGCGGCCTTCTCAAGCAGCACCATAGTACGGCTGTCGAGCCCTCGGACGTCATTAAGAGGTTCCGGACTACACTGCAATAGGAAGGCGCGGCTCGTCAAGAGCTCGATTAGCAATTCAGCCTCCATCCCAGTCCCGATGAGGTAGTGGCACTCGTACCACGCGTACACAATTACGCACTCAAAATTCCATGGACATCGACGGAGGCACAAGCTAATCCGGGACCTACAGTTCGACCAGACCGATCTAGGACACTCATACTTTCACTTTTTCTTCTTGTTTCAGGTTCCTTTTTCCGCGGGCTTGATCACAAGTCCTTTCGAAGGATTGGCATACAACGGAGGCAAGCAGCACAGGTGTGTAGGGTAACCTCTATACGTTCTTCTTGACGGTATTCATACTTATTTCTCAGGACCCGCACACTGCGCCCTATTGATTCCGGCATGTTAAATAGCCCAGATACTTATCGCACCGTCTGTACAAGATACGCCTTGACGTATCCATCCAGTTATAATAAAAATGGTTTGTGGCCCAGTTTCTATGGTTTTCGCTTCTTACTTCATTTTATTTTGATCTGCTTATCGGTTGCATCGGTACTCTTTTGTACGTTTCATATTCGTCAGGGGCTACTTGTCGCCCCACAATACGGCAGCATAGCCCGAACACTTCTTATAGATAAGTTCGGCACCCCGAATTTAGCATTATATGCATTGGCTCCGAATCATTTCTTTGGTCAATAGTTGGGTTGCCCGGCTCCTGTGCTTGCTACCCTACGTTCCGCTACATCGGCTAGGGTAGTAAAGGGAGAACTACTGCGATTGTGCCCTGGCCTTGACCGGATGAGCACCTGATGACCCACAAGTATAGGGGACCTATCGTATTCCTTTCAATAAGTAAGAGTGTCGAACCCAACGAGGAGCAGAAGGAAATGATAAGCGGTTTTCAGCAAGGTATTCTCTGCAAGCACTGAAATTATAGGTAACAGATAGTTTTGTGATAGTGTAATTTGTAACGAGCAACAAGTATCAAAAGTAAATAAAGTGCAGCAAGGTGTCCCAATCCTTTTTGTAGCAAAGGACAAGGCTGGACAAACTCTTATATAGAGAAAAGCGCTCCCGAGGACACATGGGAATTATTGTCAAGCTAGTTTTCATCACGTTCATATGATTCGCGTTCGGTACTTTGATAATTTGATATGTGAGTGGACCGGTGCTTGGGTGCTGTCCTTACTTGGCAAGCATCCCACTTATGATTAACCCCTATTGCAAGCATCCGCAACTACAAAAGAAGTATTAAGGTAAACCTAACCATAGCATGAAACATATGGATCCAAATCAGCCCCTTACGAATCAACGCATAAACTAGGGTTTAAGCTTCTGTCACTCTAGCAACCCATCATCTACTTGTTACTTCCCAATGCCTTCCTCTAGGCCCAAATAATGGTGAAGTGTCATGTAGTGACGTTCACATAACACCACTAGAGGAAAGACAACATACATCTCATCAAAATATCGAACGAATACCAAATTCACATGACTACTAATAGCAAGACTTCTCCCATGTCCTCATGAACAAACGTAACTACTCACAAAGCATATTCATGTTCATAATCAAAGGAGTATTAATATGCATATAGGATCTAAACATATGATCTTCCACCAAATAAACAAACTAGGATCAACTACAAGGAGTAATCAACACTACTAGCAACCTACAGGTACCAATCCCAGGCTATGAGACTAGAATTGGATACAAGAGATGAACTAGGGTTTGAGAGGAGATGGTGCTGGTGAAGATGTTGATGGAGATTGCCCTCTCCCGATGAGAGGAGCGTTGGTGATGACGATGACGATGATTTCCCCCTCCCGGAGGGAAGTGTCCCCGGCAGAACAGCTCTGCCGGAGCCCTAGATTGGTTCCGCCAAGGTTCCGCCTCGTGGGTGCGGAGTCTCGTCTCGAAAGCTTGCTTATGATTTTTCTTTGGACGAAAGACTTCATATAGCAGAAGATGGGCACCGGAGGCCCAACAGGGAGCCCACGAGGCAGGGGGCAGGACTTTCGTGGAGTTTCAAGACTTTTGGAGTTGTGCAGAATAGGTCTCTAATATTTGCTTCTTTTCCAGCCCAGAATTCCAGCTACCGGCATTCTCCCTCTTCATGTAAACCTTGTAAAATAAGAGAGAATAGGCATAAGTATTGTGACATAATGTGTAATAACAGCCCATAATGCAATAAATATCAATATAAAAGCATGATGCAAAATGGACGTATCAACTCCCCTAAGCTTAGACCTCGCTTGTCCTCAAGCGGAAGCCGATAACGATAAATATGTCCACATGTTTAGAGGTAGAGGTGTCGATAAAATAAAATACGGACATGAGGGCATCATGATTAATCTTATAACAACAACACATAAGGATATTGTCATATGATTTCTTATGCTCAAATAATTATCTATTCACAATGCAAAGTATGAATCAGAAACTTTATTGAGAACTAACAAACTATAATCTCAGTCATTGAAGCAATTGCCATTTATCATAACATCAGAAAGAGTCTATGTCAGAGCTTTTCAGCAAGTCCACATACTCAACTATCATTTAGTCTTTCATAATTGCTAACACTCACGCAATACTTATGGTTACAGAGTTTTAATCGGACACGGAGAAAGATAGGGGCTTATAGATTCGCCTCCCAACCTTTTACCTCAAGGGTAATGTCAACGATAATAGCACATGCTAACTCACATCCAATTAGATATATCTATCAGGATCTTTCCAACACACTGTGCTTGCCAAAGGATAAAACGTCAAAAGAAAAGGTGAAGATCACCACGACTCTTGCATAACGTAGAAGATAATAATAAAAGATAGGCCCTTCGTAGAGGGAAGCAGAGGTTGCCATGCACTTTTATGGTTGGATGCACAAAATCTCAATGCGAAAGAACGTCACTTTATATTGCCACTTGTGATATGAACCATTATTATGCAGTCCGTCGCTTTTATTTCTTCCACATCACAAGATCGTATAAAGCTTATTTCCTCCACACCAATCAATCATACATATTTAGAGAGCAATTTTTATTGCTTGCACTGATGACAACTTACTTGAAGGATCTTACTCAATCCATTGGTAGATATGGTGGACTCTCATGGCAAAACTGGTTTAAGGGTATTTGGAGGCACAAGTAGTATCTCTACTTGGTGCAAAGAATTTGGCTAGCAAGAGGGGGAAAGACAAGCTCAACATGTTGGATGATCCATGACAATATACTTTAACTCAGATATAAGAAAACATAACCCATTACGTTGTCTTCCTTGTCCAACATCAACTATTTAGCATGTCATATTTTAATGAGTGCTCTCAATCATAAAAGATGTCCAAGATAGTATATTTATATGTGAAACCTCTCTTTCTTTATTACTTCCTATTAATTGCAACGATGACCAAAGCTATGTTTGTCAACTCCCAAAAAAATTTAATCATCATACTCTTTCCATGTGAAGTCATTACTCCCCATAAGATCAATATCATCTCTTTGTTTCTTTTTATTCTTTTCTCTTTTATTTTATTCACTCAAGATCATGGCAAAATAATCAAGCCCTTGACTCAACACTAATCTTTATTATATAGCTCACGGACTCGATTACATAGAGGGATCATAAAGAAAAACTCAAAACTAGATCATGCCATAACATTTATTCTACTAGATCAAGATACTACTAATAGGATCGAACTAAGAAAAATGGTAAAGATAGAGATGTGATGATGATACGATACCGGGGCACCTCCCCCAAGCTTGGCAGCTGCCAAGGGGAGTGCCCATACCCATGTGATTATGTCTCCTTCTTCGGAGGTGATGATGACGGAGTTGTTGATGATGTAAATCGTGCTTTCAGCTTCTTTATATTGTAATTGAGGAGAGCAATTTCCTCCTTTAAATCATCGACCAACGATTCCAGCTTCAAGATCCTGTCACATAAATCTCCCTTGCTCTTCTGTCGAAAACGAGAAGGAATAGATCGGTTGTTAGATAGTTTAGCCCTCTTGGGAAGACTAGATTTCTTGAACTTCACGTGCATATCCCCAGGTTGAGGTAGAGGGATATCCTCCTCCTCCGAACTTGAATCATTGATCCTCATCAAATGAGCATCCTCCTCCTCATCCGTAGTTCAACCACAAGGAGATAGATCCCCATAGGTCTTTGGGTCAGCAACGAAGTGTGAGACATAGCTCTCTCCGTCGGAATCCTGAGATGACATCTTGCTCCAAACCTGGTACAGAAACAGCTCGAAACAGAAAATAGAGGATATTTGCGTGATACAGGAGTCAAAACCTTCGGGAGATTATATGATGAATTTTTACCGACCAAAATACGTATCATGCAAGAAAACGGAGTCCGGAGAGCACACGAGGTGCCCACGAGGCAGGGGGGCGTGCCCAGGGGGGTAGGGCGCGCCCTCCACCCTCGTGGATCCCTCGTGTCCTTCCCGGACTGCTTCTTATTTTTCTATTTTTCTAACTATTCCCAAACGGAGAAAAATTGCCTTTAGAACTGTTTTGGAGTCGGTTTACTTACCGTACCACATACCTATTCCTTTTCGGAGTCTGAAACCTTCTGGAAAGTGTCCCTTATGTATTCCTCCGGGGTTACGGTTTCAATAACATTGGTTTCAACATTTATAGGATTACCTGAGATATAATGTTTGATTCTTTGGTCGTTTACCACCTTCGGATTTGTGCCTTCGAAGTTGTTGATTTTTATGGCACCAGAACGATAGACCTCCTCGATAACGTATGGATCTTCCCATTTAGAGAGAAGTTTTCCTGCAAAAAATCTCAAACAAGAGTTGTATAGTAATACATAATCTCCTACATTAAACTCACGCTTTTGTATTCTTTTGTCATGCCATCTTTTAACCTTTTTCTTTAAACAACTTGGCATTCTCATAGGCTTGGGTTCTCCATTCATCAAGTGAGCCAATGTCAAATAACCTCTTCTCACCAGCAAGTTTGAAATCATAATTGAGCTCCTTAATAGCCCAATAAGCCTTATGTTCTAGCTCGAGAGGTAAGTGACATGCTTTTCCATAAACAATTTTATATGGAGACATACCCATAGGATTTTTATATGCAGTTCTATAGGCCCATAATGCATCATCAAGTTTCTTGGACCAATTCTTTCTAGATCTATTAACAGTCTTTTGCAAAACTAATTAGAGTTCTCTATTACTCAATTCTACTTGACCACTCCACTGTGGGTGATAACGGGATTCAATTCTACGATTAACCTCATACTTAGCAAGCATTTTACGGAAAGCACCATGAATAAAATGTGAACCACCATCAGTCATTAAATATCTAGGGACTCCAAACCTTGGAAAAGTCACTTCTTTAAGCATATTAATAGAGGTGTTATGATCAGCACTACTAGTTGGAATAGCTTCTACCCACTTAGTAACGTAATCAATAGCAACTAGAATATGTGTGTATCCATTAGAGGCAGGAAACGGTCCCATATAATCAAAGCCCCAAACATCGAATGGTTCAATAACAAGTGAATTATTCATAGGCATTTCTTGACGTCTACTAATATTACCTATTCTTTGACATTCATCACAAGACAAGACAAACTTACGGGCATCCTTGAAGAGAGTAGGCCAATAAAAACGGGATTGCAATACCTTATGTGCAGTTCTATCTCCAGCGTGGTGTCCTCCGTAAGCTTCGGAATGACACTTGCGTAGGATCTGTTCCTGTTTATGCTCAGGTACACAACGTCTAATAACACCATATACTCCTTTATAGTGATGTGGGTCATCCCAGAAGTAATGTCTTAAATCATAGAAAAACTTTTTCTTTTGCTGGTCTGTGAAATTAGGTGGTATAAATTTAGCAGCAATGTAATTAGCATAATCAGCATACCATGGAGCAGTACGAGAAGCATTTATGACATTTAATTGTTCATCAGGAAAGCTATCATCAATAGGTAGTGGGTCATCAAGAACATTTTCTAACCTAGACAAGTTGTCTGCAACGGGGTTCTCAGCTCCCTTTCTATCAATAATATGTAAATCAAATTCTTGTAGCAAGAGAACCCATCTAATAAGTCTAGGTTTAGCATCTTTCTTTTCCATAAGGTATTTAATAGCAGCATGATCCGTGTGAATAGTTACTTTCGAATCAACAATATATGGTTTGAACTTATCACAGGCAAATACAACTGCTAAGAATTCTTTTTCAGTAGTAGCATAATTTATCTAGGCATTGTCTAGAGTCTTACTAGCATATTGAATAACATTTAATTTCTTATCAACTCTTTGCCCTAAAACAGCACCTACAGCATAATCACTAGCATCACACATAATTTCAAAAGGTAAATTCCAATCAGGTGGCTGAACGATAGGTGCAGTGATCAATGCTTTCTTAAGTATTTCAAATGCTTCTACACAATCATCATCAAAGACAAAGGGTACATCTTTTTGTAATAAATTAGTGAGAGGCCAAGAAATTTTTGAGAAGTCCTTAATGAACCTCCTATAAAAACCGGCATGACCTAGGAAACTTCTTATACCTTTGATGTCCTTGGGACATGGCATCTTCTCAATAGCATCAACCTTGGCTTTATCAAATTCAATACCTCTTTCAGGAACTTTATGCCCCAAGACAATACCTTCATTAACCATAAAGTGGCACTTCTCCCAATTCAAGACAAGGTTAGTTTCTTCACATCTCTGCAAAACTCGATCAAGGTTGCTTAAGCAATCATCAAAAGAGGATCCATAGACGGAGAAATCATCCATGAAAACCTCACAAATCTTTTCACAAAAATCAGAGAATATAGCCATCATGCATCTTTGAAAGGTAGCAAAAGGCATACGTCTATAAGCAAAAGTACCGAAAGAGCAAGTAAAAGTGGTCTTTGATTGATCATCGGCTGACACAGGTATTTGCGAGAAACCAGAATAACCATCTAGAAAGCAAAAATGTGTATGTTTGGATAATCTTTCTAGCATTTGATCAATAAAAGGTAAGGGGTAATGATCCTTTTTAGTAGCTTTATTTAATTTGCGGAAATCAATTACCATCCTATAACCTATAATAATTCTTTGCGGAATCAATTCATCTTTATCATTAGGAACGACAGTAATACCTCCCTTCTTAGGGACACAATGGACAGGACTTACCCACTGACTATCAGCAACGGGGTAAATTATACCTGCCTCAAAGAGCTTTAGTATTTCCTTTCTTACCATTTCTTTCATCTTAGGATTCAGCCGTCGTTGGTGATGACGAAATGGTTTGGCATCTTTCTCCAAATTTATTTTGTGTTGACATAGAGTGGGACTAATGCCCTTAAGATCATCAAGAGTATATCCAATAGCAGCTCGGTGCTTCTTCAGAGTTTTTAATAATCTCTCTTCTTCATGCTCTGAAAGGTTAGCACTAATAATAACAGGATATATCTTCTTTTCATCGAGATAAGCATATTTAAGAGTATCAGGCAATGGTTTAAGCTCAAACACGGGATCACCCCTGGGTGGAGGAGGATCCCCTAGGATTTCAACAGGAAAATTGTGTTTCAGGATGGGTTCCTATTTAAAGAATACTTCATCTATTTCCCTTCTTTCATTCATAAACATATCATTTTCATGGTCTAGCAAATATTGTTCTAAAGGATCACTAGGAGGTACGGCAATAGAAGCAAGACCAATAATTTCATCTTTACTAGGCAATTCCTCTTCACGATGTTGTCTACGAAATTTAGAGAAATTAAACTCATGAGACATATCACCCAAACCAATAGTAAGAACATCCTTTTCGCAGTCTATCTTAGCATTAACAGTGTTTAAGAAGGGTCTACCAAATATAATGGGGCAAAAGCTATCTTGTGGGGAACCAAGAACAAGAAAATCAGCAGGATACTTAGTTTTCCCACACAAGTCTTCAACATCTCTATCAATTCCAATTGGTGATATAGTATCTCTATTAGCAAGTTTAATTGTGACATCAATATCTTCTATCTCAGCAGGTGCAATATCATGCATAATTTCTTTGTATAAGTCATGAGGTATAGCACTAGCACTAGAACCCATATCACACAAGCCATGATAACAATGATCTCCTATTTTAACAGAAATAACAGGCATGCCTACCATAGGTCTATGTTTATCTTTAGCACATGGTTTAGCAATTTTAGCAGTTTCATCACAGAAATAAATAACATGCCCATCAATATTATCAGCCAAGAGATCTTTAACTATTGCAATATTAGGATCAACTTTAACTTGCTCAGGAGGTGTATAGGTTCTAATATTGCTTTTACAAACCACAGTTGAAGCTTTAGGATGATCTTTCATCCTAACAGGAAAAGGTGGTTTCTCAACGTAAGCAGTAGGAACAAAAGGATCAGTATAGGTGATAGTCTTTTCTTCAAATTTAATAGGTGCAGCTACTTTTACTTCTATGGGAGGATGATATTTAAACCACTTCTCCTAAGGGAGATCAACATGAGTAGCAAAAGATTCACAGAAAGAAGCTACTATCTCAGAGTCAAGTCCATATTTAGTGCTAAATTTGCGGAAAACATCGGTATCCATAAAAGATTTAACACAATCAAACTTAGGTGTCATACCTAACTCCTTACCTTCGTCGAGGTCCCAATCTTCATAATTGCGTTTAATTCTTTCCGATAAATCCCATTTGAATTCAATAGTCTTCATCATAAAAGAGCCAGCACAAGAAGTATCGAGCATGGTGCGATTGTTATCAGAAAGCCGAGCATAAAAGTTTTGAATAATTATTTCTCTTGGGAGCTCATGATTGGGGCATGAATATAACATTGATTTAAGCCTCCCCCAAGCTTGAGCAATGCTTTCTCCTTCGCGAGGCCAAAAATTATAAATATAATTGCGATCACGATGAACAAGATGCATAGGATAAAACTTCTGATGAAATTCCAATTTCAATTGTTTGTAGTTCCATGATCCCATGTCATCACATAGCCTATACCATGTCAATGCATCTCCCTTCAAAGATAAAGGGAAGACCTTCTTTTTAATAACAACATCGGGCACACCTGCAAGCATAAATAATCCACAAACTTCATCCACATATATTAGGTGCTCATCAGGATGCATTGTTTCGTCTCCTGCAAAAGGATTAGCTAGCAGTTTTTCTATCATACCCGAAGGAATCTCAAAGTAGACATTTTCATTTTCTGTAGGTTCAGTAGGTTGAGGAGCAACTCTTTGCTCTACTGGTTGGGGTGAAGATACCCCGAACAAACCCCTCAGAGGATTACTTTCCATTGTAACAAGTGACAGTAAATTTCAGCACACTATATAAATTTTTCCTTACCAAATTCCACCTACCAAAGGCGCTTCACTCCCCGGCAACGGCGCCAGAAAAGAGTCTTGATGACCCACAAGTATAGGGGATCTATCGTAGTCCTTTCGATAAGTAAGAGTGTCGAACCCAACGAGGAGCAGGAGGAAATGATAAGCGGTTTTCAGTAAGGTATTCTCTGCAAGCACTGAAATTATAGGTAACAGATAGTTTTGTGATAGGGTAATTTGTAACGAGCAACAAGTAGCAAAAGTAAATAAAGTGCAGCAAGGTGGCCCAATCCTTTTTGTAGCAAAGGACAAGCCTGGACAAACTCTTATATAGAGAAAAGCGCTCCCGATGACACATGGGAATTATCGTCAAGCTAGTTTTCATCACGTTCATATGATTCACGTTCGGTACTTTGATAATTTGATATGTGGGTGGACCGGTGCTTGGGTGCTGTCCTTACTTGGACAAGCATCCCACTTATGATTAACCCCTATTGCAAGCATCCGCAACTACAAAAGAAGTATTAAGGTAAACCTAACCATAGCATGAAACATATGGATCCAAATCAGCCCCTTACGAAGCAACGCATAAACTAGGGTTTAAGCTTCTGTCACTCTAGAAACCCATCATCTACTTATTACTTCCCAATGCCTTCCTCTAGGCCCAAATAATGGTGAAGTGTCATGTAGTCAACGTTCAGATAACACCACTAGAGGAAAGACAACATACATCTCATCAAAATATCGAACGAATACCAAATTCGCATGACTACTAATAGCAAGACTTCTCCCATGTCCTCAGGAACAAACGTAACTACTCACATAGCATATTCATGTTCATAATCAGAGGAGTATTAATATGCATATAGGATCTGAACATATGATCTTCCACGAAATAAACCAACTAGCATCAACTACAAAGAGTAATCAACACTACTAGCAACCTACAGGTACCAATCCTAGGCTATGAGACTAGAATAGGATACAAGAGATGAACTAGGGTTTGAGCGGAGATGGTGCTGGTGAAGATGTTGATGGAGACTGCCCTCTCCCGATGAGAGGAGCGTTGGTGATGACGATGGCGATGATTTCCCCCTCCCGGAGGGAAGTGTCCCCGGTTGAACAGCTCTGCCGGAGCCCTAGATTGGTTCCGCCAAGGTTCCGCCTCGTGGCGGCGGAGTCTTGTCCCGAAAGCTTGCTTATGATTTTTCTTCGGACGAAAGACTTCATATAGCAGAAGATGGGCACCGGAGGGCCAACAGGGGGCCCACGAGGCAGGGGGCGCGCCCAGGGGGGTTGGGCGCGCCCCCCACCCTCGTGGCTAGGGTGTGGGCCCCCTCTGGTATTTCTTCCACCCAATATTTTTTATTATTTCCAAAAATGACTTTCGTTGAGTTTCAGGACTTTTGGAGTTGTGCAGAATAGGTCTCTAATATTTGCTCCTTTTCCAGCCCAGAATTCTAGCTGCCGGCATTCTCCCTCTTCATGTAAACCTTGTAAAATAAGAGAGAATAGGCATACGTATTGTGAGATAATGTGTAATAAGAGCCCATAATGCAATAAATATCAATATAAAAGCATGATGCAAAATGGACGTATCAACTCCCCCAAGCTTAGACCACATCTTGCAACGGGCGAAGGCCATGCGGGCACCTTCAATACAGCCAGAGCGCTTGACGACGTCCACTCGAGGACAGGCGTTCACCATCCGCCTCACGAGTCCGAAGTAGCTGCCAGGCATAGCTTCGGCTGGCCATAGCCAGATTATCAAATCCTTCATGGCTAGTTCGGCCACCCTATGCAGCTCCACCAGCTGTTTCAGCTGATCGGTGAAGGACACGGGAGGTTCTGGCGCCGCATATTGCGACCAGAATAGCCTTTCCGTCGAACCCCCTCCTTCAGCTCGATAGAACTCCACGGCGTCCGATACACTGCGTGGTAAATTCGCAAAAGCCCCTGGGGAACTCCGAACCCGGGTTAGTAAAAGGTACTACTTTGCCGCATACTTGCTTTGCATCTTAAAAGCCTTACCCGCCATGATCTTCTTGGCCTCCTGGATCTCCTGGAGGGCGGCCTGGGCCTCATTCCGTGCGGTCTCCGCACTTTGACGAGCCTTGGTGAGTTCGGCCCCTTGAGCCGATGCATCATGCTCCAAGGTCTCACATTTTTTCACCCCATCCTGAAGCTCCTGCTGGATTTCTTTGACCCGGGCCTTGAGCTTCCTACGGGCGGCTTGCTGCTGGACAGCCTTCTCCTCGGCCTCGCCCAGGGCCTTACTCAGGGCCTCGACCTCGGTCGCGGCTCCTACACATATTACGGCACTACAGTCAATAGACAACGCCTACGCTTTCCGAACACACAGCAAGTCGTTACTCACCTTGCTTCTCCTGGAGCCGAACCTTAACCTCGCCGAGCTCGTTCTCGGTCCGCTCCAGCCTCTGCCTCAATTCAGAGACTTTGGCAGCATGCGTGGTTGCGGCCAACAACAACGCCTGCTTATGCATACATATTACATTAGTCTCCTACAATAGAAGATTGATCCTCTGTCCGGTTCTTTTTGCCGAACACCGGACAGTGTCTCAAGGGCTACTGACAACATGGGGTTTTTCTCTTTCTATGTCACTTACTTCGAAACCTGTTAACAGGTTGCTGCAAGCTTCGTTCAGTCCACTCTTGGCAGACTGAACCTTCTCGATCACCGCACCCATAAGGACACGGTGCTCGTCAATAACGGAGGTGCCTCGCAGCGCCTCCATCAGGTTATCCGGCGTCCCTGGATGGACAGGGGCCACCGGTGGAACCGGCGCCCCCCTCCTTCAAAGGGGGTTGCTCGCCCGACTCCGGAGCCATCTGGTCTCCGGAATCGTATTCGGCTGAGGACCGAACTGGATGCGGCCCTCTTTGCCAATCTCCATGGGGATCGGCTCTCCTGCGTGTTTGGTGGTGGAGGTCTTGCCTTGTGGCGCCTCCCGGACAGCATCCTGGGCTCCTCCCCGGTTCGGAGCAGTCCTCCGGGACAACACTTCGGTGTCGTCCCTGGCCCCGGGGGAATAAGCCGGCGGTGGCGACATGCTCGCCATCTCCGACGGAGCCAACGAACCTCTAGATGAGGATCGCTGGATAAGGTCGTGGGCCGGACTTTGATACTGTAGTTAACCATGTCAAGATAATAAAGAGAAAGGGCCGGATGTGCGCACGAGTGAGCCTTGTCACTTACGATGCGGCCTGGGGCTTTCCGCGGGGGCGTCGTTCCGGACTGCTGTCAATGTCCCACGAGGTGTTGACCGCTGGGACGCCCTTACCCTTCTTGGGCGTTTCCACCTCCAGATGCGCTGAAGCCGCCCTCTTTTTCTTCTTCTCCTCGGGGGGAGGGTTGTTTTCCTCCTCCTCCTCTTCCTCGTCATTGTCCTCGGGGACAGAGGAATGGGCTTCGTCGTCTTCGGACGTCACGTCCGAAGTGCCCTTGCGACGGGGGCCACTCTTGGCCCCCTTGGCCTTCTTCTTGGCCTTCTTCTCCGGCGCCTTATACGGCGCCGACACCAGCATCTTCGCTAGACGTGGGATGACTGGTTTTTCAGGAAGCGGAGTCGGACACTGGATCTGCTTCGCCCTCTCCATCCAGTCCTGAAAAAAGCAATAATAAAACCTCACACGGCATCCTCGAAACAGTTAAGTTGGGGGTACATCAAAAATAGCATACCTCGCTGGCGGGGTGTTTACAATCGTGACCACGGTCTGAATCCATGGCCGGTGGCTTCTCTTTGCCCTTAAAAAGAAACTTCCAGGCGCCTTTGTGAGTAGTCTTGAAGAGCCTTATCAAGGTCTGGTGCTTCTTCGAATTGAACTCCCATAGAGGGCGGCTTCGGCGCTGGCATGGAAGATTCCGGTGAACCAGCATCACGTGGATTACGTCAACAAGCTTGACATTCTTGGTCAGCATGCTTTGAACACGCGTCTACAGCGCTATCAACTCGTGAGGTGAACACCAGTCCGGACTCTTCTCGACCCAGGAGGTGAGTCGCATGGGAGCGCCGGAGCGGAATTCGGCAGCGGCGGACCAGGTGGTGCCGCGAGGTTCTGTGATGTAGAACCACTGCTTCTACCACTCCTTTACTGTCTCCACAAAAGTGCATTTGGGCCAGGAGACGTTGGATAGCTTGCTCACCATGGCTCCCCCGCACTCCGCGTGCTGCCATCCACCACCTTCGGCTTCACGTCGAAGACTTTGAGCCACAGCCCGAAGTGGGGTTGGATGCGGAGGAAGGCCTCACACACGATGATAAACGCTGAGATGTTGAGGAAGGAATTCGGGGACAGATCATGGAAATCCATCCTGTAATAATACATCAGCCCACGGACGAACGGGTGGAGTGGAAATCCTAGCCCGCGGAAGAAATGGGGGATGAATACTACCCTCTCGGTGGGCTTCAGCGTGGGGACGACTTGTCCCTCGGCCGGTAGATGGTGGGAGATCTCCTTCGCCAAATATTCGGCCGCCCGAAGCTCAGTAATGTCCTCCTCCTTAACGGAGGAGACCATCCACTTGCCCTGACCACCGGATCTAGACATGGTTGCTTGAGTGGAAAGGAGATGAGAACTTGGGCGCTGGAGCTCAAGATTGGAAAGGCGGAGACAGAGAGAGAGCGTGAGAAGAGGAAGAGGGAATCCTTATCCCCTTATAAAGACAACAAATATTAAGCGCCTCCTCACTCGCCTTAAGATTCACCTACTCCCAAGGGCTGTATAAATGGCCCGGTTGGGTTACCCATGCCCGCATTGATGAGAATCCCGCAATAAGGGGACACGATCTCTGCTTCGACAGGACGTGCCAATTACAACCGCGTCTCGAAACATGGGATGGCAGATGAAAAACGGTTCGAAATTATGACCGGACAGACGTGATGTCCTGTTATAAAAAAGTTGTCGACAGATTAGATTCGTGCAAATATTATATTCTCTCCGCGGTTCTGTGTGGTATGCGTTACAGGTCCGGATACAATCATCGCATCCGAAGATTATCTTGGAGTTCGGAAAAAGGGGAACCCGCCTTGCAATGCCGAAGACAATCTGCGCGCCGGACTCCTCGTCATTGAAGCCAGGTTCAGGGGCTACTGAGGGAGTCCTGGACTAAGGGGTCCTCAGGCGTCCGGCCTGTTATTCATTGGGCCGGACTGATGGGCTGTGAAGATATGAAGGCCGAAGACTATACCCGTGTCCGGATTGGACTCTCCTTGGCGCAAGGCAAGCTAGGCTACCAATTATGAAGATTCCTTCTTATGTAACCGACCCCATGTAACCCTAGATCTCTCCGGTGTCTATATAAACCGGAGAGCGTAGTCTGGATAGACATATACACACTACCATTCATACAGGCTAGGCTTCTAGGGTTTAGCTATTACGATCTCGTGGTAGATCAAATCTTGTAACCCCCCGTCTCCTGTTACCATCGTTCCTTGACGCATAGTTCGGGACCCCCTACCCGAGATCCGCCGGTTTTGACACCGACAAGGGTCGAGGAACGCCGAGGGGTCGAGGGTCGCCGAGGGTTCGAGGGTCGAGGATCGCCGAGGGGTCGAGAGGTTGCCTAGTGTCAAAGTATTGAAGAAATCCATGGCTTCATCATTAGCCGGAAGTAACCAGGGCATGATGGTACAAAGTTGTGCAAACTTGTTCTGGAATGGACTCCCGGATAGGATAATTCGCCCTTTTGTATGAATTTCAGCAAAGGCCTTCCAAATAGCGATATTCGGAAGGCTCTTGCTGAACTTTGTACGAAAAAGCGAATGTTCTTATCTGGGACTCCATTCCAGAACAACTTTGCAGAACTTCGTACCATCATGCGCCTGTTACTTTCGCCTAATGATGAAGACATGGTTTTGTTGAATCCTTTGACACTAGACAAACGTGACATGAGGGGGTCGAGGGTCGGGAAATAGGGTAGAGGGTCGTGGATCGTCCGAGCGGTCGAGGGTCGAGGATCGCCGAGCGGTCGAGAGGTTGCCTAGCTAGTGTCAAAGTATTGAAGAAATCCATGGCTTCATCATTAGCCGGAACTAACTGGGGCATGATGGTATGAAGTTGTGCAAAGTTATTCTGGAACGGAGTCCCAGATAGGATAATTCGCCTTTTTGTACGAACTTCAGCAAAGGCCTTCCAAATAGCGATATTCGGAAGGCTCTTGCTGAACTTTGTACGAAAAAGCGAATGTTCCTATCTGGGACTCCGTTCCAGAACAACTTTGCATAACTTCGTACCATCATGCGCCTGTTACTTTCGCCTAAATGATGAAGACATGGTTTTGTTGAATCCTTTGACACTAGACAAATGTGACATGACGGGGTCGAGGGTCGGGAAATAGGGTACGTAGAGGGTCGTGGATCGCTGAGCGGTCGAGGGTCGAGGGTCTGGCAATGTGCACAAGTTGATTGATACGTCTCCAACATATCTATAATTTATGAAGTATTCCATGCTATTATATTATATGCTTTGGATGTTTAATGGGCTTTATTATGCACTTTTATATTATTTTTGGGACTAACCTATTAACCGGAGGCCCAGCCCAAATTGTTGTTTTCTTGCCTATTTCAGTGTTTCGAAGAAAAGGAATATCAAACGGAGTCCAAACGAAATGAAACCTTCGGGAGAGTTATTTTTGGAACAGAAGCAATCCAGGAGATTTGGAGTAGACGTCAGGGAAGCTTCGAGGAAGCCACGAGGCAGGGAAGCGCGACCTATCCCCACGGGCACGCCCCCCACCCTCGTGGTCCCCTCGTGGCTCTCGTGACCGACTTCTTTCGCCTATATATATCCATATACCCTAAAAACATCGGGTAGCAGAATAGATCGAGAGTTCCGCCGCCGCAAGCCTCTGTAGCCACCGAAAACCAATCTAGACCCGTTCCGGCACCCTGCCGATGGGGGAAATCCTTCCCCCGTGGCCATCTTCATCATCCCGGTGCTCTCCATGACGAGGAGGGAGTAGTTCACCCTCGAGGCTGAGGGTATGTACAAGTAGCTAGGTGTTTGATCTCTCTCTCCCGTGTTCTTGATTTGGCATGATCTTGATGTACCGCGAGCTTTTGCTATTATAGTTGGATCTTATGATGTTTCTCCCCCTCTACTCTCTTGTAATGGATTGAGTTTTCCCTTTGAAGTTATCTTATCGGATTGAGTCTTTAAGGATTTGAGAACACTTGATGTTAGTCTTGCATGTGCTTATCTGTGGTGACAATGGGATATCACGTGATCCACTTGATGTATGTTTTGGTGATCAACTTGTGAGTTCCGTGAACTTATGCATAGGGGTTGGCACACGTTTTCGTCTTGAATCTCCCGTAGAAACTTTGGGCCACTCTTTGAAGTTCTTTGTGTGGATTGAATAGATGCATCTGAGATTGTGTGATGCATATCTTATACTCATACCCACGGATACTTGAGGTGGCATGGGAGTATCTAGGTGATATTAGGGTTTTGGTTGATTTGTGTCTTAAGGTGTTATTCTAGTATGAACTCTATGACAGATCGAACGGAAAGAATAGCTTCGTGTTATTTTACTATGGACTCTTGAATAGTTCGATCAGAAATAATAACTTTGAGGTGGTTTCGTACCCTACCATAATCTCTTCGTTTGTTCTCCGCTATTAGTGACTTTGGAGTGACTCTTTGTTGCATATTGAGGGATAGTTATATGATCCAATTATGTTATTATTGTTGAGAGAACTTGCACTAGTGAAAGTATGAACCCTAGGCCTTGTTTCCTAGCATTGAAATACCGTGTACACTCACTTTTATCATTAGTTACCTTGCTGTTATTATATTTTCAGATTACAAATACTCATATCTATCATCCATATTGCACTTGTATCACCATCTCTTCGCCGAACTAGTGCACCTATACAATTTACCATTGTATTGGGTGTATTGGGGACACAAGAGACTCTTTGTTATTTGGTTGTAGGGTTGCTTGAGAGAGACCATCTTCATCCTACGCCTCCCATGGATTGATAAACCTTAGGTCATCCACTTGAGGGAAATTTGCTACTGTCCTACAAACCTCTGCACTTGGAGGCCCAACAACGTCTACAAGAAGAAGGTTGTGTAGTAGACATCATTGACCCAAACCCTAGAAGCGCTGCCGAGGCCACCCAAATTTACCAAGTTAAAAGAGCGTTGTCGTCGAGGCCACCCCGAACCCTTGAAGCGTTGCCGAGGCCACCCCAAACCCTAAAGAAGCGTCGAGGACACTAATATGATTCCTTGTTGTGATTAGCTAGCTAGGTCTACGTTTGCCACTATTATATCCATCTGTCATGTTTGTATAATAATTGCCATGTTGTAATATTTGCCGAAACTATGGAGCACGGCCGAGACGAGGAAGCAGAACAGGTGTTGGGGGACATAATCGTAGTCGGAGGTGATGTCATGTCGTATATCAACGAAACCGGTGGTCTGGAAGGAGAGGGTGAAGCAGGCTACGGTTATCGAACAATGGAGGAGGAAGGACATGATTATGATGGCTTCGGTGACCGAATGCCGGTGCAAGAAGGAGACCGTGATGACGGCTCCGGTGACCGAACAGAGTCCGGCCAGGTATATATATTAATTAAGCCTGTGCGGACTAGCTAATTGATGCATTCATTGTTTTAGTATGTACACATATTAACTCTCGTCTTTCTTCTTTTCTCTAGCCCTCCGGATCGATCACAACTTCGGTAAAGAGACGAGGCCCGAAGAAAAAGGTGCGCTCGGATGAAAGTTTCACGATCACAGCAATCACGCGCGATGGCCAACCGATTGAACCCATCCGGACCAAGGAAGCATTTTCTGATCAGTGCAGGGTTCTTGTTAGGGACATGATCCCGATCAGCATCCACCAATGGTATAAGCCTAAGAACGAAGACCCTTAGGTGTCTTATGTCAACGATAGGCAGAAACATGATCTTTGGGCCGCGCTGAAGGAAAATTTCACCCTACCGCCAGAGGAGGATCCGGAGAAGCTAGTTAAAGAGCCATTGATCAAGTCTCATGCTCTTAAGAAGATGGCAGATCTATTCAGGAGGTGGAAGAATGAGCTGAAAACAAAGATTGTCGACAAAGAAAAGACACCAGAATTCACCGGCCGGTATGAGAAGATCAGAGATCACTGGGACGCATTTGTGGCCTGCTGAAGATAAATTCTGCGATGAAGGAGCATCACCATCGCACGGGGTCAGGTGGCTACCTCAAAGCCCGGTCGTTGTGGGCCCAGGCTGAGAATGACCTGCTTGATAAAGGGGTCTAACCAGAGACATTGAACTGGCCAGACCGTTCAAGGACTTGGTTCTTCGGGGTTGGCGGAACCTTGGACCCTATAACAGGGAAGTGCATTTCGACAAACGAGCAACTACGAATACCCATCACGAAGCTTCAAGACTATATCGCCGCAGCGCAGGAAGGGACGTTCGTTCCAGACAGAGAGAATGACGAGCTCACAATGGCCCTCGGGAATCCTGAGCACCCTGGACGGACACGAGGCACGCCAGGCTCCGTTTCGTGGAAGGCTGGGTTTCCGGACGTAGGCGCTTACAAATGCCAGGAGAGGAGGAGGAAAGTGCAGCATACCCAACTGCAGAAGCTGCACGCAAGGGTACAAGCGCTAGAGGAACGAGAAGCAGTTCACAGCAAGCGACCTGCCGAAGCTACCCCGCCATCTCAGCGGAGAAGCAGCGTGGCTTCCACGGAGCTGCTTCAGCTGGAGCGTGTCTTCATGGCTCCTGCTAGCTACCCCGTGGATGCTATCACGGAGTCTCAACATTGCCACCTTATGACGCAATGTCAGAACTTCAAAGTCAAGGCGTCTGTCAGCTCTCTTCGACCTCCTGAACCCGGCGCAACTTTTCACTGCCGTCCAATTCCAGAAGGATATGGTAGGGTGACGGTGGACGAAATAACGGAGGGATTTGAGGATCTCGAGCTTGACCACCCTACCGGTGAAGGGGAGACTCGACTGGGTTCTGCTCCGAAGACTCCATGCCTATGGCGGAAGGAGCTCATCAACCATCGGAACTGGACGCCTCCGCCTCCTGCTCCTCCTCCGGCGAGTCAGGGCACTCCGCCTCCTCCTCCGGCGAGTGATCAGGGCACTCCGCCTCCTTCTCCGGCGCGTGGCGACACTCCGCCTCCTTCTTCGCTGATACGTCTCCAATGTATCTATAATTTTTTGTTGTTCCATGCTATTATATTATCCATCTAGGATGTTTTATATGCTATTTTATATGATTTTTGGGACTAACCTATTAACCTAGAGCCCAGTGCCAGTTTCTTTTTTTTCCATGTTTTTGAGTATCGCAGAAAAGGAAAACCAAACGGAGTCCAATTGACCTAAAATTTGACGGAGATTATTTTTGGACGAGAAGACGCCCACGGAGTATCGGAGATGGGCCAGAAGAGTCCGGAGGCACCCACGAGGGTGGGGGCGCGCCCTACCCCCTGGGCGCGCCCGCCTACATCGTGGCCACCTCGGAGACCCCCCTGACTTGTTCCCGACGCCAAAACCTCTTATATATACCCAAACTTCCAGAACATAACCTAGATTGGGAGTTCCGCCGCCGCAAGCCTCTGTAGCCACCAAAAACCAATCGGGACCCTGTTCCGGCACCCTGTCGGAGGGGGGATCCCTCACCGGTGGCCATATTCATCATCCCGGCGCTCTCCATGACGAGGAGGGAGTAGTTCACCCTCGGGGCTGAGGGTATGTACCAGTAGCTATGTGTTTGATCTCTCTCTCTCTCTCTTTCTCATGTTCTTGATTTGGCACGATCTTGATGTATCGCGAGCTTTGCTATTATAGTTGATCTTATGATGTTTCTCCCCTTCTACTCTCTTGTGATGGATTGAGTTTTCCCTTTGAAGTTATCTTATCGGGTTGAGTCTTTAAGGATTTGAGAACACTTGATGTATGTCTTGCGTGGGTTATTTTATTGATCCACTTGATGTATGTTTTGGTGATCAACTTGCGGGTTCTGTGGCCTTGGGAATCTATGCATAGGGGTTGGCACACGTTTTCGTCTTGATTCTCCGGTAGAAACTTTGGGGCACTCTTTGAAGTACTTTGTGTTGGTTTGAATAGATGAATCTGATATTGTGTGATGCATATCGTATAATCATACCCACGGATACTTGAGGTGACATTGGAGTATGTAGGTGACATTAGGGTTTTAGTTGATTTGTGTCTTAAGGTGTTATTCTAGTACGAACTCTAGGATAGATCAAATGGAAAGAATAGCTTCATGTTATTTTACTACGGACTCTTGAATAGATTGATCAGAAAGGATAACTTTGAGGTGGTTTCATACCCTACAATAATCTCTTCGTTTGTTCTCCGCTATTACTGACTTTGGAGTGACTCTTTGTTGCATGTTGAGGGATAGTTATATGATCCAATTATGTTATTATTGTTGAGAGAACTTGCACTAGTGAAAGTATGAACCCTGGGCCTTGTTTCCTAGCATTGCAATACTGTTTACGCTCACTTTTACTACTTGCTACCTTGCTGTTTTTATATTTTCAGATTACAAAAACCTATATCTACCATCCATATTGCACTTGTATCACCATCTCTTCGCCGAACTAGTGCACCTATACAATTTACCATTGTATTGGGTGTTTTGGGGACACAAGAGACTCTTTATTATTTGGTTGCAGGGTTGTTTGAGAGAGACCATCTTCATCCTACGCCTCCCATCGAATTATAAACCTTAGGTCATCCACTTGAGGGAAATTTGCAACTGTCCTACAAACCTCTGCACTTGGAGGCCCAACAACGTCTACAAGAAAAAGATTGCGTAGTAGACATCAAGATGTTTCTGGCGCCGTTGCCGGGGAGGTGAGTGCTTGAAGGTATATCTTTAGATCTTGCAATCGAATCTTTTAGTTTCTTGTTTTATCACTAGTTTAGTTTATAAAAGAAAACTACAGAAAAATGGAATTGAGGGTACCTCATATGCTTCATCTTTTTAATATCTTTCATGAAAATAAGGATTCCGATAATTGTGCCAAAATGTTAGAAGAAGAATACATTAGAATGTTTGGCACTAAATATTTGAATGATGAGCATGACTGCAATGTTGTTAGTATGAACTCTTTGAATATCCATAGTACTAATGATGATTGCACTAATCATGATGAAAATGTCTCTTATAAGCAAGTCAATTTTTGTGGAGTGCATAGAGTTTGCGAGTACACACCAAATAGGGAAGATAGATTGCAAGAGGCATAAGTATTTAGAAACTAAATGGTTGCAAGAAAGGCTAGATGATTGTGCTGAAAGATTCAATATTTATCGCCATCCTTGTGAACTTTGCAATGAACATGGTCATTTAAAGCTCCAATGCTATTTGTTTCATGATCAAATCATGTCCAAAAATTGATATAACTTGATTACCCTTGAGCATCATAAAGAGCTTAGTCTTCTTTTGGGGTATGAAGAAATGAAACGTATAACTGAGGGTATTCCAGGATTTAATCTTGATAGATTTCTTGATTTTGATCTAGAAGAAATTTTTATGTATTGTACGGTGAATTGCATTGAAAATCCTTATATTGCCAATTACATAAAGACAAGAAAACAAATAGAAGATGAAGAGAATACTAATGAAAGGGAAGATACTTCCCAATATCTTCCTATTATTTCTTATGATGAATCAGGTAACGAGGAGGAGCCTTCTATTCAACCAATCTCATTAATAAGGAGCTCCAAAAAGAGGATTAAACCCACACATAATGTGAAGAAGAAAAAGAGAAGATGGAGAAGCAAAGGTGAAAAGGTATCCCTCCCAAATGATGTTGCTCCTATTACTCATTATGATGATGATAATTGCTATACTATTGGTGCTATCCATACTATTAATGATGAGAGTGATTACGTTTATGATATGAAAAGGCCCAAGCTTGGGGATGCTATGTTTGATGAGACTGACATGTTTGAGAATTTATTTGCTGCAATTAATGTTTGTCCCAAGCTTTGGGATGCTATGTCTAATGAATATGATATTTTTAGCCTCCCAAGTTTTGATATGCAAATTTGTTATGATGATAGCATGCCTCCTACTTATGATGATTATACTGATGAAAGTGGGTTTGGAAGAGTGTCAACTTTAGGAAGTAATGATGCCACTATTTTGGAGGATGTTGAATCTTATTGTGATAATTATGAAAGTGGATTTGGAGAGATCGGGACTTTATTTAGTAATGATTCCACAATCTTGGAAGTGGTTTCAATTGATTATGATGAGAACAAAGTTGCTACTTATGATGATTCTTGTGATGACACTTATGCTATAAAAAGTAGTGATGATTATATTTATAAAACTTGTCATGATTATGATTACCCTTTTTCTGAACATTGCTCTTTTAATATGGAAACAATTTATAGTATTCAAGTTTCTTATGATACTCCCACTATTCCGAATGAGGAGAATTTTTCTTATGTGGAGAGTAGTAAATTTTCTATGCTTGTGGATCATAAAAAGAATGCTTTATGTGATGGTTATATTGTTGAATTCATTCACGATGCTACTGAAAATTATTATGAGGGAGGAACATATGCTTGTAGGAATTGCAATAATATCAAGTTTCCTCTCTGTGTTGAAAATCTTGAGGTTATGCTTGTTTTGCCTTCCTATGCTAGTTGATTATTGTTCCCATAAGTTGTTTGCTCGCAAAATCCCTATGCATAGGAAGTGGGTTAGACTTAAATATGCTAGTCAAATTCTTCATGATGCTCTCTTTATGTTTCAATTCTTATCTTTTATGTGAGCATCATTGAAATCATCATGCCTAGCTAGGGGCGTTAAACGTTAACGCTTGTTGGGAGGCAACCCAATTTTATTTTTGTTCCTGTTTAGTAATAAATAATTCATCTCGCCTCTGTTTAGATGTGGTTTTATGTTTTAATGAGTGTTTGTGCCAACTAGAACCTTTGGGAAGACTTGGGTGAAGTCTTTGTGATCTTGCTGTAAAAAACATAAACTTTAGCGCTCACGAGATTAGCTGCCATTTTTTACTGGAGAGTGATTTTAGGTTGATTATTTTTGCAGATGATTATCAGCCAAATTCCTCAGGACCACTAATTTATTTCAGAATTTTTGGAGTTCCAGAAATATACGTTTGATACAGATTACTACAGACTGTTCTGTTTTTGACAGATTCTGTTTTCTATGTGTTGTTTGCTTATTTTGACGAATATATGAGTAGTATCGGAGGGTATGAACCATAGAGAAGTTGGAATACAGTAGATAATACACCAATATGAATTTAGAATGACTTCACAACAGTACTTAAGTGGTGGTTTTATTTTCTTATACTAACGGAGCTGACGAGTTTTCTGTTGAGTTTTGTGTTGTGTAGTTTTCAAGTTTTGGGTAAAGATTCGATGGACTATGGAATAAGGAGTGGCAAGAGCCTAAGCTTGGGGGTCCCAAGGCACCCCAAGGTAATATTCAAGGACAACCAAGAGCCTAAGCTTGGGGATGCCCCGGATGGCATCCCCTCTTTCGTCTTCGTTCATCGGTAACTTTACTTGGAGCTATATTTTTATTCACCAGATGCTATGTGTTTTGCTTGGAGCGTCATTTTGCTTTATTTTGTTTTGCTTGTTGTTTGAATAATTTACCAAGATATGAAATTCATAAATGTTAGAGAGTCTTCACGTAGTTGTATAATTATTCGACTACTCATTGATCTTCACTTGTATCTTTCGGAGTAGTTTGTCATTTTCTCTAGTGCTTCACTTATATCCTTTTAGAGCACGACGGTGGTTTTATTTTGTAGAAATAGATGAACTCTCATGCTTCACTTATATTATTTTGAGAGTCCTAAACAGCATGGTAATTTTATTTGTTATGAAACTAGTCTTAATATGATAGGCATTCAAGATGGGTATAATAAAAACTTTCATATAGAGTGCATTGAATACTATGAGAAGTTTGATACCTGATGATTGTTTTGAGATATGTAGATGGTAATATTAGAGTTGTGCGAGTTGAGTAATTGTGAATTTGAGAAATACTTGTGTTGAAGTTTGCAAGTACCATAGTATGCACGTATGGTAAACGTTGTGTGACAAATTTGAAACATGAGGTGTTCCTTGATTGTCATCCTTATGAGTGGCGGTCGGGGACGAGCGATGGTCTTTTCCTACCAATCTATCCCCCTAGGAGCATGCGCGTAATGCTTGGTTTTTGATGACTCGTAGATTTTTGCAATAAGGAATGTAGTTTTGACATCCATTTGCCAGATTTCACAAAATGTGGTAATTTCTAACATGATTCGGACAGAGTTAAGCATCGCTACGAGTGAGAAAATCTCATCGTAATCAACACCTTGAACTTGTCGAAAACTATTTTTCGCCAATTCGAGCTTTGTAGATAGTAACACAACTATCAGCGTCCATCTTCCTCTTGAAGATTCATTTATTCTCAATGGCTTGCCGATCATCGCGCAAGTCAACCAAAGTCCACACTTTGTTCTTCATACATGAATCCCATCTCAGATTTCATGGCCTCAAGCCATTTTGCGGAATCTGGGCTCATCATCGCTTCCTCATAGTTCGTAGGTTCGTCATGATCTAGTAACATGACTTGCAAAACAGGATTACCGTACCACTCTGGTGCGGACCGTACTCTGGTGGACCTACGAGGTTCAGTAGTAACTTGATCTGAAGTTTCATGGTCATCATCATTAGCTTCCTCACTAATTGGTGTAGGAATCACTGGAACTGCTTTTTGTGATAAACTACTTTCCAATTCGGGAGAAGGTACAATTACCTCATCAAGTTCTACATTCTTCCAACTCACTTCTTTCCAGAGAAACTCCTTCTCTAGAAAAGATCTTGCCTTTGGATCTGTAATAGAAGGTGCACCCAACAGTTTCTTTTGGGTATCCTATAAAGACACACTTCCCCGATTTGGGTTCGAGCTTATCAGGTTGCTTTTTCACATAAGCATCGCAACCTCAAACTTTAAGAAACAACAGCTTAGGTTTCTTGCTAAACCACGGTTCATACGTTGTCGTCTCAAGGGATTTTTAGACGGTGCCCTATTTAACGTGAATGCAGCTGTCTCTAATGCATAACCCCAAAACGATGGTGGTAAATTGGTAAGAGACATCATAGATCGCACCATATCTAATAAAGTACGGTTACGACGTTCAAACACACCATTACGTTGTGGTGTTCCAAGTGGCGTGAGTTGCGAAACTATTCAACATTGTTTCAAATGAAGGCCAAACTCGTAACTCAAATATTCGCCTCCGCGATCAGATCGTAGAAACTTTATTTTCTTGTTACGATGATTCTCAACTTCACTCTGAAATTCTTTGAACTTTTCAAATGTTTCAGACTTGTGTTTCATTAAGTAGATATACCCATATCTGCTCAAATCATCTGTGAAGGTCAGAAAATAACGATACCCGCCGCGAGCCTCAACACTCATCGGACCGCATACATCTATATGTATTATTTCCAATAAGTCAGTGGCTCGCTCCATTGTTCTGGAGAACGGAGTCTTAGTCATCTTGCCCATGAGGCATGGTTCGCAAGCATCAAGTGATTCATAATCAAGTGATTCCAAAAGCCCACCAGCATGGATTTTCTTCATGCGCTTTACACCAATATGACCTAAACGGCAGTGCCACAAATATGTTGCACTATGATTATCAACTTTGCATCTTTTGGCATCAATATTATGAATATGTGTATCACCATGATCGAGATTCAATAAACCATTCACCTTGGGTGTATGACCACAGAAGGTTTTATTCATATAAACAGAATAGCAATTATTCTTTGACTTAAATGAATAACCGTATTGCAATAAACATGATCCAATCATATTATGCTCAACGCAAGCACCAAATAACATTTGTTTTAGGTTCAATACTAATCCCGAAGGTAAAGGGAGTGTGCGATGGTGATCTTATCAACCTTGGAATCACTTTCAACAGACATCTTCACCTTGCCCTCAACTAGTCTTTGTTCATTTTGTAACTCCTGTTTCGAGTTACTAATCATACCAACTAAATTAGTATCAAATACCCAGGGGCTACTATGAACACTAATTAAGTACACATCAATAACATGTATATCATATATACTTTTCTTCACATTGCCATCCTTCTTATCTGCCAAACACTTGGGGCAGTTCCGCTTCCAGTGATCATTTCCTTAGAAGTAGAAGCACTAAGTTTCAGGCTTGGGTCTAGCTTTTGGCTTCTTCATGGGAGTGGAAATTTGCTTGCCATTCTTCTTGAAGTTCCCTTTCTTTCCCTTGCCCTTTTACCTGAAACTAGTGGTATTGTCAACCATCAACACTTGATGCTTTTCTTGATTTCTGCCTTCGCCGATTTCAGCATCGCGAAGTGCTCGGGGAATCATTTTCGTCATCCCTTGCATATTATACTTCATCACGAGGTTCCAGTAACTTGGTGATAGTGACTAGAGAACTCTGTCAATCACTATTTTATCTGGAAGATTAACTCCCACTTGATTCAAGCGATTGTAGTACTCAGACAATCTGAGCACATGCTCACTGGTTGAGCTATCCTCCTCCATCTAGTAGGCAAAGTACTTGTCAGAGGTCTCATACCTCTCGACTCGGGCATGAGTCTGAAATACCAATTTCAGCTCTTGGAACATCTTATATGCTCCGTGGCGTTCAAAACGTTTTGATGTCCCGGTTCTAAGCCGTAAAGCATGGTGCGCTAAACTATCAAGTAGTTATCATACCGAGCTTGCCAAACGTTCATATCGTCTGCATTTGCTCCTACAATAGGTCCGTCACCTAGCGGTGCATCGAGGACATAAATCTTCTATGCAGCAATGAGGATAATCCTCATATCACGGACTCTGCATCATTTGCTACAATTATCTTTCAACAGAGTTCTTATCTAGGAACATATCAAAAATAAACAGGGAGCTACATCGTGAGCTATTGATCTACAACATAGTTATGCAAATACTATCAGGACTAAGTTCATGATAAATTAAAGTTCAATTAATCATATTACTTAAAAACTCCCACTTAGATAGACATCCCTCTAATCATCTAAGTGATCACGTGATCCATATCAACTAAACCATGTCTGATCATCACGTGAGATGGAGTAGCTTTCAACGGTGAACATCACTTTGTTGATCATATCTACTATATGATTCATGTTCGACCTTTCGGTCTCAGTGTTCCGAGGCCATATCTACATATGCTAGGCTCGTCAAGTTTAACCCGAGTATTCTGCATGTGGAAAACTGGCTTGCACCTGTTGTATGTGAATGTAGAGCTTATCACACCCGATCATCACGTGGTGTCTCAACACGAAGAACTGCCGCAACGGTGCATACTTAGGGAGAACACTTATACCTTGAAATTTTAATAAGGGAACATCTCATAATGCTACCGTCGTACTAAGCAAAATAAGATGCATAAAATATAAACATCATATGCAATCAAAATATGTGACATGATATGGCCATCATCATCTTGTGCCTTTGATCTCCATCTCCAAAGTACCGTCATGATCTCCATCGTCACCGGCATGACACCATGATCTCCATCATCTTGATCTTTATCAACGTGTCGTCACATGGTCGTCTCACCAACTATTGCTTTTGCAACTATTGCTATTGCATAGCGATAAAGTAAAGCAATTATATGGCGCTTGCATCTTATGAAATAAATAGACAACCATAAGGCTCCTGCCAGTTGCCGATAACTTTAACAAAACATGATCATCTCATACAACAATTTATATCTCATCACATCTTGACCATATCACATCACAACAAGCCCTGCAAAAACAAGTTAGACGTCCTCTACTTTGTTGTTGCAAGTTTTACGTGGCTGCTACGGGCTTAGCAAGAACCGTTCTTACCTACGCATCAAAACCACAGTGATTTTTTATCAAGTGTGTTGTTTTAACCTTCAACAAGGACCGAGCGTAGTCACACTCGATTCAACTAAAGTTGGAGAAACAGACACCCACTAGCCACATGTGTGCGAAGCACGGCGGTAGAACCAGTCTCATGAACGCGGTCATGTAATGTCGGCCTGGGCCGCTTCATCCAACAATACCGCCGAATCAAAATATGACATGCTGGTAAGCAGTATGACTATTATCGCCCACAACTCTTTGTGTTCTAATCGTGCATATAACATCTACGCATAGACCTAGCTCGGATGCCACCGTTGGGGAACGTAGTATTTCAAAAAAATTCCTACGATCACGCAAGATCTATCTAGGAGAAGCATACCAACGAGCGGGGAGAGTGTGTCCACGTACCCTCATAGACCGAAAGCAGAAGCATTTAGTAACGCGGTTGATGTACTCGAACGTCTTTGCGATCCAACCGATCCAAGCAGCGAACGTACGGCTCCTCCGCGTTCAGCACACGTTCAGCTCGGTGACGTCCCTCGAACTCTTGATCTAGTTGAGGCCGAGGGAGAGCTCCGTCAGCACGACGGCGTGGTGACGGTGATGATGAAGTTACCGACGCAGGGCTTCGCCTAAGCACTATGACGATATGACCGAGGTCTGTAACTGTGGAGGGGGGCACTGCACACGACTAAGAGCTTGTCTGTTGTGCTATTGGGGTGCCCTTGGCCACATATATAAAGGAGGGAGGAAGAGGAGGCCGGCCTAGGAGGGGTGCGCCTATAGGGGGAGTCCAACTAGGATTCTTTTCCAAGAGGGGAGAGAGGGAAGGAGTAGGAGAGGGATAAGGAAAGAGGGGGGCGCCGCCCCCTCCCTAGTCCAATTCGGACCAGGCCATGGGGGCGGCCTCCCCTTGTGGCCCTTCTCTCCATTCCACTAAGGCCCATAAAGGCCCATACTTCCCCCGATGAATTCCCGTAACTCTCCGGTACTCCGAAAAATACCCGAACCACTCAGAACCTTTCCGATGTCTGAATATAGCCTTCCAATATATCGATCTTTACGTTTCAAACATTTTGAGACTCCTCGTCATGTTCGTGATCTGATCCGGGACTCCGAACAAACTTCGGTCATCAAATCACATAAATCATAATACAAATCCTCATCGAACATTAAGCGTGCGGACCCTACGGGTTCGAGAACTATGTAGACATGACCGAGACACATCTCCGGTCAATAACCAATAGCGGAACCTAGATGCTCATATTGGCTCCTACATATTCTACGAAGATCTTTATCGGTTAAACCGCATAAAAACATACGTTGTTCCCTTTGTCATCAGTATGTTACTTGCCCGAGATTCGACCGTCGGTATCATCATACCTAGTTCAATCTCGTTACCGGTAAGTCTCTTTACTCGTTCCGTAATGCATCATCCCGCAACTAACTCATTAGTCACATTGCTTGAAAGGGTTATAGTGATGTGCATTACCGAGAGGGCCCAAAGATACCTCTCCGACAATCGGAGTGACAAATCCTAATCTCGATCTATGCCAACTCAACAAACACCATCGGAGACACCTATAGAGCATCTTTATAATCACCCAGTTACATTGTGACTTTTGATAGCACACAAAGTGTTCCTCCGGTATTCGGGAGTTGCATAATCTCACAGTCATAGGAACATGTATAAGTCATGAAGAAAGCAATAACAATAAACTAAATTATCATAGTGCTAAGCTAACGGATGGGTCTTGTCCATCACATCATTCTCTAATGATGTGATCCTGTTCATCAAATGACAACACATGTCTATGGTTAGGAAACTTAACCAACTTTGATTAAGGAGCTAGTTCTAGTAGAGGCATACTAGGGACACTCTGTTTGTCTATGTATTCACACATGTAACCCGACACATCTTTCTTTCTATACGAAATGATTTCGACCTTTTTTCAAAATAGAAATAGAAATGAAATTTAGGAATAGTGCGGGTGTGACGGAACGAATCAAGTGAAACGAGTCCCCCTTATGACATTTTTTCATCCAAGCAAGGGTGCGTTGCATGGGATTCATCAACAAAGGGATAGGGATAAGGGGCCGCACGTCCAAGACAGCCTTTCATCTCAGTGCGCCATGGAACCCCCATCTTCCAATTCCTCTTACAGAGATCGTTGACTCACTTGCCTTATTTTGAGGAGACTTCCAAGCCAAAACAAGACAATGGGCACACATGTACTGTAACATCCCAATTTTTATTAAATTAGGATGTTAATAGAATCATTCAATGCATATCGTATTTCTTTGCATTTTGGAGTTTTTGAAATATTTAAATATTATTTTTCCACTCGAGAAAAACAAATGAGAGGGGATAAGATGACTTCCTCAAAATATAAAAGAGTGGGAAATTTTATGTTGAATATTATTTGAAGTTTTGGAGTTTATTGGTATTTATTTTATTTGCAAAAAGTGCATTAATTGCATTAGGAAAATATTTTCAAAATGTTCTATGCTTAAGTTAATGTTCATTAGGTTATAAATATTGTATAGTTATTTTAGAAATTATTGTGGTGTTTTTATTAATTCATTTTAATTGTTTAGGGCCACTTTAGTCTTCGGTTAAAAAAAACGCACGCACGCACTCACCGCATCCTGGCCCGAAACTGGGTTCGGCCCAGGAGCGCCCCAACCGGCCCAGCTGGCCATTTGGCCCAAGGCCAGCGCCCAAGCACCCCAGTGCCCGACGCCTTCCGCCCGGTCGACCGCCCGCGCTCCCTCTTGCTCGTTACCGCCGCTGCCACTGCCAGACGGGCCCCGCTCATCAGCTCGTCCCCAACCTCCCGCAGCCCGCGGGATAAACATCTGCGCCTCGCCGCCCGCAACCGCCGGCCGCCTCACGCTCGGATAATGCTTTTCCACGGCAGCCGCGCCTCCTGACCGCGCCTATGAATGCCCCCGAACCCCCTCTTCCATCCCTGCCGTCCCGCTTCTTCCCACGCCGCTCCTACCGCCCGCAGTCGCCGCTTGGATCTCGCCGGCCGAACGGACCTCCCGGAGCATTCCGCTGCCTGTAAACCACCCCGAGCCCTTGTTCCTTCGTCAATCGTGCCACCCCGAGCCTAGGTCCCGCCGGAGACGACGCCCCGACGACGCCCGACCTCGCCGGAGCCCACGGAGCGCCGCCGCCTTCGCCTCGCCGATCCCCGACGCCCCTGAGGAGCCCTGACGCCACCATCCGGACGCCCAAGCCGCGCCGCACCTCCCTATCTTCTTCCCTGACGCCGAGGACCGCCGTAGCCGCTGCCCCGCCACCGCCCGACGCCGCACCGCCGTCCTCTGCTCGTCGCCGATGTCGCCAGCCGCTGTAAGCCGCCGCCACAATCCCGCCCGTTAGATCGATCACCGACGGCCCAGATTAGATTAGGTTCGTTTTTTTTGCGAAGAGGTACGCGGTTAACCGCGGTTCCCTTAGACCGTGCGGTTTTATTTAAACCGAGCGTCGGTTTTTCTTTAGTTAGCCGCCGCCGTTGTTTTTTTTTCTTATTTAGCGGCTGTTCGCCGTATAGCCTCTGCAGCGGACGCTGCTCAGCCAGCCACGAGCCGCCACGTTGCCAGGGACTTGCTTCCGATAGTTTTCTTCTCTGTTTAGTCCCTGTAATTAGTTGATTAGTCCCTGAACTTCGAGTAGCCACAACTTTTTAACCGTAGATCCAAACTCGATGAAACCAACGGAAAATTCTTCATGATGTTTAGATCTATCCAGTGGTATCCTTTCTGTACACTTTTGTCCGATTCAAATTTGAATTTATTCTGATTCGAATTCGAAGTTCAAATGACCATATCTCCGAAACCGAAGCTCCGATTAAGTTGATTCTTCTTGCACTTTGTCACCGTAACCAAACCCTATCACCTGGACCTTTGTCACAATAATTTTCACACACTAGAATCTGTCCATTAATATTATTACTAGTATGCATAGTATGCACTATACTTCACATCACTTCTTGAACCATAGGCCCATGTGGTTTTGCACTTAGAATTTTTTTTGTGCTAGTTCAGTGTGTTGTTTGTTTATTTGGTTTTTCCGAGACTTTTTGCTTTGCATGTTCTTCTTGGTTCTCTGAAATGTTTGCTTATGTTTGTTTATCTTCTTTGTGATAGATTGCCCGGAGTGCGAAGTAGAATATTATCAGTCTTTAGAATTCAACCAGCAGTACCAAGGCAAGTTGCATCTTGATCATGTTTCATTACCTATGTTTTTATTATGCACTTAGTTCTTTGCGGTAGGACTGCATGGTAGGAATTGATGTCGTATGACTATGCTTTTCACCCAGTAGTTCATTGAGGTAGGTCTGAACCTTATAACATTGTCGCCATCGTTTTACATTATGTTGCTTCGCTAAGTAGACGTGGATTGGGGAGTGATCATTGTAAAGTATGAGTGACAATGTTGTAAATAGGACCTAAGATAATCAATGAACTACCTGGGCGGAAACTTGTTGGAATGGTGGCGAAGTACAGTGGGGCATGCATGGGTAATCCATGGTGGTGAACCACTAGTGGACCGTCCGCTCAGGCTCAAAGAGATCAATCGTATTCTCATGTCTAGAAGCTTACATGTGCAGGCACAAGCCAATATGGGCTCTGACTTAGTTGAGTAGTTAGTGTGGCCCCTTCCGGGATAGGCTAGCAGATGTAGAATGATGTAGGTGTACCGGCCTATCCGTGGGTTAAGAGGGGACATTTTCGAAAGACTATGTCTCGATCTTCTGATCATGGAGGTGATCGAGTCTTGTGGGGAAAAGTGCGCAACCTCTGCAGAGTATCAACCTAATCGATTAGCCGTGTCCCCGGTTACGGACAAGTTGAGCATCTAGTAGTGGAAATGCCGGGAGATCTCCTCACCTTTAATTAAACAGTTGGGTTTTAAACGAAACTTGGGAATGGATGGAGTTGGGTTTGCCAACTCATCCTATGCAAATGTGTAGTAGTAGAATAACATCTTTTCTAATAGGGAAAAACTAGCTTTATGCAAAAACTAAACTTAGAGCTTTCCACCAGCCAAAATGCATGTACAAGTAGGTTCATTACACTTATGATGTGACTTGCCAGTACATTCAATGTACTGACCTATATGGCTGCAACTTATCACGTTGCAGATGTATCCGTCGAGAATTAAGGTGCGATATTTCGATGTTCTACACTCAACCTTGCTCGTGGAGTTGGACTCATTTACTACTTTGCTTCCGCAGTATTTGTTTATTGGCTCTATGCCCTATTTTGTAATAAATGTATTGCTCCTTCCGGATGTCGCGCACTCCTTCCGCAGTAGTTTATTGGCTCTCGCGCACTCCCCACCCCCGCATGTCGCCGGATCCCCCCTCTACGGGCCATGACGCGGGTTACACACCCGTGCGCCACAGGGAAGGTACCCCCCTCCACCCGGCCATGGTCGGCTCTTCTGTAGTGGAGCTGGCCTGGCCCGCTCGAGGTCGTCGTCGCTCCAGCAACTGACGGCCACCCTCGTACCCTTTTTCCGCTTCTTTAGATCGGCTCTGTCTCTCCTCCCGCTCGAGTCCACCGCCGCACCAGCTCCAGCACCAATGGCCGACGACCACTCTGCCTCTCCTCCTAGCTGGAACCACTTTCTAGTAGGTTGCAGGTTGCCATCTCTCTTTCCTTCAAATTGGCTCAGATCGGCTCCGTCTCTCCTCCCACTCAATTTCATGTGCCTTTCTCCTCTTTGATCGGTCTTATATGGATCTGTGAGCCTTCCTCAGAGATGTTTTTCTTTGTTGGTGATTGATATATACGGTAGGTCTCGCTTTCTGGCCTTGGCTTGTTTGATTCTTGCAATTCGGGAACATATATAAGTTGCTAGGATTTGATCTAAAAGAGCAGGGTGGGGCTATTAATTTCAAAAGGAGTCCAAAATTTTAGCACATCAAGCTATTTTTTAGCGGCCCATAATAGAAATTTAAATCCTGGCCCATGTGATGTCCAAAGTCGCACACCAGATAGGAAATCGGACGACTACGTACGAAACATAGACACCGGACGACGACGGACCAATAACGGACGAAATTACGAAGGTAAGAAATGTTAACCCCTTTATTAGTAGGTACAGATATAGATTTAAGTCGGCTGAAAATTGAATTTGGGTCAGTTGATTTTCTGACCGTTGATTGTGGTAAGATTCATGCTCTCTTTTTTTTTCTGTTGTGTGGTTTGTCATGTTTTGGGCTGAATTTTTTTTATGGACCCTTGCAATTCGTTCATGGGCTGCCTCCATCTAGCCCATCTGACTCCTCAGCCTTTCTTTCTCTCCCTTTATGTATTCTGTTTTCTGTTTCTATGCGTTTTTCTTTTGATTTTCCTTTTTTTATTAGTTGATTTTACTATTTTTATTGTTGTGGATATTTTTGGGATGTTGGCTGAGTGTAAATGGATACACATAAATACTATAAAATATATGTGAAAGTTGCACTATTATATATAATTATTCATTGCAGTGCAATTGAAGTGCAAAGTTATGTGATGCTTTTGTTTATATTAAATGGTAATACATTACTTGTTAGGAAACTTTTTTGTCAAAAGTTTCACATTACATGCTTATTTCATTCATATTAAGAAATGCAATTTTTGTGTAAAATGTGTGAAAATTTTGTAATTATTCTACATACTTAAATTAATTTTCTTCTTCTTGAAAGGCAATACCAATGACGCTAATTCATCCATCCTCGAAAATTAAAAAAATAATCAAACTAGTAATATCAACGCCACAAATTCATTATTCCTTTGAAAACTTCATTTTCCAGTTCTTAAAGTTGTATGCTAGTATTTTTAAAATTTTGTATTTTCTTCTTCTTCTTAAAGGGAAATGGCGATGTCACTAATTCATTAGTTTTAAAAAAAATCAATTTTTTATTTTCCTTTGGTTTTCATTAAGGGCCGGCCCTGGGGGGGTGGTGGGGGGGGGGGGGGGGGGGGGGGGAGGGGAGGGGGGCGGCCGCCCCGGGTCCCCAAAATCCAGGGGCCCCTGACTAAGCCTAAGTAGGTTATGGGCCTATGTCAGGAAACAAATGGCTGGGTGCTGAGCTTTCACGTACGAGCGCAGCAAGCAGCAGGCCGATCGCCCACCCCCAGCGATCGATTCAGCCGGGAGCGAGTCCTTCACGTGAAAAAGGAGCGATCTACGCGAACCTTTCCAATTCCATCAAGGCAATCATGCAGGCGCAGCTATTCGAGCCCTAAGCCGCCGCCGCCCGACGTTCGTATTGCCGCCTCCTCCCTCCTGCATCCTCGTAATTTCCTTCCTAATTAGCTGCTGATTTCAGTTCCTAGGGCCCCCATCTGTAGTTCTGTATAGGTAGTTAGGAACACGTCTAATCTGGTCTGCCGCTGATTTCAATTCCACGGACCCCCATCTGCAATTCTATGTTGGCACTTGGCACATGCACTAACGCTCGTCACCGACTCGACCATCAGGTAGTATATCATATTGCTGTTCCTTGATGCATAAGCCGGTACAGTTCACTAATTGAGGCAACATTCTTTTCCAGCATTGTGTGTTATCATGTTGTAAAGGAAACAAGACATATGCATCAGGTAGCGATAAAAGGAAAATAAAGAAGGCCGTGGATAGATTGGTACAATCACAACATGGAGATATGCAAAAATTTCTCAGGACTAAAATTGGTGCTTCCACTGCTTCAATAAAGCACGATGATGAGTTGGCGATGGTTGCCATAGAGGAAGAGCAGTAACCTATTGGGAATTCAGAATATGGCCAGGGAGTAGAAAATGTCGACACAAACATCGGTGGTAACAGTGTAAGCGTGGCTTTGAGAATGCACGTAATTCATCGGATGCACATGCATAGTCTGCTAGTCTTAATGAACAACAGTTCATACTCGTGTAATATTTATGATCCAAGCAATTGGATAATCTTGATACTAAATCAAGAGACATTTTAGTTGAGAAAGGGCTGTGAGAGAGGAAAAAATGGAATACCATGTAGATGAAGCAGGAAGACATTTTTCATATGCTCATTATCATAGGAAATTAAGCAATAGAGAGAAACATGATAGAAAGTGGCTAGTTTATTCAAAAGATCTCGACAAAGTTTTTTGCTTCTCTTGCAAGATCTTCTATTGTAGTGTCTGCTATGGAGATTTTCAAGCATGTCAGAAAAGTTGATTGCTATTCTAATATCTCCATTGCTTATCACATCGTATTTACTTTGCCTATCACAGTCGCTTCGGCCAAAAGAAGCTTTTCGAAGTTGAAATTATTGAAGAATTATTTGAGGTCAACAATGACTCGGGAGAGGTTAAATGCCTTTGCTGCATTTTGCATCGAGAAAAAAATATTGGATGAGATTGGCTTTGACCCTATCATAAGTGACTTTGCATCAAGGAATGTAGAAGAAAGTTTTAATGTAATATGTATAAATTATTTGATTCGCATACTAATTTTGAATTTATTTAATTGTTACTGATAATATACCATATATACATATTTCATTGTTATTATTATGATGTCTATATTAAGGGCCCCGAGTTTTAGTTTCGCCCCGTGAGGGAGACCTAGATTAGGGGGTCCTCGGACAGCTGGACTATATACTTTAGCTGGACTGTTGGACTACGAAGATACAAGATTGAAGACTTCGTCCCGTGTCCGGATGGGACTCTCCTTCGCGTGGAAGGCAAGCTTGGCAATACGGATATGTAGATCTCCTCCCTTCTAACCGACTCTGTGTAACCCTAGCCCCCTCCGGTGTCTATATAAACCGGAGGGTTTAGTCCGTAGGACAACAACAATCATACCATACGCTAGCTTCTAGGGTTTAGCCTCTACGATCTCGTGGTAGATCAACTCTTGTAATACTCATATCATCAAGATCAATCAAGCAGGAAGTAGGATATTACCTCCACTGAGAGGGCCCGAACCTGGGTACACGTTGTGTCCCCCACCTCCTGTTACCATCCGCCTTAGACGCACAGTTCGGGACCCCCTACCCGAGATCCGCCGGTTTTGACACCGACATTGGTGCTTTCATTGAGAGTTCCACTGTGCCGTCACCGTAAGGCTTGATGGCTCCTTCGATCATCGGCGATGATGCGATCCAGGGTGAGGTTTTCCTCCCCGGACAGATCTTCGTATTCGGCGGCTTCGTACTGCGGGCCAACTCGCTTGGCCATCTGGAGCAGATCGAGAGCTACGCCCCTGGCCATCAGGTCAGGTTTGGAAACTTGAACTATACTGCCGACATCCGCGGAGACTTGATCTTTGACGGATTCGGGCCCATGTCAGGTGCGCCGCACAGTCACGACGAGCATGATTTAGCTCTGCCGTCGGACAGTGTTCGGGAGATCACACCTGCAACTACTCCGGCCCTCAATCCAGAACAAATTGCGCCATCTGAGGACGGGTGGATGGACCCCGCCTCGGAGGCCGCGCAATCAGTGGCGACAGAGCCGAATACTGACTTCACCTCCTACGAGACCCGTGTTGCCGAACCGTTGGATTCGTCCCCGGCCATGGGCCCCGAGCCGCCTGCGTCCGTCCCTATCGAATCCGATTGGGCACCGATCATGGAGTTTACCTCCGCGGATATCTTTCAGCACTCGCCCTTCGGCGACGTGCTAAACTCATTTAGGTCTCTCTCCCTGTCAGGAGACCCTTGGCCGAACTATGTCCGGCTAGAATGGGATGCGAACGACGAAGAAATTCGCTCCCCACCCACCACCCACTTAGTAGCCACTGTCGACGATTTAACCGACATGCTCGACTTCGGCTCCGAAGACATCGACGGTATGGACGACGATGCAGGAGACGAACAAGAACCACCGCCCACAGGGCGCTGGACTGCCACCTCATCATATGACATATACATGGTGGACACCCCCAAACAAGGCGATGGCCATAAGACAGCGGAGGATAACCCTGCCAAGAAGCAATCCAAGCATCGACGTCAGCGGCGCCGCTCTAAGTCCCGCCATAGCAAAAACAGCGATACCGTCACAAGAGACAATAACGCTCTGGATAGTACCGAAGACGACAATAATCCCCTCCAGCCATACCTCGAGCGGGAGGATGAACAAGCTAGTCCTCCGGAACAGGCAGCTGACGGAGAATCAGAGGATGACAATTACATGCCTCTCTCCGAAGACGAGGTGAGCCTCGGCGACGAAGAATTTATCGTGCCTGAGGATCCCGTCGAGCAGGAGTGCTTCAAGCGCCGGCTTATAGCCACGGCAAACAGCCTGAAGAAAAAGCAACAACAGCTTCAAGCTGATCAAGATCTGTTAGCGGATAGATGGACTGAAGTCCTGGCCGCCGAGGAATACGAACTCGAACGCCCAGCAAAGAGTTACCCAAAGCGCAGGTTGCCACCCCAACTCGAGGTGGAAGCATTAAAACCTACATTACCAGCGTATGAAGCGGCTGATCGGCCACCTCGTGGCCGAGACAGAGGGGCATATCAGCCCGAAGTCCAGCCCGCACCCCGTCGCCAGACAAACAAAAACACCAAGGCCCGGGGCAACACGCGGGAACTGCGAGACGTATTGGAAAACAAAGCAGGACATACAAGATCGATCTACGGATCACGGGGTCGCGCCCCAACGCGTGACGGTGATCGTCACGCCAGATACACTAAAAGCAAGTCCGGCCGGGCCGAATACAGCAGACAAGACTCGTATGAACTGCGTCGTGACATAGCCCGGCACAGAGGCGCCGCACACCCCCTATGCTTCACCAATGAAGTAATGGATCATGAATTCCCAGAAGGGTTTAAATCCGTGAACATTGAATCATATGATGGTACTACAGACGCTGCGGTATGGATAGAAGATTTCTTCCTCCACATTCACATGGCCCGCGGGGACGATCTACACGCCATCAAGTACCTCCCGCTAAAACTCAAAGGGCCGGCTCGGCATTGGCTGAATAGCTTGCCGGCAAACTCCATCGGAAGTTGGGAGAGCCTGGCAGATGCATTCCTGGACAATTTCCAGGGCACTTATGTGCGACCGCCAGATGCTGACGATTTAAGTCATATAACTCAGCAGCCAGGGGAATCGGCTAGGAAATTCTGGACCCGGTTCCTAACTAAGAAGAACCAAATTGTTGACTGTCCGGATGCAGAGGCCTTAGCGGCATTTAAGCATAACATCCGTGATGAGTGGCTCGCCCGGCACCTCGGTCAAGAGAAGCCAAAATCCATGGCAGCCCTCACAACACTTATGACCCGCTTTTGTGCGGGCGAAGATTGCTGGTTGGCTCGTAGTAACAACACAGCAAGCAAACCTGGCTCATCAGAGGCCAGGGATAGCAACGGCAAACCACGACGCAACAAAAACAAGCGCCGCAAACATGGTGAAAATGCCGAAGATACGGCAGTTAATGCCGGGTTTAGTGGCTCAAAGTCCGGTCAGCAGAAAGGGCCCCTCAAAAATAACAATTCGGGTCCATCTAGTCTGGACCGCATACTCGATCGTCAATGCCAAATTCATGGCACCCCAGGGACGCCAGCCACCCATACTAACAGAGAATGCTGGGTCTTCAAACAAGCCGGCAGGGCAGGCGCCAAAAACAATAAAGGGGGTCTCAAAGCGATGATGGCGACGAAGAGCCCAGATCACCGAACACAGGAGGGCAAAAGAAATTTCCCCCGCAAATCCAAACGGTGAACGTGGTAAACACCACCCAAATTCCCAAACCGGACCCGACACGCACCCCTAGGAATGCCGACTTAACGGAAACAGCCGTCCCACAATATATACTAGGGCCGGTCACCTTCAACCACACAAATCGTCCGGTCAACGCCAATCAGGGCAATCCAGCCGCACTAGTCCTTGACCCAATAATTAACGGGTTCTGCCTCACACGAGTCCTTATGGACGGAGGCAGCAGTCTAAACCTGCTTTATCAGGACACAGTGCGCAAGATGGGCATCGATCATTCGATGATCAAACCCACTACAGCCACTTTCAAAGGCATTATACCAGGTGTGGAAGCCAGTTGTACAGGCTCCATTGCCCTCGAGGTAGTCTTCGGATCACCAGACAATTACCGCACCGAAGAGTTAACCTTCGAAATCGTCCCCTTCCGCAGTGATTATCAGGCACTGCTCGGACGAACCACGTTCGCTCGATTTAACGCGGTGCCACATTACGCCTACCGTAAGCTCAAGATGCCCGGTCCACGCGGCGTCATCACGGTTAAGGGCAAGGCCGACCTTTCCTCCGGCAGCAACAAGTACACCGCTGCCTTAACAGCAAAAGCAATGAGCAGCACCTTGCAGCCGAACCTCGAGTCGACGGCCAGGCTCCCGGATACCGCCAAAGGACTTCGAACTACTTCGCGGCAGCATAGCCCGGCTCCTCCAGAGCTCAATTAAACACTCCGGCGAAGGCCAAGATAGGCCGCATACAGCGGCTCAACTGCTCTCCGGCACACAAACATTTCTTACATTCATTTGCAGGCTCACCTTTGTGTCGACCAGGACGGGCAATATGGAAGCAGCCCGAACGCGCGAGGGAATCCTTAGATGTTCCCCCGATGACCATCCGACTATACTCCGGATCCGCACGCAGCTTCGTCCCCCCTTGACTCAGCAGGTGCCACAGTCATATTTCTTTTCCATTATTACCTGTCTTATACGCATCGACGTACTATTCAAATAAAATATGTGGATTTGTATAACACTTCTCTGCTGTCAATTCTTATTAAAACTCTTTTGTCGAGTGGCATCCGTACGCCGCGATATGCCTTTAAACGTGCCAGGGGCTTCATTTTACCCACAGTACGGCAATAATGTCCGAACACCTTCGTGGAAGTTCGACACCCCAAACTTATAGCATCATATGCATCAGCTCCGAATCATGTCTTGGGTCAATAGTTGGGTTTGCCCGGCTCCCATGTTTTGGTACCTTACGTTCCGCTATATCGGCTAAGGTAGCACTGGGAGAACTACTGCGATTGTGTCCCGGTTCTTCCGGACGAGCACCTCAGTAGAGAAAGCAGAAAACTGACTGTCATGATACGGCGAGAGCTGGTCAGCTGTTCGAGAGGTCATAAAATCTTTAAGGATTTCTCCCACATAATGCCATAACCAATGCAGCGTGCGATGGATCGGTTTTTTCTCCGATCAGGTGCTTATAGAGCCCCTAGTACGGTATTCCGAACACCAGGGGCTGCGCCTACCTTACTAAAGCTCCTATGGCGAAGTGAGAGTGATAAAGCCCAATAGTCCGATTGCCTGGTTCGTTGTGCTGAGCACCTCCTTCGAAGGACCCAAAAACTGGGATAAAGAGTGCTCAGGTATATCCCGAACACCCCGTACTTCTTACGTGGGGGCAGAAGCCGACGACTGGCCAACTCTCAGGTTCAACATATAAAACGAATGCACAGGAGGGTAAACTTTTATATAACAGGAAATAAATAGTATAAATGACCCTGTTCAGACATTTACAAAGGACGACATGATTCGCATTCATGGAAATATAATGTCCTTGGTGCATAGCTCCGCTGCAAGGTAGGATCCTTTAAGGACATTTTCATAATATAATTCGGGCTTGCGGTGCTCCTTTGGCGGCCCCTCGGTCATCAGCTTCTCAGCATCCATCTTCCCCCAGTGCACCTTTGCGTGGGCGAAGGCCATTCGCGCACCCTCTATGCAGACCGACCGCTTGATGACATCAAGTCGGGAGCAAGCGCTTACAAGCCGCTTCACGAGCCCGAAGTAGCTGCTTGGAATCAGCTCGGCGGGCCTTAGCCGGATAATCAAATTCTTCATGGCTAGTTCCGCCGCCTTATGCAGTTCGATCAACTGTTTCAGTTGATCGATAAAAGGCACCAGATAATTCGGTGCCAAATACTGCGACCAGAAGAGCTTATCCGCAGTGTTCCTATCTTTGGCCCGGTAGAATTGGGCGGCATCCGCTATGCTCCGGGGCAGCTCCGCAAACACCCCTGGAGAAGTCCGAGTTCAAAATCAGAAACATAATCTTCTCCTCAAAAACTTGCTTTACAAGGAAAAAGCCTTACCCGCCGCGATCTTCCTCGGCTCTTGGATCCCCGCAGGGCGCTTTGGGTTTCCCCCCGGGCATCGCTCGCGGCCTGATGCGCCTTGGTGAGTTCGGATTCTTTCTCCGTTAAACTCTGCTCCAAGGTCTCGCATTTCTTCACGGCCTGTTGCAACTCCTGCTCAGCTTTAATAACCCTGGCCTCGCACTTCTCACGGAGGGCCTGCTCTGCGGCTGCCTTTTCCTCGGCCTTGGCCACAGCCTTCTTAAGAGCCTCGACTTCGGTCATCATCCATAGAGAAAATCAGGGAACATATTCTATAATACTGGAAATTTGATTGCACTAAACGCGAACAAGACTTGTGCATACCCTGTTTATCTCCCAACTGCATTTTTAACTGGCCAAGTTCTTCTTTGGCCCGCTCCAAACTTTGATTCAGTCCGAGGATTTCCGCAGTATGGGAGGCAGCAGCCGCTACAGACGCCTGCTTATAACAGAAGAGAAATAGATGTCATTCAATGAGTCTTCCTGTGAACATATATTTGATCCTCTGTCCGGTTTCTTCTTTTACCGAACAGTGTATCAGGGGCTACTATCCATACTATGACACTCTTCGAAAAACATACCTCAAAACCTTTTATAAGGCTGATACAGGCTCCATTCAGTCCACTCTCAGCAGACTGGATCTTCACAATCACCGCACCCATAAAGGGCACGGTGTTCATCGACGATGGAGGCGCTCTTCAGCGCCACCAACAAAGCATCTGATGCCTCTGGTTGGATAGAGGTTGCCGGTATACCCCCTCCAGCTGAAAGAGGCTACCTGCTTGATTCTGGAGCCGTATTGGTCTTCGGAACTGCATCCGGCTGGGAGCCAAATTCAAGATGGCCCCCACCGTCAGCTCCCGTGGGAATTTGCTCCCCCATGTGTTCGGCCCCTGAAATTTGACCTTCAGGCGCCGCCTTCACGGTCTTTCCCTCTCCTCCTTGGCCGGGGTCCCTCTGGGACGAAGCCTCGGTGGTATTCACCTGTTTGAAGGAAGGGGCCTTCGGGGGCGTCCCGCTTTCCATAGCATCTGAGCTCAGCGAATCCTCTGATGAGGATTGTTCGGTACGGGACCTCGCCGGACTACAAAACATATGGCTCAGGTTAAAATATTACACCATGATGAGTCTGGACGCATAAATGTGTTAGGACTGTATATACTCACGGGTTCACCAGGGGCTGGGCCCTGGGATCCCACGCCGGGCCGCTGTCGGCGGCGGCAATGGACTCCTCCGGAAGAGGAGCCTTTCCCCTTTTGGGCGACTCGGCCTCCAAGTGTGCGGAGGCCGTCCTCTTCTTTCTTTCCCCCGCAGGGGATTCATCTTCTTCCTCCTCCTCGTCCTCTTCGGAGGCGGAACGGGCATCAGAGCCTTCGGATATTGTATCCGAAGTGCCGCGGTGACGAAGGCCGACCCGGGTCTTCTTGGCCCCCTTCTCGGCCGTCTTCTTCGACACCTTGTAAGGCGCCGGGACCAGCATCTTCGTCAGAAGTGGGATGGCCGGTTCTTTGGGCAGTGGGGCCGGACAATGGATCCGCTCCGCCTTCTTCGTCCAGCCGTAGGAGAGTTGTAGAAAACACATTAAGCGCTTCCCTTGGGTTATGCGGATAAAAAGTACGATTACTTACCGAACTTGCAGGGCGGGACAGTTGGTACCCGCGGTCTTCGCCGGAGTCCGGCCATGATTTGCTGGACTTGAAGAGCACCTTCCAGATGTCCTTGTGCGAGGAGCCAAAAAGCTCTCTCAAGGTTTGGTGCTTGGCCGGATCGAATTCCCATAGATTGCAAGTCCGGTGTTGACAAGGCAAGATCCGGCGAAGTAACATCACCTGGACCACATTGACAAGTTCAATGTTCTTGTCTCCCATATCTTTAATACGCGTCTAGAGCACCGACAATTCGTCGGACGAGGACCAGTTCAGGCCCTTCTTGACCCAGGATGTAAGCCGCAGGGGGCACTGGATCGAAACTCGGGAGTAGCGGCCCATTCCATGCCGCACGGCTCGGTGATGTAAAACCACAGCTGTTGCCACTCCTTGACGGAATCGTTAAAGGTGCCTGTTGGCCATGTAACGTTGGGAATCTTGCTCACCATAGCGCCCCCGCACTCGTCGTGCTCGCCACCCACTACCTTGGGCTTCACATTAAAAATCTTCAGCCATAAGCCAAAATGTGGCGAGATGCGGAGAAAAGCCTCGCACACGACAATGAATGTCGAGATGTTGAGGAAGGAATTAGGGGACAGATCGTGAAGATCGATCCCATAATAATACATGATGCCGGGAACGAACGGGTGGAGGGGAAACCCTAGCCCGCGGACGAAGTGAGGGAGGAATACAACCCTCTCGTGGGGTTCCGGGGTAGGGACGATCTGTCTCGCCGTCAGGAGACGATGGCTGATTTTCTTGGCCAGATACCCGCCCTCCCGAAGCTTTTTGATATCCTTCTCCCGGACGGTAGAGGCCATCCATTTGCCTCCTGCTCCGGATCCGGACATTTTTGGAAGGCCTTTGTGGGCAGAAAAGATGAACGCTTGGGCGCTGGAGCTTGAGCGGAGGGGAATGGATCGGGAAGGAGAAAGCGCGGGTGCGAAAGGGAGTCCTTATCCCCTTATAAAGGCAGCAGGGATTCTGCGCCTCCCCACTTGCCTGGTAAAACCGCTTTTTCCCCAAGCGCTGTAATTGATGGTGCGGTTGGGTTACCCACACCCGTATTGATGAGAATCCCGTGATAAGGGGACACGATCTCTGCTTTGACAAGACGGGCCAAGAAAACCGCCTCGCAATATGTGCAGTTGCTGGTTGAGAAAAACGGTTCGAATAATGACCGGGCCGTAGTGTGATGTCATGCTGCAGAATGTGTCAGCAGTTTAGATTTGTGGAAATATTATTCTCTCTATGGTGTATGTGGAGTTTGTTTTGCAGAGCCGGACACTATCCTTGTGTTCGAAATCTTCCATGGAGTATTCGGAGGAGGAACCCGCCTTGCAATGCCGAAGACAATCTGCGCGCCGGACTCATCGTCATTGAAGCCTGGTTCAGGGGCTACTGAGGGAGTCCTGGATTAGGGGGTCCTCGGATAGCCGGACTATATACTTTAGCCGGACTTTTGGACTATGAAGATACAAGATTAAAGACTTCATCCCGTGTCCGGATGGGACTCTCCTTGGCGTGGAAGACAAGCTTGGCAATTCGGATATGTAGATCTCCTCCCTTATAACCGACTCTGTGTAACCCTAGCCCCCTCCGGTGTCTATATAAACGGGAGGGTTTAGTCCGTAGGACAACAACAATCATACCATAGGCTAGCTTCTAGGGTTTAGCCTCTACGATCTCGTGGTAGATCAACTCTTGTAATACTCATATCATCAAGATCAATCAAGCAGGAAGTAGGGTATTACCTCCATCGAGAGGGCCCGAACCTGGGTAAACATTGTGTCCCCCGCCTCCTGTTACCATCCGCCTTAGACGCACAGTTCGGGACCCCCTACCCGATATCCGCCGGTTTTGACACCGACACCCCGGGCCCCCAAAATGTCAGGACCGGCCCTTTCATTTCATTTCCTTTCTTCACTAAGGGTAATAACAATGTGACCAATTCATTCTTTCTTAGGAAACTTCTTATTTGCAAAAAAATCCACCATTATATGCTTAGCCTTCCACATGTGACCAATTCATGCATGTGATCCACATGCTGAAGGCCGAGAGAAACATGGTCGCGCGCAGTGACCACGTGAAAAGACATACAATATACATTTTTTAAGGGAAGACATGCAATATAAATTTAGCAGACACCGAATAATAAGATAAAGCAGACAAGTTTATATATAATTCCCTGGCCTGTAATTGGCATACATTTGTGAATTTGATCTCCCAAAAATCCTAATGGATGGTACCAATAGGACCGTTTTAACTAATAATCCAGCTCTTGGCCTGAAGGACTCACATGACTAATAGAGTAATTAATACTAGGTAGTGGACTCTTTGTGTTTTATTTAGTGTACTAGTATGCGGTGGAGAAGGGCATACCCTTGTCATAGACCCTCTGAAGAGAGTCTGAATGAGACATTAATTTATGTGCGCGTTATCAGGACGGCCGTCATCTAGAAAAAGTTGTTGATCACACAACCCCACGGAACCGCAGCAGATAATGGATGTTTGTGATGAGCGTTACCAGCAGGCATCGGCAGTCGAACTGAGATTTTGTTGGATGGCCCAACCCTTCCAATTTTAAAGGAAGTAGCCATACGGGACCGTGTGCCCCAGGACTTCATGGCCATGCCATACCCAAACACGTCCTTGAACGGCGTCGTGGGCACGCCGAACACCACAGGATTAGCAGGCGACGAGCTGGGCTGCTGGTTTATGAAATCCACGATGCTCCCCATGAGCCTCTTGCTGGTGGCCCTCAGCGGACTGTAGAGGTGGAAGCCGTGGTCCTCGCCCTCGGACTCCACCACTGTCACCTCGCGGCGCCCCGGCGTCATCCAAGGCCACGGCGCGTCGTGATCACGCATGCGGGCCGCCAGGCCGAGGCCGCGGTCCCGCAGAGAGTCCTTCCCGGCCACGGCGATGAGCACGCGGCGGCAAGCCAGCGATGAGACCTCCAAGGCCGGAGGGTCGATCCGGGGGTCGTCGTTGCCGGCCTGGCCGGCCGTCACGAACGGCCAGAGACGGTCCACCCCGTACGGCGGGAACACCGCCGCAAGGCCCGCAACGCCCTCGCTGTCGTCCCACGCGAGCTCCGAAGGCAGCCGCTTGGCTCCCCAGAAGTAAGGCTGCACCATGATCAGCCCCGCAATGTCCATCATGTCGTCGTTGACTTCGTGGCTGGCGCGGACTGCCGTGTGGTAGACGACGTTGCCGCCCGCGCTGTCGCCGGCCAGGAATGTTCGCGCAGGGTCGGCGTAGCTGGCCAGCCAAGGGTCGGACATGGAAGCCGCCCACTGGAGCGCGGCCCACGCGTCGTCGTAGGCTGCGGGTATGGGGAACTCCGGCGCTAGACGGTACTCCACCGACACGACGAGGGCCCGGGCGCTGGCGGCGAGGGAGGTCGCGTAGCGGTGGTACGTCCGGCCGAGAGCGCTCTCCGTGCAGAACGAGCCGCCATGGACGTAGAGGACGAGAGGAAGCCCATTCCTGCGTGCGGTCCCGGCGGCACGGGACGGGAGGAACAGGCGCACAGACACGCCGGTGGCCATGTCGACGACGACGTCCCTCGTCGCCACCCCACGGTTGCCGCCCTGATCCGGCGACGCCAGCACGAATGGGCTGCGCAGGAAACGCTCGATGCTGCCGTCCTTGTACTTGCGTATGAAGGGGTACATGTCCACGGAGATGTCATGTCCGTCCTTCTCATTCGCTGGAGATGTCTTGTTTGCATGCATGGCGCAGTTGAGATGCTTTACTTTGGAACTCTTGTTTTCAGTTGTGCCGCTGCATCCCGCGTCGTTGGCTGGGGAATTTATAGAGCCATTTCCGTCACACAGCTCCCAGCTTTCCACGTCCACCGCAACAAAGTGGCCACTACCTTTCCACGACCCCACCTTTCATGGATCCACCTAACCTCTTATACTCCTTCCGTCCCATAATATAAAAATGTTTTTAACACTGCACGGCTTATATTATGGGACGGAGGAAGTATCATTTATTGTACAACAGTTAACTATGTTAATGCTAACCTCTTATATTATTTATTTTGCAATGGGTTCCTATGAGTTATTCCTTTTACCAAGGGGTACTATATTGAGTGATTTAGATCCTGATGTTATTCATTTTTATGGTCTTTTCACTATATTCAGAAGCAGACTGTGTCGGGACTGTTCTTGGGCTATGTTGCTACCTTCACTAACGTTCTAGATTGTGCTTTATAACATCTTATTATTTTTGGCCACTGTTGTTAACTTACTCAAATCAACATGCGTACAGGTATGTTCATGTCCTGATGGTGATGTAGGGCATGTGTCGAGGATGCTTCAGGATTGCCTTCTTTGGAACTTCTAATGCACTACATTGCAGCTTAGGAGTACTAAAAATATGGTTCCTACTACAACTACCTTTGTTTTATATACAATTTATATTTAAACCACATATTTACGATACAAATATCTGGAAATGAAATTTGTCATATAATTGATTCCAATTGCTATCATCTTTTTGACGTGGATGTTAGATAAAAAATACACAACCGATCCCCGCAGCAACGCGCGGGGTATCATCTAGTAATTTATAGTCCGAGCGACACGTCTAGAAAGCAAACTATTACCAAGGTTGTTTCTTTGCACAAAACTTGGTTCAGTCTTTCCTCTTATGTAAAAGCGAAGAAGTGAGCTTTCAAAAATATTATTAAAGAACGTAGAAGAAATTTCAAGAAGCTGGTATCGGTGTATTAAGGGTACATTTGACTATATAAATATGTAAGTATAGATGGATAAACAGAAAATATTGTTGACAGATCAATAGCCTATCTTTCAAAATAGATGCTTTATGTCTATTGTGCATATGGTTTCTGCCAATTACCTTGTCATAAATAAAAATTAGTACACGTTTCTACCGACTACCTTGTGAAAAATCATAATTATTTGTCAGTACACTGTGACAAAATCATTAACAACATCTTGCCTCGCGGGAGCTAATAGCAAATATTAGTCTAGTTATTTATGGAGTAGTACGTAGTGAATACTCTTAAGGTGCTCGATTTGGGACAGAAACGTACAAAATCAGTTTTTTGTTTTTAACAAAAAATAGGGTGGGTCGGTGAGAGATACTGAAGGACACGCTAGGCCCCACCTATTAATATTCATTCATTGAGGAGAGAGATTAGATATGGGACGGCGCGACACACGTGGTTGGACGCTCTGCACTTGACCGACAGCGTCTAACGCGTGAACGCGTGACCAGCATTGACTAGCTGTGTACACACTCCGTCGGCTCACATATTTTTTATACACATACACATCCGAGCAAGTACGTAGGCAGCTCACTGTGGGACGACGATAGATATCTTGAGGCCACACACCAATTGATTGTTTGTTGAATCTTGCCGTCCGTAACGATAAATTCATACTACGATTCCAGTACGCGATTACACATGCATCACAATGATTGGGTGAGGGCCGCTGGATTGATTGATCATGGTAGGTGGAGGGCACAGCTTCGTTGTTTGTTCCTCCGTTGATCTACATGCGCACGTACACTACGGTCGCTATCCTGTCCTATGCACTTAACAAGTCTTTCCTTACTACTCCCTCCGTCTCCTAATACAAAAGTAGTTTTTATATTAGCGTAGTGTTGAAAACGCTAATGCTCTTATATTATGAACTAAGGGAATAGTAGATATGTACATTCATTTTTTAGAGCATCTACAGCCGCATATGACAAATATGACCCCTCACGTGGACGGGCCTGGGCGCATCTGCCGGCAGTGACAGGGCACTTCTCAAATTAATATTACTGCATCCGGACATTTCATACTAGATTCTTAAATCCATACAAAAGCATGCAAACGATAAAACCTACGTACTACGTAGAGATCTAACTACTCCTCCTCGGAGATGTCGACAATCTCCGTGCCCGGCTCTGGCAGCATGGGCGGCAGCGGCAGCTCCCGAGCTCCGACGCCTCTGCTCCGGCCTCCTCCTCCTCCTCCTCTATCTCAGCGCCGAGTTCGACGAAGAGCGCGTCGGACACCGCCTCCTCCTGCCGGAGAAACCGCCTCGTTGAACCCCTGCTCCGGTAGCTCTGCCTCGTCCTCCTCAAGATCCACCACCTCCATCGGCTCCGACAGCGGCTCTCCCTCGTCCCAGTCCGACTGCTGCTCCTCGTCCTCCTCCAGCTCTGGCGAGTCCAGAGACAGCCCGACAGCGATGCGGACGGCGCGCCTTGTCTGGATCTCCTCCACGATCTACCTCTGGCACTCCGGCGTGAGCAAAGTGTACGTGGTGACCAGCCGCCGGACCATGGCGATGCCGGAGAGCGTGGGAGAGCAGGGGTGAGGAGGCGGACGAGCTCGGGTGGCGGCGCAAAGAGGGACGATGTGGATGGGCTAGGGTTGCGGGCCCCCGGCAGACTTAAATAGCCGGATTTGGCCTCGGGCGGCAAGCTAGAGCGGCGCCACGTGTTGTTCACACTGCAGCGACGGAGGAGGCCTCTGTCGGACCGCCGAGTTTCCGGGTGAGTCCGCGTGGGACCCCATCGTCAGTCCTACGTGGCGGAAATGCCCGGGCGCCCACATATCCGCCCCATATTTGAGCTAGATATGATGGGTGTCGGCCAGCCCGGGCGTTTGAGGCCCGTTTGAGGGGCCCGTCTGGGTCAAAAATAGTGATCGGTCAGTGACCGGGCGGCCTGTCCGGGTGTATGAGCCGAGTTTGGGACGCCTGGCTGTAGATGCTCTTAGCCCACAAGTGTGAGATCGGGGTGATAGAACTTTGGATCGGAGTAGGCTAGTAGATCCGGTGAACCTACCTTGTCCAGCAGCAGATGAACTCGAGCCGGAGGCATCGTGATGCTAGGGCACACGGCGATGGCAGAGAGTAGGCGACGGTGGTGGAGCTTCCCGTGAGCACCGCGCTAACCCTAGATCGGTAGGGATTGTAGGTGGGGATTGTGGCAGCGATTAACCTCGTGAGTCGTGCCCCGGCCCCCACCTCTGTTTATATAGCCCGGGTCACAGGGGCCCACCAACCATGGTTTGGTTGGGCGCCCCCGATCAGGGCGCGAGTCAGGGGCCCGTTCGACCCGTTGGGCTCGAACGGGAGAGAGATCAACCTAACATTCTCCCCCTTGATCTCAACTTTACTTTTAACTTTATACTTTCTAGTTTATCTGTTTCATCACATATTGGTACATAGAGCATGTTTCATCGTCACGGCTTAATTGCCGTTAGAATCATACAACTACAACATACGTTATGTTCAGAAACAAATTCTGTTCCTTTTGGGCCTATCCAGGTATCATAAGGCTTTCCCTTAAACCCATGCCGGCTAAGTGTTCCTTGAACACATTGGGTGGTAAGCCTTTCGTTAGCGGATCCGCAAGCATATCCTTTGTCCTTATATGCTCGAGACTTATAGTTTGATCCTGGATTTTATCTTTCACAACATAATACCTTATCTCTATTGTTTTGGCAGCATTACTCGACTTGTTGTTGTGAGCGTAAAATACCGTGGGCTGGTTGTCGCAGTACATCTTTAGTGGTTTGTGAATACAATCTACCACTTTCAAGTCGGGTACAAATTTCTTTAGTCATATCGCCTGCCCCGTGGCTTTGAAGCATGCTATAAATTCTGCATACATCGTGGATGATGCAACTATTGACTGCTTGGAGCTTTTCCACGAAATAGCTCCCCCAGCGAGAGTGAAGACGTATCCTGAGGTGGATTTTCTATCATCTCTGTCCCCCACAAAATCTGCGTCTGAATACCCTTTTATCTCTAGAGAATCACTTCTCCTGTATATTAGCATGTAGTCCTTCGTGCCTTGCGCATAACGCAATGCTTTCTTTACCATCTTCCAATGCTCTAGGCATGGATTCTCTTGATATCTACCGAGTACCCCGGTGATAAAAGCTAAGTCAGGGCGAGTGCACACTTGTGCATACTGTAAGCTGCCAACTGCCGAAGCATATGGTACTGCTTTCATTTGATCGATCTCATACTGGTTCTTGGGACATTGAAATTTCCCAAAACTATCGCCCTTGACTATTGGAGCAGGTGTGGCTTTACTCGCATGCATATTATACTTTTTAAGAATCTTTTCTAAATATGCTTTCTGAGATAGTCCTAAGACTCCATTGTTCCTATCTCGGTGAATTTCTATGCCCAAAACATATGATGCTTCACCAAGATCTGTTATGTCAAAATTTGAGGATAAGTATTTCTTTGTTTCTTGTAGTAGACTAACATCACTACTAGCAAGCAGGATATCATCCACATACAAGATTAGGAAAATACATTTCCCATTTTTAAACATGGCATAAATGCAATTATCCTCAATATTTTCTTTAAATCCAAAACTTTTAATCGTTTGATTAAACTTTAGATACCACTGCCGAGAGGCTTGTCTTAATCCATAAATGGATTTCTTCAGGCGGCATCCCATATTTTCCTTGCCTTCCATGATAAAACCCTTGGGTTGTTTCATGTAGACCTTTTCTTTTAAATCACCATTCAGAAATGCCGTCTTAACATCCATTTGATGTAACTCTAAATCAAAATGAGCAACTAATGCCATTATGATTCTGAAGCAATCCTTACATGAGACCGGAGAAAATGTCTCATTGTAATCTATCCCTTCTCTTTGTGTAAATCCTTTTGCCACGAGTCGTGCTTTATACTTTTCTATATTCCCTTTAGAGTCATACTTAATTTTGTAGACCCATTTACAGCCTACTGTTTTGGCTCCTTTGGGAATTTCCTCTAAGTCCCAAACATCTTTGGAACTCATTGATTTCATCTCGTCTTCCATTGCCTTCATCCACTTCGATGAATGAGGGCTTCTCATGGCTTCTTCATATGAGGTGGGATCTTTTTCCATATGAACCATTTCTGTGTTATAAACTTTAAAGTCAGTAGAAATAGCTGACTTTCTTGGTCTTGTAGACCTTCTAAGGGCCTCAGTTTCTGGCACATTTTGTGCCTCAACTTCTGGCACTTCTTCTAAAATTTGTTGTTGCACCTCCCTTTCATGCTCAACAACGGGCTCAGTCGGCTCCTAACGGACAGGTTCCGGGTCTTCCCCCATAGCTGTCATGGGTGGAGTTGCAACTGGTAGTGAGAAAAACAGCTCCTGAATCATTGGATTAGGTGCATGCACCCTCTTCTCCTCAAGATCAATTCTCCGAGCTACCAAGCTCCCCCTCACCATTTCGTCCTCTAAGAAGACTGCATGTCTTGTTTCTACAAACTTTGCATATCTGTCAGGGCAGTAGAAACGAAAACCTTTTGATCTGTCTGGATAGCCAATGAAGTGGCAACTTACTGTTTTGGGATCTAACTTTGCAATGTTTGGATTTAACATTTTGGCCTCAGCAGGGCACCCCCACACCCTGAAGTGTTGTAGGGAGGGCATCCTTCCTGTCCATAGCTCGTACGGTATTTTGGGCACCGACTTGCTTGGTACTCTATTGAGAATGTGAATAGCGGTTTTAAGCGCCTCCATCCATAATCCCAATGGCAAGTTGGAATAACTCATCATGCTGCGCACCATATCCATAAGGGTACGGTTGCGCCGTTCGGCTACTCCATTTTGCTGAGGCTCGCCCGGCATTGAATACTGGGCTACTATGCCAGTCTCCTGCAAGAACTTCGCAAAAGGTCCAGGGACTTGGCCATATGGAGTGTGTCGACCGTAGTACTCTCCCCCACGGCCGGACCTTACTATCTTTATTCTTTTATCGTGCTGATTTTCAACTTCAGCTTTGAATATTTTAAATTTATCCAACGCTTCCGATCTTTCTTTAATTGGATAAATATAACCATAGCGAGAGTAATCATCTGTGAATGTTATGAACGAGTCATATCCATCCACACTTTTCACCGGAAATGGTCCACAAATATCAGTGTGAATGATTTCTAGTGTGCCTATGCTATGGATTGCACCTTTTTTGATTTGTTTTACGTACTTTCCTTTAATGCAATCTATGCATTGTTCTAAGTCTGAAAATTCTAACGGAGGAAGAATTTCACTTTTGACTAATCTTTCTATTCTCCCCTTCGAAATATGGCCCAAGCGACAGTGCCATAATTTCGATGAGTCAAATGTTCTTTTTCTTTTCTCTTGTTCTTTATTCGACGCGGAAACATGTTCTTGCACATTGCAAACGGAATAAACTTTTTCACGAAGTGATAACAAATAAAGCTCATCATGTAGTAAAGCATCACCCACATAAGCATTATTTAACCAAATGGCACACTTGCCATGTCCAAAATAACATTCATAATTATCTTTGTCCAAGCAAGAAACACATTAAGTTTCTATGACATGATGGAACAAATAAAACATCTCTAAGTAGAAGATTGAATCCATCAGCTAACTCTAAAGAGATATCACCGACAGCTTCAACTTCTGCTTCAACTCCGTTCGCCACGTCAATGCGTCTTTCGCTTCTTAGCGTAGTCCGCGTCGAATGGAATCCCTATAAGGAATTTGCAACATGAACAGTTGCTCCTGAATCAATCCACCAAGTGGATTTTGAAAACTGTGCATACAGGGATTCATTTACAAATGAAACTATATTGTTACCTCTTTTTGCCATGATCGACTTTAGCCAAACAGGACAGTCTTTCTTGTAATGCCCAGTCTTCTTACAGTGGAGACAAGTGTCTTTGTCCACCGAGAAAGGTTGTTGCTGATGCTGATGCTGATAGGAAGCTTTTCCTTGTGGCTTTGAAGGAGAACTTTTGTTGTTTTGATTGTAATTCTTTCTTTTGTGACCCTGCACATAGTTGAGTGTACCACCATGTGAGGCTTTGAGTCTCTCCTCTTCTTGGACACACATTGCTATTGTCTTTTCAACGTCCCATGTTCCAGGTGATATATTGTAGTTCACAACAAAAGCTTCAAATTCCTTCGGCAGTGAAGCCATGACAAGGTGGACCAGGAGCACTGGTTTGATCTCCAGATCCGCATCCATGGGCTTGAGCTTTGCTGCCATATTGCTCATCCTGAGGATGTGCTCTCTTATGCCATGACTACCACCTGTGTATTTTTCTGTCACCAGTTGCTCTAACACCTGGGTGGCATATATCTTTGAAGAGCCAGTGAACTGGCTCTTTATCTATGAGAGCAACTCCCCTGCGAAAGTGCACTCTGCAATGGAGCCCACAATGGCGCTCTCAATTGTGTTCTTTATAAAGGCCATGCATTTTTTGTTTGCATTGACCCACTTTTGGTTATCTATGAGGTAGGACTGCTCCAAAGGAGCATAGTCCCCTTTCTTTTTAGCCCATGCAGCATCATCATCAGTGGCCTCTCTTACTGGCTCTGTGGGTCTGACCGGCTGTGGTTTCTCCACAACCCAGTCAAGATCATCACAAACAAACGCCAGTTCAACTTTCTTCCTCCACTCAGTGTGGTTGTCACCTCTGAGTGTCGGAACTTCTTTTAGGCAACTCATCAAGTGAAAGCCTCCTTGTCCAGCAGCAGATGAACTCGAGCCGGAGGCCATCGTGATGCTAGGGCACACGGCGATGGCAGAGAGTAGGCGACGGTGGTGGAGCTTCCCGTGAGCACCGCGCTAACCCTAGATCGGTAGGGATTGTAGGTGGGGATTGTGGCAGTGATTAACCTCGTGAGTCGTGCCCTGGCCCCCACCTCTGTTTATATAGCGCGGGTCACAGGGGCCCACCAACCATGGTTTGGTTGGGCGCCCCGATCAGGGCGTGAGTCAGGGGCCCGTTCGACCCGTTGGGCTCGAACGGGAGAGAGATCAACCTAACACGGGGTACTTGCGTGGCTCCTCTGCTGGTCTCACAAGTTGAATTCAAGGGGAGGGTAGGGATTCTGGGAGGGTACAGGCACACGTGGGTGGGTCCTTTGCACCTGACCAACAACCTCCAGCGCGACTGCGACTTCGAAGGAGTGTTCTCACACGTAGCACTGCCAGTCTTTGTCACCGTTTGTGACCAGGTTGTTGGAATTTGATCTCAGGTCATAACGGACCGAGAGAAAAGGGGAGCTCTTCTCCAGGTTTTGTGCTATGATTCAAGGCACACAAAAAGGTAATTTTTGGTTTGGTCCCCCTTCCCTTAGCACCAAGTATAAAAAGAAAAGGTGGTGCCCCTTGGGAAATGACAAACACATACATGAGATAACCCCAACAAACTTCTAAAGGCCGATCCTATAAGGGAGCACAAAGGGATTAGAAGGCCATCAGAATCCAAACGCGGATTTATAAAACACGGGCTTCTGGACACCTCTTATCCATACCCTTCAATATTGCTTTGAGATCCGTGCGACACAACTAACTTACAACACGAATTTTTCTCTTTTTTGTTCCTTCAAAACAAAACAACATATGAACTTCAAACTTTGCAGGACAACAAAACATTCTTACTACAATGTGAGAAAAAACTTTCAGATTTTTTTGTCCGACATAAATGTACAAAATGAGATTTTTTGAGTAAAAAACAATATTTTTTTTCTATAGATGATCCACGAAAAAATCTGAAAGTTTTTTCCCACATTCTAGTTAGAATGTTTTGTCGTCCTACAAAGTTTCAGGTTCATATGTTGTTCTATTTAGGAGAAACAAAAAAGACAAAAGTTGCTCGCACGAATCGTGATGTAAGAATGAATGGCTAGATAAGGGGGTGTAGGAAAGCCTGTACTTTCTCAAATATTAACCATCAGAATCCCCGGCCACCGCAAGGCTGTGCCGGTGGCTGCCTGCTGCCATCTACACTGACCGGCCGCTGCCCATGCCGGCCATCTCTATGACGGTAGCGTTTTGGACGCCTTCTACCAATTGCTTTCTATGATTCACGCTTTCGGCCATGGGCTATTCACTCGATGCTGTTCAGCTTCGCCAACTATTGTCATGGGCTGCATCGAGTAGGGGCTGCATCAAGAGCATGGGACTTTGGCAAGCACTTGTAAGTTCACACGTTTGCGCACATGTATTGGTGTTCAAATCCAGAGATCCAGATCTAATTTAATGTTAACCTAAAGTATTATTTCTAACATAGGTACGTCCGTGTTAATTTGTTAGTAGTACCAAGCGTTGGTTCTATGAAGCCTTGACAATTCCAATGGGTTCTGTTGGCATTCGTAGATGCAAGTTCACATGAATGCCATGTGGCCACGTAAGTACGTCCTGGCTTTGTTGCGTGGTGCACTGTCATCCGTAGTGCTACCAGAATAGACTCACCACTCGCTCGCTGTATCCACCCCGTGTGTTCAAATAATCATTGAACGTACGACAGCTATCGCTGGCGACGATGGACCATCAATCTTCCTGCATGTGCACATGTGTTATGGTAGCTACCCCTGTCCTATGCACGTACGCACAAATCTTTCTTTATTATAACTTCTTTTTCACATCGGACTTGATACATACATTTATTGGACCTACACAATCATTAATGAACAACATGTTCTCCAAGGAATAGTGTCCTATTGAAAGGACATTCAGTTTGTCAGAATTATGTAGCTTCTTTTTTTATGCAATCTCGCGAACATTTACTCAACCGCCACAATCTTTACAGGGAGGAAAGGAATACCACCGGGCCGGCCTAACCAAACATGGCGGCCAGCTCCAAGAGTCAAAGTATGTTTCGCTAAATCGTGAGACTCGACATTTGAGCTCCTAAATTCGTGAACTATATTACATGAAATAAAAGTAGATAAGTGTAGTTTGCTCTCCTAGATGATTTCTCCTTATGCAACACTCCGTTGTGAACTTCTTTTACCATCCCTTGCAATCCGATGCCACATGAATATAGTTCTGGTTTAGATCCTCGGCTAGAACTAGCCCCTCTCTGATAGCTAGGGCTTCTAAAGTAGCTGGGTCATCAATATTGGTGAAAAATAAAAGCCGAAGCTCCCATAAATCTTCCTGCATGATCCCTGCAAATGGCATCGACCTCTCCGTTCGACCCCCTCCGGCAACTGCTGCATCCACGTTCAGCTTTGAGTGATGTTAAGGAGGTGCCAGCCATCCAGTCGGACGAGGGATTGCACTCCCATGGGACACCCTATTCTGAGTGAGCACTTGTAGCTTTGTTATGTACGAGGTGATGAACTCATGTATAGCATGTGAGGTCTTGAAAATACTTCAATGAATTGCTTTCCAACGGGCACCCCAGATCGCCCACATGGTCCCTACAAAGTTGGAAAATCTTCCAATGACAGCGCTCCCTGCACAGTGAAGATCCAGCCCTTCGCGTTCTCCTCCTTGTGTATACAGAACTGATCTAGGATTGCTTCGGAAGACAACGCACATGTACTCCATGACGCTGATCTAGGATATCTTTCGTATTCCATGTATCATATACGCTGCACAAGTTACAGGCTCCAGTCGTGGCCATGTGACGACGATGGAGAACCTCTCCTTATGGGATTGAGTGCCCAGCCAACCGCGAAATAAATACCCTGAGCTTCGATGAAACCTGAAGTTTTCTAGATTGACTTCTACTCCTTACTTACCTCCTGGAGGTTTGACGATCCTCACAGCCTTCTAGACAACTCTCTTTGTTTTGCTTATTCCAGACCAACATGTGGTATGCTGACCCCTCAGTAATGTGGCCTCAAGGTTCTTCACTCCATGCCCAGAAATCCTCGACCCCCCTAGTACACAATGGGATCTTAAGTAGTGCTTCAGCATCAAACGGCGTAAAAATTGAACTAAAGGTCTTCCAACGCACTTGTCGGCTCAATAAGCTCGGAGACTTTCTATGGGGGGAGCTTGAATTAGAGAAGTGATAGGTCGTTTGTAACTCTCCCTTGCTATCCAATAATGGGCCCAAATGTTTGTGGAATTACCAGCCCCGGCGTCCCGCCTGTCTTCACCTATTGTTCAACCACCAGCCGGACCCACTGGGTGCCGCTGTCGCTTGTGACACTGCCAGCAGCTCTCTTCCGAACTTTTTTTCCAATTACTGTTCATCCAGAGAAAACGCTCCCGGGAGCGAAAATGCCTCCACCATTAAAGACATGCTATATAGTTCCTTCTTATCCCTTTCCGTTTTTATTGATTGGTGCTTGCATTTCCATTGCATACGAATGTACATTGTTGCCTTCACTTTCGTTTGTAATATAAGATGCTTTTCATTTTCATTGCATAGGAATGTCCATTTGCACAAGTCTTTCTTTACAACTCCCTCCATCCTATAATATTAGATACTATGACAATCGATGTACTCACATATTTTTTATGTGGAACACATATGTACTCACATATTGGTTGTAATCACATCCTATATTATGCGACAGAGGGAGTAGTAATTAAAATTATATTTCCTACAACAACAGTGCAAGAAAATATGTGCTTGTGCCAACTAATTAACTTGTGAGAAATCAAAACCGCGAAGGCGGCAAATATAACATTTATTAGAACTGAAACTATGTGCTCCCTCCATCACAGTTTACACGACGCGATTCAATTCTCATGCATTTCCACCACCGGAGGGATTTTAGGCGCCTTTGCTTTAATGGCCGTAATAAGGCCCACAATTTTCTGTCCATGTAGGAGTGTACACGGAGTAAAATAATTGCATGGATGTGTGTACGCGGGTGGAAGCAGTACATGCATGTGTGTATGCATTAATTTCTCTAGTAATAGGCGTCATGCTATAACTACTGATACTCTTTTTCAGTCCAATCGCTAATCGTCTTGGTCCGAGAGATTGTTGAAGTGCGCCCTGTAAACTGTGACGGAGGGAGTATTACATTATTTATACCTTCATGATTTCATACCACTATAATTTAGTACTTTCTTGTTTGCGGAACTAAAAGTTCCACATTACCAATACACAATCATTAACAACATCTTACCTCGCAGGAGGTAATAGCAACATTAGCTTAGTCATTTATGGAGTAGCGTAGCACATACTGAATATCTTGAGGTGCTCGATTTCTGACAGAAGGTTACAAACTCAAGTTCTTCTTTTTAACAAAAATAGGGCGAGAAAAACTGACACACCGATTTATATTCATGGGGATCGGAGATTACCTATGGGGCGACTTGACCGACAGCGTCTAACATGTGAAGCTAGACCGCACGTTCAACGAGCGACGAGCGACTGCGAAAGGATCTTCCCACGGTCGCATGTAGCACTGCCGGTCTTTGGCATCGTTCGTAACCAGGTACGTCCGTGTTAATTTGTTACCACGGTCACATGAAGCTTGACAATTCTCGTACGTTGGGTTCTGTTGGCACTTGTAGATGCAAGTACACATGCATATCATGCTGGCTTTGTTGCGTCATGTGCGTACGTACGTAGCGCCTACCACTACCAGCATTGACTAGCTGCATATACACTCCGTTGACTAGCCCTGTAGAAGGCATCCGGCAAATAGGAGGCACGTGGCATGGCCGTCTGCAGCTGAAGGCCTCGTGATGGTTAATCCTCATCGTTGGTTTTCTATCAATTTAATAATATAATAGATAGGATGAGAGACACTGAAGGACACGCCAGGCCCCACCGGTTTACATTCATGGGGAAGAGATTACCTATGGGGCGACTTGACCAACAGTGTTTAACGTGTTCAACGTGCGACTGCGAAAGGATCTTCTCAGTCACTTGTAGCACTGTCGGGCTTTGTCATCGTTAGTAACTAGGTACGTCCGTGTGAATTTGTTACCATACTCTAGATGCAAGTACACATGCATGTGATGCTGGCTTTGTTACGTCGTGTGCGTATGTACGTAGCGCCTACCGGCATTGAATAGCTGGGTACACACTCCGTCGGCTCACATATGATATGTATACACATACACATCCCATCAAGTAGGCCGCTGGATTGATCAATCATGGTACGTGGAGGGGACAGCATCTGCATGTGCTGGCCTCACAAGTCTTTCTTTACTTGCGTGGGCTCCTCTGCTGGGCTCACAAGTTGAATTCAAGGGGAGGGTGCAGGCACACGCGGGTGGGTCCTTTGCACCTGACCGACAACGTCGAGCGCGACTGCAAAGGAGTGTTCTCACACGTAGCACTGCTGGTCTTTGTCGTCGTTCGTGACCAGGTACGTCCGTGTTAATTGGTTATACTACCAAACACCGGTTCTGTGAAGCCTTGACAAATCCAATGGGTGCTGTTGGCATTTGTAGATGCAAGCTCACATGTATCTCATGTGACCACGTACGTACGTGGTGGCTTTGTTGAATGGTGCACAAGCAGAACTGACTCACCTCTCGCTTGCTGCGTTCACTATGTGCGTTCAAATAATCGTTGGAAGTATGATAGGTATCGCTCGCGACGACGGACCAACGGTCTTTTTTTTAACACGTACAATGCAAACGCTCATATATACGTGCATACACTCATCTCTACGAACGCGCACACACACCATACTCCTATGAGCACATCCGAGAGACTGAGCCGCTATATCATCTTGAGATTTACGAAGTCATTATAGGCGCCTCGTCGTTGACAGGAACATCTCCTCCCACAGAAAACGCATTGCTGAAAATCCTGAAATAAATTCAAAAATATTGCGAGCACCAGGACTTGAACCCTGGTGGGCTGAGGATAGCACTGTCCCTCTAACCATCCATTCATCCAACCACAGGTTGGTGCGCACCAATGATCTTTCTGCATGTGCATGTACGCTATGATAGCTATCCCTGTCCTATATACATACACACAAGTCATTCTTTATTAATTTCTTTTTCACGTAAGACTTGATGCATCCATTTATTGGACCTACACAAACATTAAAGGACAACATGTTCTCCCAAGGAATAGTGGCCTATTGAAAGGACATTCAGTTTTGCATAATTATGTAGTACGAATCTCCCGGCCGCACCAATGTCAGATTTTGCAAGTCGCCCGCACCCTTTATTTGTTTCCACACGAAGCGGTTACTTGTTGGGCATTTATTCAAACCTGCATATATATGAAAAAAAAATATAGAAACCTCATACCTGCATGTCCCACCTTCCTACTATAGTACTAGCATGCATGCCCCCCTTTCCGTCCTTTGTAAAAAGGCTAGTAGACCAACCCGCGCATAGTGCGGCTGATGCGCGATCATAGCGCTGGATAGGGAGCCGAATGATTCACGCAATAATAGTTAAAATTAACGGCTGATTTAGGATTTATTTAGCTTTTTTTAGGCAATCTCGCGAAGGGTTTATTCAACCACCACAATATTTACAAGGACGAAAGGAATACTACCGGGCTGGCCTAACTAAACATGGTGACCAGCTCCCAAAGTGAAAGTATGCTTCGCTAAATTTTATTTTGAGCTCCTTAATTCGTGAACTATATTACATGAAATAAAAGGGTTTTGTTTTTTGCAAGGAACATGAAAAAAAAGTTGATAAGTGTAGTTTGATATCCTGGATGATTGCTCTATATGCAACACCACTTCTGTTGTGAAGTTCTTCTACCACCCCTTACAATCCGATGCAACATGAATACGGTTCTGGTTCAGATCCTTGGCTAGAGCTACACCCTCTATGATAGCCAGGCCTTCTAAAGTAGTTAGGTCACCAATATTGGTGAAAATAAAAGCCGAAGCTCCCATAAAGATTCCTGCAAATGGCATCGACCGCTCCGTTCTGCCCCCTCCTGCCAACTGCTACATCCACGTTCAGCTTTGCGGGATGTTCAGGAGGTGCTAGCCAGCCAGTCGGACGAGGAGTTGCACTCCGATGGGACACCCTGTTTGGAGTGATCACTTGTAGCTCTGTGATGTACGAGGTGATGAAGTCGTGTATAGCATGTGGGGTCTTTAAAAACACTTCAATGTATTGCTTTCCTACAGGCACCTCAGATCGCCCACATGGTCACTACAAACTTGGTAAAAATCTTCCGATGGCTGCTCTCCCCGCATACCGGAGATCCAGTCCTTCGCATTCTCCTCCCGGTGTATACTCAACTAAACTAGGATAGCTTCGGAAGACAACACCCATGTACTCCGGGACATTGATCTTGGATAGCTTTCATACTCCATGTATCATGTACGCCCCACAAGTTATAGAGCTCCCCGCATGTTGGTCCGGACTAAGCAAATCTCCCGATGACAGCGCTCCCGGCATAGCGGAAATCCAGTCCTTCGCATTCTCCTCCTGGTGTGTATATATATACTCAACTGAACTAGGATAGCTTGGGAATACAATGCACATGTACTCCGCGACACTGATCTTGGATAGCTTTTGTACTCCATGTAGCATGTACGTCCCACAAGATACAGGCTCCGGTAGTTTCCAAGTGACGACGGTGGAGAACCTTTCCTGATGGTGTGCCTAGCCAACCGCTAAATATATACCATGAGCTTCGACAAAACCTGAAGTTTTCCATATTGACTTCTACTCCTTACTTTCTTCCCGGAGGTTTGATGATCCCTCGCGGCCCTCTAGCTAGCTCTCTCTGTTTTGCTTAGTCCGGAGTCCGGACCAATATGCGGTATACTGATCCCACAGTAAAGTTGCCTCGAGGTTCTTCACTTCATGCCCAGAAATCCTCGATCCTCCTAGTACACAATGGGATCTTAAGTATTGCTTCAGCATCAAATGACATGAGAACTGAACGGACTAGCTGTTCCAACACACTGGTCGGCCCAATAAGCTCGGAGACTGTTTGTGGGGAGCTTTAATTAGAGAAGTGATAGGCCATTTGTAACTCTCCCTTGGGATTCAATCATGGGCCCAAATGTTTGTGGATTCACCAGCCCCGGGGTCCCGCCCGTCTTCACATATAGTTAAACTATTTGCACTAGGCTTCAATCATATGCCTAGACGAGATATTTACACGCGTGAGCCCTGCTCCCGTTTTTTGCAGGGACCAGGAACCCTGCTCCCGCACGTCCTTAAATACTTGCCGCCTCCTCCCATCTCCCAACGCACATAAATCATTTGATCAGCCTCTCGCCTTGTTTGCTTTGTTCTTCACAAGGTAGGTAGCTCGCTCAATACATACTACTATTATCCCTCGATCGTCCCCACTTCATCCAACTCTCGTGTTCAGCTATCTAGCAATCAGGTAGAATAGGAGTAGAAGGTAAGACCTTGTACAATGAGAGATGCTTAGAGGGGTGCTTAGAAAAATAAACCGAGATTTTTTAAAGCACCGGTGCCTATTTCTACCGGAGAGACGCTTAGTTAAGCGTCTATCCTGTACAAATAAACACCGGTGCTTAAAGAAAGTCTGGTTTATTTCTCTAAACACCTCCCCTAAGCACCTTCCATTGTACAAGCCTAAGGGGGTTTTGGAACCTAAAGATCGATCGCTTTTCAAGGAAACTGACTCTACTTAATATTGCATGCAGGAAAGTCACCATGGCAAGCAGCAGCAGCATCCCAGCCACCACCGTCCGTGAGATCCGTGTTGCGCAGCGTGCGGACGGGCCGGCGGCGGTGCTGGCCATCGGCACGGCGAACCCGCCCCACTGCGTGCCCCAGGGCGACTACCCCGACTACTACTTCCGCGTCACCAACAGCGACCACCTCACCGACCTCAAGCCCACCTTCGCCAAGCTATGCGGGATGACAGGCATCGGCAGGCGTTTCTTCTACCACACCGACGAACTGCTCGCCGCGCACCCGGGCATGTCCCTCGACGCCCGGCTGGACGTCGTGGCTACCGCCGCCCCGGAGCTCGCCGCGTCGGCTGCGGCGAGCGCCATCGCCGAGTGGGGCCGTCCGGCGGGCGACATCACCCATCTCGTTGTCAGCACCAACGCGGGGTCGCACGCCCCGGGCACCGATGTCCGCTTGGTGTACCTCCTCGGTCTCCGTCATGATGTCCTGCGCACCGTGCTCCAGCTCAACGGCTGCGCTTCCGGGTGCGCCGCCCTGCGCCTAGCCAAGGACCTCGCCGAGAACAACCGCAGCGCGCGCGTCCTCGTGGCCTGCGTCGAGCTCACCGTCACTGCCTTCCGCGCGCCCGACGAGGCGGACTCCTTCGACACCCTCATTCCCCAGGGGCTCTTCGGTGACGGCGCCGGCGCCGTCATCGTGGGCGCCGACCCTGACGTCCACGAGCGCCCGCTGTTCGAGATGGTGTCTGCCTCGCAGTATGTGATACCGGACACCGAGCACATGCTCGCCGTGCAGCTCGGGAGCGGTGGCATCGACGGGACCATCGCCACCGGACTGCCAAGACTGGCGGCGGGCATCGTTGAGCGGTGCCTGCTGGATGCGTTCGGCAACCACCTAGCCGTCGTCGGAGGCGTAGTCGAATGGAACAACCTCTTCTGGGCAGTGCATCCTGGCAGCAGTGCGATGCTCGACCACATCGTCAGGGCGCTCCGGCTAGCCCCAGGGAAGCTGGCGGCGAGCAGAACCGTGGTGAGAGAGTATGGTAACATGCTTGGCGCCACGGTTATCTTTGTGCTCGATGAGGTCAGGCGCCAAAGAGAAGATCCTGAAGGAGAGGGAGCTAGCCATGATGAAGACTGGGGGGTGATGATGGGATTTGGACCGGGGTTCACTGTGGAGACGATGCTGCTGCACGCTGCCACCTAGGTAAATAGAAAGAAGGAATGAAAAACACGTGGCATATGTATTCAATAAGTGCATGCAATGCAACCATTAATATTTCCATATCCACATATCACGTATATATACGTACGTGTAAGACATGTGAACATGTGGTGTGAGAGTGGTTAAGTCCTGTAAGAGTGATCTCCAATATATGGTTATAAATATAATTTTAGGTACTTGTAAGTTGCTTGAATTGTAAATTTGGGTCAGCCAGTTTCTTGACTGTTCATTTTTGCGCTGAAATTCCTGATACGGTTTTTTTCTGGACTGTCATGGGCTTGTTTTTTGTACTGCACCCATATTTTGCTCAGTCGATTTGCTTATGGGCCGAAGCCCATTAATTGTGAGATCAAGCCCTCCTTTCTCTTCCTTTATTTCTTATGCCTTTTGTGATTTTATATGTTTTCGTCTTTGTTTTTTGTTTTCTTCGTTAGTTGGTTTTTATTTTTCCTTTGTGGATATTTTTGCAATGTCACTATGCAATATGTGCGATAATTACATTAAAAAAAGTGCAATATTAGAGCGAAGTTGTGTGCAAAAATTTTAAAACATTCTTTTCGTTATTTTTCTTCTTTAAATGGTAATACTATTGTTACTAATTCATTATTCTTTGTTTTAAAAAATAGTTATTATTTCATTTTATTTATTCTTAGAGGGTAAAACCAATGCCACTAATTCATTCTTTCTTAGGAATTATTTTTGCCAAAAAATTACTATTATATGTTTCTTCTTGCATATTTTGCAAGAGCACATTCTTTCTGAATATTGTGTGCAAAATTTTATGTTCTTTGTTTTTTTTAAATTTATTTCTTCCTAGTGGGTAATATCAATGCCAACAATTTATTCTTTCTTCAAAAACTTCATTATTTTAATTCTATTCAAGTTTGATTTCATTTTCTTTGTTCTTTAAGGGTAGTACCAATGCCACTAGTTCATTCCTTCTTAGGAACATAGTTTTTTGAAATTTCACTGTTATTTGCTTATTCTTGCATACTATAAAAAAGCGTAATTTTTTGGCAAACCATGTGAAAATGTTGTCAACAGTTTTTTTTTTCTTATTAAGGGTAATGATACCAATGCCACTATTTTTTCCTTAGAAAGAATAATTTTTTATTTCCATTTTTAAGGGCAATACCGATGCCAGTAATTCATTCATTCTTTGGAAACTTATTTATGCAGAAATTGCCCAATTATATGCTCATTCTTTCACGTTATGGAAAAAGTTCAATTTCTACATAAATTGTGTGTAAATTTTGTCATTATTTTCTTTCTTCCTAAAGGGTAATTCCTTTGCTAGTAAATAATTTCTTCATACAAAACTTCATTATTTTGATTTGGAGAAGTAATGATGCCATGGATCAAATACCAATGCCGCTAATTGATTCTTGTTTTATAGAACTTTGTTTAAAAAAATCACCATTATAAGTTTATTCTTGCATATTATAACAAAGCGCAATTCCTGTGTAAATTGTGTGCAAATTTTGTCATTATTTTTTTTACTTTTTATTTCATTTTATTTCTTCTTTAAGGGTAATACCAACACCACTAATTCGGTCTTCCTTATAAAACTTAACTATTTTATTGTGTGTGAAGTATCATGCTTTCTTAACAACATTTTCCTTAAAACTTTTTCCGTGTTTAATACAACCATTCAAACTGCCATGCTAAATTTTGCCTCTTTTTGAGTTGGTTTGCTATTTTTAAAGCATTTATTGATTTTCTAGCCTTTAAAAAGGGCAAAATGGTCTTTGATTAAAAATAGCATATGGATGAGCTCTGTGATGTTCGAAACTTGGCATTGGTTATCATATGACCCCTATTGGGTGTGGTAAAAGTTTGAAAGCATTACGAGAAAAATCGGATACACTTAGCGAACAAACTAAACACTCTCCAGCGAACGAAAACATTCGTCTTCCACATAGAATTCAATAATTTTACAACATTTCCCCTTTAAAATTTTCTATGTTGAATATAAACCATTTACAGCACAATGCTCGCGCTTGGGACTATTCTGGTTTAATAAACACGATTTGTTCAAGCAATTTCCTTATTTACAATATCTCTAGTGGGCGCCTATTGATGCCATCCACTGATAACTTTGAATATTTTTAGAAAAATATGCGCATGGGTTAGCGAAATATTTGAGTGGTGGACGTGTTTCTATCCCACGGCAAATTCTGCGAAAAACTAGGAGTGCGGGTGACGACTATTGCCCGCCACTGCTGAGAATTTAGCAGTGGCATGTGCCTTTTTCAGCCGCCACTAGAACTTTCCCAAAATAGTTGTGGTGGTGCCCAGGCTATGTCCGCCGCTATTGTGATCCCGCTTATAAGCCTTTTCCCAATAGTGTAAGAGTTACATGTAATTACTTTATGCTTCTTTCCAATTTATTCATGTTCCTTGATAAGTGGATCATTCTAGAAAGGGTCTAGAAGATGCTAAGACGATGGCTATTTTATTTTGCATTTGTAAATGGAATTGTTAATGAATCCGCTTTATTCGGTGACTCTGTTTCTGAAGGAAATATGCCCTAAAGGCAATAACAAAGTTATTATTTATTTCCTTATTTCATGATAAATGTTTATTATTCATGCTAGAATTGTATTAACCGGAAACATAATACATGTGTGAATACATAGACAAACAGAGTGTCACTAGTATGCCTCTACTTGACTAGCTCGTTGATCAAAGATTGTTATGTTTCCTAACCATAGACATGAGTTGTTATTTCATAAACGGGATCACATCATTAGGAGAATGTTGTGATTGACTTGACCCATTCCATTAGCTTAGCACTTGATCGTTTTAGTTTACTGCTATTGCTTTCTTCATGACTTAAACATGTTCCTATGACTATGATATTATGCAACTCCTGATTACCGGAGGAACACTTTGTGTGCTACCAAACGTCACAGCGTAACTGGGTGATTATAAAGGTGCTCTACAGGTGTCTCCGATGGTACTTGTTGAGTTGGCATAGATCGAGATTAATTAGGACTTGTCACTCTGATTGTCGGAGAGGTATCTCTGGGCCCTCTTGGTAATGCACATCACTATAAGCCTTGCAAGCAATGCAACTAATGAGTTAGTTGCGGGATGATGTATTACGGAACGAGTAAAGAGACTTGCCGGTAACGAGATTGAGCTAGGTATTGAGATACCGATGATCGAATCTCGGGCAAGTAACATACCGATGACAAAGGGAACAACGTATGTTGTTATGCGGTTTGACCGATAAAGATCTTCGTAGAATATGTAGGAACCAATATGAGCATCCAGGTTCCGCTATAGGTTATTGACCGGAGACGTGTCTCGGTCATGTCTATATAGTTCTCGAACCCATAGGAACCGCACGCTTAACGTTCGGTGACGATAGGTATTATGAGTTTATGTATTTTGATGTACCGAAGGTAGTTTGGAGTCCCGGATATGATCACGGACATGACGAGGAGTCTCGAAATGGCCGAGACATAAAGATCGATATATTGGACGACTATATTTGGACATCGAAATGGTTCCGAGTGAGATCGGGAATATACCGGAGCACCGGGAGGTTACCGGAACCCCCCGGGAGGTATATGGGCCTTATTGGGCCTTAGTGGAAAGGAGGGGAAAGGAGCAAAGGAGGCCCCCCCCCCAAGCCCAATCCGAATTGGGAAGGGGGCCGGCCGCCTCTTCCTTCCTCCCTCCTTCCCCTTCCTTCCCTCTCCTACTCCAACTTGGGAATGGGGAATCCTACTCCCACCGGGAGTAGGACTCCCCCCTTGGGCGCGCCTAGAGAGGGCCGGCCCTCCCCTCCTCCACTACTTTAAATAGGGGGCGGGGGGCACCCCATAGACACACAAGTTGATCAGTTGATCTTTTAGCCGTGTGCGGTGCCCCCCTCCACCATAATCCACCTCGGTCATATCGTAGCGGTGCTTAGGCGAAGCCCTGCGTTGGTAGCAACATCATCACCGTCATCACGCCGTTGTGCTAACGGAACTCTCCCATGAAGCTCTGCTAGATCGGAGTTCGTGAGACGCCACCGAGCTGAACGTGTGCTGAACTCGGAGGTGCCGTGCGTTCGGTACTTGGATCGGTCGATCGTGAAGACGTACGACAACATCAACCGCGTTCTCATAACGCTTCCGCTTACGGTCTACGAGGGTATGTGGACAACACTCTCCCCTCTCGTTGCACCAATGTCAGATTTTGCAAGTCGCCCGCACCCTTTATTTGTTTTCACACGAAGCGTTACTTGTTCGGCATTAATTCAAACCTGCTTACATATAAAAAATTAGAAACCTCAAACTTGCATATGCCACCTTTCTACTATAGTACTAGCATGCATGCCCTCCTTTCCGTCCTTTGTTAAAGGCAAGTAGACCAACCCGCTCATAGTGCGGCTAATGCGCGGTCATAGGGCTGGATAGGAAGCCTAATGATCCTTGCAATAATAGTTAAAATTAAGCGCTGACTTAGGATTTATTTAGTTTTTTTTAGGCATTCTCGTGAAGCTTTTATTCAACCACCACAATATTTACGGGGATGAATGGAATACCACCGGGCTGGCGTAATCAAACATGGCGGCCAACTCCCAAAGTCAAAGTATGCTTCGCTAAATTGTGAGACTCAACATTTGAGCTCCTAAATTCGTGAATTATATTACATGAAATAAAAATTGATAAGTGTAATTTGATCTCCTGGATGATTGCTCTATATGCACGGAAATTGGCAAAGGCTCCTAGGTGCATATGCACCCATTGTTTAAATACACATTTTAAAAAGTTGAAAAATTCCGAACAAAAATTCCGTGTGTATATCCAGACATTCTATATGCGTGCACAAAGTTTTCGGTGAAAAATGAGGTTTATTGTGGCTTGTGTAAAAAAGACAATGCAAATGGCATCGACCGCTCCTTTCTGCCCCCTCCGGCCAACTGCTACATCCACGTTCAACTTTGCGTGATGTTCAGGAGGTGCCAACCAGCCAGTCGGACGAGCAGTTGCACTCCCATGGGACACCCTGTTCAGAGTGATCACTTGTAGCTCCGTGATGTACGAGGTGATGAAGTTGTCTATAGCATGTGGGGTCTTTGAAAATACCTCAATGTATTGCTTTCCTACGGGCACCCCAGATCGCCCACATGGTCACAACAAACTTGGTAAAATCGATGACAGTGCTCCCCGCATAGCAGAGATCCAATCATTCGCATTCTCCTCCAGGTGTATACTCAACTGAACTAGGATAGCTTTGGAAGATAACGCCCATATACTCCGCGACATTGATCTTGGATAGCTTTGGTACACTGTCAACACTAATTAGAGAAGTGATAGGCCATTTGTAACTCTCCCTTGGGATCCAATTATGGGCCCAAATGTTGGTGGATTCATCAGCCCCGGGTCCCGCCCGTATAGTTCAACCACCAGTCGAAACGACTGGGTGCTGCTGTCGCTGGTGACACTGCCGGCACCTCTCTTCCGAACTTTGGTGACAACATCGGCTTGCTGTTCAGGGCCTCCAATAGATACACCAAACACAAGAAGCCCAAGAGGAACACCAAGTCAACGCAATAGTTACTATGACCCACCATGGATTGTTTGTTGAATATTGCCACACGAAGGGACCAAAAACATGCATCAGATTGACTGGGCGAGGGCCGCTGGGTTGACTGATCCTGGTACGTGGAGGGGACAGCTTCTGCATGCGCACTACAGTCGCTATCCTGTCATATGCATATAGCACAAGTCTTTCTTTACTTGTGTGGCTCCCCTCTGCTGGGCTCACATGTTGAATTAAAGGGGAGGGTGCAAGCACACGCGGGGTGGGTCCTTTGCACACCGGTCTTTGTCATCGTTCGTGACCAGGTACGTCCGTGTTAATTTGTTAGTACTACCAAACACTGGTTCTGTGAAACCTTGACAATTCCAATGGGTCCTGTTGGCATTTGTAGATGCAAGCTCACATGTATCTCATGTGGCCACGTACGTACGTGGTGGCTTTGTTGGATGGTGCACATGCAGAATTGACTCACCTCTCGCTCGCTGCGTCCACCATGTGCGTTCAAATAATCGTTGGAAGTACGATAGATATTGCTCGCGACGATGGACCAACGATCTTCCTGCATGTGCACGTACGCTATGATAGCTATCCCTGTTCTATACACGTATGCACAAGTCTTTTTTTATTAATTTCTTTTTCACGTCAGACTTGATACGTACATCCATTTACTGGACCTGCAGAATCATTAAAGGACAACATGTTCTCCCAAGAAATAGTGGCCTATTATATTGAAAGGACATACAGTTTTGCATAATTATGTAGTACGTATCTCCCGGACGCACCAATGTCAGATTTTGCAAGTCGCCCGCATCCTTTTATTAGTTTCCACACGAATCGGTTACTAGTTGGGCATTTATTCAAACCTGCATATATATGGAAAAAAAATTAGAAACCTCAAACCTGCAATATAGTACTACTCCCTCCGTTTCTAAATATAAGTCTTTTTAGATATTTCACTATAGACTACAATGGAGCAAAATGAATGAATCTACAATCTAAAATGAATTTATATACATCCGTATGTTGTTCATAGTAGAATCTTCACAAAGACTTATATTTAGGAATGGAGGAAGTACTAGCATGCATGCCCTCCTTTCCGTCCTTTGTAAAAAGGCAAGTTGACTAACCCGCGCATAGTGCGGCTGTTGCATGATCCTAGGGCTGGATAGGGAGCGTAGTGATCCATGCAATAATAGTTAAAATAAAGCGCTGATTTCGGATTATTTAGCTTCTTTTTCTGAGGCAATTTCGCGAAGCTTTTATTCAACCACCACAATATTTACAGCGACGAAAGGAATACCACCGGGCTGGCCTAACCAAACTTGGCGGCCAGCTCCCAAAGTCAAAGTATGCTTTGATAAATTTTGAGACTCAACATTTGAGCTCCTAAATTCGTGAACTATGTTACATGAAATAAAACAAATTTTTTCTTGCGAGTAACATGAAATTAAAGTTGATAAGTGTAGTTTGATCTCCTGGATGATTGCTCTGTATGCAGAACCACTTCTGTTGTGAACTTCTTCTACCACCCCTTTACAATCCGATGCAACATGAATACGGTTCTGATTCAGATCCTCAGCTAGAGCTAGCCCCTCTTTGATAGGCAGGGTTTATAAAGTACCTAGGTCACCAATATTGGTGAAAATAAAAGCTGAAGCTCCCATAAATCTTCCTGCATGATCCCTGCAAATGTCATCGACCGCTCCGTTCTGCCCCCTCGGCCAACTGCTACATCCACGTTCAGCTTTGCATGATGTTCAGGAGGTGCCAGCTAGCCAGTCGGATGAGGAATTGCACTCCCATGGGACACTCTATTCGGAGTGATCACTTGTAGCGCCGTGATGTACGAGGTGATGAAGTCGTCTATAGCATGCAGGGTCTTAAAAATACCTCAATGTATTGCTTTCCTACGGGCACCCCAGATCGTTCACATGGTCACTACAAACTTGGTAAAATCTTCCAATGACTGCTGTCCCTGCATAGCGGAGATCCAGTCCTTCGCTTTCTCCTCCCGGTGTATACTCAACTCAACTAGGACAGCTTCGGAAGATAACGCCCATGTACTCCGCGACACTGATCTTGGATAGCTTTCTTACTCCATGTATCATGTACGCCCCACAAGTTACAGGCTTCGGTAGTGGCCAAGTGACGACGGTGGAGAACCTCTCCTGACGGGATTGGGTGCCTAGCCAACCGCTAAATAAATACCATGAGCTTTGACGAAACATGAAGTTTTCCATAATGACTTCTACTCCTTACTTTCTTCCTGGAGGTTTGATGATCCCTCGCGGGCTTCTAGCCAGCTCTCTCTGTTTTGCTTAGTCCGGAGTCCGGACCAACATGCGGTATGCTGATCCCACAGTAAAGTTGCTTTGAGGTTCTTCACTCCATGCCCAGAAATCCTCGATCCTCCTAGTACACAATGGGATCTTAAGTATTGCTTCAGCATCAAATGACGTGAAAACTAAATGGACTAGCTCTTCCAACGCACTAGTCGGCTCAATAAGCTCGGAGACTGTTTGTGGGGGAGCTTTAATTAGAGAAGTGATAGGCCATTTGTAACTCTCCCTTGGGATCCAATTATGGGCCCAAATGTTTGTGGATTCACCAGCCCCTGGGGTCCTGCCCGTCTTCACGTATAGTTCAACCACCAGTCGGAACGACCGGGTGCTGCTATCGCTGGTGACACTGCCGGCACCACTCTTCCGAACTTTGGTGACAACATCGGCTTGCTGTCAGGGCCTCCAGTAGATTACCAAACACAAGAAGCCCAAGAGGAGCACAAAGTCAACGCAATAGTTACAAGGACCCACCTCGATGAAGTAATTACCCATTGCAATACTGCAGACAACGCTCAATACACTTTGAGACTTTTCAATGCTCTTTGAGTAGTACCAGTTCTTTGAGTACCAGATCTCAAGTGGGGCCAATAACATCATAGGACGTGAATTTCTAATGCCCTTGGAGTACCAGTTCTCAAGCTCCAGAGTGAAAAACAATCACCACCTCCATCTGAGGTATGTAAAATATGGTAGCCGATGCGGGTCATTCAACTTTGGAAGGTTACTAAACAAAACAGAGAGATGGAGGTGGCGGCCTCGCAGGCCGTGATACCGGCAGCGAGCACGTGCCCAAGACGCAGCTCGGGAGTGGCGGCATCGACTGGAACGTTTCCAACGGACTGCCAAGGCTGGCGGCGGGCATCATCGAGCGTTGCTTGCTGGATGCGTTGGGCGACCAGCTTACCGCCATCGTCTGAGGTGTCGTCGACTGGAATGATCTCTTCTGGGCGGTGCACCCGGGCAGCGGCGGGATGCTGGAGCGCATCGGCAAGGCACTCCGGCTGGCCCCGGAGAAGCTGGCGCTGAGCAGAACTGTGGTGAGAGAGTACGGGAACATGTTGGGCGCCACGGTGATCTTCGTGCTCGATCAGGTCAGGCGCCGAAGAATAGACCCTGAAGGAGCTGGAGCTGGAGCTGGCCTTAATGAAGAGTGGGGGGTGATGATTGGATTCGGACCAGGGTTCACTGTCGAGACGATGCTGCTGCAGGCTGCCACCTAAGGTAACCCCAAGAAAAGAACGAAAAATGCATGGCACATACAGAGTAGTACTAGACTACTAGTATATACTCCCTCCGTTCCTAAATATAAGTCTTTCTAGAGATTTCACTAAGAGACTCTCACTGTTAGTAAAGGTAAAGTTGAATCAACAATTCAAACATATACCAAAGATTATAACTTAGATAAATGTAGACAACAAAACAAAATAGAGAGATATATCATGACCATACGGATGTATATAGACATATTTTAGAATGTAGATTCACTCATTTTGCTCCGTATGTAGTCCCTTATTGGAATCTCTTAAAACACTTATATTTTGGAACGGAGGGAGTATATGTTCAGTAAGTGCATGCAATGCAACCTTTGATATTTCCATATCCATTTGTCTCTTTGATATTCCCATATCCATATGTCACTTTGATATTTCCATCTGTCACTTAGGCGATGTGAACATGTGTGTTGCAAGAGTGAGTTTTAAAAAAAAGTTGCGTAAGAGCGATCAATATTATATGATCAATATTATAGTTGTGTAAGAGTGAGTATGTGATATCTGTATTGTGTGGATTACGAAATATACCTGTTGTTAAATTTGGGGACGCTGCTGCTGTGAATTGACATGTTTCCTCTGGAATAGAAGCCTAGCTAGTAGCTGAATTTCACTGGAATTCAAAATTACCATAGTACTTGATTTCATCCGAGGAAGAAGTACAAGCGAAGATGAGATGGCACAAGCATATCTCTCCTCATCTTTTACAGTCAGACAGTGTCAGACACACAAGTATCGCTACCTGAATCCGCGACATTGCCTAGTACCGACCGGTTTGCTGAAAGCATAGAGTCGGGCACTCGGCACACAACTCTTGCCGAATAACTTTTTTTGCATTGATAAAAAATTCTTTGTTAAGTGCCATGAGTATCCCCTGGAAAAAAAAAGAGTGCCATGCGTATCTTTTCTTTTACACTCGACAAACACTTATTTACCTTTTTTCTTCGTCTTTCTCTTGCTTCTTTTCTTTTGTACATTATTTATTTTTCTCCTTTTACATTTTGCTCTTTTCTACATTTTTTTCATTTTCTTTTGACCCTCCCTATTTTATTTTATATGCATAAAGTGCTTATTCTAGGCATTTAGTTAATATGATAAAAAATGAACTGCAAGTGCATGAAAAAATTGTTAAAATTGGGTTCAAAAGTCCTATTTGTATTCTTGAGTCTATGTTTAGACCTTATTCAAAAAAAGAAAGGAATTTAAAATATCCAAAATAACACTACTGCATTCTTATATGCATGATTTGATATCTTTGCAAGTCTCTTTGAACTATCGATTTGGTTCGGCCAGCTAGATTGGTTTTTCTTGCAATCTTGCGGTGCATCTTGCGGTGCTCGATCCTAGTGACAGAAGGGGAAACGACACTTATTGTATTGTTGCCATCGAGGATAAAAAGATGGGGTTTTATCATAATGCTTGACTTAATTCCTCTACATCATGTCATCTTGCTTAAGGCGTTACTCCGTTCTTTATTAACTTAATACTTTAGATGCATGCTGGATAGCAGTCGATGTGTGGAGTAATAGCAGTAGATGCAGAATCGTTTCGGTCTACTTGACACGGACATGTGCTTATATTCATGATCATTGCCTTAGATATCATCATAACTTTGCGCTTTTCTATCAATTGATCGGCAGTAATTTGTTCACCCACCATAATAATTTCTATCTTGAGAGAAGCCTCAAGTTAAACCTACGGCCCCCGGGTCTATTTTCCATCATATAAGTTTGCGATCTACAATTTCAGTTTCCTATTTACTTTCTTTGCAATCTTTTACTTTCCGTTCCATAAACCAAAAATACCAAAAATATTACTTTATTGTTTATCCATCTCTATCCGATCTCACGTTGCAAATAACCGTGAAGGGATTGACAACCCCTTTATCCCGTTGGGTGCAAGTTGGTGTTTGTTTGTGCAAGTATTCGGTGGCTTGCGTGTTGTCTCATACTGGATTGATACCTTGGTTCTCAAAAGCTGAGAGAAATACTTACTCTACTTTGCTGCATCACCCTTTCCTCTTTAAGGGAAAAACCAACGCAAACTCAAGAGGTAGCACTACCCCGCGCTACTACTAAGCGGTCCCCACGGTACCCTCGGGGCAGACCATAGTAGAAGCATGGGATATAAAGCCTGCGCTACAACTAGCTTGATAGCAGTAATGCGGTCCTTATACCTTGTGCTGCTACTATTCATACATGGGGCCAGTTGATGGGCCTCACTTAGCAACAATGCAGCCTCATAGCCCCACGCTACAAGTAACGGGCTTAGCAGTAGTGCAGGCCGCGTGCCCCACGCTTTAGCAAACGAACTACACGATCTAGTGCTATGCTTAGGATTGAGTCTCGTCCATCACATCATTCTCCCAATGATGTGATCCCGTTATCAATGACATCCAATGTCCATGGTCAGGAAACCGTGACCATCTATTGATCAATGAGCTAATTAACTAGAGGCTCACTAGGGACATGTTATGATCTATGTGTTCACACATGTATTACGATTTCCAGATAACACAATTATAGCATGAACAATAGACAATTATCATGAACAAGGAAATATAATAATAACCATTTTATTATTGCCTCTAGGGCATATTTCCAACAGTCTCCCACTTGCACTAGAGTCAATAATCTAGTTACATTGTGATGAATCGTACACCCATAGCGTTCTGGTGTTGGTCATGTTTCGCTCGTGGAAGAGGTTTAGTCAACGGTTCTGCGACATTCAAATCCGTATGCACTTTACAAATATCTATGTCTCCATTTTGAACATTTTCGCGAATGGAGTTGAAGCGACGCTTGATGTGCCTAGTCTTCTTGTGAAACCTGGGCTCCTTGGCAAGGGCAATAGCTCCAGTGTTGTCACAGAAGAGAGTCATCGGCCCCGATGCATTGGGAATAACTCCCAGGTCGGCAATGAACTCCTTCATCCAGATTGCTTCATGTGCTGCCTCCGAGGCTGCCATGTACTCCGCTTCACATGTAGATCCCGCCACGACGCTTTGCTTGCAACTGCACCAGCTGACTGCCCCACCATTCAAAATATACACGTATCCGGTTTGTGACTTAGAGTCATCCAGATCTGTGCCGAAGCTAGCATCGACGTAACCCTTTACGACGAGCTCTTCGTCACCTCCATAAACGAGAAACATATCCTTAGTCTTCTTCAGGTACTTCAGGATATTCTTGACCGCTGTCCAGTGTTCCATGCCGGGATTACTTTGGTACCTTCCTACCAAACTTACGGCAAGGTTTACATCAGGTCTGGTACACAGCATGGCATACATAATAGACCCTATGGCCGAGGCATAGGGGACGACACTCATCTTTTCTCTATCTTCTGCCGTGGTCGGGCATTGAGCCGCGCTCAATCTCACACCTTGCAATACAGGCAAGAACCCCTTCTTGGACTGATCCATATTGAACTTCTTCAATATCTTGTCAAGGTATGTGCTTTGTGAAAGACCTATGAGGCGTCTCGATCTATCTCTATAGATCTTGATGCCTAATATGTAAGCAGCTTCTCCAAGGTCCTTCATTGAAAAACACTTATTCAAGTAGGCCTTTATACTTTCCAAGAATTCTATATCATTTCCCATCAATAGTATGTCATCCACATATAATATGAGAAATGCTACAGAGCTCCCACTCACTTTCTTGTAAACACAGGCTTTTCCATAAGTCCGCGTAAACCCAAACGCTTTGATCATCTCATCAAAGCGAATGTTCCAACTCCGAGATGCCTGCACCAGCCCATAGATTGAGCGCTGGAGCTTGCATACTTTGTTAGCATTCTTAGGATCGACAAAACCTTCCAGCTGCATCATATACAATTCTTCCTTAAGGAAGCCGTTAAGGAATGCCGTTTTGACGTCCATTTGCCATATTTCATAATCGTAGAATGCAGCAATTGCTAACATGATTCGGACGGACTTCAGCTTCGCTACGGGTGAGAAGGTCTCATCGTAGTCAACACCTTGAACTTGTCGATAACCCTTAGCGACAAGTCGAGCTTTATAGATGGTAACATTTCCATCCGCGTCTGTCTTCTTCTTAAAGATCCATTTATTTTCTATCGCTCGCCGATCATCGGGCAAGTCTGTCAAAGTCCATACTTTGTTTTCATACATGGATCCTATCTCGGATTGCATGGCTTCAAGCCATTTGTTGGAATCTGGACCCGCCATTGCTTCTTCATAGTTTGAAGGTTCACCGTTGTCCAACAACATGATTTCCAGAACAGGGTTGTCGTACCACTCTGGTGCGGAACGTGTCCTTGTGGACCTACGAAGTTCAGTGGCAACTTGATCATGATCGTCATCATTAACTCCTCTCTAGTCGGTGCAGGCACCACAGAAACATTTTCTTGTGCTGTGCTACTTTTTGGTTCGAGAGGGGTCATCTCATCAAGTTCCACTTTCCTCCCACTTACTTCATTCGAGAGAAACTCTTTCTCCAGAAAGGACCCATTCTTGGCAACGAAAATCTTGCCTTCGGATCTGAGGTAGAAGATATACCCAATGGTTTCCTTAGGGTATCCTATGAAGACGCATTTTTCCGACTTGGGTTCGAGCTTTTCAGGTTGAAGTTTCTTAACATAAGCATCGGATCCCCAAACTTTAAGAAACGACAGCTTAGGTTTCTTTCCAAACCATAATTCATACGATGTCGTCTCAACGGATTTAGACGGAGCCCTATTTAAAGTGAATGCGGCAGTCTCTAAAGCATAACCCTAGAATGATAGCGGTAGATCGGTAAGAGACATCATAGATCGCACCATATCTAATAGAGTGCGATTACGATGTTCGGACACACCATTATGCTGAGGTGTTCCAGGCGGCGTGAGTTGTGAAACAATTCCACATTTCCTTAAGTGTGTGCCAATTTCGTGACTCAAATATTCCCCTCCACGATCTGATCGTAAGAACTTTATTTTCCTGTCACGTTGATTCTCAACCTCACTCTGAAATTCCTTGAACTTTTCAAAGGTCTCAGACTTGTGTTTCATTAAGTAGACATACCCATATCTACTCAAGTCATCAGTGAGGGTGAGAACATAGCGATAGCCACCGCGAGCCTCAACGCTCATTGGACCGCACACATCAGTATGTATGATTTCCAATAAGTTGGTTGCTCGCTCCATTGTTCCGGAGAACGGAGTCTTGGTCATTTTGCCCATGAGGCATGGTTCGCACGTGTCAAATGATTCATAATCAAGAGACTCCAAAAGTCCATCTCCATGGAGTTTCTTCATGCGTTTGACACCAATGTGACCAAGGCGGCAGTGCCACAAGTATGTGGGACTACCATTATCAACCTTACATTTCTTGGCATTCACACTATGAATATGTGTAACATCACGTTCGAGATTCATCAAGAATAAATCATTGACCAGCGGGGCATGACCATAAAACATATCTCTCATATAAATAGAACAACCATTATTCTCGGATTTAAATGAGTAGCCATCTCGCATTAAACGAGATCCAGATACAATGTTCATGCTCAAAGCTGGCACTAAATAACAATTATTGAGGTTTAAAACTAATCCCATAGGTAAATGTAGAGGTAGCGTGCCGACGGCGATCACATCGACCTTGGAACCATTCCCGACGCGCATCGTCACCTCGTCCTTCGCCAGTCTCCGCTTATTCCGCAGCTCCTGCTTTGAGTTACAAATATGAGCAACCGCACCAGTATCAAATACCCAGGAGATACTACGAGCGCTGGTTAGGTACACATCAATAACATGTTTATCACATATACCTTTGGTATTGCCGGCCTTCTTATCCGCTAAGTACTTGGGGCAGTTCCGCTTCCAGTGACCGTTTCCCTTGCAATAAAAGCACTCAGTCTCAGGCTTAGGTCCGTTCTTTGTCTTCTTCCCGGCAACTGGCTTACCGGGCGTGGCAACTCCTTTGCCATCCTTCTTGAAGTTCTTCTTACCCTTGCCTTTCTTGAACTTAGTGGTTTTATTCACCATCAACAATTGATGTTCCTTCTTGATTTCTACCTCCGCTGATTTCAACATTGAATATACCTCAGGGATGGTCTTTTCCATCCCCTGCATATTGAAGTTCATCACAAAGCTCTTGTAGCTAGGTGGGAGCGACTGAAGGATTCTGTCAACGACCGCGTCATCCGGGAGATTAACTCCCAGCTAAGACAAGCGGTTGTGCAACCCAGACATTTTGAGTATGCGTTCGCTGACGGAACTATTCTCCTCCATCTTACAATTGTAGAAATTGTCGGAGACTTCATATCTCTCGACCCGGGCATGAGCTTGGAAAACCATTTTCAGCTCTTGGAACATCTCATATGCTCTGTGCTGCTCAAAACGCTTTTGGAGCCCCGGTTCTAAGCTGTAAAGCATGCCGCACTGAACCAGGGAGTAATCATCAACACGTGTTTGCCAGGCGTTCATAACGTCTGGGTGTGCTGGGACGGGTGCTTCACCTAGCGGTGCTTCAAGGACATATGCTTTCTTGGCAGCTATGAGGATGATCCTCAAGTTCCGGACCCAGTCCGTATAGTTGCTACCATCGTCTTTCAGCTTGGTTTTCTCTAGGAACGCGTTGAAGTTGAGGTTGACATTAGCGTGGGCCATTTGATCTACAAGACATATTGTAAAGATTTTAGACTAAGTTCATGATAATTAAGTTCATCTAATCAAATTATTTAATGAACTCCCACTCAGACAGACATCCCTCTAGTCATCTAAGTGATACATGATCCGAGTCAACTAGGCCATGTCCGATCATCACGTGAGACGGACTAGTCATCATCGGTGAACATCTCCATGTTGATCGTATCTTCCATACGACTCATGTTCGACCTTTCGGTCTCTTGTGTTCCGAGGCCATGTCTGTACATGCTAGGCTCGTCAAGTCAACCTAAGTGTTTTGCATGTGTAAATCTGTCTTACACCCGTTGTATGTGAACGTTGGAATCTATCACACCCGATCATCACGTGGTGCTTCGAAACAACCAACTTTCGGCGCACAGTTAGGGGGAACACTTTCTTGAAATTATTATAAGGGATCATCATATTTACTACCGTCGTTCTAAGCAAATAAGATGTAAAACATGATAAACATCACATGCAATCAAATAGTGACATGATATGGCCAATATCATTTGCTCCTTTTGATCTCCATCTTCGGGGCGCCATGATAATCTTCGTCACCGGCATGACACCATGATCTCCATCATCGTGTCTTCATGAAGTTGTCACGCCAACGATTACTTCTACTTCTACGGCTAACGAGTTTAGCAATAAAGTAAAGTAATTTACATGGCGTTATTCAATGACACGCAGGTCATACAAAAAATAAAGACAACTCCTATGGCTCCTGCCGGTTGTCATACTCATCGACATGCAAGTCGTGATTTATTACAAGAACATGATCAATCTCATACATCACATATATCATTCATCACATCTTCTGGCCATATCACATCACAAGGCATATGCTGCAAAAACAAGTTAGACATCCTCTAATTGTTGTTGCATGTTTTTACGTGGCTTCTATAGGTATCTAGCAAGAACGTTTCGTACCTACGTAAAACCACAACGTGATATGCCAATTACTATTTACCCTTCATAAGGACCCTTTTCATCGAATCCGATCTGACTAAAGTGGGAGAGACAGACACCCGCTAGCCACCTTATGCAACTAGTGCATGTCAGTCGGTGGAACCTGTCTCATGTAAGCGTACGTGTAAGGTCGGTCCGGGCCACTTCATCCCACGATGCCGCCGAATCAAGATAAGACTAGTAGCGGCAAGTAAATTGACATGATCTACGCCCACAACAATCTTGTGTTCTACTCGTGCATAGTAGCTACGCATAGACCTAGCTCATGATGCCACTGTTGGGGATCGTAGCAGAAATTTAAAATTTTCTACGCATCACCAAGATCAATCTATGGAGTCATCTAGCAACGAGAGAGAGGAGTGCATCTACATACCCTTGTAGATCGCGAGCGGAAGCGTTCAAGAGAACGGGGTTGATGGAGTCGTACTCGTCGTGATCCAAATCACCGATGATCCTAGCGCCGAACGGACGGCACCTCCGGGTTCAACACACGTACGGAGCAACGACGTCTCCTCCTTCTTGATCCAGCAAGGGGGAAGGAGCGGTTGATGGAGATCCAGCAGCACGACGGCGTGCTGGTGGAAGTAGCGGGGCTCTCGGCAGGGCTTCGCCAAGCTCGGCGAGAGGAGGAGGTGTCACGGGAGGGAGAGGGAGGCGCCAGGGACTAGGGTGCGGCTGCCCTCCCTTCCCCCTCTTTATATAGGGCCCCTGGGGGGGCGCCGGTCCTAGGAGATCCAATCTCCAAGGGGGGCGGCAGCCAAGGGGGTGGCTTGCCCCCCAAGCCAAGTGGGGCGCCCCCCCCCACCCCTAGGGTTTCCAACCCTAGGCGCAGGGGGAGGCCCAAGGGGGGCGCACCAGCCCACCAGGGGCTGGTTCCCCCCCCACTTCAGCCCATGCGGCCCTCCGGGATAGGTGGCCCCACCCGGTGGACCCCCGGGACCCTTCCGGTGGTCCCGGTACAATACCGGTGACCCCCGAAACTTTCCCGGTAGCCGAAACTGGACTTCCTATATACAAATATTTACCTCCGGACCATTCCGGAACTCCTCGTGATGTCCGGGATCTCATCCGGAACTCTGAACAACTTTCGGGTTACCGCATACTAATATCTCTACAACCCTAGCGTCACCGAACCTTAAGTGTGTAGACCCTACGGGTTCGGGAGACATGCAGACATGACCGAGACGACTCTCCGGTCAATAAACAACAGCGGGATCTGGATACCCATGTTGGCTGCCACATGTTCCTCGATGATCTCATCGGATGAACCACGATGTCGAGGATTCAAGTAATCCCGTATACAATTCCCTTTGTCAATCGGTACTTTACTTACCCGAGATTCGATCGTCGGTATCCCAATACCTCGTTCAATCTTGTTACCGGTAAGTCACTTTACTCGTTCCGTAATGCATGATCCCGTGACTAACTACATAGTCACATTGAGCTCATTATGATGATGCAATACCGAGTGGGCCCAGAGATACCTCTCCGCCATACGGAGTGACAAATCCCAGTCTCGATCCGTGCCAACCCAACAGACACTTTCGGAGATACCTGTAGTGCACCTTTATAGCCACCCAGTTACGTTGTGACGTTTGGTACACCCAAATCATTCCTACGGTATCCGGGAGTTGCACGATCTCATGGTCTAAGGAAATGATACTTGACATTAGAAAAGCTTTAGCAAACGAACTACACGATCTAGTGCTATGCTTAGGATTGGGTCTCGTCATCACATCATTCTCCCAATGATGTGATCCCGTTATCAATGACATCCAATGTCCATGGTCAGGAAACCGTGACCATCTATTGATCAACGAGCTAGTTAACTAGAGGCTCACTAGGGACATGTTATGGTCTATGTGTTCACACATGTATTACGATTTCCGGGTAACACAATTATAGCATGAACAATAGACAATTATCATGAACAAGGAAATATAATAATAACCATTTTATTATTGCCTCTAGGGCATATTTCCAACGACGACTTCCCGTGTCCTGCTTCGCCTCATCATCATCATCATTAGCGTGAAGCTCCTCCCTGATGCCCATTGATTTCAAGTCTGCCCTTGCTTTCGGCCCATTTTTGGTCCTCTCTGGCATGTTGAGCAGGGTACCAAGCAGACTCTCGCACACGTTCTTCATGATATGCATGACATCAAGGCTGTGATGCACATGGTGGATATTCTAGTACGGCAAGTCCCAGAAAACAAAACTCGTTTTCCATACCTTCAGTAGCGGCTCTGGCGCCTTTCGCTTCTTTCCCGGCTCTGGCGCCTTTTGCTTCTTTCCCGGCAGTGGGCAATCTTTCCAATTTTTCAACAGCTCGTCTATTTCCTCGCTGCTCCTCGTACGCGGGCGTCTTCGGGGATCGGTTTCACCATCGAACAGATCCTTGCGTTTTCTCCATGAGTCATCGTCGCGAAGCCACCTTCGATGTCCCATGAACACGGTTTTCGAAGACCCGGGATATCTATCTAGCTGGCGATACGTTGTGTCATCCATGCACCTGACGCATCCAGAAAATCCGTGGACCACCTGCCCCGCGAGATATCCGTAACCGAGATAGTCATGCACCGTCGTGAGTAGTGTGGCTCTCATAGTGAAATATTCTTTCTCTGCGGCGTCCCACGTATTGGCTGGCATTTTCCACAGCGTGTCTAGCTCCTCTTTCCGCAGCCCCAGATACAGATTGATGTCGTTCCCTGGTTGTTTCGGCCCTTCAATTAGCATACTCATGTGAATGTACTTCCTCTTCATGCACAACCAGGGGGGAAGGTTGTACATCCACACAAACACAGGCCAGGTGCTATGTGTGCTTCTCTGGCTGCCAAACGGATTGACTCCATCGGTGCTCGCGCCCAGCACGATGTTCCTTGGATCGTCCCCAAATTCTGGTTGTTCGAAGTTCAATGCTTGCCAGTGGCTCGCATCCTTAGGGTGACTCAGCATCTTGTCTTTTTTATTTATCTCCGGATCATTTCTGTCATCTTCTCGCTTCTTCTCCTCCCTATCCGCGTGCCAACGCAGGAGCTCTGCTAGCTTAGGGTCCGCGAAATACCGCTGCAGACGAGGAGTGATCGGAAAGTACCACACCACTTTTCGAGGAGCTTCTTTCCTCTTCTTGTATCGAGTGACGCCGCACACCGGACATATGGTAACTCCGCGTGCTCGTCCCAACAAATGATGCAATTGTTCATGCACACATGGTATTTCACGTGCGGTAAATCCAGAGGACACACGATTTTCTTCGCGTCCTCGTAACCGGTCGGGCACTTGTTCCCCTTGGGAAGACGTTCGTGCCAGAATGACATGTTCTCGTCGAAGCATGCGTCGGTGATTTTGTGTTTTACCTTCATCTCCAGAGCCATGAGCATTACTTTCAGCTGGGTATCCTCGGGCCTGCATCCTTCATACAATGGAGTAACCACTTCTATCTCCAGTTGATCCAGCTTGGCTTTCTCTCGGGCGGCAGCTCTTGCGTTATCCGTCTGCTTGAGAAGCAGCTCTTGAATATGAGGGTCCTGCACCCAACCCATCGATGGTCCATCGTCATCTGCTCCGGCATCTTCATCTTCATGATCATGCCCTTCGTCTTGATCTTCCTCATCATCATGTACGCATCTTCTACATGATGACTGTCTACTGCATCACCGTTGTGATCATGTCCTGGAGATTCTTCGTCTTCTCGCCCGCCCTCGCCGCGGTGGTTGTCTTGCTACCCTTCCTCATTTCTTGCCCGGCCCCCATGGACGACTTCATAGTCATCTTCATCACCTTGCCACCGATAGCCATCCATGAAACCATGCAAGAGCAGGTGGTCCCGCACCTGTCCGGAATCCGGGTCCGTAATAAGGCTCTTCAGCTTGCATATTCGACATGGACATCTTATCTCTGTCTCGTTCTTTTGAAGCATCTTGGCCTTCGCGGAGCTCAAAAACCTATTCACGATGCCTTCGGCCATCGTGCGGACCATGGTCGCCTGCGGGGTGGAGCAAAACGATATTTTAGAACTAAGAAAAAATTTGGCATGACTTTGCCTAAAAATAGGACCAAAAAGAATGCATAGTGCCAAATTCTCGCCGAAACAGAAATGAATCAACATTTCGGCAAAATATTGCCAACTATCGCATATCAAATACCGGTACCTGCAAACACAAACATATGCAACACCACAAACATACGTAGATCTAGGCCATAAAAAGTGCATGTGCACGTTGTTGGAGGGAGAAAAAAGTAGATCTACAACATAAATAAAGCTTTCCCCTTACTTACCTATCAAAAAAAGGTAATTTAACCACTTAATTTGGGTGAATCTATTGTGCAAATGAGGTGAGGAGGAGGAAGCAGCCGAGACAGGCTTGGAGGAGGAGGTGGAGAGAATGAAGAGGGGAAAGTGAGTGTGGTAGGTGGTTGTCCAAAACATCTAGCTGCTCTCAGGTTACCAATAGCGCACCACCTAATAATGCGCCATTAGTAACCCTGGTTACTCATGGCGCACCTGTTACGAGGTGCACCATTACTAGTTTTGCAAAAAAATAATAATTGTTAGTAGTAGCGCACCGTGGTTGTGGTGCGCCATTAACTGTACCCAGGTGCGCCATTACTAGTTTTGAAAAAAAAGTAAAAAAAAATTTGTTAGTAGTGGCGCACAGAGTGTGTGGTGTGCCATTACTAGTTGAAACTAGTAATGGCGCAATGTGCCCTGGTGCGCCATTAATAGTTTTGGAAAAAAATTTGCTAGTAATGGCGCACCGTGTGTCTGGTGCGCCATTAGTAATGAGGACACTAATGGCGCACCTGTATGTGGTGCGCCACTGCTATATAGCAGTGGCACACCACATACATGGTGCGCCATTAATGTCCATATTAGCTATAGCCCTTTTCCTAGTAGTGACATCTAATTAAAAAACCCTAACTACTACATCTACTGGATGATTCAATCACAAATTCTACATATCAGTGGCTATAATTGACTCCAATACAAAAAATCCCCAACTAAACATCTAATAAAAAAACCCTAACTACTACATCTACTGGATGATTCAATCACAGAATCTAAACTTAATCTTCACTATAAATCAATCAAACATCTAAAAACCCTAATTATCAGAAGGGGATGCATCAATTAGCAACAACAAAAAACCCTAACACCTAAATCTACTGCTTAATGGGGGTAACTAGCAACGGAGGGGACTGCTGGCAAGGATTACCTGCAGGTCCACGTGCTCACCGCCGGCCTCCGCAGGTCCATGAGACGGGCCGCTCGACACCGTCACGCCAAGCTCCGGCACGGCGGAGTCCGCCACGGCCACCTTCTTCTCCTCCAGATCCGCCGCCGCAGCGACCGATGCAGCACGTGGGGATGCAGCACCTCCTGCACCCGCACCGCCGACGAGGGCCTGCATGGCATTTGCCACGGTCTCCGCGCCTGTCTTCTCCAGATCTCCGTCCGCGACGGCGGCTACGCCACGGCCTTGCTCCATCCGAGCCAGAAGCAAGCAGGAGGAGAGAGGGAGGCAGTGGTGGTGAGCGAGCAGGTGGGGTGGCCGGTGAGGGAGACGATGAGGCAGAGGAGAGAGGAGGGAGACTGAGGCGATTTGGGAGAAATGGGATGGGCGATGCGGCCGGTGCCCGTTCCCCTCCGCTTATAATAGGGGCTTTTTTGGAAATTATCCACGCGCACGACCGCGGGGAAACGCAACCTCCTCTTATACTAATATTTCCTTTTTTGGAAATAGTAGTCTAGTTATTTATGGAGTAGTACGTAGTGAATATCTTAAGGTGCTCGATTTGGGACAAAAGTGTACAAAATCTAGTTTTTCTTTTTAACAAAAAATAGGGTGAGAGATACTGAAGGACACGCTAGGCCCCACCTATTTATATTCACTAGTCGTGAACCCGTGCATTCGCACGGGCATAGTTATAAATATGAATGTTCTAATATTATAGATATTCACATGAACCACACACATATATCCACATATGAAGTGTAATTCTGTTTTGCCTGTTATCATTTACTGGCCTAATTGACTAAACATTTACGGCTCCAATTCTCAAAATGTTTTTATAAAAAAACAAAATAGTTAATATTAAACCTTGCACCTAAAATCAATGATAATCTAAGGCTGAAAGAAAGTTTGATCCCTGCAAGAATAAGAAATATAATTTATCATACATTTATCCCTAATCGCTTTATTCATATTGAAGAAACGGTCCAAAGCCCAGATTTCGGCAAGCGGATTTATACTATCGGACTTTGTAAACCCGATAATGAAAAATAACTAAAATATTTCCTCAGGATGCATGTGAAATATTTGGCAATGTATCTGTGTGCATGATATGTGTTGATGTAAATAAACATGTAACTTGAAAAATAAAAATCCATGCCAACGCTACACTCAACTCTAGCTACACCATAGATCATATAATTATTAAGTAGGACAACAATCAACTTAGTCAACTTCCCAAGAGGTTATTTATCAAAAGCAGAACAACCAAACAACTTAATTGAGTCCCTTGTTATCAATTTTGCATTCCTTCAAAGACTACTAAGGTCCACCAGGTTTGCCTTATGACTTATTTTACATAGCAGCTTGCACCAATAGATTACTGATCAAAAATAGAAGAACAAATTGACTTAATCATGCCCCTTGTTATCAATCTACCATTCCCTAAAGGACTTCTAAGATCCACAAGGTTTGCCTGATGACTGATTGTTCACATCATTTTGCAACTATAACGTCCCTGAAAGAACTAAACATTCATTAGAATACAACAATGTCAAACTTCTACTTCATCATGTCCTCAATAATTCATTGTTCATATCAATAAATAGTACCTGTGACCACAACATGGCCTCGCCAACGCCTGTTTGAAAAGAATAGTTGTCAAGAGTTTTGTGCTTGAAAAAAATACATTGTTGTTGAACCTCAAAATAATTCAAGATATATATGTCCAATAGGTTCACCCCTGTTAAGAAATTTTAGTTTTCTTTCAAAAAAATTACAGAAGCATATAAAACTTTTGACACGTGACCAAGTGTTCCAAAACAAAGAACATATCTATAGATGTGAGATCCACTGGTGCATCCGGTCGTGGTTGTTGAGATTAATTTACATGGGTTCGTGCATGCGTGCTAACTGATTGAATCAGTGCTTGACGTGCATGTATAGGCTTGGTGATACATGTCTACGTTGAGTTCATGGAGTGGCTGGCTCATCACGTTCGACCGTGAGCCCATGGCAGAGCTTCCGTGCAAGGTTGCCAGGCTCTTTACAGAAATTTGTGCCAATAGGTATCTTAGCTTTGTTTGAGATGAAGGAAATAGAACATATGAGGATCATCTGATTGGGTGGAAAAAAATTAACAGGCACGTGGCTGTGCCATGTTGCATGTGTGCATGTTCCAGGTAATGCTAATCCGGATCAATTATGCTAGCCGGCAGCACCTAGTTTTCCACGTACATGTTTTTGCTCATGAAAGAATCGATCCACCTGCTTGCTTAGTGTCGTGGTTTTGTCACGGCAGATGTCCTAGAGAAAGGACTTAGTCGTGGAGCCATCACTACGGGTTAGCTTAAAGGGGTTAAATCGGACAAGGAACACAAGAGAGTTTTATACTAGTTCGGCCCCTTACGATGAAGGTAAAAGCCTACGTCTAGTTGTGATGGAATTGATGGGGTTTCGATGACCAGGGAGCGAATACGCTTTGCTTGAGTCTCGAGTTGTTGTCTGTTGTCCTTGAACCACCGTCGGGTCGTCCCCTTATATACATGGGTTGACGCCCGCCGGTTTACAGAATCCCGAGGCCGGCTCATAATCGTGTCCGGCTCGGTCTCTGCTACTTCTATTTTACAACACAAATTTACATATCAATGCCGGTTTATGTCTACAGGCATTAAACCGGCTTTGGGCCCTGGGCCTACTTGAAGCGTTACCGTGTGTCTTCATGGGCTTCAGATACAGACGAACTACTCATATGGTTAAACCGGCCTCTCCTAGCCGGTTTACGCCCAGTGGTAATATCCCCAACATTAGGCCCCAGATTGATTTGAACCGGTTCATGTCAATCCTCAATACTTAAGAAAATCTCTTCTTCAACATCTTCACATAATCTTGTAAACCGTCGTGACATCATCTTCTAAGATCATGGTGAACCACCGTGACATCACCTGCTATTTAAAACTGTGTATAACCCACCTTCATTAATGAGCCTCCGACAATCGAGGCGACAGCTCTGCCTCATATCCAAAAATTTGGCTCCTCGATTTTCGCACCTGTCGTTTATCTCCCTTATAAATAGGGCCAGGGGGTCTTTCCATTTTCCCCCTCGTGCCTCTTCGCGTCATCGTCATCCTTGCGACGCCCGAACCTTCGACCTCGGCCACCGCCGTCAACCTTCGACTGCTACACCAACCTTGGCCGCTGAATCGACGTGAACGTACCAGAGCTCCTCCGCGCGCCGCCGCTGCTCAGCAGCCTCCGTAAGTCTCCCCTTTCTTTTACCATAGATCTGTAGGGTTTCTGTCGTTCATCAGTGTTCGTCGCCACCCTTCTTTTTCCTTATTTATATCCATGAATTAGATCCAAATACCACATAGATCTCGCGCGGTAGTAGTTTTAGCACCAGTTTGATATCCAACTCATCTCAACTTGGCGAACTTTTAGTACGCTGGAAATTAGGTCAGAATATATTTTATTTTTCCAACGCGCGGTAGATCTGAAATTACCATAGCAAGATGTGAAACTTGTTTCTTCCTTCACTTACACACTTTATATACCAGATTGGGCGGTTTAACTTCACAGAAAAAATGATGACCCGGTAGATACCATTAGTCCCCTGTTGAACCGTCAATGCATTACGCCGTCTCCATTGTCAAACTCCGGTTTACGAATAACCAAATCCGGTTTATCAATATGCATGTATCCTTATACCGCTGTATAGTTGTCAACTGTAAATCTTAAACCGGTAATAACCATGTTTCAGATCCTTCATTGCCATGGCCAAGCTAGTTTATGAATGCAATTGGGCTCCTTCTCGAGTAACCAAGGAACAGTTAAACAATCTTGTAAAACCTGGCGCTTTAGCCAAGAAAGATGTTATACACTGGAGGGTCCCTGGTCCGGAAAATCCTCCTACACCTAAGGATGGAGAGGTAGTCGTGTTCGCTGATCATCTCGGACGAGGTTTTAGCCCTCCCGGTTCAAAAAAATTCCGGGATGTACTGGCTAGTTTTCAACTGCGCCCTCAAGACATCGGTCCCAATTCTGTAACCAACATCTGCCACTTCCAAGTCTTTTGTGAGGTTATCTGCAAGAGGAATCTTCAGTCGAACTGTTTAGGGATTTCTTTCACTTAAACCGTCGCATAGAGTTCTCAGATGGACCCAATACATAATTGGGCGGAATGGCGGTTCAGAAAAGGAAGGAAGTCACCTTCCCTCATCCCAAACTCCACAGTCACCCCAAAGAATGGAACCTGACTTGGTTTTACTGCATGGATACATCTCCATCTGACAAAAACCCCTGCCGGGTTACCGCCCTGAACGCCTTAGCAACACACATCCTTTTCCTCAAAGATTGACGGCAAGAGAAAGGGCCAACTTTGCTCCCCAATTATCAAAGCTTAGAGCCTTCATGGCGAACGGTTTGACAGGAGTTGATCTTGCTCGTTGCTGGATAAGCTGGAGTATTCTGCCCTTAAGCCGGCGCTCCGGTTTGATGTGTGAGTACACGGGGAGTTTGAAGGATGTTCAGCGGCATATTGACATTCAGCTTACAGACGAAGAAGTCACTGAAGCTGTAAAGAAAATACTGAACGAACTGTAGGCCGTCTGTGCCCAAACCGGACTACTCCCTTTCTGCACCTTCAACAAACCACCAGCTATAAGAATCATATAATCTTTTGTATCTGAATTTTCATCTGTCCAAACATTCTCTGAAAGTGTGATTATTTTCTGACAGGGTGATGATCCATTATGGAACAAGAAACCATCACAAGACAAACCGGCGAAGCCGCAAGACAAACCGGTCAAGCCAGTTCGTCCAAAGACCAAGGTTGTTAAGAAACTTGCCAAGAGAAGGACCACTGCATCCTCTGATCTACCAGCTGATGGCGATGTGGGTAATCCGGAACCAGAGGTAGAACTTGACTCTCTTGGTTCATTTTTCGTACATCTCATTGACAATGATTATTATCAGGACGACGCTGAAGGCAGTCATGCTGAGGACGTAGAGGTAACCATTTTTTCCTCCGATTCAGATCCTCTGCCAATATCAAAAATCCGTCAAGCAAACCGGAAAGTATAATTTTCTCACCCTCTTGCTTATTTGGACCCAAACTTTCTTTTGAAGACGCAGCAGCACGAGGCTCGCCATACAACCCGGCACAGCGGCCAGGTAGCTACCTCCGCCGGTTTACCGAACAGTCCGGTTCGGAAACGCCGACTAGAGGTCTCTTACCCTATTGATACTTCATACCCCAAAGCAGGTTGTTTTCGCCAGCCTCTTAACCCGTCTGATTCAAATTATCAGGGTACTTCTCACTCATCTTCTGGCGAGTCATCGGCTACACAGCTTCCACCCCTCAAGACAGTTCCTGGGTGAGCTATGCACGTGACTTTATTCTTGATGTGTTATCTTTTCATACTGTACTGATCCATATGCCTATCTTTTTTCAGCGCCAAGCCGAGACCCAGCAAGAAGGCTCGTTTAAACAAACCGGCTGATGATAATGTAGCTGTTGAACCGGAAAAAACACCAGATCCAGAAGAAACCGACGCTGACGACATGCTTAACGATCCTCCACCTCAAGACCATGACTTCCTTGCCGAACAAGTGCAAGTTGACAATACAAGCCATGCAGACCAGCCAAACAGCCCTGTCCGAATTGAGGACAAACCGGTCAGTCCAGTTAAGGACACCGACAAACCGCCAACTCCAGTGAAGGCTACTGATGACCATGACGATGACATTATGATTACTGGCACTGGCCACACCACTCCTGGCAATCCTGTCGCTTTGTCAAAGCATACTGCCAAGGACGAGCTCTCTGCTATCGGCAAAGGCAAATGGAATGCCGATTTATCAAGCTACGCTCATCTCAACGCTCAAGAAATTCACTCTGCCTTCTTGAACCGTCTGTATACCAGCCGTGACTAGGAAGCTAGCTTGGTAAACTTGATGAAGGAGCGATATGAGGTAACTGCTATTTTCCTCTTTTGTCCAATTACAGCTTATCATCTCCTAGTAGCCCCCAAGTGACGGTTTATGATTCCAATCTAAACTGGGACTTTTGTCATAACTTAACTTTACATAATTAGCCTCTAGGGACCGGATTACTTCTTTATGATGAACCAGTTCCATAAAATTTACCGTACTGCTCTTTCACCGGTATAGCTCCCAAGGGCCGGTTTAACTTTATAAAGATGAACCGGGACTGTATAAGAATTCCCATACCAACAGTTTTTGAGCAAACACACATTAGCCCCCAAGTGCCAAGATTAATACTTGTATTGTGCTTGGGACTTGTAGAAATTTATGATAAGGAGCAAATATGCATTAGCCCCCATGTATCAAGGGCATAACTTGTTATGTGCTTGGTACTTCAAATGTGTACTGTCAACTCATTATGTATCTGTCTCTTTATAGGCTGAACTGAGCAAGAAGGAAAGCCAAACCGCTGATCTGCAAGAGAACATCAAGTCCCAACAGGCCAAAACTTCCAAAGCAAAAAATGAGCTGACGAGTGCCTTAGCCGCTATGGAAAAGCTAAAGGAGAGCTTCGCCAAGGAGCGGGCGGATTGGAACACAGAGAAATCCGCTTTGCGGAAAAGAGCTAAAGAGGCAGAAGCAGCTCTCAAACCGGTGGTGCACGAGCTGACTAGTGTAAAGTGGCAAATACATGCCATGACTGCTGCTGTGTTCAGTAAGCATCCATGCTTTATACTTTCAACATATCTTCCCATGCGTTACCGGTTTACTGATGTTTGCAATGATGCAGGAACTCGCATTAGTCATCTGGGCTCTGATGTTCAGAAGAAGCTGAAGGCTGCCTACACGCTGATAGAACAACTGTATACCGGCGCACAACAAATTATCTGCACCGCTTCTCACAATAAGCCGCCCCCCGACGTTGATCAAGGATACCTTAGACAGGCTATCTATGCTGCCTGCCCGGATAGAAGAGTTGAAGAGGTCCGCTGCAAGGGCTGGCGCTCTGACCGCACTAACCCGGGCAAAAGCATGGGTGCCTGATCTTGATCCGATGGACGTGGATAAAGGCTACCCAAGCTTAAAAGAAGACGGATCAGAATTTGGCACTGAAGATCTCCGCGCCATAAACCGGGAAGTACGTCCACTGGCTTGTCAACTTGCTGAAGAGGCTGATCTTTCATTTTACCAGGCGAGTTATGATGCCAATAACAAGCGGGTTGCTGCACCAACTCCTGAGGCTCAAAACCCGATCCCTCCAATCCGTAAGCACACTTATGCCCCTGACATTGAACCGTCCAACCTTATAAGCGACGAAGCTGTGTTCCAAGCTTTAACTGGGATCGACTGGACAATTGTTGACTTCCAGCCGCTGGGTAGAGAAGAAGATGAACCGGTGCAAGATGATCCGCAACCGTTAGGTCAAGCTGTTCAGCGATTATAATCCGGGGGCCGGTGTAATCTTCCACGCTGCAATGCTTATTGAGAAACAATTATCCCTTTGGCACTGAAACACCTTGTAATAGTCTAGTTAAAACACTTGGTCTGCTATGCCTTCGTGCATATTTATCTGCAACTGATGCGTGTTAATCCGCCATGCTTAAGATATGATGTTCATCATCCATAGCTATTTATTCAAGCTGTCCCTACAGATAAGAAGCTTAAAGTGCCCTGGCGGTTTACCACCGGGCGGGTCATGATACCCAAATATATATATATATATATGACCAGGGTTTATAACCAAGGTTGTAAAAGATAACCAAATATGGAAATATATGATACCTGTGACCTTTAGGCATAGTGTTGGCTGACCAACCTTGTAATGAGGGTAATAACCCTAATCCGGAGTAAAAGTAACTCCTGTTATATGATGTCGGTTTACAATAAAACCGTTCCGGGTTGTGATAAACACCGGTTTATTCCATACTGGTGACTATGAGTCAAAACCAGACCGGGCTCATAGTCTCCGGATTATAATTTGATAGTATACTGTCAACTTGTAGTTGATAGCCCAACTGGTTTGATAAACACCGGTTTAAAATCGTCACAAATCTTATGAAAACAAAGAAAACTCAGCAAAAGGCAAATAAAAACCGTTGTAGTCGAGGCTTTTCACAGGCTGCCAGGCCCCAAATTCGATCAAGAGTTGTAGCACTACTAGGAAAAGGGCTATAGATGGAATGGCCACTAATGGCGCACCAGACATGTGGTGCGCCATTGCTATATAGCAATGGCGCACCATGTGCTGGTGCGCCATTAGTGTGAAAAACAGACAAACGGTGCGCCATTAGTAACAAATTTTTTTTATTTTATTTTTCCAAACATACTAATGGCGCACCAGGACACAGTGCGCCATTACTAGTTCTAACTAGTAATGGCGCACTAGCCACATAGTGCGCCACTACTATATTTTTTTATTTTTTATTTTTTTGCAAAACTACTAATGGCACACCAGGGAACAGTGCACCATTACTAGCGATCCCCCTCCATCTCGATCGCTATCCCACCTCGCCAGATCCGGCCCCCCTCACCGCCGAGCACCCCCCGCACACTCTAACCCGCTTCACCGGGCGCCGCCGCCGACCCCCCGCACCCTCCCCCGCTCCACCGCCGCCGACGACCCACCGCACACCTTCCCTGCTCCACCGCCGCCGCCGACGACCCACCGCACCCTCCCCCGCTCCACCGCCGCAGACGACCCACCGCACCCTAGCTCCCCTGCTCCATCGCCGCCGATGCCCCACCGCACCCTCCCCGGCCCGCTCCACCGCCGCCGCCGACCCCCTGCACCCTCTCCGGCCTGCTCCACCGTCACAAATGAATGCTATAGCTAATTCCTCCCTCTCCCTCGCCAGTTCCCCTTCGTCCCTCTCCCCCGCGCCAGTTCCTCTCCGTCTGCTCCCAATCCGCGCCCCCGCCGCCTCCCTCTCCCCATCCTCCCCTCCGACCCCACCCCACTCTCGCCGGAGCAGCGCCGCAGGGCCGACACCAACCTCGCCCTCGCCCGCGCGCGCCGCAACCTCCGCCTCGCATTCAACAGCTACACATTCTACACCGAGGACAAGGACATGAAGAGCGATGGTTATCAGAACTCCGGGGTAACGATGGAATCCTACACCGGTAACGACAAGGATAGAGCACCCCCCGCAACCCCCGACGACCCACCGCACCCTCCCCCGCTCCACCACCGCCGAGCACCCCCCGCACCCTGTTTTTATAAAAATTATTACTGTTTTTATAAAAAAATATTATTGTTATGATTTAAACAAGTTTCAACATATTTAAACACAAATAAATATCAAACAGCATTTTAAATGCATTTTTCATAAAAATTATTACTGTTTTTATAAAAAAAATATTACTGTTATGATTTAAACAAGTTTGAACATATTTAAACACAAATAAATATCAAACAGCATTTTAAATGCATTAAAAAAATTGGGGAGACTGGGAATCAAACCCAGGACCTCCTAGTGTGTGTGCTGCGTGCTGACCAGTCGGGCTAGTGGGCGTGTTCTGATGGAGATAGGGTTAGGTGGGATATAACCTGACCAGTCGGGCTAGTAAGTAAAACAAAATTCTAATGGCGCACCAGGGGAGGTGCGCCATTAGAATCGACGTACTTATGGCGCACCAGGGGGAGGTGCGCCATTAGAATTTTTATACTTGTTCCCCTCGCACTGTCGCCTCCCTCCCTCCCTCGCTCGCCAGATCCCCCACTCCTCGACCCCAACCGTATGCCGCCGCCCCCTTGCTCAGCCCCCTCCGTCCGTCGCGCCTGCACGCCGGCGAGCGCGGCCCCGACGCGCCCATCCCGCCTGGCCCTGCCGTGCTCCGCCACCGGCCCCTGCTCTCCTTCGACCGCGGCGAGCGAGGACCCGGAAGAGCTCGGATCCCGACCGCGACCCCTTCGCCAACCCCGACCCCGACCCCTCCGGCGACCAGGTACCTCTCCTCCTTCCTCCTTCCTCCCTCTCTCCACCATTCCCCATTCCCTCCCACCTGTCCAGCGCCGACTCCATCACCATGGACTGACTCCCTCGCAGTCGAGATCCGCCCCGTCGACGTCTAGCAGCCCAGCTCGACCTCCAGCCACTCCAGCTCCCTGGTGCGCCAAAAAGGTGGCAGCTCGTAGCCTCGTACATTGCTTTCAGTATGGGTGTAGAATCTCTAGCAGATAGTTCACTAGTATAACAACAATGGTCATTGTTTAGTATTTGGCACTTCTGTTTAGGTTAAAACAATGTTATTTTTTGTTCTTTTGCAAAGATTAGAGTGCAGCAGCCCTGTAGATTGTGATTAATTACTATATGATTCAGTTCTAAATATTTTGTTTTATGATCCCAGTGCAAAGGAATTCATATTTTAGTTTACATCTGTCTATGTAGTGTGTTGTGAAGGCCAAGTTTGAGAAGTGGTGGTGTCGCAGAGCAATCCTCTCCCTTGACAGGTACAATGTCCACTCTTCCACATGTCTTAGTTTTTTTAATGCAATTGCTTCATTGCCATATTATATCATTAACTGTTATATATTCCAAATCGTGCAAAACTTCAATAGGGCAAACCTTATGTGATGATACAGGTTGTTAGTTGCTACTAGAAAGTGTTGAGAGATATTAAAGCGGTGTAACAATTGCTGTCGGGTTTAGCAACTGATATCTTCTTCATCTCCTTTTGCACTGCTTACATGTAAGGTATTGTAGTTTAGGTGCTTCTTTCACCAGCTGCAAAACAATGGAGCTGGTGCTTGATGCATGTGTTAATGCATGTGTTAATGCTAGTAAGCTCCTGTTATGGGTCTCAAGCATGAATGTACCCCAAGATTTCTATTGGAACTGGACATGTGTTAATGCAATTAGGTGCTTCTTTTACCAGCTACAAAACAATGCAATTTCATACGTTTTCACCAGCTGCAAAACATCATAAAAATACCATTAGGTACTTCCGTAAACACAAAAATAGAAACAATGCAAGACATGGCTTGTCTCTGATCCTCTGTTTTCTTTTTTCATTGGTTGCATTTTGATCCTAAATGTCAATCAATAAGTCTATTATTAGGAATCAGCAAAGTTGATTATCTATTCTACATAATTTCTAATCTGATGTTTGCATTTCCTAACTGTAGCATTTTTTTCTCAGACCAAGGCAAATGAAATCGACTAAAGAAAGAAAAAGCATTTACCAATTACCACTAACCATGGCACTAATGTTTCACCTTAGATCATATGTTTGTTCTCTGATACACATGTGGGAAACCTTCTAAACAACAACCTATTAATGGTAGTTGTTCTTTGTATTGTGAAATACATCGCATGTTTTATAAATTGGGTCAGATGTATAATTAGTCGATGTATAATCCTGGTACTAATTTGTCTCTTCTGCTGCTTATCAGAGATGGGGGGAAGCAGCCACCGCCGCTCTGCTTCACCGGAGTACGAGTTGGATGCTTTCGAGTTCTTAAGTATCATACTTGGGACTTCAGTATCAGCCACGAGGCATGTATATAAAACGAGAGATCTCCCCTTCACCCATCTCATTATGATAACTATGTTGTTTGATACATCACTCCTTGTCCCAAATTGCAGAGGCTGCCTGACACTTTTATGAACATGCTGGGTGAAGATCTGCCACATAATGTGAAGCTCCGACAGGCCGGCAGCAGGGTTCGCAGGCTGTGGGACGTGGAGTTGGTGATCGAGGAGGGCCACATGTACCTGTGCCGTGGGTGGGAGAAGTTCTACAGTGCCTACGACCTACGGACCGGGTACTTTCTTCTCTTCAGGTACGACGATGACGCCACAATGCTCATCGTGAAGGTTTTCAACACGACTATGTGTCGCATGCGCTACACTGACGACGAAGATGCCAGTGCGTTCTGCCTCTTCTTATTCCTCTACATTTGGCTTTGTCTCACATCGATTATTAACGGCCATTGTTGCATTTGGACAGGCAATGGGAGCAGCAGCAGCGACACTAGATACAGCCAAAGCAGCAGCGATTATGGTTGTAGCAAAAGCAACAGCGATTCTGGCTTTAGCGAAAGCAGCAGCGATTCTGGCAGCAGCAAAGATAGCAAGAACGATGATCCGGACTGGAGTGGGGGAGAAGAGGAGCAGAGTGGGCCGCTGCAGGATGACGATGGGCATCAGGCTGAGGATGACCTAGCGCTGGTGGTGGCTGACCAAGGGCAAGAGATGGTGGTGGCTGACCATGGGCAAGAGATGGTGGTGGCTGACCATGGGCAAGAGATGGTGGTGGCTGACCATGGGCAAGAGATGGTGGTGGCTGAGGATGACCTAGCGATGGTCGTGCCCGTCCTGCCTGAAGATGGCCTCGCGATGGTGGTGGTGCCTGACAATGACCACGCACCGGTGGTGGCGCCGGCGATCCCACAGCTGGGCGACATGACCACTCCAATCGTGGTAGAAGACTACATCCCACAGCTGCCTCCACCGCCTCGCCGCTCTTGGCGCATCAGGCTGAGGAAGGAGAATGAGAAGAACAATGAGAACTGAACTATGTGAAACTTTTGTAATATGGTGTTGGATGGATAACGATGTTGGATGAACAATGTGAAACTTTTGTAATATGTAACGATGGAACTATGTGTTGGCTATGTATGTATATATGATGAAACTTGTGTGTTGGATATGATTTTTATATGGATGCTTGTTGTATATATATGTGTTGGATATCTCATATGTGAAATAGTGACCTGAGATTAAGAAAAAAACGATTTTTTTTTAAAAAATGCTACTAATGGCGCACTTCCATCTGGTGCGCCATTAGTATACCAGTAACTAATGGCGCACCTATGGGATACTAATGGCGCACCTGTGGTGCGCCATTACTAAAATATTCTAGTGGCGTGGTGCTAGTGGCGCACCAGTAGTGCGCCATTAGTAGGCAAAACTGGTGTGCCACTAGTAAGCCTTTTTCTAGTAGTGTAGCTATGGTTTGGGTTCGACGAAGCCCCCAAGTGCTATTGTGGCATTACGCCGATCAAGAGGTGTAGCTATGGTTCGGGTTCGACCAAGCCCCCAAGTGATGCTGTGGCATTACGTCGATCAAGAGGTGTAGTTATGGTTCGTGTTCGACCAAGCCCCCAAGTGATGCTGTGGCATTACGCCGATCAAGAGGTGTAGCTATGGTTCGGATACGACCAAGCCCCCAAGTGATGCTGTGGTATTACGCCGATCAAGAGGTGTAGCTATGGTTCGGATACGACCAAGCCCCCAAGTGATCTAATATCAAGCTTTGAGAAGCTAAATCAAGGGGTAAACCGGACGCCGCTTTGTAAGCTCCATGTAACCACACATCATGTAAGAAAACAACAGATACCCCGCTTTAGCTGAGGTTCCGGTTTATTATATTGATCATAATATATACAATATCATAATATGTACATAAGCAGAGTCTGTAGCTCAAGCATAGTAGGGCCAAAGGTGAGCAATATTCCACGGCCGGTTGGTCTCCTCCTCCGATTTACGTGAGTCTTTGCGCTCTCGAACATCGATTAGGTAATATGACCCGTTGTGCAGATTCTTGGTGCCCACAAAAGGTCCTTCCCAAGGGGGGGATAGCTCGTGCATATCCGTCTGATCCTGGATGAGTCGAAGCACCAAATCTCCTTCTTGAAACGTTCTGGTTCTAACCCGGCGGCTATGATAACGACGCAGGTCTTGCTGATAAATCGCCGAACGGGCTGCCGCCCTGTCACGCTCCTCATCTAACAGGTCAAGAGCTTCCTGCTGTGCCTTCTCGTTGTCAGCTTCAACGTATGCCGCTACACGAGGTGAGTCATGACGGATGTCACTAGGAAGAACCGCTTCCGCTCCGTAAACCATGAAGAACGGTGTGTATCCTGTCGATCTGTTGGGTGTGGTATTGATGCTCCATAACACTGAAGGTAGCTCCTCAACCCAACAACTCGGCGTCCGTTGCAAAGGACCCATAAGCCGGGGTTTGATGCCTCTCAAGATCTCTTGATTGGCCCTCTCTGCTTGACCGTTGGGCTGAGGGTGAGCCACTGATGACACGTCAAGCCGGATGTGCTCACGTTGACAGAAATCCTTCATGGCACCCTTTGATAGATTGGTACTATTGTCTGTTATAATGCTGTGTGGAAATCGAAACCGGAAGGTCACCTTTTTGATGAATTGAACCGCCGTGGCTGCGTCACACTTACTAACTGGCTCTGCCTCCACCCACTTCGTGAACTTATCAACCGCCACCAAAAGGTGGGTCTTCTTGTCCTTGGACCTCTTGAAAGGCCCAACCATATCCAGCCCCCAAGTTGCCAACGGCCAGGCGATTGGAATCATCCTCAATTCTTGAGCTGGTACATGAGCGCGCCTTGAGAATTTCTGACAGCCATCACATCTTTTGACCAAGTCCTCGGCATCAGCATGAGCCGTCAACCAATAGAAACCATGACGAAACGTCTTGGCCACCAAAGATTTTGAACCGGCGTGGTGACCACAATCTCCTTCGTGGATCTCACACAAAATTTCACGGCCTTCCTCAGGAGACACACAGCGTTGAAACGCCCCTGTCACACTGCAATGATGTAACTCTCCATTGATAATATTCATGGACTTGGACCGCCGGGTTATCTGCCTGGCCAAAGTTTCATCCTCTCGTAACTCGCCCCGGTTTATATACACCAGATATGGAACCGTCCAATCCGGGGTAATATGAAGAGCCGCCACCAACTGGGCCTCCGGATCAGGAACAGCCAAATCCTCTTCACCAGGGAGTTTGACGGACGGATTATGCAAAACATCTAGGAAGACATTAGGTGGAACCGGTTTACGTTGGGAACCCAGGCGGCATAAAGCATCCGCTGCTTCATTCTTCCGCCGGTCCACATGATCCACCTGATAACATTTAAAGTGACCTGCAACAATTCCACCTCACGACGATATGCTGCCATTAGTGGGTCCATGGAATCCCAAGTGCCGGACACTTGTTGGGCCACCAGATCCGAGTCACCGAAGCACTTAACTCGGCTTAGGTTCATCTCCTTAGCCATCCGAAGACCATGGAGTAAAGCCTCATATTCAGCTACATTGTTAGTGCAAGGGAACATTAAACGGAGAACATAACAAAACTTATCACCTCGTGGGGAAATTAATACGACTCCAGCCCCCGAGCCCTCCAATTGCCTGGACCGATCAAAATGAATAGTCCAATAAGTATGATCCGGCTTCTCTTCTGGCGCTTGTAATTCTGTCCAATCATTGATGAAATCCACAAGTGCCTGAGATTTTATCGCCGTTCGGGGTATGTATTTCAACCCGTGAGGCCCGAGCTCTATAGCCCACTTAGCAATCTGGCCAGTTGCTTCCCTGTTCTGGATTATATCCCCCAAAGGAGCGGAGCTGACCACCGTGATAGGATGACCTTGGAAATACTGCTTAAGCTTCCGGCTTGCCATGAAAACACCATACACCAATTTTTGCCAATGCGGGTACCTCTGCTTTGACTCAATAAGTACCTCACTGATATAGTAAACCGGCCGCTGAACTGGATATTCCTTTCCTGCCTCCTTGCGCTCCACCACTATAGCCACACTAACAGCCCGAGCATTAGCTGCCACATATAGCAACAATGGCTCTTTGTCAACCAGAGCAGCGAGAACCGGCGGATTAGCCAGCTGCCGCTTTAAGTCCTCAAATGCTTCATTAGCGGCATTACTCCAGACGAAGTTATCCGTTTTCTTCAGCATCTGATACAAAGGGATGGCCTTCTCACCAAGGCGACTGATAAACCGGCTCAACGCGGCAATCCGGCCTGCCAGGCGTTGAACATCATTGATACACTTTGGTTTGGCCAAGGAGGTGATGGCTTTGATCTTTTCCGGATTAGCTTCAATGCCCCTGTTAGACACCAAAAAACCCAAGAGCTTGCCTGCAGGTACACCAAAGACACACTTGGCCGGATTAAGCATCATTTTATAAATCCGCAGGTTATTAAAGGTTTCCTTCAAGTCATCAATCAATGTCTCCTTCTTCCTTGATTTCACCACAATATCATCCACATAGGCGTGAACATTGCGGCCGATCTGTTTATGCAGACAATTTTGCACACATCGTTCATAAGTCGCCTGGGCACTCTTGAGCCCAAAGGGCATGGACACATAGCAGAAGGCTCCAAAGGGAGTTATGAAGGTTGTCTTCTCATGGTCCTTAACTGCCATTTTGATCTGATGATAACCAGAATATGCATCCAAAAAGCTTAAACGCTCGCAACCCGCCGTAGCATCAATAATTTGATCAATACGGGGAAGGGCAAAAGGATCCGCCGGACAAGCTTTGTTGAGATCTATGTAGTCCACACACATACGCCAAGTGCCATTCTTCTTAAGGACCAGCACCGGATTAGCTAACCACTCAGGATGGAATACTTCAATGATAAATCCAGCTGCCAAGAGCCTGGCTACTTCTTCTCCAATAGCCTTGCGTCTTTCTTCATTGAACCGGCGGAGAAACGGCTTGACCGGTTTATACTTAGGATCAACATTGAGAGTGTGCTCAACGAGTTCTCTTGGTACACCTGGCATGTCAGAAGGCTTCCATGCAAAGATGTCCCGATTCTCATGGATGAACTCGATGAGCGCGCTTTCCTATTTCGGATCCAACTTAGCACTGATGCTAAACTGCTTGGACGAATCGCTAGGCACGAAGTCAACAAGCTTAGTCTCATCAGCCGATTTAAACTTAAGGACCGGATCATGCTCTGTAGTTGGTTTCTTCAACGAAGTCATATCCGCCGGATCAACATTGTCTTTATAGAACTTCAACTCTTCTGTTGCACAAACCGACTCAGCATAAGCCGCATCACCTTCTTCACACTCCAGAGCAATCTTGCGGCTCCCATGCACGGTTATAGTTCCCTTGTGACCCGGCATCTTGAGCTGCAGATAGACATAGCAAGGCCGTGCCATAAACCTAGCATAAGCTGGCCGTCCAAATAGGGCATGATACGGGCTGCTGATTTTCACCACTTCAAAGGTCAAGGTTTCTGATCTCGAGTCATGCTCATCTCCAAAAGCCACCTCCAGAGCTATCTTACCAACAGGATATGCCGACTTACCAGGCACCACACCATGGAACACCGTATTGGACGATTTAAGATTTTTATCTGTTAACCCCATGCGACGGAAAGTTTCATAATAAAGGATATTGATACTACTCCCTCCATCCATGAGTACCTTAGTGAACTTATAACCTCCCACCTGAGGTGCCACCACCAGAGACAGATGACCCGGATTGTCAACCCGGGGTGGATGATCTTCTCTGCTCCACACGATCGGCTGCTCGGACCAACGCAAATAACGGGGCACCGCCGGTTCAACGGCATTCACCACCCTTTTATGAAGCTTCTGATCATGCTTGTCCAAGCTAGTGGTGAAGACATGATACTGTCCGCTATTCAACTGCTTCGGGTTGCTCTGCTAACCCGACTATTGCTGCTACTGATTGCCCTGATGATTATAGCCACCTTGATTACCCTGATTACTTTGATTGTTATGTCCACCCTGATTGTCGTGGAAGCCTGAACCGGAATTTCATCCGCCATAACCCGGCCCATGAGAACCGGAGCCCGAACCGCCTCCTGGTCCATGATCATACCGGAAAGAATTAGAATTTTTGAACTCTTGCATGATGTAACAATCTTTCCAGGGGTGCGTGGACGGTTCCTCCTTCGTCCCATGCTTTGGACAGGGCTGGTTCAACAGATAAGACATACGGTCCGGATTAGGACTTGGCCTTCCATCGCGCTGGGGCGGTTTACCCTTACGCCGCTGGCCCTTGTCACATGTATTAGTGTTAGCCACAAAGTGTAAACCGTGGTCCGCTTTACGCTTGCCACCGTTTGCATGACCCGTCGGGTTGTGGTGCTGCCCCTTGGCGTTGCTGCTCTTCTTTCCCTTCCCTGTCTTATCATCGTCAGACTCGGGATCCTTGGTACTATCAGAGTCGGCATACTTCACTAGTGCAGCCATGAGTGTTCCCTTTCATTACAATGACGTTTGAGCCGTCCCAACTTCAACTTCAGGGGTTCAAACCGGCAACTGCCTTCCAATGTTAAAACTGCGGTGTCAGCATTGATGCGGTCCGATGAATGCAAAATCTCCGAAACCCGGCGCATCCAATGGGTTGTTGACTCTCCTACCTCCTGGACACAGGCAGCTAAGTCCACCATTGACATGGGCTGCTTGCATGTATCCTTGAAATTCTGAATAAACCGGGCTCTCAACTCGGGCCATGACCGGATAGAATTAGCCGGTAAGCTCATTAGCCAAGTGCGGGCCGTCCCTTCTAGCATCAGGGTGAAGTACTTCGCACATGCCGCATCATCTACGTCCAGCAACTCCATGGCCATCTCATAGCTTTCGACCCATGTTTCAGGGGATAAATCGGCGGTGTAATTCGGCACCTTGCGCGGGCCCTTGAAATCCTTGGGCAGGCGGACATTGCGCAATGCTGGGACAAGACATGGCACTCCCAAGGAACTAGAGGTAACTCCTGGTTCCACCGATGTGGTTGGACGAACCGGAGTAAGCTGACGGGCTTCATGCTGCGCCGCTAACTCGGCCTCTCTGCGTGCCCGAGCCCGGTCCACCACCTCCTGAGCATCACCAGCACCACCCGCCGGGTTATTGCCACGGGGCGGATCACGGTTCCGCGCATTGCTTGACACTGTCGGTTCATCCATACGCCTGCTGTAACTCCGGCTTGGACGGGGAGTGGAATGAATCCGATCGCGACTATATGAATAAGCCTCTTGTTGAACCAAGTCTGTCTGAAGAAGCTCCTTAACCCGACGCGTCTCGACCGCTGCTGGAGAAGCGCCTTCGATCGGGATAGCCGCCAGCCTTGAAGCGGCAGCGACAATGTTGTCCATCGGGTTATAATAATGACCCGGTGGCGTGGGGACATGCGGTGCTACAACATTGTTCTGACGAGGCGGATCCACCAAACGTGGCTGAACCGGCGCCCCTGCTCCAGGTGCCTCCGCCCGGTTTACCACCGGCGGATTACTGGTCCCTGCTCCTGGGGTGTTAAAGAGATTTCTAGCGTCATAAACCGGCGGCAGGCGAGATCGGTGCCTCCGCTTCAGGACTTCGTTCGACGCACTCTGATCCAGCATAATCCGGTAAGCTTGTGCATCCAAAGCGGCCCGCTCCGCGGCTATCCTGGTATCCTCAGCTGCTAAGTCGGCTTTGGCCTGGGTGATCTGATCTTTCACTTTCGCAATTTCCGCATTGTGTGCATCCTGATCCGCCCGGTTAACCTCCGCCATCAGCGTTGCCAAAGCGTTAAACAAATCAGATAGAACCTGAGCTAGCGGTCGCACAGGGCCTCCTGCCCCTGCCGCTGCCGCCGCTGCCGATCCGGAAATCATCGCCGTCGCGGTCGAAGAGTGGAGAGCCGGTTGCGTGCCGGCCATGAAGATCGCAACCCGGTTTGGCAGATCAAAGGGGTCCGGAATACTGTCGCCATCGGAACAGCCCCCAATCTGGCCATCTTGTAACTGATATATCGACTCGGTCTCTCCGGTCGATGACTCGTCGCCGGAATAAACGACGGTCTCACCACCAGATTCCGATCTATCCTCAGATTCCCCTCCATGGATAACTCCACGAAGGCACGCTTCATGACAGGCTTGACCCAGGTAGATCTCGCACGCTGAGCCGTTTCGACGAGGTCGGTGTAGATGTCCGGCTCAGGGCCCGGTTCGCCGATTTTGCCAATGAAAACATGTATGCCACCAAAGGGGACCCGGTACCCGTACTTGATTGAGCCGGCCTCGGGGCCCAGCCAACATCGTCGATGTAGAGCTTGCCGCGACGACTCTTGGTCATCCGGCCCACAGCGTAACCCTTGAGTCCTTCGAAGTTGCCCTTCAAGAACTTGAAACCATCGTGCGATAGCCCCACGGTGGGCGCCAACTGTCGTGGTTTTGTCACGGTAGATGTCCTAGAGAAAGGACTTAGTCTTGGAGCCATCGCTACGGGTTAGCTTAAAGGGATTAAAGCGGACAAGGGACACAAGAGAGTTTTATACTAGTTCGGCCCCTTACGATGAAGGTAAAAGCCTACGTCTAGTTGTGATGGAATTGATGGAGTTTCGATGACCAGGGAGCGAATACGCTTTGCCTGAGTCTCGAGTTGTTGTCTGTTGTCCTTGAACCGCCATCGGGTCGTCACCTTATATACATGGGTTGACGCCCGCCGGTTTACAGAATCCCGAGGCCGGCTCATAATCGTGTCCGGCTCGGTCTCTGCTACTTCTATCTTACAACACAAGTTTACATATCAATGTCGGTTTATGTCTACAGGCATTAAACCGGCTTTGGGCCCTGGGCCTATTTGAAGTGTCACCGTCTGTCTTCATGGGCTTCAGATACAGAGGAACTACTCATAGGGTTAACCCGGCCTCTCCTAGCCGGTTTACGCCCAGTGATAATATAGCCAACGCTTAGGTAAAAATGTGCCTCGCTGAATACTTCCGTTTCTCGGTAACGTCGATCGGCTTAGAAAAAAATACCCAAATAAGTCACTACCTACCCGTGACGTGCATACATTGCAGGAAAGCACTCGGCGAGTCACGCGTTGCAAGATTGGGTATGAGAGAGGAAATAAAATAAAAGAGAACTCTCTGCAATATTGATTTACTCAGGAGAAATAAAGCCAGTACTTACTCGCGCGCCGAAGGAGAGAAGAATTATGACTGCTGAACCAAATTGCACGCACCACCAGTGAGGAAACGGCGCCTCGATCTAGATTAAGAAGTCGATTCCACATCCAATATTAAAGATACAGTCAATTCAAAATACACCATCAAGAAGACAAATTGGAAACAAATTATTGTGAGAGACGAATCAGATTTAGATTAATTAGGAAGGGAATTTTGATGTAATAAGTTCTTTGAGCACACTGGATCCATCCACCAATCTTCTGAATTCAGTTTGAGTTTGAGAGCACCTGGGTCTCCATGCCCCGAACTTGTTGACTTCACTTTGTAAGAGATCAGTGGGCTTGTTTTCTACAGGGAGACAGGATGGCAATGGAGATTCCATGGAGGAAGATCGCTAGATGAAAGAATTTACAATGGTGAGAGAAAGGAACGTTGTAACTTGTAGATAGAATTTTTTTAGATAGATTGAGAGTTTGAGACGGGGTTTGCTTCTATTTGGCCAACCCATTTTTTATCCAAGGCCCCAAGCGGCTTGTTATTTCTGCTATTATTTTAATAAATGAGGAGTCCTGTTTCTTTACGAACAGTTTAACTTGGGGCCGCATTAATTATTTGTTAGAAGAAAGTTCAAATTGGAGATACATTATTTTTATTTGTTGACTAAACTGAGTTTTTTTTCTGCGCCAGAATTAGGTGGGTTAATCTACACTGTTATAACTTGATCCCATCAGATTAACGGTCCGTAAATTCTAATTAACATGGGAATTTGTAGGAAGTTCCTAATAGTATAGGTACAGATAGATAGATAGATTCTCCCTGCAAAAAATAAAGATTAATATTCATCCATTGAGGAGAGATTAGCTATGGGACGGCTCGACACACGTGGTTGGGCGCTCTGCACTTGACCGACAGCGTCTAACGCGTGAACGCGTGACCAGCATTGACTAGCTGTGTGCACACTCCGTCGGCTCACATATGTATAAACATACACATCCGAGCAAGTACGTAGGCAGCTCACTGTGGGATGACGATAGATATCTTGAAGCGACACACCAATGGATTGTTTGTTGAATCTTGCCGTCCGTAACGATAAATTCATACTACGATTCCAGTACGCGATTACACATGCGTCAGATTGACTGGGTGAGGGCCGCTGGATGGATTGATCGTGGTAGGTGGAGGGCACAGCTTCGTTGTTTGTTCCTCCGTCCATCTTCATGCATCTGTCCTATGCGTCACACATGATTACATAGCAGCCACACATGCGTCACATTGACTGGGCAAGGGGCGAGGGCCTCTGGATTGATTGATCGTGGTACATGGAGGGCACAGCTTCATTGTTTGTTCCTCCGTTGATCTGCATGCACACGTACACTACGGTCGCTATCCTGTCCTATGCACTTAACACAAGTCTTTCCTTATTACTCCCTCCGTCTCGTAATATAAAAGCGGTTTTTACATTAAAGTAGTGTCAAAAACGCTAATGCTTTTATATTATGAATTAAAGGAATAGTAGATATGTACATCCATTTCTGACAGCATCTACAGCCGCATATGACAAAATATGACCCTCACGCGGACGGGCCTGGCGCATCCACCGGCAGTGACCGGGCACTTCTCAAATTAACACTATTGCATCCGGACGACTCATACTAGATTCTTAAATCCATACAAAAGCATGCAAACGTTAAAACCTACGTACTACATAGAGATCTAGCTACTCCTCGTCGGAGATGTCGACAATCTCCGTGCGCGGCTCCGGCAGCATGGGCGGCAGTAGCAGCTCCCGAACTCCGGCGCCTCTACTCCGGCCTCCTCCTCCTCTATCTCAGCGCCAAGTTCGCCGAAGAGCGCTTCGGACGCCGTCTGCTCCTGCTGGATAAACTGCCGGTTGGCCTCCACGTAGGCCTCATCTTGGATGGCCTCCAGGATGGTCTGCTGCTCCGCCATGTCCGCGGGTTGGGCGACGGTGAACTCCGCCTCCGCCTCGGCCATGTTTAACCCATGTTCCGGCAGCTCTGCCTCGTCCTCCTCAAGATCCACCACCTCCATCGGCTCCGACAGCGGCTCTCCCTCGTCCCAGTCCAGCTGCTGCTCCTCATCCTCCTCCGGCTCTATCGAGTCCGGAGGCAGCCCGACAGCGATGCGGACGGCGCGCCTTGTCCAGATCTCCTCCACGATCTACCTCTGGCACTCCGGCGTGAGCATAGCGTACGTGGTGACCAGCCGCCGGACCATGGCGATGCCGTAGAGCGTGGGAGAGTAGGGGTGAGGAGGTGGACGGGTTCGGGTAGTGGCGCAAAGAGGGAGGAGGTGGATGGGCTAGGGTTGGGGACATTGGCCGACTTAAACAGCCGGATTTGGCCTCGGGCGGCGAGCCAGAGCAGCGCCACGCGTTGTTCACACCACGGCGACGGAGGAGGCCTCTGTCGGACCGCCGTGTTTTCGGACGAGTCCGCGTGGGACCCCGTCGTCAGTCCTACGTGGCGGAAACGTCTGGGCGTCCAAATATCCACCCCATATTTGAGCTGGATATGATGGATGCCGGCCAGCCCGGACGTTTGAGGCCCGTTTGAGGGGCTCGTATGGGTCAAAAAACATGACCGGTCAGTGACCGGGCAGCCCGCCCGGGTGTATGAGACGAGTTTGGGGCGCCTGGCTGTAGATGCTCTTAGCCCACAAGTCTAAGAGCGGGGTACTTGCGTGGCTCCTCTGATGGTCTCACAAGTTGAATTCAAGGGGATGGCAGAGACTCTGGGAGGATGCAGGCACACGTGGGTGGGTCCTTTGCATCTGACCGACAACGTTCAGCATGACTGCGACTTTGAAGGAGTGTTGTCACACGTAGCACTGCCAGTCATTGTCGTCGTTTGTGACCAGGTTGTTGGAATTTGATCTCAGGTCATAACGGACCGAGAGAAAAGGGGAGCGCTCTTCTCCACGTTTTGTGCTATGATTCAAGGCACACAAAAATGCAATTTTTTGACTGGTCCCTCTTCCCTTAGCAGCAAGTATAAAAAGAAAAGGTGGTGCCCCTTGGGCAATGACAAACACATACATGAAAATGAGATAACCCCAACAAACTTCTAAAGGCCGATCCTTTAAGGGAGCACAAAGGGATTAGAAGGCCATCAGCATCCCTGGCCACCGCAAGGCTGTGCCGGCGGCTGCCTGCTACCATCTACAGTTCAAGAGCATGGGACTTTGGCAAGCACCTGTAAGTTCACACGTTTCCGCACATGTATTGGTCTTCAAATCCAGAGATCCAGATCAAATTTAATGTTAACCTAAAGTATTATTTCCAACACAGGTACGTCTGTGTTAATTTGTTTGTACCAAGCACTGGTTCTGTGAAACAATTCCAATGAGTTCTGTTGGCATTCGTAGATGCACGTTCACATGTATGCCATGTGGCCACGTACGTACTGCTACCAGAATAGACTCACCACTCGCTCGCTGCGTCCACCCCGTGCGTTCAAATAATCATTGGACGAACGATAGCCATCGCTCGCGACGACGGACCATCAGTCTTTCTGCATGTGCATGTGGGCTATGGTAGCTATCCCTGTCCTATGCACAGTACGCATAAATATTTCTTTATTATAATTTCTTTTTCACGACATTTAGTTTTATTGGACCTACACAATCATTAAAGGACAACATGTTCTCCAGAAAATAGTGGCCTATTGAAAGGACATTCAGTGTGCCAGAATTATGTACTTCCTTCCTCCGTTCCAAAATACAGTGTTTCCTCTATTTTCGTACTTCAACTTAGACCATAAATTTAACCAACGAGACCGACTGCGGCAGGAGTAGAAATTATACCAGTGAATTCGTATTCGAAAGAAGTTTTCAATTATATTTTTTTTCTCCCACCACAGTCAGTCTCGTTGGTTAAATTTATGGTCAAAATTGGACCTCAGGAAGTACGGGCGCACTATATTTTGGAATGGATGGAGTAGCTTCTTTTTCCAGGCATTCTCGGGAAACGTTTATTCAACCGCCACAATCTTTACAGGGACGAAAGGAATACCATCGGGCTGACCTAACCAAACATGGCGGCCTGCTCCAAAAGTAAAAGTATGTTTCGCTAAATCTTGAGACTCGACATTTGAGCTCCTAAATTCATGAACTATATTACATGAAATAAAAGTAGATAAGTGTAGTTTGCTCTCCTGGATGATTGCTCCTTGAAGGAAATATGCCCTAGAGGCAATAATAAAGTTGTTATTTATATTTCCTTATATCATGATAAATATTTATTATTCATGCTAGAATTGTATTAACTGGAAACTTAGTACATGTGTGAATACATAGACAAACAGAGTGTCACTAGTATGCCTCTATTTGACTAGCTCGTTGAATCAAAGATGGTTAAGTTTCCTAGCCATAGACATGAGTTGTCATTTGATTAACGGGATCACATCATTAGAGAATGATGTGATTGACTTGACCCATTCCGTTAGCTTAGCATCCGATCGTTTAGTATATTGCTATTGCTTTCTTCATGACTTATACATGTTCCTATGACTATGAGATTATGCAACTCCCGAATACCGGAGGAACACTTTGTGTGCTACCAAACGTCACAACGTAACTGGGTGATTATAAAGGTGCTCTACAGGTGTCTCCGATGGTACTTGTTGAGTTTGCATAGATCAAGCTTAGGATTTGTCACTCCGATTGTCGGAGAGGTATCTCTGAGCCCTCTCGGTAATGCACATCACTATAAGCCTTGCAAGCAATGCAACTAATGAGTTAGTTGCAGGATGATCTATTACGTAACGAGTAAAGAGACTTGCCGGTAACGAGATTGAACTAGGTATTGAGATACGAATGATCGAATCTCGAGCAAGTAACATACCGATGACAAATGGAACAACGTATGTTGTTATGCGGTTTGACCGATAAAGATCTTCGTAGAATATGTAGGAGCCAATATGAGCATCCAGGTTCCGCTATTGGTTATTGACCGGAGACGTGTCTCGGTCATGCCTACATAGTTCTTGAACCCATAGGGTCCGCACGCTTAACGACTACAGGAATCAGGTAATTTGCCGTCTGTGGATTACAGACGGCAAAGGCCTAAAAACAGAAGGCAAAGATTTTGCCGTCTGTCAGCAGACGGCAAAGTCAGACGGCAAAGATAAGTCGGCAAAGAGTTCTTTGCCGTCAGCATTTTGTTGGGCAGATGGCAAAATCTTTGCTGTCAGCAAAACTTCAGCTTTGCCGTCAACCAAATAATAGCATACGGCAAAGAAAGGCAGATTTGCCGTCAGCCAGACTCTATCTTTGCCGTATGCCTCATACACCCCAGACGGCAAAGAAAATTATTTCATTTAAAAAATATGAACCACCAGTAGAGGTGCAGAGGTGGTAGTCGCTCAATGGCGTAGACAATATAAAATCACAGCGATTTCACGAACTACAGTTCAAGAATGTATGACAACATAACAAATTTTACAAGACAAGAATACTCTATTTGCACAATATATCCATCATCACAATATATACACAGTAATACACTATTTACAATATGAATTTCCCTGTTTACATGACGAACAAATGAACAAATCAGCACATGTAAAAACTACAATATTTCACAAAAAAGGACGCACTGGCCCTTGCCAGCGGCTAGATCTGAGCGTGAGCAGATGGAGGGCGAGGGAGACAGAAGGAGAAAGGGGTGCTGCAGGGTGGCTCCGGCGAGCTCTTGACGAAGCTGCGGCGCGGCCAGGTCGAAGGGCCGCAATGATTGACGAACAGAGGAGCTCGAGATCGGGAGGAAGGACGGGGTCGCGGTCAGGGAGGAGGATCACGTGGCGGGGAGGAGGAGGATCCCGCGACGGCCTCCTGCTCGCGCGGCGGCGAGCTCTTACGCTGCGGCCGGATCAAAGGGCAGCGGCAGTTGACGAGTAGAGGAGATCGGGATCGGGAGGAGGCATGGGGTCGCGGGCAAGGAGCAAGAGGAGGACCCAGCGGCGAGGAGGAGGAGGATGCCGCGGTGGCCTCCTGCTCAGGCGGCGGCGAGCTCCTGCGGCGCGGCCGGACCGAAGGGCGACGGCGATTGACGAGTTGGGGAGCTCGGGATAGGGAGGAGACGGGAGGTCGGGGCATGGAGGAGGAGGAGGAGGATCCCAAGGCGAGGAAGAGGTGGAGGATCACTCGGTGGCCTCCAACTCAGGCGCCGGTGAGGTGGGGTCGACCAGTGCGGGGGCGAGGTGGATCGAGAGGAGGGAGGGAGGGAGCCAGAGGAGGAAAGTATCGAGGGAGAGATGGGGTCGGGTAGGGAGAGAGAGGTCGTGTTGGGGATAAGGGAGAGATGGGGTCGGGTTGGGAGAGAGAGTGGTGGGGTCACGTGGGTTGGGAGAGAGAGAGTGGTGGGGTCGGCATGGGACAGAGAGAGATCGTGGTGTGTGTGGAGCAGATGATGCCATGTCATGGATCCGTGGGTTCGATCCGCGTGGTGTGTTTTCTTCTTTGCCGTCTGTAAAAAAAATACTGACGGCAAAGACATACTTTGCCGTCTTCAAATATTTTACAGACGGCAATGACATAGTTTGCCGTCTGCTTTTTTTTCACAGACGGCAAAGTATGTCTTTGCCGTCTATGGAAAAAAAGCAGGCGGCAAATTATGCCTTTGCCGTCTGTAAAAAAAAAGCAGACGACAAAGTTCGTCTTTGCCGTCAATCATTCTTTGCCGTCAGCAGCTGACGGCAAAAGTAGTCTTTGCCGTCTACCCCGATGAAATGTTGACGGCAAAGAGCAGTACTGACGGCAAATCTCCTATTTCCTGTAGTGAACGTTCGGTGACGATCGGTATTATGAGTTTATGTGTTTTGATGTACCGAAGGTAGTTCGGAGTCCCGGATATGATCACGGACATGAAGAGGAGTCTCGAAATGGTCGAGATATAAAGATCGATATATTGGAAGCCTATATTTGGACATCGGAATAGTTCCGGGTGAAATCGGGATTTTACCGGAGTACCGGGAGGTTACCGGAACCCCCCAGTAAGTGTATGGGCCTTATTGGGCCATAGTTAAGAGAGCGAGAGGAGGCCAGGGCAGGCCGCGCGCCCCCTCCCCCTCTGGTCCGAATTGGACTAGGAGAGGGGGGGCGCCCTCCATTTCCTTCCTCCCTCTCTCCCCCTTCCTTCTCTCCTAGTCCAACTAGGGAAGGGGGGATCCTACTCCCGGTGGGAGTAGGACTCCTCGAGGGCGCGCCATAGAGGGCCGACCCTCCCCCCTCCTCCACTCCTTTATATACGGGGGAGGGGGCACCCCATAGACACACAAGTTGATCAGTTCATCTTTTAGCCGTGTGCGGTGCCCCCCCTCCACCATAATCCACCTCGGCCATATCGTAGCAGTGCTTAGGCGAAGCCCTGCGTCGGTAGCAACATCATCACCAGCATGTCACACTTTGATTCGGCGGTATTGTTGGATGAAGCATCCCGGACCGACATTACGCATACGCTTACGCAAGACTGGTTCTACCGACGTGCTTAGCACACAGGTGGCTGGCGGGTGTCAGTTTCTCCAACTTTAGACGAATCGAGTGTGGCTACGCCCGGTCCTTGTGAAGGTTAAAACAACACATACGTGACGAAATATCGTTGTGGTTTTGATGCGTAGGTAAGAACGGTTCTTGCTCAGCTCGTAGCAGCCACGTAAAACTTGCAACAACAAAGTAGAGGACGTCTAACTTGTTTTTGCAGGGCATGTTGTGATATGATATGGTCAAGACATGATGCTAAATTTTATTGTATGAGATGATCATGTTTTGTAACCAAGTTATCGGCAACTGGCAGGAGCCATATGGTTGTCGCTTTATTGTATGAAATGCTATCGCCATGTAATTGCTTTACTTTATCACTAAGCGGTAGCGATAGTCGTAGAAGCAATAGTTGGCGAGACGACAATGATGCTACGATGGAGATCAAGGTGTCACGCCGGTGACGATGGTGATCATGACGTTGCTTTGGAGATGGAGATCAAAGGCACAAGATGATGATGGCCATATCATATCACTTATATTGATTGCATGTGATGTTTATCTTTTATGCATCTTATTTTGCTTAGATCGACGGTAGCATTATAAGATGATCTCTCACAAAATTTCAAGGTATAAGTGTTCTCCCTGAGATTGCACCGTTGCGACAGTTCGTCGTGCTGAGACACCACGTGATGATCGGGTGTGATAAGCTCTACGTTCACATACAACTGGTGCAAGCCAATTTTGCACACGCAGAATACTCGGGTTAAACTTGACGAGCCTAGCATATGCAGATATGGCCTCGGAACACTAAGACCGAAAGGTCGAGCGTGAATCATATAGTAGATATGATCAACATAGTAATGTTCATCATTGAAAACTACTCCATCTCACGTGATGATCAGACATGGTTTAGTTAATATGGATCACGTGATCACTTAGATGATTAGAGGGATGTCTATCTAAGTGGGAGTTCTTAAGTAATATGATTACTTGAACTTTAATTTATCATGAACTTAGTACCTGATAGTATTTTGCATGTCTATGTTGTTGTAGATAGATGGCCCGTGCTGTTGTTCCGTTGAATTTTAATGCGTTCCTTGAGTAAGCAAAGTTGAAAGATGATGGTAGCAATTACACAGACTGGGTCCGTAACTTGAGGTTTATCCTCATTGCTGCACAGAACAATTACGTCCTGAAAGCACCGCTAGGTGCCAAACCCGCTGCAGGAGCAACGCCAGATGATATGAACGTCTGGCAGCGCAAAGCTGATGACTACTCGATAGTTTAGTGTGCCATGCTTTATGGCTCAAAACCGGGACTTCAACGACGTTTTGAACGTCATGGAGCATATGAGATGTTGCAGGAGTTGAATTTAATATTTAAAGCAAATGCCCGGATTGAGAGATATGAAGTCTCCAATAAGTTCTACAGCTGCAAGATGAAGGAGAATAGTTCTGTCAGTGAGCATATACTCAAAATGTCTGGGTATCACAATCACTTGATTCAACTGGGAGTTAATCTTCCGGATGATAGTGTCATTGACAGAATTCTTCAATCACTGCCTTCGGGATGATAGTTGATGTGATCTCGGTCAGCACGCTACCTCTACATCTAACTTCAGGATTAGTGTTAGACCTGAATAATTGTTATTTGGTGCCAGCGTTGAGCATGAACATTATATCTGGATCTTGTTTGATACGAGACGGTTATTCATTTAAATCAGAGAATAGTGGTTGTTCTATTTATATGAGTAATATCTCTTATGATCATGCACCCTTGAAGAGTGGTCTATTTATATTGAATCTCGATAGTAGTGATACACATATTCATAATATTGAAGCCAAAAGATGCAGAGTTGATCATGATAGTGCAACTTATTTGTGGCACTGCCGTTTAGGTCATATTGGTGTAAAGCGCATGAAGAAACTCCATACTGATGGACTTTTGGAATCACTTGATTATGAATCACTTGGTACTTGCGAACCATGCCACATGGGCAAGATGACTAAAACGCCGTTCTCCGGAACAATGGAGCGAGCAACAGATTTGTTGGAAATCATACATACTGATGTATGTGGTCTGATGAATGTTGAGGCTCTTGATACGTCTCCAACATATCTATAATTTTTTATTGCTTAATGCTATATTATATTCTGTTTTGGATGATTAATGGGCTTTGTTATAAACTCTTATATTATTTTTGGGACTAACCTATTAACCGGAGGCCCAGCCCAAATTGCTGTTTTTTTGCCTATTTCAGAGTTTCGCAGAAAAAGAATATCAAACGGAGTCCAAACGGAATGAAACCTTCGGGAACGTGATTTTCGGAACAAATGTGATCCAGAGGACTTGGAGTCTACGACAAGAAATCAACCAGGAGAGCACGAGGCAGGGGGCGCGCCTACCACCTGGGCGCGCCCTCCACCCTCGTGGTGCCCACGTTGCTCCACCGACGTACTTCTTCCTCCTATATATACCTACGTACCCCTAAACCAACAGAAGCATCCACGAAAACCTAATTCCATCGCCACAACCTTCTGTACCTGTGAGATCCCATCTTGGGGCATTTTCCGGCGTCCTGGCGGAGGGGGCATTGATCACGGAGGGCTTCTACATCAACACCATAGCCTCTCCGATGATGTGTGAGTAGTTTACCTCAGACCTTCGGGTCCATAGTTATTAGCTAGATGGCTTCTTCTCTCTCTTTGGATCTCATTACAAAGTTCTCCACGATTCTCGTGGAGCTCTATTCGATGTAATCTTCTTTTGCGGTGTGTTTGTTGAGACCGATGAATTGTGGGTTTATGATCAAGTTTATCTATGAACAACATTTGAATCTTCTCTGAATTCTTTTATGTATGATTGGTTATCTTTGCAAGTCTCTTCGAATTATCAGTTTGGTTTGGCCTACTAGATTGATCTTTCTTGCAATGGGAGAAGTGCTTAGCTTTGGGTTCAATCTTGCGGTGCCCTTTCCCAGTGACAGCAGGGGCAACAAGGCACGTATTGTATTGTTGCCATCGAGGATAACAAGATGGGGTTTATATCATATTGCATGAGTTTATCCCTCTACATCATGTCATGTTACTTAAAGCATTACTCTGTTCTTTTGAACTTAATACTCTAGATGCATGCTGGATAGCGGTCGATGTGTGGAGTAATAGTAGTAGATGCAGGCAGGAGTCGGTCTACTTGTCACGGACGTGATGCCTATATACATGACCATACCTAGATATTCTCATAACTATGCTCAGTTCTATCAATTGCTCAACAGTAATTTGTTCACCCACCGTAATACTTATGCTCTTGAGAGAAGCCACTAGTGAAACCTATGGCCCCTGGGTCTATTTTCCATCATATTAGTCTTCCAACACTTAGCAATTTTTATTGCCTTTTATTTTACTTTGTCTTTATTATAAAAATACCAAAAAATATTATCTTATCATATCTATCAGATCTTACTTTCGTAAGTGACCGTGAAGGGATTGACAACCCCTTTATTGCGTTGGTTGCAAGGTTTTTATTTGTTTGTGTAGGTGCGAGGGACTTGAGCGTGGCCTCCTACTAGATTGATACCTTGGTTCTCAAAAACTAAGGGAAATACTTACTCTACTTTACTGCATCACCCTTTCCCCTTCAAGGGAAAACCAACGCAATGCTCAAGAGGTAGCAAGAAGGATTTCTGGCGTCGTTGCTGGGAAGTCTACGCAAAAGTCAACATACCAAGTACCCATCACAAACTCTTATCCCCCGCATTACATTATTTGCCATTTGCCTCTCGTTTTCCTCTCCCCCACTTGACCCTTGCCGTTTTATTCGCGCTCGCCTTTCCATTCGCTTTTTTTCGCTCGGTTCTTGTTTGCTCGTGTGTTGGATTGCTTGCTTCTCACGATGGCTCAAGATAATACTAAATTATGTGACTTTACCAATACCAACAACAATGATTTTCTTAGCACTCCGATTGCTCCCCTTACCGATACTGAATCTTGTGAAATTAATGATGCTTTGTTGAATCTTGTCATTAAAGATCAATTCGCCAGCCTTCCGAGTGAAGATGCCGCTACCCATCTAAATAGCTTCGTTGATTTGTGTGATATGCAAAATAAGAAAGATGTGGACAATGATATTGTTAAATTGAAGCTATTTCCTTTTTCGCTTAGAGATCGTGCTAAAGCTTGGTTTTCATCTTTGCCTAAAAATAGTATTGATTCTTGGAATAAGTGCAAAGACGCTTTTATCTCTAAGTATTTTCCTCCCGCTAAGATCATCTCTCTTAGAAACGATATTATGAATTTTAAGCAACTTGATCATGAACATGTTGCACAAGCTTGGGAGAGGATGAAATTAATGATACGTAATTGCCCTACACATGGTTTGAATTTGTGGATGATTATACAAAAAATTTATGCAAGATTGAATTTTGCTTCTAGAAATCTTTTAGATTCGGCCGCAGGAGGCACTTTTATGAAAATCACTTTAGGAGAAGCTACTAAACTCCTAGATAATATTATGGTTAATTATTTTCAATGGCACACTGAAAAGATCTACTAGTAGAAAGGTGCATGCGATAGAAGAAATTAATGTTTTGAGTGGAAAGATGGATGAACTTATGAAATTATTTGCTAATAAAAGTGTTTCTTCTGATCCTAATGATATGCCTTTGTCTACTTTGATTGAGAATAATAATGAATCTATGGATGTGAATTTTGTTGGTAGGAATAATTTTGGTAACAACGCGTATAGAGGAAACTATAATCCTAGGCCGTATCCTAGTAATCCCTCTAATAATTATGGTAATTCCTACAACAATTCTTCTGGAAATTTTAATAAGATTCCCTCTGAATTTGAGACTAGTGTTAAAGAATTTATGAATTCGCAAAAGAATTTCAATGCTTTACTTGAAGAAAAATTGCTTAAGGTTGATGAATTGGCTAGGAACGTTGATAGAATTTCTCTTGATGTTGATTCTTTGAAACTTAGATCTATTCCACCTAAGCATGATATCAATGAGTCTCTCAAAGCTACGAGAATTTCCATTGATGAGTGCAAAGAAAGAAAGTTAGGATGCGTGCTAAGAAAGATTGCTTTGTAAAAGCGTGTTCTTCTAGTTCCTATGAAAATAAAGATGAAGATCTAAAAGTTATTGATGTGTCCCCTATTAAATCTTTGTTTTCCAATATGAATCTTGATAATGATGGGACTGAATATGAGCCACCTTTACCTAGAAGGCGTCCCAAAAATTCGGAGTTTTTAGATCTTGATGCAAAAATTGGTAAAAGTGGGATTGAAGAGATCAAAACTCTAGATATTAATGAACCCACTATTTTGGATTTCAAGGAATTTAATTATGATAATTGCTCTTTGATAGATTGTATTTCCTTGTTGCAATCCATGTTAAATTCTCCACATGCTTATAGTCAACATAAAGCTTTTACTAAACATATCGTTGATGCTTTGATGCAATCTTATGAAGAAAAACTTGAGTTGGAAATTTCTATCCCTAGAAAAATTTATGATGAGTGGGAACCTACTATTAAAATTAAAATTAAAGATCATGAATGCTATGCTTTGTGTGATTTGGGTGCTAGTGTTTCCACGATTCCAAAAACTTTGTGTGATTTGCTAGGTTTCCGTGAATTTGATGATTGTTCTTTCAACTTGCACCTTGCGGATTCCACCATTAAGAAACCTATGGGAAGAATTAATGATGTTATTATTGTTGCAAATAGGAACTATGTGCCCGTATATTTTATTGTTCTTGGCATAGATTGCGATCCTTCATGTCCTATTATTCTTGGTAGACCTTTCCTTAGAACGATTGGTGCAATTATTGATATGAATGAAGGAAATATGAGATTCCAATTTCCGTTAAAGAAAGGCATGGAACACTTTCCTAGAAATAAAATTAAACTACCATATGAATCTATTATGAGAGCCACTTATGGATTGCCTATCAAAGATGGCAATACCTAGATCTATCCTTGCTTTTATGCCTAGCTAGGGGCGTTAAACGATAGCGCTTGTTGGGAGGCAACCCAATTTTATTTTTAGTTTTTTTCTTTTTGCTTCTGTTTAGGAATAAATCTTTGATCTAGCCTCTGGTTAGATTTGTTTTTATGTTTTAATTAGTGTTTGTGCCAAGTTAAACCTACAGGATCTTCTTGGATGATAGTTATTTGATCTTGCTGAAAATTCCAGAAACTTTCTGTTCACGAAAACAATTATTAAAAATCACCAGAACGTGATAAAATACTGATTCCAATTGCTGCTGATCAATAAACAAATTGTCTAGGTCTTCCTATTTTGGTAGATTTTTTGGAGTTCTAGAAGTTTGCGTTAGTTACAGATTACTACAGACTATTCTGTTTTTGGCAGATTCTGTTTTTCGTGTGTTGTCTGCTTATTTTGATGAATCTATGGCTAGTAAAATAGTTTATAAACCATAGAGAAGTTGGAATACAGTAGGTTTAACACCAATATAAATAAAGAATTAGTGCATTACAGTACCTTGAAGTGGTGTTTTGTTTTCTTTCGCTAACGGAGCTCACGAGATTTTCTGTTAAGTTTTGTGTTGTGAAGTTTTCAAGTTTTGGGTAAAAGATTTGATGGAGTATGGAACAAGGAGTGGCAATAGCCTAAGCTTTGGAATTCCCATGGCACCCCAAGATAATCTAAGGACACCAAAAAGCCAAAGCTTGGGGATGCCCCGGAAGGCATCCCCTCTTTCGTCTACTTCCATCGGTAACTTTACTTGGAGCTATATTTTTATTCACCACATGATATGTATTTTGATTGGAGCGTCTTGTATGATTTGAGTCTTTTCTTTTTAGTTTACCACAATCATCTTTTCTGTACACACATTTTCAGAGAGACACACATGATTCGGAATTTATTAGAATACTCTATGCGCTTCGCTTATATCTTTTGAGCTATATAGTTTTTGCTCTAGTGCTTCACTTATATCTTTTAGAGCACGGCGGTGGTTTTGGTTTATAGAAACTATTATTCTCTCATGATTCAATTATATTATTTTGAGAGTCTTAAACAGCATGGTAATTTGCTTAAATAGGAAAATTAATCCTAATATGCTAAGTATTCAAGACTAGTAAAAACTTTCTTATGAGTGTGCTGAATACTAAGAGAAGTTTGATGCTTGATGATTGTTTCGAGATATGGAGGTAGTGATATTAAAGTTGTGCTAGTTGAGTAGTTGTGAAATTGAGAAATACTTGTGTTGAAGTTTGCAAGTCCCGTAGCATGCACGTATGGTAAACGTTATGTAACAAATATGGAAACATGAGGTGTTCTTTGATTGTCTTCCTTATGAGTGGCGGTCGGGGACGAGCGATGGTCTTTTCCTACCAATCTATCCCCCTAGGAGCATGCGCGTAGTGCTTGGTTTTTGATGACTTGTAGATTTTTGCAATAAGTATGTGAGTTCTTTATGACTAATGTTGAGTCCATGGATTATACGCACTCTTACCCTTCCATCATTGCTAGCCTCTTCGGTACCGTGCATTGCACTTTCTCACATTGGGAGTTGGTGTAAACTTCGCCGGTGCATCCAAACCCCATGATATGATACGCTCTGTCACACATAAACCTCCTTATATCTTCCTCAAAACAGCCACCATACCTACCTATTATGGCATTTCCATAGCCATTCCGAGATATATTTCCATGCAATTTTCCACCGTTCCGTTTATCATGACACATTCATCATTGTCATATTGCTTTGCATGATCATGTAGTTGACATCGTATTTGTGGGAAAGCCACCGTTCATAATTTTTCATACATGTCACTCTTGATTCATTGCCTATCCCGGTATACCGCCGGAGGCATTCATATAGAGTCATACCTTGTTCTAGTATCGAGTTGTAATCATTAAGTTGTAAATAAATAGAAGTGTGATGATCATCATTCATAGAGCATTGTCCCAAAAAAGAGAGAGAGAAAGGCCAAATAAAATAAGGGAGGCCCAAAAAAAATAATAAAAAGGGACAGTGCTACTATCCTTTTTTTCCACACTTGTGCTTCAAAGTAGCACCATGATTTTCATGTTAAGGGGTCTCTTGTTTTGTCACTTTCATATACTAGCGGGAATTTTTCATTATAGAACTTGGCTTGTATATTCCAACAATGGGCTTCCTCAAATGCCCTAGGTCTTTGTGAGCAAGCAAGTTGGATGCACACCCACTTAGTTTCTTTTGTTGAGCTTTTATGCATTTATAGCTCTAGTGCATCTGTTGCATGCCAATCCCTACTCCTTGCATTAACATCAATCGATGGGCATCTCCATATCCCGTTGATTAGCCGCGTTGATGTGAGACTTTCTCCTTTTTTGTCTTCTCCACATAACCCCCATCATTATATTCTATTCCACCCATAGTGCTATATCCATGGCTCATGCTCATGTATTGCGTGAAGGTTGAAAAAGTTTGAGATTACTAAAGTATGAAACAATTGCTTGCCTTGTCATCGGGGTTGTGCATGATGAGAGCATTCTTGTGTGACGAAAATGGAGCATGACTAAACTATATGATTTTGTAGGGATGAACTTTCTTTGGCCATGTTATTTTGAGAAGACATAATTGCTTAGTTAGTATGCTTGAAGTATTATTACTTTTATGTACATATTAAACTTTTATCTTGAATCTTTCGGATCTGAATATTCATACCACAATTAAGAGGGTTACATTAAAAAATTATGCCAAGTAGCATTCCGCATCAAAAATTCTGTTTTATCATTTAACTACTCGAGGACGAGCAGGAATTAAGCTTGGGGATGCTTGATACGTCTCCAACGTATCTATAATTTTTGATTGCTTCATCATATATTATATTCTGTTTTGGATGATTAATGGGCTTTGTTATACACTTTTATATTATTTTTGGACTAACCTATTAACTGGAGGCCCAGCCCAAATTGCTGTTTTCTTGCCTATTTCAGAGTTTCACAAAAAAAGAATATCAAATGGAGTCCAAACGGAATGAAACCTTCGGGAACGTGATTTTCGGAACAAACGTGATCCAGAGGACTTGGAGTCTATGACAAGAAATCAACCAGGAGAGCACGAGGCAGGGGGCGCGCCCTCCACCCTCGTGAGGCCCACGTTGCTCCACCGACGTACTTCTTCCTCCTATATATACCTACGTACCCCCAAACCAACAGAAGCATCCACGAAAACCTAATTCCACCGCCGCAACCTTCTGTACCTGTGAGATCCCATCTTGGGGCCTTTTCCGGCGTCCTGCCGGAGGGGGCATTGATCACGGAGGGCTTCTACATCAACACCATAGCCTCTCCGATGATGTGTGAGTAGTTTACCTCAGACCTTCGGTCCATAGTTGTTAGCTAGATGGCGTCTTCTCTCTCTTTGGATCTCAATACAAAGTTCTCCACGATTCTCGTGGAGATCTATTCGATGTAATCTTCTTTTGCGGTGTGTTTGTTGAGACCGATGAATTGTGGGTTTATGATCAAGTTTATCTATGAACAATATTTGAATCTTCTCTGAATTCTTTTATGTATGATTGGTTATCTTTGCAAGTCTCTTCAAATTATCAGTTTGGTTTGGCCTACTAGATTGATCTTTCTTGCAATGGGAGAAGTGCTTAGCTTTGGGTCCTTTCCCAGTGACAGTAGGGGCATGATACGTCTCCAACGTATCTATAATTTACGAAGTATTCATGCTATGATATTATCTGTTTTTGATGTTTATGGGCTTTATTATACACTTTTATATCATTTTTGGGACTAACCTATTGACCCAGAGCCCAGTGCCAGTTCCTGTTTTTTCCCTTGTTTCAGTGTTTCGAAGAAAAGGAATATCAAACGGAGTCGAAACGGAATGAAACCTTCTGGAGAAGTTATTTTCGGAAAGAAAGCAACCCGGGAGACTTGGAGTCCACGTCAAGAAAGCAACGAGGAAGGCACGAGGCAGGGGGGCACGCCCTCCACCCTCGTGGCTCCCCTGACGTACTTCTTTCACCTATATATATCCATATACCCTAAAACGATCGGGGAACAGAATAGATCGGGAGTTCCGCCGCCGTAAGCCTCTGTAGCCACCAAAAACCAATCGGGACCTTGTTCCGGCACGCTACCGGAGGGGGGAACCCTCACCGGTGGCCATCTTCATCATCCCGGCGCTCTCCATGACGAGGAGGGAGTAGTTCACCCGCGGGGCTGAGGGTATGTACCAGTAGCTATGTGTTTGATCTCTCTCTCTCTCTCGTGTTCTTGATTTGGCACGATCTTGATGTATCGCGATCTTTGCTATTATAGTTGGATCTTATGTTTCTTCTCCCCCTCTACTCTCTTGTAATGGATTGAGTTTTCCCTTTGAAGTAATCTTATCGGATTGAGTCTCTAATGATCTGAGAACACTTGATGTATGTCTTGCCGTGCGTATCTGTGGTGACAATGGGATATCACGTGATTCACTTGATGTATGTTTTGGTGATCAACTTGCGGGTTCCGCCCATGAACCTATGCATAGGGGTTGGCACATGTTTTCGTCTTGATTCTCCGGTAGAAACTTTGGGGCACTCTTTGAGGTTCTATGTGTTGGTTGAATAGATGAACCTGAGATTGTGTGATGCATATCGTATAATCATACCCACGGATACTTGAGGTGACATTGGAGTATCTAGGTGACATAAGGGTTTTGGTTGATTTGTGTCTTAAGGTGTTATTCTAGTACGAACTCTAGGGCTGTTTGTGACACTTATAGGAATAGCCCAACGGATTGATTGGAAAGAATAACTTTGAGGTGGTTTAGTACCCTACCATAATCTCTTCGTTTATTCTCCGCTATTAGTGACTTTGGAGTGACTCTTTGTTGCATGTTGAGGGATAGTTATATGATCCATTTATGTTATTATTGTTGAGAGAACTTGCACTAGTGAAAGTATGAACCCTAGGCCTTGTTTCCTAGCATTGCAATACCGTTTACGCTCACTTTTATCGCTTGTTACCTTGCTATTTTTATATTTTCATATTACAGAAACCTATATCTACCATCCATATTGCACTTGTATCACCATCTCTTCGCCGAACTAGTGCACCTATACAATTTACAATTGTATTGGGTGTGTTGGGGACACAAGAGACTCTTTGTTATTTGGTTGCAGGGTTGTTTGAGAGAGACCATCTTCAACTTACGCCTCCCACGGATTGATAAACCTTAGGTCATCCACTTGAGGGAAATTTGCTACTGTCCTACAAACCTCTGCACTTGGAGGCCCAACAACGTCTACAAGAAGAAGGTTGCATAGTAGACATCAAGCAGTTTCTGGCGCCGTTGCCGGGGAAGTGAGTGCTTGAAGGTATATCTTTAGATCTTGCAATCAAATCTTTTTGTTTCTTGTTTTAGCACTAGTTTAGTTTATAAAAGAAAACTACAAAAAAATGGAATTGAGTTTGTCTCATACGCTTCATCTTTTTAGTATCTTTCGTGAGTATGATGGAAAGGAAAATTGTGCCAAAGTGTTAGAAGACGAAGTCTATAAAATGTTTGGCACTAAATCTTTGAATGATGAGCATGATTGCAATGTTGTTAGTATGAACTCTTTGAATATCCATAGTACAAATGATGATTGCACTAGTCATGATGAAAATGTTTCCTATAAGCATGTCAATTTTTGTGGAGTGCATTGGGTTTGCAAGTACACATCAAATAGAGAAGATAGATATTGCAAGAGGCATAAGCATTTAGAAACTAAATTGTTGCAAGAAAGGCTAGATGTTTGTGCTGAAAATTTAAATTTTCTTGGCCATACTTGTGAATTTTGCAATGAACGGGGTCATTTAACTATCCGATGCAAATTGTTTCATGATCTAATCGTGTCCAAAAATTGTGATGACTTGATTTCCCTTGCACATTATAATGAACTTAGTTTTCTTATGGGGTTACGAAGAAATGAAACGTATAACTAACTATCTTCCAGAATTTGCCCGTTATAAACTTCTTGGATTTGATCTCGAGGAAATTTATATGTATTGTGCGGTGAATTGCATTGAAAATCCTTATATTTCCAATTACATAAAGAAAAGAAAACAACTAGAAGATGAAGAGAATGCTAACGAAAGGGAAGAGACTTCCCAATATTCTCCTATTATTTCTTATGATGAATCAGGTAACGAGGAGGAGCTTCCTATTCAACCAATCTCATCAATAAGGAGCTCCAAAAAGAGGGATAAACCCGCACAGGATGTGAAGAAGAAAAAGAAAAAACGGAGAAGCAAAGGTTAAAAGGTATCCCTCCCAATTGATGTTGCTCCTACTACTCATTGTGATGATGATAATTGCTATACTATTGGTGCTATCCATACTATTAATGATGAGAGTGATTATGCTTATGATATGGAAAGGCCCAAGCTTGGGGATGTTATGTTTGAAGAAGATGATGTTTTTGAGAATATATTTGCTGCAATTAATGTTTGTCCCAAGCTTGGGGATGCTACGTTTAATGAAGATGAAATTTTTGGCCTCCCAAGTTTTGATATGCAAAGTTGTTATGATGATAGCATGCCTTCTACCTATGATGATTATATTGATGAAAGTGGGTTTGGAAGAGTGTCAACTTTAGGAAGTAATGATCCCACTATTTTGGAGGATGTTGAATCTTATAATATTTATGAAAGTGGATTTGGAGAGGTCATGACTTTATTTAGTGATGAGTCCACTATCTTGGAAGAGGTTTCAATCGATTATGATGAGAACAAAGTTGCTACTTATAATGATTATTGTGATGAAACTTATGCTATAAAAAGTAGTGATGATTATATTTATAAAACTTGTCATGATTATGATTACCCTTTTTCTGAACATTACTCTTTTAATGTGGAAACAATTTATAGTATTCAAGTCTCTTATGATACTCCCACTATTCTGAAAGAGAAGAAATTTGCTTATGTGGAGAGTAATAAAAATTCTATGCTTGTAGATCATGAAAAGAATGCTTTATGTGATGGTTATATTGTTGAATTCATTCATGATGCTACTGAAAATTATTATGAGGGAGGAATATATGCTTGTAGGAATTGCAATAATATCTAGTTTCCTCTCTATGTGCTTAAAGTTTTTGAAGTTATGCTTGTTTTGCCTTCCTATGCTAGTTGATTATTGTTCCCATAAGTTGTTTGCTCACAAAATCCCTATGAATAGGAAGTGGGCTAGACTTAAATGTGCTAGTCATATTCTTCATGATGCTCTTTTTATGTTTCAATTCTTATGTCTTATGTGAGCATCATTGAAATCATCATGCCTAGCTAGGGGCGTTAAACGTTAGCGCTTGTTGGGAGGCAACCTAATTTTATTTTAGTTTCTTGCTTTTTGGTTATGTTTAGTAATAAATAAATCATATAGCCTCTGGTTATATGTGGTTTATGTTTTAATTAGTGTTTGTGCCAAGTAAGACCTATAGGATCTTCTTGGATGATAGTTATTTGATCTTGCTGAAAATTCCAGAAACTTTCTGTTCACGAAAACAATTGTTTAAAATCACCAGAACGTGATAAAATACTGATTCCAATTGCAGCAGATCAATAATCAAATTATATAGGTCGTCCTATTTTGGTAAAATTTTCCGAATTCCAAAAGTTTGCGTTAGTTACAGATTACTACAGACTGTTCTGTTTTTGACAGATTCTGTTTTTCATGTGTTGTTTGCTTATTTTGATGACTCTATGGCTAGTAAAATAGTTTATAAACCATAGCTAAGTTGGAATACAGTATATTTAACACCAATACAAATAAATAATGAGTTCATTACAGTACCTTGAAGTGGTGTTTTGTTTTCTTTCGCTAACGGAGCTCACGAGATTTTCTGTTAAGTTTTGTGTTGTGAAGTTTTCAAGTTTTGGGTAAGGATTCGATGGACTACGGAATAAGGAGTGGCAAGAGCCTAATCTTGGGGATGCCCAAGGCACCCCAAGGTAATATTCAAGGACAACCAAGAGCCTAAGCTTGGGGATGCCCCGGATGGCATCCCCTCTTTCGTCTTCGTTCATCGGTAACTTTACTTGGAGCTATATTTTTACTCACCATATGATATGTGTTTTGCTTGGAGCGTCATTTTATTTTCTTTATCTTTGCTTGCTATTTGAATAAAATACCAAGATCTGAAAGTCTTAAATGTTAGAGAGTCTTCACATAGCTACATAATTATTTAACTACTCATTGATCTTTACTTATATCTTTCGGAGTAGTTTGTTGTTGCTCATGTGCTTCACTTATATCCTATGAGTAAATGGTTGAATGATTTGAATGTCATAAATCTGAAATTATATATGTTTCATATGCTTATTCCATGGGGAGTAATGCCTTCACATATAAGAAGTAGAGGTGGTATATTTTTTGAAGGTTAGCAAACATTGTATTGGTCACTTGAACAATTCAAGAAAGAATATTGAAGGAAGAGAGATTTCACATATAAATATACTATCATGGACATCTTCTATGATTGTGATCCCCATTAATTATTTTCAAACCTGAGCAAATTAGTTGAAGTTGGACAAGGAAGACAACATAATGAGTTATGCTTGGGTATATTTGTATAAGTTATATTTGTTTTGGATCCTCTAACATGTGGTGCTTGCTATTTAGAATCCTTTGCTAGCCAAAATTTCTGTACTAAGCGGGAATACTGCTTGTGCATCCAAATTCCTTGAACCAAGTTTCTTCCATGAGTGTCCACCATATCTACCTATATGTGGTATTTACCTGCCGTTCCAAGTAAATTTGCATGTGCCAAACTCTAAACCTTCAAATAATAATCTGTTTTGTATGCCCGAATCGCTCATGTAGCGACTACGGGTTAGCAGTATCTTCCATGCTAGGTGGGTTATTCTCACGATGAGTGGACTCCGCTCATCATTCACGAGAAAATGGCCGGTAACTGGGATGCCCAGTCCCATGATCAAAAGATCAAAATCAAATAAAAAATAATTGCAAACAAAACTCCCCCAGGTTTGATGTTAGTTGGAGGCACCCGTTGTTTTGGGCAAGCCATGGATTGATGATTGTTGGTCGAGGGGGAGTAAAAATCTTTACCTTTCTGTTTGGGAACCTCCTATAATGTATGTAGTATGGAAGATATTGGGAACTCTTGGTCGTTATGTTGACAATGAAAGCATACCTCTCAAAATTATTTTCAACTCTGTTTTTGCTTCGAGCTCTGGCACCTCTGCAAATCCCTGCTTCCCTCTGCGAAGGGCCTATCTTTTACTTTTATGCAAGAGTCAGTAGTATTCCTTCTCATTCCAACCTACTCTTTAGTTGGCCAGCATCATGTGATGGATAGATCTAAGCATATATGGCCATTCAAATATATTTGATCATGAATTATTATTGTTGACAATTATCTATATGATAAATAAGTTGGGAGGCGAAATATTAAGCCCCTATCTTTCTCTGTGTTCGATGAATACTATTTGTTCTAAAAATATGCTTTGAGTGGTAGCAATCATGGAAGACTAAATGATAGTTGAGTATGTGAAGTTTGCTAAATCAAAGCTCTGACATAGACTCTTCTTGAAAATAAGATCAATTGTAATTGTTTGATGACTAATAACACGGTTTGTTAGTTTTCAGGAAAGCTTATGATCTATACTTTAACATGTGAATAGTTTGTTACTTGATCATGCAAAGTTCTATGAGATGAGCTACTATTATGACATATAATGATGCTAGAAAAGGTGATTGAAATTATCATTGATCAAACTGATGCACCTGCTAGCATTCATACTTCATAAATTATTTCTTTTATCATTTACCTACTCGAGGACGAGCAGGAATTAAGCTTGGGGATGCTAATACGTCTGCAATGTATCTATAATTTATGAAGTATTCATGCTATTATATTATCTGTTTTGGATGTTTATGGGCTTTATTATACACTTTTATATTATTTTTGGGACTAACCTATTGACCCAGAGCCCAGTGCCAGTTCCTGTTTTTTTCCCTTTTTTCAGTGTTTCGAAGAAAAGGAATATCAAACGGAGTCGAAACGGAATGAAACCTTCTGGAGAAGTTATTTTCGGAAAGAAAGCAACCCGGGAGACATGGAGTCCACGTCAAGAAAGCAACGAGGAAGGCACGAGGCAAGGGGGCATGCCCACCCCCCCTGGGCGCGCCCTCCACCCTCGTGGGCCTCTCGTGGCTCCCCTGACGTACTTCTTTCACCTATATATATCCATATACCCTAAAACGATCGGGGAACAGAATAGATCGGGTGTTCCGCCGCCGTAAGCCTCTGTAGCCACCAAAAATCAATCGGGACCCTGTTCCGGCACCCTGCCGGAGGGGGAACCCTCACCGGTGGCCATCTTCATCATCCCGGCGCTCTCCATGACGAGGAGGGAGTAGTTCACCCTCGGGGCTGAGGGTATGTACCAGTAGCTATGTGTTTGATCTCTCTCTCTTTCTCGTGTTCTTGATTCTGCACGATCTTGATGTATCGCGATCTTTGCTATTATAGTTGGATCTTATGTTTCTTCTCCCCCTCTACTCTCTTGTAATGGATTGAGTTTTCCCTTTGAAGTAATCTTATCGAATTGAGTCTTTAATGATTTGAGAACACTTGATGTATGTCTTGGCATGCGTATCTGTGGTGACAATGGGATATCACGTGATTCACTTGATGTATGTTTTGGTGATCAACGCGGGTTCCGCCCATGAACCTACGCATAGGGGTTGGCACACGTTTTCGTCTTGATTCTCCGGTAGAAACTGTGGGGCACTCTTTGAGGTTCTATGTGTTGGTTGAATAGATGAATCTGAGATTTTGTGATGCATATCGTATAATCATACCCACGGATACTTGAGGTGACATTGGAGTATTTGGATGACATTAGGGTTTTGGTTGATTTGTGTCTTAAGGTGTTATTCTAGTACGAACTCTAGAGCTGTTTGTGACACTTATAGGAATAGCCCAACGAATTGATTGGAAAGAATAACTTTGAGGTGGTTTCGTACCCTACCATAATCTCTTCGTTTGTTCTCCGCTATTAGTGACTTTGGAGTGACTCTTTGTTGCATGTTGATGGATAGTTATATGATCCAATTATGTTATTATTGTTGAGAGAACTTGCACTAGTGAAAGTATGAACCCTAGGCCCTGTTTCCTAGCATTGCAATACCATTTACGCTCACTTTGATCGCTTGTTACCTTCCTGTTTTTATATTTTCAGATTACAAAAACCTATATCTACTATCCATATTGCACTTGTATCACCATCTCTTCGCCGAACTAGTGCACCTATACAATTTACCATTGTATTGGGTGTGTTGGGGACACAAGAGACTCTTTGTTATTTGGTTGCAGGGTTGTTTGAGAGAGACCATCTTCAACCTACGCCTCCCACGGATTGATAAACCTTAGGTCATCGACTTGAGGGAAATTTGCTACTGTCCTACAAACCTCTGCACTTGGAGGCCCAACAACGTCTACAAGAAGAAGGTTGCGTAGTAGACATCAGGGCAGCAAGGCACGTATTGTATTGTTGCCATCGAGGATAACAAGATGTGGTTTATATCATATTGCATGAGTTTATCCCTCTACATCATGTCATCTTACTTAAAGCATTACTCTGTTCTTTTGAACTTAATACTCTAGATGCTTGCTGGATAGCGGTCGATGTGTGGAGTAATAGTAGTAGATGCAGGCAGGAGTCGGTCTACTTGTCACGGACGTGATGCCTATATACATGATCATACCTAGATATTCTCATAACTATGCTCAATTTTATCAATTACTCAACAGTAATTTGTTCACCCACGGTAATACTTATGCTCTTGAGAGAAGCCACTAGTGAAACCTATGGCCCCCGGTTCTATTGTCCATCATATTAATCTTCCAACACTTAGCTATATTTATTGTCTTTTATTTTACTTTGCATCTTTATTATAAAAATACCAAAAAAATATTATCTTATCATATCTATCAGATCTCACTTTCGTAAGTGACCGTGAAGGGATTGATAACCCCTTTATTGCGTTGGTTGCGAGGTTTTTATTTGTTTGTGTAGGTGCGAGGGACTTGAGCGTGGCGTCCTACTGGATTGATACCTTGGTTCTCAAAAACTAAGGGAAATACTTACGCTACTTTACTGCATCACCCTTTCCCCTTCAAGGGAAAACCAACGCAGTGCTCAAGAGGTAGCAGCTCGCGGCGGGTAGCATTATTTTCTCACCTTCACAGATGATTTGAGGAGATATGGGTATATCTACTTGATGAAACATAAGTCTGAAACGTTTGAAAAGTTCAAAGAATTTCAGAGTAAAGTGGAAAATCATCGTAATAAGAAAATAAAGTATCTATGATCTGATCGTGGAGGAGAATATTTGAGTTACGAGTTTGGTCTTCATTTGAAGCAATGCGGAATAGTTTCGCAACTCACGCCACCTGGAACACCACAGCGTAATGGTGTGTCCGAACGTCGTAATCGTACTTTACTAGATATGGTGCGATCTATGATGTCTCTTACTGATTTACCGCTATCATTTTGGGGTTATGCTTTAGAGACGGCTGCATTCATGTTAAATAGGGCACCATCTAAATCCGTTGGGACGACGCCTTATGAACTGTGGTTTGGCAAGAAACCAAAGTTGTCGTTTCTTAAAGTTTGGGGTTGCGATGCTTATGTGAAAAAGCTTCAACCTGATAAGCTCGAACCCAAATCGGATAAATGTGTATTCATAGGATACCCAAAGGAGACTGTTGGGTACACCTTCTATCACAGATCCGAAGGCAAGACATTCGTTGCTAAGAATGGATCCTTTCTAGAGAAGGAGTTTCTCTCAAAGAAGTGAGTGGGAGGAAAGTAGAACTTGATGAGGTAACTGTACCTGCTCCCTTATTGGAAAGTAGTTCATCACAGAAATATGTTCCTGTGACTCCTACACCAATTAGTGAGGAAGCTAATGATGATGATCATGTAACTTCAGATCAAGTTACTACCGAACCTCGTAGGTCAACCAGAGTAAGATCCGCACCAGAGTGGTACGGTAATCCTGTTCTGGAGGTCATGTTACTTGACTATGACGAACCTATGAGGAAGCGATGATGAGCACAGATTCCGCGAAATGGCTTGAGGCCAGGAAATCTGAGATGGGATCCATGTATGAGAACAAAGTGTAGACTTTGGTTGACTTGCCCGATGATCGGCAAGCCATCGAGAATAAGTGGATCTTCAAGAAGAAGACTGACGCTGATGGTAATGTTACTGTCTACAAAGCTCGACTTGTTGCAAAAGGTTTTCGACAAGTTTAAGGAGTTGACTACGATGAGACCTTCTCACCCGTAGCGATGCTTAAGTCCGTCCAAATCATGTTAGCAATTGCCGCATTTTATGATTATGAAATTTTGCAAATGGATGTAAAGACTACATTCTTGAATGGATTTCTAGAAGAAGAGTTGTATATGATGCAACCTGAAGGTTTTACCGATCCAAAGGATGCTAACAAAGTGTGCAAGCTCCAGCGATCCATCTATGGACTGGTGCAAGCATCTCGGAGTTGGAATAAATGTTTTGATAGTGTGATCAAAGCATATGGTTTTATATAGACTTTTGGAGAAGTCTGTATTTACAAGAAAGTGAGTGGGAGCTCTGTAGCATTTCTAATATTATATATGGATGACATATTGTTGATTGGAAATGATATAGAATTTCTGACTAGCATAAAAGGATACTTGAACAAGGGTTTTTCAATGAAAGACCTCGGTGAAGCTGCTTATATATTGGGCATCAAGATCTATAGAGATAGATCAAGACGCTTAATTGGACTTTCACAAAGCACATACCTTGATAAAGTTTTGAAGTAGTTCAAAATGGATCAAGCAAAGAAAGGGTTCTTGCCTGTGTTACAAGGTGTGAAGTTGAGTCAAACTCAATGCCCGACCACTGCAGAAGATAGAGAGAGAATGAAAGATGTTCCCTATGCTTCAGCCCTAGGCTCTATCATGTATGCAATGCTGTGTACCAGACCTGATGTGTGCCTTGCTATTAGTTTAGCAGGGAGGTACCAAAGTAATCCAGGAGTGGATCACTAGACAACGGTCAAGAACATCCTGAAATACCTGAAAAGGACTAAGGATATGTTTCTCGTTTATGTAGGTGACAAAGATCTCGTCGTAAATGGTTACGTCGATGCAAGCTTTGACACTGATCCGGATGACTCTAAGTCACAAACCGGATACATATTTATATTGAACGGTGGAGCTGTCAGTTGGTGCAGTTCTAAGCAAAGCGTCGTGGCGGGATCTACTTGTGAAGTGGAGTACATAGCTGCTTCGGAAGCAGCAAATGAAGGAGTCTGGATGAAGGAGTTCATATCCGATCTAGGTGTCATACCTAGTGCATCAGGTCCAATGAAAAACTTTTGTGACAATACTGGTGCAATTGCCATGGCAAAGGAATCCAGATTTCACAAGAGAACCAAGCACATCAAGAGACGCTTCAATTTCATCCGCGACCAAGTCAAGGAGGGAGACATAGAGATTTGCCAGATACATACGGATCTGAATGTTGCAGACCCGTTGACTAAGCCTCTCTCACGAGCAAAACATGATCAGCACCAAGACTCCATGGGTGTTAGAATCATTACTGTCTAATCTAGATTATTGACTCTATTGCAAGTGGGAGACTGAAGGAAATATGCCCTGGAGGCAGTAATAAAGTTGTTATTTATATTTCCTTATATCATGATAAATGTTTATTATTCATGCTAGAATTGTATTAACCGGAAACTTAGTACATGTGTGAATACATAGACAAACAGAGTGTCACTAGTATGCCTCTACTTGACTAGCTCGTTGAATCAAAGATGGTTAAGTTTCCTAGCCATAGACATAAGTTGTCATTTGATTAACGGGATCACATCATTAGAGAATGATGTGATTGACTTGACCCATTCCGTTAGCTTAGCATTCGATCGTTTAGTATATTCTTATTGCTTTCTTCATGCCTTATACATGTTCCTATGATTATGAGATTATGCAACTCCCGAATACCGGAGGAACACTTTGTGTGCTACCAAACGTCACAAGTAACTGGGTGATTATAAAGGTGCTCTACAGGTGTCTCCGATGGTACTTGTTGAGTTGGCATAGATCAAGATTAGGATTTGTCACTCCGATTGTCGGAGAGGTATCTCTGGGCCCTCTCGGTAATGCACATCACTATAAGCCTTGCAAGCAATGCAACTAATGAGTTAGTTGCGGGATGATGTATTACATAACGGGTAAAGAGACTTGCCGGTAACGAGATTGAACTAGATATTGAGATACTGACGATCGAATCTCGGGCAAGTAACATATCGATGACAAAGGGAACAACGTATGTTGTTATGCGGTTTGACCGACAAAAATCTTCGTAGAATATGTAGGAGCCAATATGAGCATCTAGGTTCCGCTATTGGTTATTGACCGGAGACGTGTCTCGGTCATGTCTACATAGTTCTTGAACCCGTAGGGTCCGCACGTTTAACGTTCGGTGACGATCGGTATTATGAGTTTATGTGTTTTGATGCACCGAAGGTAGTTCGGAGTCCCGGATATGATCACGGACATGACGAGGAGTCTCGAAATGGCTGAGACATAAAGATCGATATATTGGAAGCCTATATTTGGACATCGGAATAGTTCCGTGTGAAATCGGGATTTTACCGGAGTACCGAGAGGTTACCGGAACCCCCCCCCCCCCCCGGTAAGTGTATGGGCCTTATTGGGCATATGTGGAGAGAGAGAGAGAGAGAGGAGGCCAGGCAGGCCGCGCGCCCCCTCCCCCTCTGGTTCGAATTGGACTAGGAGGCGGGCGGCGCCGCCCATTTCCTTCCTCCCTCTCTCCCCCTTCCTTCTCTCCTAGTCCCCCTTCTTTCTCGCCATCGAGCCCCCCCTCCTCCACTCCTTTATATACGGGGGACGGGGGCACCCCATAGACACACAAGTTGATCAGTTGATCTTTTAGCCGTGTGCGGTGCCCCCCTCCACCATAATCCACCTCGGTCATATCGTAGCAGTGCTTAGGCGAAGCCCTGCGTCGGTAGCAACATCATCACCGTCATCACGTCGTCGTGCTGACGGAACTCTCCCGCAAAGCTCTGCTGGATCGGAGTTCGTGGGACGTCATCGAGCTGAACGTGTGCTGAACTCGGAGGTGCCGTACGTTCGGTACTAGGATTGGTCGGATCGTGAAGATGTACGACTACATCAACCGCATTGTCATAACGCTTCCGCTTTCGGTCTACGAGGGTACGTGGACAACACTCTCCCCTCTCGTTGCTATGCATCACCATGATCTTGCGTGTGCGTAGGATTTTTTTTGAAATTACTACGTTCCCCAACACTCCTTATGCAACACCACTTCTGTTGTGAACTTCTTCTACCTCCCCTTGCAATCTGATGCCACATGAATACAGTTTTGGTTCAGATCGTCGGCTAGAGCTAGCCCCTCTCTGATAGCCAGGGCTTCTAAAGTAGTTGGGTCATCAATATTGATGAAAATAAAAGCCAAAGCTCCCATAAATCTTCCTGCATGATCCTTGCAAATGGCATCGACCGCTCCGTTCGACCCCTCCGGCAACTGCTGCACCCACGTTCAGCTTTGCATGATGTTCAGGAGGTGCCAGACATCCAGTCGGACGAGGAGTTGCACTCCCATGGGACACCCTGTTGTGAGTGAGCACTTGTAGCTTTGTTATGTACGAGGAGATGGAAGTCATGTATAGCATGTGGGGTCTTGAAAGTACATGAATGTATTGCTTTCCTACAGGCACCCCAGTTCGCCCACATGGTCACTACTAAGATGGTAAAATCTTCCAATGACAGGGCTCCCTGCACAGCGAAGATCTAGCCCTTCGCATTCTCCTCTTGGTGTACACTGAACGGGTCTAGGACTGCTTCGGAAGACAACGCACATGTACTCCGTGACACTGATCTAGGATAGCTTTTGTATTCCATGTATCATATACGCTGCTCAACTTACAAGCTCCGGTCGTGGCAATGTGACGACGATGGAGAACCTCTCCTGATGCGATTGAGTGCCTAGCCAACCGTGAAATAAATATCCTGTGCTTCGACGAAACCTGAAGTTTTCCAGATTGACTTCTACCCCTTACTTTCTTCCTGGAGGTTTGACGATCCCTCGTGGCCTTCTAGACAGCTCTCTTTGTTTTGCTTAGTCCGGACCAACATGTGGTATGTTGATCCCACAATAAAGTTGCCTCAAGGTTCTTCACTGCATGCCCAGAAATCCTCGATCCTCCTGGTACACAATGGGATCTTAAGTAGTGCTTCAGCATCAAAGGGCATAAAAATTGAACTAAAGCTCTTGCAACGCACTAGTCGGCTCAATAAGCTCAGAGACTTTTTGTGTGGAGGCGGAGAAGGAGGAGGCTGGCTGCTCTGGCACGCCGGCGCAGGCGGGGAAGGAGGCGGTGTGCCGCCACGCACCGGAGAAGGAGGCTGAGTGCCCTGATCACTCGCCGGAGGAGGAGGCGGAAGTGGAGGCGGAGTGCCGCTACGCGCCAGAGAAGGAGGCTGAGTGACCTGATCACTCGCCGGAGGAGGAGGCGGCGGAGTGCCCTTACTCGCCGGAGGCGTCCAGTTCGGAAGGTTAATGAGCTCCTTCCGCCATAGGCACGGAGTCTTCAGAGCTAAACCCAGCCGAGCCTCCCCTTCACCTGTAGGGTGGTCAAGCTGGAGGTCCTCAAATCCCTCCGTTATTTCATCCACCATCACCCTAGCATATCCTTCTGGAATCGGCCGGCAGTGGTAGGTTGCGCCGGGTTCAGGAGGTAAAACACAGCCAACAGCCGCCTTGACTTTGAAGTTCTGCCATTGCGCCATAAGGTGGCAATGTTGAGACTCCGTGTGTAGGGTAACGCAGCAGAAAACAAAAATTTTCCGACCTACGCACCAGCCCAGGACCACTATGGAGACTGCATACATGGTTTGATCTTTTTCGTTACCGACTCGTAGCGCAGCGGGAAGTAGAGTCGATGACGATCGGCGGTGCAGATCCCCGCAGCTAGGATTTACAACCTCCCAACCACGAGGATGTATACCCTCATCTGCTCCTCAGACAGCCCTCCAGGAGGCGGTCGAACAGCCCCCCGGACGGTGTCGCGGACAGCCCTTCGGGAGGACCTTCGAAACTCGAACGGTCACTCGGACAGCCCTTCGGGAGGACCTTCGAAACTCGGACGGTCACACGGACAGCCCTTCGGGAGGCACTCAGGAACTAAGACCGAAACTACGATCTCTCTACAGAGTTGCACACATACGGTGTCATCTATCCGGCAGGGCTTCGCCGTTTAGAACTAGTTCCTGCCGGAACCCAGACAGCCTTACGGCTCTACGAAACTCTTTTCGTGGGAGGGAGAGAAGAAGCCAGATAATGCATGGCATGTGTATGAGAGCAAGGGATGAGTGTGGAGGGCTGCCCCTCCACCTCTATTTATAGGAAATCCCAAGGGGGTAGGGTAGTTTCACAAAAAAACCCAAAATGCACTTGAATGAAGTCCTTCCACAAGGACCTAGGAGTGAAACCAAGGAACAAGAGGGTCCCCAAGGGGGGATACCCCATGTGGACGGCCACACCCCCATGAGGGGCCCAAAAAATGGCTCCTATCCATCCATGTCATCCCCAAGATCTTTTGGAGCAAAGCCCCAAAAGGTGGCTTTCCATAAAGTAACCATAAAGCTGATTTTCACTATTCACGACGACATTTTTCAGCGTCTGATCGAACTGGAAATATTTATGTGGGCTAAGAACATTTCCAGTACCCACTAAAATGATTTTCAACGCGTTCCGAAACAATTCCGGTTTTAGTGATTTTCATCTGCGAAACGCATCTGAAGTGGCTCCGGCAGCTCCAGAACATTTCCGGTTTTTATCTCAGAAAATTCCAAAAAGCTTCCAGAATGATTCTGGCATCCTCCAAGAATTATCAGGCATGTGCCGAAACCAATTTGACTTAATGGTGTATCCCGAAACAACTTTTCGGTATCATCGAAACTTATCCGATGACCTTTCTCTGCGGTACGATTCCGCTGTCCGAAACTTTTCGGTGTCCGAAACTTTTTCGGTGATTTTCTCTCAGACTCCCTGTCTAGTATTCAGCAGATAGATGACCCTTAAGTGTGTGACCCTATAGGTTCGGTGAAGTATAGACATGACCCGGAACCCCTTCCGATCAATGATCAACATCGGAGCCGTGGACACCCATATTGACCCCTATACCCACACGAATAAATATTCGAGTGAACCTCCAGTTGCCGTGTGCTATTCCTGTTGCTTCGCGATATGTTACAAATACCCGAGGTGAGACATGTTGGCATTCCCGTGGATCAACAACTTGTCCACTATGCTAGTTACCTCGTTACCGGTATTGTTCTCTTTTCTCGTTATCGTGTTCCGGCATCCCCGTGATCAAATCACAAAGTGTCTGGCCAGACGATGATGGATACCGTAACACCGAGAGGGCCCAGAGATATCTCTCCATCGTCGGAGGAGCAAATCCCAATCTTGAGCTATCAAGTTACTTGACACACTTTTCCATGAACCCGTAAGCCGCCGTAATAGCCACCCAATTACGGATGACGTTTAACAAACCCCAAAGTTCATGAAGCAAGCATGAAGAAACTCGATACTCTCATGGTCTAAGGAATCATGCAAACGTTAACCATCTCTGTGTTATGTACCAATAAACTTGTGACGAATGAATCTCATAGCATAACATCATGCCGGGTCGATTCAACACAAATGTTCTCTTAACATTATGCCCTCAAGGTTGCTGACATAGACATGCCCATGATCAGGAAAACATAACCATCATGCAACACTTGAGCTAGTCTTAGAGGCCAGACTAGGAATACATTTTACCGTTTATTATTCCACACGTGCATATGAGTCTTCCTCCGAGCCTCGTGGTTATTGCAGACTCGAGAACCATAGCAGTTATAGCATGGAACATAAACATAATTATGAACTCGGAGATAAATAATATCATTTATTATTGCCTCTAGGGCATATCTCCTACAGACTCCCACTTGCACTAGAGTCAATAATCTAGTTAATGCTAATGCACTTTACACCTGTGGCACACCGGTGTAAATATGCTTCGCTTGTGGTATAGCCTGATGTCCAACGGATCTGACGATTTCAGTTCCATGTGTATCTTTGCATGTCCTCGCGTTTTCACGTTTTCACAAAAATTCATATTTTGTGTGGACTTGGCTTTGTATGTATGTGAATCACAGGTCGAACCTGGATTCCTCAGACTGAGTTATGGAGCAACTACCTGCAGTAGTGTCCCATTGTCAAAAGCCATCTTGGAACTATACTAAGTTCATGAATGAACTATATGATTCAACATCTTCTTTGTCGCTTCTAAAGCGTCAACATACTTAGCCCTTGTTATAGAATTCGCCACAGTAACTAGTTTGAACAAGTTCCAACTAACTGTGCCACCACATTGTGTGTTACACAAAACCCTTAACTTAAATCGAAAATCGCACGGTGAAAAGATGAAGACTATCGATGTAACATTTTACAACGAACTCTTCATGATCTCCGCTTGCAAGAAAACATATCATCAGTACTTACTCTAGTACTCAATGACATCTTTCACTGTTGTCCCACGATCAGTACTTTGATCACTTTAGTATCCATACTCGCAACACCTTGGGAGTATCGGACATATCTGGTTGTTCTACATACCATGGAATACATGATTAATCCAACCACAAAAGTGTGTGGAATCTGCATCATGTATTTTACTCATCAGTGTTTTGGGACACCGAGTCTTGCAAAAACTCCTTCCATGTGACTTTGGCAAGAATCACTCCTTGGCGTTTTAAATGCTAAAAGGTTTTAGCATCTTGTCAATATGTATTCATTGCTTAGCCCCATTAGGTAAATCTATCTCCATAGATCATCATGCCTAATATTGAGGCTATTTAGCCTAAGCACTTCATTGAAAAACTATTTTCAAATGAAGTCCTAATTCGTGTCAAGAAATTTATTTCCAATTACCAATGTGCCAAGCACATAAGGTTTTTAGAAATATTATTACGCTCCCACTTACTTTCTTGAATTACAAGCATCTTCGTTACCCATTGATGAAGTCAAAACCCCTTTGACCATTTCATCAAAACACGAAGATTCCAACTCCATTTTGCTCTCTTCTCTCCATTGCTGGAACTCTGAAGTTTGCATACCTACTAGCATCCTCTGGATCGACAAGTTACTTTGGACTGTATCATATACAAGTCCTAGCTTTCATTTCCATCAGATGGAAATCCTTTTATCATCCATGTTTCATATCTCATGATTGAAATATGTATTAATTGCTAGTTCAATCCGAACCGACTTTAAGCATCGCTACGATGAAAACAACCTCATCGTAGTCAACTCTTGAACTTGTTATTTCAACAAGTCGAGCTTTATGGATAAAACATTTTTATCCATATCAGTTTTAAGTTCCATAAATATTCGTTAGACTCTAAGTCTTCCGAAAGGTGTATCAAGGTTTTAATCTTGAATCACTTATATGGAAACCAACTTGGGTTGTATTGGCATTTAGCCAATTCCGGAGTCAGGGCCCATCAACGCTTCCTTGTGTATCGTAGGTATAATGTTGTCTAACAACAATATCTCGTTTGCGCACCTGAGAGGTTTGCACGAGCCTTGCCTACGTGGTTCAGCTGCAAGTTCGACCGAAGTTCATACATTTTATTGTAGAGACTTCCGTATCAGTCGCAGTAGGAAACTCTGGAATTACTTCCAAGGTCTCTTTCCTTTGATCTGATGACTTAGATACTGTTTATCTCGTCGAGTTGCACTATTCTCCCACTCACCTTTTTGAAAGAACCATTCTCTTTAAAAGCACACCGTTTCGCGGCAAAACTATTTGCCTCGGTATAGTGAGGGAGGAATACCCAACATTTTGGTATAACCTACAAAGTAGCACTTGTCTGATTTGGAATAGGTTTGTAACCTTTTACACAAGCCCCATATTCCAAATGTTAAGAAAAGATATAACATGGTTGGGCATACCATACCATGGCTTCATTTCAACAGACCCGATGTAACTCTTTTCAGTGTAAAAGCCGCAGTCTCTAAAGCATCACTTTAAAAGGGATAATGGCAAATTTATTTATGTCATCTTTGACCTTACCATGTCATAAATGGTTTGATTACATCTCCACGGACTTTCCACTTGCAGTGGTGTTCCGGGAGGTGCAAGTTATGAAACCCCTTTCACAACTCATCAGACATTCGCTAAACATGTAACTCAAATATTCCTTTGTGCAATCAAATTGCAGAAACATAATTTTCTTGTTACAATAACTTCTACTTCATTTTTGAGAACCTTTCGAATGATTTCAAAAGATCCAGACTTACGTCTCATCAAGTAAATATCCATATATCTACTTGAGTCATTTCTGAAGATAAATAAATCCACCACTAACAACACTTATCGGACTACACACATCAAATATATGATCACTAATAAGTTTGTTGTTCGTTCCTTATGGCCTGTGAACGGTATTTTAGTCACTTCACTTTTCGGAGGAAAGTTGCAAGTGTCAGATGATTCAAAATCAAAAAGACTTCAAAATCCATCATAATGGAATTTTCCATGCGGGTTTCTCCAATGTGACCAAATGTAGTGCCACACTTGTGTGGTATTCTTTTAGTCTTGCGACATTTAGCGTCAGTGTTATGGATGTATCATATTACCCTCAATATTCATAACATACGTCCCATCGATGATGGAAGTATGGCCCTTATGTTATTCATAATACTTAACAACAATTGTTGTTTTTATGAACAACTCTTTTGCAACAAACATTGTGCAATGGGCTAGAGTGTATGAAACTCTAAAATGAATTATGAAAAGTAAACCCAGAGGTATTGTATTATTATCAATATTCATAACATACATCTCATTCATAATGAAAGTATGGCCCTTGTGTTATTCATAACATCGAACATAAAAAGTTCTCTTATGAACAACCTTCTTGCAAGATGCCTTATGCAATGGGATAGAGTTTGTAAAACTCTAAATGAATTATGAAAATAAATACAGACGGCAATACACCGATGGAAGGTATAGTAACATTTACTATGTTCCATGTGTATACCTTAACCTCATTTCTAGCTAGTCTTTCATGCCATAGTAGTTCTTACATCGAGTTGCAACAGACTGCAATCGAGCGGGCATTTTTGTGATGAACTCACAATACCCAAGAATTAGTGATTAACATGTTTAACCATAATTCGCAAGAACTATATCTTTGACCAGCCTTCTATACATCAAAAACTTGTATGACATTCATACATGAGCTAGATATTCCAGTCTTCTTTCCTTTTGCCTTTATACTTCTAGCAGTTTAACTTTTAGTATTTCTCCTACTCTCAGAAGAAGCACCCAACTTAAGAGTGGCATTAGCCCCGGACTTCCTAGGCGTGTAAGTCATACTAACACCCTTTGGACACTTCCTTTATCTTTAAGTTGTTGTTTTATTCACCTTTCATTATATGACAGGCGTTCTTCTGGATCCCTTTCCCAACAGTCAAATGCATAGTAAACACTTTTACTAATACTTGCAAACAAACATTACTTTGTTTGTATCTGAAAATAATTTTCAGTTTCATGAATATCATATAACTATCCCAACTTTCGAAGTTTGGGTTTCATGGAAGCAAACATATTGCACTTGACTGAAACGGAATTATAGCTTTTGGATCAAAGGACGAGAGTCACATGATCCATAGCTTTAGCGGGAGGATACGGAAAGCATGCGATAGGACAAAGTCCTTCTCGGCACTTTTGAGGACAATCCTCATATTACGTTACCAATCGTAAAGTTTTAACCAGATATTTAACAGTTATTCAATTTTAATAGGGAAGGTGGAAACGCGAACCATTATTCTACAACTATTTTGCAAGAAACACTTAGACAGTGTTCATAATTAATTGCACTGAGAATTAAACATGTTAATTCAACAGTGCGCTCCCACTCAAATCAATATCTCTCACAATTAATTTTGAGTGATACAAGATCCAGACCTCAATTCATCGCCATAGAATCATCATCTCATAACGGGAATTTTAATCGGTAGGCCAACTTGCCGATCACATCTCTATGTGACTCTTGCTCATCTTTCGATGCATGTGTTCCGAGCTCAGGACGATCCTGCCATGAACGTCAAGACAACCAAGTGATCTTGCTGCGAGGTCTGACCTCACCCGCCTCACACTTCTCTAGTCGTTCGTACCCATGCATCCATGGCGCACCCCGAAAAGATAGGTGCCGTGACGGTGCTACACTTGGGAGAACACTAACTACTTGATATTTTAAGTGAGAGATCACCCTAATAAAAGCGACTACCGCGCAATCAAGAAGGGTGCATCATAAGGGATAAACATCTCAGGCAATTCATAATAGCATGATATGGTATAGCCCTTTCTGACGGAGAAGTATTTCATTTCTTCGTCTTCGGCATTCGCGTCGGTGTTCACCTTCGCGAAGATTGCCACCACCTTGTTGATGCACCAGATAATATTGCTATCTCTATAGCTAACAAAATAATGCATTACAACAAGGTTGACACGCAGGTCATTAAAGTGCAATCATATGGCTCCAGCCATCATGCCGAATCATGACACGCAGGTCATGTTAATCAAATTACATCATATAGTCATCTCATACATAATCGAATTAGTATGAGCACTGCTATACCACATCACATGCACATCCTGCAAAACCAAGTTAGACGCCTCTAATAGGTTTATGCAAAATTTTATTTTACGTGGCTTCTAAGGTTTTGACTTAAACCGCAGCTACCAACGTTTTATCATCAAGTATGATTATTCAAGTTGCTACATTAACATCTCGGGGTGTATGAAACACGAGATAATTAAATCTCGAGCCCCATACTAAACTTCGTCATACGCATGACCCCCATGCAGATAATATCTGCAATGCCCTTTCATCTGCTGGTCTTTGTCGTCGTTCGTGACCAGGTACGTCCGTGTTAATTTGTTAGTACTACCAAACACCGGTTCTGTGAAGCCTTGACAAATCCAATGGGTCCTGTTGACATTTGTAGATTCAAGCTCACATGTATCTCCTGTGGCCACGTACGTACGTGGTGGTTTTGTTGCGTGGTGCACTGTCATCCGTACTGCTACCAGAATTGACTCACCTCTCGCTCGCTGCGTCCACCATGTGCGTTCAAATAATCCCTGGATGTACGATAGCTATCGCTCACGACGATGGACCTACGATCCTTATGCATGTGCACGTACGCTATGGTAGCTATCCTTGTCCTATACACGAACACACAAGTCTTTCGTTATTATTTTCTTTTTCTAATATCCAAAGTAAATAAAAACGAAGGGAGTATCTCCCGAATGCACCAATGTCAGATTTTGCAAGTCGTCCGCACCCTTTATTTGTTTCCACAAGAAGCGTTACTTGTTCGGCATTAATTCAAACCTGCTTATATATAAAATATTAGAAACCTCAAACTTGCATATGCCACCTTTCTACTATAGTACTAGCATGCATGCCCTCCTTTCCGTCCTTTGTTAAAGGCAAGTAGACCAACCCGCTCATAGTGCGGCTAATGCGCGGTCATAGGGCTGGATAGGAAGCCTAATGATCCTTGCAATAATAGTTAAAATTAAGCGCTGACTTAGGATTTATTTAGTTTTTTTTAGGCAATCTCGTGAAGCTTTTATTCAACCACCACAATATTTACGGGGATGAATGGAATACCACCGGGCTGGCCTAATCAAACATGGCGGACAGCTCCCAAAGTCAAAGTATGCTTCGCTAAATTGTGAGACTCAACATTTGAGCTCCTAAATTCGTGAATTATATTACATCAAATAAAAGTTGATAAGTGTACTTTGATCTCCTGGATGATTGCTCTATATGCACGGAAATTGGCAAAGGCTCCTAGGTGCATATGCACCCATTGTTTAAATACACATTTTAAAAAGTTAAAAAATTCCGAACAAAAATCCCGTGTGTATATCCAGACATTCTATATGCGTGCACAAAGTTTTCGGTGAAAAATGAGGTTTATTGTGGCTTGTGTAAAAAAGACAATGCAAATGGCATCGACCGCCCCTTTCTGCCCCCTCCAGCCAACTGCTACATCCACGTTCAACTTTGCGTGATGTTCAGGAGGTGCCAACCAGCCAGTCGGACGAGCAGTTGCACTCCCATGGGACACCCTGTTCAGAGTGATCACTTGTAGCTCCGTGATGTACGAGGTGATGAAGTTGTCTATAGCATGCGGGGTCTTTGAAAATACCTCAATGTATTGCTTTCCTACGGGCACGCCAGATCGCCCACATGGTCACTACAAACTTGGTAAAATCTTCCGATGATAGTGCTCTCCGCATAGCAGAGATCCAATCATTCGCATTCTCCTCCAGGTGTATACTCAACTGAACTAGGATAGCTTTGGAAGATAACGCCCATGTACTCCGCGACATTGATCTTGGATAGCTGTCGTACACTGTCAACACTAATTAGAGAAGTGATAGGCCATTTGTAACTCTCCCTTGGGATCCAATTATGGGCCCAAATGTTGGTGGATTCATCAGCCCCGGGGTCCCGCCCGTCTTCCCGTATAGTTCAACCACCAGTCGGAACGACTGGGTGCTGCTGTCGCTGGTGACACTGCCGGCACCTCTCTTCCGAACTTTGGTGACAACATCGACTTGCTGTTCAGGGCCTCCAATAGATACACCAAACACAAGAAGCCCAAGAGGAACACCAAGTCAACGCAATTTTTACTATGACCCACCATGGATTGTTTGTTGAATCTTGCCACACGTAGGGACCAAAAACATGCATCAGATTGACTGGGCGAGGGCCGCTGGGTTGACTGATCCTGGTACGTGGAGGGGACAGCTTCTGCATGCGCACTACAGTCGCTATCCTGTCATATGCATATAGCACAAGTCTTTCTTTACTTGTGTGGCTCCCCTCTGCTGGGCTCACATGTTGAATTAAAGGGGAGGGTGCAAGCACACGCGGGGTGGGTCCTTTGCACACCGGTCTTTGTCATCGTTCGTGACCAGGTACGTCCGTGTTAATTTGTTAGTACTACCAAACACTGGTTCTGTGAAGCCTTGACAATTCCAATGGGTCCTGTTGGCATTTGTAGATGCAAGCTCACATGTATCTCATGTGGCCACGTACGTACGTGGTGGCTTTGTTGGATGGTGCACATGCAGAATTGACTCACCTCTCGCTCGCTGCGTCCACCATGTGCGTTCAAATAATCGTTGGAAGTACGATAGCTATTGCTCGCGAGGACGGACCAACGATCTTCCTGCATGTGCACGTACGCTATGGTAGCTATCCCTGTTCTATACACGTATGCACAAGTCTTTTTTTATTAATTTCTTTTTCACGTCAGACTTGATACGTACATCCATTTACTGGACCTGCAGAATCATTAAAGGACAACATGTTCTCCCAAGAAATAGTGGCCTATTATATTGAAAGGACATTCAGTTTTGCATAATTATGTAGTACGTATCTCCCGGACGCACCAATGTCAGATTTTGCAAGTCGCCCGCATCCTTTTATTAGTTTTCACACGAAGCGGTTACTTGTTGGGCATTTATTCAAACCTGCATATATATGGAAAAAAAATTAGAAACCTCAAACCTGCAATATAGTACTACTCCCTCCGTTCCTAAATATAAGTCTTTTTAGATATTCCATTATAGACTACAATGGAGCAAAATGAATGAATCTACACTCTAAAATGAATTTATATACATCCGTATGTTGTTCATAGTAGAATCTTCACAAAGACTTATATTTAGGAATGGAGGGAGTACTAGCATGCATGCCCTCCTTTCCGTCCTTTGTAAAAAGGCAAGTTGACTAACCCGCGCATAGTGCGGCTGATGCATGATCCTAGGGCTGGATAGGGAGCGTAGTGATCCATGCAATAATAGTTAAAATAAAGCGCTGATTTCAGATTATTTAGCTTCTTTTTCTGAGGCAATTTCGCGAAGCTTTTATTCAACCACCACAATATTTACAGCGACGAAAGGAATACCACCGGGCTGGCCTAACCAAACTTGGCGGCCAGCTCCCAAAGTCAAAGTATCCTTTGATAAATTTTGAGACTCAACATTTGAGCTCCTAAATTCATGAACTATGTTACATGAAATAAAACAAATTTTTTCTTGCGAGTAACATGAAATAAAAGTTGATAAGTGTAGTTTGATCTCCTGGATGATTGCTCTGTATGCAGAACCACTTCTGTTGTGAACTTCTTCTACCACCCCCTTACAATGCGATGCAACATGAATACGGTTCTGATTCAGATCCTCAGCTAGAGCTAGCCCCTCTTTGATAGGCAGGGTTTATAAAGTACCTAGGTCACCAATATTGGTGAAAATAAAAGCTGAAGCTCCCATAAATCTTCCTGCATGATCCCTGCAAATGGCATCGACCGCTCCGTTCTGCCCCCTCGGCCAACTGCTACATCCACGTTCAGCTTTGCATGATGTTCAGGAGGTGCCAGCTAGCCAGTCGGATGAGGAATTGCACTCCCATGGGACACTCTATTCGGAGTGATCACTTGTAGCGCCGTGATGTACGAGGTGATGAAGTCGTCTATAGCATGCAGGGTCTTAAAAATACCTCAATGTATTGCTTTCCTACGGGCACCCCAGATCGTTCACATGGTCACTACAAACTTGGTAAAATCTTCCAATGACTGTTGTCCCTGCATAGCGGAGATCCAGTCCTTCGCGTTCTCCTCCCGGTGTATACTCAACTGAACTAGGATAGCTTCGGAAGATAACGCCCATGTACTCCGCGACACTGATCTTGGATAGCTTTCGTACTCCATGTATCATGTACGCCCCACAAGTTACAGGCTTCGGTAGTGGCCAAGTGACGATGGTGGAGAACCTCTCCTGATGGGATTGGGTGCCTAGCCAACCGCTAAATAAATACCATGAGCTTTGACGAAACATGAAGTTTTCCATAATGACTTCTACTCCTTACTTTCTTCCTGGAGGTTTAATGATCCCTCGCGGGCTTCTAGCCAGCCCTCTCTGTTTTGCTTAGTCCGGAGTCCGGACCAACATGCGGTATGCTGATCCCACAGTAAAGTTGCTTTGAGGTTCTTCACTCCATGCCCAGAAATCCTCGATCCTCCTAGTACACAATGGGATCTTAAGTATTGCTTCAGCATCAAATGACGTGAAAACTAAATGGACTAGCTCTTCCAACGCACTAGTCGGCTCAATAAGCTCAGAGACTGTTTGTGGGGGAGCTTTAATTAGAGAAGTGATAGGCCATTTGTAACTCTCCCTTGGGACCCAATTATGGGCCCAAATGTTTGTGGATTCACCAGCCCCCGGGGTCCTGCCCGTCTTCACGTATAGTTCAACCACCAGTCGCAACGACCGGGTGCTGCTATCGCTGGTGACACTGCCGGCACCTCTCTTCCGAACTTTGGTGACAACATCGGCTTGCTGTCAGGGCCTCCAGTAGATTACCAAACACAAGAAGCCCAAGAGGAACACAAAGTCAACGCAATAGTTACAAGGACCCACCTCGATGAAGTAATTACCCATTGCAATACTGCGGACAACGCTCAATACACTTTGAGATTTTTCAATGCTCTTTGAGTAGTACCAGTTCTTTGAGTACCAGATCTCAAGTGGGGCCAATAACATCATAGGACGTGAATTTCTAATGCCCTTGGAGTACCAGTTCTCAAGCTCCAGAGTGAAAAACAATCACCACCTCCATCTGAGGTATGTAAAATATGGTAGCCGATGCGGGTCATTCAACTTTGGAAGGTTACTAAACAAAACAGAGAGATGGAGGTGGCGGCCTCGCAGGCCGTGATACCGGCAGCGAGCACGTGCCCAAGACGCAGCTCGGGAGTGGCGGCATCGACTGGAACGTTTCCAACGGACTGCCAAGGCTGGCGGCGGGCATCATCGAGCGTTGCTTGCTGGATGCGTTGGGCGACTAGCTTACAGCCATCGTCTGAGGTGTCGTCGACTGGAATGATCTCTTCTGGGCGGTGCACCCGGGCAGCGGCGGGATGCTGGAGCGCATCGGCAGGGCACTCCGGCTGGCCCCGGAGAAGCTGGCGCTGAGCAGAACTGTGGTGAGAGAGTACGGGAACATGTTGGGCGCCACGGTGATCTTCGTGCTCAATCAGGTCAGGCGCCGAAGAATAGACCCTGAAGGAGCTGGAGCTGGAGCTGGCCTTAATGAAGAGTGGGGGGTGATGATTGGATTCGGACCAGGGTTCATTGTCGAGACGATGCTGCTGCAGGCTGCCACCTAAGGTAACCCCAAGAAAAGAACGAAAAATGCATGGCACATACAGAGTAGTACTAGACTACTAGTATATACTCCCACCGTTCCTAAATATAAGTCTTTCTGGAGATTTCACTAAGAGACTATATACGGATGTATATAGACATATTTTAGAATGTAGATTCACTCATTTTGCTCCGTATGTAGTCCCTTATTGGAATCTCTTAAAACACTTATATTTTGGAACGGAGGGAGTATATGTTCAGTAAGTGCATGCAATGCAACCTTTGATATTTCCATATCCATTTGTCTCTTTGATATTCCCATATCCATATGTCACTTTGATATTTCCATCTGTCACTTAAGCGATGTGAACATGTGTGTTGCAAGAGTGAGTTTTAAAAAAAAGTTGCGTAAGAGCGATCAATATTATATGATCAATATTATAGTTGTGTAAGAGTGAGTATGTGATATCTGTATTGTGTGGATTACGAAATATACCTGTTGTTAAATTTGGGGACGCTGCTGCTGTGAATTGACATGTTTCCTCTGGAATAGAAGCCTAGCTAGTAGCTGAATTTCACTGGAATTCAAAATTACCATAGTACTTGATTTCATCCGAGGAAGAAGTACAAGCGAAGATGAGATGGCACAAGCATATCTCTCCTCATCTTTTACAGTCAGACAGTGTCAGACACACAAGTATCGCTACCTGAATCCGCGACATTGCCTAGTACCGACCGGTTTGCTGAAAGCATAGAGTCGGGCACTCGGCACACAACTCTTGCCGAATAACTTTTTTTGCATTGATAAAAAATTCTTTGTTGAGTGCCATGAGTATCCCCTGGAAAAAAAAGAGTGCCATGCGTATCTTTTCTTTTACACTCGACAAACACTTATTTACCTTTTTTCTTCGTCTTTCTCTTGCTTCTTTTCTTTTGTACATTATTTATTTTTCTCCTTTTACATTTTGGTCTTTTCTACATTTTTTTCATTTTCTTTTGACCCTCCCTATTTTATTTTATATGCATAAAGTGCTTATTCTAGGCATTTAGTTAATATGATAAAAAATGAACTGCAAGTGCATGAAAAAATTGTTAAAATTGGGTTCAAAAGTCCTATTTGTATTCTTGAGTCTATGTTTAGACCTTATTCAAAAAAAGAAAGGAATTCAAAATATCCAAAATAACACTACTGCATTCTTATATGCATGATTTGATATCTTTGCAAGTCTCTTTGAACTATCGATTTGGTTCGGCCAACTAGATTGGTTTTTCTTGCAATCTTGCGGTGCATCTTGCGGTGCTCGATCCTAGTGACAGAAGGGGAAACGACACTTATTGTATTGTTGCCATCGAGGATAAAAAGATGGGGTTTTATCATAATGCTTGACTTAATTCCTCTACATCATGTCATCTTGCTTAAGGCGTTACTCTGTTCTTTATTAACTTAATACTCTAGATGCATGCTGGATAGCGGTCGATGTGTGGAGTAATAGCAGTAGATGCAGAATCGTTTCGGTCTACTTGACACGGACATGATGCTTATATTCATGATCATTGCCTTAGATATCATCATAACTTTGCGCTTTTCTATCAATTGATCGGCAGTAATTTGTTCACCCACCATAATAATTTATATCTTGAGAGAAGCCTCAAGTTAAACCTACGGCCCCCGGGTCTATTTTCCATCATATAAGTTTGCGATCTACAATTTCAGTTTCCTATTTACTTTCTTTGCAATCTTTTACTTTCCGTTCCATAAACCAAAAATACCAAAAACATTACTTTATTGTTTATCCATCTCTATCCGATCTCACGTTGCAAATAACCGTGAAGGGATTGACAACCCCTTTATCCCGTTGGGTGCAAGTTGGTGTTTGTTTGTGCAAGTATTCGGTGGCTTGCGTGTTGTCTCATACTGGATTGATACCTTGGTTCTCAAAAGCTGAGAGAAATACTTACTCTACTTTGCTGCATCACCCTTTTCTCTTTAAGGGAAAAACCAACGCAAACTCAAGAGGTAGCACTAGCCCGCGCTACTACTAAGCGGTCCCCACGGTACCCTCGGGGCAGACCATAGTAGAAGCATGGGATATAAAGCCTGCGCTACAACTAGCTTGATAGCAGTAATGCGGTCCTTATACCTTGTGCTGCTACTATTCATACATGGGGCCAGTTGATGGGCCTCACTTAGCAACAATGCAGCCTCATAGCCCCACGCTACAAGTAACGGGCTTAGCAGTAGTGCAGGCCGCGTGCCCCACGCTGTCTTAAAAGCGCACCAGCCAAATAGCCACATGCCCCCTCTCCCTCCCCGTTCCCATCCCATAGCTTGCTTTCCTCTCACACTTGATTCTCTCTTCCTTCTCCCCCTCCTCACTCTCTCTCCTTTGCCCTTCCACCATCTCCATTAATGGCTCCCCTTCCCCTCTTCCTCTCACTTGCTTTGTTCTCTCTCTCTCTCTCTCTCTCTCTCTCTCTCTCTCTCGGATTAGAAAACTATCCCTTGAGAGATTTTTTAGAGGTGTGCATGTGTGGTTATCACTATTTTTTTCGTTTCAATCTGGTTTTAGTTGGTGTTCATTTGCAATTGGGATCGCCGCCGATATATGAAAGAAAAACGAACCTTGGGCTATAGATTAAAATTTGCACCCTAAATAATACATTAATAATATTTAACAGGTAAAATAAAATTATATTCAGATTCTACATATTTTTCTAATCAAATTTCATATATAGCATATTAAAATTGGATTTACAGTTTACAAGACATGGATAATAAAAAAGCATTTGTTTTCGATGGACTGTAGTTGATTAATCAGAAAATCTGGAGATTTTCTATTAAAACGCAAAAAAAGAGATTCGTTTGACTTAAATATGGACCGTGGGTTAATTACCTGAACCGTTAGGTGGTTTTCTAAAAAAATGCAACAACGGTTCGCATGTGACTCAAATGTGTACTGTGCGGGTTAGTTCATAGAAAATGCAAGGGGTTTCTGTAAAATTACACGGCGGACAGGCAGAAGCACTCCTCCCTTTATTGGTAGGTATAGATAGATAGATAGATAGAGAGAGAGAGAGAGAGAGAGAGAGAGAGAGAGAGGAGATGCGCCTTAAGATTGACCATATTCAAACATTTTATGGTCGTGTGTGGTCTAAGGCCACCACCGGTGAGCGTGTGAAGGAGGACAAGCGGCAATATAAGTGTGATGCCCTTATAAAATAAAGGGAGTGGACCTATTGGGGTCTTGAATGTCATTATTGGGTTAATAGCGTGTCTTATTTTTTCTCCCGTTGTAACGCACGGACTCTTTTGCTATACTATATAATAATAAAGTAAAGAATCATTTCTTACTCCTTTAATTTTATCCGTCTTTGTCGGTCTGTCATTTCTTCGTTCGTCGCTACCTTCATTGCCATATTTGGTATGTTGTTTTGTAATAAGTCATGGGCCTGATATAGGCATAGCGCTAATCAACTAATTCAGACCAAACTATTCTTGGTCCAACCTAATCTACCTGGGTTTTTTGCATCGATCGCTTTAGGTATTAAATAGTACTCCCTCCGTAAACTAATATAAAAGTGTTTAGATCCCTATTTTAGTAATCTAAATGCTCTTATATTAGTTTACAGAGGAAGTACCTCATTGGTCCCTCACATCCATCCAGACCAGTTAATATACGTCTACGTAACATGCTCTGACGTGGCACTTGAATGAATTTCTAGACGAGGGCTGGGAAGACAGCAGTAGCAAAGCACGCATGCATGCACGATCAATCAAAGAGACACATGTCTTAAGTATACCATAGAAAAAAGGAGAGTCGGGGTGTGAACGATCAAAGAAAACGCAAACAATCATACAAAAAGGGAGAGCCTGAGTATGCCTGCATGCACGATCAAAGCAAATGCAAATGACAAGGGAAGCGATGGCCGGTGGCTGCATATGAGCCGATCGGAGAAGAGAGAACCGATCAAATCGATGGCGCTAGCTAGTTAAATGGGAGAGGGGCACAATGCAAATGCATCATGATGCCATTTCAAATGTGATGCTACAATTAACCTAGGTGGGCTAATTAAACAGGATACTGGATATGCACATACTCCCTCCTTTCCGGTTTATAAGGCTCAATTCAAAAATCTCACCAACCAAGGTAGATGGTGAGTGGTGGAATACTTTTTGTAGTTTGCAAAAGCACCCAATTAATGCTCTTGTTTTCCTCAAAAAAGTATGTTTATCAATGCATTAATTACAATGCATGCATGCATAAATTACATGCATTGATCAATTTTCTCTTAATACTTGCATGCAATGATTTAATGCACCTTAGAATCTAAAATGTGATGAGAAACAACCAAATTGAGCCTTATAAAATGGAAAAACTAAAATTTTGAGATAAGCCCTATAAACCGGAAAGGAGGGAGTAGTAAAGGAAATACACGTTCATTAATGAGTTCATGCATAACTAAAAGAGGAACATGCCCTTGAGACCACAAATTAAAATGGTATTATGAATATATTGGGAGCGCCCTTAGACTAGCCACAGTGGGAGTAACTTCAGGAGTAACATTGAGTCCAACTTAGCAAATTTGCTTATGTGGTAATGAATTAATAAGGAGAGAGGTAGTAGTAGTAACTTAGCTAGTTACTGTAACATCACATGTCCCAATGCAATATGAGTCTATAACATAATAAATGAAGCTCTGCATGTTACCACACTTATTTTACTACCCACTATGAAGGTAGTAAATAGTCTAGGGATATGTGTATGTTACTAGTGTATGTTACTTTCCATTGTGGCTAGTCTTAGGATGGCCATAGTGGTAGTATCTTAGCCGGTATCATGCACTCGGAATAGCAAACACGTTGCTGTTGCTGCTACTTTGTGTTATGCATGGCAATAAATAAGATCATCTATAATACTACTCTATGAGGGCACTGGCTGGGTGCGAGTCGACTGAATTCCTAATTTGGGTCAGTCGACTGCTCTCCACCCTCGACATCTGACTAACGGCTGCCAGGTATCTCCAACCTCCTGATGAATCTTCTTCCAACCGCCCCATAGACCACCGGCCGAACCGTCGGCCACCACCGCCCCGGCCTCCCCAGAAACTCCACCCACCGCCGTGCTGCAGCCGCCCCAGCCATCTCTCTAGGCCCGGCCTTGCCGGTTTTTTCTCCGGCAAACCTTCACCGCCGCCCGCTGCCCCTCCCCCCCCCCCCCCCACACACACAACCGTCGTGCTTCCTCCCCCACCCCCACCCTAAGATAGATGGTGGGGTAGCCTGCCCAGCGAGGTTCTTCCTCCCCTCCGACAAGTTATTCCTCCCACTCCGGTTGTTTCTCTGTTCAACCGAAAATTGACTGCCACCAAATTCGAAAGTCAGGCGATTGACATGTAGCTACTGTGATGGCACTAGTGTATGATACTCCCCCTTATGAGTAGCCTTAGAGGATTGACATCATACATCAATAAAAATCCCTGATCTATTTCGTTCGCCAATCAATTTCTTTTCCATTGGGGTCACAAATTGCATCTCTATTGTTCTTTGCTTTCTTAAATGAGTTATTTTTATTATTAATCTGTAAAATTTATGGCAGGTCGGTACGATTTCACTGAATTCGATTTTTTAATTGTGGGGCTATAAATTTTATGATTCTTTTGTTGTTAATCCATTGCAACACACGGGCACTCTTGCTAGTGCAAGAAAAAAGGACATAATATGCACCGTGAGCATGCAACACGTTGAGAATCCAATATTGCATGTAAAATAACATTCAATACAAAATAAGAGTTCGACATGATAAGGTATACAATATTGTACTACATTTTTAAAGGAAGACATACAATATATATTTAGCAGATATTGAATAATAAGATAAAGCAGACAAGTACATATAATTCCCTGGCCGGTAATTGGCATATATTTGTGAATTAGATCTCCGACAAATCCCAATGGATGGGACCACTAGGACCCTCTTAGCTAATAATCCAGCTCTTGGCATGAAGGACTCACATGACTCATAGAGTAATTAATACTACGTGGCAGACTCTTTGTGTTTTATTTAGTGTAGTATACGTAGGAGAAGGGCATACAGGGTGTGCTCCAGGACTTCTTGGCCATGCCATACAGCAGCAGATAACGGATGTTGATCATGCCGGCCTCATCTAGAAAAACTTGTTGATCACACAACCCCACGGAACCGCAGCAGATAATGGATGTTTGTGATGAGCGTTACCAGTAGGCATCGGCAGTCGAACCGAGATTTTGTTGGATGGCCCAACCCTTCCAATTTTAAAGGAAGTAGCCATACTGGACCGTTTGCTCCAGGACTTCATGGCCATGCCATACCCGAAGACGTCCTTGAACGGCGTCGTGGGCACGCCGAACACCATAGGATTAGCAGGCGACGAGTTGGGCTGCTGGTTTATGAACTCCACGATGCTTCCCATGAGCCTCTTGCTGGTGGCCCTCAGCGGACTGTAGAGGTGGAAGCCGTGGTCCTCGCCCTCCGACTCCACCACCGTCACCTCGCGGCGCCCCGGCGTCATCCAAGGCCACGGCGCATCGTGATCGCGCATGCGGGCCGCCAGGTCAAGGCCGCGGTCCCGCAGAGTGTCCTTCCCGGCCACGGCGATGAGCACGCGGCTGCAAGCCAGCGAGACCTCCGACGCCGGAGGGTCGATCCGGGGGTCATTGTTGCCGGCCTGGCCGGCCGTGACGAACGGCCACAGCCGGTCCACCCCGTACGGCGGGAACACCGCCGTGGCACTGGCGCCCTCGCAGTCGTCCGTCCACGCGAGCTCCGAGGGCAGCCGCTTGGCTCCCCAGAAGTAAGGGTGCACCATGATCAGCCCCGCAATGTCCATCATGTCGTCATTGACTTCGTGGCTGGCGCGGACTGCCGTGTGGTAAACGATGTTGCCGCCGGCGCTGTCGCCCGCCAGGAACGTGCGCGCAGGGTCGGCGTAGCTGGCCAGCCACGGGTCGGACGAGGACGCCGCCCACTGGAGCGCGGCCCACGCGTCGTCGTAGGCCGCGGGTATGGGGAACTCCGGAGCTAGACGGTACTCCACTGACACGACGAGGGCTCCGGCGCTGCCGGCGAGGGAGGTCGCGTAGGGGTGGTACGTCCGGCCGAAAGCGCTCTCCGTGCAGAACGAGCCGCCATGGACGTAGAGGACGAGAGGAAGCCGATTCCTGCCTGCGGTCTCGGCGGCACGGGACGGGAGGAACAGGCGCACAGACACGCCGGTGGCCTTGTCGACGACGACGTCCCTCGTCGCCACCCCGCGGTTGCCGCCCTGATCCGGCAACGCCAGCACGAATGGGCTGTGCAGGAAACGCTCGATGCTGCCGTCCTTGTACTTGCGTATGAAGGGGTACATGTCCACGGAGATGTCATGTCCGTCCTTCTCATTCGCTGGAGATGTCTTGTTTGCATGCATGGCGCAGTTGAGATGTTTTACTTTGGAACTCTTGTTTTGAGTTGTGCCGCTGCATCCCGCGTCGTTGGCTGCGGAATTTATAGAGCCATTTCCGTCACACAGCTCCCAGCTTTCCACGTCCACCGCAACAAAGTGGCCACCACCTTTTCACGACCCCACCTTTCACGGATCCACCTAGCCTTCGCTACACACATCGGCAACGAAACATATTTGTTCCCTTAGGCTGGCCCTGACTCTGAAAATGATGCCCCAATTAGGAACATGAAGCAAGGTATCGTCATCATCCGGCTCGGTGAAAACAAAACTTGGGTCAGTTTTTCCATCACACGGCTAAAATTGAGCTGAAATTATCACCCAGCTAATAATTTATAGTCCGAGCGACACGTCTGGAAAGCATACTATTACCGAGGTTGTTTCTTTGCACAAAACTTGGTTCAGTCTTTCCTCTTATGTAACAAGCGAAGAAGTGAGCTTTCAAAAATATTATTAAAGAACGTGGAAGAAATTTCAAGAAGCTGGTATCGGTGTATTAAGGGTACATTTGACTATGTAAATATGTAAGTATAGATGGATAAACAGAAAATACTGTTGACAGATTAATAGCCTATCTTTCAAAATAGATGCTTTATGTCTATTGTGCATATGGTTTCTGCCAATTACCTTGTCGTAAATAAAAATTAGTACACGTTTCTACTGACTACCTTGTGAAAAATCATAATTATTTGTCAGTACACTGTGACAAAATAATTAACAACATCTTACCTCGCGGGAGCTAATAGCAAATATTAGTCTAGTTATTTATGGAGTAGTACTTCCTCCGTTTTTATTTACTCCGCATATTAGAGTTGACTGAAGTTAAACTTTGTAAAATTTGACCAAATTTATAAAAAAGAATATAAATATTTAGCATAACAAATCTATATGATGTGAAAGTACATTCAACAACGAATCTAATGGTATTGGTTTGTTATTATATATGTTAATATTTTTGTCTATAAACTTTGCCAAAGTTTGTAAAACTTGACTTTGACCAAAACTAATATGCGAAGTAAATAAAAACAGAGGGAGTACCTAGTGAATATCTTAAGGTGCTCGATTTGGGACAGAAGCGTACAAAATCTAGTTTTTTCTTTTTAACAAAAAATAGGGTGAGAGATACCAAAGGACACGCTAGGCCCCACCTATTTATATTCATTCTCTCAGCAAAAAGAAGATTAATATTCATTCATTGAGGAGAGATTAGCTATGGAACGGCGCGACACACGTGGTTGGGCGCTCTGCACTTGACCGACAGAGTCTAACGCGTGAACGCGTGACCAGCATTGACTAGCTGTGTACACACTCCGTGGGCTCACATATATGTATAAACATACACATCCGAGCAAGTACGTAGGCAGCTCACTGTGGGATTGACGATAGATATCTTGAGGCGACACACCAACGGATTGTTTGTTGAATCTTGCCGTCCGTAACGATAAATTCATACTACGAGATTCCAGTACGCGATTAAGGGCCGCTCGATTGATTGATCGTGGTAGGTGGAGGGCACAGCTTCGTTGTTTGTTCCTCCGTCGATGTGCATGCGCACGTACACTACGGTCGCTATCCTGTCCTATGCACTTAAAACAAGTCTTTCCTAAAAACTCCCTCCGTCTCCTAATATAAAAGCGGTTTTTGCATTAGCGTAGTGTCAAAAAAGGCTAATGCTCTTATATTATGAATTAAGGGAATAGTAGATATGTACATTCATTTTTTAAAGCATTTACAGTCGCATATGACAAAATATGACTCCTCACGCGGACGGGCTCGGGCGCATCCGCGGGCAACTACCGGGCACTTCTCAAATTAACACTACTGCATCCGGACGTCTCATACTAGATTCTTAAATCCGTACAAAAGCATGCAAACGTTAAAACCTACGTACTACATAGAGACTAGCTACTCCTCGTCGGAGATGTCGACAATCTCCGTGCGGCAGCATGGGCGGCAGCGGCAGCTCCCGAGCTCCGGCGCCTCTACTCCGGCCTCCTCCTCCTCTATCTTAGCGCCGAGTTCGCCGAAGAGCGCTTCGGACGCCGCCTGCTCCTGCCGGAGAAACTGCCGGTTGGCCTCCACGTAGGCCTCATCTTGGATGGCCTCCAAGATGGTCTGCTGATCCGCCATCTTCGAGGCTTGGGTGACGGCGAACTCCGCCTCCGCCATGTTGAACCCCTGTTCCGGCAGCTCTGCCTCGTCCTCCTCAAGATCCACCAACTCCATCGGCTCCGACAGCGGCTCTCCCTCGTCCCCGTCCGGCTGCTGCTCCTCGTCCTCCTCCGGCTCTGGCGAGTCCGGAGGCAGCCCGACAGCGATGCGGACGGCGCGCCTTGTCTGGATCTCCTCCACATCTACCTCTGGCACTCCGGCGTGAGCATAGCGTACGTGGTGACCAGCCGCCGGACCATGGCGATGACGTAGAGCGTGGGAGAGTAGGGGTGAGGAGGCGGACGGGCTCGGGTGGTGGCGCAAAGAGGGAGGAGGTGGATGGGCTAGGGTTGGGGACGCCGACCGACTTAAATAGCCGGATTTGGCCTTGGGCGGCGAGCGAGAGCGGCGCCACGCGTTGTTTACACCGCGGCGACGAGTTTCCGGACGAGTCCGCATGGGACCCCATCGTTAGTCCTACGTGGCGGAAATGCCTGAAAGCCCACATATCCGCCCCATATTTGAGCTAGATATGAGGGGTGCCGGCCAGCCCGGCCGTTTGATGCCCGTTTGAGGGGCTCGTATGAGTCAAAAAATTATGACCGGTCAATGACCGGGCGGCCTGCATGGATGTATGAAGCGAGTTCCGGGCACCGGGCTGTAGATACTCTTAGCCCACAAGTGTGAGAGCGGGGTACTTGCGTGGCTCCTCTGATGGTCTCACAAGTTGAATTCAAGGGGATGGCAGAGATTCTCGGAGGGTGCAGGCACACGTGGGTGGGTCCTTTGCACCTGACCCACAACGTCCAGCGCGACTGCGACTTTGAAGGAGTGTTGTCACACGTAGCACTGCCAGTCTTTGTCGTGGTTTGTGACCAGGTTGTTGGAATTTGATCTCAGATCATAACGGACCAAGAGAAAAGGGGAGCTCTTCTTCAGGTTTTGTGCTATGATTCAAGGCACACAAAAAGGCAATTTTTTGTTTGGTTCCTCTTCCCTTAGCACCAAGTATAAAAAGAAAAGGTGGTACCCCTTGGGCAATGACAAACACATACTTCCTCCGTTCCTAAATATAAGTCTTTGTACTGATTCCACCATGGACTATATACGGATGTATATAGATGCATTTTAAGTGTAGATTCACTCATTTTGTTTCGTATGTGGTCCATAGTGGAATCTCTTCAAAGACTTATATTTAGGAACGGAGGGAGTACATGAAAATGAGATAACCCCAACAAACTTCTAAAGGCCGATCCTATAAGGGAGCACAAAGGGATTAGAAGGCCATCAGCATCCCCGGCCACCCCAAGGCTGTGCCGGCGGCTGCCTGCTGCCATCTACACCGACCGGCCGCTGCCCATGCCGGCCATCTCTAGTGACGGTGGCGTTTTGGATGTCTTCTACCAATTGCTGTCTATGATTCACGCTTTCGGCCATGGGGTATTCACTCAGATGCTGTTCAGCTTCGCCAACTTTGTCATGGGCTGCATCGAGTAGGGGCTGCATCAAGAGCATGGGACTTTGGCAAGCACCTGTAAGTTCACCCGTTTACGCACATGTATTGGTGTTCAAATCCAGAGATCCAGATCCAATTTAATGTTAACCTAAAGTATTATTTCTAACACAGGTACGTCCGTGTTAATTTGTTTGTACCAAGCACTGGTTCTGTGAAGCTTTGACAATTCCAATGGGTTCTGTTGGCATTCGTAGATGCAAGTTCACATGTATGCCATGTGGCCACGTACGTACGTCCTAGCTTTGTTGCGTGGTGCACTGTCATTCGTACTGCTACCAGAACACCACTCGCTCGCTGCGTCCACCCTATGCGTTCAAATAATCATTGGACGTACCATCAATCTTTCTGCATGTGCATGTGCGCTACGGTAGCTATCCCTGTCCTATGCACAGTACGCCCAAATCTTTCTTTATTATAATTTCTTTTTCACGATAGACTTGATACATACAATTTTATTGGACCTACACAATCATTAAAGGACAACATGTTCTCCAGAGAATAGTGGCCTATTGAAAGGACATTCAGTTTGGCAAAAGTATGTACTCCATCCGTTCCAAAATATAGTGCTTCCTCTATTTTCGTGCTACAATTTTAACCATAAATTTAACCAACGAGATGACTGCGGCGGGAGCAAAAAATATACCAGTGAATTCGTATTCAAAAGAAGTTTTCAATTATATAATTTTTTTTCTCACGCCGCAGTCGGTCTCATTGGTTAAACTTTTGGTCAAAGTTGGACCTTAGGAAGCGCGGGCGCACTATATTTTGAAATGGAGGGAGTAGCTTCTTTTTTTAGGCAATCTCGGGAAACCTTTATTCAACCGCCACAATCTTTACAGGGACGAAAGGAATACCACCGGGCTGGCCTAACCAAACATGGCGGCTTGCTCCAAATGTCAAAGTATGTTTCACTAAATCGCGAGACTCGACATTTGAGCTCCTAAATTCGTGAACTATATTACATGAAATAAAAGTAGATAAGTATAGTTAACTCTCCTGGATGATTGCTCCTTATGCAACACCACTTCCGTTGTGGACTTCTTCTACCACCCCTTGCAATCTGATGCTACATGAATACAGTTCTGGTTCAGATCCTTGGCTAGAGCTAGCCCCTCTCTGATATCCAGGGCTTCTAAAGTAGCAGGGTCATCAATATTGGTGAAAATAAAAGCCGAAGCTCCCATAAAGATTCCTGCAAATGGCATCGACCGCTCCGTTCTGCCCCCTCCTGCCAACTGCTACATCCACGTTCAGCTTTGCGGGATGTTCAGGAGGTGCCAGCCAGCCAGTCGGACGAGGAGGTGCACTCCCATGGGACACCCTGTTTGGAGTGATCACTTGTAGCTCTGTGATGTACGAGGTGATGAAGTCGTGTATAGCATGTGGGGTCTTTAAAAACACCTCAATGTATTGCTTTCCTACGTGCACCCCAAATCGCCCACATGGTCACTACAAACTTGGTAAAAATCTTCCGATGGCTATTCTCCCCGCATAGCAGAGATCCAGTCCTTCGCATTCTCCTCCCGGTGTATACTCAACTGAACTAGGATAGCTTCGGAAGACAACACCCATGTACTCTGGGACACTGATCTTGGATAGCTTTCATACTCCATGTATCTTGTACGCCCCACAAGTTATAGAGCTCCCCGCATGTTGGTCCGAACTAAGCAAATCTTCCGATGACAGCGCTCCCGGCATAGCGGAAATCCAGTCCTTCGCATTCTCCTCCTGGTGTGTATATATATACTCAACTGAACTAGGATAGCTTGGGAAGACAATGCACATGTACTCCGCGACACTGATCTTGGATAGCTTTTGTACTCCATGTATCATGTACGTCCCACAAGTTACAGGCTCCGGTAGTTTCCAAGTGACGACGGTGGAGAACCTTTCCTGATGGTGTGCCTAGCCAACCGCTAAATATATACCATGAGCTTCGACGAAACCTGAAGTTTTCCATATTGACTTCTACTCCTTACTTTCTTCCCGGAGGTTTGATGATCCCTCGCGGCCCTCTAGCCAGCTCTCTCTGTTTTGCTTAGTCCGGAGTCCGGACCAATATGCGGTATGCTGATCCCACAGTAAAGTTGCCTCGAGGTTCTTCACTTCATGCCCAGAAATCCTCGATCCTCCTAGTACACAATGGGATCTTAAGTATTGCTTCAGCATCAAACGACATGAGAACTGAACGGACTAGCTGTTCCAACGCACTGGTCGGCCCAATAAGCTCGGAGACTGTTTGTGGGGGAGCTTTAATTAGAGAAGTGATAGGCCATTTGTAACTCTCCCTTGGGATTCAATTATGGGCCCAAATGTTTGTGGATTCACCAGCCTCGGGGTCCCGCCCGTCTTCACATATAGTTAAACTATTTGCACTAGGCTTCAATCATATGCCTAGACGAGATATTTACACGCGTGAGCCCTGCTCCCGTTTTTTGCAGGGACCAGGAACCCTGCTCCCGCACGTCCTTAAATACTTGCCGCCTCCTCCCATCTCCCAACGCACATAAATCATTTGATCAGCCTCTCGCCTTGTTTGCTTTGTTCTTCACAAGGTAGGTAGCTCGCTCAATACATACTACTATTATCCCTCGATCGTCCCCACTTCATCCAACTCTCGTGTTCAGCTATCTAGCAATCAGGTAGAATAGGAGTAGAAGGTAAGACCTTGTACAATGAGAGATGCTTAGAGGGGTGCTTAGAAAAATAAACCGAGATTTTTTAAAGCACCGGTGCCTATTTCTACCGGAGAGACGCTTAGTTAAGCGTCTATCCTGTATAAATAAACACCGGTGCTTAAAGAAAGTCTGGTTTATTTCTCTAAACACCTCCCCTAAGCACCTTCCATTGTACAAGGCCTAAGGGGGTTTTGGAACCTAAAGATCGATCGCTTTTCAAGGAAACTGACTCTACTTAATATTGCATGCAGGAAAGTCACCATGGCAAGCAGCAGCAGCATCCCAGCCACCACCGTCCGTGAGATCCGTGTTGCGCAGCGTGCGGGCAGGCCGGCGGCGGTGCTGGCCATCGGCACAGCGAACCCGCCCCACTGCGTGCCCCAGGACGACTACCCCGACTACCTCACCGACCTCAAACCCACCTTCGCCAAGCTATGCGGGATGACGGGCATCGGCAGGCGTTTCTTCCACCACACCGACGAACTGCTCGCTACGCACTCAGACTTGTCCCTCGACGCCTGGCTGGACGTCGTGGCTACCGCCGCCCCGGAGCTCGCCGCGTCGGCTGCGGCGAACGCCATCACTGAGTGGGGCCGTCCGGCGGGCGACATCACCCATCTCGTCGTCAGCACCAACGCGGGATCGCACGCCCCGGGCACCGATGTCCGCTTGGTCTCCCTCCTCGGCCTCCGCCATGCTGTCCTGCGCACCGTGCTCCAGCTCAACGGCTGCGCTTCCGGGTGTGCCGCCCTGCGCCTAGCCAAGGTCCTCGCCGAGAACAACCGCGGCGCGCGCGTCCTCGTGGCCTGCGTCGAGCTCACCGTCACCGCCTTCCGCGCGCCCCACGAGGCGGACACCTTCGACACCCTCATACCCCAGGGGCTCTTCGGTGACGGCGCCGGCGCCGTCATCGTGGGCGCCGACCCTGACGTCCACGAGCGCCCGCTGTTCGAGATGGTGTCTGCCTCGCAGTATGTGATACCGGACACCGAGCACATGCTCACCATGCAGCTCGGGAGCGGTGGCATCGGCGGGACCATCGCCACCGGACTGCCAAGACTGGCGGCGGGCATCGTTGAGCGGTGCCTGCTGGATGCGTTCGGCAACCACCTAGCCGTCGTCGGAGGCGTAGTCGAATGGAACAACCTCTTCTGGGCAGTGCATCCTGGCAGCAGTGCGATGCTAGACCACATCGTCGGGGCGCTCCATCTGGCCCCGGGGAAGCTGGATGCGAGCAGAACCGTGTTGAGAGAGTATGGTAACATGCTTGGCGCCACGGTTATCTTTGTGCTCGATGAGGTCAGGCGCCAAAGAGAAGATCCTGAAGGAGAGAGAGCTGCCGCTGATGAAGACTGGGGGGTGATGATGGGATTTGGACCGGGGTTCACTGTGGAGACGATGCTGCTGCACGCTGCCACCTAGGTAACCGGCCTGAAGAAAAACAAGGGGGAAAATATACATAGAGTAGCTGCCACCTAGGTAACCGGCCTGAAGAAAAACAAGGGGAAAAAAATACATAGAGTAGCATCTAGATGAGTCCTAGGCACTCCCTATTGTAGTGCATGCAATGCAACCTTTCATATTTCCATATCCACATATCACGTATATATAGTACGTGTAAGAGATGTGAACATGTTGGTGTGAGAGTGGTTAAGTCCTGTATAAGAGTGATCTACAATATATGGTTATGAATATAACTTTAGCTACTTGTAAGTTGCTTGAATTTTAAATTTGGGTGAGTCAATTTCTTGTCCGTTCATTTTTGCTCTGAAATTCGTGCTACGGTTTTTTCTTGACTGTTGTGGGCTTGTTTTTTGGAATCATCCCATATTTTATGGGGTCAATTTGCTACTGGGCCAAAGCCCATTAATTTTCTAATGTCTTTTCTGTTTTTATGTGTTTCCGTCTTTGTTTTTTGTTTTTTTGTTAGTCGGTTTTTATTTTTCTTTTGTAGAAATTCTTGGGGTGTTGGGTGAGTGTAAATGTAAACACATAAATACTATGATATATGGGCGATAATTACATTATTATATGACTATTGTTTGCACACTACAAAAAGTGCCACATTACAGCGAAGTTGTGTGTAAGTTTTCTAATCTTTTTTTTCCTTATTTTTCTTCTTTAAAGGGTAGTATTATTGTTACAAATTCATTGTTGTTTATTTCAATTTTTAGTTATTATTTTATTTCGTTTATTCTTCAAGGGTAAAGCCGATGCCACTAATTCATTTTTTCTTAGGAATTTTTTTGAAAATTTTCACTAGTATATGTTTATTCTGCGTATTCTGAAAGAGCACATTTTTGGTAAATATTGTGTGCAATTTTTTGCGCAGTTTGTTTTAATGTTTTTAGTAGATTTCTTCTTAAAGGGTAATAACAATGCCAATAATTTATTCTTACTTAGAAAACTTAATTATTTTGACTTTTTTAAGTTCTTATTTTTTTCTTCTTTAAGGGTAATACCAATGCCATTAATTCATTCCTTCTTACGAATCAATTTTTTTTATAAATTTCACGATTATATGCTTATTCTAGCATATTAAAAAAGCATAAAATTTTTTGGTAAACCATGTGCAACGAAAATCATTCTTTTTGCTTTTCTTACTTGTTAAGAGTAATGCTGATGCCACGAATTGATTCTTCCTTGGAAAGCTTCATTATTTTGATTTTGTTTTATTTTTTATTTTCATTTTCTGAATGGTAATACCAATGCCACTAGTTCATTCCTTCATAGTAAACTTCTTTATGATAAAATTCCCCAATTATATGCTTATTCTTCCACATTATAAAAAATTGCAATTTCTGCATAAATTTTGTGTAAATGTTGTCACTATTTTCTTTCCTCTTAAAAGGTAATTTCATTGCCAGTAATTCATTATTTCGTACAAAACATCATTATTTTGATGTGAAGCAGCAGAGACACCATGGATCAAGTACCAATGCCACTAATTCATTCCTTCTTTAGAAAACTTTGTTTTTTGCAAAACCTAATTCACTATTATATGTTTATTCTTGAATATTCATTATAACAAAGCGTAATTCTTGTGTAATTTGGGTGCAATTTTTTTGTTATTTTCTTTTACTTTTCATTTCATTTTATTTTATTTTTCTTTAAGGGTAATACCAATGCCACTAATTTTGTCTTGCTTAAGAAACTTAATTATTTTAATTGTGTGCGAAGTATCATGGTTTCAGATGGAAACCTTGGACTTCCACATAGAACTCAATTCTTAACATCATTTCCTGTTCAAACATTTTCTATTTCTAATACAAACCATTAAAACTACCATGCTCAAATTTGGCCACGTTTGAGTTGGTTTAGTATTTTTAAAGCATTAATTAATTTTCTGGCAATAAAAAGGGGAAAATGATCTTTGATTCAAAATAGCATACAAATGAGCTATGAGATGTTCGAAACTTGGCATGGGTTCATCATATGATCCCTATTGGGCACGGTAAAAAATTGAAAGTATTACGGGAAAAACGGATGAACTTCGTGTACAAACTATGCACTCTCCAGCGAACGGAGACAGTTGCCTTCCACATAGAACTCAAGTTTTTTACAGCATTTCCCTTTGAACTTTTTCTATATTGAATATAAACCATTGATAGCACCATGCTCACACTTGGACTATTCTGGATTAATAAACATGATTTGTTCACGCAATTTCCTTATTTACAAGATATGTGGCGGACGCCTATTTATGCCTGCCATTGATAACTTTGATATTTTTTTAAAAAAATTGGGCGTGAGTTTGGGAAATATTGCAGTGGCGAACGTGTTTCTATTCCATAGATAATTTTTTTAAACTTAGGAGTGCGGGTGAAAATTACTGCCCGCCATTGCTGAGCATTTAGCAGTGACATGCGCTTTTTTTACCCGCCACTAAAACTTTCACAAAAAAATTGTGGTGAGTCCTAGGCTATGTCTGCCACTAATGTGGCCCCGCCTATAAGCTGTCGGTGGAAACAACACCTATGGGATCACATGAATCCCTACTACGGTTGGCGGGGCGCGGGGTTGTGAGAAGAGCAGGTTTAGAAGTCAACACAAAGATCGTTTACCCGGGTTCGGGCCGCGAGGATGCGTAATACCCTAGTCCTGCTTTGGTGTGTATTTGAGAGTGTTCTTGAGCTCTCGAACTAGCTATGGAGGCTGCCTAGTCCAAAAGAGCCGAATCCCTCTCCTGGTCGCCTCGGGCCTCCTTTTATGGAGAAAGGGGCTGCCACAGTGGCACACATGAGGTGGAAAGGCATATAGTGCACGAGCTTATCGCTCGGCATTAGGGGACAAAATGCATTAAATGCGCTACCTAGGTGTCCATTAGCTTTATCGGGGGCCGGAACGAGGCCCGTCCCGTCCGTCGCCGCTCCGCCTTGCTTCGACATGCACCCAGGCCAGCGATGCGTGTAACGCCACGTAGGCAGGCAGGCTGCTCAGGTGGCGCGGTGGTAGGGTCTTCATGAAGAGCTGCATGCCACCAAGCAGGTGCTTGCAAGGTTGGTGTAGAGGCCGCCCGTCGCCACGCAGGTGCCTGCCCAGCTGGTTGAGCTAGCAGCTGCTTGGGGACGGCGGTGGAGTCTTGGCAGGCGCGGGCCTGGTTGTGGCCCTGCTGATGCCCTCGGCACGGGGCTTTCTGGGGGCCCGGCAAGGGTCTTGCCGTGGCGTTGCAGTCGTCCCCGGCAAGGCGCTTGCCGGGGGTCTTGTGGATTCCCTCGGCTAGGATCCCGCCGAGGGTCGCCATCTCCTGATCCTCATTTGATCTCAAATGTCATGATCTTGACGAAGATCTGCATGCCACCACAGAGGCGCCTCCCGAGCCTTGGTTCCAGTGTAGTTGTTGGCGGTGTTGGAACTCCTGGGCTCATGGGTGGCTCGCTCTGTTGGTGTTGGGTGAGTTGCCCCGGCAAGGCTCTTGCCGGGGCCGCGGAGGCCGCCCCGGCAAGTGTCTTGCCGGGGGAGTCCACCTCCACTAGTAGAAAAAGGGGCTTTTACCCCGGTTGGTAAGGGCCTTTTGTCCCGGTTTTTGAACCGGGAATAAAGGGTCGTTACTAAAGCCCTAACCCTTTAGTCCCGGTTCTTACACGCACCGGGACAGAAGGTCCTCCACATGGCCGCTGCTACCAGCCCAGGCAAGGGGGCCTTTGGTCCCGGTTGGTGACACCAACGGGGACCAATAGGCAGGGCCTTTTGTCCCGGTTGGTGTCACCAACCGGGACAAATAGGCATCCACGCGTCAGCATTTCAGGGGCTGCGGTTTTTGTTTTTTTTTTGAAAGGGGGGGTGGTTGGGGGGTTTTGGGGGGTTAATTTAGGTGTTTCATATATTGTGTTAGCTAGCTAATTAATAGAGAGAAGTGTCCTCTCTTATGTCCGTGCTTGGTCGACGCTACGTACTATATACGTATGGAGAGGACTAGACACGCTAGCTAGTAAGCAAATGAAGGAAACAGAAGATCGTCATGAACATATGCATACAGAGAGAAGTGATATCGACCACCTCTCCTTCTCTGAGAGATTGGTCGAACAACAAGTTCTCGTATATCTATCTGACACTACGGCTACATATATACAATAATTATCTCTTACAATATAATCTCCTAATTAAATTGTAAGAACACAGGGTCCACATAGTATTCTCTATTTTCAGCGATCACGTGGTCAAGGAAGAATGCCGCCGATTCCTCTTGAATTGCTCGCATACGATCTGGTGCTAGGAGTTCATCCCGCATCTGAAAGATCTAATTTGAAGAAGGGGGTCAATACATATATATATATATATATATATATATATATATATATATATATATATATATATATATATATATATATATATATATATATATATATATATGAATAAATGAAACTCGACACAAATGATGGTAATAAAATAAAATTGTGAATATTATTGCTTACGCACTTCATATTGTTCGTCAGAGTAGCCCCGCTCACAGGTCGTGTGGCGGATAGACTCGCAAACGTAGTATCCACAGAAATCATTCCCTTGTTCCTGCCACAACCACTTTACAAGAAATAGAGGTCAGTCTAACTGATAAGCAAGCATGCTAAATGCTATTGATGAAACTAGCGCTTGAATCACTAGGAGATGTCTGGAACATGCTACTATAGTACTTACTTTCGGGTGTCTAAATTGCAGCTTCTTCGGCAGTCCCGGAGCTTTTGTGGTGAATTTTCTCCAAACCCTGCCAGACAAAGAAAACAATTACTTGATATCAGGAAATGAACAAAGTTGCTGATATGGTGGATAATGATCGATTTAACTTACTTCTCGAGCATTTGAGTCATGTCCGCATAGTCCTGGGGATCTTTTCGTCTCGAGTCTAAGACGGTTACTACTCCCTGCTGAAGCTTAATCTCTAGGAGAATGTAGTGGAAGCTGCGCATGCATGCATAAGTCATTAATTACATTACCATAACCTGGACTAATAAGGGAAACCGAATATGCACAAGACAGTAACACTCACTTGAAGTTGTAAGGAAAGAGTATTATATCTTTGTTTTCATTTATTACCAACGATCGTAGCAAGTTGGCCTCGGTATTTTCGGCATGATATTTAACCTCAGTTGCATCTATGAGATTTGTGTTAATGAACCCAATATCACCGATTTGTCTTTTCTTCAATTCGACGATCTTCAATCTGCATAATATAGTGAGGATAATTATAAATACATGCAATGAAAGAGCTGACCTATATAGAGAGACTTAATGACAAAAGTAGTACTACTTACAGACAGTAGCAAGTGATCGTTGATTTATCGAGGGCCTTTTGATTAAAAACTAGAAGAACTCCTCAAATGGAACATTCAGCAGTTCAATTCCAACGAGGTCATGCTCCGGTTTAACTCTCAGCGTCAAAGTATTCATCCCATCAGACTCTCTGCAGGTTTTCATGTACCAATCATGTAATCTTCGCATCATCGTTGTTAGAGATCTTTCATCTTTGACGAGAGGGTTCCCATAATGGTATTTGTGTTCGTCCACCTCCATGATTTCATAATGTACATCGTCGGGCAGGTAATCTCCAAGATTGCTATAACCGGGCACCATCCTCGGATCATTAGCGACGATGTCGCTAGACTCCTTGAGCGGGGGGCACGATTGGTTCGCTTGTAAGCCGAGCTGGGCAATTTTTTTCCCAGCTCGTCGTTCTTTTAACCTTTGATCACTGACAGTACTTCCCGACCGCTCCGCTTCGGCATATGTCTTTGCAAGAATGCGCTCATAGTTGCCTCTCGGCGAAGACTTTGGTGGTTTTGTCAGGGCAGCCAGAGTGCGCTTTGCTTTCACCGGATCTACCTTCTCCTCCGGAGGTGGATGTTTCTTTGCTTTCACCCCTTCAAAGAAGTTCGTCACTTCGGCTTGCACGATCTTCCTGGTTTCCTCCTCGGTCCTCTCGTATCGTAACTTCTCTGGAGTCTTCAGAGAAGGACCGAATCTGTATTGCCTCCCGCCTCTGGCAGCTGTACTGCTAGACGCCGGCAGAGCAGACGGAGCGGCTGCGGCTGTCTTCTTTCCTTGCTTACGAGGCGGAGGAGAAGGACTACGATGCGCCGGAGCAGCCGGAGAGGCGGCGGGTCTCTTCCGCCCTTGCTGACGAGGCGGAGAAGGAGGAGGCTGGCTGCTCTGGCACGCCGGCGCAGGCGGGGAAGGAGGCGGTGTGCCGCCACACACCGGAGAAGGAGGCTGAGTGCCCTGATCACTCGCCGGAGGAGGAGGCGGAAGTGGAGGCGGAGTGCCGCTACGCGCCAGAGAAGGAGGCTGAGTGCCCTGATCACTCGCCGGAGGAGGAGGCGGCGGAGTGCCCTTACTCGCCGGAGGCGTCCAGTTCGGAAGGTTAATGAGCTCCTTCCGCCATAGGCACGGAGTCTTCAGAGCTAAACCCAGCCGAGCCTCCCCTTCACCTGTAGGGTGGTCAAGCTGGAGGTCCTCAAATCCCTCCGTTATTTCATCCACCATCACCCTAGCATATCCTTCTGGAATCGGCCGGCAGTGGTAGGTTGCACTGGGTTCAGGAGGTAAAACAGAGCCAACAGACGCCTTGACTTTGAAGTTCTGCCATTGCGCCATAAGGTGGCAATGTTGAGACTCCGTGTGTAGGGTAACGCAGCAGAAAACAAAAATTTTCCGACCTACGCACCAGCCCAGGACCACTATGGAGACTGCATACATGGTTTGATCTTTTTCGTTACCGACTCGTAGCGCAGCGGGAAGTAGAGTCGATGACGATCGGCGGTGCAGATCCCCGCAGCTAGGATTTACAACCTCCCAACCACGAGGATGTATACCCTCATCTGCTCCTCAGACAGCCCTCCAGGAGGCGGTCGAACAGCCCCCCGGACGGTGTCGCGGACAGCCCTTCGGGAGGACCTTCGAAACTCGAACGGTCACTCGGACAGCCCTTCGGGAGGACCTTCGAAACTCGGACGGTCACACGGACAGCCCTTCGGGAGGCACTCAGGAACTAAGACCGAAACTACGATCTCTCTACAGAGTTGCACACATACGGTGTCATCTATCCGGCAGGGCTTCGCCGTTTAGAACTAGTTCCTGCCGGAACCCAGACAGCCTTACGGCTCTACGAAACTCTTTTCGTGGGAGGGAGAGAAGAAGCCAGATAATGCATGGCATGTGTATGAGAGCAAGGGATGAGTGTGGAGGGCTGCCCCTCCACCTCTATTTATAGGAAATCCCAAGGGGGTAGGGTAGTTTCACAAAAAAACCCAAAATGCACTTGAATGAAGTCCTTCCACAAGGACCTAGGAGTGAAACCAAGGAACAAGAGGGTCCCCAAGGGGGGATACCCCATGTGGACGGCCACACCCCCATGAGGGGCCCAAAAAATGGCTCCTATCCATCCATGTCATCCCCAAGATCTTTTGGAGCAAAGCCCCAAAAGGTGGCTTTCCATAAAGTAACCATAAAGCTGATTTTCACTATTCACGACGACATTTTTCAGCGTCTGATCGAACTGGAAATATTTATGTGGGCTAAGAACATTTCCAGTACCCACTAAAATGATTTTCAACGCGTTCCGAAACAATTCCGGTTTTAGTGATTTTCATCTGCGAAACGCATCTGAAGTGGCTCCGGCAGCTCCAGAACATTTCCGGTTTTTATCTCAGAAAATTCCAAAAAGCTTCCAGAATGATTCTGGCATCCTCCAAGAATTATCAGGCATGTGCCGAAACCAATTTGACTTAATGGTGTATCCCGAAACAACTTTTCGGTATCATCGAAACTTATCCGATGACCTTTCTCTGCGGTACGATTCCGCTGTCCGAAACTTTTCGGTGTCCGAAACTTTTTCGGTGATTTTCTCTCAGACTCCCTGTCTAGTATTCAGCAGATAGATGACCCTTAAGTGTGTGACCCTATAGGTTCGGTGAAGTATAGACATGACCCGGAACCCCTTCCGATCAATGATCAACATCGGAGCCGTGGACACCCATATTGACCCCTATACCCACACGAATAAATATTCGAGTGAACCTCCAGTTGCCGTGTGCTATTCCTGTTGCTTCGCGATATGTTACAAATACCCGAGGTGAGACATGTTGGCATTCCCGTGGATCAACAACTTGTCCACTATGCTAGTTACCTCGTTACCGGTATTGTTCTCTTTTCTCGTTATCGTGTTCCGGCATCCCCGTGATCAAATCACAAAGTGTCTGGCCAGACGATGATGGATACCGTAACACCGAGAGGGCCCAGAGATATCTCTCCATCGTCGGAGGAGCAAATCCCAATCTTGAGCTATCAAGTTACTTGACACACTTTTCCATGAACCCGTAAGCCGCCGTAATAGCCACCCAATTACGGATGACGTTTAACAAACCCCAAAGTTCATGAAGCAAGCATGAAGAAACTCGATACTCTCATGGTCTAAGGAATCATGCAAACGTTAACCATCTCTGTGTTATGTACCAATAAACTTGTGACGAATGAATCTCATAGCATAACATCATGCCGGGTCGATTCAACACAAATGTTCTCTTAACATTATGCCCTCAAGGTTGCTGACATAGACATGCCCATGATCAGGAAAACATAACCATCATGCAACACTTGAGCTAGTCTTAGAGGCCAGACTAGGAATACATTTTACCGTTTATTATTCCACACGTGCATATGAGTCTTCCTCCGAGCCTCGTGGTTATTGCAGACTCGAGAACCATAGCAGTTATAGCATGGAACATAAACATAATTATGAACTCGGAGATAAATAATATCATTTATTATTGCCTCTAGGGCATATCTCCTACAGACTCCCACTTGCACTAGAGTCAATAATCTAGTTAATGCTAATGCACTTTACACCTGTGGCACACCGGTGTAAATATGCTTCGCTTGTGGTATAGCCTGATGTCCAACGGATCTGACGATTTCAGTTCCGTGTGTATCTTTGCATGTCCTCGCGTTTTCACGTTTTCACAAAAATTCATATTTTGTGTGGACTTGGCTTTGTATGTATGTGAATCACAGGTCGAACCTGGATTCCTCAGACTGAGTTATGGAGCAACTACCTGCAGTAGTGTCCCATTGTCAAAAGCCATCTTGGAACTATACTAAGTTCATGAATGAACTATATGATTCAACATCTTCTTTGTCGCTTCTAAAGCGTCAACATACTTAGCCCTTGTTATAGAATTCGCCACAGTAACTAGTTTGAACAAGTTCCAACTAACTGTGCCACCACATTGTGTGTTACACAAAACCCTTAACTTAAATCGAAAATCGCACGGTGAAAAGATGAAGACTATCGATGTAACATTTTACAACGAACTCTTCATGATCTCCGCTTGCAAGAAAACATATCATCAGTACTTACTCTAGTACTCAATGACATCTTTCACTGTTGTCCCACGATCAGTACTTTGATCACTTTAGTATCCATACTCGCAACACCTTGGGAGTATCGGACATATCTGGTTGTTCTACATACCATGGAATACATGATTAATCCAACCACAAAAGTGTGTGGAATCTGCATCATGTATTTTACTCATCAGTGTTTTGGGACACCGAGTCTTGCAAAAACTCCTTCCATGTGACTTTGGCAAGAATCACTCCTTGGCGTTTTAAATGCTAAAAGGTTTTAGCATCTTGTCAATATGTATTCATTGCTTAGCCCCATTAGGTAAATCTATCTCCATAGATCATCATGCCTAATATTGAGGCTATTTAGCCTAAGCACTTCATTGAAAAACTATTTTCAAATGAAGTCCTAATTCGTGTCAAGAAATTTATTTCCAATTACCAATGTGCCAAGCACATAAGGTTTTTAGAAATATTATTACGCTCCCACTTACTTTCTTGAATTACAAGCATCTTCGTTACCCATTGATGAAGTCAAAACCCCTTTGACCATTTCATCAAAACACGAAGATTCCAACTCCATTTTGCTCTCTTCTCTCCATTGCTGGAACTCTGAAGTTTGCATACCTACTAGCATCCTCTGGATCGACAAGTTACTTTGGACTGTATCATATACAAGTCCTAGCTTTCATTTCCATCAGATGGAAATCCTTTTATCATCCATGTTTCATATCTCATGATTGAAATATGTATTAATTGCTAGTTCAACCCGAACCGACTTTAAGCATCGCTACGATGAAAACAACCTCATCGTAGTCAACTCTTGAACTTGTTATTTCAACAAGTCGAGCTTTATGGATAAAACATTTTTATCCATATTAGTTTTAAGTTCCATAAATATTCGTTAGACTCTAAGTCTTCCGAAAGGTGTATCAAGGTTTTAATCTTGAATCACTTATATGGAAACCAACTTGGGTTGTATTGGCATTTAGCCAATTCCGGAGTCAGGGCCCATCAACGCTTCCTTGTGTATCGTAGGTATAATGTTGTCTAACAACAATATCTCGTTTGCGCACCTGAGAGGTTTGCACGAGCCTTGCCTACGTGGTTCAGCTGCAAGTTCGACCGAAGTTCATACATTTTATTGTAGAGACTTCCGTATCAGTCGCAGTAGGAAACTCTGGAATTACTTCCAAGGTCTCTTTCCTTTGATCTGATGACTTAGATACTGTTTATCTCGTCGAGTTGCACTATTCTCCCACTCACCTTTTTGAAAGAACCATTCTCTTTAAAAGCACACCGTTTCGCGGCAAAACTATTTGCCTCGGTATAGTGAGGGAGGAATACCCAACATTTTGGTATAACCTACAAAGTAGCACTTGTCTGATTTGGAATAGGTTTGTAACCTTTTACACAAGCCCCATATTCCAAATGTTAAGAAAAGATATAACATGGTTGGGCATACCATACCATGGCTTCATTTCAACAGACCCGATGTAACTCTTTTCAGTGTAAAAGCCGCAGTCTCTAAAGCATCACTTTAAAAGGGATAATGGCAAATTTATTTATGTCATCTTTGACCTTACCATGTCATAAATGGTTTGATTACATCTCCACGGACTTTCCACTTGCAGTGGTGTTCCGGGAGGTGCAAGTTATGAAACCCCTTTCACAACTCATCAGACATTCGCTAAACATGTAACTCAAATATTCCTTTGTGCAATCAAATTGCAGAAACATAATTTTCTTGTTACAATAACTTCTACTTCATTTTTGAGAACCTTTCGAATGATTTCAAAAGATCCAGACTTACGTCTCATCAAGTAAATATCCATATATCTACTTGAGTCATTTCTGAAGATAAATAAATCCACCACTAACAACACTTATCGGACTACACACATCAAATGTATGATCACTAATAAGTTTGTTGTTCGTTCCTTATGGCCTGTGAACGGTATTTTAGTCACTTCACTTTTCGGAGGAAAGTTGCAAGTGTCAGATGATTCAAAATCAAAAAGACTTCAAAATCCATCATAATGGAATTTTCCATGCGGGTTTCTCCAATGTGACCAAATGTAGTGCCACACTTGTGTGGTATTCTTTTAGTCTTGCGACATTTAGCGTCAGTGTTATGGATGTATCATATTACCCTCAATATTCATAACATACGTCCCATCGATGATGGAAGTATGGCCCTTATGTTATTCATAATACTTAACAACAATTGTTGTTTTTATGAACAACTCTTTTGCAACAAACATTGTGCAATGGGCTAGAGTGTATGAAACTCTAAAATGAATTATGAAAAGTAAACCCAGAGGTATTGTATTATTATCAATATTCATAACATACATCTCATTCATAATGAAAGTATGGCCCTTGTGTTATTCATAACATCGAACATAAAAAGTTCTCTTATGAACAACCTTCTTGCAAGATGCCTTATGCAATGGGATAGAGTTTGTAAAACTCTAAATGAATTATGAAAATAAATACAGACGGCAATACACCGATGGAAGGTATAGTAACATTTACTATGTTCCATGTGTATACCTTAACCTCATTTCTAGCTAGTCTTTCATGCCATAGTAGTTCTTACATCGAGTTGCAACAGACTGCAATCGAGCGGGCATTTTTGTGATGAACTCACAATACCCAAGAATTAGTGATTAACATGTTTAACCATAATTCGCAAGAACTATATCTTTGACCAGCCTTCTATACATCAAAAACTTGTATGACATTCATACATGAGCTAGATATTCCAGTCTTCTTTCCTTTTGCCTTTATACTTCTAGCAGTTTAACTTTTAGTATTTCTCCTACTCTCAGAAGAAGCACCCAACTTAAGAGTGGCATTAGCCCCGGACTTCCTAGGCGTGTAAGTCATACTAACACCCTTTGGACACTTCCTTTATCTTTAAGTTGTTGTTTTATTCACCTTTCATTATATGACAGGCGTTCTTCTGGATCCCTTTCCCAACAGTCAAATGCATAGTAAACACTTTTACTAATACTTGCAAACAAACATTACTTTGTTTGTATCTGAAAATAATTTTCAGTTCCATGAATATCATATAACTATCCCAACTTTCGAAGTTTGGGTTTCATGGAAGCAAACATATTGCACTTGACTGAAACGGAATTATAGCTTTTGGATCAAAGGACGAGAGTCACATGATCCATAGCTTTAGCGGGAGGATACGGAAAGCATGCGATAGGACAAAGTCCTTCTCGGCACTTTTGAGGACAATCCTCATATTACGTTACCAATCGTAAAGTTTTAACCAGATATTTAACAGTTATTCAATTTTAATAGGGAAGGTGGAAACGCGAACCATTATTCTACAACTATTTTGCAAGAAACACTTAGACAGTGTTCATAATTAATTGCACTGAGAATTAAACATGTTAATTCAACAGTGCGCTCCCACTCAAATCAATATCTCTCACAATTAATTTTGAGTGATACAAGATCCAGACCTCAATTCATCGCCATAGAATCATCATCTCATAACGGGAATTTTAATCGGTAGGCCAACTTGCCGATCACATCTCTATGTGACTCTTGCTCATCTTTCGATGCATGTGTTCCGAGCTCAGGACGATCCTGCCATGAACGTCAAGACAACCAAGTGATCTTGCTGCGAGGTCTGACCTCACCCGCCTCACACTTCTCTAGTCGTTCGTACCCATGCATCCATGGCGCACCCCGAAAAGATAGGTGCCGTGACGGTGCTACACTTGGGAGAACACTAACTACTTGATATTTTAAGTGAGAGATCACCCTAATAAAAGCGACTACCGCGCAATCAAGAAGGGTGCATCATAAGGGATAAACATCTCAGGCAATTCATAATAGCATGATATGGTATAGCCCTTTCTGACGGAGAAGTATTTCATTTCTTCGTCTTCGGCATTCGCGTCGGTGTTCACCTTCGCGAAGATTGCCACCACCTTGTTGATGCACCAGATAATATTGCTATCTCTATAGCTAACAAAATAATGCATTACAACAAGGTTGACACGCAGGTCATTAAAGTGCAATCATATGGCTCCAGCCATCATGCCGAATCATGACACGCAGGTCATGTTAATCAAATTACATCATATAGTCATCTCATACATAATCGAATTAGTATGAGCACTGCTATACCACATCACATGCACATCCTGCAAAACCAAGTTAGACGCCTCTAATAGGTTTATGCAAAATTTTATTTTACGTGGCTTCTAAGGTTTTGACTTAAACCGCAGCTACCAACGTTTTATCATCAAGTATGATTATTCAAGTTGCTACATTAACATCTCGGGGTGTATGAAACACGAGATAATTAAATCTCGAGCCCCATACTAAACTTCGTCATACGCATGACCCCCATGCAGATAATATCTGCAATGCCCTTTCATCTGCTGGTCTTTGTCGTCGTTCGTGACCAGGTACGTCCGTGTTAATTTGTTAGTACTACCAAACACCGGTTCTGTGAAGCCTTGACAAATCCAATGGGTCCTGTTGACATTTGTAGATTCAAGCTCACATGTATCTCCTGTGGCCACGTACGTACGTGGTGGTTTTGTTGCGTGGTGCACTGTCATCCGTACTGCTACCAGAATTGACTCACCTCTCGCTCGCTGCGTCCACCATGTGCGTTCAAATAATCCCTGGATGTACGATAGCTATCGCTCACGACGATGGACCTACGATCCTTATGCATGTGCACGTACGCTATGGTAGCTATCCTTGTCCTATACACGAACACACAAGTCTTTCGTTATTATTTTCTTTTTCTAATATCCAAAGTAAATAAAAACGAAGGGAGTATCTCCCGAATGCACCAATGTCAGATTTTGCAAGTCGTCCGCACCCTTTATTTGTTTCCACAAGAAGCGTTACTTGTTCGGCATTAATTCAAACCTGCTTATATATAAAATATTAGAAACCTCAAACTTGCATATGCCACCTTTCTACTATAGTACTAGCATGCATGCCCTCCTTTCCGTCCTTTGTTAAAGGCAAGTAGACCAACCCGCTCATAGTGCGGCTAATGCGCGGTCATAGGGCTGGATAGGAAGCCTAATGATCCTTGCAATAATAGTTAAAATTAAGCGCTGACTTAGGATTTATTTAGTTTTTTTTAGGCAATCTCGTGAAGCTTTTATTCAACCACCACAATATTTACGGGGATGAATGGAATACCACCGGGCTGGCCTAATCAAACATGGCGGACAGCTCCCAAAGTCAAAGTATGCTTCGCTAAATTGTGAGACTCAACATTTGAGCTCCTAAATTCGTGAATTATATTACATCAAATAAAAGTTGATAAGTGTACTTTGATCTCCTGGATGATTGCTCTATATGCACGGAAATTGGCAAAGGCTCCTAGGTGCATATGCACCCATTGTTTAAATACACATTTTAAAAAGTTAAAAAATTCCGAACAAAAATCCCGTGTGTATATCCAGACATTCTATATGCGTGCACAAAGTTTTCGGTGAAAAATGAGGTTTATTGTGGCTTGTGTAAAAAAGACAATGCAAATGGCATCGACCGCCCCTTTCTGCCCCCTCCAGCCAACTGCTACATCCACGTTCAACTTTGCGTGATGTTCAGGAGGTGCCAACCAGCCAGTCGGACGAGCAGTTGCACTCCCATGGGACACCCTGTTCAGAGTGATCACTTGTAGCTCCGTGATGTACGAGGTGATGAAGTTGTCTATAGCATGCGGGGTCTTTGAAAATACCTCAATGTATTGCTTTCCTACGGGCACGCCAGATCGCCCACATGGTCACTACAAACTTGGTAAAATCTTCCGATGATAGTGCTCTCCGCATAGCAGAGATCCAATCATTCGCATTCTCCTCCAGGTGTATACTCAACTGAACTAGGATAGCTTTGGAAGATAACGCCCATGTACTCCGCGACATTGATCTTGGATAGCTGTCGTACACTGTCAACACTAATTAGAGAAGTGATAGGCCATTTGTAACTCTCCCTTGGGATCCAATTATGGGCCCAAATGTTGGTGGATTCATCAGCCCCGGGGTCCCGCCCGTCTTCCCGTATAGTTCAACCACCAGTCGGAACGACTGGGTGCTGCTGTCGCTGGTGACACTGCCGGCACCTCTCTTCCGAACTTTGGTGACAACATCGACTTGCTGTTCAGGGCCTCCAATAGATACACCAAACACAAGAAGCCCAAGAGGAACACCAAGTCAACGCAATTTTTACTATGACCCACCATGGATTGTTTGTTGAATCTTGCCACACGTAGGGACCAAAAACATGCATCAGATTGACTGGGCGAGGGCCGCTGGGTTGACTGATCCTGGTACGTGGAGGGGACAGCTTCTGCATGCGCACTACAGTCGCTATCCTGTCATATGCATATAGCACAAGTCTTTCTTTACTTGTGTGGCTCCCCTCTGCTGGGCTCACATGTTGAATTAAAGGGGAGGGTGCAAGCACACGCGGGGTGGGTCCTTTGCACACCGGTCTTTGTCATCGTTCGTGACCAGGTACGTCCGTGTTAATTTGTTAGTACTACCAAACACTGGTTCTGTGAAGCCTTGACAATTCCAATGGGTCCTGTTGGCATTTGTAGATGCAAGCTCACATGTATCTCATGTGGCCACGTACGTACGTGGTGGCTTTGTTGGATGGTGCACATGCAGAATTGACTCACCTCTCGCTCGCTGCGTCCACCATGTGCGTTCAAATAATCGTTGGAAGTACGATAGCTATTGCTCGCGAGGACGGACCAACGATCTTCCTGCATGTGCACGTACGCTATGGTAGCTATCCCTGTTCTATACACGTATGCACAAGTCTTTTTTTATTAATTTCTTTTTCACGTCAGACTTGATACGTACATCCATTTACTGGACCTGCAGAATCATTAAAGGACAACATGTTCTCCCAAGAAATAGTGGCCTATTATATTGAAAGGACATTCAGTTTTGCATAATTATGTAGTACGTATCTCCCGGACGCACCAATGTCAGATTTTGCAAGTCGCCCGCATCCTTTTATTAGTTTTCACACGAAGCGGTTACTTGTTGGGCATTTATTCAAACCTGCATATATATGGAAAAAAAATTAGAAACCTCAAACCTGCAATATAGTACTACTCCCTCCGTTCCTAAATATAAGTCTTTTTAGATATTTCATTATAGACTACAATGGAGCAAAATGAATGAATCTACACTCTAAAATGAATTTATATACATCCGTATGTTGTTCATAGTAGAATCTTCACAAAGACTTATATTTAGGAATGGAGGGAGTACTAGCATGCATGCCCTCCTTTCCGTCCTTTGTAAAAAGGCAAGTTGACTAACCCGCGCATAGTGCGGCTGATGCATGATCCTAGGGCTGGATAGGGAGCGTAGTGATCCATGCAATAATAGTTAAAATAAAGCGCTGATTTCAGATTATTTAGCTTCTTTTTCTGAGGCAATTTCGCGAAGCTTTTATTCATCCACCACAATATTTACAGCGACGAAAGGAATACCACCGGGCTGGCCTAACCAAACTTGGCGGCCAGCTCCCAAAGTCAAAGTATCCTTTGATAAATTTTGAGACTCAACATTTGAGCTCCTAAATTCATGAACTATGTTACATGAAATAAAACAAATTTTTTCTTGCGAGTAACATGAAATAAAAGTTGATAAGTGTAGTTTGATCTCCTGGATGATTGCTCTGTATGCAGAACCACTTCTGTTGTGAACTTCTTCTACCACCCCCTTACAATGCGATGCAACATGAATACGGTTCTGATTCAGATCCTCAGCTAGAGCTAGCCCCTCTTTGATAGGCAGGGTTTATAAAGTACCTAGGTCACCAATATTGGTGAAAATAAAAGCTGAAGCTCCCATAAATCTTCCTGCATGATCCCTGCAAATGGCATCGACCGCTCCGTTCTGCCCCCTCGGCCAACTGCTACATCCACGTTCAGCTTTGCATGATGTTCAGGAGGTGCCAGCTAGCCAGTCGGATGAGGAATTGCACTCCCATGGGACACTCTATTCGGAGTGATCACTTGTAGCGCCGTGATGTACGAGGTGATGAAGTCGTCTATAGCATGCAGGGTCTTAAAAATACCTCAATGTATTGCTTTCCTACGGGCACCCCAGATCGTTCACATGGTCACTACAAACTTGGTAAAATCTTCCAATGACTGTTGTCCCTGCATAGCGGAGATCCAGTCCTTCGCGTTCTCCTCCCGGTGTATACTCAACTGAACTAGGATAGCTTCGGAAGATAACGCCCATGTACTCCGCGACACTGATCTTGGATAGCTTTCGTACTCCATGTATCATGTACGCCCCACAAGTTACAGGCTTCGGTAGTGGCCAAGTGACGATGGTGGAGAACCTCTCCTGATGGGATTGGGTGCCTAGCCAACCGCTAAATAAATACCATGAGCTTTGACGAAACATGAAGTTTTCCATAATGACTTCTACTCCTTACTTTCTTCCTGGAGGTTTAATGATCCCTCGCGGGCTTCTAGCCAGCTCTCTCTGTTTTGCTTAGTCCGGAGTCCGGACCAACATGCGGTATGCTGATCCCACAGTAAAGTTGCTTTGAGGTTCTTCACTCCATGCCCAGAAATCCTCGATCCTCCTAGTACACAATGGGATCTTAAGTATTGCTTCAGCATCAAATGACGTGAAAACTAAATGGACTAGCTCTTCCAACGCACTAGTCGGCTCAATAAGCTCAGAGACTGTTTGTGGGGGAGCTTTAATTAGAGAAGTGATAGGCCATTTGTAACTCTCCCTTGGGACCCAATTATGGGCCCAAATGTTTGTGGATTCACCAGCCCCCGGGGTCCTGCCCGTCTTCACGTATAGTTCAACCACCAGTCGCAACGACCGGGTGCTGCTATCGCTGGTGACACTGCCGGCACCTCTCTTCCGAACTTTGGTGACAACATCGGCTTGCTGTCAGGGCCTCCAGTAGATTACCAAACACAAGAAGCCCAAGAGGAACACAAAGTCAACGCAATAGTTACAAGGACCCACCTCGATGAAGTAATTACCCATTGCAATACTGCGGACAACGCTCAATACACTTTGAGACTTTTCAATGCTCTTTGAGTAGTACCAGTTCTTTGAGTACCAGATCTCAAGTGGGGCCAATAACATCATAGGACGTGAATTTCTAATGCCCTTGGAGTACCAGTTCTCAAGCTCCAGAGTGAAAAACAATCACCACCTCCATCTGAGGTATGTAAAATATGGTAGCCGATGCGGGTCATTCAACTTTGGAAGGTTACTAAACAAAACAGAGAGATGGAGGTGGCGGCCTCGCAGGCCGTGATACCGGCAGCGAGCACGTGCCCAAGACGCAGCTCGGGAGTGGCGGCATCGACTGGAACGTTTCCAACGGACTGCCAAGGCTGGCGGCGGGCATCATCGAGCGTTGCTTGCTGGATGCGTTGGGCGACCAGCTTACCGCCATCGTCTGAGGTGTCGTCGACTGGAATGATCTCTTCTGGGCGGTGCACCCGGGCAGCGGCGGGATGCTGGAGCGCATCGGCAAGGCACTCCGGCTGGCCCCGGAGAAGCTGGCGCTGAGCAGAACTGTGGTGAGAGAGTACGGGAACATGTTGGGCGCCACGGTGATCTTCGTGCTCGATCAGGTCAGGCGCCGAAGAATAGACCCTGAAGGAGCTGGAGCTGGAGCTGGCCTTAATGAAGAGTGGGGGGTGATGATTGGATTCGGACCAGGGTTCACTGTCGAGACGATGCTGCTGCAGGCTGCCACCTAAGGTAACCCCAAGAAAAGAACGAAAAATGCATGGCACATACAGAGTAGTACTAGACTACTAGTATATACTCCCTCCGTTCCTAAATATAAGTCTTTCTAGAGATTTCACTAAGAGACTCTCACTGTTAGTAAAGGTAAAGTTGAATCAACAATTCAAACATATACCAAAGATTATAACTTAGATAAATGTAGACAACAAAACAAAATAGAGAGATATATCATGACCATACGGATGTATATAGACATATTTTAGAATGTAGATTCACTCATTTTGCTCCGTATGTAGTCCCTTATTGGAATCTCTTAAAACACTTATATTTTGGAACGGAGGGAGTATATGTTCAGTAAGTGCATGCAATGCAACCTTTGATATTTCCATATCCATTTGTCTCTTTGATATTCCCATATCCATATGTCACTTTGATATTTCCATCTGTCACTTAAGCGATGTGAACATGTGTGTTTCAAGAGTGAGTTTTAAAAAAAAGTTGCGTAAGAGCGATCAATATTATATGATCAATATTATAGTTGTGTAAGAGTGAGTATGTGATATCTGTATTGTGTGGATTACGAAATATACCTGTTGTTAAATTTGGGGACGCTGCTGCTGTGAATTGACATGTTTCCTCTGGAATAGAAGCCTAGCTAGTAGCTGAATTTCACTGGAATTCAAAATTACCATAGTACTTGATTTCATCCGAGGAAGAAGTACAAGCGAAGATGAGATGGCACAAGCATATCTCTCCTCATCTTTTACAGTCAGACAGTGTCAGACACACAAGTATCGCTACCTGAATCCGCGACATTGCCTAGTACCGACCGGTTTGCTGAAAGCATAGAGTCGGGCACTCGGCACACAACTCTTGCCGAATAACTTTTTTTGCATTGATAAAAAATTCTTTGATATCTTTTCTTTTACACTCGACAAACACTTATTTACCTTTTTTCTTCGTCTTTCTCTTGCTTCTTTTCTTTTGTACATTATTTATTTTTCTCCTTTTACATTTTGGTCTTTTCTACATTTTTTCATTTTCTTTTGACCCTCCCTATTTTATTTTATATGCATAAAGTGCTTATTCTAGGCATTTAGTTAATATAATAAAAAATGAACTGCAAGTGCATGAAAAAATTGTTAAAATTGGGTTGAAAAGTCCTATTTGTATTCTTGAGTCTATGTTTAGACCTTATCCAAAAAAAGAAAGGAATTCAAAATATCCAAAATAACACTACTGCATTCTTATATGCATGATTTGATATCTTTGCAAGTCTCTTTGAACTATCGATTTGGTTCGGCCAACTAGATTGGTTTTTCTTGCAATCTTGCGGTGCATCTTGCGGTGCTCGATCCTAGTGACAGAAGGGGAAACGACACTTATTGTATTGTTGCCATCGAGGATAAAAAGATGGGGTTTTATCATAATGCTTGACTTAATTCCTCTACATCATGTCATCTTGCTTAAGGCGTTACTCCGTTCTTTATTAACTTAATACTCTAGATGCATGCTGGATAGCGGTCGATGTGTGGAGTAATAGCAGTAGATGCAGAATCGTTTCGGTCTACTTGACACGGACATGATGCCTATATTCATGATCATTGCCTTAGATATCATCATAAATTTGCGCTTTTCTATCAATTGATCGGCAGTAATTTGTTCACCCACCATAATAATTCCTATCTTGAGAGAAGCCTCAAGTTAAACCTATGGCCTCCGGGTCTATTTTCCATCATATAAGTTTGCGATCTACAATTTCAGTTTCCTATTTACTTTCTTTGCAATCTTTTACTTTCCGTTCCATAAACCAAAAATACCAAAAACATTAGTTTATTGTTTATCCATCTCTATCCGATCTCACGTTGCAAATAACCGTGATGGGATTGACAACCCCTTTATCCCGTTGGGTGCAAGTTGGTGTTTGTTTGTGCAAGTGTTCGGTGGCTTGCGTGTTGTCTCATACTGGATTGATACCTTGGTTCTCAAAAGCTGAGGGAAATACTTACTCTACTTTGCTGCATCACCCTTTCCTCTTTAAGGGAAAAACCAACGCAAACTCAAGAGGTAGCACTACCCCACGCTACTACTAAGCGGTCCCCACGGTACCCTCGGGGCAGACCATAGTAGAAGCATGGGATATAAAGCCTGCGCTACAACTAGCTTGATAGCAGTAATGCGGTCCTTGTACCTTGTGCTGCTACTATTCATACATGGGGCCAGTTGATGGGCCTCACTTAGCAACAATGCAGCCTCATAGCCCCACGCTACAAGTAACGGGCTTAGCAGTAGTTCAGGCCACGTGCCCCACGCTGTCTTAAAAGCGCACCAGCCAAATAGCCACATCCCCCCTCTCCCTCCCCGTTCCCATCCCATAGCTTGCTTTCCTCTCACACTTGATTCTCTCTTCCTTCTCCCCCTCCTCACTCTCTCTCCTTTGCCCTTCCACCATCTCCATTAATGGCTCCCCTTCCCCTCTTCCTCTCACTTGCTTTGTTCTCTCTCTCTCTCTCTCTCTCTCTCTCTCTCTCATTAGAAAACTATCCCTTGAGAGATTTTTTAGAGGTGTGCATGCGTGGTTATCACTATTTTTTTCGTTTCAATCTGGTTTTAGTTGGTGTTCATTTGCAATTGGGATCGCCGCCGATATATGAAAGAAAAACGAACCTTGCGCTATAGATTAAAATTTGCACCCTAAATAATACATTAATAATATTTAACAGGTAAAATAAAATTATATTCAGATTCTACATATTTTTCTAATCAAATTTCATATATAGCATATTAAAATTGGATTTACAGTTTACAAGATATGGATAATAAAAAAGCATTTGTTTTCGATGGACTGTAGTTGATTAATCGGAAAATCTGGAGATTTTCTATTACAACGCAAAAAAAAGAGATTCGTTTGACTTAAATATGGACCGCGGGTTAATTACCTGAACCGTTAGGTGGTTTTCTAAAAAAATGCAACAACGGTTCGCATGTGACTCAAATGTGTACTGTGCGGGTTAGTTCATAGAAAATGCAAGGGGTTTCTGTAAAATTACACGGCGGACAGGCAGAAGCACTCCTCCCTTTATTGGTAGGTATAGATAGATAGAGAGAGAGAGAGAGAGAGAGAGAGAGAGAGAGAGAGAGAGGAGATGCGCCTTAAGATTGACCACATTCAAACGTTTTATGGTCGTGTGTGGTCTAAGGCCACCACCGGTGAGCGTGTGAAGGAGGACAAGCGGCAATATAAGTGTGATGCCCTTATAAAATAAAGGGAGTGGACCTATTGGGGTCTTGAATGTCATTATTGGGTTAATAGCGTGTCTTATTTTTTTCTCCCGTTGTAACGCACGGGCTCTTTTGCTATACTATATAATAATAAAGTAAAGAATCATTTCTTACTCCTTTAATTTTATCCGTCTTTGTCGGTCTGTCATTTCTTCGTTCGTCGCTACCTTCATTGCCATATTTGGTATGTTGTTTTGTAATAAGTCAAGGGCCTGAAATAGGCATAGCGCTAATCAACTAATTCAGACCAAACTATTCTTGGTCCAACCTAATCTACCTGGGTTTTTTGCATCGATCGCTTTAGGTATTAAATAGTACTCCCTCCGTAAACTAATATAAAAGTGTTTAGATCCCTATTTTAATAATCTAAATGCTCTTATATTAGTTTACAGAGGAAGTACCTCATTGGTCCCTCACATCCATCCAGACCAGTTAATATACGTCTACGTAACATGCTCTGACGTGGCACTTGAATGAATTTCTAGACGAGGGCTGGGAAGACAGCAGTAGCAAAGCACGCATGCATGCACGATCAATCAAAGAGACACATGTCTTAAGTATACCATAGAAAAAAGGAGAGTCGGGGTGTGAACGATCAAAGAAAACGCAAACAATCATACAAAAAGGGAGAGCCTGAGTATGCCTGCATGCACGATCAAAGCAAATGCAAATGACAAGGGAAGCGATGGCCGGTGGCTGCATATGAGCCGATCGGAGAAGAGAGAACCGATCAAATCGATGGCGCTAGCTAGTTAAATGGGAGAGGGGCACAATGCAAATGCATCATGATGCCATTTCAAATGTGATGCTACAATTAACCTAGGTGGGCTAATTAAACAGGATACTGGATATGCACATACTCCCTCCTTTCCGGTTTATAAGGCTCAATTCAAAAATCTCACCAACCAAGGTAGATGGTGAGTGGTGGAATACTTTTTGTAGTTTGCAAAAGCACCCAATTAATGCTCTTGTTTTCCTCAAAAAAGTATGTTTATCAATGCATTAATTGCAATGCATGCATGCATAAATTACATGCATTGATCAATTTTCTCTTAATACTTGCATGCAATGATTTAATGCACCTTAGAATCTAAAATGTGATGAGAAACAACCAAATTGAGCCTTATAAAATGGAAAAACTAAAATTTTGAGATAAGCCCTATAAACCGGAAAGGAGGGAGTAGTAAAGGAAATACACGTTCATTAATGAGTTCATGCATAACTAAAAGAGGAACATGCCCTTGAGACCACAAATTAAAATGGTATTATGAATATATTGGGAGCGCCCTTAGACTAGCCACAGTGGGAGTAACTTCAGGAGTAACATTGAGTCCAACTTAGCAAATTTGCTTATGTGGTAATGAATTAATGAGGAGAGAGGTAGTAGTAGTAACTTAGCTAGTTACTGTAACATCACATGTCCCAATGCAATATGAGTCTATAACATAATAAATGAAGCTCTGCATGTTACCACACTTATTTTACTACCCACTATGAAGGTAGTAAATAGTCTAGGGATATGTGTATGTTACTAGTGTATGTTACTTTCCATTGTGGCTAGTCTTAGGATGGCCATAGTGGTAGTATCTTAGCCGGTATCATGCACTCGGAATAGCAAACACGTTGCTGTGGCTGAGAATTAAAGAAGAGAGAGAGGGTTAGAGTAACATAGATAGATACCGTGTCATGTTAAATGATATTCTACTTTGTGTTATGCATGGCAATAAATAAGATCATCTATAATACTACTCTATGAGGGCACTGGCTGGGTGCGAGTCGACTGAATTCCTAATTTGGGTCAGTCCACTGCTCTCCACCCTCGACATCTGACTAACGGCGGCCAGGTATCTCCAACCTCCTGATGAATCTTCTTCCAACCGCCCCATAGACCACCGGCCGAACCGTCGGCCACCACCGCCCCGGCCTCCCCAGAAACTCCACCCACCGCCGTGCTGCCGCCGCCCCAGCCATCTCTCTAGGCCCGGCCTTGCCGGTTTTTTCTCCGGCAAACCTTCACCGCCGCCCGCTGCCCCCCCCCCCACACACACACACACAACCGTCGTGCTTCCTCCGCCACCCCCACCCTAAGATAGATGGTGGGGTAGCCTGCCCAGCGAGGTTCTTCCTCCCCTCCGACAAGTTATTCCTCCCACTCCGGTTGTTTCTCTGTTCAACCGAAAATTGACTGCCACCAAATTCGAAAGTCAGGCGATTGACATGTAGCTACTGTGATGGCACTAGTGTATGATACTCCCCCCTATGAGTAGCCTTAGAGGATTGACATCATACATCAATAAAAATCCCTGATCTATTTCGTTCGCCAATCAATTTCTTTTCCATTGGGGTCACAAATTGCATCTCTATTGTTCTTTGCTTTCTTAAATGAGTTATTTTTATTATTAATCTGTAAAATTTATGGCAGGTCGGTGCGATTTCACTGAATTCGATTTTTTAATTGTGGGGCTATAAATTTTATGATTCTTTTGTTGTTAATCCGTTGCAACACACGGGCACTCTTGCTAGTGCAAGAAAAAAGGACATAATATGCACCGTGAGCATGCAACACGTTGAGAATCCAATATTGCATGTAAAATAACATTCAATACAAAATAAGAGTTCGACATGATAAGGTATACAATATTGTACTACATTTTTAAAGGAAGACATACAATATATATTTAGCAGATATTGAATAATAAGATAAAGCAGACAAGTACATATAATTCCCTGGCCGGTAATTGGCATATATTTGTGAATTAGATCTCCGACAAATCCCAATGGATGGGACCACTAGGACCCTCTTAGCTAATAATCCAGCTCTTGGCATGAAGGACTCATATGACTCATAGAGTAATTAATACTACGTGGCAGACTCTTTGTGTTTTATTTAGTGTAGTATACGTAGGAGAAGGGCATACAGGGTGTGCTCCAGGACTTCTTGGCCATGCCATACAGCAGCAGATAACGGATGTTGATCATGCCGGCCTCATCTAGAAAAACTTGTTGATCACACAACCCCACGGAACCGCAGCAGATAATGGATGTTTGTGATGAGCGTTACCAGTAGGCATCGGCAGTCGAACCGAGATTTTGTTGGATGGCCCAACCCTTCCAATTTTAAAGGAAGTAGCCATACTGGACCGTTTGCTCCAGGACTTCATGGCCATGCCATACCCGAAGACGTCCTTGAACGGCGTCGTGGGCACGCCGAACACCATAGGATTAGCAGGCGACGAGTTGGGCTGCTGGTTTATGAACTCCACGATGCTTCCCATGAGCCTCTTGCTGGTGGCCCTCAGCGGACTGTAGAGGTGGAAGCCGTGGTCCTCGCCCTCCGACTCCACCACCGTCACCTCGCGGCGCCCCGGCGTCATCCAAGGCCACGGCGCATCGTGATCGCGCATGCGGGCCGCCAGGTCAAGGCCGCGGTCCCGCAGAGTGTCCTTCCCGGCCACGGCGATGAGCACGCGGCTGCAAGCCAGCGAGACCTCCGACGCCGGAGGGTCGATCCGGGGGTCATTGTTGCCGGCCTGGCCGGCCGTGACGAACGGCCACAGCCGGTCCACCCCGTACGGCGGGAACACCGCCGTGGCACTGGCGCCCTCGCAGTCGTCCGTCCACGCGAGCTCCGAGGGCAGCCGCTTGGCTCCCCAGAAGTAAGGGTGCACCATGATCAGCCCCGCAATGTCCATCATGTCGTCATTGACTTCGTGGCTGGCGCGGACTGCCGTGTGGTAAACGATGTTGCCGCCGGCGCTGTCGCCCGCCAGGAACGTGCGCGCAGGGTCGGCGTAGCTGGCCAGCCACGGGTCGGACGAGGACGCCGCCCACTGGAGCGCGGCCCACGCGTCGTCGTAGGCCGCGGGTATGGGGAACTCCGGACTAGACGGTACTCCACTGACACGACGAGGGCTCCGGCGCTGGCGGCGAGGGAGGTCGCGTAGCGGTGGTACGTCCGGCCGAAAGCGCTCTCCGTGCAGAACGAGCCGCCATGGACGTAGAGGACGAGAGGAAGCCGATTCCTGCCTGCGGTCTCGGCGGCACGGGACGGGAGGAACAGGCGCACAGACACGCCGGTGGCCTTGTCGACGACGACGTCCCTCGTCGCCACCCCGCGGTTGCCGCCCTGATCCGGCGACGCCAGCACGAATGGGCTGTGCAGGAAACGCTCGATGCTGCCGTCCTTGTACTTGCGTATGAAGGGGTACATGTCCACGGAGATGTCATGTCCGTCCTTCTCATTCGCTGGAGATGTCTTGTTTGCATGCATGGCGCAGTTGAGATGTTTTACTTTGGAACTCTTGTTTTGAGTTGTGCCGCTGCATCCCGCGTCGTTGGCTGCGGAATTTATAGAGCCATTTCCGTCACACAGCTCCCAGCTTTCCACGTCCACCGCAACAAAGTGGCCACCACCTTTTCACGACCCCACCTTTCACGGATCCACCTAGCCTTCGCTACACACATCGGCAACGAAACACATTTGTTCCCTTAGGCTGGCCCTGACTCTGGAAATGATGCCCCAATTAGGAACATGAAGCAAGGTATCGTCATCATCCGGCTCGGTGAAAACAAAACTTGGGTCAGTTTTTCCATCACACGGCTAAAATTGAGCTGAAATTATCACCCAGCTAATAATTTATAGTCCGAGCGACACGTCTGGAAAGCATACTATTACCGAGGTTGTTTCTTTGCACAAAACTTGGTTCAGTCTTTCCTCTTATGTAACAAGCGAAAAAGTGAGCTTTCAAAAATATTATTAAAGAACGTAGAAGAAATTTCAAGAAGCTGGTGTCGGTGTATTAAGGGTACATTTGACTATGTAAATATGTAAGTATAGATGGATAAACAGAAAATACTGTTGACAGATTAATAGCCTATCTTTCAAAATAGATGCTTTATGTCTATTGTGCATATGGTTTCTGCCAATTACCTTGTCGTAAATAAAAATTAGTACACGTTTCTACTGACTACCTTGTGAAAAATCATAATTATTTGTCAGTACACTGTGACAAAATAATTAACATCATCTTACCTCGCGGGAGCTAATAGCAAATATTAGTCTAGTTATTTATGGAGTAGTACTTCCTCCGTTTTTATTTACTCCGCATATTAGAGTTGACTGAAGTCAAACTTTGTAAAATTTGACCAAATTTATAAAAAAGAATATAAATATTTAGCATAACAAATCTATATGATGTGAAAGTACATTCAACAACGAATCTAATGGTATTGGTTTGTTATTATATATGTTAATATTTTTGTCTATAAACTTTGCCAAAGTTTGTAAAACTTGACTTTGACCAAAACTAATATGCGAAGTAAATAAAAACAGAGGGAGTACCTAGTGAATATCTTAAGGTGCTCGATTTGGGACAGAAGCGTACAAAATCTAGTTTTTTCTTTTTAACAAAAAATAGGGTGAGAGATACCAAAGGACACGCTAGGCCCCACCTATTTATATTCATTCTCTCAGCAAAAAGAAGATTAATATTCATTCATTGAGGAGAGATTAGCTATGGAACGGCGCGACACACGTGGTTGGGCGCTCTGCACTTGACCGACAGAGTCTAACGCGTGAACGCGTGACCAGCATTGACTAGCTGTGTACACACTCCGTGGGCTCACATATATGTATAAACATACACATCCGAGCAAGTACGTAGGCAGCTCACTGTGGGATTGACGATAGATATCTTGAGGCGACACACCAACGGATTGTTTGTTGAATCTTGCCGTCCGTAACGATAAATTCATACTACGAGATTCCAGTACGCGATTAAGGGCCGCTGGATTGATTGATCGTGGTAGGTGGAGGGCACAGCTTCGTTGTTTGTTCCTCCGTCGATGTGCATGCGCACGTACACTACGGTCGCTATCCTGTCCTATGCACTTAAAACAAGTCTTTCCTAAAACAAGTCTGTCCTTGCGTGGGCTCCTCTGCTGGGCTCACAAGTTGAATTCAAGGGGAGGGTGCAGGAGTGTTCTCACACGTAGCACTACCGGTCTTTGTCGTCGTTCGTGACCAGGTACGATCCATGTTAATTTGTTAGTACTACCAAACACTGGTTCTGTGAAGCCTTGACAATTCCCAATGGGTCCTGTTGTTTTTTGTAGATGCAAGCTCACATGTATCTCATGTGACCACGTACGTACGTGGTGGCTTTGTTGAATGGTGCACATGCAGAACTGACTCACCTCTCGCTCGCTGTGTCCACCATGTGCATTCAAATAATCGTTGGAAGTATGCTAGCTATCACTCGCGACGACGGACCAACGATCTTTTTCTTTAACACGATACAATGCAAGCGCTCATACATACGCGCATACACTCACCTCTACGAACGCACACGCACACCATATTCCTATGAGCACCTTCGAGAGACATATCATCTTGAGATTTACGAAGTCATCGTAGGCGTCTCGTCATCGACGAGAACGTCTCCTCCCACTGAAAGTGCATCGCCGGAAAATCCTGAAATAAATTTAAGAATAATGCGAGCACCAAGACTTGAACCCTGGTGGGCTGAGAATACCACTGTGCCTCTAATCATCCAACCAGAGGTTAATGCGCACCAACGATCTTTCTGCATGTGCATGTACGCTATGGTAGCTATCCCTGTCCTATACTAGTAAGCATAAGTCATTCTTTATTAATTTCCTTTTCACGTAAGACTTGATGCATCCATTTATTGGACCTACACAAACATTAAAGGACAACATGTTCTCCCAAGGAATAGTGGCCTATTGAAAGGACATTCAGTTTTGCATAATTATGTAGTACGTATCTCCCGGCCGCACCAATGTCAGATTTTGCAAGTCGCCCGCACCCTTTATTTGTTTCCACATGAAACGGTTACTTGTTGGGAATTTATTCAAACCTGCATATATATGAAAAAAAAATAGAAACCTCAAACCTGCATGTCCCACCTTCCTACTATAGTACTAGCATGAATGCCCTCCTTTCCGTCCTTTGTAAGAAGGCTAGTAGACCAACCCGCGCATAGTGCGGCTGATGCGCGATCAGGGCTGGATAGGGAGCCTAATAGCTGATTTAGGATTTGTTTAGCTTCTTTTTTTAGGCAATCTCGCGAAGCGTTTATTCAACCATCACAATATTTACAGGGACGAAAGGAATACTACCGGGCTGGCCTAACTAAACATGGTGACCAGCTCCCAAAGTCAAAGTATGCTTCGCTAATTATTATTTTTTTGAGCTCCTTAATTCGTGAACTATATTACATGAAATAAAAGGGTTTTTTTTTGCGAGGAACATGAAAAAAAAGTTGATAAGTGTAGTTTGATCGCCTGGATGATTGCTCTATATGCAACACAACTTCTGTTGTGAACTTCTTCTACCACCCCTTACAATCCGATGCAACATGAATACGGTTCTGGTTCAGATCCTTGGCTAGAGCTACCCCCTCTCTGATAACCAGGCCTTCTAAAGTAGTTAGGTCACCAATATTGGTGAAAATAAAAGCCAAAGCTCCCATAAATCTTCCTGCAAATGGCATCGACCGCTCCTTTCTGCCCCCTCCTGCCAATTGCTACATCCACGTTCAGCTTTGCGGGATGTTCAGGAGGTGCCAGCTAGCTAGTCGGACGAGGAGTTGCACTCCCATGGGACACCCTGTTTGGAGTGATCACTTGTAGCTCCGTGATGTACGAGGTGATGAAGTCGTGTATAGGACGTGGGGTCTTCAAAAACACCTCAATGTATTGGTTTCCTACGGGCACCCCAGATCGCCCACATGGTCACTACAAACTTGGTAAAAATCTTCTGATGGTTTCTCCCCGCATAGCGGAGATCCAGTCATTTGCATTCTCCTCTCGGTGTATACTCAACTGAACTAGGATAGCTTCATACTCCATGTATCATGTACTCCGGGACACTGATCTTGGATAGCTTTCATACTCCATGTATCATGTACGCCCCACAAGTTACAGGCTCCGGTAGTTGCCAAGTGACGATGGTGGAGAACCTCTCCTGATGGTGTGCCTAGCCAACCGCTAAATATATACCATGAGCTTCGACGAAACCTGAAGTTTTCCATATTGACTTCTACTCCTTACTTTCTTCCTGGAGGTTTGATGATCCCTCACGGCCTTCTAGCCAGCTCTCTCTATTTTGCTTATTCCGGAGTCCGGACCAATAAGCGGTATGCTGATCCCACAGTAAAGTTGCCCCGAGATTCTTCACTCCATGCCCAGAAATCCTCGACCCTCCTAGTACACAATGGGATCTTAAGTATTTGCTTCAGCATCAAACGACATGAGAACTGAACGGACTAGCTGTTCCAACGCACTAGTCGGCCCAATAAGCTCGGAGACTTTTTGTGGGGGAGCTTTAATTAGAGAAGTGATAGGCCATTTGTAACTCTCCCTTGGGATTCAATTATGGGCCCAGATGTTTGTGGATTCACTAGCCCCGGGGTCCCGCCCATCTTCACATATAGTTCAACCACCAGTTGGAACGACTGGGTGCTGATGTCGCTGGTGACACACTGACACTGCCGGCACCTCTCTTCCGAACTTTGTTGACACCATCGACTTGCTGTCTGGGCCTCAAATAGATACACCAAACACAAGAAGCACAAGAGGAACACCAAGTCAACGCAATAGTTACAAGGACCCGCCTCGATGAAGTAATTACCCATTGCAATACTGCGGACAACGCTCGATACTCTTTCAGACTTTTCAATGCTCTTTGAGTAGTACCAGATCTCAAGTGAATTTCTAATGCCCTTTGAGTAACAGTTCTCAAGCTTCAGAGTGAAAAACAATCACTACCTCCATCTGACGTATGTAAAATATGGTAGCCGATGCGGGTTATTCAACTGTTGAAGGTTAGTAAACATATATAATTCGTAGACATAAAAGAATGCATGGTGAATTTGTTTTTCTCTCGAAAAAAAGCATCATCTATTTTGGAGGAAAGGGAGTACTTGATGTGGCTCACGTCTAGGCTTCAATCATATGCCTAGACGAGATATTTACACGCGTGAGCCCTGCTCCCTTTTTTTGCAGGGACCAGGAACCCTGCTCCCGCACGTCCTTAAATACTTGCCGCCTCCTCCCATCTCCCAACGCACATAAATCATTTGATCAGCCTCTCGCCTTGTTTGCTTTGTTCTTCACAAGGTAGGTAGCTCGCTCAATACATACTACTATTATCCCTCGATCGTCCCCACTTCATCCAACTCTCGGGTTCAGCTATCTAGCAATCAGGTAGAATAGGAGTAGAAGGTAAGGGGGTTTTGGAACCTAAAGATCGATCGCTTTTCAAGGAAACTGACTCTACTTAATATTGCATGCAGGAAAGTCACCATGGCAAGCAGCAGCAGCATCCCAGCCACCACCGTCCGTGAGATCCGTGTTGCGCAGCGTGCGGACGGGCCGGCGGCGGTGCTGGCCATCGGCACGGCAAACCCGCCCCACTGCGTGCCCCAGGGCGACTACCCCGACTACTACTTCCGCGTCACCAACAGCGACCGCCTCACCGACCTCAAGCCCACCTTCGCCAAGCTATGCGGGATGACAGGCATCGGCAGGCGTTTCTTCCACCACACCGACGAACTGCTCGCCACGCACCCGGACTTGTCCCTCGACGCCCGGCTGGACGTCGTGGCTACCGCCGCCCCGGAGCTCGCCGCGTCGGCTGCGGCGAGCGCCATCGCCGAGTGGGGCCGTCCGGCGGGCGACATCACCCATCTCGTCGTCAGCACCAACGCGGGGTCGCACGCCCCGGGCACCGATGTCCGCTTGGTGTCCCTCCTCGGTCTCCGTCATGATGTCCTGCGCACCGTGCTCCAGCTCAACGGCTGCGCTTCCGGATGCGCCGCCCTGCGCCTAGCCAAGGACCTCGCCGAGAACAACCGCGGCGCGCGCGTCCTCGTGGCCTGCGTCGAGCTCACCGTCACTGCCTTCCGCGCGCTCGACGAGGCGGACTCCTTCGACACCCTCATTCCCCAGGGGCTCTTCGGTGACGGCGCCGGCGCCGTCATCGTGGGCGCCGACCCTGACGTCCACGAGCGCCCGCTGTTCGAGATGGTGTCGGCCTCGCAGTATGTGATACCGGACACCGAGCACATGCTCACCATGCAGCTCGGGAGCGGTGGCATCGGCGGGACCATCGCCACCGGACTGCCAAGACTGGCGGCAGGCATCGTTGAGCGGTGCCTGCTGGATGCGTTCGGCAACCACCTAGCCGTCGTCGGAGGCGTAGTCGAATGGAACAACCTCTTCTGGGCAGTGCATCCCGGCAGCAGTGCGATGCTCGACCACATCGTCAGGGCGCTCCGGCTGGCCCCGGGGAAGCTGGCGGCGAGCAGAACGGTGGTGAGAGAGTATGGTAACATGCTTGGCGCCACGGTTATCTTTGTGCTCGATGAGGTCAGGCGCCAAAGAGAAGATCCTGAAGGAGAGGGAGCTGCCGCTGATGAAGACTGGGGGGTGATGATGGGATTTGGGCCGGGGTTCACTGTGGAGACGATGCTGCTGCACGCTGCCACCTAGATAATTAGAAAGAAGGAATGAAAAACACATGGCATATATATTCAATAAGCTCATGCAATGCAACCTTTAATATTTCCATATCCACATATATCACGTATATATACGTACGTGTAAGAGATGTGAACATGTGGTGTGAGAGTGGTTGAGTCCTGTAAGAGTGATCTACAATATATGGTTATAAATATAACTTTAGCTACTTGTAAGTTGCTTGAATTGTAAATTTGGGCGAGTCGATTTCTTATCCATTCATTTTTGCTCTGAAATTCATGCTACTGTTTTTTCTGGACTATCGTGGGCTTGCTTTTTGGACTGACCTTATCAGGTCGGTTTTCAACTGGGCCGAAGCCCATTAGTTGTGCGGTCAAGCCCTCATCTCTCTTCCTTTGTTTCTAATAATGTCATTTCTGTTTTTATGTGTTTCCGTCTTTGTTTTCTTTTGTTAGTTGGTTTTTATTTTCTTTTGTGGAAATTTTTGGAGTGTTGGGTGAGTGTAAATGTAAACACATAAATACTATGCAATAAGGGCGATAATTACATTATCATATGACTATTTTTAACAGCAATACCAATGCCACTATTAGATAATTACAAGAATAAACATCTAATAGTGAATATGGGCGATAATTACATAAAAACCTAATGAATATTCTTTCTTTAGAAAAGTTTGTTTTTTACAAAACCAAATTCACTATTAGATGTTTATTCTTGAATATTCATTATAACAAAGCGCAATTCTTGTGTAATTCGGGTGCAATTTTTTTTACTTTTCATTTCATTTTATTTTAGAGTCCTTCTACTATATTATCTTTCACTTTGTTTCAATGGTTCTAGGGGAACGCCAATGATCTTGACTTAAAATTTTGAATTATTCATGATTAGGAAATAGCGGACGGGATTCCTTTGGTCTATTTACGACTTTGCAGTCTATTTTACATATTAGCTCGGGCTTAATCATGTCCAAAAATATACCAAGGCTAGCCTTGAACCACAACCTAAACATAGAACTGGTAATTGCCCATCAATAATCAAATGATTTCCCATGCTTTTGAGCATTAAGAGATACACTTCATAATTAACCCAATGTCCTACTCCCTCCCTTCCTGATTATAGGGCTCAGTTCAGAAATCTCATGAACCAAGGTAGATGTAGGGTGGTATAATAACTTTTGTAGTTTGCACAAGTACTCAATTAATTGGCGTGTTTTTCTTAAAAAAAATGTTTACCAATGTATTAATGCAATGCATGCATGTGTGACAAATAAATGACCAAAAAGTTTTACATGCATTGGTGTGTTTTCTCTGAGTCCTTGCGTGCAATGGTTTAATGCACCTTGAAATCTGAACATGTGAATGAGAGCAATAAAATTGAGACTTATAAAATGAGAAATAATTTTTTAAATAAGCCCTATAAACAGGAAGGGAGGGAGTAGACCTCTCACTAGCTAGTCTCGGACGTAGATGGGTACCACAACTAGCTCAAAAGCTTGTCGGTATCTCTACCACTGGGAGTCATCAGGTGGGAGCGAGGGACAAATGGCAGCAGGCAGGCGTGTTCATCACCTTACGGCGTTGGTTTGCACTCCCTTGTTAGGACTGTCGTGCGTACAGTTAGAATTGTTTTTGCATCATATTCTTATTATCAATGATGCCTCTTGTCAAATCTTAAACTATTACCATTATTTTCCAACAGTTATCTTATCTTTTGATGACAATTGTCCCTCGGGAAGCATGCTCAAACAACCCAGCAATAGTCCTCGAACTTGCATTGTTCATTGGTACTATGCAAAAAAGGTTTATGAAATTCTCAAGTGGAAATATTATCATCACGTGTAGAACACAATAGTGATATAGAACTTTATTTTCTTAGTAGCATGTAGAACATGCAAAAACTTGAAATGACATGTGTTGTCGAACAAAGGGAGTACTTAATACCCGTGACATTTTGAAATACACAATACATACATTGGCCATAATTTGATCACATTTTTTCATGACACCAATGATACCACATAGTTATAACTGCAGTGTATCAATAACCATTGTCCCTTGAGAAAAATGTACATAGAGCCCGGAAATGTAGTCCTTGACCTTAACTTTTCATGTACAATGCTGGTCTCTTCTCATTGATCAACTGAGGCAATGGCTCGATTTCTCTCTCGTAGTCAACAGAGTAGTCTAGCGCCACTGATAGCTTCTCTTTCTTTGCATTTGTCACGACCCTATGCATAGGGCTCTTGAAGAACCCATTGCTCATTATCTATGCAACAACAATTTAACTCGATCAGCCTGAAACCTTCAAAACTTTCAACAAAATGATTTTTTCTTTCAACTACTCAGCGTGTAACTTTGATTGTTGTGTTTTAATGGATATGCTTGGAAAGTCTATAAATTTGTTATATTATGAAGGTATTTTTCATCATAAACTAACTTCTTCTTTTTGCGACAAGAAAAACTAGTGTTCTAACCTGACAGAACAAAGTTACTTAATTAGGAAAGGTGCACCTCAGTCTGATCTCCTATAATGACCAGCAGGGTGCGAGGTACGATCGGTACATCCCACCACACCCCATCTCTTAGAACTTGAAGGCCACCGACGCTGTCATCGACCATGAGAATTGTAAGAACGGTTCCATCGCAGTGAGGCTTGAGACCACATACAAGCTCTGGCCTTGGACACTGGGGGTAGTAGCTGCATCTCACGTTAGTTTCAGCTTTCTCCCCAAGCTGGTCCACAAAGTACTCGTCGTTGTCAAGATCCAGCAGCTTTGCCATTGCCTGGAGCAGGTCATCCTTCACTCTCCCACATTTCTTTGTGAACACATGCAGAACATCCCTGCAAACACGACAAAATGTGAGCTAATGATCCTTAAACCCTGAGCCTGGATATTTGGGAAGAGATCGCTCAGATCAATTAGTGACCTGAAGTTTTGGGGATGTGTTGGCCAGAGGGTGATGTGCCGCTCATCCTCGGGCCCCACTTTGAGGTAGAGGCGGTCAGACCAATCCAGGATCTGGTCTGGCGACCTTACCCGGTCGTTTCCGTACCCCTCAAACTGGAACTGCTCACCGCCGATCAAGTTGGTGTACCTCTGCTTGTCTTCGAGTGGCCGCCAGAAAAACTCCGTCGACGCGGACATCATGCCGTCCATCATGGTGGCTTCTATACCATGGTTACTGAGCTGCATGCAGGAACGTACACATGAAGTAACTTGAATACGAATGCTTGATCTTGCTACAAAATGGTTAAGTACTATACTGAGTGCTGAGCTGCTGATAGAATTGTTACTTACATGGAAGATGCCCCATGACTCGAGCGCTGACCGAAGCTTTGATGCCTCATCGGCGGCTGCACCATCCTCCTTGAAAAGGCAGCAGGTCAATGGCAGGGATTGGTTCTGCAACAGCCGTGGCGAGCTGCTGTCGTGGTGACCGCGCACCATGTACTGTGCTGGCACGTCGGGCTTGCCGATGTTAGCGAGCTCCTGCACTGTCGTTGCTCTGGATTTTCGCATGCTTCCCATAGTTGCACTTGCACGACCTTCAGGTATAATTTATGGCCTCATATTAACTTATTAAGAGGGAGTACCAGACAGAAGAATCTGAAATGTATTCTAATTCCATTTTTTAGAATCCGATTTGATCAACACCGCAAATCAGGCATTCCCTAAAGAGTGAACAAATGTCCTATGGTTTGGTATGATTTGCACACAGTTGTGATGCAACATTAAAGCACATGGATCTCTCGGCTTTTTTTAAACAAATGATGGATTTTATTGGTTCAATATGAAGCATCAAGAAGATACATAACACAATGAGTACACACTCAGCCTTTACATAGTTAGGATGCATACAACCAACACCAATTCATACACGTAAAAAAACGTCGGCAACTAGCAAAGTCATATAAGATCGAAGTTGTGGACCTCTTAGCTAGAACATGCACGCGAAACGTAGGTAAAGCTTGGAGTGGATGAAGGACTGTAAAACAGATATACCTTCCATTAGCTGGAGATCAGAGATGGATCTTTGATCAATTCCTCCGGCCACTACTTGTTGCTCTACAACTTAAGTGTGGAAGTGCCAAAGGACGGAGCTTCGTTTATATAGACTTTAGGAGTAGCAGGTAAGACCTCTAACAAATTTAAAATATGACAAATGACTTAATTAATAGCCGTCCAGCCACATGGATTAATCGTTGATCGATAAATATATACTCGTGTATGTATGCACCACGTATGAACGCTTGGTTTGGACGCCGACGTAGAATGAATTGCCAACAATCAAGCGTCCCGTTGTTGTGATCAAGAGGTAGTGGCTCTTTACTAGATTTGACAGTCAGTCAATAGCCAGCAATTGTCTCATAGGGATCCGTTTCAGTTTTTGATTTGCTGGGAGGATCCATTTAAACCATGAACTAATAATATTGCAAGTATCCTTACGCAGCCGCCTCCTCTTCAAAAAAAAAAAGAAATTAAAAAAATCCTAGGGTTCCCCTGCCACCCGTCGGCGCCGGTGTCAGTCCGCCTCGTCTCCGGTAGTCTTAGGGCCATGGGCACGATGGATTCCGGCCATTGCTAGTAGGAGGGCTTTGTATTTAGATGTTTCTTTGAGTTTTGTTAGGGTTTGTGTCCTGCTTCGGAAGACGAGACGGCGACGACTCATTGAAGATGAAATAAGGTTCTCCACGCTTAGCCCATGCCCCAGTGATGCGTCTAGTATCGTCGGTGGTCGTGTGGAGGACTGGAGGTATGTATCTAGCGGGACTGTCTTTGATGGATTTGCTCATCGTTCGTCTACATTCTTGTGTTTTCAGCTTGGATCCTTCCAACTTACACTACTCTTCATGGGCGGCGGTTGCTATTCTGATACGCTAGTCCTATGAGCCTTAGCACTACGACTTTATGACTGTCTACTACAACAAGTTTTGCGTGGCTCCGGCTAGAGAGGGGCGATAACAGTAGCGCGCCTTCGGCTTGTTTGAATGCAAGTAGTCGTCGCTAGATGGTTTACGGATCAAGATGTAATTTTTATTATTTCTGATGTTTGTTGTACTGTCACAATTAAAGATGAATACCTCAGAAATTTTCTCGTAAAAAAATATTGCAAGAGATCCCCGCAAAAAAATAATGCAAGAGACTCAAGGACGCGGCTGAAGAGTTTCCTAAGAAAAAACTTAAATTCCGTATGAACACTTGCTCTGGATGCCGGCGTGGAATGAATTTTTCTAATAAGTCAGTCAAGAGCTGGTGGTTGTTGCTGGCATCAGCTCTATTGAGGTTCCTACAAAATTGCTGGCTTGGATCCGTTTCAACTTAAAATTTGACCACTGAAGCACATGATCGGCATCCACGTATAATGCAAACTACCAAGCGTTTTCAGGAAGGACGTCGTCAGTCCTAACTACGGTTACGTGCAAATGGCTTGATCCATTTGCTACATCAGGGTTAAATGTTAGAGTTGTTTTTTTTAGACGAAAGGCAGTATTAGCCTGCTTTCATTGCGATAGAAAGAAGGGGTTACAAAGTGTTACAGGAGCTGACCCAACGAACCATTGGTAGCAAGCAGCACAACAAGTGAAAACTACTCCCTCTGTAAAGAAATATAAAACGCTCATATATTTCTTTATGGGGAGAATACACAACAATTAATTAGGTTCTCGTGCTATGTGTGTAATAGCTAAGAGCATCTATAACCGGACCCCCTATCCACAGCAAACACACGGGTGGGCTGCAAGGTCGCTTTTTCGGACGTAAAATTATAACCCAAGCGGACTTGACAAATCCGGCCCAAACGCATGGACTAGCCGGCACTATCCATACCGGTCCATATGTGGGGCGTATATGGAACGTTTGGATGCACCCGCCATGTAGCACAGACCGCAACGGCCCATGCCAATTCGTATATCCCCCTCCCTCCTCTCCTTGCCCGACCAGACCTCCTCCTCTTCTCTTTTCTCCCTCATCCACACAGCCGTCACCTTAGCTCTGCCACTTAAATTTCGTATGAACATTTGCTATGGACGCCGGCGTGGAATGATTTTGTTCTAATAAGTCAGTCAAGAGCTGGTGGTTGTTGCAGGCATCAGACCTATGAGATTCCTACAAAATAGCTGGCTTAGATCTGTCGAAGCACATGATCGGCATGCACGTCTTTACCTAATAATATTAAAAGACGGAGGCTTTCATAGTTCTCCATACGTCATCTCTTTACGGTTCTCTTTTTATATCCTTGATTTTATGTTAACCATAAAGATTAACGGCTGAGATTTAAAAGTTGATCTACCCAAAGTTTGGTCTAAGAACGGAGTTTTTTTTTAATTCTCAATCTCTCATCTCTTTGGCCGAACCTCAAAACAACGCAACAAGAAATACACGGTCGAGAAATCAACCAGCTCTACGTACATACACATTCTGGATGAATGGAATCGAAGGAGCTGTGGAAACTAATCAGCGCGAGCTGAGCGTGAGCCTCGGAGGTAGTACCAACTGTTGCAGCCTTATCGGCAAAAGTGCCCGCAGCCACAGCAGGGTGTTCCGCCGGAGACGAGCCTGTGGCTATGTGCCACATGTTGAGTACTCGCCGCGGCATGTGTCTCCTGCGTAGGTTGTGCCATCGATGGTGCAGGCGCCCAGGAAACGCCGCACGACGGTACTGGTGGCCTGGTCGTAGCCGCAGGGCTCTGTCCGGCAGCGCTCATGGTGCTGGTCGTGACCAACCGCAAGAGTTCGGACCTCGACTCATACAGCAATTGCACGCCTGCACCCAGGGCCGGCCTTGGGGGAAGGGGGAGCGGGGGCGCAGGGGCACGCCTGCACTTTAGATAGATACTTGTCTAATTTTCTTACTTTTATTATTGCTTGTTATTATATAGTGCGATGGTTTTGGTATCCGCCCCCGTCGGCCCTCGTCCTGTCTATGATTTGGATGTGGTATATATTATCTTTTATAACTATTTGGTCACTTATCTATCCATGTATCTGTAATGGTTTTTGACACACATAATTATATATAATGCACGCAGATGAACCAGCAATGGATGTATGGTGACAGACACACCTCCGAGTACATTAAGGGCCTGCATAATTTTCTTGAAGTGGCTGAGGCAAGCAAGCAGAATGGTTCTATGTGTTTTCCATGCCCTAATTGTGGGAATACGAAGTCTTACTCTGACCGGAAAATCCTTCTCACCCACCTGCTTTGTAAGGGTTTCATGCCACACTATAATGTTTGGACGAAGCACGGAGAAATAGGGGTTATGATGGAAGACAGCGAAGAAGAAGAGGACGATGACAACTATGTGCCCCCTGAATACGGTGATGCTGCAACGGGGGAAGCTGCTGAAGTCAAGAGGAACCAGACGATGTGCCCGATGATGATGATTTCCGCCGGGTCATTGTTGATGCAAGGACACAGTGCGAGAGTCAAAAGGAGAAGCTGAAGTTCGATCGCATGTTAGAGGATCACAAAAAGGGTTGTACCCCAATTGCGAAGATGGCAACACAAAGCTCGGTACTGTACTGGAATTGTTGCAGTGGAAGGCAGAGAATGCTATGCCTGATAAAGGATTTGAGAAGCTACTGAAAATATTGAAGAAGAAGCTTCCAAACGATAACGAATTGCCCGACAGTACGTACGCAACAAAGAAGGTCGTATGCCCTCAAGGATTGGAGGTGCAGAAGATACATGCATGCCCTAATGGCTGCATCCTCTACCGTGGTGCGTACGAGAATTTGAACGCATGCCCGGTATGCGGTGCATTGCGGTATAAGATCAGACGAGATGACCCTGGTGATGTTGACGGCGAGCCTCCCAGGAAGAGGGTTCCTGCGAAGATGATGTGGTATGCTCCTATAATACCACAGTTGAAACGTCTGTTCAGAAACGAAGAGCATGCCAAGTTGATGCGATGGCACAGAGAGGACCGTAAGAAAGACGGGAAGTTGAGAGCACCTGCTGACGGGTCGCAGTGGAGAAAAATTGAGAGAAAGTACTGGGCTGAGTTTGCAGGTGACCCAAGGAACGTATGGTTTGGTTTAAGCGCGGATGGCATTAATCCTTTCGGGGAGCAGAGCAGAAATCACAGCACCTGGCTCGTGACTCTATGTATGTATAACCTTCCGCCTTGGATGTGCATGAAGCGGAAGTTCATTATGATGCCAGTTCTCATCCAAGGCCCTAAGCAACCTGGCAACGACATTGATGTGTACCTAAGGCCATTAGTTGAAGAACTTTTACAGCCGTGGAATGGAAACGGTGTACGTGTGTGGGATGAGCACAAACAGGAGGAATTTGACCTGCACGCGTTGCTGTTTGTAACCATCAACGATTGGCCCGCTCTCAGTAACCTTTTAGGACAGACAAACAAGGGATACCACGCATGCACGCACTGTTTAGCTAACACTGAAAGTATATACCTGGACAAATGGAGGAAGAATGTGTACTTGGGCCATCGTCGATTTCTTCTGACCAACCATCAATATCGAAAGAAAGGCAAGCATTTCAAAGGCGAGGCATATCACCGGAAGAAGCCCGCCATGCGTACCGGTGATCACGTACTTGCTATGGTCAATGATTTACACGTAATCTTTGAAAAGGGTCCCGGCGGACTATCTGTTCTGAATGACGCTAAGGGACACGCACCCATGTGGAAGAAGAAATCTATATTTTGGGACCAACCCTACTGGAAAGACCTAGAGGTCCGCTCTTCAATCGACGTGATGCACGTGACGAAGAACCTTTGCATGAACCTGCTAGGCTTCTTGGGCGTGTATGGGACGACAAAAGATACACCGGAGGCACGGGAGGACCTGCAACGTTTGCACGAAAAAGACGGCATGCCTCCAAAGCAGTATGAAGGTCCTCCCAGCTACGCTCTTACCAAAGAAGAGAAGGAAATCTCCTTTGAATGCCTGCTCAGTATGAAGGTCCCGTCTGGCTTCTCGTCGAATAAAAAGGGAATAATAAATATGCCAGAGAAAAAGTTCCAGAACCTAAAGTCTCATGACTGCCACGTGATTATGACTCAACTGCTTCCGGTTGCATTGAGGGGGCTTCTACCGGAAAACGTTGGATTAGCAATTGTGAAGCTATGTGCATTCCTCAATGCAATCTCTCAGAAGGTGATCGATCCAGAAATCATACCAAGGCTAAGGAGTGATGTGGCGCAATGTCTTGTCAGTTTCGAGCTGGTGTTCCCACCATCCTTCTTCAATATCATGACGCACGTCCTAGTAGATTGTCATTCTGGGCCCCGTATTTCTACACAATATGTTTCCCTTTGAGAGGTTCATGGGAGTCCTAAAGAAATATGTCCGTAATCGCGCTAGTCCAGAAGGAAGCATCTCCATGGGCCATCAAACAGAGGATGTCATTGGGTTTTGTGTTGACTTCATTCCTAGCCTTAAGAAGATAGGTCTCCCTAAATCGCGGTATGAGGGGAGACTGACTGGAAAAGGCATGCTTGGAGGGGAGTCAATAATATGCAGGTACAGGCATTCTTGGTCTCAAGCACACCACACAGTTCTACAGAACTCTACCTTGGTGACTTTGTATGTCAATGAACACAAGAATAGTCTGCGCTCCAAACACCCGGAGCAGTGTGACGACTGGATTACATGTGAACACATCAGGACTTTCAGCAGTTGGTTGGATACACGTCTCAGAGGTGACAACACTGTCTGTGATGACCTGTACTCGTTGCCCAGGGGACCATCTTCGACTGTATTGACTTACAAAGGATACGAGATAAATGGGAATACATTTTACACGATCGCCCAAGATCAAAAGAGCACCAACCAAAACAGCGGTGTCCGCTTTGATGCAACAATCAAGAGGGGAAAGGTCACATATTATGGTTACATAGTGAACATATGGGAACTTGACTACGGACATGATTTTAAGGTCCCTTTGTTTAAGTGCAAATGGGTCAATCTGTCAGGAGGCGGGGTACAGGTAGACCCACAGTACGGAATGACAACAGTGGATCTGAACAATCTTGGGTACACTGACGAACCGTTCTTCCTAGCCAATGATGTGGCGCAGGTTTTCTATGTGAAGGATATGTCTACCAAACTGAGAAAAAGAAAAGATAAGGAAGCGAATACATTATATGATGAGCCAAAGCGCCACATAGTTCTTTCAGGAAAAAGAGACATCGTGGGAGTGGAGGGCAAGACAGACATGTCTGAAGATTATGAAAAGTTTCATGAAATTCCTCCCTTCAAAGTCAAGGCTGACCCAAGCACCCTGTTAAACGATGAAGATTATCCATGGTTACGGCGCAATACGCAAAGGACACAAGCGAAGAAAAAGTGAAGATTTTCTCTCCACAACTATTATGATGATGCCTTTGATCTAGAATATCACTGTAGTTACATGTGAAGAAATAAAATGCCTTTTGTAACAGATGAGTTTTTGTCTGAAACCCTGATACTTCGAAAGAGATTGTCCATTTTGTACACGAAGTGCATCCAGTTTTTGCCGTAACCCTCTCAACTTTTTAGCACATGCTATGTGGGTGAAATGATGATACCATGCCAACTTTCAACCTTTTCAGAGTTCATTTGAAATGCTTTTGAATTTCAGGGTCTTATAGCTTAAAAAAAATCAGTAAATGCATGAAAAATAACAAATGAAGTCAGAAAGGGTTGAAAATTGATGATGTGGCTTTGGATGGTGCAATGCTCAAAATAAAAGAGAGGCGCAATGCTCACCTGCACGTTGCTTAGCTTCAGGCCTTGAGGAAATAGTGTAGACTGCACGGAGCTATGTGTAGTTTTCGTCCAAAACCCTCATAGCTCCGTGCAGTCTACACCACTTCCTCAAGGCCTGAAGCTAAGCAACGTGGAGGTGAGCATTGCGCCTCTCCTTCATATCGTCTCTGCACTCAGGGTTTATAAACCGCTGCGAGTGCCTCTCGCTTGGCTAGGTGGGACTAAAAACCAGATGCAGAAAGAATCAATTAAAAAACTCTATTACCGGTTCATGCCGCGAACCGGTATTAAAGGTTCTCGTGGGGAGCCTTAGAACCGGTACTAAATGAAATGCCTTTGTAACAGCCTTAGAACCGGTACTAAAGGAATCAACTAAAAAGCTTTTATAAACCTCTACTATTATTGAAACTAAAATTATATAAAATTTATGCAACTAAAATTTTCAAAGTATTTTCTGTTCAAAACATTAAAAGCAAAAAAGAATTTTCATGAAATCAATAAAAGCAAGATACCAAATAAAATAAATAAGTAGAAACAAAATAAACTTTAATAAATAAGTAGGAACAAAATAAAATAGCAACAGTAAGTATTTTGTTGTAAGTAGAAACAAAATAAAATAAATAAAGCAACAAAGAAAACAAAAAAAGTGCCACCTACTGGGCCACCACGGCCTGAATACGACTAGAAACTCAATCATGGCCCAAGATTTAGGCCCGCAACAGGCCCAGTTGGCCCACAGGCACACAGTGACAGGTTAGGCCCGAATGCCTGCAATTGAGAGGAGCTCGAGAGGGTGGGTGCAGCAGCGCTTATAAACCACTCTCGAGCTCTCTCAGCTAGCGAGGTGGGACTAAACTTATGGCGCGGGAAGCACAAGGCCTTTGGTCCCGGGACCAAAGGCCTCTGCTTCCCGCCCTTTGGGCTGCTGAAAAGAGACCTTTGGTCCCGGTTGATGCCACCAACCGGGACTAAAGGTGTGCATTGGTCCCGGTTGGTGCCATGAACCGGTACCAATGGCTTTGCTATATAAGCAAACACTTAGCGTTTTCCATTTTCATCTCTGCAGTTGCCCCGCCCCGCCGCCGCCGTCAGGCAGCCTGAGCTCGCCCCGTCGAGGCCGTCGCCGCCCCCGTCGCCGCGCCCTGCCCCGTGGCCGCCCGCGCCCCGCGCCGTCACCACCCCACACCGCCCCAACGCCGTCGCCGCGCGCCACCTCGCACCGTCTCCTCCCCGCGCCTCCCCGCGTCGCCCCAACGCCGTCGCAGCCCCGACGCCATCACCGCCCCGCGCCACCGCTGCCCCGACACCGTCGCTGCGCCGCCCCACGGTCCGGCGGCCTTCTGATGTTTTTTTCATATATGTGATGATGTTGATATGATGTTTTTTTCATATGATGTTTTTTTGTGCATATGACGTTTTATTTCTTATGATGTTTTTTCATATATGTATTAATTTTTTATTTAGGTTGTAATTAGTTGATATCAATTTTAGGTTAGTGCATTTTAGGTTTGTGTAGAGGAAAAATTAAAATAAGGAAAAGGAAGAAAAGAGGAAGAAGGAAGAAGGAAGAAGAAGAAGAAAAAGAAGGAGTGGAAAAAGGGAAATAAGAAGAGGAAGAAGGAGAAGAAGAAAGGAGAAGAAGAGGAGAGGAAGAAGAGGAGAGAAAAAAAAGAAGAGAAAAAAAAAGAAGAAAAAATAGGAGAATTCTATTTTTTTCTTCTTCTCCTCTATTCCTTTCTTCTCCTTCCTTTTTTCTTATTTTTTTTCTTTGATCTTCTCCCCTATTCCTTTCTTCTTCTCCTCTTTTTTCTTCTTCGATCTTTTTTCCTCTTCTTACATGAGGGGGGGGGGGGGGTCGATATACCCCCTCCCCTATAACTTCGACATGAGGAGGGGGGGTGTCGCCGAGGGTTCGAGGGGCGAGGGTCGGGAATTAGGGTAGAGGTTCGAGGGTCACCAAGGGTTCGAGGGTTCAAGGGTCGTCGAGGGGCCTAGGGTTCGAGGGTTGAGGGAGTCCTGGACTAAGGGGTCCTCGGGCGTCCGACCTGTTATTCATTGGGCCGGACTGATGGGCTGTGAAGATATGAAGGCCGAAGACTATACCCGTGTCCGGATTGGACACTCCTTGGCATGGAAGGCAAGCTAGGAGACCAATTATGAAGATTCCTTCTTATGTAACTGACCCCATGTAACCGTAGTTCTCTCCGGTGTCTATATAAACCGGAGAGCGTAGTCCGGATAGACATATACACATTACCATAGCTATACAGGCTAGGCTTCTAGGGTTTAGCTATTATGATCTCATGGTAGATCAACTCTTATAACACTCATATTCATCAAGATCAATCAAGCAGGAAGCAGGGTATTACCTCCATAGAGAGGGCCCGAACCTGGGTAAACATCGTGTCCCCCTTCTCCTGTTACCATCGATCCTAGACGCATAGTTCGGGACCCCCTACCCGAGATCCGCCGGTTTTGACACCGACATTGGTGCTTTCATTGAGAGTTCCACTGTGCCGTCGACTAAAGGTTCGATGGCTCCTTCAATCTTCGATAGGGACGCTGTCCAAGGAGAAACCTTCCTCCCCGGACAGATTTTTGTGTTCGGCGGCTTCGTACTACGGGCCAACTCCCTTGGCCATCTGGAGCAAGTCGATAGCTATGCCCCTGGCCATCAGGTCAGATTCGGAAGCTTGAATTACATCGCGGATACCCATGGAGACTTGATCTTCAGCGGGTTTGGGACCGCGGCAATCGCTCCCCCTCGCCCCGATGAACGTGACTTAGATCTGTCATCGGATCACATCCAGGAGATGGTTCCTATCGCTGCAGCGGCCTTAGAACCGAAGGATATCGTGCCCTCCAAGGCCACAAAATCCGCGGCGTTGGAGCCACACACGGACTCGACATCCTGCAATGATTGCGTCAATGGAACTCCGGACTCGTCTCCGGCTATAAGTTCCGGACCAGATACGCCTGCGGACACCGAGCTGGATCGGTTATCGATTTTCGAATTCAGCGCCACAGACATCTTCCAGCACTCACCTTTTGGTGACGTGCTAAACTCTTTAAAGAACATGTCCTTGGAGGAAGACTCACAGCCGAACTATGTTCGGTTCGAGCTAGAGGCGGATGACGAGGAACTTTGCTTCCCACCCGCCACCCACTTCATAGCCACTGTCGATGACTTAACCGACGTGCTTGACTACGGCTCCGAAGACATCGACGGTATGGACGACGATGCCGACAAGGAGCAAGGCCAAGACCCACCATTCACTGGACGTTGGACGGCCACCCCTTCGTACGACGTGTACATGGTTGATACACCTAAAGGATCTGGCGATGACAAAGAAGAGCCAGATACGAATAAACCCTTTGAGACGCAGTCCAAGCGCCGACGGCACAAACGCCGTTCTAAGCCCCGTCGCTCAAAGGATGGCGACACTGGCACCGGAGAAAATAGTACTCCGGGCGACGCCAAAAACAATGAAGACCCTGTCGGAGCTGCAACCGAACAGGAGGAACATGACAACGGGCAAGATAACCCTGATGAACAGACCATAGAACATGACTCGGAGGACGATAGCTACCGTCCACCCTCCAAGGAGGAGACAAGCCTCGGCAACGAAGATTTCATCATGCCTGAGGATCCTCTGGAGCAGGAGCGCTTTAAGCTTCAGCTCATAGCCACTGCAAGGAGCCTGAAAAAGAAACATCAGCAGCTTCAAGCTGAACAAGATTTGCTCGTCGACAGATGGACCGATGTCCTGACAGCCGAAGAATACGGCCTCAAGCACCCAGCCAAGAGCTACCCGAAACGCAGACTGCTGCCTCAATTCGATGTGGAGGCACCAGAGCACATATCTCCCTCGCGTAATGCAGAGCGACCACCACATGGTCGAGACAGGGCGGCCGACCGGCCACCCCGCGGTCGGGATAAAGCGGCAACTCAGGCCGAACCGCAGCCTGCCCCACCGCCCCATAAAAATAGAGACGGAAGAGTTCGGGGTCACATGTACGACCTCCGGCAGACCCTGGACAGTAGAGCAGGACATACAAGATCGATCTACGGATCACGAGGACGCGCCTCGAGGCACGACGACGGCTACCTATTCGGACGTGACAAACATAAGCACGCCCGGTCCGAATGCCGCAGACGGACTCCATCAGAGCTACGCCGCGATGCGGCCCGATATAGAGGCGCCGCACACCCTCTCTGCTTCACAGATGAGGTACTGGATCATGAATTCCCCGAGGGGTTCAAGCCTGTAAATATCGAATAATACGACGGCACAACCGATCCTGCAGTATGGATCGAGGATTTCATTCTCCACATCCATATGGCTAGAGGATATGACCTTCACGCCATTAAATACCTCCCACTAAAGCTCAAAGGGCCAGCTCGACACTGGCTTAACAACCTGCCTGAAAATTCTATCGGCAGCTGGGAGGACTTGGAAGAAACCTTCCTGGATAACTTCCAAGGAACCTATGTCCGGCCACCAGACGCCGACGACTTAAGCCACATAGTTCAACAACCTGGAGAATCAGCCAGAAAATTCTGGACTAGGTTCCTAACCAAAAAGAACCAGATCGTTGACTGTCCGGATGCTGAGGCCCTAGCAGCCTTCAAACACAGCATCCGTGACGAATGGCTAGCACGCCACCTCGTCCAAGAAAAGCCGAAGTCTACGCAGCCCTTACGGGACTCATGACCCGCTTTTGCGCGGGTGAGGACAACTGGCTGGCTCGTAGCAAGAACACAGCCAGCGAGGCAGGCCCCTCCGAGGCCAAGAATAGCACCAGCAAGCTCCGGCGCAATAGACACAAACGCCGAAGCAATGGCGACAACACCGATGACACCACAGTTAACGCCGGATTCAGTGGCTCCAAGTTCGGCCAACGGAAGAAGCCCTACAAAACAAACAATGAAGGACCTTCCAGCCTAGACCGCATACTCGACCGTCCGTGCCAGATACATGGCACCCCAGACAAACAAGCCAATCACACCAACCAAGACCGTTGGGTTTTCAAACAGGCCGGCAAGTTAAACGCTGAAAACAAAGAAAAGGGATCACAAAGTGAGGACGAGGACAAAGAGCCCCGGCAGCCAAACACTAGGGGACAGAAGAAATTTCCCCCTCAAGTCAAAACGGTGAACATGATATACGCTACACACATCCCCAAAAAGGAGCGCAAGCGAGCACTTAGGGACGTCTACGCGGTAGAGCCAGTCGCCCCCAAATTCAATCCGTGGTCATCATTCCCGATCACCTTCGATCGTCGAGATCACCCAACTAGTATCCGCCATGGCGGTTCAGCCGCACTAGTCCTCGACCCAATTATTGACAGGTTTCACCTAACACGCGTCCTGATGGACGGTGGCAGCAGCCTCAACCTGCTTTATCAGGACACAGTGCGGAAGATGGGCATTAACCCCTCATGAATCAAACCAACAAAGACTACCTTTAAAAGGAGTCATACCAGGCGTAGAGGCCCGCTGTACGGACTCAATCACGCGAGGTGGTTTTCGGTTCTCCGGAGAACTTCCGAAGCGAAGAGTTAATCTTCGATATCGTCCCCTTCTGCAGTGGCTGTCACGCACTGCTCAGACAAACCGCATTTGCTAGATTCAACGCAGTGCCACACTATGCTTATCTCAAGCTTAAGATGCCCGGTCCACGCGGCGTCATAACAGTCAATGGCAATACGGAGCGCTCCCTCCGAACAGAGGAGCACACCGCCGCCCTAGCAGCAGAAGTACAGAGCGGCCTTCTCAAGCAGCACCATAGTACGGCTGTCGAGCCCTCGGACGTCATTAAGAGGTTCCGGACTACATTGCAATAGGAAGGCGCGGCTCGTCAAGAGCTCGATTAGCAACTCAGCCTCCATCCCAGTCCCGATGAGGTAGTGGCACTCGTACCACGCGTACACAATTACGCACTCAAAATTCCATGGACATCGACGGAGGCACAAGCTAATCCGGGACCTACAGTTCGGCCAGACCGATCTAGGACACTCATACTTTCACTTTTTCTTCTTGTTTCAGGTTCCTTTTTCCGCGGGCTTGATCACAAGTCCTTTCGAAGGATTGGCATACAACGGAGGCAAGCAGCACAGGTGTGTAGGGTAACCTCTATACGTTCTTCTTGATGGTATTCATACTTATTTCTCAGGACCGCACACTGCGCCCTATTGATTCCGGCATGTTAAATAGCCCGGATACTTATCGCACCATCTGTACAAGATACGCCTTGACGTATCCATCCAGTTATAATAAAAATGGTTTGTGGCCCAGTTTCTATGGTTTTCGCTTCTTACTTCATTTTATTTTGATCTGCTTATCAGCTGCGTCGGTAGTCTTTTGTACGTTTCATATTCGTCAGGGGCTACTTGTCGCCCCACAATACGGCAGCATAGCCCGAACACTTCTTACAGATAAGTACGGCACCCCGAATTTAGCATTATATGCATCGGCTCCGAATCATTTCTTTGGTCAATAGTTGGGTTGCCCGGCTCCTGTGCTTGCTACCCTACGTTCCGCTACATCGGCTAGGGTAGTAAAGGGAGAACTACTGCGATTGTGCCCTGGCCTTGACCGGATGAGCACCTGATGACCCACAAGTATAGGGGATCTATCGTAGTCCTTTCGATAAGTAAGAGTGTCGAACCCAACGAGGAGCAGAAGGAAATGATAAGCGGTTTTCAGCAAGGTATTCTCTGCAAGCACTGAAATTATAGGTAACAGATAGTTTTGTGATAGGGTAATTTGTAACGAGCAACAAGTAACAAAAGTAAATAAAGTGCAGCAAGGTGTCCCAATCCTTTTTGTAGCAAAGGACAAGGCTGGACAAACTCTTATATAGAGAAAAGCGCTCCCGAGGACACATGGGAATTATTGTCAAGCTAGTTTTCATCACGGTCATATGATTCGCGTTCGGTACTTTGATAATTTGATATGTGAGTGGACCGGTGCTTGGGTGCTGTCCTTACTTGGACAAGCATCCCACTTATGATTAACCCCTATTGCAAGCATCCGCAACTACAAAAGAAGTATTAAGGTAAACCTAACCATAGCATGAAACATATGGATCCAAATCAGCCCCATACGAAGAAACGCATAAACTAGGGTTTAAGCTTCAGTCACTCTAGCAACCCATCATCTACTTATTGCTTCCCAATGCCTTCCTCTAGGCCCAAATAATGGTGAAGTGTCATGTAGTCGACGTTCACATAACACCACTAGAGGAAAGACAACATACATCTCATCAAAATATCGAACGAATACCAAATTCACATGACTACTAATAGCAAGACTTCTCCCATGTCCTCAGGAACAAACGTAACTACTCACAAAGCATATTCATGTTCATAATCAAAGGAGTATTAATATGCATATAGGATCTGAACATATGATCTTCCACCAAATAAACCAACTAGCATCAACTACAAGGAGTAATCAACACTACTAGCAACCTACAGGTACCAATCCCAGGCTATGAGACTAGAATTGGATACAAGAGATGAACTAGGGTTTGAGAGGAGATGGTGCTGGTGAAGATGTTGATGGAGATTGCCCTCTCCCGATGAGAGGAGCATTGGTGATGACGACGGCGATGATTTGCCCCTCCCGGAGGGAAGTGTGCCCGGTAGAACAGCTCTGCCGGAGCCCTAGATTGGTTCCGCCAAGGTTCCGCCTCGTGGCGGCGGAGTCTCGTCTCGAAAGCTTGCTTATGATTTTTCTTCGGACGAAACACTTCATATAGCAGAAGATGGGCACCGGAGGGCCAACAGGGGGCCCACGAGGCAGGGGGCAGGACTTTCGTGGAGTTTCAGGACTTTTGGAGTTGTGCAGAATAGGTCTCTAATATTTGCTCCTTTTCCAACCCAGAATTCCAGCTACCGGCATTCTCCCTCTTCATGTAAACCTTGTAAAATAAGAGAGAATAGGCATAAGTATTGTGACATAATGTGTAATAACAGCCCATAATGCAATAAATATCAATATAAAAGCATGATGCAAAATGGACGTATCAACTCCCCCAAGCTTAGACCTCGCTTGTCCTCAAGCGGAAGCCGATAACGATAAATATGTCCACATGTTTAGAGGTAGAGGTGTCGATAAAATAAAATACGGACATGAGGGCATCATGATTAATCTTATAACAGCAACATATATGGATATTGTCATATGATTTCTTATGCTCAAGTAATAATCTATTCACAATGCAAAGTATGAATCAGAAACTTTATTGAGAACTAACAAACTATAATCTCAGTCATTGAAGCAATTGCCATTTATCATAACATCAGAAAGAGTCTATGTCAGAGCTTTTCAGCAAGTCCACATACTCAACTATCATTTAGTCTTTCATAATTGCTAACACTCACGCAATACTCATGGTTACAGAGTTTTAATCGGACACGGAGAAAGATAGGGGCTTATAGATTCGCCTCCCAACCTTTTACCTCAAGGGTAATGTCAACGATAATAGCTCATGCTAACTCACATCCAATTAGATATATCTATCAGGATCTTTCCAACACACTGTGCTTGCCAAAGGATAAAACGTAAAAAGAAAAGGTGAAGATCACCACGACTCTTGCATAACGTAGAAGATAATAATAAAAGATAGGCCCTTCGTAGAGGGAAGCAGAGGTTACCATGCACTTTTATGGTTGGATGCACAAAATCTCAATGCGAAAGAACGTCACTTTATATTGCCACTTGTGATATGAACCTTCATTATGCAGTCCGTCGCTTTTATTTCTTCCACATCACAAGATCGTATAAAGCTTATTTCCTCCACACCAATCAATCATACATATTTAGAGAGCAATTTTTATTGCTTGCACCGATGACAACTTACTTGAAGGATCTTACTCAATCCATTGGTAGATATGGTGGACTCTCATGGCAAAATTGGTTTAAGTGTATTTGGAGGCACAAGTAGTATCTCTACTTGGTGCAAAGAATTTGGCTAGCAAGAGGGGGAAATACAAGCTCAACATGTTGGATGATCCATGACAATATACTTTAACTCAGATATAAGAAAACATAACCCATTACGTTGTCTTCCTTGTCCAACATCAACTCTTTAGCATGTCATATTTTAATGAGTGCTCCCAATCATAAAAGATGTCCAAGATAGTATATTTATATGTGAAACCTCTCTTTCTATATTACTTCCTATTAATTGCAACGATGACCAAAGCTATGTTTGTCAACTCCCAAAAAAATTTAATCATCATACTCTTTCCATGTGAAGTCATTACTCTCCATAAGATCAATATGATCTCTTTGTTTCTTTTTATTCTTTTCTCTTTTCTTTTATTCACTCAAGATCATGGCAAAATAATCAAGCCCTTGACTCAACACTAATCTTTATTATATAGCTCACGGACTCGATTACATAGAGGGATCATAAAGCAAAACTCAAAACTAGATCATGCCATAAAATTTATTCTACTAGATCAAGATACTACTAATAGGATCGAACTAAGAAAAACGGTAAAGATAGAGATGTGATGATGATACGATACCGGGGCACCTCCCCCAAGCTTGGCAGTTGCCAAGGGGAGTGCCCATACCCATGTGATTATGTCTCCTTCTTCGGAGGTGATGATGACGGAGTTGTTGATGATGTAAATTGTTCTTTCAGCTTCTTTATATTGTAATTGAGGAGAGCAATTTCCTCCTTTAAATCATCGACCTCCGATTCCAGCTTCAAGATCCTGTCACATAAATCTCCCTTGCTCTTCTGTCGAAAACGAGAAGGAATAGATCGGTTGTTAGATAGTTTAGCCCTCTTGGGAAGACTAGATTTCTTGAACTTCACGTGCATATCCCCAGGTTGAGGTAGAGGGATATCCTCCTCCTCCGAACTTGAATCATTGATCCTCATCAAATGAGCATCCTCCTCCTCATCCGTAGTTCGACCACAAGGAGATAGATCCCCATAGGTCTTTGGGTCAACAACGAAGTGTGAGACATAGCTCTCTCCGTCGGAATCCTGAGATGACATCTTGCTCCAAACCTGCTACAGAAACAGCTCGAAACAGAAAATAGAGGATATTTGCGTGATAGAGGAGTCAAAACCTTCGGGAGATTATATGATGAATTTTTACCGACCAAAATACGTATCGTGTAAGAAAACGGAGTCCGGAGAGCACACGAGGTGCCCACGAGGCAGGGGGCGCGCCCAGGGGGGTAGGGCGCGCCCTCCACCCTCGTGGAGCCCTCGTGTCCTTCCCGGACTGCTTCTTATTTTTCTATTTTTCTAAATATTCCCAAACGGAGAAAAATTGCCTTTAGAACTGTTTTGGAGTCGGTTTACTTACCGTACCACATACCTATTCCTTTTCGGAGTCTGAAACATTCTGGAAAGTGTCCCTTATGTATTCCTCCGGGGTTACGGTTTCAATAACATTGGTTTCAACATTTATAGGATTACCTGAGATATAATGTTTGATTCTTTGGCCGTTTACCACCTTCGGATTTGTGCCTTAGAAGTTGTTGATTTTTCTGGCACCGGAACGATAGACCTCCTCGATAACGTATGGACCTTCCCATCTAGAGAGAAGTTTTCCTACAAAAAATCTCAAACGAGAGTTGTATAGTAATACATAATCTCCTACATTAAACTCACGCTTTTGTATTCTTTTGTCATGCCATCTTTTAACTTTTTCTTTAAACAACTTGGCATTCTCATAGGCTTGGGTTCTCCATTCATCAAGTGAGCCAATGTCAAATAACCTCTTCTCACCAGCAAGTTTGAAATCATAATTGAGCTCCTTAATAGCCCAATAAGCCTTATGTTCTAGCTCGAGAGGTAAGTGACATGATTTTCCATAAACCATTTTATACGGAGACATACCCATAGGATTTTTATATGCAGTTCTATAGTCCCATAATGCATCATCAAGTTTCTTGGACCAATTCTTTCTAGATCTATTAACAGTCTTTTGCAAAATTAATTTGAGTTCTCTATTACTCAATTCTACTTGACCACTAGACTGTGGGTGATAAGGGGATGCAATTCTACGATTAACCTCATACTTAGCAAGCATTTTACGGAAAGCACCATGAATAAAATGTGAACCACCATCAGTCATTAAATATCTAGGGACTCCAAACCTTGGAAAAATCACTTCTTTAAGCATATTAATAGAGGTGTTATGATCAGCACTACTAGTTGGAATAGCTTCTACCCACTTAGTAACGTAATCAATAGCAACTGGAATATGTGTGTATCCATTAGAGGCAGGAAACGGTCCCATATAATCAAAGCCCCAAACATCGAATGGTTCAATAACAAGTGAATAATTCATAGGCATTTCTTGACGTCTACTAATATTACCTATTCTTTGACATTCATCACAAGACAAGACAAACTTACGGGCATCCTTGAAGAGAGTAGGCCAATAAAAACGGGATTGCAATACCTTATGTGCGGTTCTATCTCCAGCGTGGTGTCCTCTGTAAGCTTCAGAATGACACTTGCGTAGGATCTGTTCCTGTTCATGCTCAGGTACACAACGTCTAATAACACCATCTACTCCTTCTTTATAGAGATGTGGGTCATCCCAGAAGTAATGTCTTCAATCAGAGAAAAACTTTTTCTTTTGCTGGTATGTGAAATTAGGTGGTATAAATTTAGCAGCAATGTAATTAGCATAATCAGCATACCATGGAGCAGTACGAGAAGCATTTATGACATTTAATTGTTCATCAGGAAAGCTATCATCAATAGGTAGTGGGTCATCAAGAACATTTTCTAACCTAGACAAGTTGTCTGCAACGGGGTTCTCAGCTCCCTTTCTATCAATAATATGTAAATCAAATTCTTGTTGCAAGAGAACCCATCTAATAAGTCTAGGTTTAGCATCTTTCTTTTCCATAAGGTATTTAATAGCAGCATGATCCGTGTGAATAGTTACTTTAGAATCAACAATATAAGGTCTGAACTTATCACAGGTAAATACAACTGCTAAGAATTCTTTTTCAGTAGTAGCATAATTTATCTGGGCATTGTCTAGAGTCTTACTAGCATATTGAATAACATTTAATTTCTTATCAGCTCTTTGCCCTAGAACAGCACCTACAGCATAATCACTAGCATCACACATAATTTCAAAAGGTAAATTCCAATCAGGTGGCTGAACGATAGGTGCAGTGATCAATGCTTTCTTAAGTATTTCAAATGCTTCTACACAATCATCATCAAAGACAAAGGGTACATCTTTTTGTAATAAATTAGTGAGAGGCCGAGAAATTTTTGAGAAGTCCTTAATGAACCTCCTATAAAAACTGGCATGACCTAGGAAACTTCTTATACCTTTGATGTCCTTGGGACATGGCATCTTCTCAATAGCATCAACCTTGGCTTTATCAACTTCAATACCTCTTTCAGAAACTTTATGCCCCAAGACAATACCTTCATTAACCATAAAGTGGCACTTCTCCCAATTCAAGACAAGGTTAGTTTCTTCACATCTCTGCAAAACTCGATCAAGGTTGCTTAAGCAATCATCAAAAGAGGATCCATAGACGGAGAAATCGTCCATGAAAACCTCACAAATCTTTTCACAAAAGTCAGAGAATATAGCCATCATGCATCTTTGAAAGGTAGCAAAAGGCATACGTCTATAAGGAAAAGTACCGAAAGGGCAAGTAAAAGTGGTCTTTGATTGATCATCGGCTGACACAGGTATTTGCGAGAAACCAGAATAACCATCTAGAAAGCAAAAATGTGTACGTTTGAATAATCTTTCTAGCATTTGATCAATAAAAGGTAAGGGGTAATGATCCTTTTTAGTAGCTTTATTTAATTTGCGGAAATCAATTACCATCCTATAACCTGTAATAATTCTTTGCGGAATCAATTCATCTTTATCATTAGGAACGACAGTAATACCTCCCTTCTTAGGGACACAATGGACAGGACTTACCCACTGACTATCAGCAACGGGGTAAATTATACCTGCCTCAAGGAGCTTTAGTATTTCCTTTCTTACCACTTCTTTCATCTTAGGATTCAGCCGTCGTTGGTGATCACGAAATGGTTTGGCATCTTTCTCCAAATTTATTTTGTGTTGACATAGAGTGGGACTAATGCCCTTAAGATCATCAAGAGTATATCCAATAGCAGCTCGGTGCTTCTTCAGAGTTTTTAATAATCTCTCTTCTTCATGCTCTGAAAGGTTAGCACTAATAATAACAGGATATATCTTATTTTCATCGAGATAAGCATATTTAAGAGTATCAGGCAATGGTTTAAGCTCAAACACGGGATCACCCCTGGGTGGAGGAGGATCCCCTAGGATTTCAACAGGCAAATTGTGTTTCAGGATGGGTTCCTGTTTAAAGAATACTTCATCTATTTCCCTTCTTTCATTCACAAACATATCATTTTCATGGTCTAGGAAATATTGTTCTAAAGGATCACTAGGAGGTACGGCAATAGAAGCAAGACCAATAATTTCATCTTTACTAGGCAATTCCTCTTCACGATGTTGTCTACGAAATTTAGAGAAATTAAACTCATGAGACATATCACCCAAACCAATAGTAACAACATCCTTTTTGCAGTCTATCTTAGCATTAACAGTGTTTAAGAAGGGTCTACCAAATATAATGGGGCAAAACCTATCTTGTGGGGAACCAAGAACAAGAAAATCAGCAGGATACTTAGTTTTCCCACACAAGACTTCAACATCTCTAACAATTCCAATTGGTGATATAGTATCTCTATTAGCAAGTTTAATTGTGACATCAATATCTTCTATCTCAGCAGGTGCAATATCATGCATAATTTCTTTGTATAAGTCATGAGGTATAGCACTAGCACTAGCACCCATATCACACAAGCCATGATAACAATGATCTCCTATTTTAACAGAAATAACAGGCATGCCTACCACAGGTCTATGTTTATCTTTAGCACACGGTTTAGCAATTTTAGCAGTTTCATCACAGAAATAAATAACATGCCCATCAATATTATCAGCCAAGAGATCTTTAAATATAGCAATATTAGGTTCAACTTTAACTTGCTCAGGACGTGTATAGGTTCTAATATTTCTTTTACGAACCACAGTTGAAGCTTTAGGATGATCTTTTATCCTAACAGGAAAAGGTGGTTTCTCAACGTAAGCAGTAGGAACAAAAGGATCAGTATAAGTGATTGTCTTTTCTTCAACTTTAATAGGTGCAGCTACTTTTACTTCTATGGGAGGATGATATTTAAACCACTTCTCCTTAGGGAGATCAACATGAGTAGCAAAAGATTCACAGAAAGAAGCTACTATCTCAGAGTCAAGTCCATATTTAGTGCTAAATTTACGAAAAACATCGGTATCCATAAAAGATTTAACACAATCAAACTTAGGTGTCATACATGACTCCTTACCTTCGTCGAGGTCTCAATCTTCAGAATTGCGTTTAATTCTTTCCAATAAATCCCATTTGAATTCAATAGTCTTCATCATAAAAGAGCCAGCACAAGAAGTATCGAGCATGGTGCGATTGTTATCAGAAAGCCGAGCATAAAAGTTTTTAATAATTATTTCTCTTGGGAGCTCATGATTGGGGCATGAATATAACATTGATTTAAGCCTCCCCCAAGCTTGAGCGATGCTTTCTCCTTCGCGAGGCCAAAAATTATAAATATAATTGCGATCACGATGAACAAGATGCATAGGATAAAACTTCTGATGAAATTCCAATTTCAATCATTTGTAGTTCCATGATCCCATGTCATCACATAGCCTATACCATGTCAATGAATCTCCCTTCAAAGATAAAGGGAAGACCTTCTTTTTAATAACATCATCAGGCACACCTGCAAGCTTAAATAATCCACAAACTTCATCCACATATATTAGGTGCTCATCAGGATGCATTGTTCCGTCTCCTGCAAAAGGATTAGCTAGCAGTTTTTCTATCATACCCGAAGGAATCTCAAAGTAGACATTTTCATTTTCAGTAGGTTCAGTAGGTTGAGGAGCAACTCCTTGCTCTACCGATCGGGGTGAAGATACTTTCAGCACACTATATAAATTTTTCCTTACCAAATTCCACCTACCAAAGGCGCTTCACTCCCCGGCAATGGCGCCAGAAAAGATTCTTGATGACCCACAAGTATAGGGGATCTATCGTAGTCCTTTCGATAAGTAAGAGTGTCGAACCCAACGAGGAGCAGGAGGAAATGATAAGCGGTTTTCAGCAAGGTATTCTCTGCAAGCACTGAAATTATAGGTAACAGATAGTTTTGTGATAGGGTAATTTGTAACGAGCAACAAGTAACAAAAGTAAATAAAGTGCAGCAAGGTGGCCCAATCCTTTTTGTAGCAAAGGACAAGCCTGGACAAACTCTTATATAGAGAAAAGCGCTCCCGAGGACACATGGGAATTATCGTCAAGCTAGTTTTCATCACGTTCATATGATTCACGTTCGGTACTTTGATAATTTGATATGTGGGTGGACCGGTGCTTCGGTGCTGTCCTTACTTGGACAAGCATCCCACTTATGATTAACCCCTATTGCAAGCATCCGCAACTACAAAAGAAGTATTAAGGTAAACCTAACCATAGCATGAAACATATGGATCCAAATCAGCCCCTTACAAAGCAACGCATAAACTAGGGTTTAAGCTTCTGTCACTCTAGAAACCCATCATCTACTTATTACTTCCCAATGCCTTCCTCTAGGCCCAAATAATGTTGAAGTGTCATGTAGTCGACGTTCAGATAACACCACTAGAGGAAAGACCACATACATCTCATCAAAATATCGAACGAATACCAAATTCACATGACTATTAATAGCAAGACTTCTCCCATGTCCTCAGGAACAAACGTAACTACTCACAAAGCATATTCATGTTCATAATCAGAGGAGTATTAATATGCATATAGGATCTGAACATATGATCTTCAACCAAATAAACCAACTAGCATCAACTACAAGGAGTAATCAACACTACTAGCAACCTACAGGTACCAATCCCAAGCTATGAGACTAGAATTGGATACAAGAGATGAACTAGGGTTTGAGAGGAGATGGTGCTGGTGAAGATGTGGATGGAGACTGGCCTCTCCCGATGAGAGGAGCGTTGGTGATGACGATGGCGATGATTTCCCCCTCCCGGAGGGAAGTGTCCCCGGTTGAACAGCTCTGTCGGAGCCCTAGATTGGTTCCGCCAAGGTTCCGCCTCGTGGCGGCGGAGTCTTGTCCCGAAAGCTTGCTTATGGTTTTTCTTCGGATGAAAGACTTCATATAGCAGAAGATGGGCACCAGAGGGCCAACAGGGGGCCCACGAGGGAGGGGTCGCGCCCAGGGGGGTAGGGCGCGCCCCCCACCCTCATGGCTAGGGTGTGGGCCCCCTCTGGTATTTCTTCCGCCCAATATTTTTTATTATTTCCAAAAATGACTTTCGTGGAGTTTCAGGACTTTTGGAGTTGTGCAGAATAGGTCTCTAATATTTGCTCCTTTTCTAGCCCACAATTCCAGCTGCCGGCATTCTCCCTCTTCATGTAAACCTTGTAAAATAAGAGAGAATAGGCATAAGTATTGTGACATAATGTGTAATAACAGCCCATAATGCAATAAATATCAATATAAAAGCATGATGCAAAATGGACGTATCAACTCCCCCAAGCTTAGACCACATCTTGCAACGGGCGAAGGCCATGCGGGCACCTTCAATACAGGCAGAGCGCTTGACGACGTCCAGCCGAGGACAGGCGTTCACCATCCACCTCACGAGTCCGAAGTAGCTGCCAGGCATAGCTTCGGCTGGCCACAGCCAGATTATCAAATCCTTCATGGCTAGCTCGGCCACCCTATGCAGCTCCACCAGCTGTTTCAGCTGATCGGTGAAGGACACGGGAGGTTCTGGCGCCGCATATTGCGACCAGAATAGCTTTTTCGTCGAACCCCCTCCTTCGGCTCGATAGAACTCCACGGCGTCCGATACACTGCATGGTAAATCCGCAAAAGCCCCTGGGGAACTCCGAACCCAGGTTAGTAAAAGGTACTGCTTCGCCGCATACTTGCTTTGCATCTTAAAAGCCTTACCCGCCATGATCTTCTTGGCCTCCTGGATCTCCTGGAGGGCCGCCTGGGCCTCATTCTGTGCGGTCTCCGCACTTTGTCGAGCCTTGGTGAGTTTGGCCCCTTGAGCCGATGCATCATGCTCCAAGGTCTCACATTTTTTCACCGCATCCTGAAGCTCCTGCTGGATTTCTTTGACCCGGGCCTTGAGCTTCCTACGGGCGGCTTGCTGCTGGACAGCCTTCTCCTCGGCCTCGCCCAGGGCCTTACTCAGGGCCTCGACCTCGGTCGCGGCTCCTACACATATTACGGCACTAAAATCAATAGACAACGCCTACGCTTTTCGAACACACAGCAAGTCGATACTCACCTTGCTTCTCCTGGAGCCGAACCTTAACCTCGCCGAGCTCGTTCTCGGTCCGCTGCAGCCTCTGCCCCAATTCAAAGACTTCGGCAGCATGCGAGGTTGCGGCCAACAACGACGCCTTCTTATGCATACATATTACATTAGTCTCCTACAATAGAAGATTGATCCTCTGTTCGGTTCTTTTTGCCGAACACCGGACAGTGTCTCAGGGGCTACTGACAACATGGGGTTTTTCTCTTTCTATGTCACTTACTTCGAAACCTATTAACAGGTTGCTGCAGGCTTCGTTCAGTCCACTCTTGGCAGACTGAACCTTCTCGATCACCGCACCCATAAGGACACGATGCTCGTCCATAACGGAGGCGCCTCGCAGCGCCTCCATCAGGTTATCCGGTGTCCCTGGATGGACAGGGGTCACCGGTGGAAGCGGCGCCCCCCTCCTTCAAAGGGGGCTGCTCGCCCGACTCCGGAGCCATCTGGGTCTCCGGAATCGTATTCGGCTGAGGTCCGAACTGGATGCGGCCCTCTTTGCCAATCTCCATGGGGATCGGCTCTCCTGCGTGTCCGGTGGTGGAGGTCTTGCCTTGTGGCGCCTCCCGGACAGCATCCTGGGCTCCTCCCCGGTTCGGAGCAGTCCTCCGGGACAACACTTCGGTGTCGTCCCTGGCCCCGGGGGAATAAGCCGGCGGTGGCGACATGCTCGCCATCTCCGACGGAGCCAACGAACCTCCAGATGAGGATCGCTGGATAAGGTCGCAGGCCGGACTGCGATAGTGCAGTTAACCATGTCAAGATAATAAAGAGAAAGGGCCGGATGTGCGCACGAGCGAGCCATGTCACTTACGATGCGGCCTGGGGCTTTGCGCGGGGGCGTCGTTCCGGACTGTTGTCAACGTCCCGTGAGGTGTTGACCGCTGGGGTGCCCTTCCCCTTCTTGGGCGTTTCCACCTCCAGATGCGCTGAAGCCGCCCTCTTTTTCTTCTTCTCCTCGGGGGGAGGGTTGTTTTCCTCCTCCTCCTCTTCCTCGTCATTGTCCTCGGGGACAGAGGAATGGGCTTCGTGGTCTTCGGACGTCACGTCCGAAGTGCCCTTGCGACGGGGGCCACTCTTGGCCCCCTTGGCCTTCTTCTTGGCCTTCTTCTCCGGCGCCTTATACGGCGCCGGCACCAGCATCTTCGCTAGACGCGGGATGACTGGTTCTTCAGGAAGCGGAGTTGAACACTGGATCTGCTTCGCCCTCTCCATCCAGTCCTGAAAAAAGCAATAATAAAACCTCACACGTCATCCTCGAAATAGTTAAGTTGGGGGTACATCAAAAATAGCATACCTCGCTGGCGGGGTGTTTACAATCGTGACCACGGTCTGAATCCATGGCCGGTGGCTTCTCTTTGCCCTTAAAAAGCAACTTCCAGGCGCCTTCGTGAGTAGTCTCGAAGAGCCTTACCAAGGTCTGGTGCTTCTTCGAATTGAACTCCCATAGAGGGCAGCTTCGGCGCTGGCATGGAAGATTCCGGTGAACCAGCATCACGTGGATTACGTCAACAAGCTTGACATTCTTGGTCAGCATGCTCTGAACACGCGTCTGCAGCGCTATCAACTCATAAGGTGAACACCAGTCCGGACTCTTCTCGACCCAGGAGGTGAGTCGCATGGGAGCGCCGGAGCGGAATTCGGCAGCTGCGGACCAGGTGGTGCCGCGAGGTTCTGTGATGTAGAACCACTGCTTCTGCCACTCCTTTACTGTCTCCACAAAAGTGCCTTTGGGCCAGGAGACGTTGGATAGCTTGCTCACCATGGCTCCCCCGCACTCCGCGTGCTGCCATCCACCACCTTCGGCTTCACGTTGAAGACTTTGAGCCACAGCCCGAAGTGGGGTTGGATGCGGAGGAAGGCCTCACAGACGATGATAAACACTGAGATGTTGAGGAAGGAATTCGGGGACAGATCATGGAAATCCATCCCGTAATAATACATCAGCCCACGGACGAAAGGGTGGAGTGGAAACCCTAGCCTGCGGAAGAAATGGGGGATGAATACTACCCTCTCGGTGGGCTTCGGCGTGGGGACGACTTGTCCCTCGGCCGGCAGACGGTGGGAGATCTCCTTCGCCAAATATCTGGCTGCCCGAAGCTCAGTAATGTCCTCCTCCTTAACGGAGGAGACCATCCACTTGCCCTGACCACTGGATCTGGACATGGTTGCTTGAGTGGAAAGGAGATGAGAACTTGGGCGCTGGAGCTCAAGATTGGAAAGGCGGAGACAGAGAGAGAGCGTGAGAAGAGGAAGAGGGAATGCTTATCCCCTTATAAAGACAACAAATATTAAGCGCCTCCTCACTCGCCTTAAGATTCACCTATTCCCAAGGGCTGTATAAACGGCCCGGTTGGGTTACCCATGCCCGCATTGATGAGAATCCCACAATAAGGGAACACGATCTCTGCTTCGACAGGACGTGCCAATTACGACCACGTCTCGAAACATGGGATGGCAGATGAAAAACGGTTCGAAATTATGACCGGACAGACGTGATGTCGTGTTATAAAAAAGCTGTCGACAGATTAGATTTGTGCAAATATTATATTCTCTCTGCGGTTGTGTGTGGTATGCGTTACAAGTCCGGATACAATCATCGCATCCGAAGACTATCTTGGAGTTCGGAAAAAGGGGAACCCGCCTTGCAATGCCGAAGACAATCTGCGCGCTGGACTCCTCGTCATTGAAGCCAGGTTCAGGGGCTACTAAGGGAGTCCTAGACTAAGGGGTCCTCGGGCGTCCGGCCTGTTATTCATTGGTCCGGACTGATGGGCTGTGAAGATATGAAGGCCGAAGACTATACCCGTGTCCAGATTGGACTCTCCTTGGCGCAAGGCAAGCTAAGCGACCAATTATGAAGATTCCCTCTTATGTAACCGACTCCATGTAACCCTAGATCTCTCCGGTGTCTATATAAACCGGAGAGCGTAGTCCGGATAGACATATACACATTACCATAGTCATACAGGCAAGGCTTCTAGGGTTTAGCTATTACGATCTCGTGGTAGATCAAATCTTGTAACCCCCCGTCTCCTGTTACCATCGTTCCTTGACGCACAGTTCGGGACCCCCTACCCGAGATCCGCCGGTTTTGACACCGACAAGGGTCGAGGAACGCCGAGGGGTCGAGGGTCGCCGAGGGTTCGAGGGTCGAGGATCGCCGAGGGGTCGAGAGGTTGCCTAGTGTCAAAGTATTGAAGAAATACATGGCTTCATCATTAGCCGGAAGTAACCGGGGCATGATGGTACAAAGTCGTGCAAAGTTGTTCTGGAATGTAGTCCCGGATAGGATAATTCACCCTTTTGTATGAATTTCAGCAAAGGCCTTCCAAATAGCGATATTCGGAAGGCTCTTGCTGAACTTTGTACGAAAAAGCGAATGTTCCTATCTGGGACTCCGTTCCAGAGCAACTTTGCAGAACTTCGTACCATCATGCGCCTGTTACTTTCGCCTAATGATGAAGACATTGTTTTGTTGAATCCTTTGACACTAGACAAACGTGACATGAGGGGTTCGAGGGTCGGGAAATAGGGTAGACGATCGTGGATCGTCCGAGCGGTCGAGGGTCGAGGATCGCCGAGGGGTCGAGAGGTTGCCTAGCTAGTGTCCAAGTATTGAAGAAATCCATGGCTTCATCATTAGCCGGAAGTAACTGGGGCATGATGGTATGAAGTTGTGCAAAGTTATTCTGGAATGGCGTCCCGGATAGGATAATTCGCCTTTTTGTACGAATTTCAGCAAAGGCCTTCCAAATAACGATATTCGGAAGGCTCTTGCTGAACTTTGTACGAAAAAGCGAATGTTCCTATCTGGGACTCCGTTCCAAAACAACTTTGCATAACTTCGTACCATCATGCGCCTGTTACTTTCGCCTAAATGATGAAGACATGGTTTTGTTGAATCCTTTGACACTAGACAAATGTGACATGACGGGGTTGAGGGTCGGGAAATAGGGTACGTAGAGGGTCGTGGATCGCCGAGCGGTCGAGGGTCGAGGGTCTGGCAATGTGCACAAGTTGATTGATACGTCTCCAACGTATCTATAATTTATGAAGTATTCATGCTATTATATTATATGTTTTGGATGTTTAATGGGCTTTATTATGCACTTTTATATTATTTTTGGGACTAACCTATTAACCAGAGGCCCAGCCCAAATTGCTGTTTTCTTGCCTATTTCAGTGTTTCGAAGAAAAGGAATATCAAACGGAGTCCAAACGGAATGAAACCTTCGGGAGAGTTTTTTTGGAACAGAAGCAATCCAGGAGACTTGGAGTAGACGTCAGGGAAGCTTCGAGGAAGCCACGAGGCAGGGAAGCGCGCCCTACCCCCCTAGGCACACCCCCACCCTCGTGGGCCCCTCGTGGCTCCCGTGACCGACTTCTTTCGCCTATATATATCCATATACCCTAAAAACATCGGGTAGCAGAATAGATCGAGAGTTCCGCCGCCGCAAGCCTCTGTAGCCACCGAAAACCAATCTAGACCCGTTCCGGCACCCTGCCGATGGGGGAAATCCTTCACCCGTGGCCATCTTCATCATCCCGGTGCCCTCCATGACGAGGAGGGAGTAGTTCACCCTCGAGTCTGAGGGTATGTACAAGTAGCTAGGTGTTTGATCTCTCTCTCTCTCGTGTTCTTGATTTGGCACGATCTTGATGTACCGCTAGCTTTGCTATTAGTTGGATCTTATGATGTTTCTCCCCCTCTAGTCTCTTGTTATGGATTGAGTTTTCCCTTTGAAGTTATCTTATCGGATTGAGTCTTTAAGGATTTGAGAACACTTGATGTATGTCTTGCATGTGCTTATCTGTGGTGACAATGGGATATCACGTGATCCACTTGATGTATGTTTTGGTGATCAACTTGTGAGTTCCGTGAACTTATGCATAGGGGTTGGCACACGTTTTCGTCTTGAATCTCCCGTAGAAACTTTGGGGCACTCTTTGAAGTTCTTTGTGTGGATTGAATAGATGAATCTGAGATTGTGTGATGCATATCTTATACTCATACCCACGGATACTTGAGGTGGCATTGGAGTATCTAGGTGACATTAGGGTTTTGGTTGATTTGTGCCTTAAGGTGTTATTCTAGTATGAACTCTATGACAGATCGAACGGAAAGAATAGCTTCGTGTTATTTTACTATGGACTCTTGAATAGTTCGATCAGAAATAATAACTTTGAGGTGGTTTCGTACCCTACCATAATCTCTTCATTTGTTCTCCGCTATTAGTGACTTTGGAGTGACTCTTTGTTGCATATTGAGGGATAGTTATATGATCCAATTATGTTATTATTGTTGAGAGAACTTGCACTAGTGAAAGTATGAACCCTAGGCCTTGTTTCCTAGCATTGAACTACCGTGTACGCTCACTTTTATCATTAGTTACCTTGCTGTTTTTATATTTTCAGATTACAAATACTCATATCTATCATCCATATTGCACTTGTATCATGATCTCTTTGCCGAACTAGTGCACCTATACAATTTACCATTGTATTGGGTGTGTTGGGGACACAAGAGACTCTTTGTTATTTGGTTGCAGGGTTGCTTGAGAGAGACCATCTTCATCCTACGCCTCCCACGGATTGATAAACCTTAGGTCATCCACTTGAGGGAAATTTGCTACTGTCCTACAAACCTCTGCACTTGGAGGCCCAACAACGTCTACAAGAAGAAGGTTGTGTAGTAGACATCATTGATCCAAACCCTAGAAGCGCTGCCGAGGCCACCCAAATTTACCAATTTAAAAGAGTGTTGTCGTCGAGGCCACCCCGAACCCTTGAAGCGTTGCCGAGGCCACCCCAAACCCTAGAGAAGCGTCAAGGACACTAATATGATTCCTTGTTGTGATTAGTTAGCTAGGTCTACGTTTGCCACTATTATATCCATCTGTCATGTTTGTATAATAATTGCCATGTTGTAATATTTGCCGAAACTATGGAGCACGGCCGAGATGAGGAAGTAGAACAGGTGTTGGGGGACATAATCGCAGTCGGAGGTGATGTCATGTCGTATATCAACGAAACCGATGGTCTGGAAGGAGAGGGTGAAGCAGGCTACGGTTATCGAACAATGGAGGAGGAAGGACATGATTATGATGGCTCCGGTGACCGAATGCCGGTGCAAGAAGGAGAGCGTGATGACGGCTCCGGTGACCGAACAGAGTCCGGCCAGGTATATATATTAATTAAGCCTGTGCGGACTAGCTAATTGATGCATTCATTGTTTTGGTATTTACACATATTAACTCTCGTCTTTCTTCTTTTTTCTAGCCCTCCGGATCGATCACAACTTCGGTAAAGAGACGAGGCCCGAAGAAAAAGGTGCGCTCGGATGAAAGGTTCACGATCATAGCAATCACGCGCGATGGCCAACCGATTGAACCCATCCGGACGAAGGAAGCATTTTCTGCTCAGTGCAGGGTTCTTGTTAGGGACATGATCCCGATCAGCATCCACCAATGGTATAAGCCTAAGAACGAAGACCCTTAGGTGTCTTATGTCAACGATAGGCAGAAACATGATCTTTGGGCCGCGCTGAAGGCAAATTTCACCCTACCGCCAGAGGAGGATCCGGAGAAGCCAGTTAAAGAGCCATTGATCAAGTCTCATGCTCTTAAGAAGATGGCAGATCTATTCAGGAGGTGGAAGAATGAGCTGAAAACAAAGATTGTCGACAAAGAAAAGACACCAGAATTCACCGGCCGGTATGAGAAGATCAGAGATCACTGGGACGCATTTGTGGCCTGCTGAAGATAAATTCTGCGAAGAAGGAGCATCACCATCGCACGGGGTCAGGTGGCTACCTCAAAGCCCGGTCGTTGTGGGCCCAGGCTGAGAATGACCTGCTTGATAAAGGGGTCGAACCAGAGACATTGAACTGGCCAGACCGTTCAAGGACTTGGTTCTTCGCGGTTGGAGGAACCTTGGACCCTATAACAGGGAAGTGCGTTTCGACAAACGAGCAACTACGAATACCCGTCACGAAGCTTCAGGACTATATCGCCGCAGCGCAGGAAGGGACGTTCGTTCCAGACAGAGAGAACGACGAGCTCACAATGGCCCTCAGGAATCCTGAGCACCCTGGACGGACACGAGGTACGCCAGGCTCCGTTTCGTGGAAGGCTGGGTTTCCGGACGCAGGCGGTTACAAATGCCAGGAGAGGAGGAGGAAAGTGGAGCATACCCAACTGCAGAAGCTGCACGCAAGGGTACAAACGCTAGAGGAACGAGAAGCAGTTCACAGCAAGCGACCTGCCGAAGCTACCCCGCCATCTCAGCGGAGAAGCAGCGTGGCTTCCACCGAGCTGCTTCAGCTGGAGCCTGTCTTCATGGCTCCTGCTAGCTACCCCGTGGATGCTATCACGGAGTCTCAACATTGCCACCTTATGACGCAATGGCAGAACTTCAAAGTCAAGGCGTCTGTCAGCTCTATTCGACCTCCTGAACCCGGCGCAACTTTTCACTGCCGTCCAATTCCAGAAGGATATGGTAAGGTGACGGTGGACGAAATAACAGAGGGATTTGAGGATCTCGAGCTTGACCACCCTACCGGTGAAGGGGAGACTCGACTAGGTTCTGCTCCAAAGACTCCATGCCTATGGCGGAAGGAGCTCATCAACCATCCGAACTGGACGCCTCCGCCTCCTCCTCCTCCTCCGGCGAGTCAGGGCACTCCGCCTCCTCCTCCGGCGAGTGATCAGGGCACTCCGCCTCCTTCTCCAGCGCGTGGCGACACTCCGCCTCCTTCTTTGCTGATACGTCTCCAACGTATCTATAATTTTTTATTGTTCCATGCTATTATATTATCCATCTAGGATGTTTTATATGCTATTTTATATGATTTTTGGGACTAACCTATTAACCTAGAGCCCAGTGCCAGTTTCTTTTTTTTCCTTGTTTTTGAGTATCGCAGAAAAGGAAAACAAAACGGAGTCCAATTGACCTGAAATTTGACGGAGATTATTTTTGGACGAGAAGAAGCCCATGGAGTATCGGAGATGGGCCAGAAGAGTCCGGAGGGACCCGCGAGGGTGGGGGCGCGCCCTACCCCCTGGGCGCGCCCGCCTACATCGTGGCCACCTCAGAGACCCCCCCTGACTTGTTCCCGACGCCAAAACCTCTTATATATACCCAAACTTCCAGAACATAACCTAGATTGGGAGTTGCACTGCCGCAAGCCTCTGTAGCCACCAAAAACCAATCGGGACCCTGTTCCGGCACCCTGCCGGAGGGGGGATCACTCACCGGTGGCCATATTCATCATCCCAGCGCTCTCCATGACGAGGAGGGAGTAGTTCACCCTCGGGGCTGAGGGTATGTACCAGTAGCTATGTGTTTGATCTCTCTCTCTCTCTCTCGTGTTCTTGATTTGGCACGATCTTGATGTATCGCGAGCTTTGCTATTATAGTTGATCTTATGATGTTTCTCCCCCGCTACTCTCTTGTGATGGATTGAGTTTTCCCTTTGAAGTTATCTTATCGGGTTGAGTCTTTAAGGATTTGAGAACACTTGATGTATGTCTTGCGTGGGATACCCGTGGTGACAATGGGGTATTCTATTGATCCACTTGATGTATGTTTTGGTGATCAACTTGCGGGTTCTGTGGCCTTGGGAATCTATGCATAGGGGTTGGCACACGTTTTCGTCTTGATTCTCCGGTAGAAACTTTGGGGCACTCTTTGAAGTACTTTGTGTTGGTTTGAATAGATGAATCTGATATTGTGTGATGCATATCGTATAATCATACCCATGGATACTTGAGGTGACATTGGAGTATCTAGGTGACATTAGGGTTTTGGTTGATTTGTGTCTTAAGGTGTTATTCTAGTACGAACTCTAGGATAGATCGAATGGAAAGAATAGCTTCATGTTATTTTACTACGGACTCTTGAATAGATTGATCAGAAAGGATAACTTTGAGGTGGTTTCGTACCCTACAATAATCTCTTTGTTTGTTCTCCGCTATTACTGACTTTGGAGTGACTCTTTGTTGCATGTTGAGGGATAGTTATATGATCCAATTATGTTATTATTGTTGAGAGAACTTGCACTAGTGAAAGTATGAACCGTGGGCCTTGTTTCCTAGCATTGCAATACTATTTACGCTCACTTCTACCACTTGCTACCTTGCTGTTTTTATATTTTCAGATTACAAAAACCTATATCTACCATCCATAATGCACTTGTATCACCATCTCTTCGCCGAACTAGTGCACCTATACAATTTACCATTGTATTGGGTGTTTTGGGGACACAAGAGACTCTTTATTATTTGGTTGCAGGGTTGTTTGAGAGAGACCATCTTCATCCTACGCCTCCCACCGAATTATAAACCTTAGGTCATCCACTTGAGGGAAATTTGCTACTGTCCTACAAACCTCTGCACTTGGAGGCCCAACAACGTCTACAAGAAGAAGATTGCGTAGTGGACATCAAGAAGTTTCTGGCGCCGTTGCCGGGGAGGTGAGTGCTTGAAGGTATATCTTTAGATCTTGCAATCGAATCTTTTAGTTTCTTGTTTTATCACTAGTTTAGTTTATAAAAGAAAACTACAAAAAAAATGGAATTGAGGGTACCTCATATGCTTCATCTTTTTAATATCTTTCATGAAAATAAGGATTCCGATAATTGTGCCAAAATGTTAGAAGAAGAATGCATTAGAATGTTTGGCACTAAATATTTGAATGATGAGCATGACTGCAATGTTGTTAGTATGAACTCTTTGAATATCCATAGTACTAATGATGATTGCACTAGTCATGATGAAAATGTCTCTTATAAGCAAGTCAATTTTTGTGGAGTGCATAGACTTTGCGAGTACACACCAAATAGGGAAGATAGATTGCAAGAGGCATAAGTATTTAGAAACTAAATGGTTGCAAGAAAGGCTAGATGGTTGTGCTGAAAGATTCAATATTTATCGCCATCCTTGTGAACTTTGCAATGAACATGGTCATTTAAAGCTCCAGTGCTATTTGTTTCATGATCAAATCGTGTCCAAAAATTGTTATAACTTGATTAACCTTGAGCATCATAAAGAGCTTAGTCTTCTTTTGGGGTATGCAGAAATGAAACGTATAACTGAGGGTATTCCAAGATTTAATCTTGATAGATTTCTTGATTTTGATCTAGAAGAAATTTTTATGTATTGTGCGGTGAATTGCATTGAAAATCCTTATATTGCCAATTACATAAAGACAAGAAAACAAATAGAAGATGAAGAGAATACTAATGAAAGGGAAGAGACTTCCCAATATCTTCCTATTATTTCTTATGATGAATCAGGTAACGAGGAGGAGCCTTCTATTCAACCAATCTCATTAATAAGGAGCTCCAAAAAGAGGATTAAACCCACACATAATGTGAAGAAGAAAAAGAGAAGACGGAGAAGCAAAGGTGAAAAGGTATCCCTCCCAAATGATGTTGCTCCTATTACTCATTGTGATGATGATAATTGCTATACTATTGGTGCTATCCATACTATTAATGATGAGAGTGATTACGTTTATGATATGAAAAGGCCCAAGCTTGGGGATGCTATGTTTGATGAGACTGACATGTTTGAGAATTTATTTGCTGCAATTAATGTTTGTCCCAAGCTTGGGGAGTCTATGTCTAATGAATATGATATTTTTAGCCTCCCAAGTTTTGATATGCAAATTTGTTATGATGATAGCATGCCTCCTACTTATGATGATTATATTGATGAAAGTGGGTTTGGAAGAGTGTCAACTTTAGGAAGTAATGATGCCACTATTTTGGAGGATGTTGAATCTTATTGTGATAATTATGAAAGTGGATTTGGAGAGGTCAGGACTTTATTTAGTAATGCTTCCACAATCTTGGAAGAGGTTTCAATTGATTATGATGAGAACAAAGTTGCTACTTATGATGATTATTGTGATGACACTTATGCTATAAAAATTAGTGATGATTATATTTATAAAACTTGTCATGATTATGATTACCCTTTTTCTGAACATTACTCATTTAATATGGAAACAATTTATAGTATTCAAGTTTCTTATGATACTCCCACTATTCCGAATGAGAAGAATTTTTCTTATGTGGAGAGTAGTAAATTTTCTATGCTTGTAGATCATAAAAATAATGCTTTATGTGATGGTTATATTGTTGAATTCATTCATGATGCTACTGAAAGTTATTATGAGGGAGGAACATATGCTTGTAGGAATTGCAATAATATCAAGTTTCCTCTCTGTGTTGAAAATCTTGAGGTTATGCTTGTTTTGCCTTCCTATGCTAGTTGATTATTGTTCCCATAAGTTGTTTGCTCGCAAAATCCCTATGCATGGGAAGTGGGTTAGACTTAAATATGCTAGTCAAATTCTTCATGATGCTCTCTTTATGTTTCAATTCTTATCTTTCATGTGAGCATCATTGAAATCATCATGCCTAGCTAGGGGCGTTAAACGTTAGCGCTTGTTGGGAGGCAACCCAATTTTATTTTTGTTCCTGTTTAGTAATAAATAATTCATCTAGCCTCTGTTTAGATGTGGTTTTATGTTTTAATCAGTGTTTGTGCCAACTAGAACCGTTGGGAAGACTTGGGTGAAGTCTTTGTGATCTTGCTGTAAAAAACAGAAACTTTAGCGCTCACGAGATTAGCTGCCTTTTTTTACTGGAGAATGATTTTAGGTTGATTATTTTTGCAGATGATTATTAGACAAATTCCTCGGGTCCACCAATTTATTTCAGAATTTTTGGAGTTCCAGAAATATACGTTTGATACAGATTACTACAGACTGTTCTGTTTTTGACAGATTCTGTTTTCTATGTGTTGTTTGCTTATTTTGACGAATATATGAGTAGTATCGGAGGGTATGAACCATAGAGAAGTTGGAATACAGTAGATAATACACCAATATGAATTTAGAATGAGTTCACAACAGTACTTAAGTGGTGGTTTTATTTTCTTATACTAACGGAGCTGACGAGTTTTCTATTGAGTTTTGTGTTGTGTAGTTTTCAAGTGTTGGGTAAAGATTCGATGGACTATGGAATAAGGAGTGGCAAGAGCCTAAGCTTGGGGATGCCCAAGGCACCCCAAGGTAATATTCAAGGACAACCAAGAGCCTAAGCTTGGGGATGCCCCGGATGGCATCCCCTCTTTCGTCTTCGTTCATCGGTAACTTTACTTGGAGCTATATTTTTATTCACCACATGATATGTGTTTTGCTTGGAGCGTCATTTTGCTTTATTTTGTTTTGCTTGCTGTTTGAATAATTTACCAAGATATGAAATTCATAAATGTTAGAGAGTCTTCACATAGTTGCATAATTATTCGACTACTCATTGATCTTCACTTATATCTTTCGGAGTAGTTTGTCATTTTCTCTAGTGCTTCACTGATATCCTTTTAGAGCACGACGGTGGTTTTATTTTGTAGAAATAGATGAACTCTCATGCTTCACTTATATTATTTTGAGAGTCCTAAACAGCATGGTAATTTTATTTGGTTATGAAACTAGTCCTAATATGATAGGCATTCAAGATGGGTATAATAAAAACTTTCATATAGAGTGCATTGAATACTATGAGAAGTTTGATACTTGATGATTGTTTTGAGATATGTAGAAGGTAATATTAGAGTTGTGCGAGTTGAGTAATTATGAATTTGAGAAATACTTGTGCTGAAGTTTGCAAGTACCATAGTATGCACGTATGTTAAACGTTGTGTGACAAATTTGAAACATGAGGTGTTCCTTGATTGTCATCCTTATGAGTGGCGGTCGGGGACGAGCGATGGTCTTTTCCTACCAATCTATCCCCCTAGGAGCATGCGCGTAATGCTTGGTTTTTGATGACTCGTAGATTTTTGCAATAAGGAATGTAGTTTTGACATCCATTTGCCAGATTTCACAAAATGTGGTAATTTCTAACATGATTCGGACAGAGTTAAGCATCGCTACGAGTGAGAAAATCTCATCGTAATCAACACTTTGAACTTGTCGAAAACTGTTTTTCGCCAATTCGAGCTTTGTAGATAGTAACACTACTATCAGCGTCCATCTTCCTCTTGAAGATTCATTTATTCTCAATGGCTTGCCGATCATCGCGCAATTCAACCAAAGTCCACACTTTGTTCTTCATACATGAATCCCATCTCAGATTTCATGGCCTCAAGCCATTTTGCGGAATCTGGGCTCATCATCGCTTCCTCATAGTTCGTAGGTTCGTCATGATCTAGTAACATGACTTGCAAAACAGGATTACCGTACCACTCTGGTGCGGACCGTACTCTGGTTGACCTACGAGGTTCAGTAGTAACTTGATCTGAAGTTTCATGGTTATCATCATTAGCTTCCTCACTAATTGGTGTAGGAATCACTGGAACTGCTTTTTGTGATGAACTACTTTCCAATTCGGGAGAAGGTACAATTACCTCATCAAGTTCTACATTCCTCCCACTCACTTCTTTCCAGAGAAACTCCTTCTCTAGAAAGGATCCATTCTTAGCAACAAAGATCTTGCCTTCGGATCTGTGATAGAAGGTGCACCCAATAGTTTCTTTTGGGTATCCTATGAAGACACACTTCCCCGATTTGGGTTCGAGCTTATCAGGTTGAAGCTTTTTCACATAAGCATCGCAACCTCAAACTTTAAGAAACAACAGCTTAGGTTTCTTGCTAAACCACAGTTCATACGGTGTCGTCTCAAGGGATTTTTAGACGGTGCCCTATTTAACGTGAATGCAGCTGTCTCTAATGCATAACCCCAAAACGATGGTGGTAAATTGGTAAGAGACATCATAGATCGCACCATATCTAATAAGGTACGATTACGACGTTCAGACACACCATTACGCTATGGTGTTCCAAGTGGCGTGAGTTGCGAAACTATTCAACATTGTTTCAAATGAAGGCCAAACTCGTAACTCAAATATTCGCCTCCGCGATCAGATCGTAGAAACTTTATTTTCTTGTTACGATGATTCTCAACTTCACTTTGAAATTCTTTGAACTTTTCAAATTTTTCAGACTTGTGTTTCATTAAGTAGATATACCCATATCTGCTCAAATCATCTGTGTAGGTCAGAAAATAACGATACCCGCCGCGATCCTCAACACTCATCGGACCGCATACATCTATATGTATTATTTCCAATAAGTCAGTGGCTCACTCCATTGTTCTGGAGAACGGAGTCTTAGTCATCTTGCCCATGAGGCATGGTTCGCAAGCATCAAGTGATTCATAATCAAGTGATTCCAAAAGCCCACCAGCATGAAGTTTCTTCATGCGCTTTACACCAATATGACCTAAACGGCAGTGCCACAAATATGTTGCGCTATGATTATCAACTTTGCATCTTTTGGCATCAATATTATGAATATGTGTATCACCACGATCAAGATTCAATAAACCATTCACCTTGGGTGTATGACCACAGAAGGTTTTATTCATATAAACAGAATAGCAATTATTCTTTGACTAAGTGAATAACCGTATTGCAATAAACATGATCCAATCATATTATGCTCAACGCAAACACCAAATAACATTTGTTTTAGGTTCAATACTAATCCCGAAGGTAAAGGGAGTGTGCGATGGTGATCTTATCAACCTTGGAATCACTTTCAACAGACATCTTCACCTTGCCCTCAACTAGTCTTTGTTCATTTTGTAACTCCTATTTCGAGTTACTAATCATAGCAACTGAATTAGTATCAAATACCCAGGGCTACTATGAACACTACTTAAGTACACATCAATAACATCTATATCATATATACTTTTCTTCACTTTGCCATCCTTCTTATCCGCCAAATACTTGGGGCAGTTCCGCTTCCAGTGATCATTTCCTTTGAAGTAGAAGCACTCAGTTTCAGGCTTGGGTCTAGCTTTTGGCTTCTTCATGGGAGTGGAAACTTGCTTGCCATTCTTCTTGAAGTTCCCTTTCTTTCCCTTGCCCTTTTACTTGAAACTAGTGGTATTGTCAACCATCAACACTTGATGCTTTTCTTGATTTCTGCCTTCGCCGATTTTAGCATTGCGAAGTGCTCGGGTAATCATTTTCGTCATCCCTTGCATATTATAGTTCATCACGAGGTTCTAGTAACTTGGTGATAGTGGCTAGAGAACTCTGTCAATCACTATTTTATCTGGAAGATTAACTCCCACTTGATTCAAGCGATTGTAGTACTCAGACAATCTGAGCACATGCTCACTGGTTGAGCTATCCTCCTCCATCTAGTAGGCAAAGTACTTCTCAGAGGTCTCATACCTCTCGACTCGGGCATGAGTCTGAAATACCAATTTCAGCTCTTGGAACATCTTATATGCTCCGTGGCGTTCAAAACGTTTTGATGTCCCGGTTCTAAGCCGTAAAGCATGGTGCGCTAAACTATCAAGTAGTTATCATACCGAGCTTGCCAAATGTTCATATCGTCTGCATTTGCTCATGCAATAGGTCCGTCACCTAGCGGTGCATCAAGGACATAAATCTTCTGTGCAGCAATGAGGATAATCCTCAGATCACGGACTCTGCATCATTTGCTACAATTATCTTTCAACATAGTTTTTATCTAGGAACATATCAAAAATAAACGGGGAGCTACATCGTGAGCTATTGATCTACAACATAGTTCTGCAAATACTATCAGGACTAAGTTCATGATAAATTAAAGTTCAATTCATCATATTACTTAAAAACTCCCACTTAGATAGACATCCCTCTAATCATCTAAGTGATCACGTGATCCATATCAACTAAACCATGTCTGATCATCACGTGAGATGGAGTAGCTTTCAATGGTGAACATCACTTTGTTGATCATATCTACTATATGATTCGCGTTCGACCTTTCGGTCTCAGTGTTCCGAGGCCATATCTGCATATGCTAGGCTCGTCAAGTTTAACCCAAGTATTCTGCATGTGGAAAACTGGCTTGCACCTGTTGTATGTGAACATAGAGCTTATCACACCCGATCATCACGTGGTGTCTCAGCACGAAGAACTGCCGCAACGGTGCATACTCAGGGAGAACACTTATACCTTGAAATTTTAATAAGGGAACATCTCATAATGCTACCGTCGTACTAAGCAAAATAAGATGCATAAAAGATAGACATCATATGCAATCAAAATATGTGACATGATATGGCCATCATCATCTTGTGCCTTTGATCTCCATCTCCAAAGTACCGTCATGATCTCCATCGTCACCGGCATGACACCATGATCTCCATCATCTTGATCTTTATCAACGTGTCGTCACATGGTCGTCTCACCAACTATTGCTTTTGCAACTATTGCTATCGCATAGCGATAAAGTAAAGCAATTATATGGCGCTTGCATCTTATGCAATAAATAGACAACCATAAGGCTCCTGCTAGTTGCCAATAACTTTAACAAAACATGATCATCTCATACAACAATTTATATCTCATCACGTCTTGACCATATCACATCACAACAAGCCCTGCAAAAACAAGTTAGACGTCCTCTACTTTGTTGTTGCAAGTTTTACGTGGCTGCTACGAGCTTAGCAAGAACCGTTCTTACCTACGCATCAAAACCACAACGATTTTTCATCAAGTGTGTTGTTTTAACCTTCAACAAGGACCGAGCGTAGTCACACTCGATTCAACTAAAGTTGGAGAAACAGACACCCACTAGCCACATGTGTGCGAAGCACGGCGGTAGAACCAGTCTCATGAACGCGGTCATGTAATGTCGGCCTGGGCCGCTTCATCCAACAATACCGCCGAATCAAAATATGACATGCTGGTAAGCAGTATGACTATTATCGCCCACAACTCTTTGTGATCTACTCGTGCATATAACATCTACGCATAGACCTGGCTCGGATGCCACTGTTGGGGAACGTAGTATTTCAAAAAAATTCCTACAATCATGCAAGATCTATCTAGGAGAAGCATACCAACGAGCGGGGAGAGTGTGTCCACGTACCCTCGTAGACTGAAAGCAGAAGCGTTTAGTAACGCGGTTGATGTAGTCGAACGTCTTCGCGATCCAACCGATCCAAGCAGCGAACGTACGGCACCTCCGCGTTCAGCACACGTTCAGCTCGGTGACGTACCTCGAACTCTTGATCTAGTTGAGGCCGAGGGAGAGTTCCGTCAGCACGACGGCGTGGTGATGGTGATGATGAAGTTACCGACGCAGGGCTTCGCCTAAGCACTATGACGATATGACCGAGGTATGTAACTGTGGAGGGGGGCACTGCACACGACTAAGAGATTGTCTGTTGTGCTATTGGGGTGCCCCCTGGCCACGTATATAAAGGAGGGAGGAAGAGGAGGCCGGCCTAGGAGGGGTGCGCCTATAGGGGGAGTCCAACTAGGATTCTTTTCCAAGAGGGGAGAGAGGGAAGGAGTAGGAGAGGGATAAGGAAAGAGGGGGGCGCCGCCCCCTCCCTAGTCCAATTCGGACCAGGCCATGGGGGGGCGTCCTCCCCTTGTGGCCCTTCTCTCCATTCCACTAAGGCCCATAAAGGCCCAATACTTCCCCCGGCGAATTCCCGTAACTCTCTGGTACTCCGAAAAATACCCGAACCACTCAGAACCTTTCCGATGTCTGAATATAGCCTTCCAATATATCGATCTTTACGTTTCAAACATTTCGAGACTCCTCGTCATGTCCGTGATCTCATCCGGGACTCCGAACAAACTTCGGTCATCAAATCACATAAATCATAATACAAATCGTCATCGAACATTAAGCATGCGGACCCTACGGGTTCGAGAACTATGTAGACATGATCGAGACACATCTCCGGTCAATAACCAATAGCGGAACCTGGATGCTCATATTGGCTCCTACATATTCTACGAAGATCTTTATCGGTCAAACCGCATAACAACATACATTGTTCCCTTTGTCATCGGTATGTTACTTGCCCGAGATTCGACCGTCGGTATCATCATACCTAGTTCAATCTCGTTACCGGCAAGTCTCTTTACTCGTTCCGTAATGCATCATCCCGCAACTAACTCATTAGTCACATTGCTTGAAAGGGTTATAGTGATGTGCATTACGGAGAGGGCCCAAAGATACCTCTCCGACAATCGGAGTGACAAATCCTAATCTCGATCTATGCCAACTCAACAAACACCATCGGAGACACCTATAGAGCATCTTTATAATCACCCAGTTGCGTTGTGACTTTTGATAGCACACAAAGTGTTCCTCCGGTATTCGGGAGTTGCATAATCACATAGTCATAGGAACATGTATAAGTCATGAAGAAAGCAATAACAATAAACTAAATGATCATAGTGCTAAGCTAACGGATGGGTCTTGTCCATCACATCATTCTCTAATGATGTGATCCCGTTCATCAAATGACAACACATTTCTATGGTTAGGAAACTTAACCAACTTTGATTAACGAGCTAGTTCTAGTAGAGGCATACTAGGGACACTCTGTTTGTCTATGTATTCACACATGTAACCCGACACATCTTTCTTTCTATACGAAATGAGTTCGACCTTTTTTTCAAAATAGAAACAGAAAAGAAATTTAGGAATAGTGCGGGTGTGACGAAACGAATCAAGTGAAACGAGTCGCCCTTATGACATTTTCTCATCCAAGCAAGGGCGCGTTGCATGGGATTCATCAACAAAGGGATAGGGATAAGGGGCCGCACGTCCAAGACAGCCTTTCATCTCAGTGCGGCATGGAACCCCCCATCTTCCAATTCCTCTTACAGAGATCGTTGACTCACTTGCCTTATTTTGAGGAGACTTCCAAGCCAAAACAAGACAATGGGCACACATGTACTGTAACATCCCAATTTTTATTAAATTTGGATGTTAATAGAATCATTCAATGCATATCATATTTCTTTGCATTTTGGAGTTTTTGAAATATTTAAATAATATTTTTCCACTCGAGAAAAACAAATGAGAGGGGATAAGATGACTTCCTCAAAATATAAAAGAGTGGGAAATTTTATGTTGAATATTATTTGAAGTTTTGGAGTTTATTGGTATTTATTTTATTTGCAAAAAGTGCATCAATTGCATTAGGAAAATATTTTCAAAATGTTCTGTGCTTAAGTTAATGTTCATTAGGTTCTAAATATTGTATAGTTATTTTAGAAATTATTGTGGTGTTTTTATTAATTCATTTGAATTGTTTAGGGCCACTTTAGTCTTCGGTTAAAAAAAACGCACGCACGCACTCACCGCATCCTGGCCCGAAACTGGGTTCGGCCCAGGAGCGCCCCAACCGGCCCAGCTGGCCATTTGGCCCAAGGCCACCGCCCCAGCACCCCAGCGCCCGACGCCTTCCGCCCGGTCGACCGCCCGCGCTCCCTCTCGCTCGTTACCGCCGCTGCCACTGCCAGACGGGCCCCGCTCATCAGCTCGTCCCCAACGTCCCGCAGCCCGCGGGATAAACATCCGCGCCTCGCCGCCCGCAACCGCCGGCCGCCACGCGCTCGGATAATGCTTTTCCACGGCAGCCGCGCCTCCTGACCGCGCCTATAAATGCCCCCGAACCCCCTCTTCCATCCTCGCCGTCCCACTTCTTCCCACGCCGCTCCTACCGCCCGCAGTCGCCGCTTGGATCTCGCCGGCCAAACGGACCTCCCGGAGCATTCTGCTGCCAGTAAACCACCCCGAGCCCTTGTTCCTTCGTCAATCGTGCGACCCCGAGCCTAGGTCCCGCTGGAGACGACGCCCCGACGACGCCCGACCTCGCCGGAGCCCACGGAGTGCCGCCGCCTTCGCCTCGCCGATCCCCGACGCCCCTGAGGAGCCCTGACGCCACCATCCGGACGCCCAAGCCGCGCCGCACCTCCCCGTCTTCCTCCCCGACACCGAGGACCGCCGTAGCTGCTGCCCCACCACCGCCCGACGCCGCGCCGCCGTCCTCTGCTCGTCGCCGACGTCGCCAGCCGCTGTAAGCCGCCGCCCCACTCCCGCCCGTTAGATCGATCATCGATGGTCCAGATTAGATTAGGTTCGTTTTTTTTTGCGAAGAGGTACGCGGTTCCCTTAGAGTGTGTGGTTTTATTTAAATTGAGCGTCGGTTTTTCTTTAGTTAGCCGCCGCCGTTGTTTTTTTTCTTATTTAGCGGCCGTTCGCCGTATAGCCTCCACAGCAGACGCTGCTCGGTCAGCCAGGAGCCGCCACGTTGCCAGGGACTTGCTTGCGATAGTTTTCTTCTCTGTTTAGTCCCTGTAATTAGCTGATTAGTCCCTGAACTTCGAGTAGCCACAACTTTTTAACCGTAGATCCAAACTCGATGAAACCAGCGGCAAATTCTTCGTCATGTTTAGATCTATCCAGGGGTATCCTTTCTGTACACTTTTGTCCGATTCAAATTTGAATTTATTCAGATTCGAATTCGAAGTTCAAATAACCATATTTCCCAAACCGAAGCTCCGATTAAGTTGATTCTTCTTGCACTTTGTCACCGTAGCCAAACCCTATCACCTGGACCTTTGTCACAATAAGTTTCACACACTAGAATCTCTCCATTAATATTTTTACTAGTATGCATAGTATGCACTATAGTTCACATCACTTCTTGAACCATAGGCCCATGTGGTTTTGCACTTAGAATTTTTTTTGTGCTAGTTAAGTGTGTTGTTTGTTTATTTGGTTTTTCCGAGACTTTTTGCTTTGCATGTTCTTCTTGGTTCTCTGAAATGTTTGCTTATGTTTGTTTATCTTCTTTGCGATAGATTGCCCGGAGTGCGAAGTAGAATATTATCAGTCTTTAGAATTCAACCAGCAGTACCAAGGCAAGTTGCATCTTGATCATGTTTCATTACCTATGTTTTTATTATGCACTTAGTTCTTTGCGGTAGGACTGCATGGTAGGAATTGATGTCGTATGACTATGCTTTTCACCCAGTAGTTCATTGAGGTAGGTCTGAACCTTATAACATTGTCGCCATCATTTTACATTATGTTGCTTCGCTAAGTAGACATGGATTGGGGAGTGATCATTGTAAAGTATGAGTGACAATGTTGTAAATAGGACCTAAGATAATTAATGAACTACCTGGGCGGAAACTTGTTGGAATGGTGGCGAAGCACAGTGGGGCACGCATGGGTAATCCATGGTGGTGCACCACTAGTGGACCGTCCGCTCAGGCTTAAAGAGATCAATCGTATTCTCATGTCTAGATGCTTACGTGTGCAGCCACAAGCCAATATGGGCTCTGGCTTAGTTGAGTAGTTAGTGTGGCCCCTTCCGGGATGGGCTAGCAGATGTAGAATGATGTAGGTGTACCGGCCTATCCGTGGGTTAAGGGGGAACATTTTCGAAAGACTATGTCTCGATCTTCCGATCATGGAGGTGATCGAGTCTTGTGGGGAAAAGTGCGCAACCTCTGCAGAGTGTCAACCTAATCGATTAGCCGTGTTCCCGGTTACGGACAAGTTGAGCATCTAGTAGTGGAAATGCCGGGAGATCTCCTCACCTTTAATTAAACAGTTGGGTTTTAAACGAAACTTGGGAATGGATGGAGTTGGGTTTGCCAACTCATCCTATGCAAATGTGTAGTAGTAGAATAACATCTTTTCTAATAGGGAAAAACTAGCTTTATGCAAAAACTAGACTTAGAGCTTTCTACCAGCCAAATTGCATGTACAAGTAGGTTCATTACACTTATGATGTGACTTGCCAGTACATTCCATGTACTGACCAATATGGCTGCAACTTATCATGTTGCAGATATATCCGTCGAGGATTAAGGTGCGATAGGTCGATGTTCTACACTCAACCTTGCTCGTGGAGTTGGACTCATTTACTACTTTGCTTCCGCAATATTTGTTTATTGGCTCTATGCCCTATTTTGTAATAAATGTATTGCTCCTGGACTATCGATGTAATAAAGAGATGTGTGTTATTTCTGTTATCTCATCGAGTACTGTGTGTGCTAGCAAGTCGATCCAAGGACTAGCACGGTAAGCACAGAGACTTCGACTCTTACCGGGTCGGGTCGCTACAAGTACTAAGTTTCCGGTTAATACAATTCTAGCATGAATAATAAACATTTATCATGATATAAGGAAATAAATAATAACTTTATTATTGCCTCTAGGGTATATTTCCTTCACTTTGATTAACGAGCTAGTCAAGTAGAGGCATACTAGGGACACTCTGTTTGTCTATGTATTCACACATGTTCTAAGTTGCCAGTTAATACAATTTTAGCATGAATAATAAACATTAATCATGATATAAGGAAATATAAATAACAACTTTATTATTGCCTCTAGGGCATATTTCCTTCAGAAGCGTGTCATAATAAACGGAACGGTGGAAAGTTGCGTGGCAATATATCTCGGAATGGCTATGGAAATGCAATAATAGGTAGGTATGATTGCTGTTTTGAGGAAGGTGTATGGTGCGTGTATGGTACCGGCGAAAATTGCATGGTACTAGAGAGGCTAGAAATGGTGGAAGGGTGAGAGTGTGTATAATCCATCAACTCAACATTATTGATAATCTATTAGTCATAAAGAACTCACATACATAATCTATGGACTCAAAATTTGAAGTATTCTGTCTAGCTCCTTTTAGATGATTATCACTAAGTAAAGTTAATGCTATCGTACATAAAATTATTAATGTCTTCAAATCATCGTGGTAGGATATAACAACTTCTGTAATTATCTTTGTTTAAGAAAGTAAGCTAGGTTAATAAAGAAGGTTATTTTTGTTCACTATATTCTTTTATTTAAATAGTATTATTGTGATGTGGTATCCCTAAACATAGTTTCAAATAAGCATGAGTGAGTTAATTAATGACGGTGCATGTGTAGCTAGTGTCACATTTTTCCAGGATAAAATTTAGGAAGCATAGAAATGTTACAACATTGTAGATCAGTCCATTGATGGCTAGTGAAAAAGCATGCCACATCAGCAGATTAATTAATATGGATTGCATTGTTGCAGCTTTATCTCCTCAGTTTCTCCGGGATCCCGCCCCCAGCTCGACCAGCGTCGAGATCCTTCCCTCCGCGCGTCTCGCGCACTCCCCACCCCTGCATGTCGCCGGATCCCCCCTCTATCGGCCATGGCGCGGGTTACACACCTGTGCGCCATAGGGAAGGTACCCCCCTCCACCCGGCCATGGTCGGCTCTTCTGTAGTGGAGCTGGCCCGGCCCGCTCGAGGTCGTTGTCGCTCCAGCAACTGACGGCCACCCTCGTACCCTTTTTCCGCTTCTTTAGATCGGCTCTGTCTCTCCTCCCGCTCGAGTCCACCGCCGCACCAGCTCCAGCACCAATGGCCGACGACCACTCTGTCTCTCCTCCCGCTCGAGTCCACCGCCGCACCAGCTCCAACACCAATGGCCGACGACCACTCTGTCTCTCCTCCTAGTTGGAACCACTTTCTAGTAGGTTGCAGGTTGCCATCTCTATTTCCTTCAAATTGGCTCAGATCGGCTCCGTCTCTCCTCCCACTTAATTTCATGTGCCTTTCTCCTCTTTGATCGGTCTTATATGGATCTGTTCTGTGAGCCTTCCTCAGAGATGTTTTTCTTTGTTGGTGATTGATATATACGGTAGGTCTCGCTTTCTGGCCTTGGCTTGTTTGATTCTTGCAATTCGGGAACATATATAAGTTGCTAGGATTTTATCTAAAAGAGCAGGGTGGGGCTATTAATTTCAAAAGGAGTCCAAAATTTTAGCACATCAAGCTATTTTTAGCGGCCCATAATAGAAATTTAAATCCTGGCCCATGTGATGTCCAAAGTCGGACACCAGATAGGAAATCGGACGACTACGTACGAAACATAGACACCGGACGACGACGGACCAATAACGGACGCAATTACGAAGGTAATAAATGTTTACCCCTTTATTAGTAGGTACAGATATAGATTTAAGTCGCCTGAAAATTGAATTTGGGTCAGTCGATTTTCTGACCGTTCATTGTCGTAAGATTCATGCTCTCTTTTTTTCTGTTGTGTGGTTTGTCATGTTTTGGGCTGAATTTTTTTTATGGACCCTTGCAATTCGTTCATGGGCTGCCTCTATCTAGCCCATCTGACTCCTCAGCCTTTCTTTCTCTCCCTTTATGTATTCTGTTTTCTGTTTCTATGCGTTTTTCTTTTGATTTTCCTTTTTTTATTAGTTGATTTTACTATTTTTATTGTTGTGGATATTTTTGGGATGTTGGCTGAGTGTAAATGGATACACATAAATACTATAAAATATATGTGAAAGTTGCACTATTATATATAATTATTCATTGCAGTGCAATTGAAGTGCAAAGTTATGTGATGCTTTTGTTTATCTTAAATGGTAATACATTACTTGTTAGATCGTGAAGCACCTGAAGATCGGGCTTCCCACATTCACTGGAACCTTCAAAGCCACCCTGTCCGAGGAGACATGTTGGAGGATCGATGCCCATATCCCCGGACGCATCCTCGGAAACCGCACCAAGCCCATTGAGTTCCATCTGGATATTGCAACATGGGGCTTGGGCAGGGGCATCACTACTCACATTGCTCTCGAACGCATTCGGGAGGAGTATGACGAGGACCTCAAGAAGACCTCCTTCATGATGTACGGACGCCGCGACGCAAATGGAGATGTGGTGCGTACCCCTGAGGACGAGACGATAGCATCCCATATCCAGGACATGGAGGATCACATTCGTATGATGGAGCTGGAGTTGTCTGACAACATGATCGTCATCAAGAACCTCATGACCCGCAAGGCCGAGCTCGAGGAGGAACTCCAGGACGCTCGCATCGAGCATGAGGGAGAGCTGGACGCACTGCAGGAGAAGTTCGACGACCTGAAGCTTGAGCTTGAGGAGGCCGAGGAGAAGCTGGATGAGGGAGAAAACATCCAGGAGGATCACTCTTATGGAGATTACGTCAGCCAGGACAAGGACCAGGATGATGAGCTTGGAGATGACGACACGGAAAGTGATGCAAGGACCCCCGATGTCAACATGGTTGACTAGTCCTCATCCGATGAGAGTTAGATTTTATACCACCATGAGAGTTTAGGAATTCGATTTCGTTATCCGATTAGTTTTATTCATTTGTGAGACCTTGTAAAATATTGTGACATGGCTTACCTTAGGTTTGATTGTTCTTGTGAACCTCTTTGACTGGAATTGAATTGGAGTGATTTGAAGTTTTATTGCTATCATGTGCATATGGGTAGTGTGATTTTACTCACTAGGCCTTATTCTATTCTAACTTCTCATCCACTCTAAACCCATCAGATGCCTCCAAGACGTGACCCCGGATTCAACTTTCCGCCGGAGCTCACGCAATTGATCCAGCAACAGAATGCTCTTATGCAGATGCTCATTTACAACAACAACAACAACCCACCGCCGCCGCCCCCAGTTGACAGTCTTACCCGTTTTCTGAGGCTGAACCCACCCGTGTTCTCCAGCAGCATGGAGCCGATCGTTGCAGATGACTGGCTTCGCAAGATAGGAAGGGAGCTGGCCATGACAGGATGCAATGATGCTGAGAAGGTGAAGTTTGCCGCCCACCAACTGGATGGACTGGCAGCTGCTTGGTGGGAGAACTACACCACCACATACCCCTTAGAGAGTGTGACTTGGACTCAGTTCCAGCAGGCGTTCCGCACTGCTCATGTCTTAGCTGGAGCCATGAGTCTAAAGAAGAAGGAGTTCCGCAGCTTGCGCCAGGGAGGATGCACGGTATCTCAGTATGTTGATGAGTTCAGTAAGTTGGCCCGTTATGCCCGAGAGGACGTGGCCACTGATGCAGCCAAGCAGGAGAAGTTTCTGGAGAGACTGAACAATGAGTTGGGAGTTCAGTTGACTGTGGCGACCTTTGCAAACTATCAGGAGCTGGTTGATAAGGCTACCATTCTCGAAGGCAAGCACCAGCAGATGGAGAATCGTAAGAGGAAGTACGGTTACGGGAAGTATAACTCTGGAGTTCAACAGAAACCCCGCTATAGCCCGTACTCAGGAAGTTCTGGATCAGGCACTAGCAAGTTTGGAGGGAATCATCATAACCATGGAGACCACATTCAGCATGGAGGAAATGGACACAACCACCATGGTCACAAGCATTGCAATGGAAATGTCAATGGCAATGGAGGGAATGGCAATCAGCAGCATGTCAACTCTTCTACACCAATGAAGAAAGATCTGAGTCACATCACCTGCTTCAAGTGCAAGAAGACAGATCACTACTCCAACGAGTGTCCTGAGGCACATAATGGAAATGGGAATTCTGGAGGCAAGAAGCCTAATCCTTTCACTAAGGGGCATGTGAATCATGTCAATGTGGAAGAGGTCTATGAGCAGCCTGACGCAGTGATTGGTAAGTTCTTGGTTAATTCATTTCTAGCACTCATTCTTTTTGACACTGGTGCATCGCATTCATTCATATCAAGGGGATTTGTGGATAAACATAAGTTGCCTACCATAGCTCTTAAGTCACCCATTCTAGTGAGTTCCCCAGGAGCCGAGTCTATGGCTAGTCAGGGATGTTTCCGGTTGCCTTTGAACACAGGGGGACATGTTTTTCCCACGAATATGATCATACTAGAGTCACAAGGGTTGGATGTAATCCTAGGGATGGATTGGATGTCCAAGTATGAGGGAAACATTGATTGTGCTAGTTGATCGATTTTTCTCACCACCCTAGAGAAGAAGAGGATCAAGTATGTATCTAGGCTTAAGCCTAAGAGGACTCAGGTGAACTCCCTTACAGGAGTTGTCCAGGAAGAAGTACCAGTGGTGAAGGATTATCCCGATGTATTTCCGGAGGAGTTACCGGGTATGCCGCCAGATAGGGAGATTGAGTTTTTGATTGAGTTGCTGCCAGGTCACTACTAGGAAAAGGCCTACTAGTGGCGCACCAGTTTTGCCTACTAATGGCGCACTACTGGTGCGCCACTAGTACCACGCCACTAGTATTTTTTACTAATGGCGCACCACTGGTGTGCCATTAGTATCTAGTATACTAATGGCGCACCAGGCAGTGCGCCATTAGTATAGGCCACGGTGCGCCATTAGTATGCCTCCCAGGGGGGCATATTTACCCATGTGCTTTGCCATACTAATGGCGGACTGCGGGGTGATGCGCCATTAGTATCCTTTGGCATACTAATGGCGCACGTTGGGGTGATGCGCCATTAGTATGTATATTAAGGATTTTTTTTTCTTTTCTGATATTTGCACAGATTACAAAATATATTATTAGACAGAATATAAACAGCACCACACAGCAACAGCAGATTCATCGAATACAATAGAAGATTAGTCTCCGAATACAATTCATCATATTAGTCTCCGAATTCAAAAGACCGAACAAAGATAGAACATTACAAGTCTCGAGACCGCGAGTAGCGAGTTTGTCGAAAGTAATACTAATCCTAACAAGTCCTACTAATCATCATCATACAACTTCTACTCGTTATTAATAACAAGTCATACAATCATAATCCTGATAGTCATCGAACCAACCCTACTTAATTGTTCTTAGCACATGATCATCAGTATTAGGCAGGACCTAAATACCCTATTTAAGGTAAAATAGCATAAAACAATATAGACCCTGACTCTCCATTATGGAGAATGGAGATCATCCTGTCTCCAATTCTTGCGCGGCGCTTCCTTTTGCTTCCAAGAACCTCCTTACGACTGTCCATACATTTTTTCCATTCTCTGATTAGCATGTCTCCACTTCTTCTAGAAATCCGGTATGGACAGTTGAGATTCGTAGGATGACCTGGATATAACTTGAAAACACGAAGGTTGTCATTCTGATACATCAAATGAGGCACACAATCCTCAGGGATTCTCTGTTGAAAAACATAGTAATAACTTCATAGTTAGCAATGATGTACTAGTTTTAGAAGTATGCAAAAGATGCACGGATGTCATAATAGTAAAAAATCTTACCAGGGTATCTCCATGGTAGTTACCGTAGTTCAACACGTGCACTAGTGGCATGTATTGACCATAATGTTGAGGAGTTTGATTGTAGATATTGTAATTCTCAAGATCAGTACAAAATCCGACCAGATGATTTTTCTCGTGATAAGTTAACTCGGAGCCATCGGTGTAGTGGGTTTTGTCTACCATGTTCCGCACATTTTTTGAACAATCAAAATAAGCTGTCAATGGAAATAAGTTGTCAACTATTTTGAAATAAACAATATAAATTAGTTAATAATTAACTATGTTTGAGAAACTCACATAGCGGTAGAACTGGAGGCGTATCAACAAGGACCCAAATGTCCATATTGTCTTGGTCGATGTCAGGATCACCAAGATCCATGGTGACAAGCATACCCTCATCAAAACCATACATCTTGCAAAATGCTTCCCAATTTTTGCAACCAAAATGGGTTACGCTCTCAGCATTATACAGATTTACTTCAAAATCCACATCATGATGTGTCCTTAGGTGAATTTTCTTCGTTTCAAAATTTTCATGATCTTCAAAATCCATCCTCTCCAAGACATAGCGTCTTGCATGGCATGGGATAAACTATACTCGAATTGTAAAAGATGAAATTACACGTTGAAATAGTTGAAGTCATGCTTAATTATGAAAAAAACACTTGTCGTCGTTGCGTACCGTTTCAACTTCGAAGGTCTCCTCGAGCTTAATGCTGAAGCGCCGATCATCGTCCAGGTGAGGCCTGTCGCACAGACCTCGACCGTCGTGGCACCAGTCGCACTCCCCCGGGAGACTTTCGTCGTCCGATGACGACATTTCCTATGTTCATAATTCAAAACTACATCATCTCTGTTGGGTCCAATAAGATAATCCACAGTGTAGTGAAAACACGCCCTTCGAACTTGTTTGAGCAATTGGTGAATGGAGATGGTCTAAGATTTTCAGTAGTAAGAAGTGAAGTGGTAATTTTGAGAGCAAATGGTTAGGATGAGTGGTTCCTACTTAATTAAGTACTAAGACCCCGGCCCATGCATTAGTCACAAGTACCCCATATGTCCTATTTTTAGCAAAGTCATGCTAAAATTCATGGAAAATTTCAGCATGACCTTTGCTGAAAATAGGACATATGGAGTACCCGAATTTGCCGGAACGTAAGTTAATCGACATTCCAGCAAACTCAAGGGCCTCTCGGGGTACAGCAGCAGCATCACAAGTTGACAAAATTTCAGTATTACAGACTTGCTGTCAGCATCACAAGTAGTACCAATGGAAGTGGAGCATTACTACTCTACAGAAAGATAACGCAATGTAACAAAAGTGTAGCTCTATCTATCTACAATGAGTGGAAATGGCCAAGCCTAAACAACTTACTACTCGATTGATTAAGCATGTGGATTTGTCAATGATTAATATGATATAAGTGTAACTCTGGAATGAAAGACCATATAGATAAAACAATGCAACAGAAATGAAAGACCATGTGGATTTTCTCAGAACTTTAAGCGCAAATGTCAAGAGCACAGAGTACACATTCTCAAAGAGAAGTTTAGTTCTGCAATCGACAAACCAAACACTTTAATTTTTATCAAGGAAGGGTTTACCCCTCCGATTTCCATTAAGAGAAACCAACAGCAAACTACAAGAACCAGTTATCTTACAAAGACAAAACCAAAAGCTACTTACTACAGGAGCTTATGTCTGGACCTGATGACAACACTGCTTATGGACCCTTATAACGCTAAAAAAAAGTCGAGAGATTTTACAGAACAGAACTTAGTTACCAGCTTATCGACCTCGTTACAGATAATCCTTTTGTAGATACCGTCCTTGATGCTTTTCTTTGGAGGTGACTGTGTTTTGTTATACGCAACAAAACTTGAATTAGAATATTTCCAAATCATAAACACACAATAAAATTCAAATTTGGAGAAATTTGAGCAAATAGATGAATTGTGTAGGTATGCATGGATTTAAGATTATTTGTTCAAAGCCAATTTGTCAATGATTAATATGATATCTCAATTTCCACCAAATAATACATTTGTTATACACCACATTTTCTTTTCCTTTGGAAAATAAAAAGCACACTGGAGATTTGCCCCCCAAGAAAAGTAATGGTATCAAAATGAGGCTGCTAAACTAATCTGATGTCAGAAATCCTCAATGGAACTGGTATTCCCACAGCACTGTCCTGCTTGTGTTTAGTTGGGATATTGTACTGCACAAAAAAGATTGTTCCTTCAATGTGCTTGACAATGCATGTACTACTATGAGTTCCTTACTTATTATTAAATTGAAGCACTGCATCCATCAAGACTATCTCTAAAATGCATTGATGCCCCAAAATAAATACCAGTGAAAATTGAACCCAACACTGTCCTGCTTATGTTTGGTTGTAAGATTATAATAAATAAAAAGATTAGTTCATCGATGTGCTTGACAATACATGTCTTGTCAGAGGCCCTTTCAAATATTAAAATAAAGTACTGCCTCATGAATAAAACTAACTCTAAAATGCCTGAATACCGCAAAAAATGTACAACTGCGGGGTGGTGCTGCTGGAGATGCTGTCGGGGCGGCGGGCGCTGGACAAGAAGGAGGAAGGAGGAAGGAGGAGAGGGCTGCTCTTCATCAGAACTTCATAAGAGAGCTGCTCCAATTTCGGCAAAGTTTCTTTGCATAATGCTATGACTTCTGACTAATTAACATAAATTCAGTTCTCATGCAATCAACGAATTCCAACAAAGTCTATTTTATGATTTGTGACTCCGGATGTTCTGAAACTATCACTGAATTTTGTGTTCGGTGTTCAATTTTCTGGAGGCAGACAAAGTTGTAGAGAGGGGAAACTGACTTAACCTCGGGAGGGAGGAAGGAGGAAGGATGAGAGGTACCTGGGCGGGCGCGGCCGGTCGCCGGAAGGGTCGGGGTCGGGGTCCGCGGCGGCGGCGGCGGCGAAGGGATGGCTCGAGGGCGTCCGAGCTCGTCCGGGTCCTCGTAGTCGAAGAGGAAGACGACGGCGGTCCTCCTGGGCACCTCGGTTGGTCGTGGGGAGGCCGGCGGCCACGTGCTTCGCGGGTCGGCGCGGGGGCGGCGGCGCGGGGGAGCTGCAGTGGTGGGGGCGCGGGGGCGCGGGGGCGGCGGCGGCGGCCGGTGGAGCGGGGGAGGGTGCGGGGGGTCAGCGGCGGCGGCCGGTGGAGCGGGGTAGAGGGTGCGGGGGGTGCTCGGCGGCGGTGGAGCGGGGGAGGGTGCGGGGGGTCGGCTGCGGCGGCCGATGGAGCGGGGTAGAGGGTGCGGGGGGTGCTCGGCGGCGAGGGGGACCGGATCTGGCGAGGTGGGATAGCGATCGAGATGGAGGGGGATCGAGATCAAGTGTCCATGAAATATACACTAATGGCGCGCCATTAGTAGTTTTGCAAAAAAATAAAAAATAAAAAAATACAGTAGTGGCGCACTATGAGGCTGGTGCGCCATTACTAGTTAGATCTAGTAATGGCGCACTGTGCCCTGGTGAGCCATTAGTATGTTTGGAAAAATAAAAAAAATTGTTACTAATGGCGCACCGTGTGTCTGGTGCGTCATTAGTGTCTTTCACACTAATGGCGCACCAACCCATGGTGCGCCACTGCTATATAGTAGTGGCGCACCACATGTCTGGTGCGCCATTAGTGACCATTCCATCTATAGCCCTTTTCCTAGTAGTGGGTACAGGACCTATCTCCAAGAGGTCGTATCGGATGCCCGCTAATGATTTGGAGGAAGTCAAGAAACAGATTAAGGAGTTGCTAGAGAAAGGGTAAATTCGCCCGAGTTCATCACCTTGGGGAGCCCCTGTACTCTTAGTGGAGAAGAAGGATGGAACCTTGAGGATGTGTGTGGATTACCGCTCTTTGAACGAGGTGACCATTAAGAACAAGTATCCCCTGCCGATGATCGATGACTTGTTTGACCAGCTAGATGGAGCTAGTGTTTTCTCCAAGATCGATCTTCGATCGGGTTATCACCAATTGAAGATCCGTGAGAAGGATATACCCAAGACAGCTTTTACCACAATGTATGGGCTTTATGAGTATACAGTCATGTCTTTTGGTTTGACTAATGCCCCTGCCTATTTTATGAGCATGATGAACAAGGTGTTCATGGAGTTCTTGGATAAGTTCGTTGTGGTATTCATTGATGACATATTGGTTTTCTCCAAGAATGAGGGGGAACACGCTGAACATCTGCACTTGGTTTTGGAGAAGCTCAGAGAACATCAACTTTATGCCATGTTCAGCAAGTGTGAGTTTTAGATCAAGGAAGTCGGATTCCTTGGACATGTTGTGTCAAGTGAAGGGATTGCAGTGGACCCTACCAAGGTAGAGTCAGACACAGAATGGAATGCACCCACCACAGTTGGCGAGATTCGCAGTTTCCTTGGACTTGCAGGATATTATCGGAGATTTATTGAAAATTTCTCCAAGATTGCAAGGCCCATGACAGCGTTGTTGAAGAAGGACACCAAGTTCGTTTGGACTCAAGAGTGTGAAGCCAGCTTTCAAGAGTTGAAGAAGCGTTTGGTTACAGCCCCAGTGCTAATCCTGCCTGATGTACACAAGGACTTTCAGGTGTATTGTGATGCTTCACGTCAGGGACTTGGAGGTGTTCTTATGCAAGAGGGAAAGGTTGTAGCTTATGCTTCACGACAGCTTCGACCTCATGAGTTGAACTATGCCACACATGATTTGGAGTTGGCAGCCGTAGTGCATGCACTCAAGACATGGAGACACTATGTTATTGGGAATCGTTGTGATGTTTACACGGATCACAAGAGTTTGAAGTATATCTTCACGCAGAAGGAGTTGAATCTCAGGCAAAGGAGATGGTTGGAACTTATAAAGGATTATGACATGAGTTAGCATTATCATCCAGGAAAAGTCAATGTTGTGGCGGATGCTTTGAGCCGTAAGAGTTATGTTAATACACTTACAGCAGGAGGTTTACCTCAGGAGTTATGTGATGAGCTTAGAGACGTTCAGTTGGAAATAGTTCCAAGAGGTTATGTTGCCGCACTCGAGGTGCAGTCCACCTTGTTGGGAAGAATCAGAGATGCCCAGAAGTTGGACCAAGGTATTGCTGAGAAAAAGGAGATGATGAGCAAAGGGAAAGCAGAAGGATTCCGTGAGGATGAACATGGAACCATATGGTTTGAACAACGGATTTGTGTACCCAATGATCCAGAGATCAGGAAGTTGATTCCTCAGGAGGCTCATGACTCACCATACTCGATACACCCAGGCAACACCAAGATGTACTTGGACTTGAAGGAAAGTTTTTGGTGGGCCGGTATGAAGCGAGAAATTGCCGAGTATGTGGCAATATTTGATGTATGTCAGAGAGTAAAGGCGGAGCATCAGAAACCAGCAGGTTTACTTCAGCCGTTGCCGATACCTGATTGGAAATGGGATAAACTTGGTATGGACTTTATCACGGGGTTACCCAGGACTCGTTCAGGTTATGATTCCATTTGGGTGATAGTTGATCGTTTGACCAGGGTTGCTCACTTCATTCCAGTGAAGACCACCTATACAAGTGCTAAGCTGGCAAAGATATATATGACCAGGATCGTATGTCTGCATGAAGTTCTGAGGAGCATCGTATCAGATAGAGGAACACAGTTTACCTCAAAGTTTTGGAAACAGTTATACGAAACTTTGGGTACCAGGCTAGAGTTCAGTACAGCCTTCCATCCGCAGACTGATGGGCAGACAGAGAGAGTCAATAAGATTCTGGAGGACATGTTGAGAGCTTGTGCGCTAGACTATGGGTCTAGTTGGGATGATAACTTACCCTATGCAGAGTTTTCGTACAACAACAGCTATCAAGCCAGTTTGCAGATGGCCCCTTTCGAGGCATTGTATGGCAGGAAATGCAGGACACCTTTGATGTGGAATGGAGTTGGAGATCGCAAATTGTTTGGACCTGATTTGATCAAGGATTCTGAGGAGAAGGTCAAGTTGATTCGTGACAGATTTAAGATAGCTCAGTCAAGGCAGAAGAGTTATGCTGATGCTAAACGCAAGGAAGTGACCTATGAAGTGGGAGATAGAGCATATCTTCGAGTGTCTTCACTTCGAGGTATTAAGAGATTTGGAGTCAAGGGAAAGTTAGCACCACGATTTGTGGGGCCATACAGAGTTCTGGAATGCAGAGGAGAGGTTGCATACCAGTTGGAATTACCAGAGGCTTTGTCAGGAGTTCATGATGTGTTTCATGTTTCCCAGTTGAAGAAGTGTCATGCAGAGATGGCAGAGATCCCTTTGAGAGATACAGTGCCGCTGGAGGCAATTCAGTTGGAGAGCGATCTGACTTATGAGGAGAAGCCAGTTAAGATTCTTGAGACTGCAGAGAGAATCACTCGTACCAAGATGATGAAGTTCTGCAAGGTTCAGTGGAGTCACCACACTGACGAGGAAGCCACTTGGGAACGAGAGGAAGATCTTAGACAAGACCATCCACACCTTTTTGCTGGCCAACACAAATCTCGAGGACGAGATTCATCTTAAGGGGGGTAGGTTTGTAACATCCCAATTTTTATTAAATTTGGATGTTAATAGAATCATTCAATGCATATCATATTTCTTTGCATTTTGGAGTTTTTGAAATATTTAAATAATATTTTTTTCACTCGACAAAAACAAATGAGAGGGGATAAGATGACTTCCTCAAAATATAAAAGAGTGGGAAATTTTATGTTGAATATAATTTGAAGTTTTGGAGTTTATTGGTATTTATTTTATTTGCAAAAAGTGCATTAATTGCATTATTTTCAAAATGTTATGTGCTTAAGTTAATGTTCATTAGGTTCTAAATATTGTATAGTTATTTTCGAAATTATTGTGGTGTTTTTATTAATTAATTTGAATTGTTGTGAACCAGCTGGAACGGGCGATCCGTTCGAGTTCGCTGTGATCTGATCGATCTAAGTTTACTTGGGCCAGCCTAGTGACGCCACCCTTCGAGCGCCTAAATCCTAAACCAGCACTGAGAGCGCTGGTTGGTGGGATCTAGTACGTTACATCCTATTTCTTTTTATTATTCTCTCTTTATCTTTTTTTTTGTTTTTCGTTTTTCTTTTTTCTTTTTTCTTTTTTGTTTTTCTTTTTTGTTCTTCCTGGTTTGACGAATTGTTTTCCAATACATGAAATTTTCTTCAAGTTGATGAGCGTATTTTTCAATATTGATGATTTTTTTTTCAATTTCGATGAACTATTTTTTAAAATTGATGAACTTTTTTTAAAATCGATTAACCTTTTTTAAAAAGTCGTGGACTCTTTTTCTTACATGAACTTTATTATTTCGTGATTTTCTTTTGACATCTGTTAACTTTCAAATTTTGTGCACATTTTGTTTTGAAAAAATCGTGTTTTCCAAAATCTATGAGCAATAAATAGCGTGGCTACAGTTAATTTTAAACAGTTCGAGCTGGAATCATTCACAAGTGCCTAGTTGCTCTAGTGGTTAGGCGACCTACACTGTAGCTAAGATGGGCGAGATCAATTCCTCGTGGAGCAAAATTTTAGGTAGTGTTTTTTTTGCTATATATGCATTTTCGTTGCGCTGCATGTCGTGGGACGGCGGATAAAGCGCCGTATAGTAGCTCCCGCGTGTTGGCCCCTTTGCCAGCGCGCATTGTGCGAAATAGGAGGTCCTGATTATAACATTGCCACGGGAACCATATAGGAAATGCCTTGGCGATGGCCAATCCTATTTGCCGCCCGCGGGCAGCCTATTGATCAGGCATTGCTAAAGTCGCACACCCACAAAGCCTCATTTGGGCCCGCCCATGGTCTGGTTGTTTCTTTCTTTTTCCTGCTTCTTTTTCTTATTTTCTTTTTTCTTTTCTGTTTTCTACTTATATTTATATTTATTTTTTATTTTTTATTTTTCTTTTTTACAAAGTTTAATTTTTATCTTTTTTTTCTATTATACAAAATTTGAGTATGTACAAATTGTTCAATGTGTATAACACAAATGTTCATTGAATATTAAGAAAATGTTCATGATATTACAAAAAATTCCATCATATATTAATAGTTTTCGAACAAAATACTACAAATCCCTTACGAATTATATTTTTTTGCATATATTGCACAAATTCTTCAACAAACATTTACAAAATGGTTATTATGTATTTTTCAAAATATTGGTCATATGTATCCGTATTTTTGAAATAAGTACGAGCGCTTACAGTGAACCGGATGCTACAGTGCGGGTTCTATCCTTTGAAATAAAAAAGAACGATTGGGGGCATAGTAGGCCAGCCCAACCACCCGGGCTTCAGCGAAGCTTCTTTTGACACAAACGAGCGGCATATAGGGTACTCTCCTTGGCGACCTGGGCGATGAAAGAAGCGAGAGCTATATGTCACTTTAAGCTAGATCTAGGCTAGAGAATAAGCTCATCATCCTACAAGTGGGCCCGCCCCATCATGTATAGAGCAATGATTGGGTTTTCCACTGTTCTATTTTGTTTTGTTTTTTCATTTTCACCGGCTTTCGTTCATTTCTTTTTCTGTTTTCACTGTTTTTTCTTTATTTTATTTTGTGATTTCTTTGCTCTAATTTGTTTCCTTCCCGGTTTTTTCCTTTCTTTATCTTTGTTTTCTTTGGTTATTTCTTGTCTTTAATAGGCTTTCTTGGTTTTTTCTCGATTTCTACAGTTTACATTCTTTTGCATTGGTTTTTTTCTTTGTGCTTGTCTTTCTTTTTCGTTTGGTTTCTCCTTTTTTTAATTTCATTGTTTCCGTTTTTTCTTCAACACATGTTAATTTTTTTCAGTACACAATCAACATTTTTCGTATGCATTTGAAACAGTTTTTCTATACATGTCAAACATTTTTTAAATACATGAATAACATATTTTTTGAAAATTTATGTCTACATTTTTCCATACGCATTGTACATTTCTGGTATATACCTAATACATTTGTGTAATACACGTTTAACATTTTTTGAATTCAAGATTAACATTTTTGGAATACATGGTCAAAATTTTTTTCATACACATTTATAATTTTCAAATGCTTGATCATTTTTTAATACATGGCCAACATTTTTCTATACACAGTAGGAAATTTTAAATGCTTGTTCAATACTTTTAAAATAAAATATTAGCATTTTTTAATACATGGTCAACATTTTTTGTATACGCATTTAACATTTCCAAAAGCACGATTTAACATTTTGGAAGTACAACATTAACATTTCTGCTATACATGGCAACATTTTCTAAACATTTAACATTTTTCAAATACAAGAATAACATTTTTTTAATACATGTCAACCGTTTTTGTACACCTGTAACATTTTCAAATGTGTGATTTCACATTTTCTAATACAAGACAAAAAAATTGTACGTTGTCAACATTTTTTCTGTACACATTTTACATTTTCCAAATGCTTGATTAACATTTTTTGAATTCAACAACGTTTTGGAATACACGAAAACAGTCAATGAACTTTTTCTCTAATTCACGAGGATTCTGAATTTTGAATACACGAACATTTTTTGAATTTGAATACTTTCTAAAAATTCACGAACATTTACTAAATTGGTGCACATTTTATTAAAAAGTCATGAACTTTTTCTTTGAGTTCACAAACTATTTTTGAATTGACGAACACTTTTTTAATATGCGGAATTTTTTTCAAAGTCAAAAATATTTTTTTACATTAATTCACCAATTGTTGGAAATCTGGAACTTTTTTTAAATCTCGAATAAGGAAAAATGGAATTAAGAAGAAAAAAAAAGGTGGCCTGCTGCCCCTGCACATGGCAAGCCAAAAAGGATGCGCTGGGATTGCCCTCACCGCAATCCCTCCTCCACTCACAAGCAAGCTCTCTGGCCCTACTGTTCTGTGAAGATTCATCCTGTGACAAAGAAGGAAACCTATGAGCTGTCTACCTTTCTTGACATCCTTCATCGTGTCTTCCGAGAGACTCTCTTCCCTCTCATCGGGAATCTGGATATGGTATACTCCTATCTCGTGGACATGCTTCTCTTCTGTCAGCATGAGAAGGAAGCAAACACTGGCGAGTCCCTAGATATCTCTCATGTTATGTGGTCTGAACTTCTGACTACTGTTTCTGAGCGCAAGTGCCCGATCTATGGTCCGTTCATCATGTTGCTTATTGACAAGGCCTGGGCACATACCTATCCCAAGGTTATGCTGGAGACTGGAGACTTGGTCTCTCACGAGATCAAGCGTCTGAGGAAGAAGGACTCTTGGGGCACCCCCGCTCCTAAATCTGGGGTCCCATCTCCTGCTGCTGACATGGAGACCGAGGGCGGGGGGGAGGCTGAGGATGAGGATGTGACCCATGAGCCTTCTGGAGCGGAGCCCTCTTGGGCAAAAAAGCTCAAGCATAAGATGAAGAGGCTCTTCTGCATGGAGTCTCATGGTCAGTATATGACTCATGTGGCTGAGAAGCAGGCCAGGGGGCGCCACAAGGAGCTTATGCATCAGTTGGGTGCGACCGTTGCCAGCGGTTCTGAGGGCCAGATCACAGAGGAGGGGGAGTGGATTCAGGAGCACTACCCTTGGACTGATTCAGACACCGGGCAGTTTCAGACTGATGATGGTCACACGGATGATCCCGCCGGGATGTGGTGCGAGATCTCCTTGTTATGCTATCATCTGGAACCGTAGCAGTGCTCTCTGCCCCTTTTGGTGTCTCGATGCCAAAGGGGGAGAGAGAGGTTAGGGATTTGGTTTCGTGTGTCGTTGTCGTTGTGTCTTTCTCATCGTTTGTGTCTTTCTCGTCGCTTGCCTTTGTTTGGTTTTGTACCTGTGAGACCTAAGTTCCAGACATATGCCACCTTATCTTTTATCTTTATGTCTATCTAGCTTATTGGTACCTTATGAATTGCTTGTTTATCATGCACTTATTTATTTGCTCTCATATATCTCCTTTACTTAGGCTGTTGGACTATAAAATATAGGGGGAGTGTTGATCCTAATGTGTGTGTCTTGCATTCCAATCTCTCTACTTACTAGGCGCACACATTCAGGGGGAGCCCGTCTATATTTTGTAGTTCCGAGTTTCTTTACTTTCATATCATTTCCTTATGCAAATCCCTGGTTGTCATCAATCCACCAAAAAGGGGGAGATTGTTAAGTCATATCTCTCTAGATGTAGTTTTGGTGATTGATGACAACATGCTTGTGGACTAATCGTGTGCTTTGAGTATTTCAGAGGTTTAGGTTTACCCTTTGGCACGGGACGATTTATTTCCCCTCGGAGTGTTATTCAAGACGGTGTAGCTCTTTTGTTCCTATTTTGGTGATCTAGGTTTGTAGGAGTCACCGTACTATCAAGAGGGGGTCCGCTGTGGCATAGCTTGGGTGGAATCAACACGTACGCATCTTTGTCACACCTCCTTTGCCCTTCCGCTTCGATGGAGAGTTTCTTCCCTTCATTTTGTGCATCTTGTGGTCCCAGCGGTAGTACCGCGGTACCCAGCGGTAGTACCGCTCTGGTTTGGTAGTACCGCCTGTGGACCCTCAGCCGTAGTACCGCTGCGGTATCAGGCTCCTACCGCGTCGACTCGAGGAGGCCACTTCTCGTGTCGGATTGTGCGGCACTAGTCTGCGGCAGTAGTGCGGTAGTGCCGCTTATGAGCGGTACTACCGCCCTACTCCGCGGCAGTACCGCTTGGGGTCCCTGCGTGGCAGTACCGTGAGTGGAAGCGGTAGTACCGCTGGTAGCAGCGGTAGTACCGCTCTCACCTACGGTAGGATCGCCCTCTGCGGGGCTGTTGGGGGGTAACGGTTGGTTTGTTTCCCCCCCTATAAAAGGGGGTCTTCTTCTCCAAAGTTGACCCACCTCTTCCCCCCAAAAGCTCCATTGTTGCTCCAAGCTCCATTTTCGCCCGATCTCTCTCCCTAGCCAATCAAACTTGTTGATTTGCTCGGGATTGGTTGAGAAGGCCCAGATCTACACTTCCACCAAGAGAAATTTGATTCCCCCCACTAATCCCTAGCGGATCTTGTTACTCTTGGGTGTTTGAGCACCCTAGACGGTTGAGGTCACCGCGGAGCCATAGTCCATTGTGGTGAAGCTTCGTGGGTGTCGTTGGGAGCCTCCAATTAAGTTGTGGAGATTGCCCCAACCTTGTTTGTAAAGGTTCGGTCGCCGCCTCCAAGGGCACCAATAGTGGAATCACGGCATCTCGCATTGTGTGAGGGCGTGAGGAGAATACGGTGGCCCTAGTGGCTTCTTGGGGAGCATTGTGCCTCCACACCGCTCCAACGGAGACGTACTTCCCCTCAAAAGGAAGGAACTTCGGTAACACATCCTCGTCTCCACCGGCTCCACTTTTGGTTATCTCGTGCCTTTACTTGTGCAAGCTTATTTGTGTTATATTCATTGCTTGCTCGTGTGCTTGTTGTTAGTGCATCATATAGGTTGTTCACCTAGTTGCATATCTAGACAACCTAATTTGTTGCATAGTTTAAATTGTTAAAGAAAAGCTAAAAATTGTTAGTTGCCTATTCACCCCCCCCCCTCTCTAGTCAACCATATCGATCCTTTCAGAGGGGTCTGGCACCGGGGCGGGCCGGCGCAGGCCTCGCCGGCGACGGGGCGGCCGCCGCGGCCTGGCTCCTATTGGGGGGGCTGGCCGGCGGCGGGGCTAGCCTAGTGACGCCACCCTTCGAGCGCCTAAATCCTAAACCAGCGCTGAGAGCGGTGGTTGGTGGGATCTAGTACGTTACATCCTTTTTCTTTTTTATTATTCTCCCTTTATCTTTTTTTTGTTTTTGTTTTTTGTTTTTTGTTTTTTCTTTTTCTTTTTTGTTCTTCCTGGTTTGACGAATTGTTTTCCAATACATGAAATTTTCTTCAAGTTGATGAGCGTATTTTTCAATATTGATGATTTTTTTTCAATTTCGATGAACTATTTTTTAAAATTGATGAACTTTTTTTAAAATCGATGAACCTTTTTTTAAAAGTCGTGGACTCTTTTTCTTACATGAACTTTATTATTTCGTGATTTTCTTTTGACATCTGTTAACTTTCAAATTTTGTGCACATTTTGTTTTGAAAAAATCGTGTTTTCCAAAATCTATGAGCAATAAATAGCGCGGCTACAGTTAATTTTAAACAGTTCGAGCTGGAATTATTCACAAGTGCCTAGTTGCTCTAGTGGTTAGGCGACCTACACTGTAGCTATGATGGGCGAGATCAATTCCTCGTGGAGCAAAATTTTAGGTAGTTTTTTTTGCTATATATACATTTTCGTTGCGCTGCATGTCGTGGGACGGCGGATAAAGCGCCGTATAGTAGCTCCCGCGTGTTGGCCCCTTTGCCAGCGCGCATTGTGCGAAATAGGAGGTCCCCACTATAACATTGCCACGGGAACCATATAGGAAATGCCTTGGCGATGGTCAATCCTATTTGCTGCCCACGGGCAGCCTATTGATCAGGCATTGCTAAAGTCGCACACCCACAAAGCCTTATTTGGGCCCGCCCACGGTCTGGTTGTTTCTTTCTTTTTCCTGCTTCTTTTTCTTATTTTTCTTTTTTCTTTTCTGTTTTCTACTTATATTTATATTTATTTTTTCTTTTTATTTTTTCCAAAGTTTAATTTTTATCTTTTTTTCTATTATACAAAATTTGAGTATGTACAAATTGTTCAATGTGTATAACACAAATGTTCATTGAATATTAAGAAAATGTTCATGATATTACAAAAAATTCCATCATATATTAATAGTTTTCGAACAAAATACTACAAATCCCTTATGAATTATATTTTTTTGGCATATATTGCACAAATTCTTCAACATACATTTACAGAATGGTTATTATGTATTTTCAAAATTTTGGTCATATATATCCGTATTTTTGAAATAAGTACGAGCGGTTACAGTGAACCGGATGCTACAGTGCGGGTTCTATCCTTTGAAATAAAAAAGAACGATTGGGGGCATAGTAGGCCAGCCCAACCACCCGGGCTTCAGCGAAGCTTCTTTTGACACAAACGAGCGGCATATAGGGGACTCTCCTTGGCGACCTGGGCGATGAAAGAAGTGAGAGCTATATGTCACTTTAAGCTAGATCTAGGCTAGAGAATAAGCTCATCATCTTACAAGTGGGCCCGCCCCATCATGTATAGAGCAATGATTGGGTTTTCCACTGTTCTATTTTGTTTTGTTTTTTCATTTTCACTGTTTTTTCTTTATTTTATTCTGTGATCTCTTTGCTCTAATTTGTTTCCTTCTCGGTTTTTTCCTTTCTTTATCTTTGTTTTCTTTGGTTATTTCTTGTCTTTCATAGGCTTTCTTGGTTTTTTCTTGATTTCTACAGTTTACATTCTTTTGCATTGGTTTTTTTCTTTGTGCTTGTCTTTCTTTTTCGTTTGGTTTCTCCTTTTTTTTAATTTCATTGTTTTCGTTTTTTCTTCAACACATGTTAATTTTTTTCAGTACACAATCAACATTTTTCGTATGCATTTGAAACAGTCTTTCTATACCTGTCAAACATTTTTTAAATACATGAATAACATATTTTTTGAAAATTTATGTCTACATTTTTCCATACGCATTGTACATTTTTGGTATATAACTAATACATTTGTGTAATACACGTTTAACATTTTTTGAATTCAAGATTAACATTTTGGAATACATGGTTAACATTTTTTTCATACACATTTATAATTTTCAAATGCTTGATCATTTTTTTAATACATGGCCAACATTTTTCTATACACAGTAGGAAATTTTAAATGCGTGTTCAACACTTTCAAAATAAAATATTAGCATTTTTTAATACATGGTCAACATTTTTTGTATACACATTTAACATTTCCAAAAGCACGATTTAACATGTTTTAAGTACAACATTAACATTTCTGCTATACATGACAACATTTTCTAAACATTTTACATTTTTCAAATACAAGAATAACATTTTGTAATACATGTCAACCTTTTTTGTACACCTGTAACATTTTCAAATGCGTGATTTCACATTTTCTAATACAAGACTAAAAAAATTGTACGTTGTCAACATTTTTTCTGTACACATTTTACATTTTCCAAATGCTTGATTAACATTTTTATGAAACAAGATTAATATTATTTTAATACAGGTTCAACATCTATACACATTTAACACTTTTAAATGCTTGATTGACATTTTTAAAATAAAATATTAACTTTTTTGAATACATGATTAACATGTTTTGTACCGATTTAACTTTTTTTATTGTTTCATCAATATTTTTCAAATACTAGATTAACATTTTTTAAACACATGATCAACTTTTGCGTACACATTTGTATTTCTTCTGTGTAAATTTTGTGTATACATGAGAAAAAGTTTCTCTTTACGCATTTAATATTTTTTCAAATGCATGGTTAACTTTTTTCAAAATATTTATACGTAAAGCTTGACTCAATGTTATTTCATGTTTCATTGATCTGCTACTACAAGCCCTCCCAAGCGCTTATTGGATGGCTAGCAGCATCTCCTAGCGAAGCGACTGGGGTTCGAACCCTGGAACTGTATTTTTTACTTTTTCGGCGTATGCATTTAATCTGTATAACCACCTTGCGGGTCAGATGCCACTACTTTTTTTCCATTTAGGATTTCAAAAATATTCCAAATACCTAAATATTTCCGAATTTTGAAAAAATATTAAAGAAATTATGAAATGATCATGAATTCAGAAAACAAATGTTTACGATTTTGAAAAAATTTCAACATATCATAAAAGGTTCGTGCATTAAAAAAATGTTCGTGATTTTGAACGAAATTTTGCACACTCAAGAAATGTTCATGGTTTGAACCTTATTTGTTTTTTTCAAAAATCAAGAATTAAAAAAATGGTGAATTCAAATAGTGTTCGTGATTTTTTTTAAATGTTCACGAAAAGTGAAAAATGTTCAGGAGTTTCAAAATTGTTCCCAAATTTGGAAAAACAATATCGGCTAAAAACTATTCGCTTATTTAGAAAAAAGTGACCAATTCAAAAGAATGTTCGTTATTTTTTTTAACATATCACCTATACAAAAAAATCACGAGTTTCAAAAAATGTTCTTGAATTTGGAAAAATGATCGCAGATTCAGAAACTTTTTACGATTTAAAAAATGTTATGGATTTGTAGAAAATGTTCATGAATTCTAAAAATGTTGACATATTTGAAATATGTTCGCAAAATATAATAAGTAAAATAATCAAAAATGAAAGAAACAATAAAAAGAAACTAAAAGAAAAATTCAAAACCTGAAGAATAAACAAAGAAAAAAATGGTTGAGTGAAGGTTTTAGAAGCTTCCCGAAACCGTTGGGTAAGTAACCATAAGTGGGCCAGGCCAAAACTTGCCAAGTTGTATACAACACATTTTCATAAAATTGTGATCTGACTACTACAATTTTCTAAAAAGAAAATTTCATGACATATGAAAGAAACTTTTATAAATTTTGCCATGTTGTACGAACCACACTTTTACCTGTAATTGTCGTTTGACAAGTCCAAAAACATTAGTGATAGAGCATGGGCTTGATCATTTTAGGATGTACATGTAGCTTGCTTGTTCTGACCTTGCTTTCTCTTCCCTTTTATTTACATTTTATTTTATTTATTTTATTCTTTATATATATTTTAAAAAATTCTTAGTTTCTTTCTTTTCTTTTTTTTAAACCTTGGCACTTACCCTATTAAACCTTGGCGAACCAACCATTACGAACCTACCTTGTTGCTATTTTAGGTTTAAAAAACAAACAAAGACTGATAAATATCATTAGTCAAAAAAATCTACAATTAACATAAACCATCACATGTTTCATGTAAAAATGGGAACTAGCTTGGAAACCGGAACATCTCCTCGGAAGTCGTGGTTTCGAGAGGAAGCATGTTAGGTTTGAAGGTGAAGTATTCGTTACATCAGTGTTTGACGTTGAAATTTTTTCTGCACTCAACGTAGACCATCAATTTTTCCATGCCAAAATTTGGTATTTTCTGGGGTTAGTTTTCTATATTTATGCCATTAAGTGCATTTCTAGGCATTTAATAGATATATTTCAAATTTAAAATACCAGTGCATGAAAAGGTTGGCAAAAATGGGTTGAATTTTTTTTAATGAGTCCATGTTTAGGCCTTCTCGAAGAAAAGAAGAGGAATTCCAAACATCAGGGTGCCAAGACTCGACCCTGGACATGTAGCTCATTGGTTTTTTAATTTTAGTAAATTCAAACAAAGTCTGAAAAACATGAAACCTTGCACGGTGTCATCATATATGATCCCTAGAGAGTGCAGCAAAAATTTGAGAAGCTTTCACAAAAGTTGTGATGTACACTACTCGGAAATAGGAACATCTCCAAGGAAGAATCGTGGTTTTGAGAGGGAACGGGTCGGGTTTGAAGGGAAATTGTTGGTTGCTTCCGCGTGTGACCTTGAAACTTGTTCTACGCTCAAGATAGACCATCATGTTAGTGCTTTTATTCTTGTTATATCCTATGGTTACGGTTCATGTTGTCTGACCATTATATATGCTACCGTGTCTATGTGTTCGTTGGTAATCTCACCACTCCTAGAATTGGTTACAAGAACACTTGTGTTGTATGTAACCAAACAAGAACACTTTGCATCCGGGTAGAACATGCAGGCAACCAAACATTGGTGCCTATATTGCTGCTCAACCAGGCTGGAGGGGGTGCAAGCAACCAAACTATGTGCAAAACATTGTTTTTGACCTATATTCACTCAGCCTAGCTGTGTCGGGCCACAAATGCATAGTGCCTAAAAGAGGTGCAGGTAACCAAACAGACCAACAGTGATCCAATGAGTTTGTGTGCCTGCTATGAGATGCATGGGGGGGTTTTAAGTAGAAGGGGAGCATGCACTGTGGTTGTGGCTCGTCTCTCTCTTTCTCTCTCGTTTGCGAGAGCGGAACATGATGCAAATATCCCTCTTAAATTAAAGGATCGATATGCATGCAACGAAAACAACGAACACATCCATCTGTGAATATGGCAAAGCTAATAATTACTGCTCCGCTGTGATCAGGGTAGAAGCCGACATTGTACATCGATGATGGCAGTATTCCTTTTTTCCTTTGAGAAAGCAATGTTTGACGTACAGTAGACATGTGAAGAACAAAAGTAAATTTTTACCCTTCAAGCATGAGAAAGCTTATTATTGTGTTTGTAGCCCCTTAGCTTAGCTTGAGATAAATTATAAAACCGCAAGTTCATGATATACCTTTTGTTGGAAGGACAAAAGGATGACCTAATTGAATGGAGTTGGCATTGATATTAGAAAGAGAAATAGATGCTTCATAGAATCTTTGAAGAGGAGCTGTTATATTCAGGGCTTCCACAAGATTCATGATTTTCATTTGAAACTCGTCCCATGTGAATCTCGATTTCCTAGCATAGAGTTTCCTGGTTAATTTGTAAAAAACCGAGCAAAAACCGTTACAAAAAGCCCACAAAGAAGGGCACCTTGGACGACCTGGCACCTACAAGACCAACACACACACTGCCTAGGAGAGGACACCTTAGAGGTTGCCTAAATTGTCATCATCATCACCTCTCTCCGACCAAGAGACTCCGACTTCGCTATGGATGACCCATTCAGACTCCTCCTCCGAACGAGACACATGGATCATGTTGGCCAACGCCAAACAATCGACCCCTGTCATCAATGACCAAGAAGCTCTGGCCTTAGTGACTTCTTGTGGTAGACGATGTATTTTTTTGGGCTAGACGATATATATGAGTGGTAGTATTTTTGAATGAAAGACCTCGATGAAGCTACTTGCAAATTGAGCATCAAGATCTATAGGGATAGATCAAGACGCTTAATAGAACTTTCACAAAACACATACCTTGATAAGATTTGAAGAAGTTCAAAATGGTTCAGTCCAAGAAGGGGTTCTTGCCTGTATTACAAGGTGTGAAGTTGAGTAAGACTCAAAACCCGACCACGACAGAAGATAGAGAGAGAATGAAAGTCATTCCCTATGCCTCAACCATAGGTTCTATAAAGTATGCCATGGTGTATACCAAACATGTTGTGTACCTTGCCATGAGTTTGGCAAGGAGGTACAATAGTGATCCAGGAGTAGGTCACTGGACAGCGGTCAAAATTATCCTGAGTTACCTAAGAGGACTAAGGAGATATTTCTCGGTTATGGAGGTGATAAAGAGTTCATCGTAAAGGGTTATGTCGATGCAAGCTTTGACACCGATTCAGATGACTCTGAGTCTCAATCTGGATACGTATTGAAAGTGGGAGCAATTAGGTAGAGTAGCTCCATGCAGAGCATTGTAGACATAGAAATTTGCAAAATACATACGGATCTGAATTTGGCAGACCAGCTGACTAAACCTCTCTCACAAGAAAAACATGATCACACCTCAGTACTCCTTGGGTAATAATCACATGGCGATGTGAACTATGGGTGTTAAATCACATGGCGATGTGAACTAGATTATTGACCCTAGTGAAAGTGGGAGACTGATGGAAATATGCCCTAGAGGCAATAATAAAATGGTTATTATTATATTTCCTAAATCATGGTAAAGGTTTATTATTCATGCTAGAATTGTATTGATCGGAAACCTAAATACATTGAATATATAAGCAAACACCGTGTCCCTAGTGAGCCTCCACTTGACTAGCTCGTTGATCAAAGATGGTTAAGGTTTCCTAACCATGGACATGAGTTGTCATTTGATAATGGGATCACATCATTAGGAGAATGATGTGATGGACAAGACCCGTCCGTTAGCTTAGCATATTGATCGTTCAGTTTTATTGCTATTTCTTTCTTCATGACAAATACATATTCCTTCGACTATGAGATTATGCAACCCCTGGATACCAGAGGAATGCCTTGTGTGCTATTAAACATCACAACGTAAGTAGGTGATTATAAAGATGCTCTATAGGTATCTCCGAAGGTGTTTGTTGAGTTGGCATAGTTCAAGATTAGGATTTGTCACTCTGTGTATCAGAGAGGTTTCTCTGGGCCCTCTCGGTAATGCACATCATAAGAACCCTTGCAAGCGAAGTTACTAATGAGTTAGTTACAAGATGATGTATTACGGAACGAATAAAGAGACCTGCCGCTAACGAGATTGAACTAGGTATGAAGATACCGATGATCGAATCTCGGGCAAGTAACATACCAACAGACAAAGGGAATAACGTATGTTGTCATAATGGTTCGACCGATAAAGATCTTCGTAGAATATGTAGGAGCCAATATGAGCATCCAGGTTCCGCTATTGGTTATTGATTGGAGAGGTGTCTCGGTCATGTCTACATAGTTCTCGAAACCGTAGGGTCCGCACGCTTAACGTTTGATGACGATATTGTATTATATCAGTTATGTGATTTGGTGACCGAATGTTGTTTTGAGACCCGGATGAGATCACTGACATGACAAGGAGTCTCAAAATGGTCGAGAGGTAAAGATTGATATATAGGATGATAGTATTCGGACACCGGAAGTGTTCCGGAGTGTATCGGTATTTATCGAAGTACCGGAGGGGAGGGGGTTACCGGAACCCCCGTGGGCAATATTGGGCCATATGGGCCATGAGAGGGGAGCACACCAGCCCACATGGGGTGGCGGGCCCCCTTGGCAGGTGGCCGAATAGGAGAAGGAGAAGAGGGGGTTCGGCTCCCCCTTCCTTCTCTTCTTCCCCCTTCCCTTTCTTCTCTGGTGAAAAAAAGGAATGGGGGGTGCCACTTGGGGAAACCCCAAGTAGGATTCAGATCCTACTTGGGTCGCCCCCTGGCTACCTCTCCTCCCCTCCCACCTATATATATGTGGGGAGGGGGGCGCCTAGAACACACAACATCAATTGTTAGCTGTGTGCGGCGTCCCCCTCCACATTTTACACCTCCTATCATATTCTCGCAGTGCTTAGGCGAAGCCCTGCGAGGGTCACTTCACCATCACCGTCACCACGCCGTCGTGCTGAGGGAACTCATCTACTACCTCGAAACCTTGCTGGATCAAGAAGGCGAGGGACGTCACCAAGCTGAACGTGTGCAGAACTCGGAGGTGCCGTACGTTCGGTACTCGATTGGTGGAGCACGAAGAAAGTTCGACTACATCAACCGTGTTGTGAAACACTCCCGCTTACGGTCTACGAGGGTACGTAGACACACTCTCCCCCTCGTTGCTATACATCTCCATGGATAGATCATTGCGTGAGCATAGAAATTTTTTGTTTTCCATGCTACGTTTCCCAACAGTCAGGGCCAGCCCTGGTTTTTTTTCGTCCTTTACTACTCAAATACTAACTCCGTCCTTGATTTTTGGCCCTCTTTGTATTTATGGTCATATTTTGACCATAATTTTAACTAATAAAATATAAGTTATACATAGCAAAAAGAATATCATCTGAAACTATGTTCAAATACGAATCCAACGATATAATTTTTTGTGATATGCATTATCATTTTGATAGTTAAATTTATTTATGAAATAATGATAAGATTATCTTGGGTGAAGAATAACTTATTCTGCACCCTGGATGATGAATAGACTTTTGATATATAAACTAAGCGTGAGTGTAGAATAAACTATTTTACACCCCAGTAACGGTACATACAAAATATAGTAACACATTATGCAAAACATAGTAATTTTTGTAAAAATGTACTAAATTACAAACTTGGGTAGTAAAAAATATATTTTCCGGATTACTATATTTAATACACCATTTTATTAGATTTTGTATATAGCATTACTATGGGGTGTAGAATAAGCTATTCTACACTCAAGCTTAGAATAGTTTATTTTATAATCAAAGTAGTGATGTTTATTCTACACCCCATAGTAATGCTATATACAAAATTTAGTAAAATCATGTATAAAATGTAGTAATTTAGAAAATATTTTTTTACAACCCAAGTTTATAGTTTACTACATTTTACAAAAAAATATATTATATTTTACATAATGTGTTACTATATTTTGTATGTACCGTTACTGGGGTGTAGAATAAGCTATTTTGTATGGGCCCGATCGAGGTTCCCAGGCACCTAGGTGCCCCATATAATTTACGTATATATATATCCTACCACCTAGGGTAGTTATCCCACATATCTCAAATACTATCATGTAGTGGTATATATATATACACACTATTTTATCATTATAAATATGTTCATATACTATATCTAAGATAATTGAAAGCAAGTTACATATTTTTTTTGCATATTATGCCCATAATTTTTGTTATATTTGTTAAATACGTACATATTTGTACGGTAAAAAAAGTATGCTCAAAATATGGTACATACTATCTAAAAGGTAATATTATACTATCTAAACATTGTTATGTAGTACATACTACTCGTATATACTGTCAGTTTTGACCGATACTACATACAACATATAAAACGTAAGTGGTGATAACTACCATTGGTGGCAGGAAATATTTGTCAATCTAACAATATTAATTTGGCATTGTGAATGCTGATATTTTTTTCTATAAATTTGATTAAAGTAGAGATGCTTTAACTTTAGACAAAACTTATATGCAGATTAACAAGAACCGGAGGGAGTAGATCTGTGCTAGCTAGTTGTTAGCTACGCTGAAAGTGCAGTTGCTACGGAGATCCCGCCTAGCTATTTGCCTTTTGGAGCCGAAATGCAGTTTGGTCAAGGGAACAAACATGTAATTGATGGCCAGGGGATCCATGTGCTGCCTAATTATTGCTAGTACATAGTAGTTTCCAGATCTTCTAATGTTGTTGCAATTGTGATATCAGACCATGGAGCCTGTGATTGCCGCGGCGTGGACTCTTGGGAACCGTTTCTTCATCGTGTGATCAAAGAGGTCTACCAAAGGATGGGCTAAGAAATTCTCAGGGGCGACAGGAGGCCAGGTTTCCCGTGCACTACCATCCGCAACGCTATCGCCGACTCGCTGTAGGACTATGCACGCGACATCTTGACGCCCCCGAGCCTCGACGCGATAATGTCAAGCGCGCCGCCCCGTCTCGTTCTAGTGCTCGCCTGTGCCCTGCTACCTCTTAAGCATGCGTTGGTTTTCCCTTAAAAAGGAAAGAATAATGCAGCAAAGTAGCGTAAGTATTTTCCTCAGTTTTTGAGAGCCAAGGTATCAATCCAGTAGGAGGTTACACGCAAGTCGCCTTATACCTACGCAAACAAATAAGAATCTTGCAACCAACGCGATAAAGGAGTTGTCAATCCCTTCACGGCCACTTGCAAAAATGAGATCTGATAGAGATAATAAGATAAATATTTTTCTTATTTTTATGATATAGATTGGAAATTAAAGATTGCAAAATAAAATAGATCGGAAACTTATATGATGGAAACTAGACCCGGGGGCCATAGGTTTCACTAGTGGCTTCTCTTAAGATAGCATAATCTACGGTGGGTGAACAAATTACTGTCGAGCAATTGATAGAAAAGCACATAGTTGAATATCTAGGCATGATCATGTATATAGGCATCACGTCCGCGACAAGTAGACCGAAACGATTCTGCATCTACTACTATTACTCCACACATCGATCGCTATCCAGCATGCATCTAGAGTATTAAGTTCATAAGAACAGAGTAACACATTAGGCAAGATGATATGATGTAGAGGGATAAACTCAAGCAATATGATATAAACCCCATCTTTTTATCCTCGATGGCAATAATACAATACGTGCCTTACTGCCCCTGCTGTCACTGGGAAAGGACACCGCAAGATTGAACCCAAAACTAAGCACTTCTCCCATTGCAAGAAAGATCAATCTAGTAGGCCAAACCAAACTGATAATTCGAAGAGACTTGCAAATATATCAAATCATACATATAATAATTCAAAGAAGAACCAAATATTGTTCATAGATAATCTTGATCATAAACCCACAATTCATCGGATCTCGACAAACACACCGCAAAAAGAATTACATCAAATAGATCTCCAAGAGAATCGAGGAGAACTTTGTATTGAGATCCAAAGAGAGAGAAGAAGCCATCTAGCTAATAACTATGGACCCGAAGGTCTGTGGTAAACTACTCACACATCATCGGAGAGGCTATGGTGTTGATGTAGAAGCCCTCCGTGATCGATTCCCCCTCCGGCGGAGCGCCAGAAAAGGCCCCAAGATGGGATCTCACTGGTACAAAAGGTTGCGGCGGTGGAAATAGGGTTTCATGGTGCCCCTGGATGTTTTCAGGGTATATGAGTATATATAGGCGAAAGAAGTAGGTCGGTGGAGCCACGAGGGGCCCACGAGGGTGGGGGCGCGCCTACCCCCCGGCGCGCCTCCCTACCTCATGGCCGCCTCGTTGCTTCCTTGACGTCCACTCAAAGTCTTCTAGATTGCGTTTGTTCCAAAAATAACTATCCCGAAGGTTTCATTCTGTTTGGATTCCGTTTGATATTCCTTTTCTGCGAAACACTGAAATAGGCAAAAAAACAGCAATTTGTACTGGGCCTTTGGTTAGTAGGTTAGTTTCAAAAATAATATGAAAGTGCATAATAAAGCCCATTAAACATCCAAAACAGATAATATAATAGCATGGAACAATAAAAAATTATAGATACGTTGGAGACGTATCATGCCCCCACGCTCGAGAGCGTGTTGGCTCCTCCGGTTGCAATCGAGCCCACAGTGCTCATCCTTCCAGAGGCCGAGGTCATCGCCACCACCAACAAGCACTGGACGCACCTGGTGCTCTTCCTCGCGGGCACTGATGTTCTCATCAGGGCCGTTCCACAGGCCGCGCAAAAAAAGGCAACAGCTCTGGCACCCAAGAGGATCATGGCCCTGAATACTAAATTTACTCCCTTTGCCCCCAAATTACTTGTCACGAAAATGAATGTATCTAACACATTTTTACTTCTAAATACATCCATTTCTGCGATAGGAAGTTTGGTACGGAGGGAGTATTAGTTATAACTATACCATTGTACATTATGTAGAAAATATTATTGATTCCATACACTAATATTCAATATTTGGAGAAATGCACGGCATGTCACACTCTAACCATGTATATCATGTGGGAACAACAAATTTGATCGACAAAGTTGAATTTAATTAGGCTGCTAGTATTTATCTGGTGTGCATCGTGCATGTCATAATAATTTGATATGCATGTTAGATTAACTAGACGAATGCCCCACGCATTGCTGCGGGAATTTGTATGAAATAAAAACTGTGTCGAACAAACAACCTAGCTATGTCTTTACAGTTTCTCCTGTAGCATGATAATTTATTTATCAATATTTATAAATAAATGTACATCTCTATGTATAAGTGCGAAACTGGACAAAAATGAAACAAAATAGGCATCACTTTCTTTCATGTGAGCTCTGGAGTATGAGCAGCTGCATGCATGCGTCAGGATTTTTGTCGATTAAAACAGACTTGAGGCGTCATTTACTACATGCATTTACTCGGTGGCTCTTATGTGTAGATCCTATGGCTATTATAGAGTAATCTAGCATATCCAACGGCTAAATTAATTTAGATATAGTAGATATGCAGCTCTTTGTTTAAGGAACTAACATGAGGTCTGGCATACACCAAGTCAAACCAAGTGCATTCTAGATGAGCATATTAAATAAACTGATCAAATACACAATAAAATAGAATCAATAATACTTTACGTTCTTTGATTATAACAATAACAATGATATTGTAAATACAAGAACACAACATGGACATCTTATACGATGAGCCCAACTTGCATAAAGAATCCCATGCCCAAGAAGTTTCTATAGATATGTTTAACTAGTTTTGCACTATAAACTATTATTAAGATATTTGTTAGAGTGTTTGGAATTCTGTACCATGATATTTAATGATAGTAATATGTATGAAGACACCCACATACATGCAAATATGTACTTTTACAATATATAAATTATTTAACATTCAAAAAATTACATAGTGCAATTTGAATATAGCAGAAGAATTTTTTTTCCGTTGACATACGTTATATTTGTATAACAAATCACACTATAACTAGTGTTTATCAACATTATTATTTGGTTAACTACGATAGATAAGTAATATAAAATGATGTTATGATACTTTTAGTTACAACACTATAGTATGGTACAATTAATTTTATTAAGTATAAACATTCAATATAAAAGGTTTTATTTTAAGTCGATCCGAGTCCGAAATATTCTTGGACCGGCCATGGTTATGATCTTCGTCATGCACAACCTACACAAGCACCGTCTCGCCAATGACACCCCGATCGACGGGTTCGACGACAATGCCCCGACCGTGGCCAACTCGACGTCTGCTACCATCGCTCCGATCGAGTCCGATAACAATGCCCCGACTGCCCCGACTTGACGTCTGCCACCGTCGCTCTGACAGAGTACTGACACGTCCGACTTCTGGTTCATTTTCTTCATCGTTGTGATGGCTATTCTCATCAGCTAGTTTGGTTGTCACAGATAATACTTCAACACTATAACTTACTTTCAACAATTATCGAACGATGACTACTACATATGTTATGTAATTATTATATTACGAACTGGTACTACTATCTGCGAACTTATGATTCTACTACCGATTGGCTTAGTAAATTATGGCATGCTAATTATGTAAGGACCTCTACGATTACGTGGACACAAATTATGTGCGTCTTTCAAACTCCAATGTGTGGAGTATAATTTTCTGCTCATGTTCTCCATTAGTTTGGATATTTTCGCATACTAATATATTTTATCTATTCTTCTGAGAGTTTTCCCCTAGTAGTAACTAAAGGAGAGTTAGTTTTCAATATTCTACAATCGAGAACCACGTCGACCCTATTGGGGAACGTAGTAATTTCAAACATTTTCCTACGCACACGCAAGATCATGGTGATGCATAGCAACGAGAGGGGAGAGTGTGTCCCCGTACCCTCGTAGACCGAAAGCGAAAGCGTTAGCACAACGCGGTTGATGTAGTCGTACGTCTTCACGATCCGACCGATCAAGTACCGAACGTACGACACCTCCGAGTTCAGCACACGTTCAGCTCGATGACGTCCCCCGAACTCCAATCCAGCCGAGCTTTGAGGGAGAGTTCCGTCAACACGACGGCATGGTGACGATGATGATGTTCTACCGACGAAGGGCTTCGCCTAAGCACCGCTATGATATTATCGAGGTGGATTATGGTGGAGGGGGGCACCGCACACGGCTAAGAGATCCAAGGGATCAATTGTTGTGTCTAGAGGTGCCCCCTGCCCCCGTATATAAAGGAGCAAGGGGGGAGAGGCGGCCGGCCAGGAGGAGGCGCGCCAGGGAGGAGTCCTACTCCCATTGGGAGTAGGACTCCCTCCTTTCCTAGTTGGAGTAGGAGAAGGGGGAAGGAGAAGAGAGAGGGGAAGGAAAGGGGGGCGCCGCCCCCCCCCCTTGTCCAATTCAGACTAGAGGGGGAGGGGTGCGCGGCCTGCCCTGGCCGCCCCTCCTCTTCTCCACTAAAGCCCATCTTGGCCCATTAACCCCCCCCCCCCCGGGGGGGGGGGGGGTTCCGGTAACCCCCGGTACTCCGGTAAAATCCCGATTTCACCCGGAACACTTCCGATATCCAAATATAGGCTTCCAATATATCAATCTTTATGTCTCGACGATTTCGAGACTCCTCGTCATGTCTGTGATCACATCTGGGACTCCGAACTACCTTCGGTACATCAAAACACATAAACTCATAATATAACCGTCATCGAACTTTAAGCGTGCGGACCCTACGGGTTCGAGAACTATGTAGACATGACTAAGACATGTCTCCGGTCAATAACCAATAGCGGAACCTGGATGCTCATATTGGCTCCCACATATTCTACGAAGATCTTTATCGGTCAAACAGCATAACAACATACGTTGTTCCCTTTGTCATCGGTATGTTACTTGCCCGAGATTCGATCGTCGGTATCTCAATACCTAGTTCAATCAAGTTACCGGCAAGTCTCTTTACTCGTTCTGTAATACATCATCCCACAACTAACTCATTAGTTGCAATGCTTGCAAGGCTTATAGTGATGTGCATTATCGAGTGGGCCCAGAGATACCTCTCCGACAATCGGAGTGACAAATCCTAATCTCGAAATACGCCAACCCAACAAGTACCTTCGGAGACACCTATAGAGCACCTTTATAATCACCCAGTTACGTTGTGACGTTTGGTAGCGCACAAAGTGTTCCTCGGTAAACGGGAGTTGCATAATCTCATAGTCATAGGAACATGTATAAGTCATGAAGAAAGCAATAGCAGAATACTAAACGACGAGTGCTAAGCTAACGGAATGGGTCAAGTCAATCACATCATTCTCCTAATGATGTGATCCCGTTAATCAAATGACAACTCATGTCAATGGCTAGGAAACATAACCATGTTTGATCAACGAGCTAGTCAAGTAGTGGCATACTAGTGACACTCTGTTTGTCTATGTATTCACACAAGCATTATGTTTCCGGTTAATACAATTCTAGCATGAATAATAAACATTTATCATGATATAAGGAAATAAATAATAACTTTATTATTGCCTCTAGGGCATATTTCCTTCAGTCTCCCACTTGCACTAGAGTCAATAATCTAGATTACACAGTAATGATGCTAACGCCCATGGAGCCTTGGTGCTGATCATGTTTTGCTCGTGGAAGAGGCTTAGTCAACGGGTCTGCAACATTCAGATCCGTATGTATCTTGCAAATTTCTATGTCTCCCACCTGGACTTGATCCCGGATGGAGTTGAAGCGTCTCTTGGTGTGCTTGGTTCTCTTGTGAAATCTGGATTCCTTTGCCAAGGCAATTGCACCAGTATTGTCACAAAAGATTTTCATTGGACCCGATGCACTAGGTATGACACCTAGATCGGATATGAACTTCTTCATCCAGACTCCTTCATTTGCTGCTTCAGAAGCAGCTATGTAATCCGCTTCACACGTAGATCCTGCCACAACGCTTTGTTTAGAACTGCACCAACTGACAGCTCCATCGTTCAATGTAAACACGTATGCGGTTTGCGGTTTAGAATCGTCCGGATCAGTGTCAAAACTTGCATCGACGTAACCATTTACGACTAGCTCTTTGTCACCTCCATAAACGAGAAACATATCCTTAGTCCTTTTCAGGTATTTCGGGATGTTCTTGACCGCTGTCCAGTGATCCACTCCTGGATTAGTTTGGTACCTCCCTGCTAAACTTATAGCAAGGCACACATCAGGTCTGGTACACAACATTGCATACATGATAGATCCTATGGCTGAAGCATAGGGAACATCTTTCATCTTCTCTCTATCTTCTGCAGTGGTCGGGCATTGAGTCTTACTCAACTTCACACCTTGTAACACAGGCAAGAAATCTTTCTTTGCTTGATCCATTTTGAACTTCTTCAAAACTTTGTCAAGGTATGTGCTTTGTGAAAGTCCAATTAAGCATCTTGAACTATCTCTATAGATCTTGATGCCCAATATATAAGCAGCTTCAGCGAGGTCCTTCATTGAAAAACTCTTATTCAAGTATCCCTTTATGCTATCCAGAAATTCTATATCATTTCCAATCAGCAATATGTCATCCACATATAATATCAGAAATGCTACAGAGCTCCCACTCACTTTCTTGTAAATACAGGCTTCTCCAAAAGTCTGTATAAAACCATATGCTTTGATCACACTATCAAAGTGTTTATTCCAACTCCGAGAGGTTGCACCAGTCCATAAATGGATCGCTGGAGCTTGCACACTTTGTTAGATCCCTTTGGATCGACAAAACCTTCCGGCTGCATCATGTACAACTCTTCTTCCAGAAATCCATTCAGGAATGCAGTTTTGACATCCATTTGCCAAATTTCATAATCATAAAATGTGGCAATTGCTAACATGATTCGGACAGACTTAAGCATTGCTACGGGTGAGAAAGTCTCATCATAGTCAATCCCTTGAACTTCTCGAAAACCTTTTGCAACAAGTCGAGCTTTATAGACAGTAACATTACCGTCAGCGTCAGTCTTCTTCTTGAAGATCCATTTTTTCTCAATGGCTTGCCGATCATCGGGCAAGTCAACTGAAGTCCACACTTTGTTCTCATACATGGATCCCATCTCAGATTTCATGGCCTCAAGCCGTTTTGCGGAATCTGGGCTCACCATCGCTTCTTCATAGCTCGTAGGTTCGTCTTGGTCTAGTAACATAACCTCCAGAACAGGATTACCGTACCACTCTGGTGCGGATCTTACTCTGGTTGACCTACGAGGTTCAGTAACAACTTGATCTAAAGTTTCATGATCATCATCATTAACTTCCTCACTAATTGGTGTAGGTGTCACAGGAACCGGTTTCTGTGATGAACTACTTTCCAATAAGGGAGCAGGTACAGTTACCTCATCAAGTTCTACTTTCCTCCCACTCACTTCTTTCGAGAGAAACTCCTTCTCTAGAAAGGATCCAAATTTAGCAACAAAAGTCTTGCCTTCAGATCTGTGATAGAAGGTGTACCCAACAGTTTCCTTTGGGTATCCTACGAAGACACATTTCTCCGATTTGGGTTCAAGCTTATCAGGTTGAAGCTTTTTCACATAAGCATCGCAGCCCCAAACTTTAAGAAACGACAACTTTGGTTTCTTGCCAAACCACAGTTTATAAGGCGTCGTCTCAACGGATTTCGATGGTGCCCTATTTGACGTGAATGCAGCCGTCTCTAAAGCATAACCCCAAAATGATAGCGGTAAATCAGTAAGAGACATCATAGATCGCACCATATCTAGTAAAGTACGATTACGATGTTCGGACACACCATTACGCTGTGGTGTTCCGGCTGGCGTGAGTTGCGAAACTATTCCGCATTGTTTCAAATGAAGACCAAATTCGTAACTCAAATATTCTCCTCCACGATCAGATCGTAGAAACTTTATTTTCTTGTTACGATGATTTTCAACTTCACTCTGAAATTCTTTGAACTTTTCAAATGTTTCAGACTTATGTTTCATTAAGTAGATATACCCATATCTGCTTAAATCATCTGTGAAGGTGAGAAAATAACGATACCCGCCGCGAGCCTCAACATTCATTGGACCACATACATCTGTATGTATGATTTCTAACAAATCTGTTGCTCGCTCCATAGTTCCGGAGAACGGCGTTTTAGTCATCTTGCCCATGAGGCACGGTTCGCAAGTACCAAGTGATTCATAATTAAGTGGTTCCAAAAGTCCATCAGTATGGAGTTTCTTCATGCGCTTTACACCAATATGACCTAAACGGCAGTGCCACAAATAAGTTGCACTATCATTATCAACTCTGCATCTTTTGGCTTCAATATTATGAATATGTGTATCACTACTATCGAGATTCAACAAAAATAGACCACTCTTCAAGGGTGCATGAACATAAAAGATATTACTCATATAAATAGAACAACCATTATTCTCTGATTTAAATGAATAACCGTCTCGCATCAAACAAGATCCAGATATAATGTTCATGCTCAACGCTGGCACCAAATAACAATTATTCAGGTCTAAAACTAATCCTGAAGGTAGATGTAGAGGTAGCGTGCCGACCGCGATCACATCGACTTTGGAACCATTTCCCACGCGCATCGTCACCTCGTCCTTAGCCAATCTTCGCTTAATCCGTAGTCCCTGTTTTGAGTTGCAAATATTAGCAACAGAACCAGTATCAAATACCCAGGTGCTACTGCGAGCATTAGTAAGGTACACATCAATAACATGTATATCACATATACCTTTGTTCACCTTGCCATCCTTCTTATCCGCCAAATACTTGGGGCAGTTCCGCTTGCAGTGACCAGTCTGTTTGCAGTAGAAGCACTCAGTCTCAGGCTTAGGTCCAGACTTGGGTTTCTTCTCCTGAGCAGCAACTTGTTTGCTGTTCTTCTTGAAGTTCCCCTTCTTCTTCCCTTTGCCCTTTTTCTTGAAACTGGTGGTCTTGTTGACCATCAACACTTGATGCTCCTTCTTGATTTCTACCTCCGCAGCCTTTAGCATTGCGAAGAGCTCGGGAATCATTTTATCCATCCCTTGCATGTTATAGTTCATCACGAAGCTCTTGTAGCTTGGTGGTAGTGATTGAAGAATTCTGTCAATGACGCTATCATCCGGAAGATTAACTCCCAGTTGAATCAAGTGATTTTTATACCCAGACATTTTGAGTATATGCTCACTGACAGAACTATTCTCCTCCATCTTACAGCTGTAGAACTTATTGGAGACTTCATATCTCTCAATCCGGGCATTTGCTTGAAATATTAACATCAACTCCTGGAACATCTCATATGCTCCATGACGTTCAAAATGTCGTTGAAGTCCCGGTTCTAAGCCGTAAAGCATGGCACACTGAACTATCGAGTAGTCATCAGCTTTGCTCTGCCAGACGTTCATAACATCTGGTGTTGCTCCTGCAGCAGGTCTAGCACCTAGCGGTGCTTCCAGGACGTAATTCTTCTTTGCAGCAATGAGGATAATCCTTAAGTTACGGACCCAGTCCGTGTAATTGCTACCATCATCTTTCAACTTTGCTTTCTCAAGGAATGCATTAAAATTCAACGGAACAACAACACGGGCCATCTATCTACAATCAACATAGACAAGCAAAATACTATCAGGTACTAAGTTCATGATAAATTTAAGTTCAATTAATCATATTACTTAAGAACTCCCACTTAGATAGACATCCCTCTAATCCTCTAAGTGATCACGTGATCCAAATCAACTAAACCATGTCCGAACATCACGTGAGATGGAGTAGTTTCAATGGTGAACATCACTATGTTGATCATATCTACTATATGATTCACGCTCGACCTTTCGGTCTCAGTGTTCCGAGGCCATATCTGCATATGCTAGGCTTGTCAAGTTTAACCTGAGTATTCCGCGTGTGCAACTGTTTTGCACCCGTTGTATTTGAACGTAGAGCCTATCACACCCGATCATCACGTGGTGTCTCAGCACGAAGAACTTTCGCAACGGTGCATACTCAGGGAGAACACTTATACCTTGATAATTTAGTGAGAGATCATCTTATAATGCTACCGTCAATCAAAGCAAGATAAGATGGATAAAAGATAAACATCACATGCAATCAATATAAGTGATATGATATGGCCATCATCATCTTGTGCTTGTGATCTCCATCCCCGAAGCACCGTCATGATCACCATTGTCACTGGCGCGACACCTTGATCTCCATCGTAGCATCGTTGTCGTCTCGCAACTTATGCTTCTACGACTATCGCTACCGCTTAGTGATAAAGTAAAGCATTATAGGGCGATTGCATTGCATACAATAAAGCGACAACCATATGGCTCCTGCCAGTTGCCGATAACTCGGTTACAAAACATGATCATCTCATACAATAAAATTTAGCATCATGCCTTGACCATATCACATCACAACATGCCCTGCAAAAACAAGTTAGACGTCCTCTACTTTGTTGTTGCAAGTTTTACGTGGCTGCTACGGGCTGAGCAAGAACCATTCTTACCTACGCATCAAAACCACAACGATAGTTCAACCAGTTAGTGTTGTTTTAACCTTCTCAAGGACCGGGCGTAGCCACACTCGGTTCAACTAAAGTTGGAGAAACTGACACCCGCCAGCCACCTGTGTGCAAAGCACGTCGGTAGAACCAGTCTCGCGTAAGCGTACGCGTAATGTCGGTCCAGGCCGCTTCATCCAACAATACCGCCGAACCAAAGTATGACATGCTGGTAAGCAGTATGACTTGTATCACCCACAACTCACTTGTGTTCTACTCGTGCATATAACATCAACGCATAAAACCTGGCTCGGATGCCACTGTTGGGGAACGTAGTAATTTCAAACATTTTCCTACGCACACGCAAGATCATGGTGATGCATAGCAACGAAAGGGGAGAGTGTGTCCACGTACCCTCGTAGACCGAAAGCGGAAGCGTCAACACAACGCGGTTGATGTAGTCGTACATCTTCACGATCTGACCGATCAAGTACCGAACGTACGACACCTCCGAGTTCAGCACACGTTCAGCTCGATGACGTCCCTCGAACTCCGATCCAGCCGAGCTTTGAGGGAGAGTTCCGTCAGCACGACGGCGTGGTGACGATGATGATGTTCTACCGACGCAGGGCTTCGCCTAAGCACCGCTATGATATTATCGAGGTGGATTATGGTGGAGGGGGGCACCGCACACGACTAAGAGATCCAAGGGATCAATTGTTGTGTCTAGAGGTGCCCCCTGCCCCCGTATATAAAGGAGCAAGGGGGAGAGGCGGCCGGCCAGGAGGAGGCGCGCCAGGGAGGAGTCCTACTCACATCGGGAGTAGGACTCCCTCCTTTCCTAGTTGGAGTAGGAGAAGGGGGAAGGAGGAGAGAGAGGGGAAGGAAAGGGGGGCGCCGCCCCCCTCCTTGTCCAATTCAGAATAGAGGGGGAGGGGGCGCGTGGCCTGCCCTGGCCGCCCCTCCTCTTCTCCACTAAGGCCCATCTTAGCCCATTAAACCCCCGGGGGGTTCCGGTAGCCCCCGGTACTCCACTAAAATCCCGATTTCACCCGGAACACTTCCGATATCCAAATATAGGCTTCCAATATATCAATCTTTATGTCTCGACCATTTCGAGACTCCTCGTCATGTCTGTGATCACATCCGGGACTCCGGACTACCTTCAGTACATCAAAACACATAAACTCATAATATAACCGTCATCGAACTTTAAGCGTGCGGACCCTACGGGTTCGAGAACTATGTAGACATGACCGAGACATGTCTCCGGTCCATAACCAATAGCGGAACCTGGATGCTCATATTGGCTCCCACATATTCTACAAAGATCTTTATCGGTCAAACCTCATAACAACATACGTTGTTCCCTTTGTCACCGGTATGTTACTTGCCCGAGATTCGATCATCGGTATCTCAATACCTAGTTCAATCTCGTTACCGGCAAGTCTCTTTACTCGTTCCGTAATACATCATCCCGCAACTAACTCATTAGTTGCAATGCTTGCAAGGCTTATAGTGATGTGCATTACCGAGTGGGCCCAAAGATACCTCTCCGACAATCGGAGTGACAAATCCTAATCTCGAAATACGCCAACCCAAGAAGTACATTCGGATACACCTGTAGAGCACCTTTATAATCACCCAGTTACGTTGTGACGTTGGTAGCACACAAAGCGTTCCTCCGGTAAACGGGAGTTGCATAATCTCATAGGCATAGGAACATGTATAAGTCATGATGAAAGCAATAGCAGAATACTAAACGATCGAGTGCTAAGCTAACGGAATGGGTCAAGTCAATCACATCATTCTCCTAATGATGTGATCCCGTTAATCAAATGACAACTCATGTCAATGGCTAGGAAACATAACCATCTTTGATCAACGAGCTAGTCAAGTAGAGGCATACTAGTGACACTCTGTTTGTCTATGTATTCACACAAGTATTATGTTTCCAGTTAATACAATTCTAGCATGAATAATAAACATTTATCATGATATAAGGAAATAAATAATAACTTTATTATTGCCTCTAGGGCATATTTCCTTCAAACCCATGCCGGATCGGTGGAGCACGAACGCGATGGGGTGAGCTGGCTCACTCACGTTTGAATACACACTAGAAAATGAGGGCGCGCGTGGCCATACCCCTCCATCTTCCAGAAAAGCAATAGAAATAAGTAAGAAATTCTTGATGGTATAAGCTAAGGCAATTTGAACAGTTTGTCTTAATATAGGTGACATGTAATAATTTTCAAAATTTTGTTGTTAATTAATATGAATTGGAGATAAATGGGATGACAAAAGGCCAACAATACAATGTAGCAGGCATACAAATTACCACATTTTAGAAGTTTCAGTTTCTGTACGAAAATTCTGTTTATATACACATCAGGACAACAATTGTTTGTGAATTCCAGGCAAGAATTATAAAATTCAAATGCAAAGAGATTTGTATTGCAAATACAACGATACAATTTCACATCACGACATGAAGATCCACATTATATCAAAATGAGCACGTCAATTTGTGAGAAATGAATATTCACAAACTTCCAGAAAATGAAAGAAACAGGTACAGAAGTAGTTAAAAACAAATATAAATAGGTCAATCTTACTTAGATAGAAGCCTAGCTAAACCTTGTTTGGCCGCTAAATTCTATATTGACAAAATATTGATGGACATCATTGCTCACATTCAAGAAGCATTCTAGAGCAGCAGAATCCGAACAGAAAAGAGGAAGTCTGAAATGAAAGGAAAATGATAAACATAATAATTATCCTGCTCAATTTGAGCTAGTTTAATGTTTGCTTATCTATTCTACACCAGCATTAGCAGAAAAAGAATGAACATTGAGCTATAGCATATAAGCCAAACAAAAGCAAATAAGCACAAACCTGGATGGGGAAAAGAGAAGGCAATGGACAGAAATAAACACCCTCTGAGAATACCGGGTATGATCAGGAAACCACACAAACACCCAAATGGAAAACCTGCAGATAACCAAAAACATTGGCAAACTTCCAATAAACACCAAATGAAAACGAAAATAAGTACCTTAAGACATTATGCCCGGACTGATTATTTGATCCACCCAGTATGCATAAAAAATAAAGGGACATTCACATTTGTGCCCCTAACTCGAACCCACTACTCAAATTAGCGCTAACTTTTTGATGTGCTCAAACTTTCCCCTAAAAAGAAATTTTAGGTCGCAAGAATGCCCTTCCATCTGGTTAAAGTTGTTTTGACTGAAACTTTGAAATTTCATATGAACTCAGAACAATGCAAAATAAGATATCAAAATGTTCATAAAAACATCACCTATATGCATGTCATTTAGGTTCATGACAATAATAGTCTTTAAAGCCTTTTAAGGTTTATAACATTAAAAAACTATTTAGGGTGAATGCAAACAAATGCACATGTAGGCGATGAACGTAAATGACATGCACGTATAGGTGATATTTTTATGAGCATTTGATATCTTATTTGCATTCTTGTGAGTTCATATGAACTTGTTATGAATTTTCAAAGTTTCAGTCAAACAACTTTGACCAACTGGAAGGGCATTCACCTAAAATGGTTTTTAGGGGAAAATTTGAACACATCAAAAAGTTGGGGGTAAATGTGAGAGTGGGCGCAAATTAGGGGTATAAATGTAAATGTCCCAAAAATAGAAGTCTTAAGAATGCTAAAGTTCACCATGACAACACAAATTATGTCGATTGTTGCCCTCGTCCAGTAGGCACCTGCAAATACAAATCAAGTATCTCATTATTAAATTAACTAGGTAAAAGTACATGTTGTAAGTAAATACAGTGGATAGCTGTTTGAGGAAGATGCTAGATAAAAGTTGTTTTCTCCGTGGGTAATTGACCTAAAAGCGCATCACACGCTTTGCATCATATTTCGATTACAGTGGAAACATGCCCTGCTGACAAAGGTAAATATTGTGCAAATAACTATATTCAAATTCCAAAATTAATAGGGCCTGTCCACTGGTCTTCCTTTTCGTCAAAAATAAGTATACATCGTCCTTGTGCATGATGACAATCTGCACAAATACAAATGTTTACTTCATATATTTCTCCGGAGAATGACTTCCTATCTAATAAGAGTTCAATTAACAACAGATATCCAGATCAAGCTTCTTTACCAAATATTTATAGTTGGACTTCTGAAAATTAGGTTTAATCCCTGATATACAGGAGCGGGATGAAGCGAAAACATGTAAATACTAAATCAACATAAAGGCACAATAAACTTACTTCGTGCAGATAATCTAAAACCTCGGGTCAACAATGACTGGGGATCCAAGCTGCTTAGATCTGATAGAAAACAATGCTAAGTTGCTAACTATTTAACACTAATTGAGTAAATAATCAATATTATCTTATATTTACTAATTGGAAGCACCAATGAAACCTCCACGTTAATCCTCAAAAGGACAGAAAATTAACCTTAGGATATAAATTGTATGGCTAGGATAAAATAAGGAATCATAAAACTTTTTTTTAAGCTGGAGTCCTAGAAGATAAGGAATCATGGATTCTTTTAATATGATAGAGTCCTTGAAGATGATAACTATCACGTACTAAAAAAGGATTCCTGAACACACATTCCAGGTTCTTTAAAAAAATGGCATTTGTCACGTACCAAAAAAAGGATTTTCATCACCCGTGTTCAGCCATTCCAATAGAACACCCCCACGTCCATGTTTCATTAAAAATAAAAAGTACATCTGGCTATACATAGAAAAAATCCTTAACACCCACGTCCATGTTCTTGAAAAAAAATGACAATTAGCATGTATATTAAAAAAGGACACGACTAACGTCCTATCAGTCAGATGTTAAGTGATAGATCCGCACAAGGATCGGTGGTTAGTAAGAAAACCTGCATGCGCAGGAGTGAGGCATGAGCTACAGCTACCCCATTTTCAAATATGCATGCATATAACAACAAAAGAGATGATGTCAGCAAAGATTGCTTCGTAATTTAAATTTTAAAATGTTTTGTAACTCAAACCGTCGCTCAGATTTAAAAGCCGCTTTCACATAAAAAAATCGTCGCGACGAGACCTTCAAAACAAGATCTCATGTTGATATGTTCCGACGACTTCCTTTTTCAGGTGAAAAGTTATCATGCCATGACTGTGTAAGTTATCACCTGTATGGTACATAAGTAATCATATTATTTACATAGAAATTATCAGGCATTAAAAATGGACAGACAACCTTTCTCCCCGCATGCACTTGTATGCATGCACTAGAGAAAAAATGTTGATGTTACTTATATTCTTCCTATTTTTGAAACTTCAAAATGTTTTATACCTCAAACCATCGGTCCGATTCAAAATCTGTTTTCATAAAAAAAATCATCGCGACGAGACTTTCGAAACTAGATCTCATGTTGGTACGTTCCGATGACTTTATTGTTGGGTCAAAACATACCACGTCTGGGCTAAAAAAGTTATCACACCTGCGTGCGCATATTACCATGGTATTTATGCCGAGGTTACCGGGGTATTTTTCAACAACTTTTTTCCTCGGCTTAAAAAGGTTACCATGGTGTTTGTACCCCGAGTTGTCAGTTCTGCGATGCATATATTATCGTGCTATTGACGCATAAGTTACTGTGGGATGTTTTCAACAATTTTTTCCCTGAGTCAACTGCGGTGTTTATACCTATATTATCAGCTTTGTGACGCATGTATTATCATGTAGTTTACAAAAAAAAAAAAGTTACCGGACATTGTTTTTAATAACTTTTTTCCATGGGTCAAAGTTAGCGTAGTGTTTGTACCTAAGTTATCAAGACTGTGGTGCATATATTATCATGCTATTTACACAGAAATTACCGGGGTACGTTTTCAACAACTTTTTTCTGGGACAAATTTACGGCTGTATTTGTGAGTGAGTTACCAGGCCTGTGGTATGTATATTATCATGCTATTTACATATAAGTTATCAAGTTATCGGGAGTATGTTTTCAAAAAACTTTCTTCCCCCAGGGTCAAAGTTACCATAGTGTATGTGCGTGAGTTATTAGGTATGTGGTGCGTACAATACCATGCTATTTACAATGATGATATCGGGGGTATGTTTTCAGCAATCCACGCACACCTGCGCGCGTGGGGGGGAGGGAGTTCAAAGTTACAGCGGTGTTTGCATGTGAGTTATCATCTTCATTGTGCGTATGTTACCATGCTATTTATACACAATTTATCTTGGGTGTGTTTTGAACAACTTCGTTCCCCCGGGGTCAAAATTACCATGATGTTTGTCCGTGAGTTATCATCTGTGTTGTGCTTATGTTACCATGCTATTTATACAGAGTTTATCATTAGTATGTTTTGAATAACTTTTTCCCGGGTCAAAGTTATCAAGATGTTTGTATCTAAGTTATCAAGTCTGCATTGCATATATTACCATGCTATTTACATAAAAATTAATGGGGCATTTTTCAACAAATATTTACCTGGGATAAAAAGTTACCACCGTGTTTGTACCTAACTTACTCTATGGTGCGTAAATTATCATCTTATTTACATATAAGTTATTGGGGATGTTTTCACCAACATTTTTTCCTGGTTCAAAGTTACTGTGGCGTTTATACGTTGGTGCACTAGAGTGACATGGAAAATGCCAATGACGAACTAGAGAACCCATGAATGTATAATAATTCACTAATAAAAGGACTAGTAAAATCTGTTTAAAAAACACACTGGTAATGCAAGGCCAAATAGCATGACATTAATTCACTTTCCAAAAAAGTGAGCTAGGCTATGTGGTTATTGTGGCTGAGTTAAATCTCATTGGACCTGTGCTCGAATCCTACGCACGCTGCCGGTATAGGGCCATGGCGAGATACTCGGATAGGCGGCTCGTGATCCTGTCGAGCTAGGAGATGTGGGCTCCGGTGGTGGTTTCGCCATGTACGCTGCATGGCCACACGATAGGGACGGCACGGCCTCTTGCAGCAGCAGCTGCTCCTGCAGCGCCGCCTCCCCCGACCTTGGGTTTTTCTGGTAACAAGGCGGACGTGATGGAATCTCGGCAAGCAGGACGGCGACGACAACATCGTGATGGATGGCAGGCGACCGGCTGTCGGTAGGGGCCATGGCGAGAACTTCGGACAGGTAGCTGGCGATCCTGTCAAGCTAGGGGATGTGGGCTCCGACGGTTGTTCGCAAGCCTGCCATGGCCACCACAACGGCCAACTACAGCAGTGCAAGATCCACGATGGCTTGGGGAAGGAGAGAAGCGGCTTGCAGTGCGCTTTCTCGGCAACGTATTCGTTTTGTTTTTGGCCGGGTTTTAATTTAATGCACACATCATAGTCCAATGGCAAGGAGAGATGTATGTGTGCGGGTCAGGACAAATCTGCTAAGCCCATGGTGGAATCGGTGCAGGAATTGGATTTTCTTTCCTTCCACGTACGTGTCCAAGCTGCTTTTTTTGCAGATCTAATTTTAAATCTCAACCATTAACCTTGATGGTTAATATAAAATCAACTGATATAAAGAGGTGACGTATAGAGAACTATAAAAGCTTCGGCCTTTAATATTAGATAAAGATAAAGATAAAGATGTGCTTCTGGAGTTGTGCGCCATCTACTAATCACTAGAGGAAAGAGGCTACTGGGGAGTAGTGATAAAGTGCGACAATGAAATTGGTTACATAATGTCATGTTTTTTTCCTGTTGAAATCTACTTCTGGCCATCTTTAATAATAATGCTTGAATTATATGTTTGTCCCATCCATGCATTTATGATATATGGGCAACGCATATGCTTACCCAACATTCATGGATCTACTAATTTCTGCTATTATAGTGTTTATTTACACACAATGATATATTCTCCACAAAAGGAGGTAATCTCAATATATCCCTCATCTTTACTTTTTTTTGCATAGTTGATTGTCATGATTAATTTGACACGCTGCAAAAAGATGTAGCTTCCAATGTGACACATTGGAAGCATACCATTAGAACATGAATGAACTAAAGGTATGTAAGATTTCACCGCGTTAATTGGTTGCTAAGAATCACAAAATCTGATTTCTCTTTCTAATGATCATCTTGAAAATATTTCTCCAAGTCTATTTCCTATTTTTTTAATAGTTGGAGATATCAATGAAAATGAATTATTTGAAAATATGTTTTTGTTTCATGAAAGTACTAGCCCGTGCAGGAGCACGGGTTGATGACTAGTGGAGATAATTTGGTGGCTACAAAATACAATCGCACTTAAGGTTGTCTTGCACAACCAATACCTTCATTATCTGGGCATGATGATGATAAACATGTAGCAACAAAAACATGCACCTTGGTAGGCTGGTGGCAAATTGGGCGAAACCAAGCCCAGCTGATCGTAGTATGTGATGGCCCAGACCTTGAGGTGCCACACCTACATGGTTCTATGAATGCATCATATCAAAGACAAACTTAACAGTTATACAACTACTTACTTGAAGTCAACGAGAGAAAAGAAGGGGAGATGAACAGTCTGATGGACTGACATGGATGTTGGTCAAAGCAGAAGACGTCGGTGATTTTAGTGACGACGACATAGGAGCGTGATGCTGATGGTGGCCAACTTCTGGGGCGTGGAAACACGTGTCGCAAGTCTGAGGGCTTGTGCGGCTTCGACAAGACTATGACGCAGGGTTGATTCAAGGCAGTGCACATATGAGAGCTTGAAGTCGACGGAGTAGCGCGGGGTAGCATAGCGTAGCTACATGGAGTCATGTTGAAGGTGGAGCTAGAGTCCGGCAAAGGAGTTCACTCTAAGCTGATGGAGGGGCTACGGCGTAAGAATTCGGAGAGTCGAAGCCTATTTCAGCGGGACAACGAGAGACACGTGGTTCAGACTGGGTACCAGTGGTCTGATTGAGACATGGTACTCGGCATCCGTCGGTGATGATTGGTGGTTCTCTACAGTGGGGGTTGAGTGGTGTGGGCTCGCGACCCTGGAGACTCGACCAGGACAGTAGAGGCTCGACGCGGTGATAGCGGCGAGGTGTGCGGTAAGCGCGGGACACAGCGACAGACCAATGCACTGATGGTCAGACATGTGGTCAGACAGAGTGTGGAGAGGGTGATGAAGCAGTGTTGACTAGTATCAGGTTCAAGTTGGTGACTAGATCTATCGAGTTTGACATGTCAGATGGATGAGAGTGGACCATAGGGAATCTGAGAAAGTGACGGAAAGTATGAAATTGTCAAAAGCGGAGAGAGTACATGGCCGTATATATTCTGTGGTGTTCAATGTACATGGCAAAGTGCGGATGACAAGTACAGAAGGAGGCGGAGTGGTATAGCTGTGGGACATGCCAGATTCTATCCAGGAAAAGGGTGACACAATTTTACTCAAGGTGACACAGGGCGACGGTGAAATTCCTTCAAGTTTCAGACAGACTGTCAAGAAATAGCGGTGATGTTGAATTCAGGTAACTCTTATATGTAGCATCCAATATGTGAGTTGCTCACTTTCACGCTGAGGGAGTCCTGGATTGGGGGGTCCTCGGGTGTCCGGTCTATTCGATATGGGTCGGACTGATGGGCCGTGAAGATAAAGCAGAAGACTATCCCCCGTGTCCGAGTAGGACTCCTATATGCGTGGACGACAAGTTTGGTGTCTGGATGTACTATTTCCTTCTTCTGCAAACCGACTCTGTACAACCCTAGGCCCCTCCGGTGTGTATATAAACCAGAGGGTTTAGTTTGTGGAGGCGGAGAGAATAATCATAGGCTAGACAGCTAGGGTTTAGCCATTACGATCTCGAGGTAGATCAACTCTTGTAACATACACACCGAATATAATCGAGCAGGATGTAGGGTTTTACCTCCATTAAGAGGGCCCGAACCTGGGTAAACATCGTGTCCCTACTGTCCCTTGTTACCATCGATCCTTAGACACACAACTTGGGACCCCCTACCCAAGATCTGCCGGTTTTGACACTGACATTGGTGCTTTCATTGAGAGTTCCGTTGTGTTGTCGACAGAAGAATCGATGGCTTGCCTCCTTATCGACAACGACGCTGTTTCTTGGGAGACTTTTCTTCCTGGTCAACTCTTTGTGTTTGGTGGCTTCGTGCTACGTGCCAACTCGACCGGTCACCTTGAGCAGGTCGACAGTTACGCCCCTGGTCATCGGATCAGGTTCAAAAGTCTGGACTACATCACCGATATCCGAGGAGACCTGGTCTTCGAGGGGTTCGCGGCCTCGGCAGCCGCTCCCCACCCGCATGAAGGAGGCCCTTCGGATCTTCCATCAGATACCATTCAGGGATCGACATTCATGCCCGCCTCGGCCTTGGATCCGGGGCGGACCACTTCATCGGAAGACGGGAGGATAAACCCCGCCGGACTCTCTTCCATTATGGAGCTTCTAGTCGGAGACCTAGATGCGACCACGCCATCAGAGGACCCGGAGTCAAATGGGACTCCCCCTGTCGTCGGGAAGCCGGACTCGCCTCTGGAAACCAACTCCGAGCTCTCGAGGTCCGCAGCCATCGGGCTCGGTCAAGTGGTTATCACCGAGCCTAGCTCCACAGATCCTCAAACACCTGTCCAACTTTCGCTCTTAAATGAAACGTTGGACTTAATACCATCTCTCGCCATCACGGAAGTGTCACCTCTGAACTACACCCAGCTTGAACTGGGGGCTGAGAGTAGGGAATTTTACGTCCCACCCACCACCCACTTAATAGGCACTGTCGAGGATTTAACCGACATGCTAGACTACACCTCCGAAGACATCGATGGTATGGACGACGATGTCGAAGCCAAACCAGGTCAAAACCCGCCCATCACTGGACGTTGGACGGCCACTTCTACTTACAATGTATACATGGTGGACATGCCTGAGAAGAAGGACGTCGATGGCACTCAGGATCCAGATGAGGATAAGCCCGTCGATGAACCACCAAAACACCGGCGTCAGCGGCGCCGCTCACGATCGCGTCCGGGAAGGGAAAGCAACACCGGCACCGGAGATAATGACACTCCGGACAACACCGAAGACCCTGACCACCCCGTCGAGCGTGCATTCGAGCAGGATGAGAGGAAAGAGGGTGAATACAGCCCCAAAGAACTCGCCGATCACGAGGATTCGGAGGATAGTAACTACTATTACCCGTCCCCGAAGAGGATGTTAGCCTTGGTGACGAAGATTTCATCGTCCCAGAGGAACCCCTCGAACAAGAACGCTTCAAGCGACGGCTCATCACCACCGCACGAAGCCTGAAAAAGAAACAACAGCAGATTCAAGCCGAACAGGATACGCTCAATGATAGATGGACCAAGGCCCTAGCTGCCGAAGAAGGATATGGCTTTGAGCACCAAACAAAAAGTTATCCCAAATGCAGGCTACTGCCACAATTCGATGATGAGGCCTTTGAACCAATACCGTCAAAATACAATCATGCTGATCAACCGGACTGACCACCACATGGACGGGACAAAACGGCCAATTATGCCGAATACTAGCCCGCGCCCCCTCGCCATAGAGGCAAAGAGACAGCGGTTTCGGGCTACACGTACGACCTACATTAGGACCTGACCAATAGAGCCGGCCAGACCAGATCAATCTACGGATCAAGAGGACATTCCCCAAGACGAGACGACAGCCATCAAGCCTGGCGCGACAAACATAACCAAGTTCAGGATCAGCACCGAACACAGATGTCATCCGAACTCCGTCGCGATGTCGCCCGATACAGAGGTGCCTCATAGCCCATGTGCTTTACCGATGAGGTAATGCAGCACCAATTTCCGGAAGGGTTCAAACCCGTGAACATCGAGCAATACGATGGAATGACGGATCCCGCTTTATGGATTGAAGATTTTCTTCTACACATTCACATGGCTCGCAGAGATGATCTCCACGCCATCAAATACCTACCTCTAAAGTTGAAAGGACCAGCACGACACTAGTTGAATAGCCTCCCAGAGAACTCCATTGGAAGTTGGGAAAACCTAGAGGATGCTTTTCGGACAACTTTCAGGGCACCTATGTCCGGCCACCGGATGTTGATGACCCGAGTCACATAGTCCAGCAACCCGGAGAGTCAGCTTGCAAACTTTGGAATCGGTTCTTAATTAAAAAGAACCAAATCGTTGACTGTCTGGACGCCGAAGCCTTAGTGGCATTTAAGCACAGCGTCCGTGACGAATGGCTAGCCCGACACCTCGGTCAGGAGAAGCCAAAGACTATGGCAGCTCTTACTGCATTGATGACCCGCTTCTGTGCGGGCGAAGATAGCTGGTTGGCTTGTAGAAGCAACAGTTCCCGTGACCCCGGCACTTCTGAGGCCAGGGATGGCAATGGAAGGCCACAACGCAGCAAAAACAAGCGTCAGAACAACAACGAAGAAACAGAAGACACGGCACTGAACGCCAGATTCAGTGGCCCTAAACCTGGTCAGCGGAAGAAGTCGTTCAAAGGTAATAGGGATGGTCCATCCAACTTGGAAAAAATACTAGAGAGACCTTGCCAGATCCATGGCACCCCTGACAAGGCTGCCAACCACACCAACAGAAACTGATGGGTTTTCAAACAGGCTGGCAAATTAAATGCCGAACATAATTAAGGCGAAAGGACCTCAAAGCGAGGATGATGACGAGCCTCGCCCGCCGAACACTGGGGGACAGAAACAGTTCCTCCCCAAGGTGAAAACAGTGAACATGATCTATGTCACCCACATCCCCAATAGGGAGCGCAAACGCGCATCAAGGGACGTCTACGCCATAGAGCCAGTCGCCCCAAAATTCAACCCATGGTCGGCTTGTACGATCACCTTTGATCGCAGGGACCACCCAACCAGTATCCATCACGGAGGTTCGACGGCCCTGGTACTTGATCCTATCATCGACGGATACCATCTCACTAGACTCCGTATGGACGACGGCAGCAGCCTCAACTTGATCTATGAAGGTACTGTCCGTAAGATGGGTATCGACCCGTCAAGAATCAAGCCTAGCAACACTACCTTTAAAGGAGTGATACCCGACATGGAGGCCGGCTCCATGATACGTCTCCAACGTATCTATAATTTTTGATTGTTTCATGCTGTTATATTATCAATATTGGATGTTTTATAATCATTTTATAGTCATTTTTTGGTACTAACCTATTGACATAATGCCAAGTGCCAGTTGTTGTTTTCTGCATGTTTTTTACATCGCAGAAAATCAATCTCAGACGGAGTCCAAATGCAACGAAACTTTACGGAGATTTTTTTTGGACCAGAAGGAACATAATGGGCCCTGTCTGCGCCTGCGGGGTGCACCGAGGGGGGCACAATCCACCAGGGTGCGCCAGGAGGCCCATGCGCGCCCTGGTGGGTTGTGCCCACCTCGGGTGCCCCCCGAACTGCCTCTTTGCTCTATAAATACCCCAATATTCCCAAAACCCTAGGGGAGTCGACGAAATATTCATCCAGCCGCCGCAGAGTCCAGAACCACCAGATCCAATCTAGACACCATCTCGGATGGGGTTCACCACCTCCATTGGTGCCTCTCGGATGATGCGTGAGTAGTTCTTTGTAGACCTATGGTTCCGTAGTTAGTAGCTAGATGGCTTCCTTTCTCTCGCTGAATTCTCAATACAATGGTCTCTTGGAGATCCATATGATGTAACTCTTTTGCGGTGTGTTTGTTGGGATCTGATGAACTTTGAGTTTATGATCAGTTATATCTTTTTATATCCATGAAAGTTATTTGAGTTTCTTTGATCTCTTATATGCATGATCTCTTATAGCCTCGTATTTCTTCTCCAATATTTGGGTTTTGTTTGGCCAACTTGATCTATTTATCTTGCAATGGGAAGAGGTGCTTTGTAGTGGGTTCGATCTTACGGTGCTTGATCCCAGTGACAGAAGGGGAACCGACACGTATGTATCGTTGCTACTAAGGATAAAACGATGGGGTATATCTCTAAATAGATAGATCTTGTCTACATCATGTCATCGTTCTTATTGGGTTACTCCGTTTTTCCATGAACTTAATACACTAGATGCATGTTGGATAGCGGTCGATGTGTGGAGTAATAGTAGTAGATGCACGCAGGAGTCGGTCTACTAATCTTGGACGTGATGCCTATATAATGATCACTGCCTGGATATCGTCATGATTATTTGAAGTTCTATTAATTGCCCAAAATTAATTTGTTTACCCACCGTTTGCTATCTTTCTCGAGAGAAGCCACTAGTGAAATCTATGGCCCCGGGGTCTCTTTCTCATATATTTGCCTTTGCGATCTACTTTGCTTTTGCATTTATTTTTAGATCTATTAAACCAAAAATACAAAAATACATTGCTGCGTTTTATTTTATTTGCGATCTACTTATTCAATCTATTACAACTTTCTCCCGTCCACACGCTGTTTCTGGCGCCGTTACCCGAAAGGGATTGACAACCCCTTTAACACGTCGGGTTGCGAGGTGTTGTTATTTGTGTGCAGGGGCTGTTTATGTTGTGTTGCTTGGTTCTCCTACTGGTTCGATAACCTTGGTTTCATATATGAGGGAAATACCTACCGCCGCTGTGTTGCATCATCCCTTCCTCTTTGAGGAAATACCGACGTAGCTTCAAGCGACATCACTCCACGGGCTCCTTAACACTGGAAGTAGTGTTCGGCTCTTCAGACAACTTCCGAAGCGAGGAATTGGTCTTCGACATCGTCCCTTTTCGTAGTGGTTATCATGCACTACTCAAACGAATTGCTTTCGCCCGCTTTAATGCAGTCCCGCACTATGCTTATTTGAAGCTCAAAATGCCTGGACCGCGTGGTGTCATCACTGTAAATGGGAATATGGAGCGCTCCCTCCGTACTGAGGAGCACACCGCGGCCCTAGCAGTCGAAGTACAGGGCAGCCTCATCAAGTCGAACAGCTCATCGGTCATCAAGACCCATGACACTGCTAAGCGAGTCTGATCCGTATTACAATGCGGCAGCTCGGTTGAGTCGGAGCTTGAATAGCAGTTTAGCCTGCATCGATCGCCCCATAAGGTCGCGTCATACGTACCGCGCGTACATAACTGCACTTAAAATACCTTGGGTAGCGCCGGAGGCACACTGCGGAAAAGGTCCATAGTACGGCTTGACCCTATTCGGACCTCAACTATTTTTTCCACTGTAGGTTCATTAAAAACCTACCTGCTCTACGGTTGTACGGGGGCTCTTTTCTAGGTCCCTCTTTCTTGCAGACGACCATCGACTCCTCCTCTCAAAGTATTTCCTACCAAGGAGAACCGGCACATGCGTGCGGCATGGCACCATTGGGATCTTCAAACCACTACTTTTAGGCCTTGTGTAAACCTTTCCCTTGTGTAAACTCTCGACATGTAAAATGGCCTTGATATTCATGGCATTATCTGTAACAACACGGCTCGACATATTAATCAGGGTATAAAGGAAACAGTTGATCTCCACTTTTGTTTGGCCTTCACTTTATTTTATGTTATCATCTGTATTCTGATGTCTGCTAGGACTACGTCGGTATTTCCCCAAAGAGCAAGGGATGATGTAGCACAGCGACGGTAGGTATTTCCCTCAGTGAAGAAAAAACCAAGGTTATCGAACCAGTAGGAGAACCAAGAAACACAACGTAAACAGCCCCTGCACACAGATAACAAATCCTCGCAACCCGACGTGTTAAAGGGGTTGTCAATCCCTTCCGGGTAACGGTGCCAGAGATGGCAAACGGACGTGAATGAAATTGTAGTAGATTGATAGATCGAATGCCAAATAAAATAAATAAGAATAAAATGCAGCAAGGTATTTTTGGTTAAATAGATCTAAAAATAAATGCAAAGGAAAAGTAGATCGCAAAGGCAAATATATGAGAAAGAGACCCGGGGCCGTAGGTTTCACTAGTGGCTTCTCTCGAGAAAAATAACAAACAATGGGTGAACAAATTACTCTTGGGCAATTGATAGAACTTCAAATAATCATGACGATATCCAGGCAATGGTCATTATATAGGCATCACGCCCAAGATTAGTAGACCACCTACTGCCTGCATCTACTACTATTACTCCACACATCGACCGCTATCCAGCATGCATCTAGTGTATTAAGTTCTTGGAGAAACGGAGTAATGCAATAAGAACGATGAAATGATGTAGACAAGATCTATCTATGTAGAGATAGACCCCATCATTTTATCCTTAGTAGCAACGATACATACGTGTCGGTTCCCCTTCTGTCACTGGGATCAAGCACCGTAAGATCGAACCCACTACAAAGCACCTCTTCCCATTGCAAGATAAATAGATCAAGTTGGCCAAACAAAACCCAAATATTGGAGAAGAAATACGAGGCTATAAGAGATCATGCATAGAAGAGATCAAAGAAACTCAAATAACTTTCATGGATATAAAAAGATATAATTGATCATAAACTCAAAGTTCATCAGATCCCAACAAACACACCGCAAAGAGTTACATCATATGGATCTCCAAGAGACCATTGTATTGAGAATTCAGCAAGAGAGAGGAAGGCATCTAGCTACTAACTACGGACCCAAAGGTCTACAAAGAACTACTCACGCATCATCGGAGAGGCACCAATGGAGGTGGTGAACCCCATCCGTGATGGTATCTAGATTGGATCTGGTGGTTCTGGACTCTACGGCGGCTAGAATTGATTTTCGTCGACTCCCCTAGGGTTTTGGGAATATTGGGGTATTTATAGAGCAAAGAAGCTGTCCGGGGGGCACCCGAGGTGGGCACAACCCACCAGGGCGCGCCTGGGCCTCCTGGCGCGCCCTGGTGGGTTGTGCTCTCCTCGGAGCACCCCTAGGCGCAGTCAGGGCCCATTATGTGTCTTCTGGTCCATAAAAATTCTCCATGAAGTTTCATTGCATTTGGACTCCGTCTGATATTGATTTCCTGCGATGTAAAAAACATGCAGAAAACAGCAACTGGCACTTGGCACTATGTCAATAGGTTAGTACCAAAAAATGACTATAAAATGATTATAAAACATCCAAGATTGATAATATAACAGCATGGAACAATAAAAAATTATAGATACATTGGAGACGTATCAGCATCGCCAAGCTTAACTCCTACTCGTCCTTGAGTAGGTAAGTGATAAAAAAATAATTTTTGATGTGGAATGCTGCCCAACATGTCATATCATATTCTTTTCTTTATAGTATGGACATTTGGACTTTTACATGATTCAAAGCAATAGTCTAGTTTTGACATGATAATTTAAATACTCAAGTATATCAACAAACAACCATGTCTTTCAAAATATCAATGCTAAAATAAGTTATCCCTAGCCCATCATGCTCATGTTGGGGAACGTAGTAATTTCAAAAAAATTCCTACGCACACGCAAGATCATGGTGATGCATAGCAACGAGAGGGGAGAGTGTTGTCTACGTACCCTCGTAGACTGTAAGCGGAAGCGTTATGACAACGCGGTTGATGTAGTCGTACATCTTCACGATCGACCGATCCTAGTACCGAACGTACGACACCTCCGCGATCTGCACACCTTCAGCTTGGTGACGTCCCACGAACTCACGATCCAGTAGAGCTTCGAGGGAGAGTTCCGTCAGCACGACGGCGTGATGACGGTGATGATGATGCTACCGACGCAGGGCTTCGCCTAAGCACCGCTACGATATGACCGAGGTGGATTATGGTGGAGGGGGGCACCGCACATGGCTAAAAGATCAACTGATCAACTTGTGTCTATGGAGTGCCCCCTGGCCACGTATATAAAGGATGGAGGGAGGAGGCGGCTGGCCCTCATAGGGCGCACCCAAGTGTGGAGTCCTACTAGGACTCCCTAGTCCTAGTAGGATTCCACCTCCCACATAGAATAGGAAAAAGGGAAGGGAGAAGGAGAAGGAAGGAAGGGGGCGCCCCCCTCCCTAGTCGGACCAGTCCATGGGGAGGGGTACGGCCACCCTTTGAGGCCTTTCTCTCCTTTCCCGTATGGCCCATTAAGGCCCAATATGAATTCCCGTAACTCTCCGGTACTCCGAAAAATACCCGAATCACTCGGAACCTCTCCGATGTCCGAATATAGTTGTCCAATATATCGATCTTTACGTCTCGACCATTTCGAGACTCCTTGTCATGTCCCCGATCTCATCTGGGCCTCCGAACAAACTTCGATCATAAAATCACATAACTCATAATACAAATCGTCACAGAACGTTAAGCGTGCGGACCTTACGGGTTCGAGAACTATGTAGACATGACCGAGACACGTCTCTGGTCAATAACCAATAGCGGAACCTGGATGCTCATATTGGCTCCTACATATTCTACGAAGATCTTTATCGGTCAAACCGCATAACAACATACGTTGTTCCCTTTGTCATCGGTATGTTACTTGCCCGAGATTCGATCGTCGGTATCTCAATACCTAGTTCAATCTCGTTACCGGCAAGTCTCTTTACTCGTTCCGTAATGCATCATCCCGCAACTAAGTCATTAGTCACATTGCTTGCAAGGCTTATAGTGATGTGCATTACCGAGTGGGCCCAGAGATACCTCTCCGACAATCGGAGTGACAAATCCTAATCTCGATCTATGCCAACTCAACAAACACCATCGGAGACACCTGTAGAGCACCTTTATAATCACCCAGTTACGTTGTGACATTTGATAGCACACAAAGTGTTCCTCCGGTACTCGGGAGTTGCATAATCTCATAGTCATAGGAACATGTATAAGTCATGAAGAAAGCAATAGCAACATACTAAACGATCAAGTGCTAAGCTAACGGAATGGGTCAAGTCAATCACATCATTCTCTAATGATGTGATCCCGTTAATCAAATGACAACTCATGCCTATGGCTGGCAAACTTAACCATCTTTGATTCAACGAGCTAGTCAAGTAGAGGCATACTAGTGACACTCTGTTTGTCTATGTATTCACACATGTACAAAGTTCCCGGTTAATACAATTCTAGCATGAATAATAAAAATTTATCATGATATAAGGAAATATAAATAACAACTTTATTGTTGCCTTTATGGCATATTTCCTTCAATCTCCCACTTGCACTAGAGTCAATAATCTAGTTCACATCGCCATGTGATTTAACACCAAGAGTTCACATCACCATGTGATTAACACCCATAGTTCACATCGCTATGTGACCAACACCCAAAGGGTTTACTAGAGTGAGTAATCTAGTTCACATTGCCATGTGATTAACACCCAAAGAGTACTAAGGTGTGATCATGTTTCGCTTGTGAGAGAAGTTTAGTCAACGGGTCTGCCACATTCAGATCCGTATGTATTTTGCAAATTTCTATGTCAACAATGCTCTGCACGGAGCTACTCTAGCTAATTGCTCCCACTTTCAATATGTATCCAGTTAATACAATTCTAGCATGAATAATAAAAATTTATCATGATATAAGGAAATATAAATTAACAACTTTATTATTGCCTCTAGGGCATATTTCCTTCAGCTCAATCATTGATCCATTCATGAAACACGCTCGCATATTAGCTACACCCAATACTCAAGTACGATCATATTGCCTCTTAGTTGGTGCTTTTATAAGAGAAGATGGAGACTCGAATTCAAAAAAATAAAAATTGCATAAAGTAAAAGAAAGGCCCTTCGCAGAGGGTGGTAGGGATTTGTAGAGGTGCCAGAGCTCAAAGCGAAAAACTTAGAGATAAAAACATTTTTGGAGGTGTATCCTTCCCACCAACAAAAACGACTTAGAGTTCCCAACACTTTCCATGCTAGATATATCATAGGCGGTTCCCAAACAGAAAATAAAGTTTATTCCTTTTTCCACCATACTTTCACGTTCCATGGCTAGCCGTTGCTACCTCTTGAGCACTGCGTTGGTTTTCCCTTGAAGAGGAAAGGGTGATGGAGTAAAGTAGCGTAAGTATTTCCCTTAGTTTTGAGAACCAAGGTATCATTCCAGTAGGAGGCCACACGCAAGTCCCTCGTACCTACACAAAAAAATAAGAACCTTGCAACCAACGCGATAAAGGGGTTGTCAATCCCTTCATGGCCACTTGCAAAAGTGATATCTGATAGAGATGATAAGATAATATTTTTGGTATTTTTATGATAAAGATTGAAAGTAAAGATTGCAAAATAAACGGCGACAGAAATAGCTTGTTGACGGGAGATTAATATGATGGAAAATAGACCCGGGGGCCATAGGTTTCACTAGTGGCTTCTCTCAAGATAGCATAAGTATTACGGTGGGTGAACAAATTAGTCGACCAATTGATCGAATTGAGCATAGTTATGAGAATATCTAGGCATGATCATGTATATAGGCATCACGTCCGTGACAAGTAGACCGACTCCTGCCTGCATCTACTACTATTACTCCACACATCGACCGCTATCCAGCATGCATCTAGAGTATTAAGTTCATAAGAACAGAGTAACGCATTAAGCAAGATGACATGATGTAGAGGGACAAACTCAAGCAATATGATATAAACCCCATCGTTTTATCCTTGATGGCAACAATACAATACGTGTCGTTTCCCTTACTGTCACTGGGATCGAGCACCGCAAGATTGAACCCAAAGCTAAGCACTTCTCCCATTGCAAGAAAGATCAATCTAGTAGGCCAAACCAAACTGATAATTCGAAGAGACTTGCAAAGATAACCAATCATACATAAAAGAATTCAGAGGAGATTCAAATATTGTTCATAGATAATCTTGATCATAAACCCACAATTCATCGGATCTCGACAAACACACCGCAAAAGAAGATTACATCAAAAAGATCTCCAAGAAGATCGAGGAGAACTTTGTATTGAGATCCAAAGAGAGAGAAGAAGCCATCTAGCTAATAACTATGGAACCGAAGGTTTGAGGTAAACTACTCACACATCATCGAAGAGGCTATGGTGTTGATGTAGAAGCCCTCCATCATCAATGCCTCCTCCGGTGGAGCGCCGGAAAAGGCCCCAAGATGGGATCTCACGGGTACAAAAGGTTGCGGTGGTGGATATAGGGTTTCGTGGTCTGTTCTGATGTTTCCAGGGTATATGAGTATATATAGGCGAAGGAAGTCAGTCAGGAGAGCTACGAGGGGCCCACGAGGATGGGGGCGCGCCCAGGGGGCAGGCGCGCCTCCCTGCCTCGTGGCCTCCTCGTTGATTGCTTGACGTCCACTCCAAGTCCTCTGGATCACGTTTGTTCCAAAAATCACGTTCCCGAAGGTTTCATTCTGTTTGGACTCCGTTTGATATTCCTTTTCAGCGAAACACTGAAATAGGCAAAAACAGCAATTCGGGTTGGGCCTCCGGTTAATAGGTTAGTCCCAAAAATAATATAAAAGTGTATAATAAAGCCCATTAAACATCCAAAACATAATATATAATAGCATGGAACAATCAAAATTTATAGATACGTTGGAGACGTATTAGCCGTATCCACAATTGCCCTCCATACCAACACTTTCCAAGGAATTTATTATTTGACAACATAAAGTAAATTCATTTTTCATTTCGGGACTGGGCATCCCTAAAACCTTTGCCTTACTCTCGTGCAATGACAAGTGAATAAACACTCATCGTGAGAATAACACATCTAGCATGGAAAATATTAGCCACCCCTCACTGCTCCACGAGCGAAACGAACACACAAAAGAGAAGTTTATTTTGAAAATTAGAGATGGCAAATACCGCATATAGGTAGATATAGTGGAGTCTTGTGGCAAAACTAGGTTAAAGGATTTTGGATGCACAAGTAGAGATCATACTTAGTGCAAAATGAAGGCTAGCAAAAGATTGGGAAGCGACCAACCAAGAAATGATTAATCTCGTAAGCAAGCATTAAGCATAATTAACACCGAATAATGCACCACAAGTAGGATATAATTTCATTGCATGACTATTTACTTTCGTGCTTACATAGGGAATCACAAACCTTAACACCAATATTCTTACTAAAGCATAATTACTCATCAACATAACTCACATATCACATCATCATATCTCAAAACTATTTTTTTTACTATATACTGCAAGGCAACAGCCTCACAGCCCTTTATTGATAAAGAAAAGAGGAGTTACGACCTTACTTGAACAGGATATCTCAAAACTATTACTAAGAATCAAGTTTATTTTATCCAATGATCTTCATGAAAGTTTTTATTATATCCTTCTTGGATATCTATCACTTTGGGACTAATTTTCATGTGTTGCTTTTCATAAGCTCAAACAAATATAAGTGAAGATCCTGAGCATAAATTTTTCTTACTCTCAAAATAATTTAAGTGAAGCGAGAGAGAATTTCTTGAAAATTTTACTAACTCTCAAATAAATCTAAGTGAAGCAAGAGAGCATTTCTTAAAAAATACTAAAGCACACCGTGCTCAAAAAGATATAAGTGAAGCACTAGAGCAAGTCCATAGCTCATAAAAGATTTAAGTGAAGCATAGAGAGCAATTCTAACAAGTCATGACATATTTTGGCTCTCTCAAATAGGTGTGTCCAGCAAGGGATCAAGACTTAACACAGAATAAAACAAGTAAAGACTCATATCATACAAGACGCTCCAAGCAAAACACATAGTATGTGACGAATAAAAATATAGCTTCGAGCAAAATACCGATGGTCGTTAGAAGAAAGAGGGGATGCCACTCGGGGGCATCCCCAAGCTTAGTTGTTTGCTCACTTTTGGATAACAACTTGGGATGCCAGGGCATCCCCAAGCTTAGGCTCTTCTACTCCTTATTCCTTCATCCATCGTAAGATAACCCAAAACTTGAAAACTTCAATCACACAAAACTCAACAAAACCTTCGTGAGATCCGTTAGTATAAGAAAGCAAACCACTACTATAAGTATTGTATCAAACCAATTCATATTTTGTTTTTGCATTATATCTACTGTATTCCAACTTTTCTATGGAAAAAACTCATCAAAGAAAACCATAGAGCTATCAAAACAAGCACACAACGCAAAGAAAACAGAATCTGTCAAAACAAAACAATCTATAGCAATCTGACTTTTTCGAATACTTCTGTAACTCCAAAAATTCTTAAAAATTAGGACGACCTGGGTCATTTGTATATTAATCTTCTGCAAAAATAATTGGCATTTTATCACGCTATGGTGATTTTTCAATTGTTTTAGTGAGTGCATAAGTTTTTGTTTTTCAGCAAGATCAAACAACTATCACCCTAGAAGATCCTAAAGGCTTTACTTGGCACAAACACTAATTAAAACACACACAAAACAATCATAACAGTAGCATAATTGTGCAAACACTAAAAAAAGGAAGCAAAAAGCAAAAATATATTTTATTCATTGGGTTGCCTCCCAACAAGCGCTATAGTTTTACGCCCTTAGCTAGGCATAAAGCAAGGGTCTAAGTTTTGTCATCTTTGGCCTTTTGAAAGCAAATAGAAAATTTCCTATCAATGGCATTTAATCTTCTATTTGTGAAAGTACATGACCATTGATAGCAGAAGAAAGATTAAGCACGTTGCGAAAATTCGTATCTAAACTAGCCTTCATCTCTTTGATTATTTCATTTTGATAAAAACATAGAAGGGTAGTTGGCTCAACATTTTCTCCCTTGGGGTGCCCAAATATGGTTTTCATCTTTTCATAAGTATCAACGACATCCCCTTCAAGAAAACCGTTTTCAAATATAGAATCCAAAACTTGCTTAAAGGAAGAAGGTAAACCAGCATAGAAACTTTTCAGGTATATCTCTATCTGATATTAGGGCACATAGCTAGTGTTCGCACACGAACACGTCACCGTGTACCCTCGACGCCAGGGGTGATGCACCGCAGACCCGGCCGGAAGCGCGGTACGCAGGCAATCCGACGGGTGCTTTTGAAGACCCGAAACCCCACACACCCAGGAGGGACCCCGTCAGGGCGCACGGCGGCTATGGGTTGCCCTAGGTCGACCTGATCGCCCCTAGGGCCTCGAGGTTCGACGCCCTGCAACAAGAAGAACAGACGAAGGATGAGGAAGAAGAAGAACTAGGGTTAAGAAGAAAAGATAAAAGATAAAAAGTGGTAGATGATTTGTTCGATTGTGTGTTGTTCAATCGGCCGTCACCCCTTAGGTATATAAGAAGCGGCTGGACTTCCCGTGCAAGAAAAAGATTTGGATTCACGTCCAAAACCCTAGTCAAATTCGGATTGGTTTTATCCGAACTTTCCAAAACTGTTCGGTCTGAAACTGGCTGCACCTTGCAGGTCTTTTTTGTGGTGGTAAACGACCTTGGAATGAAACGAGTCCAAAAGCAATCTTGACCGTTTTGACGAGACGAACAACTTTCATGTTGAATGTTTTTTCATCAGAGGTCATCTCTAGGGTCAAATCGCTTGCGCAAAACAGCTAATTATTCATGAAGCTCATCAGACATACCCACATATGTGTCTGGTTCCGGGCGTCATATTTTGCTCACTGGAGGGTCGCGCTGTGCGGGTTCTAACTTTTTCATACAACCTCGGATTGGGACGAGCTTTATATCAAAATCGAGCGTTTTGACGAGACGCACAACTTTCATGTTGAAACTTTCTCCATTTGAAGCAATCTTAATTGGGTTTGTTGCCATTTTTAATCTGGTGTCGACATGAGCATCTTTGAACTTGTCATAACTTTTACATCCGAGCTCTGTTTTAGACCATCTTCATATTCATCTTGATCTTCTTGAAGAGAGCCATCTCATGCTGACTTTAAATAGTAAGTTTGAACTAATCTTGACATAGCTTCAAGCCACTCTTTATAATCGTGTCACATTTGAGCGTCAACAACTAGCTTGAATTCTCAACAGCCTATCCCAAGCATCTTTCAAAGATTCATCAAGTAAATAACGAAAAATTCCGGGATCGTCCTCTCATCAAAATTGTTAAGATTTTCCTTAGCAACCCTGGTAAGTCCTTCCATAGCATCATTATTTATGAGCTTGGAGAGGACGGAGGGGCTATCCAAAGCATTAAAACTTGGGAGAAAACCCCTAGCCTTTTTAGGATCGGCCATGGCAACAGAGAAAAGAACTTAAGTAGATGGGAAAAACGGCAAGCGAAAAAGAGGGCGAATAAAACGGCAAATTTTTGTGAAGTGGGGGAGAGGAAAACGAGAGGCAAATGGCAAATAATGTAAATTGCGAGGAGATAAGATTTGTGATTAGGAACCTGGTATATGTTGAAGATCCTCCCCAGCAACGGCGCCAGAAATTCCTTTTGATGTCTGCTAGGACTACGTCGGTATTTCCTCAAAGAGGAAGGGATGACGCAGCACAACGACGGTAGGTATTTCCCTCAGTGAAAAAACCAAGGCTATCAAACTAGTAGGAGAACCAAGCAACACAACGTAAACAGCCCCTGCACACAGATAACAAATCCTCGCAACCTGACGCGTTAAAGGGGTTGTCAATCCTTCCGGGTAACGGTGCCAGAGATGGCAAACGGACGTGAATAAAATTGTAGTAGATTGATAGATCGAACGCCAAATAAAATAAATAAGAATAAAACGCAGCAAGGTATTTTTGTATTTTTGGTTTAATAGATCTGAAAATAAACGCAAAGGAAAAGTAGATCGCCAAGGCAAATATACGAGAAAGAGACCCGGGGGCCGTAGGTTCACTAGTGGCTTCTCTTGACAAAAATTGCAAACGGTGGGTGAACAAATTACTGTTGGGCAATTGATAGAACTTCAAATAATCATGACGATATCTAGGCAATGATCATTAGATAGGCATCATGTCCAAGATTAGTAGACCGACTCCTGCCTGCATCTACTACTATTACTCCACACATCGACCGCTATCCAGCATGCATCTAGCGTACTAAGTTCATGGAGAAACGGAGTAATGCAATAAGAACGATGACATGATGTAGACAAGATCTATCTATGTAGAGATAGACCCGATCATTTTATCCTTAGTAGCAACAATACATACGTGTCGGTTCCCCTTCTGTCACTAGGATCACGCACCGTAAGATCGAACCCACTACAAAGCACCTCTTCCCATTGCAAGATAAATACATCAAGTTGGCCAAACAAAACCCAAATATCGGAGAAGAAATACGAGGCTATAAGAGATCATGCATAAAAGAGATCAAAGAAACTCAAATACTTTCATGGATATAAAAAGATATAACTGATCATAAACTCAAAGTTCATCAGATCCCAACAAACACACCTCAAAAAGAGTTACATCCTATGGATCTCCAAGAGACCATTGTATTGAGAATTCAGCGAGAGAGAGGAAGGCATCTAGCTACTAACTACGGACCCGAAGGTCTACAAAGAACTACTCGCGTATCATCGGAGAGGCACCAATGGAGGTGGTGAACCCCATCCGTGATGGTGTCTAGATTGGATCTGGTGGTTCTGGACTCTGCGGCGGCTGGAATTGATTTTCGTCGACTCCCCTAGGGTTTTGGGAATGTTGGGGTATTTATAGAGCAAAGAGGCGGTCCGGGGGGCACCCGAGGTGGGCACAACCCACCAGGGCGCGCCTGGGCCTCCTGGTGCGCCCTGGTGGGTTGTGCGCTCCTCGGAGCACCCCCAGGCGCAGTCAGGGCCCATTATGTGTCTTCTGGTCCATAAAAGTTCTCCGTGAAGTTTCGTTGCATTTTGACTCCATCTGATATTGATTTCCTGCGATGTAAAAACATGCAGAAAATAGCAACTGGCACTTGACACTATCTCAATAGGTTAGTACCAAAAACTGATATAAAATGATTATAAAACATCCAAGATTGATAATATAGCAGCATGGAACAATCAAAAATTATAGATACGTTGGAGACGTATCATATTCCCTCCCTACTTCAGACTGCCACACGTGCTTTAGTCTGGCCTTAACACCGGGGGCTGTATTCGGCCCTGCACATTTCAAGTCCGAACACCTATAGGGAACTCTTCGGCGTCCTGGATTGCATTATATGCATCGGCTGCGAATCATGTCTTTGGTCTGTAGTTGGGTTGCGCAGCTCCTGTGCTTACCACCTTGCGTCTCGCTCGTTCGGCTAAGGTAGTAAAGGGAGAACTACTGCAATTATATTTTGGGTTCGTCCGGTCAAGTACCTCAGTAGAGAAAGCCAAAAACTAACTGTCATGATAGGCGAGAGCTGGTCGGTGATTCGGTGACTTAGTATTATGCTACAAATCGTTAGCGATTCACCCCGTGTTATACGAGGGCTGGTCTTCGTCCAGCCACGTGGAAAAGGCACCATAGTCCGGATAGCCGCACACGCACAAGGGGCTAGTACTTAGCTCCACAGTCAAACTCCTATGGCTAAGTGAAAGTAATAAAGCTGCATATTCTGATTGCCTGGTTCACCTCGCTGACACCTCCTTTATGGACCAAGACGTTGGATAAAGCGTGGTCACGTGTTATGTCGAACACCCCTGTAGCATCTACATGGGGGCTGAAGCCGACGACTCGCAACTTTCAGAAATATAACAATAAACCGCCGCACAGGAGGAAAAATCGCTTGAAACAAAAGGCACAAGCATAGATATATCACAGCATGGGTTCATAACATAGTTTGTACAACCCGAACACATTCAATCAAATATCACGTCCTTAGAACATTGACCCTCTATCACTCGAGCTCCTTCTAGGACATCATCGAAGTACCTCTCCGGCTTCCGATGATCTTTGCCTTCAAGCGGGCTGCGCTTGCCACTTCGGTGGCCATCATCTTCGCCCATTGCATTTTGACGCGGGCGAAGGCCATCCGGGCACCCTCTATGCAGGCTGAGCGCTTTACAGCGTCAATCCGCGGCTGCGCATCGACAAGCCGCTTCACCAAACCGAAGTAGCTGCTAGGAATCGGCTCGGCCGGCCAGAGTTGGACTATTAGGTCCTTCATGGCCAGGCCGGCCACCCTATGCAGCTCTGTCAGCTGCTTCAGTTAGTCGTTCAGAAGCGTCGGGTGTTCCAGCGCGAGATATTGCGACCAGAACAACTTTTTGGTCGAGCTCCCGTCCTGGGCTCAGAAGAACTGTGCGGCATCGGCGGCACTCTTCGGAAGATCCGCAAACGCGCCTGGAGAACTCCACACTCGTGTGAGAAAAGCGTACCTCTGGCCTCCAAAGATACTTTGCAAAAGAAAGGCCTTACTAGCCGCTATCTTCCTCGCCTGGTGGATCTCTTCGCGAGCGCTCCGGGACTCGCTCCGCACCTCTTTGGCATCACGGAGAGCCTTGGCAAGCTCGGATGACTGGGCCGAAGTCTTCTACTCCAATGTTTCGCATTTGCTGATGGCATCCTTCAGCTCCTGCTCGACTTCGGCCACTCGAGCTTCATGTTGGCGGCGGGCAACTTGTTCGAACTCTAGTTCAGCTTTGCCTCTGCTTCCTTCTTGGCTTGGGCAAGGGTGCCTTTGAGGGTCTCGACCTCGGCTGCGCAACCTATGATCATAATCAAATAATTCTATGAGTTAACCTCTCAATATACGTATCGCTTCTGATATGAAAATAAATTCCTTCTTAACATTGTACGCATACCTTGCGTTTCATCGAACCGCTTGTTGATATGGTCGAGCTCCTCATCGGCCACTAGAAGCTTCTGATTGAGTTCGGAAACTTCTGCGGCCTGGCCGGTAGCCGCCAACATGGAGGCCTGTTACAATGGTAGCACAGTATGTTACTATCCCGATTACTATGTGGATCCTCTGTCCGGTTTTTTCTAAACCGGACAGAGCCTCAGGGGCTACTGTCTATGTACAGGTTTATTCTTCTATATGAAAAGTTCTTTAGAACATTATGTCGCATACCTCAAAGCCTGTCAGAAGGCTGCAGAAGGCTTCGTTCAGTATGTTATTAGCGGACTGAACCTTCTCCATAACCGCACCCATTAGGGTGCGGTGCTCCTCCACAACGGAAGCACTTTGTAGTACTTCCTCCAGAGCGTTGGGCGCCTCCGGATTAGTGGAGGCCACTGATGGAGCTGGTGCTCCTCCCCCCTCCTCCGTAGAGGGCTTCTTATCCGATCCCGGAGCCATGTTGGTCTCCGGAATGGTGTTCGGCTGGGGCCCAGATTGTTGGGGGTCCCCGCCGTCGGTTGTCATAGGGGCCGCCTCCCCTAGCTCTTCGGCGACCGAGGTATTTCGGGCACTTTCTCGACAGCTTTGTTCGCCCCCTCTTGGTCAGGAGAGGTCCTTCGGGACGACACTTCGGTGTCCTCCATGGAAATAGGCGAGGGGGTTCGCGGCGGCGTGTCACTCTCTGCCATTTCATGCGGCAGAGAATTCCCCTCCGATAATGGAGTTTGCGGGAGTTCGCGGGGAGGGCCGAAAGGCAAATAACAAAATAACTTATATAATGGAAACAGGAAGACCGAAGATAAACATTAAGTTTCTGAATACTTACGATTCGGCCCGGGGCTTCACCCTGGGAGGTTTCTTGGGGACTAGTTCGGACTCTGAGTACGAACTGTCCAGGAGGGTCACCTTCGCTCTCTTGGGCGCCTCCCCCTTCGGGTCTTTGGAGGCCACCCTCTTCTTCTTCCTCCCCTTATGGGGGGAGTCGCTTTCCACCTCCTCTTCCTCTTCTTCCTCGTCTCCCTCGTGGGAAGAGAGGGCTTCGGTCTCGCCAGACACTGCGTCCGAAGGACCTTTGTGGCGGGGCCCGCCCTTGGCCTCCTTGCCTTTCTTCTTCTTGGTCTTCTTCTTCGGTGCCTGATAGGGCGCCGGGACCAGCATCTCCGTTAGCTGGGGTGTGGCCGGGTTCTCGGGCAGCGGTGCCGGATAGTTGATCCGCTCCGCCTTTGCCGTCCAGACCTGTACGGAAGGCAAGCAATATAATCTCTATTATAACTGAAGTATTGACCAGATAGGTCTTCGAAAAGATTATGCTTACCGCTGAGGCCGGGTTCTCGATGTCGAGTCTGATGTCCTCGGTCTTCTTTGGCCAATTTTTCTGGGCCTTGAAGAGATGCTTCCATATATCTTCGTGCGTGGTGCCGAAGAAGCGCTACAGGGTCCGTGGCTCCTCCGGATTGAACTCCCACATGGGGGAGGCCCGGAGTTGGCAGGGAAGGGTGCGGCGGAAGAGCATCACTTGAATCACGTCTGTGAGACCGGTGTTTGCACGCAACATGTTGGAGATACGTTTTTGTAGCATCTGCACCTCCAGTTTGGACCACCAATCAAGGCCCTTGGCAGTCCATGAGGTGAGTCTCGTGGGGGCTCTGGATCTGAAGTCAGGCGTGGCCACCAGCTGGCGTCGCGGGGTTCGGTGATGTAGAACCACTCTTGTTGCCACACGTTGACTGTCTCTACGAATGCCCCTTTGGGCCAGACGGCGTTGGGGAGCTTGCTTACCATAGCCCCGCCGCAGTCCGCATGCTGTCTGTCGACCACCTTCGGCTTTAGGTTGAAGACTTTGAGCCATAGGCCGAAGTGTGGGGGATGCGGAGAAGGGCCTCTCACACGACGATAAACGCCAACATGTGGAGGAAGGAATTAGGGGCTAGATCATGAAAATCTAACCTGTAGTAGAACATGAGACCCCGGACGAAGGGGTGGAGGGGGAACCCTAGCCCCTGGAGGAAAGGGGGGATGAACACGACCCTCTCACCAAGCTCCGGAGTAGGAATAACCTGATCCTTGTCAGGGATCCTATGCGCGATATTCGTAGACAGATAGCCCGCGCTCCGGAGATCCTTGACGCCCTTTTCGGTGATGGAGGAAGCCTCCCACTTGCCATTGGAACCGGACCCGGCCATTGCTGGGGAGGGTGGCAGCAGTGGGAAAGATCGGGTTGTGGGCGCTAGAGCTTGGAGGTTGGAAGATAGGAGCTGGAGAAAGGCGTGGGGAAAAAGGAGGGATCTTTATCCTCTTATAGACGGTGAAAATACCAAACGTCCCCCTCTCAAGCCATAAACCTCGCATGTTCCCAACGAGATCGTGCGTAAGGCGCGGTTGGGTTACCCAAACCATATTGATGAGAATCCCGTAATGGGCGGGCATGATCTCTGTTTTGACGAGACATGCCAATGAAGGCTAGACCTCGAAACACGAAACGGGAGGCGTGAAAACGGTTCAAAATGTTAAAGAGTCAAGTGTGACGCTTCATCGAAAAAGTTGTCAGTAAAAGACACTGTTCCTATTTTCACATCTTGCCTTCGTGGCTAAGGGTTGTATTGATTATGCAGAGCCGGATATAGTTCCTTTATGCAGGAAGCTAACTTAAAGTATTCAGGAGAAGGAACCCTCCTTCCAATGCCGAAGATAATCTGCGTGTCAAACTCATCATCATCGAAGACTGGTTCAGGGGCTACTGAGGGAGTCCTGGATTAGGGGGTCCTCGGGTGTCCGGTCTATTCGATATGGGCCGGACTGATGGGCCGTGAAGATAAAGCAGAAGACTATCCCCCTTGTCCGGGTAGGACTCCTATATGCGTGGACGGCAAGTTTGGTGTCCGGATGTACTATTTCCTTCTTATACAAACCGACTCTGTACAACCCTAGGCCCCTCCGATGTGTATATAAACCGGAGGGTTTAGTCCGTGGAGGCAGAGAGAATAATCATAGGCTAGACATCTAGGGTTTAGCCATTACAATCTAGAGGTAGATCAACTCTTGTAACCCTTATACACACCGAATATAATCAAGCAGGACGTAGGGTTTTACCTCCATTAAGAGGGCCCGAACCTGGGTAAACATCAAGTCCCTACTGTCCCTTGTTACCATCGATCCTCAGACACACAACTTGGGACCTCCTACTCGAGATCTTCTAGTTTTGACACCGACACACGCAGACAGTGGTCGGTGTGTGATGACGTTGAACAGATACCCCGAAAGTTGGGAGCACACAGTTGACTAATGAGGAACTTATTTTTTGCTCGAGTGTTGACTGTGAAGAAGACGAGAAGGGACTACAGTTGCAGGTGGAGTCACATGGATTCTGGGAGTAGCAGCGGTACTCATGGCGTATCTCAAGTCCAATGTACATGGAGGTTCGACGCACTGATGAATCCAAGGTGGTGGAGAATATTCGCGAAGGTGGAGTTTCTTAGAGTTGTGTTGAATATTATTGTACAGGGTAGGTTACAGTTGGAGTTGGTTTTGGACTGTGTGCAGATAGGGTAGGAGTTGTGTCCTAATAGGACACTTGTATCCTAGGCCTCTCATATATATCAGGGGTAGACACACGTTGTAACCTATGCCCACATAATAGCATAGGAACGCAAGGGAAGCCGGCGGCATGTGTCGGCGTCCAGGGCGACCGGGTCCGGTATTGTAGCGGTGTCATGGGGAGGAACGCCCATAGTCAGGCCCCGGGGATGTAGCCATATCGGTGAACCTCGTTAACAAATCTCGGTGTCGTGCTCGTGTGATTGCTTGGGCGTAGTAGTGGTTCTTTTGAACAACATTATGCATCACTATCATGTTTGTATGAATCGCTGTAAGTTGATGCTTGGTCCAATCATGATTTCTATCAATCTTCTGATGCAAGCTGATGAGGAGTTCACGGTTAGTCATGACCCGTGGTGCTTCTGGTTGAGGAGTTGGACTTGACACCTTTGCTGCTGTGTCCTGGCTTGCAGTTTCATCACCAGTTGATTGGGAGGCAAGGTGACGAAATTGTCCATCAAGGGGACAAATTCCTTCATCTATGACTGCCTTCCTTTGCCAGGAACAGAGGAGATTGTGCTCTGAAGAACTTCTACCTCTAGTAGAAAACTGAGACGATTCTGTCCATCATCCCTGTAGTTGATTGAAGACCGGGGTTTGATGAATCTCATGATCCATGGAGCATACGGCTTCAAATCAAAGGGTGACTAGGCCACTGCAACCAAAGTCCTTTTGAAGAAATCATGTATGTTGATGGGAGTGCCATGTATGATATGAAAGAGCAGATTCTTCATGACTCCCGCAACTTCTTCAGTTGCAGAGTTGTGTCTTTTAATAGGACTGAGGGTCTTGGCCAGAAATTTATCGACAGTTCGTGGCACATACAGCAAATCCTTCACTAGGAAGGTGGTTCTTTGAGCTTCTCCTTCAGCCAATGGCTTCATCAGCACTTGCATCAAATGATGTGGAAGTTTAGGTTCTTCATAGATCTTTCTTGCTTCTTCTTGAGGTGGACCGACTGGAAGAGCACATATTAGTTCATCAAGAGGTGCCTTGTAGTGAGTACCTTCACCCATCCAATCCAGAGCCCATGTCGCAATGTCATCAGCATTGCCTATGAAGTGCAATGTGGCATAGAATTGAAGAATGAGTTCTTCATTCCATTCAAAGACATCCGAACAGAAGCCACAAGGATCTTCTTTGGGTCCAGAAGCAATGGGACTGAAGAATTCTTGGCGATGGTGGCTTGCTCTTGCTTTCTTCTGAGGAATTCTGCAAGTTCATCCTCATTTGTCATCCCTTGTTCATCAGCTTGAGGCACTACAACCTTGCTCTTGGGACTGTGTCTTGTGTCACGGCCAGCAGTTACCTTTGTCTTCAGCTTGGCCGTTGATGAAGGCATATGCCCACTAGCTGAGTCACTTGATGCAGCAATGGTGGTTGTTTGAAAGCCCTCGGTGTGCCGGCAAGATGCAAGCAACCGGTGTTCAAGCTCTTGTTGTTACCACTGATGAACTTGTGGCTGGTGGAGGCACTCATGACAGTGCGGCTTGAGGCACTGAAGCCTTTGAAGTAGTTGGCTTGGCCACTGAGGGCGTTGGAGCTGAAGGCTTTGGCTTATGAGAAGGCTTCTTCTACATAGACTTCTTCGGTGCACTGGCACTAGCACTTGCACTTGCACCAGCTTCAGCATTATTGTTGGTAGTTTGAGATACTTGGTGAACACTAGAACAGATCTTGCATTCTCTCTCGGCATTGTGAGTAGGTTCATGGAGTGCCCTACAGTGCATCACTTGGCAGAAGTAAAACAAATTCGGAGGTATGTCAAGGGTTCTGTAAATCTAGGATGCCATTATGGAAGGAGGGAGAATGCAACTACCAAACTAATAGGCTACAGTGATAGTGATTTGGCTAGGGATATCAATGATGGAAAGAGCACAAACGGAGTAGTGTTCTTCATAGGTTCCAATATAGTGAGTTGGATTTCTCGGAAGAAAAAGGTAGTAGCAGGGTCATCATGTGAAGCATAATACATTGCTTCTGCTACTGCAGCTTGTCAAGGCATTTGGCTGAGCAGATTGCAAGCTCAGTTGAAATTTCACGAACCAGAACAATTTATGCTCATGGTGGATAATAAATCGGCAATAACACTTAGCAGAAACCATGTCCACCATGATAGAAGCAAGCATATCAATATAAAATATCATTTCATTAGAGATTGCGTGGAGGATAAGAAGATCTGTGTTGAACATGTCAGGATAGAGGATCAGTTGGCTGACATCTTGACAAAGTCGGTGGCTCGCCCAAAGCTCACGGAGATGCGAGACAGGATTGGTCTCCAACCAGTAAGATCAAGTGTACAAGATCAAGGGGGAGAATGTTAGAACCCGATCTTGTACGCTGGTGAAATTTTTTATTTTGTATCTTGAACAAATAGTTAAACTGCGGCTGATGCAATTTGTATAAGCACATGACACCGTGTAGTATTCGGTCATCTATAGTGATGCACCCTTGTTAAGCAGTAGAGTAGTAGAGATGATGGAGATGTTCAAGATGAGTGATTTGGGTTTACTATCATATTATCTGGGCATTGAGATGGCTCAAACAGTGAATGGAATTCCGCAAGGTCAAACAGGGTATGCTCTGAATTTTTTGGAGAAGACAGGCATGACCGACTGCAATTCATGTCAAATACCAATGGAGCCATGTGTGAAACTCTTCAAGTCAGATGAAGGTGAAAAGGTAGATGCTACTTAGTACCGCATTAATGTTGGTAGTTTGAGATACTTGGTGAAAACTAGACCAGATCTTGCATTCTCTGGTGGCATTGTGAGTAGGTTCATGGAGTGCCCTATAATGCATCACTTGGAAGCAGTAAAGCAAGTTCTGAGGTATGTCAAGGGTTCTGTAAATCTAGGCTGCCATTATGGAAGGAAGGAGAATGCAACTACCAAACTAATAGGCTACAGTGACAGTGATTTGGCTGGGGATATCAATGATAGAAAGAGCACAACCGGAGTAGTGTTCTTCATATGTTCCAATATAGTGAGTTGGATCTCTCACAAGCAAAAGGTAGTAGCAGGGTCTTCATGTGAAGTAGAATACATTGCTTCTGCTACTGCAGCTTGTCAAGGCATTTGGCTTAGCAGATTGCTAGCTCAGTTGAAATTTGAAGAACAAGAACAATTTATGCTCAGGGTGGATAATAAACCAGCAATAGCACTTAGCAGAAACCCTATCCACCACGATAGAAGCAAGCATATCAATATAAAATATCATTTCATCAGAGATTGCATGGAGGATAAGAAGATCTGTGTTGAACATGTCAGGACAAAGGATTAGCTGGCTGACATGTTGACAAAGTCGCTGGCTCGCCCAAAGTTCATGGAGATGCGAGACAAGATTGGTCACCGACCAGTAAGATCAAGTGTACAAGATCAAGGGGGAGAATGTTAGAACCTGAGATTGTACGCTGGTGAATATTTTTTATTTTGTATCTTGAACAAATTGTTAAAATGGGGCTGATGCAATTTGTATAAGCACATGACCCCGTGTAGTATACAATCATCTATAGTGTTGTGTCCATGTTAAGCAGTAGAGTAGTAGAGATGATGTAGATGTTCAGAATGAGTGATCTGGGTTTACTGTCATATTATCTGGGCACTGAGATAGCTCAAACAGCGAATGGAATTTCGCTACGTCAAACAGGTATGCTCCGAAAATTTTGGAGAAGACAGGCATGGCCGACTACAATGCATGTCAAATACCCATGAGCCATGTCTGAAACTCTTCAAGTCAGATCAAGGTGAAAAGGTAGATGCTACTTAGTACCACATTATTGTTGGTAGTTTGAGATACTTGGTGAATACTAGACCAGATCTTGCATTCTTTCTTGGCATTGTGAGTAGGTTCATGGATTGCCCTATAGTGCATCACTTGGCAGCAGTAAAACAAGTTCTGAGGTATGTCAAGGGTTTTGTAAATCTAGGTTGCCATTATGGAAGGAAGGAGAATGCAACTATCAAACCAATAGTCTACAGTGACAGTGATTTGACTGGGGATATCAATGATAGAAAGAGCACAACCGGAGTAGTGTTCTTCATATGTTCCAATATAGTGAGTTGGATTGTTCCAATATAGTGAGTTGGATTTCAAACAAGCAAAAGGTAGTAGCAGAGTCTTCATGTGAAGCAGAATACTATGCTTCTGCTGCTGCAGCTTGTCAAGGCATTCGACTGAGCAGATTGCTAGCTCGGTTGAAATTTGAAGAACCAGACCAATTTATACTCATGGTGGATAATAAATCAGCAATGGCACTCAGCAGAAACCCTGTCCACCATGATAGAAGCAAGCATATCAATATAAAATATCAATTCATCAGAGATTGCATGGAGGAGAAGAAGATATGTGTTGAACATGTCAAGACAGAGGTTCATCTGGTAGACATAGTAAGCGTCAGCATGTGGCACATGTTCAGACGACGCACTGTAGAGCACGTTCATGTATTGTTGCATCGACAGCAGGGTTGTAAAAGGGTGAGGTTCATCGTGCAGCAAACCAACCCGGAAGCGGACACTCGGGTGCTCCACCCCCTATATTCAAAAATAATTTAATAATTCAAAAAAACTCAAAAAAAATCATGGATATATTTTTGAACCAAATATAACTAGGTATTGTACTCATATAAAAAGTTTGGCCAATAAATAATTCTCGTTCACTTCAGGGCAAAAAAACAAATTTATGACGACAATATAGCATGAATAGTACATGTATCTAGCATTTTTTGGAAATCTTTGACCCTAGATACAATAAAAGTCATTTCCTATTTAATCTTTTTATACGAGTGCAATACTTGATCATATTTGATTCCATAAAAAGTTCCGGGGTTTTTTGACTTTTTTGAATTATTAAATTATTTTTGATTATAGGGGGCGTAGCACGCGAGAGCTCCTATGCATTTTCGAAAGGGATATTTGCATTCGTGCCCCTAGTTGGGTCACGCTCGACTGATTTGCCCCCATTTTTCTAATAATTGCGGTTTTGCCCAGCTCACTTCACTCGCCTTGTGTTTTTGCCCTTCCGGGGCAGTTCCATCCAATCACGGTTCGCCACGTGGCGACTGCTCACTGGTCGGAACCGTGCCGGAAGGGCAAAAACACAAAGCGAGTGAAGTGAGCTGGGCAAAACCGCAATTATTGAAAAAATAGGGGCAAACCAGTCGAGCGTGACCCAACTAGGGGCAAAAATACAATTGTTCATTTTCGAAACCAACCCCAGCTATTCACTCTGAAAGAATAGAAAGAAAAGGAGGCTGGACCCAAATCCTCCGTCTCTGCTCTGATTTTTACCTCAGTTTTTCTTCTCCGACGAGTTCAGAATCTGTGTGTGCATCCATTGGATCCCACCGTACTAAGCTAGTTCGAGTGTGAGATTAGAGGAGACCTTACAGAATGCACGGAGTTGTGTCAGCGACCGCAACTTCCTCGTACGTACGCACGCCCCATCCTCGCCGGCTTCCTCAGCTCTGCGCTCGTCCGTTCCGTCCGTATGAGGCGGCGTGCATCGCGTCGTCCACGCGTGCTATCAGCGTGCCTCCTTCCATCGCGCTGGGCGAGGCGGACCAGGTGCTTGAGACGCCTACCAGCTGCCGGACGATTGGGCACGGCTTCAAGATCAACGGCAGCAGCATCTGTGTCCGGGAGGTGTCACATGCTGCTCCAACACCTACCAAAGGCACGGCCACCCCCACTGCCACCCGTCCTCAAGCTCGACTTGCTAGCGCGGCGCCCGTCAAGTGCTCGATGGAATGCCCAGAGCCCCAGACGTCGTCGCCCACACCATGATGCCTCCGTCGAGGGGTGATGGGACTCAGAGTGCTACCACGACCACACTGATTCTTCGCGACACCCAGCTCTCCTCACTACCACCTCGTGTGCCAGAGTATGTGTGCCCAAGTGCTCGGTTAGATGTCACAAGCAAGCTGTTCGATGAGAAGCCCCAACATGCTGATGTCGACCATGCATGTGGCCTTGCTGCAGCTCAACACTGGGCAATCAATCGTGCCCGCATTCACGGCTTCTCAGCCGGCACCCGTGCGGCTAACGTCCATCTCGGAGCTTGACGCCGGCGTCATTGGCATCGTCGACATTACCGACCTGGCTGCGGCTGTATCACGCAAGGCGTTTAAAGTCAAGCTCCCCAGTATAGTTGATAGGAACTGTCATGGCATTGGAGATGAACGGCGACCACCTTGGATGTCAGCTGTTCGGTCAAGAGATTTCTTTCAATTGGCTGTGCTTCCAGTTCTCTTACGGCTACATTTCTGAAGAGAAGACGGATAGCACAATGCTCATGCCAAGAAATTCTCAGGCTGCAAGTTAATCCTATTTGCAATTTGCAAATGCTACATGGTATGGTATGATTCTGCACCCTTTCCATGCTACTCCCTCCGTTCCTAAATATAAGTCTTTTTAGAGATTCCACTAGGTGGACTACATACGGAGCAAAATGAATGAATCTACACTTAAATTGCATCTATATACATCCGTATGTGGTTCATAGTGGAATCTCTACAAAGACTTATATTTAGGAACGGAGGGAGTATATTGCATGGTTTCTTCTGGAATTATATTGTGCTTGTACAGAATTGGATGGAAGTATGTGTGAGAGGACCTTGATTTTGGAGGCTCACATGATGCAAGTGGTTGTGCGTCAAATCAAGTTGACAAAGAGGAACACGTTAATGAGAACAACTAGTTGTCTGATTTGCTCGGATTCAAGGGCGGCTCTTAAGGTGTATCAGACTAGTTCTGAATTTTTATCAGTGGAAGATTGCTTGGGGGTATTCTGATGGCGCTATTGCACTTAGGAAACTAGTTGAGGTAAACATTGTACATTCTTCTGGAGTTCACTTAGCTGTGCAATGTGAAATAATTGGGGTACAACTGAATCAGTTCTGTCAACCAATTGAACTTTAGCTGGCTGAAGTATTCGACATGCTGCTGGATACTCTTGAACACAATTTATCCATGGTCCAGTTCTGGCCGACCTACCTGACTTTGTGGCCTCCTGAAACCTCGCACTTCTTGTTTCTCGCTGTTTCTGATCCGGGAGATATGATAAGTGGTTCATCGAGAAGTGGCAATCATGAGGAATTTAAGTCTGGCAATGCAACCTACTGACCTTCATGCCTATTTCAACATTTGTTGTGCCTATTCAAGCTATGGAAACAACCGTACTGTACATTATGACAGTGTGCTGCTCCAATGGGAGATCGCTTGGTTTTTCAGCATGGGCACCTTGCAGCCTGAACTCTTGTTGTGCATTCTTGGGCAGGAAAATGGTGGAAAGGCTGGTGCGCATATAACATGTAATTTCAGTGGTTTGGCATCTGTTTTCCTCAGTACCCAGCTCACTGTTTTTGTATATTGTTGTGGGCTTGACAATCAGTGCAGCTGTTGTTTGCTGTCAAAGATCACCCGTGTGCTAGTGAACCAGGTTTTCTTGATAGTTCTGCTTCCTTGGGATCCAGGAGATGAGGTACTCGAGTTGAGGAATGAACTGTTCTTGCGGAAATACAATCCATGTGTTGAGATATTGTTATCCCTTCGGAATCTTGAGCAAGCAGAAAGAAGCGAATACCCAGAGTTAATTAGTACGAAGAGGCAGTTCGGTAATATGCAACTTAGTATGAGTTCAGTGATTGGGCAATTTTTTAGCAAGTTGGAGTTTACAGAGAGTGGTAATTATACAGTACAATCAATGCTCGTCGCTATCGAATTGCAATTGATTGGTATTCTATTTGTGCAGTCAGAGTGTACAATAATCGCTGGTCCTCCTTGCTATTACTTGGCTTTTGGCCCTGATTCAACACATCTGAACTTGAATAGAGTATGTACTTGCTTTGCATACATGATGGCACAGGGTAATTCTTGTTGTTCTTGGGTTCAGTTTGTCGCGCAAGCTCCTTGGGATCAGTTTGACTGGGGATGTTCTGCTGGTGGTAATGAACCCAGTTTTGAGCTGCAGCAATGGAGGGTTGTTTGGATCTTCAGCCGTATGATATTGCAGTCAGACCTTCAGTTTGGCACTCTTGGAAATGATTTGATAATAGGTTCTGGCAATATTTCATTTGACCTGACAATTGCTTGTACGAGCTATGCATGGGTGAAGGTATTTTTCCATGGGTCTCCAACTGATAACCCAAGTGAGTGCTCTACTGATTGCCTGGGTGCCCTGTTTTCTGTGTCCGTTGGATGCATCCAGTTTTCCATGCGCATTCTTCAGAAGCTCGAATTGTTGGTACATGTTGGGTCAATCAAGTGTCTTTCTTCTGATTGATGTTCTTGGGAACCTATTCCTGCAAATCTTGCAACTGAATTGGACTCAACATGCGAAGCTGAAGAATTGGGTTCAGTATGCCTTTGCCAACTCCATGGGATCCTGGTGGTCTTACTCGGCATCGACTTTGGATCAAGCAAAATGCCATGGAAATTGCTTGGTGGGCGCCAGGAGGGCAAATTTTTGTGGCGCCGATGCACTGTTGTGACTGCTAATCTGATGATTAGACCTCACGTTCTACTTCGACCAAGGCCATGCTGACCAAGACTACTAACGGTTTTTTCGACCGGGACCCCATCGGTCACGACAACAATAGTTAGGAGAGGGAAGATGATCCCCTTCCTCCTTGCGATTCCTCTATAAATTTCAGGAGTTGTAACTGAACTTGGTTGATCAACTGGAATTAGTAGCGACATCCTCACAGTTAGCCCATAGAAAATGCCTCGTTCCCACAATTCTTCGGCTTTTTCATTTAAAAAACACGTTTCGACGCCTCGTTTTCATCAAGTATAAACAAAAATTTTGTTTTATTGTTTTTAAACTACTACAGACAATATGTTCCCCTTCACGCCATTTTCCATTCCGATTTCTGACTAAACATAAGGAATGCTTGCATCAAATTTGTTCTCATCCTAAATAGAATTTATTTTGCAAGGAACAACATCAGATACTTTGACTATGCACACAGCAAAACATAATCCAGGCCTCTGGTAAGCCGTAAGCGAAAAATAAAACATGATGTGCGAACCACCTATGTACATTGCATCCTTCCAGCTACAAATTTTTCTGCTGCTACCCACCCTTCCAGTTACAAAACATAATCCTGGCACACCCTTTATTCCACCATTCGACCTTTATACCCCCAGGAACGTGTAATTGATGCACACAGAAGAGAAATAATCCACGAGGGAAGTATGGCATTAGCCGCTCCCCAGTTTTGTACTACTGACCAGCTGGTTAGGTACGCAGATCTGGCCTTGGATTCCGAAATGTTGCTCTGTAGCGAGGCGATTGTCGCCTCCAGGGTCTCTTTGCACGCCGCATTCGAGACTGCGTGAAACACTGGAGTCCCAGGGGTCCTAGGGGTGCCGACACTGCCAAAACTGTTCTGCCTGCTGGGCCTGCTAGTTGAAAAAATATTGTCCATACCTCCAGTTACTGCAGTAGCACAAGTTTGTAAGACACTTGAAACCTCATTAAAAGGGCAACACAAAAAATAATGTGAAGCCCAGGGCATGTAAAGTAGTTCATTCCATACCTAGGTTCCTCAGCTGTTCGATGGTTCCCTGGCTAAGAGACTTATCAAACTTAAGGGGCCCGAGAATTCCAGCAGTTATCCTCCCCATTGCATCACCTTCAGATCTGCAAATCATGGAAAAGGTGTTCCAGCTCTTCTTATGCCGCAGCCTCAATCTGCATGTTCAAATGGATATAAGTACTTGAGGTATCTAGTAACAGTGTATTCCCAACAGGTTTTGACAAAAATATTGAAAGAAGTATTCCTACCGGTTCTTTAACTGAGAACTTTACATTATCCATCATCCACTTTTGCATTCCCAGTTTCCCACCGCCTAATTGATCCATATTTAACTTTCCATTCCAATGAATTGATTTCTCAAACGAGGTTTTATTGCCTGTAAACCTTCAATTCCAGCCTGAAGGCACCACCAAATATCTGCCTATCAGAATACAGAGGAGAGTAACAAATCGAAATACAGAAGTATAGCAGCCATGGATATACGGTAAATCACTCCACTGGAAATGTTCTTTCGTCCAGCACCTTCTCTGCACCTCCCAAGTTAGGTCGGCCACTACTTTTGGCTGACACGTGCAGATTCCTGAAGGTTTATGCCAGCATTTATCATCCCTACCAATAGGATCACCACTACGAGGGGAAGACCAATCTCGTGCTTCTTCTGTCCCTTCAAGTGCGAACAACCAGTTTCTTAACAGAACTGACACAACAAGATCATCTGGCACCCCCAGATCAAACGTTGAATTGCTGTCATTGTCTTCGGATCTTCCTTCTGTAATATTAGGGGGTAAGGTGAAATGAGAAACACTTTCCACACAAAAGAAAGGAATAAAACAAGAAACGGAAGATCTTCCTCCACCATCTGAAATAAGGACTTGGAACATTTCTCCGTTATTCTTTCAGTAGTAATAGTAACCAAAGTAGAGCTTTTACAATCTAGAAAGTTGCAAATGTTTACCTTCCTTGTCAGTGACGTGAGATGGTGTGAAAAGTTTCCCAAGTGGACCAGAAGATAAATCCTTCAGTCCTCTCAAGAGGCCTTCTCCTGGACCACCATCATGTCCTGTAATTAATACCGAAACGATGCAGTAAAGACTCAGTATACCTCAGTCCACCTCTACATCTAACCGAACACATAGATCAAACTCTTTGAGAGAAAACGATAGGTTGTTAATTGAGCAATCAGGAAATGTGGCACCGTGATTGGGCACAACTCCATCAGCTAAGAATGAGGCAATTCTTAAACAGGATCGTTCCTGAAAGTGTTAGGAATGGGCAACTGCATTCACAGGAGGGCCAAGGGCCAGTACATATACATGTGTATGGTAAAGGCAAGAGAGACTATACACATCTAACACCCCCCCTCAAACTCATGGTGGATCAACAACACTGAGTTTGGAGAGAAGAAAACGATGCTGCGCTTGAGTCTGTGCCTTCGTGAAGAAGTCCGCCAACTGTAACTCAGAGGGCACATAGTGAAGAGCGAGAGTCTGATCCTGCACAGCAGCACGCACAAAGTGGGCATCCACACCGATGTGCTTGGTGAGCTCATGCTTCACCGGGTCACGCGCAATACTGATAGCACCAGTACTGTCTGACAATAAGGGAGTCGAGGTAGTAGCAGACACACCAAAGTCCTCAAGTAACCACCGTAACCAGATCACCTCAGCCGTCAGCATAGCCATGGCTCGCAACTCAGCCTCTGTACTCGAGCGAGAAACGGCAGTCTGTTTCTTTGTCTTCGAGGCAATAAGAGAGCCACCAAGAAAGACACAATAAGCAGACAGCGAGCGTCGATCAGAGGGATCACTAGCCCAGGTAGCATTAGAGTAGGCCTGGAGCTCAAGAGAGCTGGAGCGGGGAAAGAAAAGGCGCTGAGAGAGCGTGCCACGAAGATATCGTAGAACACGGAGGAGATGACTATAGTGGACAGAGGTGGGGGCTGAAACGAACTGACTCAGGATATGAACAGGATAGGAGATATCAGGACGCGTAACAGCAAGATAGACAAGACTGCCAACAAGGTGACGATAGCGAGTGGGGTTAGGGAGAGGGTCACCATCAGAAGCACGAAGCTGAACGTTGAGTTCCATAGGAGTCACAACTGTGCGCTCATCACCGAGAGCAGCGCGAGCAAGAAGATCCTGAATATATTTTTCTTGGAGATGTAGAAGCCATCAGAGGTCGAGGAGATCTCAATCCCAAGAAAATAGCGAAGTGGACCAAGATCAGTCATGAGGAACTGGTCGCGAAGGCGAGCCTTAACAAAGGCTATGTAGTCAGAGTCGTCACCAGTGATGATCATGTCATCAACATAGAGAAGGAGCAGAGTCCGACCACGAGGAGACGTGTGAACAAACAACGCGGGATCATGATCACTGGGCAAGAAGCCAGCGGCAGTCACCACAGAGGCGAAGCGCTCAAACCAGGCGCGAGGGGCCTGTTTAAGACCATAGAGGGAGCGGCGAAGTCGACAGACCAAACCATCAGGAGCATAGTACCCCGGTGGGGGCTGCATATAGACCTCCTCACGCAACTCGCCATTAAGAAAAGCGTTCTGAACATCAAGTTGAGAGATAGACCAATGACGAACAGAAGCACCAGCAAGAAGAGTGCGAACAGTGGTCATGTGGGCCACAGGAGCGAATGTCTCATCATAATCGCGTCCCTGCTCCTGCTGAAAACCACGGGCCACAAGGCGCGCTTTGTAGCGCTCAAGAGAACCATCAGAGCGAGTCTTAATCTTGTAGACCCACTTCCAGGTGATGGGACGGACACCGGAAGGGAGGGAAACCAGATCCCATGTGCCAGAGCGCTCAAGGGCAGCAAGCTCTTCGGCCATCGCAAGCTTCCATTCAGGCTGAGTCATGGCAGTCCGATAGGAAGTGGGCTCAGCAATAACAGAGTGACCGTACCGATCAGGAGAGTAGCGATCAGGCGGGGGGCGAGGCCGAGCACGGAGGTTATGAACCGGGGGATGCGTGAAAGGAGGTGCACCAGAGGTGGAAGGCGCATCAGGGGAAACATCCTCAGAACGAGGGCGACGAGTATAGTGAAGAGGAAATGGTAAGAGAGGGCGACGGACTGGAGATGATGGTGGAGAGTTGGTGGAGGAGGATGGGGAAGATGGTGTCGGTGGTGAAGGAGAAGGAAGGAGAGGTGCAGGCGGAGGAGGAAAAACATGAGGAGGCACATAGCAGTGAAGGAAATATGCCCTAGAGGCAATAATAAAGTATTATTTATTTCCTTGTATCATGATAAATGTTTATTATTCATGCTAGAATTGTATTAACCGGAAACATAATACATGTGTGAATATATAGACAAACAGAGTGTCACTAGTATGCCTCTACTTGACTAGCTCGTTAATCAAAGATGATTATGTTTCCTAGCCATAGACATAAGTTGTCATTTGATTAACGAGATCACCTCATTAGGAGAATGACGTGATTGACTTGACCCATTCCGTTAGCTTAGCACTCGATCGTTTAGTATGTTGCTATTGCTTTCTTCATGACTTATACATGTTCTTATGACTATGAGATTATGCAACTCCCGTTTACCGGAGGAACACTTTGTGTGCTACCAAACGTCACAACGTAAATGGGTGATTATAAAGGTGCTCTACAGGTGTCTCCAAAGGTACTTGTTGGGTTGGCGTATTTTGAGATTAGGATTTGTCACTCCAATTGTCGGAGAGGTATCTCTGGGCCCACTCGGTAATGCACATCACTATAAGCCTTGCAAGCATTGTGACTAATGAGTTAGTTGCGGGATGATGTGTTACGGAACGAGTAAAGAGACTTGCCGGTAACGAGATTGAACTAGGTATCGAGATACCGACGATCAAATCTCGGGCAAGTAACATACCGGTGACAAAGGGAACAACGTATGTTGTTATGCGGTCTGACCGATAAAGATCTTCGTAGAATATGTGGGAGCCAATATGGGCATCCAGGTCCCGCTATTGGTTATTGACCGGAGACGTGTCTCGGTCATGTCTACATAGTTCTCGAACCCGTAGGGTCTGCACGCTTAACGTTACGATGACAGTTTTATTGAGTTTTGATGTACCGAAGGAGTTCGGAGTCCCGGATGAGATCGGGGATATGACGAGGAGTCTCGAAATGGTCGAGACGTAAAAATCGATATATTGGACAACTATATTCGGACTTCGGAAAGGTTCCGAGTGATTCGGGTATTTTTCGGAGTACCGGAGAGTTACGGGAATTCGTATTGGGCCTTAATGGGCCATACGGGAAAGGAGAGAAAGGCCTCAAAAGGTGGCCGCACCCCTCCCCATGGTCTGGTCCGAATTGGACTAGGGAAGGGGGCGCACCCTTCCTTCTTTCTCCTTCCCCCTTCCCTTCTCCTACTCCCACAAGGAAAGGAGGAGTCCTACTCCCGGTGGGAGTAGGACTCCCCCCTATGGCGCGCCTCTCCCCTTGGCCGGCTGCCTCCCCCTTGCTCCTTTATATACGGGGGCAGGGGGGCACCCCAGAGACACAACAATTGATCCTTGAGATCTCTTAGCCGTGTGCGGTGCCCCCCTCCACCATATTACACCTCGATAATACCGTTGCGGAGCTTAGGCGAAGCCCTGCGTCGGTGGAACATCATCATCGTCACCACGCCGTCGTGCTGACGAAACTCTCCCTCAACACTCGGCTGGATCGGAGTTCGAGGGACGTCATCGAGCTGAACGTGTGTAGAACTCGGAGGTGCCGTACGTTCGGTACTTGATCGGTCGGATCGTGAAGACGTACGACTACATCAACCGCGTTGTGATAACGCTTCCGCTGTCGGTCTACGAGGGTACATGGACAACACTCTCCCCTCTCGTTGCTATGCATCACCATGATCTTGCGTGTGCGTAGGAATTTTTTTGAAATTACTACGTTCCCCAACAGTGGCATCCGAGCCTGGTTTTATGCGTTGATGCTATGCACGAGTAGAACACAAGTGAGTTGTGGGCGATATAAGTCATACTGCTTATCAGCATGTCATACTTTGGTTCAGCGGTATTGTGAGATGAAGCGGCCCGGACCGACATTACGCGTATGCTTACGCGAGACTGGTTTCACCGTTGCGAGCACTCGTTGCTTAAAGGTGACTGGCGGGTGTCTGTCTCTCTCACTTTAGTTGAACCGAGTGTGGCTACGCCCGGTCCTTGCGAAGGTTAAAACAACACCAACTTGACAAACTATCGTTGTGGTTTTGATGCGTAGGTAAGAACGGTTCTTGCTAAGCCCGTAGCAGCCACGTAAAATATGCAACAACAAAGTAGAGGACGTCTAACTTGTTTTTGCAGGGCATGTTGTGATGTGATATGGTCAAGGCATGATGCTAAATTTTATTGTATGAGATGATCATGTTTTGTAACCGAGTTATCGGCAACTGGCAGGAGCCATATGGTTGTCGCTTTATTGTATGAGATGCAATCGCCATGTAATAGTTTTACTTTATCACTAAGCGGTAGCGATAGTCGTAAAAGCAATAAGTTGGCGAGACGACAACGATGCTACGATGGAGATCAAGGTGTCGCGCCGGTGATGATGGTGATCATGGCGGTGCTTCGGAGATGGAGATCACAAGCACGGTGCTTCGAAGATGGAGATCACAAGCACAAGATGATGATGGCCATATCATATCACTTATATTGATTGCATGTGATGTTAATCCTTTATGCATCTTATCTTGCTTTGTTTGACGGTAGCATTATAAGATGATCCTTCACTAAATTATCAAAGTATAAGTGTTCTCCCTGAGTATGCACCGTTGCGAAAGTTCTTCGTGCTGAGACACCACGTGATGATCGGGTGTGATAGGCTCTACGTTCAAATACAACGGGTGCAAAACAGTTGCACACGCGGAATACTCAGGTTAAACTTGACGAGCCTAGCATATAACAGATATGGCCTCGGAACACGGAGACCGAAAGGTCGAGCGTGAATCATATAGTAGATATGATCAACATAGTGATGTTCACCATTGAAACTACTCCATCTCACGTGATGATCGGACATGGTTTAGTTGATATGGATCACGTGATCACTTAGAGGATTAGAGGGATGTCTATCTAAGTGGGAGTTCTTAAGTAATATGATTAATTGAACTTGAATTTATCCTGAACTTAATACCTGATAGTATTTTGCTTGTCTATGTTAATTGTAGATAGATGGCCCGTGCTGTTGTTCCGTTGAATTTTAATGCGTTTCTTGAGAAAGCAAAGTTGAAAGATGATGGTAGCAATTACACGGACTGGGTCCGTAACTTGAGGATTATCCTCATTGCTGCACAGAAGAATTACGTCCTGGAAGCACCGCTGGGTGCCAGGCCTGCTGCAGGAGCAACACCAGATGTTATGAACGTCAGGCAGAGCAAAGCTGATGACTACTCGATAGTTCAGTGTGCCATGCTTTACGGCTTAGAACCGGGTCTTCAACGACGTTTTGAACGTCATGGAGCATATGAGATGTTCCAGGAGTTGAAGTTAATATTTCAAGCAAATGCCCGAATTGAGAGATATGAAGTCTCCAATAAGTTCTTCAGCTGCAAGATGGAAGAGAATAGTTCTGTCAGTGAGCATATACTCAAAATGTCTGGGTATAACAATCACTTAATTCAACTGGGAGTTAATCTTCCGGATGATAGCGTTATTGACAGAATTCTTCAATCACTGCCACCAAGCTACAAGAGCTTCGTGATGAACTATAATATGCAAGGGATGAGTAAGACAATTCCCGAGCTCTTCGCAATGCTAAAGGCTGCGGAAGTAGAAATCAAAAAGGAGCATCAAGTGTTGATGGTCAATAAGACCACCAGTTTCAAGAAAAAGGGTAAAGGGAAGAAGAAAGGGAACTTCAAGAAGAACAGCAAACAAGTTGCTGCTCAGGAGAAGAAACCCAAGTCTGGACCTAAGCCTGAAACTGAGTGCTTCTACTGCAAGCAAACTGGTCACTGGAAGCGGAACTGCCCAAAGTATTTGGCGGATAAGAAGGATGGCAAGGTGAACAAAGGTATATGTGATATACATGTTATTGATGTGTACCTTACTAATGCTCGCAGTAGCACCTGGGTATTTGATACTGGTTCTGTTGCTAATATTTGCAACTCGAAACAGGGGCTACGGATTAAGCGAAGATTGGCTAAGGACGAGGTGACGATGCGCGTGAGAAATGGTTCCAAAGTCGATGTGATCGCGGTCGGCACGCTACCTCTACATCTACCTTCGGGATTAGTTTTAGACCTAAATAATTGTTATTTGGTGCCAGCGTTGAGCATGAACATTATATCTGGATCATGTTTGATGCGAGACGGTTATTCATTTAAATCAGAGAATAATGGTTGTTCTATTTATATGAGTAATATCTTTTATGGTCATGCACCCTTGAAGAGTGGTCTATTTTTGTTGAATCTCGATAGTAGTGACACACATATTCATAATATTGAAACCAAAAGATGCAGAGTTGATAATGATAGTGCAACTTATTTGTGGCACTGCCGTTTAGGTCATATCGGTGTAAAGCGCATGCAGAAACTCCATACTGATGGACTTTTGGAACCACTTGATTATGAATCACTTGGTACTTGCGTACCGTGCCTCATGGGCAAGATGACTAAAACACCGTTCTCCGGAACTATGGAGAGAGCAACAGATTTGTTGGAAATCATACATACAGATGTATGTGGTCCGATGAATGTTGAGGCTCGTGGCGGATATCATTATTTTCTCACCTTCACAGATGATTTAAGCAGATATGGGTATATCTACTTAATGAAACATAAGTCTGAAACATTTGAAAAGTTCAAAGAATTTCAGAGTGAAGTTGAAAATCATCGTAACAAGAAAATAAAGTTTCTACGATCAGATCGTGGAGGAGAATATTTGAGTTACGAGTTTGGTCTACATTTGAAACAATGCGGAATAGTTTCACAACTCACGCCACCCGGAACACCATAGCGTAATGGTGTGTCCGAACGTCGTAATCGCACTTTACTAGATATGGTGCGATCTATGATGTCTCTTACTGATTTACCGCTATCGTTTTGGGGTTATTCTTTAGAGACGGCTGCATTCACGTTAAATAGGGCACCATCAAAATCCGTTGAGACGACGCCTTATGAACTGTGGTTTGGCAAGAAACCAAAGTTGTCGTTTCTTAAAGTTTGGGGCTGCGATGCTTATGTGAAGAAACTTCAACCTGATAAGCTCGAACCCAAATCGGAGAAATGTGTCTTCATAGGATACCCAAAGGAGACTGTTGGGTATACCTTCTATCACAGATCCGAAGGCAAAACTTTTGTTGCTAAATTCGGAAATTTTCTAGAGAAGGAGTTTCTCTCGAAAGAAGTGAGCGGGAGGAAAGTAGAACTTGATGAGGTAACTATACCTGCTCCCTTATTGGAAAGTATTTCATCACAGAAACCAGTTTCTGAGACACCTACACCAATTAGTGAGGAAGTTAATGATGATGATCATGAAACTTCAGATCAAGTTATTACTAAACCTCGTAGATCAACCAGAGTAAGATCCGCACCAGAGTGGTACGGTAATCCTATTCTGGAAGTTATGTTACTAGACCATCACGAACCTACGAACTATGAAGAAGCGATGGTGAGCCCAGATTCCGCAAAATGGCTTGAGGCCATGAAATCTGAGATGGGATCCATGTATGAGAACAAAGTATGGACTTTGGTTGACTTTCCCAATGATCGGCAAGCCATTGAAAATAAATGGATCTTCAAGAAGAAGACTGACGCTGATGGTAATGTTACTGTCTATAAAGCTCGACTTGTTGCGAAAGGTTTTCGACAAGTTCAAGGGATTGACTACGATGAGACCTTCTCACCCGTAGCGATGCTTAAGTCTGTCCGAATCATGTTAGCAATTGCCGCATTTTATGATTATGAAATTTGGCAACTGGATGTCAAAACTGCATTCCTGAATGGATTTCTGGAAGAAGAGTTGTATATGATGCAACCAGAAGGTTTTGTCGATCCAAAGGGAGCTAACAAAGTGTGCAAGCTCCAGCGATCCATTTATGGACTGGTACAAGCCTCTCGGAGTTGGAATAAACGCTTTGATAGTGTGATCAAAGCATTTGGTTTTATACAGACTTTTGGAGAAGCCTGTATTTACAAGAAAGTGAGTGGGAGCTCTGTAGCATTTCTGATATTATATGTGGATGACATATTACTGATTGGAAATGATATAGAATTTCTGGATAGCATAAAGGGATACTTGAATAAGAGTTTTTCAATGAAAGACCTCGGTGAAGCTGCGTATATATTGGGCATCAAGATCTATAAAGATAGATCAAGACGCTTAATTGGACTTTCACAAAAGCACATACCTTGACAAAGTTTTGAAGAAGTTTAAAATGGATCAAGCAAAGAAAGGATTCTTGCCTAAGTTGAGTAAGACTCAATGCCCGACCACTGCAGAAGATAGAGAGAAGATGAAAGATGTCCCCTATGCTTCAGCCATAGGCTCTATCATGTATGCAATGCTGTGTACCAGACCTGATGTATGCCTTGCTATAAGTCTAGCAGGAAGGTACCAAAGTAATCCAGGAGTGGATCACTGGACAGCGGTCAAGAACATCCTGAAATACCTGAAAAGGACTAAGGATATGTTTCTCGTATATGAAGGTGACAAAGAGCTCATCGTAAATGGTTACGTTGATGCAAGCTTTGACACTGATCCGGACGATTCTAAATCGCAAACCGGATACGTATTTACATTGAACGGTGGAGCTGTCAGTTGGTGCAGTTCTAAACAAAGCGTCGTGGCGGGATCTACATGTGAAGCGGAGTACATAGCTGCTTCGGAAGCAGCAAATGAAGGAGTCTGGATGAAGGAGTTCATATCCGATCTAGGTGTCATACCTAGTGCATCGGGTCCTATGAAAATCTTTTGTGACAATACTGGTGCAATTGCCTTGGCAAAGGAATCCAGATTTCACAAGAGAACCAAGCACATCAAAAGACGCTTCAATTCCATCCGGGATTTAGTCCAGGTGGGAGACATAGAAATTTGCAAGATACATACGGATCTGAATGTTGCAGACCCGTTGACTAAGCCTCTTCCACGAGCAAAACATGATCAGCACCAAGGCTCCATGGGTGTAAGAATCATTACTGTGCAATCTAGATTATTGACTCTAGTGCAAGTGGGAGACTGAAGGAAATATGCCCTAGAGGCAATAATAAAGTATTATTTATTTCCTTGTATCATGATAAATGTTTATTATTAATGCTAGAATTGTATTAACCGGAAACATAATACATGTGTGAATATATAGACAAACAGAGTGTCACTAGTATGCCTCTACTTGACTAGCTCGTTAATAAAAGATGGTTATGTTTCCTACCCATAGACATAAGTTGTCATTTGATTAACGAGATCACCTCATTAGGAGAATGACGTGATTGACTTGACCCATTCCGTTAGCTTAGCACTCGATCGTTTAGTATGTTGCTATTGCTTTCTTCATGACTTATACATGTTCCTATGACTATGAGATTATGCAACTCCCGTTTACCGGAGGAACACTTTGTGTGCTACCAAACGTCACAACGTAAATGGGTGATTATAAAGGTGCTCTACAGGTGTCTCCAAAGGTACTTGTTGGGTTGGCGTATTTCGAGATTAGGATTTGTCACTCCAATTGTCGGAGAGGTATCTCTGGGCCCACTTGGTAATGCACATCACTATAAGCCTTGCAAGCATTGTGACTAATGAGTTAGTTGCGGGATGATGTGTTACGGAACGAGTAAAGAGACTTGCCGGTAACGAGATTGAACTAGGTATCGAGATACCGGCGATCAAATCTCGGGCAAGTAACATACCGGTGACAAAGGGAACAACGTATGTTGTTATGCGGTCTGACCGATAAAGATCTTCGTAGAATATGTGGGAGCCAATATGGGCATCCAGGCCCCGCTATTGGTTATTGACCGGAGACGTGTCTCGGTCATGTCTACATAGTTCTCGAACCCGTAGGGTCCGCACGCTTAACGTTACAATGACAGTTTTATTGAGTTTTGATGTACCGAAGGAGTTCGGAGTCCCGGATGAGATCGGGGATATGACGAGGAGTCTCGAAATGGTCGAGACGTAAAAATCGATATATTGGACGACTATATTCGGACTTCGGAAAGGTTCCGAGTGATTCGGGTATTTTTCGGAGTACCGGAGAGTTACGGGAATTCGTATTGGGCCTTAATGGGCCATACGGGAAAGGAGAGAAAGGCCTCAAAAGGTGGCCGCACCCCTCCCCATGGTCTGGTCCGAATTGGACTAGGGAAGGGGGGCGCACCCTTCCTTCTTTCTCCTTCCCCCTTCCCTTCTCCTACTCCCACAAGGAAAGGAGGAGTCCTACTCCCGGTGGGAGTAGGACTCCCCCCTATGGCGTGCCTCTCCCCTTGGCCGGCTGCCTACCCCTTGCTCCTTTATATACGGGGGCAGGGGGGCACCCCAGAGACACAACAATTGATCCTTGAGATCTCTTAGCCGTGTGCGGTGCCCCCTCCATCATATTACACCTCGATAATACCATTGCGGAGCTTAGGCGAAGCCCTGCGTCGGTGGAACATCATCATCGTCACCACGCCGTCGTGCTGACGAAACTCTCCCTCAACACTCGGCTGGATCGGAGTTCGAGGGACGTCATCGAGCTGAACGTGTGTAGAACTCGGAGGTGCCGTACGTTCGGTACTTGATCGGTCGGATCGTGAAGACGTACGACTACATCAACCGCGTTGTGATAACGCTTCCGCTGTCGGTCTACGAGGGTACGTGGACAACACTCTCCCCTCTCGTTGCTATGCATCACCATGATCTTGCGTGTGCGTAGGAAATTTTTTGAAATTACTACGTTCCCCAACAAGCAGGGTGTATCAGGGAGAAGAAGAAAAGAAAGATCGTCCACAGAGAAGCTTGAGGTAGAAGGACGTGGGTAGTAAGAGCGAGACTCGTCAAAGGTCACATCACGCGAGATGTGCAAACGACGACCAACAGGATCCCAGCAGCGATAGCCCTTGTGCTCATCACTGTAGCCATGAAAAACACACTCAACTGACTGAGCAGTCAGTTTGGTGCGTTCTCGCGGGGCAAGAAGGGCATAGCACACACATCTAAACATACGAAGAGCTGAGTAGTCAGGAGAGCGACCAGTGAGACACTCCATAGGAATACCACCCTGCAGAGCAGTTGATGGTTGTATGTTGATGAGATAGGTGGATGTAGAAACAACCTCGGCCCAAAAATGGGGTGGGAGAGAAGCGGCAATCATCAGAGCACGAGCCATCTCAAGTAGATGACGATGCTTACGTTCGGCAACGCCATTCTGAGCATGTGCACCAGGACAAAAGAACTAGGCAAGAGTACCCTATTCTGCAAGAAAACCACACAACAGCTGGGAGATAAACTCACCAACGGAGTCAGCACGAAAAGTACGAATGGACGTGGAAAACTGGGTGTGAACCATGGCAGCAAAACGTTTGTATATAGAGAGAACCTCGCTACGAGATTTCATAAAGTAGAGCCAAGTGTAGCGAGAGAAATCATCAATAAACAAGATATAGTAGCGGTGGCCACCTTTCGAATCAAAGGGAGCATGACCCCATACATCAGAATGAACTAAGTCAAAAGGACGCTGAGATACCGACTCACTGGTAGGATAAGGTAACTGGGTCTGTTTGCCAAGTCTGCAGCCATTACAATGTAAAGAAACATCTCCAGATACAGACCCTAAGAGGCCCTGACGAACTAAAGAAGACAAGCGAGAGCCACATATGTGACCAAGGCGATGATGCCACTGCTGGAAGGACGAGACGAAGAGGCAGCAAGAGCATGGGAGCTGGCTGAAGTGGTGACAGTGGAAGGAACACAAAGCCAGTCAACCTCCCAAAGGCCCTCTGACTCACGGCGCCGGGGGCCAGCACCAACCAAAGCCTTGGCGCGACGATCCTGAATGGAGTAAGAGTCGGTATCAAGAATGACACGACAACCAGAATCAGTAAGTTGGGCAGCGGAAAAAAGATTCATGGTGAGGCGAGGAACATGTGAAACACTAGGAACAAAAAAAGATGGAGTGGAAAGAAGACCACGGCTAGCAACACGAAGAGGTGTGCCATCAGCGGTAAGAACATTAACAGGCGAATCAAGAGGTCGGAGAGAAGACAACACAGAAGAATCAGAAGACATATGAAAAGAGGCTCCAGAATCCAGAACCCACGAAGGTGTACCTGACTGTGTAGATGCCTGCGGTGGTGGAGCAGTGGCTGCAGTCATAGCAGCAGCGGAAACGGTCGACGAAGAGCCTGAGGAAGCTAAGAGACGCTTGAGCCTCATATGTCCTGGTCAGTGAGTGACGGGGTCGAGGAGGATCCAGGAGTCCCACTGGAAGAGGAGCGCCTCTGGTCTCGCTTCTTCTCACGGCAATCAGACTCTGGGTGACCTGGCCGAGAGCAGTAGCCACAGAAGGTGTCACGGCGCGACCGGCCCCTCTCAGCATAAGAAGGACGACCCACCCCCCTGAAGGAGTAGGCAGGAGCGGTGGAGCGGTGAGGCGAGCAGGTGGCATAGGAGCTCGGGCGGCCAACACTGATGGAACCACAAGTAACCCAGCAGAGCGTAGGCGAGTCTCTTTAGCACGAAGCTCAGCAAGTACCTCCGAGAGAGGAACACGACCACGAGCGAGCAGGTGAGCACGGCGAGGCTCGAACTCAGAGCGAAGACGAGATAAGAACTCCTGAACCCGCTGAAACTCCAAATCGGACCGTGTAGTCCGACAGCAATGGCAAGTTCCACAAACGACGGTCCGAAGAGAGTCAAGCTGACGCCAGATGGTAGAGCACTATGAATAGAACTCATCAACAGAGGAATCACCTTGCTGGAGTGCATGCTCCTGACGCACCACAGATAGGTAGAGAGCATCACCAGAGGGCTGATAGCGCTGACAGAGATAAGACCACATCGCTGCAACTGTGCCAAGTCCCATGAACTCCGAGGCGAACTGAGGAAGGACACTCGCAGTAAGAACAGCAGCAGCACGAGCATCATCATTGCACCACCGAGTGTAAGCAGACAGATCATCACGATAGGCAGAAAGGGCATCCGAATAGGCTGACATCTGCTGATCATAGGCATCAACTGCAGTATCATCGAGAGCCTTGGCGGCATCACGATCAGCCTGAGAAGCATCAGCAGCAAGAACCGGCGGTGCTGGCGGGGTAGGAGCCACTGGAGCAACAGGGCAAGGCGGACAGAGGACCTCGCCAGAGAGAAGACCCCACAGAAGGAGACCGCGCATGTGGATACACATAAAGCCCGCAAACTCGGCATAGTTGGTGCCATCGAAGATCACCGAGCACCGAGGAACGGCGACATAGCCCGAAGAAGACATGAGGAACTCTTTTTTTTTGGTCAACTGCTACGGTAAACTGCTACAGGAGACCCCGATCCAGATCGGGATCGGGCTCGCGCTGGCTCGATCCAGCCCCGATGGAGGAAGCGGGGGGGGGGGGGGGGCGAGCGTGGGAGGGGCCGGCCCTGGGCAGCACCGGCTGCAGCAGGAGGCGGCCAGGGGCGGCAGCGCGCGGGGAGGCACAGGGAGGTGGCTGCCGGCCGCGGCCGAGCACGGGAAGGCGCGGGGCGGCGCGAAGTGGCAACGGCAGGCCGCGGCCGCGCTCGAGGCGGCGCGGGACAGCGACGGCAGGCCGCGGCCGAGATCGGGGTAGCGCAGGCCTGGGCGAGACGGCGGGGCGGCGGGGAGGGAGAGAGCCGGGGGCGAGGGAGGAGGTGGCCGGCGCTGGCAACGAGGTAGAGGGAGGCCGGCGACGGGGGAGCTAGGCAGCGTGCGGGAGCGGGAGAGGAACCTAAGCATCTGATACCATGTTAGGAATGGGCAACTGCATTCACAGGAAGGCCAAGGGCCAGTACATATACATGTGTATGGTAAAGGCAAGAGAGACTATACACATCTAACAGAAAGGTCACCTAAAATGCAAAATTACAGGCAATATTTAATCAAACAGAAAAGTTGAACATTATGTTCCACTGTTAATGTTGAAGAAGACACACCGTAAGAGGCTAGCATGTGATGACTGCTTTCGAAGCACACTTTGGAGATGATGGAGAGGAGTGGTCTCAAGACAATAAAATGAAAAGAAAGAAATTCCAGCAGCAAATTCCAAGAATTGATTCCCAAATGGATAAATTGGAGGACAAATGTTTTAACCTGATAAAGTAGCATAATAGACTAGGCCCTGAGACGGTTGATAACTTGATATGATACAAGCAGTAGTACAAAAACGAAGGCATAATCAGTATTCACCGGAATCAGGCATAGGCAAAGATTCTGGTGGAACAGCTTCTATAAATGATTAAAAAAAACTTGTATCAATGTCCACGGAGGACGAAAAAATGTGTCGACGTAGAAATAATATTCACACATGAGACACAGCAAAGGTGTGTATTCCTAACAGGTTTTGACAAAAAGATGGAAAGAAGTATTATATCCATAGCTCAAATAAAATCTCTATCACGGTTATATCAGAAGTTCACATTGCCAAAGTAACATAAGAAGTGCATAGATATAAATTGTACTGGATTTCCATCTAAATTAAGAGAGTAAGTAAATGACTATAAACTTCATGACTTGTGTAGTTTCGTCACTATAAACAAGGTATGTATCTTACCTCAGAAACAGCCCAGCAACCTTTATGCAAGACATGTTTTTTGAACTCTCCCTGTCTGAAATGCTACCCTTCAAAAATAATGAGAAAAACACTAGGTGACTACAATAGAAAAAATTCTCTGACAAGAAAGCCTGAATAATTATGTAATCAGAGAAGCGTACAGTACTCAATAGACAAGCAAAAAAATGTACCCGTGAGAAGAACAGTGATTGCATTACAAGGTCAGGCTAAAACTCTGTTGACGCAAACAAAATTTCAACAAACAAGTCACTATAGATGTCTATAAATAGCATATTCAAAGTTGATTGGGCTGCTAGTCCTTACCAGCATCTTCAATGCAAAGGAACTCTGTTTACCATGGAAGATCCTGCTGCTTCTGCATGTTGGCAAAATAGGAGAAGGAAAAGAGTAAGAATGCAAAGAATATCCATATGTGTTATATCTGATAATTCTACTACATAGAATGCAATCATAAAAACTACATGATAAAAAGAAACCTGTTGAGACTTTGGATCTAAATCTGCTCTATCTAAGCACGCAGATACCCCAGTCATGAATCAAAGAAAGGCCCATAAACCTGCCAAAAATGCGTTTCAGGTTTGACTGATACAAACAGGAACTGAGCGACAAGCTAAAGTTTTATGGTCAATAACTATTACAAGGTTCACTTAAAGCAGGACAGAGAGCTTCAGTAACATGCAGCTGAACCTCCAGGACAAGTGGACTCTTCTGCTCCGTTCGTTGCAGAGTTATCTGATGCTCGACAAAATTTATAAGCGAGGAAGCCAAGACATGCCGAACTTCCAACATCAATTAACAAATTCTCAAAGTTGACAAATCATATTCGAGACAGAGACACTCACATTAGAATCCCCTGATATTCCTACCAAAAACTTTTCACCGCCAAAGAACATTTGCTTTGCTCCCTCATCATCTCGCTTGTTATCTTGACTGCTTGAAGAGTTAAATCATGTATCGGCAAACATGTCAGGGTTGGGTAAAAGATCAACTGAAAGTAACTGCCATTCCAATTTCTGTGAATTTAGACAAAAAATATGGGAGATCGGAAATTGTGTATACTATTCTTCATTGATTATGTCCTAGTACATTAGGTAACAGCACAAGACATTAATTTGCTCGGATAAACTAGGAGAGTATCAAACGATGAAAGCATAAATGAATCCTGTGCTCCTGGAGAAATCCCTTGCTTCTTTCAAATTTACAACCTATATAAATGATATTTCAATCAAGTGGCTGAAAACAATGATTTTACCAGTTCAAGTGCAACTTTAATCTGGCAAGAATACCTGCCATTTTTCGTTTTTTTAGACTATTTGGAGGGCCAAAGCCCCCCTGGTTCCATTGCTTGAACGAAACTAGAGATACAGAGAACAAAAGCACCTACAGCGCATCCGAAGGGAAAACTAAAAACATCTAGCAAAGTTCTACTGATTATTACAGCTCATAAGGCCGCAGCCTGAGCAGATTGAAAAGCAAAAACTAAAGCTAAATTAACAACGAGAAAGATGACAATCTAGGAAACGATTGCAATGGAGTTAGGTTCGTAGCCGAAGTCCATCTTCATTTCCAGACTGTTTCAGCCCCCTTCTTCTTCTTCAGAGGGGATTGTGTTGGAGAAGCAGTAAGATCTAGCGGCGTAGTTGGGCTGGACACCACATGCTTGAGGTTCCAATCTCTTCTGGAAGGAGAGGAAGGTTCGTTGCCATCTGCAGGTTTTGGAAACAGCGACAACTTGTTGAGCATTGACCTCTCCAGCCCCTCAGCATTGCCCAGCTGCGTCACTCCTCCATAGATCAGCCCACCCCCAGCCTGAAGGGAGTTTGTATGAGCAGATTTATCATATTGGAGATTTTTTTTCAGCCCCTCCAAATGATGTTTTTTGAAAAGGATCATCCACCGCCTGATAGTCACCTATATCATACACCAAACTATTCATGTCAGTCCACATGGCATTTTTGAAGATATGGGAATTTCCAATCTTCCATATACTCCATAAGCACATGCACAGACAGAATTAATAGCAGCGTGATTCTTACTAGCAGGCCAGTATCTGGCAAATGAAAGGAAGTCATCTCCCAGACTAATTACAAAGAAATTACAGATGTGTTGCCACATGTTTTTAGCGACCACACAATCAAAGAAAAGGTGTGTAATAGTTTCTTGTTCTGAACAGAAGACACACTCAGGGAGGTTTCCAATCCCCCTCTTACTGAGATTGTCTTTTGTCATAAGTTTATTGTGAGATAAAAGCCATAAGAAAACCTGCACTCTTGGGGGCACCACAATAGACCAAACTGAGGGAATAAAGATAAGTTTAGCCCCTCTAAAGTTAATAATACTGTAGAGGGAACCAGTAGTGTATTTGCCTTTAGCTTCATATATTGCCAAATGAGAGCATCTTCACAATCAGTATAGGCAATTCCCAAGATGATCTGCTCTAGGCAGTACCGATCTTCCATCATGGCAGGGTTAAAGATCCTACGAAAAGTAAGTTTGATGTTTTGACCATCCCAAACATCAGCTACAGACACACACTGTTGGTGACAAATAGAATATAGAGGCCAAAATTGAACAGATAAAGGGGAGGCGCCAAACCAATTGTCTTCCCAAAACCTAATCTTGGTTCCTTTTCCTACAGTCCATCTATGACCAAATTTAAGAGCCTTAGCTGCCCAAAGCACCCCATTTTTCGTTTTTTGTGTACAGTACAAAATTACGAAATGTTATAGCTGCTAGTGGAGGTGACCTGAAAAGAAATTAGGAACTAAAATTCCTGTCCTTAATGATGCATCCAGTTTTACTCTCTAAAAAAATAATAGGAAAAAACTGAATATGCAAGTAAGTCACCAGAAAAGGCCTAAAGGTAATTTCAGGACAAAAGAAAAAGGTTTAGCCCCATTTGTCATCAGAAATAAAACTGAATATGCAAATAAGTATTCAGACTTTCCAAGTGTTTCCAATACCAGGTCCACAATGCGTACTTGTACAGTCATGCCATCTGCAATCTAAGCCCAGTATAGCATATTACTTCAGATTTTGTAAGGGTATATTGCTTCAATAAATTTGCATGTGATCCATAGTAAGAAACTGTTATACAATTTATAAAAATTATTAGTAAAACAAAAGGTGCAGACATGCACACACTGGAAAAAACAGACTATGAAGCAGAAAACAGAGCCTAGAAAGATTTAAATTAGCTATGATGAATAACATGAACTATCTGGATGATTTAACAATATAATCATCATTTTAACAGAAGCAGCTCTGAGTGACGGGCCTTACAGATAATTTTTTTGAATGTGTAAGTACCTATTACTGAACATCAAGTGCAGTGAAACCAACCTTATCAGCATATCCATATCCAGTGCTTTTAAAGAAGTTTAGAAAACAAACATCAGTTACTGAATGGTCATATGACGGTACAAAATCACAACCTGGTAGGGCTGGAAAGATTTTCTGAATCGTCCGTCTCTACAAGCATGAGATCAAGTTTATCAATGTTCACAACAATTGGCTCCACTTGCACATTTGATACTGATGGCAGCCATAATGATAAACAAGAGAATCTAAATGCGAGACCTGAAAAATACGCTTGCATTTGCCATACAGAACTACCAACCACCATAAGGTCGATGTTAACTAAAAGTCACTAACTTCACTACAACATCAAAATAAGCGTGAGACCACTCTTCCGTAAGTTACACAACTGTGACTACATGCAAGAAATCAACAACAGAAACAATTCCATGCCAATGCCAAACTGAGTGTAAAGCATAACCCTCGAATCATCACTTAACCATACCAACGAACATCTCAGTCCAAATTTATAACCCGCGACTAAATTTGTAACGACAGTCGAATCTGCAGCTTCAACACAATTTCTAGCAACGAGAAGCACAAGATCCCCGACTTGACAGCATTATAAATAACAATTCAGCACAAACACAAACATGTGAGGAGGCGCCTTTACCCTGATCTGGAGCTTCCACCAACAGGCGCACATACCAGGTCCCATGATGAAGTCTACCCGCCGAATTTTTAATTGTGGAGCACCTACTTGCTAAACTCCCTGCCAGTACATGATAGCATATTATCACAGAAGGTGAGCACGTCTCGAGCATTTAGCTCTTCATGCTTTAATCCAGCCTTCTTCGGGAATTTATCTCCCATTTCGCCTTCCACCTGTGTCTAACGAACCCCACTTGCAAACTTAATTCCGTGACATCTTTCAGAAACACCTGAACATTTTCCACAATTGTCCATGTGAGAAAAATGTTTGACCCTGGTTTCCATACTGCACTCATCAGAGAAAGAGACGCACCTCTGATGCTTGTTCTCCTCCCACGCGACCTGCAGCATCACGCGACTCATCTCCCGCTAAACGAGCTGCAGTGACAACACAAAACTCAATACAGTTACAATCTATGTACACTGCCTTCTACAGAATACTACTAATTATCTCACTCACCACATCCTCCATCAGATCTAGAATGCACCATTGATCTTTGGAACACAAGTCCTCCAGGTCCAGCTGATCACCGCCTACCTGACAAAAGTCCAAATATATTAGACACATCATGGACTCCTGTGCCATGTCAGACACACACTATGAAACCAATCCAGCGTCGGTGTCCCCTGGACTTCTCATGTGCAAGCTGCCCTGGATGAGCGTTCGAGAGAGAGAATGAGGCCAGGGGCGCACCTGCCAACGGACTCCGGTACCGCAGCCTGGTCCAAGGGGACGTGCTCATCCTTCCGCTGCTGCTCATGACGAGGAGGGCTGGGGAATTGAGACGCGCACTGCTCGTGGTGGCGTTCGGCAAAGGGGCGGCTCAGGAGCGTCGTACCCGTCGCGGAGCGGGACGAAGAGATGGGGGCGGAGGCCGTCAGCTTAGGCCTGGGAGGCGAGAACCGGGGAGTGAGGCGGTCGGTGGCGGCCTCGAAGGGGACGACGAGCGCGGATTGCAGGGGGACGAGGATGTCCTCGCCGCCCGTCTCCATGATCGGCCTCCCTGCCGCGGCCGGGCGCCCCGTGCTGCGCCCCTCAGCTTCCAATTCCCCCTCCAACGCGCGGCGCGGTCCACCCGGTCGGCGTGCCGCCCCGTGAGGTGCCGGTACGCCCAGGTAGCCGCGGCGAGGGTGGCGAAGTAGAGCGCCGCGGCGGCCACCACGAGGAGCGCGAACGCGAACGGCACCGGGCTGGTCAGCAGCGCCAGCCAGCGGACCGAGGAAGACGAGCGCCACCACTGCGCCCGTGAGGGTCAGCCCCGCCAGCACCAGCAGCGCCGCGCCGGCGATGAGCAGGGTCAGGAGGCCCACCACCTGCGTCGAGGTCGGGAGGTGCGCCTGCACGCGCCGCAGCAGCGTTGTCGATGGGTCGTCCAAGTCTGTGTGCCCCGGCGGCCGCGCCGAGGCCACGCCGCCCTCGCCGTGCCGATCCGCCATGGAAGGGAGAGTGTCTGTGAGGGAGCTGGCCTAGGACTAGGAGGAGGGGCGAGGAAGGGTGCCGGTGTTACGCCCCCTTCGGCCGTGGAGCGCGTAGAGGAGGCCGGGGAGGGGTGGGGGGTGGGGAACGGCGGCGGCGGCGGCGGCGGCGGGGGTTGGTGGGGGAGGGAGGAGGCAGAGCAGGTGGGCTGGCGCTGGGGCCTGTGCCCACGCACATGGAGGAAGAACGAACACGTCAAAAAAAAATTTATGTTTCCAACAAATGTTGCCAAAAGTGTTTCCTGTTGGGGACCGTGCATATTTCCTTCATTTCCTCTCCCATTCCATGGCGGCTAGGGCAAACTCTTCTCCTCCAGGCTTTGCAGGCGAGCCCGTGGATTCACCTCCACTTTACCTACCGCTCCGGCGGCCGGTGACGGGAAGGGGAATTCCGGTACCTCCGCTTCGATTAGTAGTAGGTTAGGGTTTTTGGTCCTCGCATGCGTGGCACTCGGGTGAATAGCGGCGCTTCTTCTTCCAGTTTGTCTTCCGGGCTCCGATCCTCCTCGAATCCGTCCGTCTGGATATATAGTCGATGGAGTTCCGGCGTAGATTCCTGGCGTCTCCTTGGGGCGGTGAGGTAGGGCGTTCTCGTCGTGCGGTGGTTTAGGTGCTGCAATTCTATTCAATAACGTTGGTCCTTAGGGACACGTGCACGATGACTTCTTACGGTCATCGACGAGGTCAAGCTGGCTCTGGTTGGGGACCGACGATAGGAGCACATCGACGGCTCGTTCTGACGGTGGTAATGGTCCTTCGATGATCTCGGAATCTCGATGTAAATTTATTATGTTTGAGATGATTTTGTATTTCTGGTGAACTTCTATAATTATCTGGATCTTTTCACAGAAAAAAAATTATAGGGATCAAGCAAAAGCGTAAGAAAGAGGGTCCAGGAGGGCGACCAAACCCTAACAGTCACTCTCGCTTACCCCTCTCCGCCGCCACCAGGGCACATCGTTGGGTAAGACCACGCGACGGCGGGGAGGTCCTAATCGGGGGCGGTCTTCATGAGGTGGTTCTCAGTGGCAGTGTTGGTGGAGCCGAGGTCCCTAGGCACGGGAACCGAGAGGCAGTGAAGCAAAGCTCCCTGGGTTCCAGGCATCCCAGCTCCTGGCCTTGTGGGGGTCTAGGGCACTGGCGGCGCTGAGGGTATTCATGTGTATTCGTATGAATACCCATTATTGAGCGCAAAAAAAAAAAATTAATACATAGCTGCAACGCACGGCCCATCGCTCGCTCCCTTCTCTCGCTCGTTGCCTCGTTCGGTCGTTCCCCAATCCCCACTTCCCCTGCTCGAGCCCTAGCCGCCTACGCCCAGCGACCAGCGAGAGCGACCCCCGCTCCCGCTCACCGAGTCACCGCCTCACCGGCCGCCGCCCGGCCGGCCGGCCCCCGCCCCGCCCCGCCGCCGGTGCTCGCCGTGACGCCGTCCGCCGGCCGCCCCTCAGACTGCATCCTGTGACGCCGCCCCGCCCCGGCGCTCGCCGTCCGCCGGCCGCCCCTCAGACCGCATCGCTGCGACGCCGCCCCGCCCCGGCGCTCGCGTCCGCCGGCCGCCCCGCCCCAGCCGCCCATTGCCCGCCGCAGCGCTGCCCAGCGGCAGTTTCTTTCTCCTGCCTGCGTTAGTGCCCTGCGTTCAGGTACAGTATTAAAGAAAACAGGGTTTCAGTTTTTTAGTTGATTCGATTTTGCAGCTGGAGTAGGATTCTTCCTTGTTTTGTTAATTTGTAGATGCTAATTTCTTCCTTGTTTTGTTGTAATGTAGATGAAGAAGAAGATTGGGACTGGTGGTGGCAGTAGGATTCTTGCATTGTGGGAAAAAGCTTCAAAAGCAAAGAAGATTGATGAAACGTCTACACCGAATCAGAGTGCAGCTGCATCGGGTACTTGTACCTCTCATGTTCAGCTTGAGAGCAATTTGCAATTGGAGTTAGTGCAAGCACCGGATGCGGAATGTGAACCGGAGAGCAGAGAAGCAACCCCAACCCCAATTGATAAAGATGCTGAAACAAGTGATGCAGATGATGAACCAATGGAAGCAGATTTGGAGGCACTCGAACCTGATCCTGGGAAGCGGATTCCCATCTCAATGTATGCTGTCAATGACCAAGATAGAGTAAGAAGAAGATATATTGAGATGAAGCCATGTCAACCAAAGAATCATAACTTTGAGTATACAAATAAAAGTGGAGTTGACCGTCGCTTTTGTCGTGCTTGGTTTAAAGAATTTCCATGGATTGAGTATAGTGTGACAAAAGATAGTGCTTTCTGCTTTGTTTGCTATCTGTTCAAGGATAAGACAAAATATCCCGGTGGAGATGCATTTGTGAAGAATGGATTTAGGAACTGGAACATGAAATCGAGATTGAAGAAACATGAAGGTGAGGTTAGTAGTGCTCATGCTGAAGCTCAAGAGAAGTATGATATGTTCACTACACCACAAACATCAATTAGGGAGTCTTTTGCTTCAAACACCTCACAATATAAGGCTTTGTATAAGCAGCGTTTGACATGGACACTCAAATGTTTGAGATTTCTATTGCACCAAGGCTTGGCATTTAGAGGACATGATGAAAGTGAAAACTCACTAAATAAAGGAAATTTTCTTGAGCTTTTAAATTGGCTAGCTGGAAATTTTGAAGAGGTTGATAGGGTTGTTCTCAAAAATGCTCCACAGAACTGCAAGATGACTCACCATGATATACAACATGAGTTAATAAAATGTTGTGCACAGGAGACTACAAAATTAGTCATTGAAGAACTTGATGGTGGCCACTTTGCAATACTTGCAGATGAGTCTAGTGATGTGTATCAGAATGAACAGTTGGCAATTTGCTTGCGTTATGTTGATAAGAAAGGAAGGGCTGTTGTAAGATTTCTTGGTCTTGCTCATGTTCAAGATACTACCTCTTTGACACTTAAAGCTGCAATTGAGCAAATGCTTATGAAGTACAATTTGACCTTTGCAATGGTTCGTGGGCAAGGATATGATGGAGCTAGCAACATGAAAGGTAATGCTAATGGCCTAAAAAAACTAATTATGGATGAGTCTCCTTCTGCCTACTATGTTCATTGTTTTGCCCATCAACTACAGTTAACTCTTGTTGCTGTTGCTAAAGATAGTGGTGATTGTACTTGGTTCTTTCAACAACTTGCACACTTGTTAAATGCTCTTGGCATGTCTTGTAAAAAGATGAGAATGCTTTGTATAGCTCAGGCTGAGGAACTCATTGATGCATTGGAATTGGAAGAAGTAGAAACGGGGAGTGGGCTGAATCAGGAAATGGGTTTGGGAAGGCCATGTGATACACGTTGGGGCTCTCACTTCAAAACCGTGAACCATGTCATCTGTATGTATGGTGCAATACGACGAGTCCTCATCAAGATTGGAAAAGAGTACCATGGTGCGGAGGCGCAAGCGGCTCTAACCATATTGACACCATTTCGGTCATTTGAGTTTGTTTTCATGGCACACTTGATGCAAGAAATATTTGGATACACAGATGAGTTGAGTAGAGCTTTGCAAAAGCAAGACCAAGATATTGTTCATGCTATTGAGCTTGTTGATATCACAAAGTATCACTTGGAGGGTTTGAGGACTGATCCTGGATGGGATGATTTTCTCAAAAAGGTCACATCTTTTTGTACAAAGCATAAGATCAAAATTGTTGATATGGAGGGTCCTTACTTTCCCGCTGGCCGGCCTAGAAGGGGTTTCTTTAATGGTGCAATGAATTACCATCGCTTCAAAGTTGATATGTATGTGAGTGTCATTGATAGGCAAATTAGTGAGTTGAATGGCAGATTTGATGAGGTAAACACAGATCTACTTTCTTGCATGGCAGCATTTTGTCCACTTCGTCTATTTGCTGCTTATGATCAAGAGAAATTGGTTAGGCTTGCTACAAAGTTTTATGCTAATGATTTCACAAGTGATGAACTGGCAAGACTTCCATGGCAACTAAACATGTACGTTACTCATGTGCGTAGAGATGAAAGGTTTCAAAACTTGAAGAATCTGTGTGAGCTTTCAGTTATGTTTGTCGAGACAAACAAGCATGAACAATACTATATTGTTTACAAGCTTCTTAAGTTGGTATTAATTCTGCCAGTAGCTACTGCTAGTGTTGAAAGGGTGTTCTCTTCAATGAACTATGTGAAGAATAAGCTAAGGAGCAAAATGGGTGATGATTACTTGAACAATTGTTTGGTTACATTTGTTGAGAGAGAATTCTTCAATCAAGTAAAGGATGAGGATGTCATCAATCTCTTCCAAAAAGGTGATCGCAAAGTTATATTGTAAGATGGGATATCATCAATCTGTCACTCAAAAGGTACTGGTGTCTTTATGTTTATGTATAATTAGTATGGTTTGATGCATTAAAAATTTACCATTGTTGTACTGGTGTCTTTATAATACATTTAGAGTAATTTTTTTGTGCCAATGAATACCCAGCCTCAAAATCCTGGCGCCGCCACTGGTCTAGGGTGTCTTCTACAACTCCTCTGACCCGTCTTGACTTGAAACTTCTCGAACAATTTTTCCCTGATTTTTTGGTCCCAGAAAAATATTATTTCTGCAAATTCTAAAAAGATGTAGAAAATCACAACTGGCACTATAGAGTGGATTAATATGTTAGTTCAATAAGTAAATATAAAGTTGTGCCAAAATAATGCAATAATGGTATAGATGTAGCATGAACATAGTAAAAAAATAGTTTAAACATATCGACAGTGCGCTGAATTAATGTGATAATTCAACTTATCGAACAGGCTTTTGGCTTTTTTTGTTTATTTAACCTACTTATCTCTAGTTTCCTGGCTATTTTTATAGAACACTTCTAAAAATAAGAACCCTGTAGCATAGTTCAACAAGCCCAAGCACTAGTAGAAAAAGGGCCTTTAGTCCCGGTTCATAAGGGCCTTTAGTCCCGGTTCTGGAACCGGGACTAAAGGGTCGTTACTAAAGGCTCCCCCTTTAGTCCCGGTTCTTACACGAACCGGGACTAAAGGCCCTCCACGTGGCCGCTGCCTGGAGGTCCACCTTTAGTCCCGATTGGTAACACCAACCGGTACTAAAGAAAATTTTATGATTTTTTTTGAATTTTTTTTTTGAATTTTTTTTTTGATTTTCAAATTTTTGAATTATTTTAACCTCTAATCACCCCTCATCACTGCTCAATTTAACCTCTAATCTCTAATCACCCCTCATCATTCCAAATCATCTAACTTCCCGGACGGTCACCCATCCTCTCACTACTCCAGCCTAAGCACGCTTAACTTCCGGGTTCTATTCTCCCTCATTTCCAAGTCTGCACTTATTGTTTTCCTAACAATAGTAAGATGTCAATCCTAACAATAGTAACACTAATATTTCTTGAATAAGTAGTTTGACCATAGTTTGACCAGATTTGACCAAAATTTAAAAAACTGAAATAATTATTTAGTAACACTAATATTTCTTGAATAATTAGTTTGACCATTGTTTGACCAAAGTTTGACCACATTTGACCAAAATTCAAAAAAACTGAAATAAATATTTAGTAACACTAATATTCTTGAATAATTATTTAGTAACACTAATACTTCTTGAATAAGTAGTTTGGCCGTAGGCTGTCAAAATCGGATGCGGATTTTCGTGCTTAACATTTTGATATATTATACGTTTTTTTCTGACATCGTATGCAAAAGTTATAGCCATTTTACATTTTCCCTACACTTTTTGCAAAACATGTCCAAATTTAAGTTTTTAAATTTTCCTAACTAGTACATGTAGTAACATAACTACATCTGGAAGGATTTTAATTTTTGAAGTTTTTATCATTTTCTTTTGCTTTTTACAAAACTGAAAAGGTGATCCACGAGGGGGGGGGGGGTTGAGTTTGAAAATGGGACCTTTAGTACCGGTTCGTGCCATGAACCGGTACTAATGCCTCAAACCCCATTAGTACCGGTTGGTGGCTCGAACCGGGACTAAAGGTCTAAACTTTAGTACCGGTTGGTGCCACGAACCGGTACTAATGGGCATCGCACCCTTTAGTCCCGGTTCGTGGCACCAACCGGGACTGAAGGTCCCATTTAAACCGGGACTAATGCATGTACGGTGCCCTAGCCGCTCGAACCGGGACTAATGCTCACATTAGTCCCGGTTCGTAATGCAACCGGGATTAATGCTCTTTTCTGGCCGAACCAAAGCCCTGTTTTCTACTAGTGAAACTGGGTCATAGAAAATGAGGAAATCAATTGAGCTCGTGATAGTTGAAAGGGTACATGCATGCGTTCCCATGCATATGCGGGTGAGCATGCATTCCTACATGTGCTGACATGCATGTAGTGAAGTTGTCATGTCATATTTAGTCAACCAAGTAGCCAACATATATAGTAGCTAATTGCTAGGTAGTACTACTTTATTAATGCATGATCCACCTTATACTCTTACAATATTTCTTGGAGTACGTGCTGCAACGGCTATTAATCTACAGCCCGATTCCTCCCTCTCTCCTCTTCTCTCATCCAACTCAACACAAATATTCTCTCAAAAGAAATTCAACATAAATATTATAGTTTAATCCTTATAGCCTGCTAACTGTACCTTCTTATACTTGCTCTCTTATGTGCATATCATGGGTAGTGCAACGACTACATGGCGAAATTATACTGCACCAGTCGATATGCCTCTCGGCCCCATAGTTGGTTTTTTATGATGCTCTCCGCCCAAGATGATATTGTCAGGCATGTTCCGTTTACTTGGTGTACGATCAAGACTGGGTGTACTGCATACTAACTTGACTATGTCAACTTGAGGTTTTGTAACACTAATACCATCTCCCTTAGCATTACAACAACATGTCAATTGTGTGGGAGGGTGGAGGGTGTTCAAGACAAAATTCAAACAATAAGGTAGAGAAAAAGTACACACCCATATGCGGAAAGATCAAGGTAACAAGCAGTAGTGCAGTTTAAGTGGATTTTGAACCACATTAAATTCCAAGGTGTTTAATTGAGAAATATTTCACTTTGTTAAGACCTCTTAGGCATATCATAAGGAAATCTCCAATGCGGACCCTCAAATCGCCACTATAAGTCCTTTAGGGGAGTCCGGACACTTTTTGTCATCCAATGCTATCCCCCGAGCATACGGAAAAGCGTCTGGACATCCGCTTTAGGAGAGTCTGGACATCCGTCTAGCCAACCAAAACCCACCACATCGAACATCCAGACTTCCCCTCTCTCTCCTCAACCGCGATATGCACATGCATAGAAGGACATTTAGGGGACGTGGTTGGATGGCTAGCTCCTGCATCGGTGTCCATGATATGGTCCCACCGGTTCCACGGATAAATAGTTTGTCTGTTTTAGGGGTTACTGTTCGAGATGCCCTAACTAGTATCATGCAACCTCGTCCAATGCCAACTAGCCATACTGCTGATGTGACATAATATTAATTGAGGAACGGTAATGTATATTAGTATCATATCATGATATATATATATATATATATATATATATATATATATATATATATATATATAGTATCATAAGAAATGATGCTCTGCTATTTTTCATACAAAGGAATAAATGAGGTCATCTAAAATATCAACTTATGATATTCCTCGCTACAAGCAGTCTAACACTACTCGTAGTATGGAGTATCATATACTAGTATCATGCATATGATGCTTGGTGCATAGTATGAAAAATTGGTATATTATTGTTTTGCATGACACATAGTAGCATAATATTTCTGATGATATGGTATCATAATATGATATTAGCATCTTCTCTTTTCTCGATTAATACGGTGCCAAATCAACATTTTGTCTATGACATTACGCTAAGAGCCACGTATCAAGAGTGCCCTAAGATCGGTCTGCTATATCTAATTGGATTAAATAGATGTTTAGGTATAACTTACAAATACAACAATAAGATAAAATGCATTGGAGCTGTTATATCTAAGTGCATATTTAAGGGGTCTAATGCATTTGGTAGTGCTTTGATGCATGAAATAATGCTGTTGAGCTATCGAGAATTGAAAGGGAGTTGAAAGGGTACATGCATGCATGCCCATGATGCACGCATACATATTGTTGATGTGCATATCATGTAGTCCGATGAATCTACACTATGCTTGTTGACACATAGTTGAAACATGGTTGGAAAGGTACATGCATACATACATGTTTTAATGTGCATATCATGTATAGTCCGAGGATGGTTGCACGCCGAAATCATGCTATGTCTATCGACACGCCTGCCGCCTTGGGGCCGACCTTATCATTGGAGTTCTCAGTGATGCTCATTGTCCAAGATGATGTTGTCGGGGCATGTTTCATTAACTTGGTGTCTAGTCAAGACGGGGTGTACACTACACACTACATTGAGCAAGCCAACTTGTTCCCTTCTAACACCAACACCGTCTCGGTCAATATTACAACAATTTGTCGAATACGTGGGAGGGATGGGAGGGGATTTAAGAGTAAACGGTGACAAAAAATGTAGGAAAAAATACGCACCTACACGCCGAAAGATCATGCTAGCATGCATCAGTGCATTGTAAGTGGATTTTGAATCTCGTTAAATTCCATGGCATTTTATTGTGGCATATTCCACTTCAGTTAAGGTACATGCATGCATGCTATGCATACACATTGTTGAGCTAACAATAGTTGAAAGGGAGTTAAAAGGGTACAAGCATGCATATGCATACACATATGTGTTGATGTGCTTATCATGTGTAGTCCAATGACGGCTGCACGACAAAGCTTTAGTATGCTTGCCGAGACGTAGTTGAAAGGTGGTTGGAAGCGTTGCATGCATGCATGCATACATGTGTTAACGTGCATATCATGTGTAGTCCAATAATGCATGCATGCCTGTGAGGACAATGTCAGTGCTCCTGTGATATACGTTAGTCACCATATTTAATGTGGAAAGAGAGTTTTACCATATCCTAATCTGGATATGATTCTTAGCATCAAAACCAAGACAACACATATTTCTCTCTCTCTCTCTCTCTCTCTCATAAAACAAATAAAATGTGAGCTCTTTTAAACGCAACAATATAATTTAATGCATTGGAGGGGTTATCTATTAGTCTATATTTAATGCATATAATGCATTGGCAGTGCTTTGATGCATGCAATAAAACTCTTGTGCTATCGCGAGTTGAAAGAGAATCGAAAGGGTACACGCATGCATGCTCACTGCACACATATGTGTTGACGTGTATATCATGTGTGGTCGAGCGATGGCTGCATGATGAAGTCATACTGTGCTTGTTGACACGTAGTTGAAAGGTGGTTGGAAGGGTACATGCATGCATACATGTTTTAACGTGCATATCATGTGTAGTCTCCCACGATGATTGCACGAAGAAGATATACTACGTCTGTAGACATGCATGCATACATGTTTTAACATGCATATCATTTGTAGTTGCACCGTGACTGCACAAAGAAGATATAGTACGTTTGTAGACACAACGGCCATCTTGGTGTCAACCTTATCATTGGAGTTTCAGGTGATGCTGGTCGTCCAAGATGATATTGCCAGGGCATGTTCCATTAACTTGGTGTCTGGTCATACACATTACGTTGACCATCACTAGTAGAAAACGAAGCTTTATCACCGGTTCGTAAGGGCCTTTAGTGCCGGTTCTGCAACCGGCACTAAAGAGTGGAGACTAAACCCCCCCCCTTTTAGTACCGGTTCGGCACGAACCGCCACTAAAGGCCCACCACGTGGCGTGAGCTCGCGCTGTGGTATGGGGGACCTTTAGTACCGGTTGGTAACATCAACCGGTACTAAAGGTTTTTTTTTTGAAAATTTTCTGAAAATTTTGGAAAAAAAATTGAATTTTTTTCGATTTTCAATTTTCTGAATTATTTGATGATTTAGTCTCTAATCACCCCTCTTAACTACTCAAGTGTGGATCACTCATTCCAAATCGTCTAACTTCCCGGCCGGTCACCCATCGTCTCACTCCCCCAGCCTGAGCACGCTTAACTTCGGAGTTCTATTCCCTCTACTTTCCAAGTCTGCACTTGTTGTTTTCCTGACAAATGTAATTAAGCTGACAAATGTAAGCTGACAATCCTATTAACCCTCAACAGTTTAGCTTGAGCATTAGGTCACACGTTTCACCGTTTGAGTTTGAAAGTATTATTCTAAAAAACAGTAATTATTTAGTAACACTAATATTTTTTAAATAAGTTTGACCACAGTTTGACCAGATTTGACCAAAATTCAAAAAATTAAAACAATTATTTAGTAACACTAATATTGTTGAATAATTATGTAGTAACATTAATATTTCTTGAATAAGTAGTTTGACCATAGTTTGACCAGATTTAACCAAAAAAACTGAAATTTGAGCATATCTTTTTTTCCTTTTGGAATTTGAGGATTCTAAAAAAATTGCAAACAGGCCGTAGGCTGTCAAAGTCGTATGCGGATTTTCGTGCTGAATTTTTTGATATATTATACTTTTTTCTGACATCGTATGCAAAAGTTATAGCCGTTTTACATTTTCCCTACACTTTTTGCAAAACATGTCCAAATTGAAGTTTTCAAATTTTCCTAACTAGTAGATGTAGTAATATAACTACCTCTCGAAGGATTTTATTTTTTGAAGTTTTTATCATTTTCTTTAAAAAAATTCAAAACTGAAATGGCGACACACGGGGAGGGGGGGGGGGGGGTAGAGTTTGAAAATTGCCCTATAGTCCCGGTTTGTGTCTCCAACCGGGACTATAGGTCAGACCCCTTTAGTCCCGGTTCATGGCACGAACCGGTACTAAAGGTTAGCCCTTTAGTACCGGTTTGTGCCACGAACCGGTACTAAAGGTGATCGTGGGGCCCGGCCTGACGCCAGCCTGCCACCACCCCTTTAGTACCGGTTCGTGGCACGAACCGGTACTAAAGGTTCAACACGAACCGGCATTAATGCATAGCCGTTCGAACCGGCACTAATGGTACCATTAGTACCGGGCCAAAATCAAACCGGGACTAATGTGTCTCACATTAGGTCCTTTTTCTACTAGTGCATGCCTTCTTGTTCTGTTGTAACACAAACACTGTCTCCCTCAACACTAAGACAGTGAAAAATATACTTCCTGTCCACACATAGTTGAAAGATGGTTAGAATGGTACATGCATGCATTAGTACACACCTACACACCAAAGATCATGATAATATGTATTAGTGTATTGTAAGTGGATTTCGAATCTCATTAAATTCCATAACCTTTAATTGTGACATACTCCACTCAGTTAAGGTACATGCATGCCATGTATACATAGTATTCAGATAACGATAGTTCAAAGGTAGTAAAAATGATACATGCATGCATACATATGTGTTGACGTGCATATCATGTGTAGTCCGAGGCCGGCTGCACGACAAAGATATACTTCCTCTCGTCACACAATTGAAAGGTGGTTAGAAGGGTACGTGCATGCATACATGTGTTAGTGTGCATATCATGTGTAGTCTGACGACATCTACAGGATAAAGCTATACTATGTTCGTCGACACGTAGTTGAAAGGTGGTTATAAGGGTGCATGCATGCATACATGTGTTAACATGCATATCATGTGTAGTCTGATGATGGTCGCCCGATGAAGCTATACTACGTCTGTTGAGACGCCCATTAATTGTCTTGGGGTCGACATTAGCATTGGAGTTCCTTGTGATGCTCGCCGTCCAAGATGATATTGTCCGTGCATGTTTCGTTAACTTAGTGTTCAGTCAAGATGAGGTACACACTTAATACTACATTGATCATGCCGACTTGTGCCCCTATTACATCAACACCGTCTCTCTCAACTTTACAACAAAATGTTGATTGCATGGGAAGTGTGTAGGGGGTTTAAGGGCAAATGGTAACCAGTAAGATAGAGGAAAAGTATACACACCTACACTACGAAAGATCAAGATAACATGCATTAGTGCATTCTTGGATTTTGAATCTTATTAAATTCTATGGCGTTTAATTGTGATATATTCGATTAAGGTACATGCATGCATACCATACATACATATTGTTAAGCCAGCCAAACAGTTGAAAGTGAGTCAATATGGTACATGCATGCATGCCCATGATGAATGCATAAATATGTTGCCTTCCTTATCATGTGTACTCGGAATATATAGCTGCATGGCGAATATATACTATTTTTATCGGCGTGATTTTGAAAGGGAGCTGAAAGGGTACATGCATGTATACATGTGCTAACGTGCATATCATGTGTATCCCGACGATGAATACACGGCGAAGCTATACTACGTTTGTCAACACGTCTGTTTTTTTGGGGTCAACCTCATCGTTGGAGTTCCCGGTGTTGGTCATTGCCGAAGATGATATTGCTGGGGCATATCCTGTTAACCAATTTTATCTCTAGTGTCGATCTCTCTGAACACCGCAACAATACATAGATTGAGTGGGAGGGTGTGGGTTGGGGGAGGGGGGAGCAAGTTACAACGAAGAAAGTACAGAAAAAAAAGGAGAAATTCATGGTAGAAAGATCAAGGTAACATGCATTATTGGACTATATAGTTGCATTTCAAATACCATGGCGTTCAGTTGTGACATCTTCCACTTTGGTTAAGTATTTTCTTGTTGGAAGAATTTCTCATATATACGTTAAATCATATTAAAAAATAACTTCATATTCTTTGCAACACCTAGACATCCTCATTTCCGACGCCAGTCGACTCCGCAACAGAAGTGTGTACCGAGCCGGTGACACAAATGCCGCAGCCGGCAAGGGCGAGCCGGAAATGTTCCAGGTGCCGGTGCGGAGGTGGGTTGTCGGCGCCGGAGAAGGTAGGGGTTTAGAGGTAGGGCGAAGATAGCTCGGCGTAGGAGCTCGGCTCGGGCGGGTCAGAATCTTTTCTTTTGCGGGGCTAAAACTTCAGTCTATGTTGATTTGAAATAACTAGCTGGAATTACTCTAGCTGGAAAAAGAAAACCCATTATAATAAGCAACGAAATTTTGGTGCAAGGGCGGGAGGGGGGGGTGTGTGGCACGCGCGGGTGGCCAATGCCAGCTCAGCAAGACCCTTCTCCTATTTAAAGGCACACCACACACGCACGTCAAGAGCCGTCACCCGTCACGCTTTCTGTCGCCGCCTCTCCTCTCCCCTCCCCTGCCTGCGTCTCCCACCCTCTCGCCTCGCCAAATCTCCCCGAGCGACGCCGACGCAGCCCACGCCTCACGCCCACGCCCACGCCGCCGGCCGCCGGCGACGCGCCGTACGCTACGAGGTGAGACGGAATGCAGGCGATTCCCTCCCTCCCCCCGTCTCCCTCCCTCCCTGAGGATCGCGCTTGATTTATTTGTCGGCTTCTACCTGGGCCTGGGGCCGATCCATCTGATGTCCGCGCTTGGTCTCCTCCCAATCTCGTCTCTCGCGCAAATTGCCGGTGTTGGATTGGATTTTCTGCCAGGGTTTTCCGCATGTGTTGGCGTCCACTAGTACTGCTCCAGATTCCGTGGACTACCGGCGACGTGGAGATGCGGGGGCGCGCGGATCCATGCCACGCGCGCCTCCTCTCCACGGCCGCCGGAAATACTAGATTCGTCGGCCGCGTAGCGCTGCTGTTGGCCCGTGCTTCGGCGCACGCTGCGTCTAGTTGATTATTGCCCCGCCGCTGCGCGCGCGTTCGTGTCGTGCCGTGCCGCTAGTCGACTTGATTCGCATGTAGCAGTGGCCGCTAGTAGTACTAGTAATTCAGACGCGCGTTCGTGCACCAATTGCAGTGGCTTCCTGTTTCGCTTCGGTGGCCGGAAACGCAGATCTGTTCAGTTCTGCCTGCGTAGATAGAACATGAAGTCTCCGTCCCGTGGAAATTGCTGTTTGGATGCGTTCACTTTCCCTGATTGATGAAAATAAATTGCACTGGGGCCAGATTGTTTTGGTACCGAGTTATAAAACATTACTCTCGTGTGCTTTTCTGTTGCGGGTGAGCGATGTTCTCGTGGTACGCGTACAATATTCCTGCTCTGTTTTCTTCGTTTCGAGAGAGATTCCTCTGTTTTCTTTTCCGTTCCCAAGTAGTAACCGGGTAGTACTAGTAGTACTTGTGATTTTTAACTGTAATTAATGTGACCCCGCCTAATCATAATGTCTGGAGTTTAATTAATGTGACATCGTCCTAATTTCCCCCTAGTTGTGCATGCATGACGTCACGGGATCCTGCTTGTCCGGTCGCAGCAGCATCATCTAGAGATCGGCGTATAACTGTGTGGCGACTCACTTTTTCAACTTGTTTTCAACTTTTCATCCGAGTACTACTTCTTATGTGCACACCTACTGTCACGCAGAGCCTGTGAATCGTGACCGCTTGGAGGATCAGAGGATCATGGGAATAATCTGTTTTAATTTTCGTTTACATACAAGCAAACCGGTACTAGTAGTACTTGTAGTGGTAACTGAAATTAATGCGACCCCGCCTAATCATTGTGTCTGGAGTCTCTGCATCGTCTTGAGTATACTAATTACCTACCACATCGTCCTCTACTTTCCCAGTTGTTGTGCATGCATGACGTCACAGGATCCTACCTACCTACTTGCACCCGTACTACTTTTTGGCTTGTTTGTCCCATGTCCTTAACTTTGAGGTCGCATGCATAGAGCCTGTGTGTCGTGACGGCCCGGAGGATCCCACCGTTTTTCCATTAATTAGCTGCTGCTACTAATCGTGTATGCTGTGCATCTCCTCTCGTGAATGGCTTACAGGTACAATGGAGCCGGCCATCCTGGTCGTTTGGAGGACCGGCGAGTCCTTTTTCCACCGCCTCTTCGTCGAGACGTACCAGCAGGTGGGCTGGTACTACCTACGCGCCAGGAGAGGGGGGTTCTTCGCGAGCCGGATGCGGTACATCATGGCCGGCCCTCTCCCGCCGTACGCCCGGGCCCTGCTGACCGCACCCCCGAGCCTGGCGGACGCCATGAGGGAGCCGCGTATCGGCCCGGTCCTCCCCTGCGATGTCTTCACACCTGACCCGGTGCCGCCCATTCCGGAGCTGCCGGTCACCACCGAGCACCGCGACCTCGCGCTCTTCCTCGCCGGGGCTTCCATCATGCTGTTCGTCGCCTACACGGTTCACCGACGCCGGGAGCTGAGGGGTGCTCGCCGGGAGGCCACTGCTGCCGCCTCCACCGACACCGTCGACGTTCCAGCCGCCGCCATCGCCCACGACGACGCGTCGCGCTTCTGGTTCGCCTTCGTTATCGTGGTCTTCGCCATTCTCACCGTTGGTTAGTTGCAGGGTTCAGTTACGTAAGTGCAATTGCGAGCCGGCCAGTTTTCGATTCAACAGTACATACGAACTTGGTGTTAGGTTGGACGACATACGAACTTGGTGTTAGGTTCTACGATACTAGGTGGACGACATACGAACTGTTCTACGGTATTGGGTCGACGCTATATGCCCCCGTGTGGGCTGGTACACTATAATATTCTGTAGTATTCATGCTGCCAAGTCGTGACTTGAAAGATTTCATGTTTTGGAATCATTCTCTGGTCTTGCTTCCCTAGCTCTGCTGCTTCTCATCCTTCGTCTCAGCCGCCGGCCTGCGAACTTGCCGAAACTCCCCGCGTATACCACGCCGTCAGGCCATAAGTGGATCAAGCCAAAGAGTACGTCACAGCAGCGAAATGCATCCAAACATATACGGTGATTGTCAACTAGGAGTACATGCTAATGTAAAGTTGATGATCTTAAATTGCTTTCGAAAAGTTAGTGATCACAAATCGGGTACTTTTTTAGCACACCGACTGAAGTAAATTTACATCCGCATATATCAAATCCAGCCCTTCATACATCCTCGGATTTGGGCCTGGTCACCGCTCATTTTGCGTCCGGCGCCACCGAATACCTCAATTATCATACCTTAAATCTGCAGTACACATGCAACACATAATTTACAGTACTACATAGATAAGCCTAGGCTACTTCTACTCGTCGTCCAAGATGTAGACAACCCCCATGTTGACAATGTCAGACGGACCTGCCTCCTGGTGGATGGCCGCCTCCCGCTGCTCCAGCTCCTCATCGGACTCCTTGTCCACGAAGAGTGCATCCACCTCCGCCGGTGCCCGTGCCTCACGGAGGTAGTGGTGGTTTGCCTCCGCCTCCACCTTCAAGCAGATGTAGTCGAGGATGGCCTGCTGCTCCACCGCCTTCTCCGCTTGGGTGACCTCAAATTCGCCCAGTGCATCGGCCATGCCGAATCCGGCAGCCAGAGGCCCCGGATCTGCCTCGCCCTCATCCTCTTCCTCCTCCTCCTCCGACTTCCACTAGTAGAAAAAGGGTCATCTGTCCCGGTTGGTAAGGGCCTTTTGTCCCGGTTGTTGAACCGGGACTAAAGGGTTGTTACTAATGCCCTAGCCCTTTTGTCCCGGTTCTTACACGAACCGGGACAGATGGGCCTCCACTTGGCCGGTACGGCGAGCCCAGGCAGGAGGGCCTTTGGTCCCGGTTGGTGGCACTAACCGGGACCAATAGGCATGCACGCGTCAGCATTTCAGGGGCTGGGGTTTTTGTTTTTTTAACGCGGGGCGGGGGGGGGGGGGGGGAGGGGGGGGGGTTGGGGGTTTTGGGGGGTTAATTTAGGTGTTTCATATATTGTGTTAGCTAGCTAATTAATAGAGAGAAGTGTCCTCTCTTATCTCCGTGCTTGGTCGACGCTACGTACTATATACGTATAGAGAGGACTAGACACGCTAGCTAGTAAGCAAATGAAGGAAACAGAAGATCGTCATGAACATATGCATACAGAGAGAAGTGATATCGACCACCTCTCCTTCTCCGAGAGATTGGTCGAACAACAAATTCTCGTATATCTATCCGGCACTACCGGCTACATATATACAATAATTATCTCTTACAATATAATCTCCTAATTATATATGAACACAGGGTCCACATAGTATTCTCTATTTTCAGCGATCACGTGGTCAAGGAAGAATGCCACCAATTCCTCTTGAATTGCTCGCATACGATCTGGTGGTAGGAGTTCATCCCGCATCCGAAAGATCTAATTTGAAGAAGGGGGTTAATACATATATATATATGAATAAATGAAACTCAACACAAATGATGGTAATAAAATAAAATTGTGAATATTATTGCTTACGCACTTCATATTGTTCGTCAGAGTAGCCTCGCTCACAGGTCGTGTGGCGGATGGACTCGCAAACGTAGTATCCACAGAAATCATTCCCTTGTTCCTGCCACAACCACTTTACAAGAAATAGAGGTCAATCAAACTGATAAGCAAGCATGCTAAATGGTATTGAAGAAACTAGCGCTTGAATCACTAGGAGATGCGCGGAACGTGCTACTATAGTACTTACTTTCGGGTGTCTAAATTGCAGCTTCTTCGGCAGTCCCGGAGCTTTTTTGGTGAATTTTGTCCAAACCCTGCCAGACAAAGAAAACAATTACTTGATATCAGGAAATGAACAAAGTTGCTGATATGGTGGATAATGATCGATTTAACTTACTTCTTGAGCATTTGAGTCATGTCCGCATAGTCCTGGGGATCTTTTCGTCTCGAGTCTAAGATGGTTACTATTCCCTGCTCAAGCTTAATCTCTAGGAGAATATAGTGGAAGCTGCGCACGCATGAATAAGTCATCAATTACATTACTATAACCTGGACTAATAAGGGAAACCGAATATGCACAAGACAGTAACACCCACTTGAAGTTGTAAGGAAAGAGTATTATATCTTTGTTTTCATTTATTACCAACGATCGTAGCAAGTTGGCCTCGGTATTTTTGGCATGATATTTAACCTCAGTTGCATCTATGAGATTTGTGTTAATGAACCCAATATCACCGATTTGTCTTTTCTTCAATTCGGCGATCTTCAATCTGCATAATATAGTGAGGATAATTATAAATACATGCAATGAAAGAGCTGACCTATATAGAGAGACTTAATGACATAAGTAGTACTACTTACAGACAGTAGCAAGTGACCGTTGATTTATCGAGGGCCTTTTGATTGAAAAACTGGAAAAACTCCTCAAATGGAACATTCAACAGTTCAATTCCAACGAGGTCATGCTCCTCTTTAACTCTCAGCGTCAAAGTATTCCTCCCCCCAGACTCACTGCATGTTTTCATGTACCAATCATGGAATCTTCGCATCATCGTTGTTAGAAATCTTTCATCTTTGACGAGAGGCTTTCCGTACTCGTATCTGTGTTCCTCCACCTCCAAGAAATCATAATGTACATCGTCGGGCAGGTAATCTCCAAGATTGCTATAACCGGGCACCATCCTCGGATCATTAGCGACGATGTTGCTAGACACCTTGAGCGGGGGGCACGATTGGTTCGCTTGTTCGCCGAGCTGGGCAATTTTTTCCCAGCTCGTCGTTCTCTTAACCTTTGATCACTGACAGTACTTCCCGACCGCTCGGCTTCGACAAATTTCTTTGCAATAATGCGCTCATAGTTGCCTTTCGGCGGAGACTTTGGTGGTTTTGTCAGGGCAGCCAGAGTGCGCTTCGCTTTCACCAGATCTACCTTCTCCTCCGGAGGTGGATGTTTCTTTGCTTTCACCCCTTGAAAGAAGTTCGTCACTTCGGCTCGCAAGATCTTCGCGTTCTCCTCCGGGGTCCTCTCGTATGGTAACTTCTCTGGAGTCTTCAGAGAAGGACCGAATCTGTATTGCCTCCCGCCTTTGGCTGTACTGCTAGACGCCGGCAGAGCAGACGGAGCGGCTGCGGCTGTCTTCTTTCCTTACTTACGAGGCGGAGGAGAAGGACTACGACGCGCCGGAGCAGCCGGAGCGGCGGCGGGTCTCTTCCGCCCTTGCTGACGAGGCGGAGAAGGAGGAGGCTGGCTGCTCGGGCGCGCCGGCGCAGGCGGAGAAGGAGGCGGAGTGCCGCCAATCGCCGGAGAAGGAGGCTGAGTGCCCTGATCACTCGCCGGAGGAGGAGGCGGAGTGCCCTTACTCGCCGGAGGAGGAGGAGCAGGCGGAGGCGTCCAGTTCAGAAGGTTGATGAGCTCCTTCCGCCATAGGCATGGAGTCTTCAGAGCAGAACCCAGCCGAGTCTCCCCTTCACCGGTAGGGTGGTCAAGCTGGAGGTCCTCAAATCCCTCCGTTATTTCGTCCACCGTCACCCTAGCATATCCTTCTGGAATGGGACGACAGTGAAAAGTTGCGCCGGGTTCAGGAGGTCGAACAGAGCCGACAGCCGCCTTGACTTTGAAGTTCTGCCATTGCGTCATACGGTGGCAATGTTGAGACTCCGTGATAGCATCCACGGGGTAGCTAGCAGGAGCCGTCAAGACATGCTCCGGCTGAATCAGCTCGGTGGAAGCCACGCTGCTTCTCCGCTGAGATGGCAGGGTAGCTTCGGGGGTAGTTTTGGCAGGTCGCTTGCTGCGAGCTACGTCTCGTTCCTCTAGCGCTTGGACCCTTTCGTGCAGCTTCTGAATTTGGGTCTGCTCCACTTTTTTCCTCCTCTCCTGGCATTTGTAACCGGCTGCGTCCGGAAAACCAGCCTTCCATGGAATGGAGCCTGGCGTGCCTCGTGTCCGTCCAGGGTGCTCAGGATTCCCGAGGGCCATTGTGAGCTCGTCGTTCTCTCTGTCTGGAACGAACGTCCCTTGCTGCGCTGCATCGATATAGTGCCGAAGCCTCTTGACTGGTATTCTCATTTGCTCGTCCATCCAAACGCACTTCCCTGATACAGGGTCCAAGGTTCCGCCAGCCCCGAAGAACCAAGTCCGACAACGGTCTGGCCAGTTCATTGTCTCTGGTTCGATCCCTTTATCAAGCAGATCATTCTCAGCCTTGGCCCACTTAGGCCGGGCTTTGAGGTAGCCACCTGACCCCGTGCAATGGTGAAGCTTCTTCTTCGCAGCATTTTTCTTGTTTGTCGCTGACATCTTCTTACTCTTTTCCGATGTCTTGTGGGCCACAAATGCGGGCCAGTGATCTCTGATCTTCTCATATTTTCCGATGAATTCTGGTGTCTCTTCTTTGTCGACAAACGTTTTCAGCTCATTCTTCCACCTCCTGAATAGGTCTGCCATCTTCTTAAGAGCATGAGACTTGATTAATTTCTCTTTAACTGGCTTCTCCGGATCCTCCTCTGGCGGTAGGGTGAAATTTGCCTTCAGCACAGTCCAAAGATCATCTTTCTGCATATCATTGACATAAGACACCTCAGGGTCTTCCTTCTTAGGCTTATACCATTGGTGGATGCTGATCGGGATCTTGTCCCTAACAAGAACCCCGCACTGGGCAGCAAATGCTTCCTTTGTCCGGATGGGTTCAATCGGTTGGCCGTCGCGCGCGATTGCTGTGATCTCAAACCTTCCATCCGAGCGAAACTTTTTCTTCGGGCCTCGTCTCTTTACCGAAGTTGTGCTCGATCCGGAGGGCTAGAAAAAAGAAGAAAGACGAGAGTTAATTAATATGTGTACATACCAAAACAATGAATGCATCAATTAGCTAGTCAGCACAGGCTTAACTAATATATTTACCTGGCCGGACTCTGTTCGGTCACTGGAGCCGTCACCATGGGCTCCTTCTTGCACCAGCATTGGGTCACCAGAGCCATCATAATCATGTCTTTCCTCCTCCACTCTTCGATCACCGTAGCCTGCTTCTTCACCCTGTTCTTCCAGACCATCATTGTCGTTAAGATACGACAAGACATCACCTCCGGCTAAGATTATGTCCCCCAACACGTCTTCTGCTTCCTCGTCTCGTCCGTGCTCCATTGTTTCTGCAAATATTACAACATGGCAATTATTACACAAACATGACAGCAGGTGGATATATTAGTGCAAACGTAGACCTAGCTTATTCCGGGTTTGGGGTGGCCTCGGCAACGCTTCAAGGGTAGGGGCGCGGCGGGAGGGGGTAGGAGATCGACATCGTTTTTTTCTAGGGTTTGGGTGTCCTCGAGAGTTTTGGTCGAGCGAGAGGGCCGGGGGTGCTCCCGTGGTATAAGTTATCACGGTCGAAGTTATCCGGGAGGGGGTTATATCGACAACGACGACAAACATACATGGGAAAATAATGTTATCGGGGAGGGAGTAGGTCGAACCCCGCGCCCCCCCCCTCATGTTGAAGTTATCGGGACACGGGGTATATCGACAACGACATATCCGATAAAAAAATAAGAAGACGAAGAAGAAATAAAAAGAGGAGAAGAAGATATTAATAGAGGAGAAGATTGAAGAAAAAAAGAAGAAAAAAAGAGGAGAAGAAGAGAAAATAGAATATTCTCCTCTTCTTCATTTTCTCTTCTTCTCCTCTATTCCTTTCTTCTTCTCCTCTTCTTTTTCTTCTTTTTCTTCTTCTTATTTATTTCTCCTCTTCTTCCTCTCCTCTTCTTCTCCTTTCTTCCTCTTCTTATTTTCCTTTTTCCTCACATTCTTTTTCTTCTTCTTCCTTTCCTAGCTAGATATATAAAACTTTTCTAAAAATGTAACTTTTGCATATATACATGGAAAAAAATGTTATCGGGGAGGGGGTATATCGACCCCTCCCCTCGACCCTCTTTGACTTCTTCTTCTTCCTTCTTCCTTCTTCCTCTTTTTTTCTCCAACACAAAACACATCTCATCTCATCTCATTTCATCCAAAAATAATTCTTTGCATATGAACATACATACATTTACTTTTTTTCTTAAATGTTACATATGAACATTTTCTTAAATGAGCATATGAACACTTTCTTAAATATTAATGAGCATATGAACATACATATCACCAAAAAATAGAACTTTTTCTTGGTAACAAAAAAAATGCAAAAAAGAGCATTATACAGCATATACAGAGCATTATACAGTGAACATACATACATACATACATCGTAACAAAAAAAATGAAAAATAGGCCGGTGGTCGGCGACGACGATGATGGTTGGCGGTGGCGCGCGCTTACGAATGGCGTGCGGGGATGGCAGTGAGAAGGAAAGGGGAGGAGGCAGGGGCTCACAGCGCGGGGAGGGGTCGAGGTCGCCGGCCGGAATCGGTGCGGCGGCGGATGAACGGCCTCGGGGATGAACGGGTCGCGGGAGCCGGCGTGGTGCTTCCCCGCAGCGACGGCAACGACAGGCGCGGGCGACGGCAACGGCGACGACGGGCGCGGGCGACGACGACGGCGTCAGTGGGGGCGGCGGGCGGCGTCAGGGCAGCCTGGCGGCGACGGGGCAGGGGCGACGAAGGGGGCGCGCGGACGGCGTCGGGGCGGCGCGCGGCGTCGAGGCAGCGGACGGCGTCGATCTGGGCAGCCTGGCGGCGTCGATGAGCTCGGCGTCGTCGGGCGGGCTGGGGGGCAACTGACGATGAGTTCGTCAAATTTTCCTAAGTGCTACTTACCAAAGACACCCTTTAGTCCCGGTTGGTGCCACCAACCAGGACCAAAGGCCTCTTTTCAGCAGCCCAAAGGGCGGGAAGCGGCGGCCTTTGGTCCCGGTTGGTGGCACCAACAGGGACTAAAGGGGGGGCATTGGTCCCGGTTGTTGCCACGAACCGGGATCAAAGGGTGGCATTGGTCCCGGTTCGTGCCACCAACCGGGACCAATGGCCTTGCACAGCGGCGTGGTGGTGGGAGTTTAGTCCCACCTCGCTAGTTGAGAGCGTCGACTACCTGTTTATAAGCACTGCTGCCTCCTCTCTCTCGAACTCCTTTGAACTGCAGGCCTATGGGCCTAATTTGACACTGCTTTGCCTGTGGGCCTGCTGGGCCTTCTGCGGGCCTGAATCCTGGCGCAACTAGCTGGGTTTCTAGTCGTATTCAGGCCGTGGTGGCCCAGGCGGTGGCATTTTTTTTTTATTTTTTTCCAGTTTTTTTGTTTTCTTTGTTGCTTTATTTTTTATTTTGTTTCTACTTACAATAAAATACTTACTGTTGCTATTTTATTTATTTTATTAAGGTTTATTTATTTTGTTTTATTATAGTTTAGTTTATTTTGTTTCTACTTATTTATTTTATAAAAGTTTATTTTATTTATTTTATTTTGTTTCTACTTATTGATTTTATTTTGTTTCTACTTATTTATAAAAGTTTATGTTGTTTATACTTATTTATTTTATTTTGTTTTTTGTTTTTTGTATTTATTTTATGAAAATTCTTTTTGCTTTTAATGTTTTGAACAGAAAATACTTTGATAATTTTAGTTGCATAAATTCTATATAATTTTAGTTTCAATAATACTAGAGGTTTATAAAAGCTTTTTAGTTGATTCCTTTAGTACCGGTTCTTTCTGCCCTTTCTGACTTTATTTGTTATTTTTCATGCATTTATTGATTATTTTGAGCTATAAGACCCTGAAATTGAAAAACATTTCAAATGAACTCTGAAAAGGTTGAAAGTTGGCATGGTATCATCATTTCATCCACATAGCATGTGCAAGAAAGTTGAGAGGGTTACGGCAAAAACTGGATGCACTTCGTGTACAAAACGGACAATGGTATCATACTCGTCTATTACAAAGTTGGCATGGTATCATCATAATAGTTGCAGGAGAAAGTCTTCACTTTTTCTTCGCTTGTGTCATTTGCTTATTGCGCCGTAACCATGGATAATCTTCATCGTTTATCAGGATGCTTGGGTCAGCCTTGACTTTGAAGGGAGGAATTTCATGAAACTTTTCATAATCTTCAGACATGTCTGTCTTGCCCTCCACTCCCACGATGTCCCTTTTTTCTGAAAGAACCATGTGGCGCTTTGGCTCATCGTATGATGTATTCGCTTCCTTATCTTTTATTTTTTTCGGTTTGGTAGACATGTTCTACACATAGATAACCCGTGCCACATCATTGGCTAGGACGAACGGTTCGTCAGTGTACCCAAGATTTTTCAGATCCACTGTTGTCATTCCGTACTGTGGGTCTACCTGTACCCCGCCTCCTGACAGATTGACCCATTTGCACTTAAACAAAGGGACCTTAAAATCATGTCCGTGGTCAAGTTCCCATATGTCCACTATGTAACCATAATATGTGTCCTTTCCCCTCTCGGTTGCTGCATCAAAGCGGACACCGCTGTTTTGGTTGGTGCTCTTTTGATCTTGGGCGATCGTGTAAAATGTATTCCCATTTATCTCGTATCCTTTGTAAGTTAATATAGTCAAAGATGGTCCCCTGGACAACGAGTACAACTCATCACAAACAGTGTTGTCACCTCTGAGACGTGTTTCCAACCAACTGCTGAAAGTCCTGATGTGTTCACATGTAATCCAGTCGTCGCACTGCTCCGGGTGTTTGGAGCGCAGACTGTTCTTGTGTTCATCGACATACGGGGTCACCAAGGTAGAGTTCTGTAGAACTGTGTAGTGTGCTTGAGACCAAGAATATACGTCCCTACATATTATTGAATCCCCTCCAAGCGTGCCTTTTCCAGTCAGTCTTCCCTCATACCGCGATTTAGGGAGACCTATCTTCTTAAGGCCAGGAATAAAGTCAACACAAAACCCAATGACATCCTCTGTTTGATGGCCCATGGAGATGCTTCCTTCTGGCCTAGCGCGGTTATGGACATATTTCTTTAGGACTCCCATGAACCTCTCAAAGGGGAACATATTGTGTAGAAATACGGGCCCCAGAATGACAATCTCGTCGACTAGATGAACTAGGACGTGCGTCATGATATCGAAGAAGGATGGTGGGAACACCAGCTCGAAACTGACAAGACATTACGCCACATCACTCCTTAGCCTTGGTATGATTTCTGGATCGATCACCTTCTGAGAGATTGCATTGAGGAATGCACATAGCTTCATAATGGCTAATCGGACGTTTTTCGGTAGAAGCCCCCTCAATGCAACCGGAAGCAGTTGCGTCATAATCACGTGGCAGTCATAGACTTTAGGTTCTGGAACTTTTTCTCTGGCATATATATTATTCTCTTTATATTCGACGAGAAGCCAGTCGGGACCTTCATACTGAGCAGGCATTCAAAGAAGATTTCTTTCTCTTCTTTCATAAGAGCATAGCTGGCAGGACCTTCATACTGCTTCGGAGGCATGTCATCTTTTTCGTGCAAACGTTGCAGGTCCTCCCGTGCCTCAGGTGTATCTTTTGTCTTCCCATACATGCCCAAGAAGCCTAGCAGGTTCACGCAAAGGTTCTTCGTCACGTGCATCACGTCGATTGAAGAGCAGACCTCTAGGTCTTTCCAGTAGGGTAGGTCCCAAAATATAGATTTCTTCTTCCACATGGGTGCGTGTCCCTCAGCGTCATTCGGAACAGCTAGTCCGTCGGGACCCTTTTGAAAGATTACGTGTAAATCATTGACCATAGCAAGTACGTGATCACCGGTACGCATGGCGGGCTTCTTCCGGTGATCTGCCTCGCCTTTGAAATGCTTGTCTTTCTTTCGACATTGATGGTTGGTCGGAAGAAATCGACGATGGGCCAGGTACACGTTCTTCCTGCATTTGTCCAGGTATATACTTTCAGTGTCATCTAAACAGTGTGTGCATGCGTGGTATCCCTTGTTTGTCTGTCCTGAAAGGTTACTGAGAGCGGGCCAATCGTTGATGGTTACAAATAGCAACGCGTGCAGGTTAAATTCCTCCTGTTTGTGCTCATCCCACGTACGTACACCGTTCCCATTCCACAGCTGTAAAAGTTCTTCAACTAATGGCCTTTGGTACACATCAATGTTGTTGCCGGGTTGCTTAGGGCCTTGGATGAGAACTGACATCATAATGAACTTCCGCTTCATGCACATCCAAGGAGGAAGGTTATACATATATAAAGTCACGGGCCAGGTGCTGTGATTGCTGCTCTGCTCCCCGAAAGGATTAATGCCATCCGCGCTTAAACCAAACCATACGTTCCTTGGGTCACCTGCAAACTCAACCCAGTACTTTCTCTCAATTTTTCTCCACTGCGACCCGTCAGCGGGTGCTCTCAACTTCCCGTCTTTCTTACGGTCCTCACTGTGCCATCGCATCAACTTGGCATGCTCTTCGTTTCTGAACAGACGTTTCAACCGTGGTATTATAGGAGCATACCACATCACCTTCGCATAGGCAAAGATTCTGGTGGAACAGCTTCTATAAATGATTAAAAAAAACTTGTATCAATGTCCACGGAGGACGAAAAAATGTGTCGACGTAGAAATAATATTCACACATGAGACACAGCAAAGGTGTGTATTCCTAACAGGTTTTGACAAAAAGATGGAAAGAAGTATTATATCCATAGCTCAAATAAAATCTCTATCACGGTTATATCAGAAGTTCACATTGCCAAAGTAACATAAGAAGTGCATAGATATAAATTGTACTGGATTTCCATCTAAATTAAGAGAGTAAGTAAATGACTATAAACTTCATGACTTGTGTAGTTTCGTCACTATAAACAAGGTATGTATCTTACCTCAGAAACAGCCCGGCAACCTTTATGCAAGACATGTTTTTTGAACTCTCCCTGTCTGAAATGCTACCCTTAAAAAATAATGAGAAAAACACTAGGTGACTACAATAAAAAAAATTCTCTGAAAAGAAAGCCTGAATAATTATGTAATCAGAGAAGCGTACAGTACTCAATAGACAAGCAAAAAAATGTACCCGTGAGAAGAACAGTGATTGCATTACAAGGTCAGGCTAAAACTCTGTTGACGCAAACAAAATTTCAACAAACAAGTCACTATAGATGTCTATAAATAGCATATTCAAAGTTGATTGGGCTGCTAGTCCTTACCAGCATCTTCAATGCAAAGGAACTCTGTTTACCATGGAAGATCCTGCTGCTTCTGCATGTTGGCAAAATAGGAGAAGGAAAAGAGTAAGAATGCAAAGAATATCCATATGTGTTATATCTGATAATTCTACTACATAGAATGCAATCATAAAAACTACATGATAAAAAGAAACCTGTTGAGACTTTGGATCTAAATCTGCTCTATCTAAGCACGCAGATACCCCAGTCATGAATCAAAGAAAGGCCCATAAACCTGCCAAAAATGCGTTTCAGGTTTGACTGATACAAACAGGAACTGAGCGACAAGCTAAAGTTTTATGGTCAATAACTATTACAAGGTTCACTTAAAGCAGGACAGAGAGCTTCAGTAACATGCAGCTGAACCTCCAGGACAAGTGGACTCTTCTGCTCCGTTCGTTGCAGAGTTATCTGATGCTCGACAAAATTTATAAGCGAGGAAGCCAAGACATGCCGAACTTCCAACATCAATTAACAAATTCTCAAAGTTGACAAATCATATTCGAGACAGAGACACTCACATTAGAATCCCCTGATATTCCTGCCAAAAACTTTTTACCGCCAAAGAACATTTGCTTTGCTCCCTCATCATCTCGCTTGTTATCTTGACTGCTTGAAGAGTTAAATCATGTATCGGCAAACATGTCAGGGTTGGGTAAAAGATCAACTGAAAGTAACTGCCATTCCAATTTCTGTGAATTTAGACAAAAAATATGGGAGATCAGAAATTGTGTATACTATTCTTCATTGATTATGTCCTAGTACATTAGGTAACAGCACAAGACATTAATTTGCTCGGATAAACTAGGAGAGTATCAAACGATGAAAGCATAAATGAATCCTGTGCTCCTGGAGAAATCCCTTGCTTCTTTCAAATTTACAACCTATATAAATGATATTTCAATCAAGTGGCTGAAAACAATGATTTTACAAGTTCAAGTGAAACTTTAATCTGGCAAGAATACCTGCCATTTTTCGTTTTTTAGACTATTTGGAGGGCCAAAGCCCCCCTGGTTCCATTGCTTGAACGAACCTAGAGATACAGAGAACAAAAGCACCTACAGCGCATCCGAAGGGAAAACTAAAAACATCTAGCAAAGTTCTACTGATTATTACAGCTCATAAGGCCGCAGCCTGAGCAGATTGAAAAGCAAAAACTAAAGCTAAATTAACAACGAGAAAGATGACAATCTAGGAAACGATTGCAATGGAGTTAGGTTCGTAGCCGAAGTCCATCTTCATTTCCAGACTGTTTCAGCCCCCTTCTTCTTCTTCAGAGGGGATTGTGTTGGAGAAGCAGTAAGATCTGGCAGCGTAGTTGGGCTGGACACCACATGCTTGAGGTTCCAATCTCTTCTGGGAGGAGAGGAAGGTTCGTTGCCATCTGCAGGTTTTGGAAACAGCGACAACTTGTTGAGCATTGACCTCTCCAGCCCCTCAGCATTGCCCAGCTGCGTCACTCCTCCATAGATCAGCCCACCCCCAGCCTGAAGGGGGTTTGTATGAGCAGATTTATGATATTGGAGATTTTTTTTCAGCCCCTCCAAATGATGTTTTTTGAAAAGGATCATCCACCGCCTGATAGTCACCTTTACATACACCAAACTATTCATGTCAGTCCACATGGCATTTTTGAAGATATGGGAATTTCCAATCTTCCATATACTCCATAAGCACATGCACAGACAGAATTAATAGCAGCGTGATTCTTACTAGCAGGCTAGTATCTGGCAAATGAAAGGAAGTCATCTCCCAGACTAATTACAAAGAAATTACAGATGTGTTGCCACATGTTTTTAGCGACCACACAATCAAAGAAAAGGTGTGTAATAGTTTCTTGTTCTGAACAGAAGACACACTCAGGGAGGTTTCCAATCCCCCTCTTACTGAGATTGTCTTTTGTCATAAGTTTATTGTGAGATAAAAGCCATAAGAAAACCTGCACTCTTGGGGGCACCACAATAGACCAAACTGAGGGAATAAAGATAAGTTTAGCCCCTCTAAAGTTAATAATACTGTAGAGGGAACCAGTAGTGTATTTGCCTTTAGCTTCATATATTGCCAAATGAGAGCATCTTCACAATCAGTATAGGCAATTCCCAAGATGATCTGCTCTAGGCAGTACCGATCTTCCATCATGGCAGGGTTAAAGATCCTACGAAAAGTAAGTTTGATGTTTTGACCATCCCAAACATCAGCTATAGACACACACTGTTGGTGACAAATAGAATATAGAGGCCAAAATTGAACAGATAAAGGGGAGGCGCCAAACCAATTGTCTTCCCAAAACCTAATCTTGGTTCCTTTTCCTACAGTCCATCTATGACCAAATTTAAGAGCCTTAGCTGCCCAAAGCACCCCATTTTTCGTTTTTTGTGTACAGTACAAAATTACGAAATGTTATAGCTGCTAGTGGAGGTGACCTGAAAAGAAATTAGGAACTAAAATTCCTGTCCTTAATGATGCATCCAGTTTTACTCTCTAAAAAAATAATAGGAAAAAACTGAATATGCAAGTAAGTCACCAGAAAAGGCCTAAAGGTAATTTCAGGACAAAAGAAAAAGGTTTAGCCCCATTTGTCATCAGAAATAAAACTGAATATGCAAATAAGTATTCAGACTTTCCAAGTGTTTCCAATACCAGGTCCACAATGCGTACTTGTACAGTCATGCCATCTGCAATCTAAGCCCAATATAGCATATTACTTCAGATTTTGTAAGGGTATATTGCTTCAATAAATTTGCATGTGATCCATAGTAAGAATCTGTTATACAATTTATAAAAATTATTAGTAAAACAAAAGGTGCAGACATGCACACACTGGAAAAAACAGACTATGAAGCAGAAAACAGAGCCTAGAAAGATTTAAATTAGCTATGATGAATAACATGAACTATCTGGATGATTTAACAATATAATCATCATTTTAACAGAAGCAGCTCTGAGTGACGGGCCTTACAGATAATTTTTTTGAATGTGTAAGTACCTATTACTGAACATCAAGTGCAGTGAAACCAACCTTATCAGCATATCCATATCCAGTGCTTTTAAAGAAGTTGAGAAAACAACATCAGTTACTGAATGGTCATATGACGGTACAAAATCACAACCTGGCAGGGCTGGAAAGATTTTCTGAATCGTCCGTCTCTACAAGCATGAGATCAAGTTTATCAATGTTCACAACAATTGGCTCCACTTGCACATTTGATACTGATGGCAGCCATAATGATAAACAAGAGAATCTAAATGCGAGACCTGAAAAATGCGCTTGCATTTGCCATACAGAACTACCAACCACCATAAGGTCGATGTTAACTAAAAGTCACTAACTTCACTACAACATCAAAATAAGCGTGAGACCACTCTTCCGTAAGTTACACAACTGTGACTACATGCAAGAAATCAACAACAGAAACAATTCCATGCCAATGCCAAACTGAGTGTAAAGCATAACCCTCGAATCATCACTTAACCATACCAACGAACATCTCAGTCCAAATTTATAACCCGCGACTAAATTTGTAACAACGACAGTCGAATCTGCAGCTTCAACACAATTTCTAGCAACGAGAAGCACAAGATCCCCGACTTGACAGCATTATAAATAACAGTTCAGCACAAACACAAACATGTGAGGAGGCGCCTTTACCCTGATCTGGAGCTTCCACCAACAGGCGCACATACCAGGTCCCATGATGAAGTCTACCCGCCGAATTTTTAATTGTGGAGCACCTACTTGCTAAACTCCCTGCCAGTACATGATAGCATATTATCACAGAAGGTGAGCACGTCTCGAGCATTTAGCTCTTCATGCTTTAATCCAGCCTTCTTCGGGAATTTATCTCCCATTTCGCCTTCCACCTGTGTCTATCGAACCCCACTTGCAAACTTAATTCCATGACATCTTTCAGAAACACCTGAACATTTTCCACAATTGTCCATGTGAGAAAAATGTTTGACCCTGGTTTCCATACTGCACTCATCAGAGAAAGAGACGCACCTCTGATGCTTGTTCTCCTCCCACGCGACCTGCAGTATCACGCGACTCATCTCCCGCTAAACGAGCTGCAGTGACAACACAAAACTCAATACAGTTACAATCTATGTACACTGCCTTCTACAGAATACTACTAATTATCTCACTCACCACATCCTCCATCAGATCTAGAATGCACCATTGATCTTTGGAACACAAGTCCTCCAGGTCCAGCTGATCACCGCCTACCTGACAAAAGTCCAAATATATTAGACACATCATGGACTCCCGTGCCATGTCAGAGACACACTATGAAACCAATCCAGCGTCGGTGTCCCCTGGACTTCTCATGTGCAAGCTGCCCTGGATGAGCGTTCGAGAGAGAGAATGAGGCCAGGGGCGCACCTGCCAACGGACTCCGGTACCGCAGCCTGGTCCAAGGGGACGTGCTCCTCCTTCCGCTGCTACTCATGACGAGGAGGGCTGGGGAATTGAGACGCGCACTGCTCGTGGTGGCGTTCGGCAAAGGGGCGGGTCAGGAGCGTCGTACCCGTCACGGAGCGGGACGAAGAGATGGGGGCGGAGGCCGTCAGCTTAGGCCTGGGAGGCGAGAACCGGGGAGTGAGGCGGTCGGTGGCGGCCTCGAAGGGGACGACGAGCGTGGATTGCAGGGGGACGAGGATGTCCTCGCCGCCCGTCTCCATGATCGGCCTCCCTGCCGCGGCCGGGCGCCTCGTGCTGCGCCCCTCATCTTCCAATTCCCCCTCCAACGCGCGACGCTGTCCACCCGGTCGGCGTGCCGCCACGTGAGGTGCCGGTACGCCCAGGTAGCCGCGGCGAGGGTGGCGAAGTAGAGCGCCGCGGCGGCCACCACGAGGAGCGCGAACGCGAACGGCACCGGGCTGGTCAGCAGCGCCAGCCAACGGACCGAGGAAGACGAGCGCCACCACTGCACCCGTGAGGGTCAGCCCCGCCAGCACCAGCAGCGCCGCGCCGGCGATGAGCAGGGTCAGGAGGCCCACCACCTGCGTCGAGGTCGGGAGGTGCGCCTGCACGCGCCGCAGCAGCGTTGTCGATGGGTCGTCCAAGTCTGTGTGCCCCGGCGGCCGCGCCGCCCTCGCCGTGCCGATCCGCCATGGAAGGGAGAGTGTCTGTGAGGGAGCTGGCCTAGGACTAGGAGGAGGGGCGAGGAAGGGTGCCGGTGTTACGCCCCCTTCGGCCGTGGAGCGCGTAGAGGAGGCCGGGGAGGGGTGTGGGGTGGGGAACGGCGGCGGCGGCGGCGGGGGTTGGTGGGGGAGGGAGGAGGCATAGCAGGTGGGCTGGCGCTGGGGCCTGTGCGCAAGCACATGGAGGAAGAACGAACACGTCAAAAAAAATTATGTTTCCAACAAATGTTGCCAAAAGTGTTTCCTGTTGGGGAACGTGCATATTTCCTTCATTTCCTCCCCCATCCCATGGCAGCTAGGGCAAACTCTTCTCCTCCAGGCTTTGCAGGCGAGCCCGTGGATTCACCTCCACTTTACCTACCGCTCCGGCAGCCGGTGACGGGAAGGGGAATTCCGGTACCTCCGCTTCGATTAGTAGTATGTTAGGGTTTTTGGTCCTCGCATGCGTGGCACTCGGGTGAATAGCGGCGCTTCTTCTTCCAGTTTGTCTTCCGGGCTCCGATCCTCCTCGAATCCGTCCGTCTGGATATAGTCGATGGAGTTCCGGCGTAGATTCCTGGCGTCTCCTTGGGGCGGTGAGGTAGGGCGTTCTCGTCGTGCGGTGGTTTAGGTGTTGCAATTCTATTCAATAACGTTGGTCCTTAGGGACACGTGCACGATGACTTCTTACGGTCATCGACGAGGTCAAGCTGGCTCTGGTTGGGGACCGACGATAGGAGCACATCGACGGCTCGTTCTGACGGTTGTAGTGGTCCTTTGTTGATCTCGGAATATCGATGTAAATTTATTATGTTTGAGATGATTTTGTATTTCTGGTGAACTTTTATAATTATCTGGATCTTTTCACAGAAAAAAAATTATAGGGATCAAGCAAAAGCGTAAGAAAGAGGGTCCAGGAGGGCGACCAAACCCTAACAGTCACTCTCGCTTACCCCTCTCCGCCGCCACCAGGGCACATCGTTGGGTAAGACCACGCGACGGCGGGGAGGTCCTAATCGGGGGCGGTCTTCATGAGGTGGTTCTCAGTGGCAGTGTTGGTGGAGCCGAGGTCCCTAGGCACGGGAACCGAGAGGCAGTGAAGCAAAGCTCCCTGGGTTCCAGGCATCCCAGCTCCTGGCCTTGTGGGGGTCTAGGGTGTCTTCTACAACTCCTCTGACCCGTCTTGACTTGAAACTTCTCAAACAATTTTTCCCTGATTTTTTGGTCCCAGAAAAATATTATTTCTGCAAATTCTAAAAAGATGTAGAAAATCACAACTGGCACTATAGAGTGGATTAATATGTTAGTTCAATAAGTAAATATAAAGTTGTGCCAAAATGATGCAATAATGGTATAGATGTAGCATGAACATAGTAAAAAAATAGTTTAAACATATCGACAGTGCGCTGAATTAATGTGATAATTCAACTTATCGAACAGGCTTTTGGCTTTTTTTGTTTATTTAACCTACTTATCTCTAGTTTCCTGGCTATTTTTATAGAACACTTCTAAAAATAAGAACCCCGTAGCATAGTTCAACAAGCCCAAACACTAGTAGAAAAAGGGTCTTTAGTCCCGGTTCATAGGGGCCTTTAGTCCCGATTCTGGAACCGGGACTAAAGAGTCGTTACTAAAGCCTCCCCTTTTAGTCCCGGTTCTTACACGAACCGGGACTAAAGGCCCTCCACATGGCCGCTGCCTGGAGGTCCACCTTTAGTCCCGATTGGGAACACCAACCGGTACTAAAGGAAATTTTATGATTTTTCTTTGAATTTTTTTTTGAATTTTCAAATTTCTGAATTATTTTAACCTCTAATCTCTAATCACCCCTCATCACTGCTCAATTTAACCTCTAATCTCTAATCACCCCTCATCATTCCAAATCATCTATCTTTCCGGACGGTCACCCATCCTCTCACTACTCCAGCCTAAGCACGCTTAACTTCCGGGTTCTATTCTCCCTCATTTCCAAGTCTGCACTTATTGTTTTCCTGACAATAGTAAGATGTCAATCCTATTAACCCTCAGGATTTTAGCTTGAGCATGAAGTCACACATTTCACTGTTTGAGTTTGAAACTATTGTTCTAAAAACCAATAATTATTTAGTAACACTAATATTTCTTGAATAAGTAGTTTGACCATAGTTTGACCAGATTTGACCAAAATTTAAAAAACTGAAATAATTATTTAGTAACACTAATATTTCTTGAATATTAGTTTGACCATTGTTTGACCACAGTTTGACCACATTTGACCAAAATTCAAAAAAACTGAAATAATTATTTAGTAACACTAATATTCTTGAATAATTATTTAGTAACACTAATACTTCTTGAATAAGTAGTTTGACCATAGGCTGTCAAAATCGGATGCGGATTTTCGTGCTGAACATTTTGATATATTATACGTTTTTCTCTGACATCGTATGCAAAAGTTATAGCCATTTTACATTTTCCCTACACTTTTTGCAAAACATGTCCAAATTTAAGTTTTTAAATTTTCCTAACTAGTACATGTAGTAACATAACTACATCTGGAAGGATTTTAATTTTTGAAGTTTTTATCGTTTTCTTTTGCTTTTTACAAAACTGAAAAGGCGATCCACGAGGGGGGGTAGAGTTTGAAAATGGGACCTTTAGTACCGGTTCGCGCCATGAACCGGTACTAATGCCTCAAACCCCATTAGTACCGGTTGGTGGCTCGAACCGGGACTAAAGGTCTAAACTTTAGTACCAGTTGGTGCCACGAACCGGTACTAATGGGCATCGCACCCTTTAGTCCCGGTTCGTGGCACCAACCGGGACTAAAGGTCCCATTTGAACCGGGACTAATGCCTGTACAGTGCCCTAGCCGCTCGAACTGGGACTAATGCTAATGCAACCGGGATTAATGCTCTTTTCTGGCCGAACCAAAGCCCTATTTTCTACTAGTGAAACTGGGTCATAGAAAATGAGGAAATCAATTGAGCTCGTGATAGTTGAAAGGGTACATGCATGCGTTCCCATGCATATGTGGGTGAGCATGCATTCCTACATGTCCTGACATGCATGTAGTGAAGTTGTCATGTCATATTTAGTCAACCAAATAGCCAACATATATAGTAGCTAATTGCTAAGTAGTACTACTTTATTAATGCATGATCCACCTTATACTCTTACAATATTTCTTGGAGTACGTGCTGCAACGGCTATTAATCTACAGCCCGATTCCTCCCTCTCTCCTCTTCTCTCATCCAACTCAACACAAATATTCTCTCAAAAGAAATTCAACATAAATATTATAGTTTAATCCTTATAGCCTGCTAACTGTACCTTCTTATACTTGCTCTCTTATGTGCATATCATGGGTAGTGCAACGACTACATGGCGAAATTATACTGCACCAGTCGATATGCCTCTCGGCCCCATAGTTGGTTTTTTATGATGCTCTCCGCCCAAGATGATATTGTCGGGCATGTTCCGTTTACTTGGTGTACGATCAAGACGGGGTGTACTGCATACTAACTTGACTATGTCAACTTGAGGTTTTGTAACACTAATACCATCTCCCTTAGCATTACAACAACATGTCAATTGTGTGGGAGGGTGGAGGGTGTTCAAGACAAAATTCAAACAATAAGGTAGAGAAAAAGTACACACCCATATGCGGAAAGATCAAGGTAACAAGCAGTAGTGCAGTTTAAGTGGATTTTGAACCACATTAAATTCCAAGGTGTTTAATTGAGAAATATTTCACTTTGTTAAGACCTCTTAGGCATATCATAAGGAAATCTCCAATGCGGACCCTCAAATCGCCACTATAAGTCCTTTAGGGGAGTCCGGACACTTTTTGTCATCCAATGCTATCCCCCGAGCATACGGAAAAGCGTCCGGACATCCAAACTCTCTCAAACTCAAAGCAAAATTCCGAGGGGGGGTGTGCTTTAGGAGAGTCTGGACATCCGTCTAGCCAACCAAAACCCACCACATCGAACATCCAGACTTCCCCTCTCTCTCCTCAACCGCGATATGCACATGCATAGAAGGACATTTAGGGGACGTGGTTGGATGGCTAGCTCCTGCATCGGTGTCCATGATATGGTCCCACCGGTTCCACGGATAAATAGTTTGTCCGTTTTAGGGGTTACTGTTCGAGATGCCCTAACTAGTATCATGCAACCTCGTCCAATGCCAACTAGCCATACTGCTGATGTGACATAATATTAATTGAGGAACGGTAATGTATATTAGTATCATATATATATATATATATATATATATATATATATATATATATATAGTATCATAAGAAATGATGCTCTGCTATTTTTCATACAAAGGAATAAATGAGGTCATCTAAAATATCAACTTATGATATTCCTCGCTACAAGCAGTCTAACACTACTCGTAGTATGGAGTATCATATACTAGTATCATGCATATGATGCTTGGTGCATAGTATGAAAAATTGGTATATTATTGTTTTGCATGACACATAGTAGCATAATATTTATGATGATATGGTATCATAATATGATATTAGCATCTTCTCTTTTCTTGATTAATACGGTGCCAAATCAACATTTTGTCTATGACATTACGCTAAGAGCCACGTATCAAGAGTGCCCTAAGATCGGTCTGCTATATCTAATTGGATTAAATAGATGTTTAGGTATAACTTACAAATACAACAATAAGATAAAATGCATTGGAGCTGTTATATCTAAGTGCATATTTAAGGGGTCTAATGCATTTGGTAGTGCTTTGATGCATGTAATAATGCTGTTGAGCTATCGAGAATTGAAAGGGAGTTGAAAGGGTACATGCATGCATGCCCATGATGCACGCATACATATTGTTGATGTGCATATCATGTAGTCCGATGAATCTACACTATGCTTGTTGACACATAGTTGAAACGTGGTTGGAAAGGTACATGCATACATACATGTTTTAATGTGCATATCATGTGTAGTCCGAGGATGGTTGCACGCCGAAATCATGCTATGTCTATCGACACGCCCGCCGCCTTGGGGCCGACCTTATCATTGGAGTTCTCAGTGATGCTCATTGTCCAAGATGATGTTGTCGGGGCATGTTTCATTAACTTGGTGTCTAGTCAAGACGGGGTGTACACTACACACTACATTGAGCAAGCCAACTTGTTCCCTTGTAACACCAACACCGTCTCGGTCAATATTACACAATTTGTCGATTACGTGGGAGGGATGGGAGGGGATTTAAGAGTAAACGGTGACAAAAAATGTAGGAAAAAATACGCACCTACACGCCGAAAGATCATGCTAGCATGCATCAGTGCATTGTAAGTGGATTTTGAATCTCGTTAAATTCCATGGCATTTTATTGTGGCATATTCCACTTCAGTTAAGTTACATGCATGCATGCTATGCATACACATTGTTGAGCTAACAATAGTTAAAAGGGAGTTAAAAGGGTACAAGCATGCATATGCATACACATATGTGTTGATGTGCTTATCATGTGTAGTCCAATGACAGCTGCACGACAAAGCTTTAGTATGCTTGCCGAGACGTAGTTGAAAGGTGGTTGGAAGCGTTGCATGCATGCATGCATACATGTGTTAACGTGCATATCATGTGTAGTCCAACAATGCATGCATGCCTGTGAGGACAATGTCAGTGCTCCTGTGATATACGTTAGTCACCATATTTAATGTGGAAAGAGAGTTTTACCATATCCTAATCTGGATATGATTCTTAGCATCAAAACCAAGACAACACATATTTCTCTCTCTCTCTCTCTCTCTCTCTCATAAAATAAATAAAATGTGAGCTCTTTTAAATGCAACAATATAATTTAATGCATTGGAGGGGTTATCTATTAGTCTATATTTAATGCATATAATGCATTGGCAGTGCTTTGATGCATGCAATAAAACTCTTGTGCTATCGCAAGTTGAAAGAGAGTCGAAAGGGTACACGCATGCATGCTCACTGCACACATATGTGTTGACGTGTATATCATGTGTGGTCGAGCGATGGCTGCATGATGAAGTCATACTATGCTTGTTGACACGTAGTTGAAAGGTGGTTGGAAGGGTACATGCATGCATACATGTTTTAACGTGCATATTGTGTAGTCTCCCACGATGATTGCACGAAGAAGATATACTACGTCTGTAGACATGCATGCATACATGTTTTAACATGCATATCATTTGTAGTTGCACCGTGATTGCACAAAGAAGATATAGTACGTTTGTAGACACAACGGCCATCTTGGTGTCAACCTTATCATTGGAGTTTCAGGTGATGCTGGTCGTCCAAGATGATATTGCCAGGGCATGTTCCATTAACTTGGTGTCTGGTCATACACATTACGTTGACCATCACTAGTAGAAAACGAAGCTTTATCACCGGTTCGTAAGGGCCTTTAGTGCCGGTTCTGCAACCGGCACTAAAGAGTGGAGACTAAAGCCCCCCCCCTTTTAGTACCGGTTCGGCACGAACCGCCACTAAAGGCCCACCACGTGGCGTGAGCTCGCGCTGTGGTATGGGGGACCTTTAGTACCGGTTGGTGTTTTTTTTTTTTGAAAAAAATTCTGAAAATTTTGGAAAAAAATTGAATTTTTTTCGATTTTCAATTTTCTGAATTATTTGATGATTTAGTCTCTAATCACCCCTCTTAACTACTCAAGTGTGGATCACTCATTCCAAATCGTCTAACTACCCGGCCGGTCACCCATCCTCTCACTCCCCCAGCCTGAGCACGCTTAACTTCGGAGTTCTATTCCCTCTACTTTCCAAGTCTGCACTTGTTCTTTTCCTGACAAATGTAATTAAGCTGACAAATGTAAGCTGACAATCCTATTAACCCTCAGCAGTTTAGCTTGACCATTAGGTCACACACTTCACTGTTTGAGTTTGAAAGTATTATTCTAAAAAACAGTAATTATTTAGTAACACTAATATTTTTTGAATAAGTTTGACCACAATTTGACCAGATTTGACCAAAATTCAAAAAATTGAAACAAATATTTAGTAACACTAATATTCTTGAATAATTATGTAGTAACATTAATATTTCTTGAATAAGTAGTTTGACCATAGTTTGACCAGATTTAACCAAAAAAACTGAAATTTGAGCATATCTTTTTTTCCTTTTGGAATTTGAGTTTTCTAAAAAAATTGCAAACAGGCCGTAGGCTATCAAAGTCGTATGCGGATTTTTGTGCTGAATTTTTGGATATATTATACGTTTTTTTCTGACATCGTATGCAAAAGTTATAGCCGTTTTACATTTTCCCTACACTTTTTGCAAAACATGTCCAAATTGAAGTTTTCAAATTTTCCTAACTAGTAGATGTAGTAATATAACTACCTCTCGAAGGATTTTATTTTAAGAAGTTTTTATCATTTTCTTTAAAAAAATTCAAAACTGAAATGGCGATACACGGGGAGGGGGGGGGGGTAGAGTTTGAAAATTGCCCTATAGTCCCGGTTTGTGTCTCCAACCGGGACTATAGGTCAGACCCCTTTAGTCCTGGTTCATGGCACGACCCGGTACTAAAGGTTAGCCGTTTAGTACCGGTTTGTGCCACGAACCGGTACTAAAGGTGATCGTGGGGCCCCGGCCTGACGCCAGCCTGCCACCACCCCTTTAGTACCGGTTCGTGGCACGAACCGGTACTAAAGGTTCAACACGAACCGGCATTAATGCATAGACGTTCGAACCGGCACTAATGGTACCATTAGTACCGGGCCAAAATCAAACCGGGACTAATGTGTCTCACATTAGGTCCTTTTTCTACTAGTGCATGCCTTCTTGTTCTGTTGTAACACAAACACTGTCTCCCTCAACACTAGGACAGTGAAAGAGATACTTCCTGTCCACACATAGTTGAAAGATGGTTAGAATGCTACATGCATGCATTAGTACACACCTACACACCAAAGATCATGGTAATATGTATTAGTGTATTGTAAGTGGATTTTGAATCTCATTAAATTCCATAACGTTTAATTGTGACATACTCCACTCAGTTAAGGTACATGCATGTCATGTATACATAGTATTCAGATAACGATAGTTCAAAGGTAGTAAAAATGATACATGCATGCATACATATGTGTTGACGTGCATATCATGTGTAGTCCGAGGCCGGCTGCACGACAAAGATATACTTCCTCTCGTCACACAGTTGAAAGGTGGTTAGAAGGGTACGTGCATGCATACATGTGTTAGTGTGCATATCATGTGTAGTCTGACGACATCTACAGGATAAAGCTATACTATGTTCGTCGACACGTAGTTGAAAGGTGGTTATAAGGGTGCATGCATGCATACATGTGTTAACATGCATATCATGTGTAGTCTGATGATGGTCGCCCGATGAAGCTATACTACGTCTGTTGAGACGCCCATTAATTGTCTTGGGGTCGACATTAGCATTGGGAGTTCCTTGTGATGCTCGCCGTCCAAGATGATATTGTCAGTGCATGTTTCGTTAACTTAGTGTTCAGTCAAGATGAGGTACACACTTAATACTACATTGCTCATGCCGACTTGTGTCCCTATTACATCAACACCGTCTCTCTCAACTTTACAACAAAATGTTGATTGCATGGGAAGTGTGTAGGGGGTTTAAGGGCAAATGGTAACCAGTAAGATAGAGGAAAAGTATACACCTACACGCCGAAAGATCAAGATAACATGCATTAGTGCATTCTTGGATTTTGAATCTTATTAAATTCTATGGCGTTTAATTGCGACATATTCGATTAAGGTACATGCATGCATACCATACATACATATTGTTAAGCCAGCCAAACAGTTGAAAGGGAGTCAATATGGTACATGTATGCATGCCCATGATGATGCATAAATATGTTGCCTTCCTTATCATGTGTACTCGGAATATATAGCTGCATGGCGAATATATACTATTTTTATCGGCGTGCATTTGAAAGGGAACTGAAAGGGTACATGCATGTATACATGTGCTAACGTGCATATCATGTGTATCCCGACGATGAATACACGGCGAAGCTATACTACGTTTGTCGACACGTCTGTTTTTTGGGGTCAACCTCATCGTTGGAGTTCCCGGTGTTGGTCATTGCCGAAGATGATATTGCTGGGGCATATCCTGTTAACCAATTTTATCTCTAGTGTCGATCTCTCTGAACACCGCAACAATACATAGATTGAGTGGGAGGGTGTGGGTTGGGGGAGGGGGGGAGGAGGGGTTACAACGAAGAAAGTACAGAAAAAAGGAGAAAGTCATGGTAGAAAGATCAAGGTAACATGCATTATTGAACTATATAGTTGCATTTCAAATACCATCGCGTTCAGTTGTGACATCTTCCACTTTGGTTAAGTATTTTCTTGTTGGAAGAATTTCTCATATATACGTTAAATCATATTAAAAAATAACTTCATATTCTTTGCAACATCTAGACATCCTCATTTCCGACGCCTGTCGACTCCGCAACAGAAGTGTGTACCGAGTCGGTGACACAAATGCCGCAGCCGGCAAGGGCGAGCCGGAAATGTTCCAGGTGCCGGTGCGGAGGTGGGTTGTCGGCGCCGGAGAAGGTAGGGGTTTAGAGGTAGGGCGAAGATAGCTCGGCGTAGGAGCTCAGCTCGGGCGGGTCAGAATCTTTTCTTTTGCGGGGCTAAAACTTCAGTCTATGTTGATTTGAAATAACTAGCTGGAATTACTCTAGCTGGAAAAAGAAATCCCATTATAATAAGCAACGAAATTTTGGTGCAAGGGCGGGAGGGGGGTGTGTGTGGCACGCGTGGGTGGCCAATGCCAGCTCAGCAAGACCCTTCTCCTATTTAAAGGCACACCACACACGCACGTCAAGAGCCGTCACCCGTCACGCTTTCTATCGCCGCCTCTCCTCTCCCCTCCCCTGCCTGCGTCTCCCACCCTCTCGCCTCGCCAAATCTCCCCGAGCGACGCCGACGCAGCCCACGCCTCACGCCCACGCCCACGCCCACGTCGCCGGCCGCCGGCGACGCGCCGTACGCTACGAGGTGAGACGGAATGCAGGCGATTCCCTCCCTCCCCCCGTCTCCCTCCCTCCCTGAGGATCGCGCTTGATTTATTTGTCGGCTTCTACCTGGGCCTGGGGCCGATCCATCTGATGCCCGCGCTCGACTCCTCCCAATCTCGTCTCTCGCGCAAATTGCCGGTGTTGGATTGGATTTTCTGCCAGGGTTTTCCGCATGTGTTGGCGTCCACTAGTACTGCTCCAGATTCCGTGGACTACCGGCGACGTGGAGACGCGGGGGCCCGTGGATCCATGCCACGCGCGCCTCCTCTCCACGGCCGCCGGAAATACTAGATTCGTCGGCCGCGTGGCGCTGCTGTTGGCCCGTGCTTCGGCGCACGCTGCGTCTAGTTGATTATTGCCCCGCCGCTGCACGCGCGTTCGTGTCGTGCCGTGCCGCTAGTCGACATGATTCGCATGTAGCAGTGGCCGCTAGTAGTACTAGTAATTCAGACGCGCGTTCGTGCACCAATTGCAGTGGCTTCCTGTTTCGCTTCGGTGGCCGGAAACGCAGATCTGTTCAGTTCTGCCTGCGTAGATAGAACATGAAGTCTCCGTCCCGTAGAAATTGCTGTTTGGATGCGTTTACTTTCCCTGATTGATAAAAATAAATTGCACTGGGGCCAGATTGTTTTGGTACCGAGTTATAAAACATTACTCTCGTGTGCTTTTCTGTTGCGGGTGAGCGATGTTCTCGTGGTACGCGTACAATATTCCTGCTCTGTTTTCTTCGTTTCGAGAGAGATTCCTCTGTTTTCTTTTCCGTTCCCAAGTAGTAACCGGGTAGTACTAGTAGTACTTGTGATTTTTAACTGTAATTAATGTGACCCCGCCTAATCATAATGTCTGGAGTTTAATTAATGTGACATCGTCCTAATTTCCCCCTAGTTGTGCATGCATGACGTCACGGGATCCTGCTTGTCCGGTCGCAGCAGCATCATCTAGAGATCGGCGTATAACTGTGTGGCGACTCACTTTTTCAACTTGTTTTCAACTTTTCATCCGAGTACTACTTCTTATGTGCACACCTACTGTCGCGCAGAGCCTGTGAATCGTGACCGCTTGGAGGATCAGAGGATCATGGGAATAATCTGTTTTAATTTTCGTTTACATACAAGCAAACCGGTACTAGTAGTACTTGTAGTGGTAACTGAAATTAATGCGACCCCGCCTAATCATTGTGTCTGGAGTCTCTGCATCGTCTTGAGTATACTAATTACCTACCACATCGTCCTCTACTTTCCCAGTTGTTGTGCATGCATGACGTCACAGGATCCTACCTACCTACTTGCACCCGTACTACTTTTTGGCTTGTTTGTCCCATGTCCTTAACTTTGAGGTCGCATGCATAGAGCCTGTGTGTCGTGACGGCCCGGAGGATCCCACCGTTTTTCCATTAATTAGCTGCTGCTACTAATCGTGTATGCTGTGCATCTCCTCTCGTGAATGGCTTACAGGTACAATGGAGCCGGCCATCCTGGTCGTTTGGAGGACCGGCGAGTCCTTTTTCCACCGCCTCTTCGTCGAGACGTACCAGCAGGTGGGCTGGTACTACCTACGCGCCAGGAGAGGGGGGTTCTTCGCGAGCCGGATGCGGTACATCATGGCCGGCCCTCTCCCGCCGTACGCCCGGGCCCTGCTGACCGCACCCCCGAGCCTGGCGGACGCCATGAGGGAGCCGCGTATCGGCCCGGTCCTCCCCTGCGATGTCTTCACACCTGACCCGGTGCCGCCCATTCCGGAGCTGCCGGTCACCACCGAGCACCGCGACCTCGCGCTCTTCCTCGCCGGGGCTTCCATCATGCTGTTCGTCGCCTACACGGTTCACCGACGCCGGGAGCTGAGGGGTGCTCGCCGGGAGGCCACTACTGCCGCCTCCACCGACACCGTCGACGTTCCAGCCGCCGCCATCGCCCACGACGACGCGTCGCGCTTCTGGTTCGCCTTCGTTATCGTGGTCTTCGCCATTCTCACCGTTGGTTAGTTGCAGGGTTCAGTTACGTAAGTGCAATTGCGAGCCGGCCAGTTTTCGATTCAACAGTACATACGAACTTGGTGTTAGGTTGGACGACATACGAACTTGGTGTTAGGTTCTACGATACTAGGTGGACGACATACGAACTGTTCTACGGTATTGGGTCGACGCTATATGCCCCCGTGTGGGCTGGTACACTATAATATTCTGTAGTATTCATGCTGCCAAGTCGTGACTTGAAAGATTTCATGTTTTGGAATCATTCTCTGGTCTTGCTTCCCTAGCTCTGCTGCTTCTCATCCTTCGTCTCAGCCGCCGGCCTGCGAACTTGCCGAAACTCCCCGCGTATACCACGCCGTCAGGCCATAAGTGGATCAAGCCAAAGAGTACGTCACAGCAGCGAAATGCATCCAAACATATACGGTGATTGTCAACTAGGAGTACATGCTAATGTAAAGTTGATGATCTTAAATTGCTTTCGAAAAGTTAGTGATCACAAATCGGGTACTTTTTTAGCACACCGACTGAAGTAAATTTACATCCGCATATATCAAATCCAGCCCTTCATACATCCTCGGATTTGGGCCTGGTCACCGCTCATTTTGCGTCCGGCGCCACCGAATACCTCAATTATCATACCTTAAATCTGCAGTACACATGCAACACATAATTTACAGTACTACATAGATAAGCCTAGGCTACTTCTACTCGTCGTCCAAGATGTAGACAACCCCCATGTTGACAATGTCAGACGGACCTGCCTCCTGGTGGATGGCCGCCTCCCGCTGCTCCAGCTCCTCATCGGACTCCTTGTCCACGAAGAGTGCATCCACCTCCGCCGGTGCCCGTGCCTCACGGAGGTAGTGGTGGTTTGCCTCCGCCTCCACCTTCAAGCAGATGTAGTCGAGGATGGCCTGCTGCTCCACCGCCTTCTCCGCTTGGGTGACCTCAAATTCGCCCAGTGCATCGGCCATGCCGAATCCGGCAGCCAGAGGCCCCGGATCTGCCTCGCCCTCATCCTCTTCCTCCTCCTCCTCCGACTTCCACTAGTAGAAAAAGGGTCATCTGTCCCGGTTGGTAAGGGCCTTTTGTCCCGGTTGTTGAACCGGGACTAAAGGGTTGTTACTAATGCCCTAGCCCTTTTGTCCCGGTTCTTACACGAACCGGGACAGATGGGCCTCCACTTGGCCGGTACGGCGAGCCCAGGCAGGAGGGCCTTTGGTCCCGGTTGGTGGCACTAACCGGGACCAATAGGCATGCACGCGTCAGCATTTCAGGGGCTGGGGTTTTTGTTTTTTTAACGCGGGGCGGGGGGGGGGGGGGGGGAGGGGGGGGGTTGGGGGTTTTGGGGGGTTAATTTAGGTGTTTCATATATTGTGTTAGCTAGCTAATTAATAGAGAGAAGTGTCCTCTCTTATCTCCGTGCTTGGTCGACGCTACATACTATATACGTATAGAGAGGACTAGACACGCTAGCTAGTAAGCAAATGAAGGAAACAGAAGATCGTCATGAACATATGCATACAGAGAGAAGTGATATCGACCACCTCTCCTTCTCCGAGAGATTGGTCGAACAACAAATTCTCGTATATCTATCCGGCACTACCGGCTACATATATACAATAATTATCTCTTACAATATAATCTCCTAATTATATATGAACACAGGGTCCACATAGTATTCTCTGTTTTCAGCGATCACGTGGTCAAGGAAGAATGCCACCAATTCCTCTTGAATTGCTCGCATACGATCTGGTGGTAGGAGTTCATCCCGCATCCGAAAGATCTAATTTGAAGAAGGGGGTTAATACATATATATATATGAATAAATGAAACTCAACACAAATGATGGTAATAAAATAAAATTGTGAATATTATTGCTTACGCACTTCATATTGTTCGTCAGAGTAGCCCCGCTCACAGGTCGTGTGGCGGATGGACTCGCAAACGTAGTATCCACAGAAATCATTCCCTTGTTCCTGCCACAACCACTTTACAAGAAATAGAGGTCAATCAAACTGATAAGCAAGCATGCTAAATGGTATTGAAGAAACTAGCGCTTGAATCACTAGGAGATGCGCGGAACGTGCTACTATAGTACTTACTTTCGGGTGTCTAAATTGCAGCTTCTTCGGCAGTCCCGGAGCTTTTTTGGTGAATTTTGTCCAAACCCTGCCAGACAAAGAAAACAATTACTTGATATCAGGAAATGAACAAAGTTGCTGATATGGTGGATAATGATCGATTTAACTTACTTCTTGAGCATTTGAGTCATGTCCGCATAGTCCTGGGATCTTTTCGTCTCGAGTCTAAGATGGTTACTATTCCCTGCTCAAGCTTAATCTCTAGGAGAATATAGTGGAAGCTGCGCACGCATGAATAAGTCATCAATTACATTACTATAACCTGGACTAATAAGGGAAACCGAATATGCACAAGACAGTAACACTCACTTGAAGTTGTAAGGAAAGAGTATTATATCTTTGTTTTCATTTATTACCAACGATCGTAGCAAGTTGGCCTCGGTATTTTTGGCATGATATTTAACCTCAGTTGCATCTATGAGATTTGTGTTAATGAACCCAATATCACCGATTTGTCTTTTCTTCAATTCGGCGATCTTCAATCTGCATAATATAGTGAGGATAATTATAAATACATGCAATGAAAGAGCTGACCTATATAGAGAGACTTAATGACATAAGTAGTACTACTTACAGACAGTAGCAAGTGACCGTTGATTTATCGAGGGCCTTTTGATTGAAAAACTGGAAAAACTCCTCAAATGGAACATTCAACAGTTCAATTCCAACGAGGTCATGCTCCTCTTTAACTCTCAGCGTCAAAGTATTCCTCCCCCCAGACTCACTGCATGTTTTCATGTACCAATCATGGAATCTTCGCATCATCGTTGTTAGAAATCTTTCATCTTTGACGAGAGGCTTTCCGTACTCGTATCTGTGTTCCTCCACCTCCAAGAAATCATAATGTACATCGTCGGGCAGGTAATCTCCAAGATTGCTATAACCGGGCACCATCCTCGGATCATTAGCGACGATGTTGCTAGACACCTTGAGCGGGGGGCACGATTGGTTCGCTTGTTCGCCGAGCTGGGCAATTTTTTTCCCAGCTCGTCGTTCTCTTAACCTTTGATCACTGACAGTACTTCCCGACCGCTCGGCTTCGACAAATTTCTTTGCAATAATGCGCTCATAGTTGCCTTTCGGCGGAGACTTTGGTGGTTTTGTCAGGGCAGCCAGAGTGCGCTTCGCTTTCACCAGATCTACCTTCTCCTCCGGAGGTGGATGTTTCTTTGCTTTCACCCCTTGAAAGAAGTTCGTCACTTCGGCTCGCAAGATCTTCGCGTTCTCCTCCGGGGTCCTCTCGTATGGTAACTTCTCTGGAGTCTTCAGAGAAGGACCGAATCTGTATTGCCTCCCGCCTTTGGCTGTACTGCTAGACGCCGGCAGAGCAGACGGAGCGGCTGCGGCTGTCTTCTTTCCTTACTTACGAGGCAGAGGAGAAGGACTACGACGCGCCGGAGCAGCCGGAGCGGCGGCGGGTCTCTTCCGCCCTTGCTGACGAGGCGGAGAAGGAGGAGGCTGGCTGCTCGGGCGCGCCGGCGCAGGCGGAGAAGGAGGCGGAGTGCCGCCAATCGCCGGAGAAAGAGGCTGAGTGCCCTGATCACTCGCCGGAGGAGGAGGCGGAGTGCCCTTACTCGCCGGAGGAGGAGGAGCAGGCGGAGGCGTCCAGTTCAGAAGGTTGATGAGCTCCTTCCGCCATAGGCATGGAGTCTTCAGAGCAGAACCCAGCCGAGTCTCCCCTTCACCGGTAGGGTGGTCAAGCTGGAGGTCCTCAAATCCCTCCGTTATTTCGTCCACCGTCACCCTAGCATATCCTTCTGGAATGGGACGACAGTGAAAAGTTGCGCCGGGTTCAGGAGGTCGAACAGAGCCGACAGCCGCCTTGACTTTGAAGTTCTGCCATTGCGTCATACGGTGGCAATGTTGAGACTCCGTGATAGCATCCACGGGGTAGCTAGCAGGAGCCGTCAAGACATGCTCCGGCTGAATCAGCTCGGTGGAAGCCACGCTGGTTCTCCGCTGAGATGGCAGGGTAGCTTCGGGGGTAGTTTTGGCAGGTCGCTTGCTGCGAGCTACGTCTCGTTCCTCTAGCGCTTGGACCCTTTCGTGCAGCTTCTGAATTTGGGTCTGCTCCACATTTTTCCTCCTCTCCTGGCATTTGTAACCGGCTGCGTCCGGAAAACCAGCCTTCCATGGAATGGAGCCTGGCGTGCCTCGTGTCCGTCCAGGGTGCTCAGGATTCCCGAGGGCCATTGTGAGCTCGTCGTTCTCTCTGTCTGGAACGAACGTCCCTTGCTGCGCTGCATCGATATAGTGCCGAAGCCTCTTGACTGGTATTCTCATTTGCTCGTCCATCCAAACGCACTTCCCTGATACAGGGTCCAAGGTTCCGCCAGCCCCGAAGAACCAAGTCCGGCAACGGTCTGGCCAGTTCATAGTCTCTGGTTCGATCCCTTTATCAAGCAGATCATTCTCAGCCTTGGCCCACTTAGGCCGGGCTTTGAGGTAGCCACCTGACCCCGTGCAATGGTGAAGCTTCTTCTTCGCAGCATTTTTCTTGTTTGTCGCTGACATCTTCTTACTCTTTTCCGATGTCTTGTGGGCCACAAATGCGGGCCAGTGATCTCTGATCTTCTCATATTTTCCGATGAATTCTGGTGTCTCTTCTTTGCCGACAAACGTTTTCAGCTCATTCTTCCACCTCCTGAATAGGTCTGCCATCTTCTTAAGAGCATGAGACTTGATTAATTTCTCTTTAACTGGCTTCTCCGGATCCTCCTCTGGCGGTAGGGTGAAATTTGCCTTCAGCACAGTCCAAAGATCATCTTTCTGCATATCATTGACATAAGACACCTCAGGGTCTTCCTTCTTAGGCTTATACCATTGGTGGATGCTGATCGGGATCTTGTCCCTAACAAGAACCCCGCACTGGGCAGCAAATGCTTCCTTTGTCCGGATGGGTTCAATCGGTTGGCCGTCGCGCGCGATTGCTGTGATCTCAAACCTTCCATCCGAGCGAAACTTTTTCTTCGGGCCTCGTCTCTTTACCGAAGTTGTGCTCGATCCGGAGGGCTAGAAAAAAGAAGAAAGACGAGAGTTAATTAATATGTGTACATACCAAAACAATGAATGCATCAATTAGCTAGTCAGCACAGGCTTAACTAATATATTTACCTGGCCGGACTCTGTTCGGTCACTGGAGCCGTCACCATGGGCTCCTTCTTGCACCAGCATTGGGTCACCAGAGCCATCATAATCATGTCTTTCCTCCTCCACTCTTCGATCACCGTAGCCTGCTTCTTCACCCTGTTCTTCCAGACCATCATTGTCGTTAAGATACGACAAGACATCACCTCCGGCTAAGATTATGTCCCCCAACACGTCTTCTGCTTCCTCGTCTCGTCCGTGCTCCATTGTTTCTGCAAATATTACAACATGGCAATTATTACACAAACATGACAGCAGGTGGATATATTAGTGCAAACGTAGACCTAGCTTATTCCGGGTTTGGGGTGGCCTCGGCAACGCTTCAAGGGTAGGGGCGCGGCGGGAGGGGGTAGGAGATCGACATCATTTTTTTCTAGGGTTTGGGTGTCCTCGAGAGTTTTGGTCGAGCGAGAGGGCCGGGGGTGCTCCCGTGGTATAAGTTATCACGGTCGAAGTTATCCGGGAGGGGGTTATATCGACAACGACGACAAACATACATGGGAAAATAATGTTATCGGGGAGGGAGTAGGTCGAACCCCGCCCTCTCATGTTGAAGTTATCGGGACACGGGGTATATCGACAACGACATATCCGATAAAAAAATAAGAAGACGAAGAAGAAATAAAAAGAGGAGAAGAAGATATTAATAGAGGAGAAGATTGAAGAAAAAAAGACGAAAAAAAGAGGAGAAGAAGAGAAAATAGAATATTCTCCTCTTCTTCATTTTCTCTTCTTCTCCTCTATTCCTTTCTTCTTCTCCTCTTCTTTTTCTTCTTTTTCTTCTTCTTATTTATTTCTCCTCTTCTTCCTCTCCTCTTCTTCTCCTTTCTTCCTCTTCTTATTTTCCTTTTTCCTCACATTCTTTTTCTTCTTCTTCCTTTCCTAGCTAGATATATAAAACTTTTCTAAAAATGTAACTTTTGCATATATACATGGAAAAAAATGTTATCGGGGAGGGGGTATATCGACCCCTCCCCTCGACCCTCTTTGACTTCTTCTTCTTCCTTCTTCCTTCTTCCTCTTTTTTTCTCCAACACAAAACACATCTCATCTCATCTCATTTCATCCAAAAATAATTCTTTGCATATGAACATACATACATTTACTTTTTTTCTTAAATGTTACATATGAACATTTTCTTAAATGAGCATATGAACACTTTCTTAAATATTAATGAGCATATGAACATACATATCACCAAAAAATAGAACTTTTTCTTGGTAACAAAAAAAAATGCAAAAAGAGCATTATACAGCATATACAGAGCATTATACAGTGAACATACATACATACATACATCGTAACAAAAAAATGAAAAATAGGCCGGTGGTCGGCGACGACGATGATGGTTGGCGGTGGCGCGCGCTTACGAATGGCGTGCGGGGATGGCAGTGAGAAGGAAAGGGGAGGAGGCAGGGGCTCACAGCGCGGGGAGGGGTCGAGGTCGCCGGCCGGAATCGGTGCGGCGGCGGATGAACGGCCTCGGGGATGAACGGGTCGCGGGAGCCGGCGTGGTGCTTCCCCGCAGCGACGGCAACGACAGGCGCGGGCGACGGCAACGGCGACGACGGGCGCGGGCGACGACGACGGCGTCAGTGGGGGCGGCGGGCGGCGTCAGGGCAGCCTGGCGGCGACGGGGCAGGGGCGACGAAGGGGGCGCGCGGCGTCGAGGCTGCGGACGGCGTCGATCTGGGCAGCCTGGCGGCGTCGATGAGCTCGGCGTCGTCGGGCGGGCTGGGGGGCAACTGACGATGAGTTCGTCAAATTTTCCTAAGTGCTACTTACCAAAGACACCCTTTAGTCCCGGTTGGTGCCACCAACCGGGACCAAAGGCCTCTTTTCAGCAGCCCAAAGGGCGGGAAGCGGCGGCCTTTGGTCCCGGTTGGTGGCACCAACAGGGACTAAAGGGGGGGCATTGGTCCCGGTTGTTGCCACGAACCGGGATCAAAGGGTGGCATTGGTCCCGGTTCGTGCCACCAACCGGGACCAATGGCCTTGCACAGCGGCGTGGTGGTGGGAGTTTAGTCCCACCTCGCTAGTTGAGAGCGTCGACTACCTGTTTATAAGCACTGCTGCCTCCTCTCTCTCGAACTCCTTTGAACTGCAGGCCTATGGGCCTAATTTGACACTGCTTTGCCTGTGGGCCTGCTGGGCCTTCTGCGGGCCTGAATCCTGGCGCAACTAGCTGGGTTTCTAGTCGTATTCAGGCCGTGGTGGCCCAGGCGGTGGCATTTTTTTTTCCAGTTTTTTTGTTTTCTTTGTTGCTTTATTTTTTATTTTGTTTCTACTTACAATAAAATACTTACTGTTGCTATTTTATTTATTTTATTAAGGTTTATTTATTTTGTTTTATTATAGTTTAGTTTATTTTGTTTCTACTTATTTATTTTATAAAAGTTTATTTTATTTATTTTATTTTGTTTCTACTTATTGATTTTATTTTGTTTCTACTTATTTATAAAAGTTTATGTTGTTTATACTTATTTATTTTATTTTGTTTTTTGTTTTTTGTATTTATTTTATGAAAATTCTTTTTGCTTTTAATGTTTTGAACAGAAAATACTTTGATAATTTTAGTTGCATAAATTCTATATAATTTTAGTTTCAATAATACTAGAGGTTTATAAAAGCTTTTTAGTTGATTCCTTTAGTACCGGTTCTTTCTGCCCTTTCTGACTTTATTTGTTATTTTTCATGCATTTATTGATTATTTTGAGCTATAAGACCCTTAAATTGAAAAGCATTTCAAATGAACTCTGAAAAGGTTGAAAGTTGGCATGGTATCATCATTTCATCCACATAGCATGTGCAAGAAAGTTGAGAGGGTTACGGCAAAAACTGGATGCACTTCGTGTACAAAACGGACAATGGTATCATACTCGTCTGTTACAAAGTTGGCATGGTATCATCATAATAGTTGCAGGAGAAAGTCTTCACTTTTTCTTCGCTTGTGTCATTTGCTTATTGCGCCGTAACCATGGATAATCTTCATCGTTTATCAGGATGCTTGGGTCAGCCTTGACTTTGAAGGGAGGAATTTCATGAAACTTTTCATAATCTTCAGACATGTCTGTCTTGCCCTCCACTCCCACGATGTCCCTTTTTTCTGAAAGAACCATGTGGCGTTTTGGCTCATCGTATGATGTATTCGCTTCCTTATCTTTTATTTTTCTCGGTTTGGTAGACATGTTCTACACATAGATAACCCGTGCCACATCATTGGCTAGGACGAACGGTTCGTCAGTGTACCCAAGATTTTTCAGATCCACTGTTGTCATTCCGTACTGTGGGTCTACCTGTACCCCGCCTCCTGACAGATTGACCCATTTGCACTTAAACAAAGGGACCTTAAAATCATGTCCGTAGTCAAGTTCCCATATGTCCACTATGTAACCATAATATGTGTCCTTTCCCCTCTCGGTTGCTGCATCAAAGCGGACACCGCTGTTTTGGTTGGTGCTCTTTTGATCTTGGGCGATCGTGTAAAATGTATTCCCATTTATCTCGTATCCTTTGTAAGTTAATATAGTCAAAGATGGTCCCCTGGACAACGAGTACAACTCATCACAAACAGTGTTGTCACCTCTGAGACGTGTTTCCAACCAACTGCTGAAAGTCCTGATGTGTTCACATGTAATCCAGTCGTCGCACTGCTCCGGGTATTTGGAGCGCAGACTGTTCTTGTGTTCATCGACATACGGGGTCACCAAGGTAGAGTTCTGTAGAACTGTGTAGTGTGCTTGAGACCAAGAATATACGTCCCTACATATTATTGAATCCCCTCCAAGCGTGCCTTTTCCAGTCAGTCTTCCCTCATACCGCGATTTAGGGAGACCTATCTTCTTAAGGCCAGGAATAAAGTCAACACAAAACCCAATGACATCCTCTGTTTGATGGCCCATGGAGATGCTTCCTTCTGGCCTAGCGCGGTTATGGACATATTTCTTTAGGACTCCCATGAACCTCTCAAAGGGGAACATATTGTGTAGAAATACGGGCCCCAGAATGACAATCTCGTCGACTAGATGAACTAGGACGTGCGTCATGATATCGAAGAAGGATGGTGGGAACACCAGCTCGAAACTGACAAGACATTACGCCACAGCACTCCTTAGCCTTGGTATGATTTCTGGATCGATCACCTTCTGAGAGATTGCATTGAGGAATGCACATAGCTTCATAATGGCTAATCGGACGTTTTTCGGTAGAAGCCCCCTCAATGCAACCGGAAGCAGTTGCGTCATAATCACGTGGCAGTCATGAGACTTTAGGTTCTGGAACTTTTTCTCTGGCATATATATTATTCCCTTTATATTCGACGAGAAGCCAGTCGGGACCTTCATACTGAGCAGGCATTCAAAGAAGATTTCTTTCTCTTCTTTCGTAAGAGCATAGCTGGCAGGACCTTCATACTGCTTCGGAGGCATGTCATCTTTTTCGTGCAAACGTTGCAGGTCCTCCCGTGCCTCAGGTGTATCTTTTGTCTTCCCATACACGCCCAAGAAGCCTAGCAGGTTCACGCAAAGGTTCTTCGTCACGTGCATCACGTCGATTGAAGAGCAGACCTCTAGGTCTTTCCAGTAGGGTAGGTCCCAAAATATAGATTTCTTCTTCCACATGGGTGCGTGTCCCTCAGCGTCATTCGGAACAGCTAGTCCGTCGGGACCCTTTTCAAAGATTACGTGTAAATCATTGACCATAGCAAGTACGTGATCACCGGTACGCATGGCGGGCTTCTTCCGGTGATCTGCCTCGCCTTTGAAATGCTTGTCTTTCTTTCGACATTGATGGTTGGTCGGAAGAAATCGACGATGGGCCAGGTACACGTTCTTCCTGCATTTGTCCAGGTATATACTTTCAGTGTCATCTAAACAGTGTGTGCATGCGTGGTATCCCTTGTTTGTCTGTCCTGAAAGGTTACTGAGAGCGGGCCAATCGTTGATGGTTACAAATAGCAACGCGTGCAGGTTAAATTCCTCCTGTTTGTGCTCATCCCACGTACGTACACCGTTCCCATTCCACAGCTGTAAAAGTTCTTCAACTAATGGCCTTTGGTACACATCAATGTTGTTGCCGGGTTGCTTAGGGCCTTGGATGAGAACTGACATCATAATGAACTTCCGCTTCATGCACATCCAAGGAGGAAGGTTATACATATATAAAGTCACGGGCCAGGTGCTGTGATTGCTGCTCTGCTCCCCGAAAGGATTAATGCCATCCGCGCTTAAACCAAACCATACGTTCCTTGGGTCACCTGCAAACTCAACCCAGTACTTTCTCTCAATTTTTCTCCACTGCGACCCGTCAGCGGGTGCTCTCAACTTCCCGTCTTTCTTACGGTCCTCACTGTGCCATCGCATCAACTTGGCATGCTCTTCGTTTCTGAACAGACGTTTCAACCGTGGTATTATAGGAGCATACCACATCACCTTCGCATAGGCAAAGATTCTGGTGGAACAGCTTCTATAAATGATTAAAAAAAACTTGTATCAATGTCCACGGAGGACGAAAAAATGTGTCGACGTAGAAATAATATTCACACATGAGACACAGCAAAGGTGTGTATTCCTAACAGGTTTTGACAAAAAGATGGAAAGAAGTATTATATCCATAGCTCAAATAAAATCTCTATCACGGTTATATCAGAAGTTCACATTGCCAAAGTAACATAAGAAGTGCATAGATATAAATTGTACTGGATTTCCATCTAAATTAAGAGAGTAAGTAAATGACTATAAACTTCATGACTTGTGTAGTTTCGTCACTATAAACAAGGTATGTATCTTACCTCAGAAACAGCCCGGCAACCTTTATGCAAGACATGTTTTTTGAACTCTCCCTGTCTGAAATGCTACCCTTAAAAAATAATGAGAAAAACACTAGGTGACTACAATAAAAAAAATTCTCTGAAAAGAAAGCCTGAATAATTATGTAATCAGAGAAGCGTACAGTACTCAATAGACAAGCAAAAAAATGTACCCGTGAGAAGAACAGTGATTGCATTACAAGGTCAGGCTAAAACTCTGTTGACGCAAACAAAATTTCAACAAACAAGTCACTATAGATGTCTATAAATAGCATATTCAAAGTTGATTGGGCTGCTAGTCCTTACCAGCATCTTCAATGCAAAGAAACTCTGTTTACCATGGAAGATCCTGCTGCTTCTGCATGTTGGCAAAATAGGAGAAGGAAAAGAGTAAGAATGCAAAGAATATCCATATGTGTTATATCTGATAATTCTACTACATAGAATGCAATCATAAAAACTACATGATAAAAAGAAACCTGTTGAGACTTTGGATCTAAATCTGCTCTATCTAAGCACGCAGATACCCCAGTCATGAATCAAAGAAAGGCCCATAAACCTGCCAAAAATGCGTTTCAGGTTTGACTGATACAAACAGGAACTGAGCGACAAGCTAAAGTTTTATGGTCAATAACTATTACAAGGTTCACTTAAAGCAGGACAGAGAGCTTCAGTAACATGCAGCTGAACCTCCAGGACAAGTGGACTCTTCTGCTCCGTTCGTTGCAGAGTTATCTGATGCTCGACAAAATTTATAAGCGAGGAAGCCAAGACATGCCGAACTTCCAACATCAATTAACAAATTCTCAAAGTTGACAAATCATATTCGAGACAGAGACACTCACATTAGAATCCCCTGATATTCCTGCCAAAAACTTTTCACCGCCAAAGAACATTTGCTTTGCTCCCTCATCATCTCGCTTGTTATCTTGACTGCTTGAAGAGTTAAATCATGTATCGGCAAACATGTCAGGGTTGGGTAAAAGATCAACTGAAAGTAACTGCCATTCCAATTTCTGTGAATTTAGACAAAAAATATGGGAGATCAGAAATTGTGTATACTATTCTTCATTGATTATGTCCTAGTACATTAGGTAACAGCACAAGACATTAATTTGCTCGGATAAACTAGGAGAGTATCAAACGATGAAAGCATAAATGAATCCTGTGCTCCTGGAGAAATCCCTTGCTTCTTTCAAATTTACAACCTATATAAATGATATTTCAATCAAGTGGCTGAAAACAATGATTTTACAAGTTCAAGTGAAACTTTAATCTGGCAAGAATACCTGCCATTTTTCGTTTTTTAGACTATTTGGAGGGCCAAAGCCCCCCTGGTTCCATTGCTTGAACGAAACTAGAGATACAGAGAACAAAAGCACCTACAGCGCATCCGAAGGGAAAACTAAAAACATCTAGCAACGTTCTACTGATTATTACAGCTCATAAGGCCGCAGCCTGAGCAGATTGAAAAGCAAAAACTAAAGCTAAATTAACAACGAGAAAGATGACAATCTAGGAAACGATTGCAATGGAGTTAGGTTCGTAGCCGAAGTCCATCTTCATTTCCAGACTGTTTCAGCCCCCTTCTTCTTCTTCAGAGGGGATTGTGTTGGAGAAGCAGTAAGATCTGGCAGCGTAGTTGGGCTGGACACCACATGCTTGAGGTTCCAATCTCTTCTGGGAGGAGAGGAAGGTTCGTTGCCATCTGCAGGTTTTGGAAACAGCGACAACTTGTTGAGCATTGACCTCTCCAGCCCCTCAGCATTGCCCAGCTGCGTCACTCCTCCATAGATCAGCCCACCCCCAGCCTGAAGGGGGTTTGTATGAGCAGATTTATGATATTGGAGATTTTTTTTCAGCCCCTCCAAATGATGTTTTTTGAAAAGGATCATCCACCGCCTGATAGTCACCTGTATCATACACCAAACTATTCATGTCAGTCCACATGGCATTTTTGAAGATATGGGAATTTCCAATCTTCCATATACTCCATAAGCACATGCACAGACAGAATTAATAGCAGCGTGATTCTTACTAGCAGGCTAGTATCTGGCAAATGAAAGGAAGTCATCTCCCAGACTAATTACAAAGAAATTACAGATGTGTTGCCACATGTTTTTAGCGACCACACAATCAAAGAAAAGGTGTGTAATAGTTTCTTGTTCTGAACAGAAGACACACTCAGGGAGGTTTCCAATCCCCCTCTTACTGAGATTGTCTTTTGTCATAAGTTTATTGTGAGATAAAAGCCATAAGAAAACCTGCACTCTTGGGGGCACCACAATAGACCAAACTGAGGGAATAAAGATAAGTTTAGCCCCTCTAAAGTTAATAATACTGTAGAGGGAACCAGTAGTGTATTTGCCTTTAGCTTCATATATTGCCAAATGAGAGCATCTTCACAATCAGTATAGGCAATTCCCAAGATGATCTGCTCTAGGCAGTACCGATCTTCCATCATGGCAGGGTTAAAGATCCTACGAAAAGTAAGTTTGATGTTTTGACCATCCCAAACATCAGCTACAGACACACACTGTTGGTGACAAATAGAATATAGAGGCCAAAATTGAACAGATAAAGGGGAGGCGCCAAACCAATTGTCTTCCCAAAACCTAATCTTGGTTCCTTTTCCTACAGTCCATCTATGACCAAATTTAAGAGCCTTAGCTGCCCAAAGCACCCCATTTTTCGTTTTTTGTGTACAGTACAAAATTACGAAATGTTATAGCTGCTAGTGGAGGTGACCTGAAAAGAAATTAGGAACTAAAATTCCTGTCCTTAATGATGCATCCAGTTTTACTCTCTAAAAAAATAATAGGAAAAAACTGAATATGCAAGTAAGTCACCAGAAAAGGCCTAAAGGTAATTTCAGGACAAAAGAAAAAGGTTTAGCCCCATTTGTCATCAGAAATAAAACTGAATATGCAAATAAGTATTCAGACTTTCCAAGTGTTTCCAATACCAGGTCCACAATGCGTACTTGTACAGTCATGCCATCTGCAATCTAAGCCCAATATAGCATATTACTTCAGATTTTGTAAGGGTATATTGCTTCAATAAATTTGCATGTGATCCATAGTAAGAATCTGTTATACAATTTATAAAAATTATTAGTAAAACAAAAGGTGCAGACATGCACACACTGGAAAAAACAGACTATGAAGCAGAAAACAGAGCCTAGAAAGATTTAAATTAGCTATGATGAATAACATGAACTATCTGGATGATTTAACAATATAATCATCATTTTAACAGAAGCAGCTCTGAGTGACGGGCCTTACAGATAATTTTTTTGAATGTGTAAGTACCTATTACTGAACATCAAGTGCAGTGAAACCAACCTTATCAGCATATCCATATCCAGTGCTTTTAAAGAAGTTGAGAAAACAACATCAGTTACTGAATGGTCATATGACGGTACAAAATCACAACCTGGCAGGGCTGGAAAGATTTTCTGAATCGTCCGTCTCTACAAGCATGAGATCAAGTTTATCAATGTTCACAACAATTGGCTCCACTTGCACATTTGATACTGATGGCAGCCATAATGATAAACAAGAGAATCTAAATGCGAGACCTGAAAAATGCGCTTGCATTTGCCATACAGAACTACCAACCACCATAAGGTCGATGTTAACTAAAAGTCACTAACTTCACTACAACATCAAAATAAGCGTGAGACCACTCTTCCGTAAGTTACACAACTGTGACTACATGCAAGAAATCAACAACAGAAACAATTCCATGCCAATGCCAAACTGAGTGTAAAGCATAACCCTCGAATCATCACTTAACCATACCAACGAACATCTCAGTCCAAATTTATAACCCGCGACTAAATTTGTAACAACGACAGTCGAATCTGCAGCTTCAACACAATTTCTAGCAACGAGAAGCACAAGATCCCCGACTTGACAGCATTATAAATAACAGTTCAGCACAAACACAAACATGTGAGGAGGCGCCTTTACCCTGATCTGGAGCTTCCACCAACAGGCGCACATACCAGGTCCCATGATGAAGTCTACCCGCCGAATTTTTAATTGTGGAGCACCTACTTGCTAAACTCCCTGCCAGTACATGATAGCATATTATCACAGAAGGTGAGCACGTCTCGAGCATTTAGCTCTTCATGCTTTAATCCAGCCTTCTTCGGGAATTTATCTCCCATTTCGCCTTCCACCTGTGTCTATCGAACCCCACTTGCAAACTTAATTCCATGACATCTTTCAGAAACACCTGAACATTTTCCACAATTGTCCATGTGAGAAAAATGTTTGACCCTGGTTTCCATACTGCACTCATCAGAGAAAGAGACGCACCTCTGATGCTTGTTCTCCTCCCACGCGACCTGCAGTATCACGCGACTCATCTCCCGCTAAACGAGCTGCAGTGACAACACAAAACTCAATACAGTTACAATCTATGTACACTGCCTTCTACAGAATACTACTAATTATCTCACTCACCACATCCTCCATCAGATCTAGAATGCACCATTGATCTTTGGAACACAAGTCCTCCAGGTCCAGCTGATCACCGCCTACCTGACAAAAGTCCAAATATATTAGACACATCATGGACTCCCGTGCCATGTCAGAGACACACTATGAAACCAATCCAGCGTCGGTGTCCCCTGGACTTCTCATGTGCAAGCTGCCCTGGATGAGCGTTCGAGAGAGAGAATGAGGCCAGGGGCGCACCTGCCAACGGACTCCGGTACCGCAGCCTGGTCCAAGGGGACGTGCTCCTCCTTCCGCTGCTGCTCATGACGAGGAGGGCTGGGGAATTGAGACGCGCACTGCTCGTGGTGGCGTTCGGCAAAGGGGCGGGTCAGGAGCGTCGTACCCGTCACGGAGCGGGACGAAGAGATGGGGGCGGAGGCCGTCAGCTTAGGCCTGGGAGGCGAGAACCGGGGAGTGAGGCGGTCGGTGGCGGCCTCGAAGGGGACGACGAGCGTGGATTGCAGGGGGACGATGATGTCCTCGCCGCCCGTCTCCATGATCGGCCTCCCTGCCGCGGCCGGGTGCCTCGTGCTGCGCCCCTCATCTTCCAATTCCCCCTCCAACGCGCGACGCTGTCCACCCGGTCGGCGTGCCGCCACGTGAGGTGCCGGTACGCCCAGGTAGCCGCGGCGAGGGTGGCGAAGTAGAGCGCCGCGGCGGCCACCACGAGGAGCGCGAACGCGAACGGCACCGGGCTGGTCAGCAGCGCCAGCCAACGGACCGAGGAAGACGAGCGCCACCACTGCACCCGTGAGGGTCAGCCCCGCCAGCACCAGCAGCGCCGCGCCGGCGATGAGCAGGGTCAGGAGGCCCACCACCTGCGTCGAGGTCGGGAGGTGCGCCTGCACGCGCCGCAGCAGCGTTGTCGATGGGTCGTCCAAGTCTGTGTGCCCCGGCGGCCGCGCCGCCCTCGCCGTGCCGATCCGCCATGGAAGGGAGAGTGTCTGTGAGGGAGCTGGCCTAGGACTAGGAGGAGGGGCGAGGAAGGGTGCCGGTGTTACGCCCCCTTCGGCCGTGGAGCGCGTAGAGGAGGCCGGGGAGGCGTGTGGGGTGGGGAACGGCGGCGGCGGCGGCAGGGGTTGGTGGGGGAGGGAGGAGGCATAGCAGGTGGGCTGGCGCTGGGGCCTGTGCGCAAGCACATGGAGGAAGAACGAACACGTCAAAAAAAATTATGTTTCCAACAAATGTTGCCAAAAGTGTTTCCTGTTGGGGAACGTGCATATTTCCTTCATTTCCTCCCCCATCCCATGGCAGCTAGGGCAAACTCTTCTCCTCCAGGCTTTGCAGGCGAGCCCGTGGATTCACCTCCACTTTACCTACCGCTCCGGCAGCCGGTGACGGGAAGGGGAATTCCGGTACCTCCGCTTCGATTAGTAGTATGTTAGGGTTTTTGGTCCTCGCATGCGTGGCACTCGGGTGAATAGCGGCGCTTCTTCTTCCAGTTTGTCTTCCGGGCTCCGATCCTCCTCGAATCCGTCCGTTTGGATATAGTCGATGGAGTTCCGGCGTAGATTCCTGGCGTCTCCTTGGGGCGGTGAGGTAGGGCGTTCTCGTCGTGCGGTGGTTTAGGTGTTGCAATTCTATTCAATAACGTTGGTCCTTAGGGACACGTGCACGATGACTTCTTACGGTCATCGACGAGGTCAAGCTGGCTCTGGTTGGGGACCGACGATAGGAGCACATCGACGGCTCATTCTGACGGTTGTAGTGGTCCTTTGTTGATCTCGGAATATCGATGTAAATTTATTATGTTTGAGATGATTTTGTATTTCTGGTGAACTTTTATAATTATCTGGATCTTTTCACAGAAAAAAAATTATAGGGATCAAGCAAAAGCGTAAGAAAGAGGGTCCAGGAGGGCGACCAAACCCTAACAGTCACTCTCGCTTACCCCTCTCCGCCGCCACCAGGGCACATCGTTGGGTAAGACCACGCGACGGCGGGGAGGTCCTAATCGGGGGCGGTCTTCATGAGGTGGTTCTCAGTGGCAGTGTTGGTGGAGCCGAGGTCCCTAGGCACGGGAACCGAGAGGCAGTGAAGCAAAGCTCCCTGGGTTCCAGGCATCCCAGCTCCTGGCCTTGTGGGGGTCTAGGGTGTCTTCTACAACTCCTCTGACCCGTCTTGACTTGAAACTTCTCGAACAATTTTTCCCTGATTTTTTGGTCCCAGAAAAATATTATTTCTGCAAATTCTAAAAAGATGTAGAAAATCACAACTGGCACTATAGAGTGGATTAATATGTTAGTTCAATAAGTAAATATAAAGTTGTGCCAAAATGATGCAATAATGGTATAGATGTAGCATGAACATAGTAAAAAAATAGTTTAAACATATCGACAGTGCGCTGAATTAATGTGATAATTCAACTTATCGAACAGGCTTTTGGCTTTTTTTGTTTATTTAACCTACTTATCTCTAGTTTCCTGGCTATTTTTATAGAACACTTCTAAAAATAAGAACCCCGTAGCATAGTTCAACAAGCCCAAACACTAGTAGAAAAAGGGTCTTTAGTCCCGGTTCATAGGGGCCTTTAGTCCCGATTCTGGAACCGGGACTAAAGAGTCGTTACTAAAGCCTCCCCTTTTAGTCCCGGTTCTTACACGAACCGGGACTAAAGGCCCTCCACATGGCCGCTGCCTGGAGGTCCACCTTTAGTCCCGATTGGGAACACCAACCGGTACTAAAGGAAATTTTATGATTTTTCTTTGAATTTTTTTTTGAATTTTCAAATTTCTGAATTATTTTAACCTCTAATCTCTAATCACCCCTCATCACTGCTCAATTTAACCTCTAATCTCTAATCACCCCTCATCATTCCAAATCATCTAACTTTCCGGACGGTCACCCATCCTCTCACTACTCCAGCCTAAGCACGCTTAACTTCCGGGTTCTATTCTCCCTCATTTCCAAGTCTGCACTTATTGTTTTCCTGACAATAGTAAGATGTCAATCCTATTAACCCTCAGGATTTTAGCTTGAGCATGAAGTCACACATTTCACTGTTTGAGTTTGAAACTATTGTTCTAAAGACCAATAATTATTTAGTAACACTAATATTTCTTGAATAAGTAGTTTGACCATAGTTTGACCAGATTTGACCAAAATTTAAAAAACTGAAATAATTATTTAGTAACACTAATATTTCTTGAATATTAGTTTGACCATTGTTTGACCACAGTTTGACCACATTTGACCAAAATTCAAAAAAACTGAAATAATTATTTAGTAACACTAATATTCTTGAATAATTATTTAGTAACACTAATACTTCTTGAATAAGTAGTTTGACCATAGGCTGTCAAAATCGGATGCGGATTTTCGTGCTGAACATTTTGATATATTATACGTTTTTCTCTGACATCGTATGCAAAAGTTATAGCCATTTTACATTTTCCCTATACTTTTTGCAAAACATGTCCAAATTTAAGTTTTTAAATTTTCCTAACTAGTACATGTAGTAACATAACTACATCTGGAAGGATTTTAATTTTTGAAGTTTTTATCGTTTTCTTTTGCTTTTTACAAAACTGAAAAGGCGATCCACGAGGGGGTAGAGTTTGAAAATGGGACCTTTAGTACAGGTTCGCGCCATGAACCGGTACTAATGCCTCAAACCCCATTAGTACCGGTTGGTGGCTCGAACCGGGACTAAAGGTCTAAACTTTAGTACCAGTTGGTGCCACGAACCGGTACTAATGGGCATCGCACCCTTTAGTCCCGGTTCGTGGCACCAACCGGGACTAAAGGTCCCATTTGAACCGGGACTAATGCCTGTACGGTGCCCTAGCCGCTCGAACTGGGACTAATGCTCACATTAGTCCCGGTTCGTAATGCAACCGGGATTAATGCTCTTTTCTGGCCGAACCAAAGCCATATTTTCTACTAGTGAAACTGGGTCATAGAAAATGAGGAAATCAATTGAGCTCGTGATAGTTGAAAGGGTACATGCATGCGTTCCCATGCATATGTGGGTGAGCATGCATTCCTACATGTCCAGACATGCATGTAGTGCAGTTGTCATGTCATATTTAGTCAACCAAATAGCCAACATATATAGTAGCTAATTGCTAAGTAGTACTACTTTATAAATGCATGATCCACCTTATACTCTTACAATATTTCTTGGAGTACGTGCTGCAACGGCTATTAATCTACAGCCCGATTCCTCCCTCTCTCCTCTTCTCTCATCCAACTCAACACAAATATTCTCTCAAAAGAAATTCAACATAAATATTATAGTTTAATCCTTATAGCCTGCTAACTGTACCTTCTTATACTTGCTCTCTTATGTGCATATCATGGGTAGTGCAACGACTACATGGCGAAATTATACTGCACCAGTCGATATGCCTCTCGGCCCCATAGTTGGTTTTTTATGATGCTCTCCGCCCAAGATGATATTGTCGGGCATATTCCGTTTACTTGGTGTACGATCAAGACGGGGTGTACTGCATACTAACTTGACTATGTCAACTTGAGGTTTTGTAACACTAATACCATCTCCCTTAGCATTACAACAACATGTCAATTGTGTGGGAGGGTGGAGGGTGTTCAAGACAAAATTCAAACAATAAGGTAGAGAAAAAGTACACACCCATATGCGGAAAGATCAAGGTAACAAGCAGTAGTGCAGTTTAAGTGGATTTTGAACCACATTAAATTCCAAGGTGTTTAATTGAGAAATATTTCACTTTGTTAAGACCTCTTAGGCATATCATAAGGAAATCTCCAATGCGGACCCTCAAATCGCCACTATAAGTCCTTTAGGGGAGTCCGGACACTTTTTGTCATCCAATGCTATCCCCCGAGCATACGGAAAAGCGTCCGGACATCCAAACTCTCTCAAACTCAAAGCAAAATTCCGAGGGGGGGGGTGTGCTTTAGGAGAGTCTGGACATCCGTCTGGCCAACCAAAACCCACCACATCGAACATCCAGACTTCCCCTCTCTCTCCTCAACCGCGATATGCACATGCATAGAAGGACATTTAGGGGACGTGGTTGGATGGCTAGCTCCTGCATCGGTGTCCATGATATGGTCCCACCGGTTCCACGGATAAATAGTTTGTCCGTTTTAGGGGTTACTGTTCGAGATGCCCTAACTAGTATCATGCAACCTCGTCCAATGCCAACTAGCCATACTGCTGATGTGACATAATATTAATTGAGGAACGGTAATGTATATTAGTATCATATATATATATATATATATATATATATATATATATATATATAGTATCATAAGAAATGATGCTCTGCTATTTTTCATACAAAGGAATAAATGAGGTCATCTAAAATATCAACTTATGATATTCCTCGCTACAAGCAGTCTAACACTACTCGTAGTATGGAGTATCATATACTAGTATCATGCATATGATGCTTGGTGCATAGTATGAAAAATTGGTATATTATTGTTTTGCATGACACATAGTAGCATAATATTTATGATGATATGGTATCATAATATGATATTAGCATCTTCTCTTTTCTTGATTAATACGGTGCCAAATCAACATTTTGTCTATGACATTACGCTAAGAGCCACGTATCAAGAGTGCCCTAAGATCGGTCTGCTATATCTAATTGGATTAAATAGATGTTTAGGTATAACTTACAAATACAACAATAAGATAAAATGCATTGGAGCTGTTATATCTAAGTGCATATTTAAGGGGTCTAATGCATTTGGTAGTGCTTTGATGCATGTAATAATGCTGTTGAGCTATCGAGAATTGAAAGGGAGTTGAAAGGGTACATGCATGCATGCCCATGATGCACGCATACATATTGTTGATGTGCATATCATGTAGTCCGATGAATCTACACTATGCTTGTTGACACATAGTTGAAACGTGGTTGGAAAGGTACATGCATACATACATGTTTTAATGTGCATATCATGTGTAGTCCGAGGATGGTTGCACGCCGAAATCATGCTATGTCTATCGACACGCCCGCCGCCTTGGGGCCGACCTTATCATTGGAGTTCTCAGTGATGCTCATTGTCCAAGATGATGTTGTCGGGGCATGTTTCATTAACTTGGTGTCTAGTCAAGACGGGGTGTACACTACACACTACATTGAGCAAGCCAACTTGTTCCCTTGTAACACCAACACCGTCTCGGTCAATATTACACAATTTGTCGATTACGTGGGAGGGATGGGCGGGGATTTAAGAGTAAACGGTGACAAAAAATGTAGGAAAAAATACGCACCTACACGCCGAAAGATCATGCTAGCATGCATCAGTGCATTGTAAGTGGATTTTGAATCTCGTTAAATTCCATGGCATTTTATTGTGGCATATTCCACTTCAGTTAAGTTACATGCATGCATGCTATGCATACACATTGTTGAGCTAACAATAGTTAAAAGGGAGTTAAAAGGGTACAAGCATGCATATGCATACACATATGTGTTGATGTGCTTATCATGTGTAGTCCAATGACAGCTGCACGACAAAGCTTTAGTATGCTTGCCGAGACGTAGTTGAAAGGTGGTTGGAAGCGTTGCATGCATGCATGCATACATGTGTTAACGTGCATATCATGTGTAGTCCAACAATGCATGCATGCCTGTGAGGACAATGTCAGTGCTCCTGTGATATACGTTAGTCACCATATTTAATGTGGAAAGAGAGTTTTACCATATCCTAATCTGGATATGATTCTTAGCATCAAAACCAAGACAACACATATTTCTCTCTCTCTCTCTCTCTCTCTCTCTCTCATAAAATAAATAAAATGTGAGCTCTTTTAAATGCAACAATATAATTTAATGCATTGGAGGGGTTATCTATTAGTCTATATTTAATGCATATAATGCATTGGCAGTGCTTTGATGCATGCAATAAAACTCTTGTGCTATCGCGAGTTGAAAGAGAGTCGAAAGGGTACACGCATGCATGCTCACTGCACACATATGTGTTGACGTGTATATCATGTGTGGTCGAGCGATGGCTGCATGATGAAGTCATACTATGCTTGTTGACACGTAGTTGAAAGGTGGTTGGAAGGGTACATGCATGCATACATGTTTTAACGTGCATATTGTGTAGTCTCCCACGATGATTGCACGAAGAAGATATACTACGTCTGTAGACATGCATGCATACATGTTTTAACATGCATATCATTTGTAGTTGCACCGTGATTGCACAAAGAAGATATAGTACGTTTGTAGACACAACGGCCATCTTGGTGTCGACCTTATCATTGGAGTTTCAGGTGATGCTGGTCGTCCAAGATGATATTGCAATGGCATGTTCCATTAACTTGGTGTCTGGTCATACACATTACGTTGACCATCACTAGTAGAAAACGAAGCTTTATCACCGGTTCGTAAGGGCCTTTAGTGCCGGTTCTGCAACCGGCACTAAAGAGTGGAGACTAAAGCCCCCCCCTTTTAGTACCGGTTCGGCACGAACCGCCACTAAAGGCCCACCACGTGGCGTGAGCTCGCGCTGTGGTATGGGGGACCTTTAGTACCGGTTGGTGTTTTTTTTTTTGAAAAAAATTCTGAATATTTTGGAAAAAAATTGAATTTTTTTCGATTTTCAATTTTCTGAATTATTTGATGATTTAGTCTCTAATCACCCCTCTTAACTACTCAAGTGTGGATCACTCATTCCAAATCGTCTAACTACCCGGCCGGTCACCCATCCTCTCACTCCCCCAGCCTGAGCACGCTTAACTTCGGAGTTCTATTCCCTCTACTTTCCAAGTCTGCACTTGTTCTTTTCCTGACAAATGTAAGCTGACAATCCTATTAACCCTCAGCAGTTTAGCTTGAGCATTAGGTCACACACTTCACCATTTGAGTTTGAAAGTATTATTCTAAAAAACAGTAATTATTTAGTAACACTAATATTTTTTGAATAAGTTTGACCACAGTTTGACCAGATTTGACCAAAATTCAAAAAATTGAAACAAATATTTAGTAACACTAATATTCTTGAATAATTATGTAGTAACCTTAATATTTCTTGAATAAGTAGTTTGACCATAGTTTGACCAGATTTAACCAAAAAAACTGAAATTTGAGCATATCTTTTTTTCCTTTTGGAATTTGAGGATTCTAAAATTATTGCAAACAGGCCGTAGGCTGTCAAAGTCGTATGCGGATTTTCGTGCTGAATTTTTTGATATATTATACGTTTTTTTCTGACATCGTATGCAAAAGTTATAGCCGTTTTACATTTTCCCTACACTTTTTGCAAAACATGTCCAAATTGAAGTTTTCAAATTTTCCTAACTAGTAGATGTAGTCATATAACTACCTCTCGAAGGATTTTATTTTTTGAAGTTTTTATCATTTTCTTTAAAAAAAATTCAAAACTGAAATGGCGATACACGGGGAGGGGGGGGGGGTAGAGTTTGAAAATTGCCCTATAGTCCCGGTTTGTGTCTCCAACCGGGACTATAGGTCAGACCCCTTTAGTCCTGGTTCATGGCACGACCCGGTACTAAAGGTTAGCCGTTTAGTACCGGTTTGTGCCACGAACCGGTACTAAAGGTGATCGTGGGGCCCCGGCCTGACGCCAGCCTGCCACCACCCCTTTAGTACCGGTTCGTGGCACGAACCGGTACTAAAGGTTCAACACGAACCGGCATTAATGCATAGCCGTTCGAACCGGCACTAATGGTACCATTAGTACCGGGCCAAAATCAAACCGGGACTAATGTGTCTCACATTAGGTCCTTTTTCTACTAGTGCATGCCTTCTTGTTCTGTTGTAACACAAACACTGTCTCCCTCAACACTAGGACAGTGAAAGATATACTTCCTGTCCACACATAGTTGAAAGATGGTAAGAATGCTACATGCATGCATTAGTACACACCTACACACCAAAGATCATGGTAATATGTATTAGTGTATTGTAAGTGGATTTTGAATCTCATTAAATTCCATAACGTTTAATTGTGACATACTCCACTCAGTTAAGGTACATGCATGTCATGTATACATAGTATTCAGATAACGATAGTTCAAAGGTAGTAAAAATGATACATGCATGCATACATATGTGTTGACGTGCATATCATGTGTAGTCCGAGGCCGGCTGCACGACAAAGATATACTTCCTCTCGTCACACAGTTGAAAGGTGGTTAGAAGGGTACGTGCATGCATACATGTGTTAGTGTGCATATCATGTGTAGTCTGACGACATCTACAGGATAAAGCTATACTATGTTCGTCGACACGTAGTTGAAAGGTGGTTATAAGGGTGCATGCATGCATACATGTGTTAACATGCATATCATGTGTAGTCTGATGATGGTCGCCCGATGAAGCTATACTACGTCTGTTGAGACGCCCATTAATTGTCTTGGGGTCGACATTAGCATTGGGAGTTCCTTGTGATGCTCGCCGTCCAAGATGATATTGTCAGTGCATGTTTCGTTAACTTAGTGTTCAGTCAAGATGAGGTACACACTTAATACTACATTGCTCATGCCGACTTGTGTCCCTATTACATCAACACCGTCTCTCTCAACTTTACAACAAAATGTTGATTGCATGGGAAGTGTGTAGGGGGTTTAAGGGCAAATGGTAACCAGTAAGATAGAGGAAAAGTATACACCTACACGCCGAAAGATCAAGATAACATGCATTAGTGCATTCTTGGATTTTGAATCTTATTAAATTCTATGGCGTTTAATTGTGACATATTCGATTAAGGTACATGCATGCATACCATACATACATATTGTTAAGCCAGCCAAACAGTTGAAAGGGAGTCAATATGGTACATGTATGCATGCCCATGATGATGCATAAATATGTTGCCTTCCTTATCATGTGTACTCGGAATATATAGCTGCATGGCGAATATATACTATTTTTATCGGCGTGCATTTGAAAGGGAACTGAAAGGGTACATGCATGTATACATGTGCTAACGTGCATATCATGTGTATCCCGACGATGAATACACGGCGAAGCTATACTACGTTTGTCGACACGTCTGTTTTTTGGGGTCAACCTCATCGTTGGAGTTCCCGGTGTTGGTCATTGCCGAAGATGATATTGCTGGGGCATATCCTGTTAACCAATTTTATCTCTAGTGTCGATCTCTCTGAACACCGCAACAATATATAGATTGAGTGGGAGGGTGTGGGTTGGGGGAGGGGGGGAGGAGGGGTTACAACGAAGAAAGTACAGAAAAAAGGAGAAAGTCATGGTAGAAAGATCAAGGTAACATGCATTATTGAACTATATAGTTGCATTTCAAATACCATCGCGTTCAGTTGTGACATCTTCCACTTTGGTTAAGTATTTTCTTGTTGGAAGAATTTCTCATATATACGTTAAATCATATTAAAAAATAACTTCATATTCTTTGCAACATCTAGACATCCTCATTTCCGACGCCTGTCGACTCCGCAACAGAAGTGTGTACCGAGTCGGTGACACAAATGCCGCAGCCGGCAAGGGCGAGCCGGAAATGTTCCAGGTGCCGGTGCGGAGGTGGGTTGTCGGCGCCGGAGAAGGTAGGGGTTTAGAGGTAGGGCGAAGATAGCTCGGCGTAGGAGCTCAGCTCGGGCGGGTCAGAATCTTTTCTTTTGCGGGGCTAAAACTTCAGTCTATGTTGATTTGAAATAACTAGCTGGAATTACTCTAGCTGGAAAAAGAAAGCCCATTATAATAAGCAACGAAATTTTGGTGCAAGGGCGGGAGGGGGGTGTGTGTGGCACGCGTGGGTGGCCAATGCCAGCTCAGCAAGACCCTTCTCCTATTTAAAGGCACACCACACACGCACGTCAAGAGCCGTCACCCGTCACGCTTTCTATCGCCGCCTCTCCTCTCCCCTCCCCTGCCTGCGTCTCCCACCCTCTCGCCTCGCCAAATCTCCCCGAGCGACGCCGACGCAGCCCACGCCTCACGCCCACGCCCACGCCCACGTCGCCGGCCGCCGGCGACGCGCCGTACGCTACGAGGTGAGACGGAATGCAGGCGATTCCCTCCCTCCCCCCGTCTCCCTCCCTCCCTGAGGATCGCGCTTGATTTATTTGTCGGCTTCTACCTGGGCCTGGGGCCGATCCATCTGATGCCCGCGCTCGACTCCTCCCAATCTCGTCTCTCGCGCAAATTGCCGGTGTTGGATTGGATTTTCTGCCAGGGTTTTCCGCATGTGTTGGCGTCCACTAGTACTGCTCCAGATTCCGTGGACTACCGGCGACGTGGAGACGCGGGGGCCCGCGGATCCATGCCACGCGCGCCTCCTCTCCACGGCCGCCGGAAATACTAGATTCGTCGGCCACGTGGCGCTGCTGTTGGCCCGTGCTTCGGCGCACGCTGCGTCTAGTTGATTATTGCCCCGCCGCTGCACGCGCGTTCGTGTCGTGCCGTGCCGCTAGTCGACTTGATTCGCATGTAGCAGTGGCCGCTAGTAGTACTAGTAATTCAGACGCGCGTTCGTGCACCAATTGCAGTGGCTTCCTGTTTCGCTTCGGTGGCCGGAAACGCAGATCTGTTCAGTTCTGCCTGCGTAGATAGAACATGAAGTCTCCGTCCCGTAGAAATTGCTGTTTGGATGCGTTTACTTTCCCTGATTGATAAAAATAAATTGCACTGGGGCCAGATTGTTTTGGTACCGAGTTATAAAACATTACTCTCGTGTGCTTTTCTGTTGCGGGTGAGCGATGTTCTCGTGGTACGCGTACAATATTCCTGCTCTGTTTTCTTCGTTTCGAGAGAGATTCCTCTGTTTTCTTTTCCGTTCCCAAGTAGTAACCGGGTAGTACTAGTAGTACTTGTGATTTTTAACTGTAATTAATGTGACCCCGCCTAATCATAATGTCTGGAGTTTAATTAATGTGACATCGTCCTAATTTCCCCCTAGTTGTGCATGCATGACGTCACGGGATCCTGCTTGTCCGGTCGCAGCAGCATCATCTAGAGATCGGCGTATAACTGTGTGGCGACTCACTTTTTCAACTTGTTTTCAACTTTTCATCCGAGTACTACTTCTTATGTGCACACCTACTGTCGCGCAGAGCCTGTGAATCGTGACCGCTTGGAGGATCAGAGGATCATGGGAATAATCTGTTTTAATTTTCGTTTACATACAAGCAAACCGGTACTAGTAGTACTTGTAGTGGTAACTGAAATTAATGCGACCCCGCCTAATCATTGTGTCTGGAGTCTCTGCATCGTCTTGAGTATACTAATTACCTACCACATCGTCCTCTACTTTCCCAGTTGTTGTGCATGCATGACGTCACAGGATCCTACCTACCTACTTGCACCCGTACTACTTTTTGGCTTGTTTGTCCCATGTCCTTAACTTTGAGGTCGCATGCATAGAGCCTGTGTGTCGTGACGGCCCGGAGGATCCCACCGTTTTTCCATTAATTAGCTGCTGCTACTAATCGTGTATGCTGTGCATCTCCTCTCGTGAATGGCTTACAGGTACAATGGAGCCGGCCATCCTGGTCGTTTGGAGGACCGGCGAGTCCTTTTTCCACCGCCTCTTCGTCGAGACGTACCAGTAGGTGGGCTGGTACTACCTACGCGCCAGGAGAGGGGGGTTCTTCGCGAGCCGGATGCGGTACATCATGGCCGGCCCTCTCCCGCCGTACGCCCGGGCCCTGCTGACCGCACCCCCGAGCCTGGCGGACGCCATGAGGGAGCCGCGTATCGGCCCGGTCCTCCCCTGCGATGTCTTCACACCTGACCCGGTGCCGCCCATTCCGGAGCTGCCGGTCACCACCGAGCACCGCGACCTCGCGCTCTTCCTCGCCGGGGCTTCCATCATGCTGTTCGTCGCCTACACGGTTCACCGACGCCGGGAGCTGAGGGGTGCTCGCCGGGAGGCCACTACTGCCGCCTCCACCGACACCGTCGACGTTCCAGCCGCCGCCATCGCCCACGACGACGCGTCGCGCTTCTGGTTCGCCTTCGTTATCGTGGTCTTCGCCATTCTCACCGTTGGTTAGTTGCAGGGTTCAGTTACGTAAGTGCAATTGCGAGCCGGCCAGTTTTCGATTCAACAGTACATACGAACTTGGTGTTAGGTTGGACGACATACGAACTTGGTGTTAGGTTCTACGATACTAGGTGGACGACATACGAACTGTTCTACGGTATTGGGTCGACGCTATATGCCCCCGTGTGGGCTGGTACACTATAATATTCTGTAGTATTCATGCTGCCAAGTCGTGACTTGAAAGATTTCATGTTTTGGAATCATTCTCTGGTCTTGCTTCCCTAGCTCTGCTGCTTCTCATCCTTCGTCTCAGCCGCCGCCCTGCGAACTTGCCGAAACTCCCCGCGTATACCACGCCGTCAGGCCATAAGTGGATCAAGCCAAAGAGTACGTCACAGCAGCGAAATGCATCCAAACATATACGGTGATTGTCAACTAGGAGTACATGCTAATGTAAAGTTGATGATCTTAAATTGCTTTCGAAAAGTTAGTGATCACAAATCGGGTACTTTTTTAGCACACCGACTGAAGTAAATTTACATCCGCATATATCAAATCCAGCCCTTCATACATCCTCGGATTTGGGCCTGGTCACCGCTCATTTTGCGTCCGGCGCCACCGAATACCTCAATTATCATACCTTAAATCTGCAGTACACATGCAACACATAATTTACAGTACTACATAGATAAGCCTAGGCTACTTCTACTCGTCGTCCAAGATGTAGACAACCCCCATGTTGACAATGTCAGACGGACCTGCCTCCTGGTGGATGGCCGCCTCCCGCTGCTCCAGCTCCTCATCGGACTCCTTGTCCACGAAGAGTGCATCCACCTCCGCCGGTGCCCGTGCCTCACGGAGGTAGTGGTGGTTTGCCTCCGCCTCCACCTTCAAGCAGATGTAGTCGAGGATGGCCTGCTGCTCCACCGCCTTCTCCGCTTGGGTGACCTCAAATTCGCCCAGTGCATCGGCCATGCCGAATCCGGCAGCCAGAGGCCCCGGATCTGCCTCGCCCTCATCCTCTTCCTCCTCCTCCTCCGACTTCCACTAGTAGAAAAAGGGTCATCTGTCCCGGTTGGTAAGGGCCTTTTGTCCCGGTTGTTGAACCGGGACTAAAGGGTTGTTACTAATGCCCTAGCCCTTTTGTCCCGGTTCTTACACGAACCGGGACAGATGGGCCTCCACTTGGCCGGTACGGCGAGCCCAGGCAGGAGGGCCTTTGGTCCCGGTTGGTGGCACTAACCGGGACCAATAGGCATGCACGCGTCAGCATTTCAGGGGCTGGGGTTTTTGTTTTTTTAACGCGGGGAGGGGGGGGGGGGGGGAGGGGGGGTTGGGGGTTTTGGGGGGTTAATTTAGGTGTTTCATATATTGTGTTAGCTAGCTAATTAATAGAGAGAAGTGTCCTCTCTTATCTCCGTGCTTGGTCGACGCTACATACTATATACGTATAGAGAGGACTAGACACGCTAGCTAGTAAGCAAATGAAGGAAACAGAAGATCGTCATGAACATATGCATACAGAGAGAAGTGATATCGACCACCTCTCCTTCTCCGAGAGATTGGTCGAACAACAAATTCTCGTATATCTATCCGGCACTACCGGCTACATATATACAATAATTATCTCTTACAATATAATCTCCTAATTATATATGAACACAGGGTCCACATAGTATTCTCTGTTTTCAGCGATCACGTGGTCAAGGAAGAATGCCACCAATTCCTCTTGAATTGCTCGCATACGATCTGGTGGTAGGAGTTCATCCCGCATCCGAAAGATCTAATTTGAAGAAGGGGGTTAATACATATATATATATGAATAAATGAAACTCAACACAAATGATGGTAATAAAATAAAATTGTGAATATTATTGCTTACGCACTTCATATTGTTCGTCAGAGTAGCCCCGCTCACAGGTCGTGTGGCGGATGGACTCGCAAACGTAGTATCCACAGAAATCATTCCCTTGTTCCTGCCACAACCACTTTACAAGAAATAGAGGTCAATCAAACTGATAAGCAAGCATGCTAAATGGTATTGAAGAAACTAGCGCTTGAATCACTAGGAGATGCGCGGAACGTGCTACTATAGTACTTACTTTCGGGTGTCTAAATTGCAGCTTCTTCGGCAGTCCCGGAGCTTTTTTGGTGAATTTTGTCCAAACCCTGCCAGACAAAGAAAACAATTACTTGATATCAGGAAATGAACAAAGTTGCTGATATGGTGGATAATGATCGATTTAACTTACTTCTTGAGCATTTGAGTCATGTCCGCATAGTCCTGGGATCTTTTCGTCTCGAGTCTAAGATGGTTACTATTCCCTGCTCAAGCTTAATCTCTAGGAGAATATAGTGGAAGCTGCGCACGCATGAATAAGTCATCAATTACATTACTATAACCTGGACTAATAAGGGAAACCGAATATGCACAAGACAGTAACACTCACTTGAAGTTGTAAGGAAAGAGTATTATATCTTTGTTTTCATTTATTACCAACGATCGTAGCAAGTTGGCCTCGGTATTTTTGGCATGATATTTAACCTCAGTTGCATCTATGAGATTTGTGTTAATGAACCCAATATCACCGATTTGTCTTTTCTTCAATTCGGCGATCTTCAATCTGCATAATATAGTGAGGATAATTATAAATACATGCAATGAAAGAGCTGACCTATATAGAGAGACTTAATGACATAAGTAGTACTACTTACAGACAGTAGCAAGTGACCGTTGATTTATCGAGGGCCTTTTGATTGAAAAACTGGAAAAACTCCTCAAATGGAACATTCAACAGTTCAATTCCAACGAGGTCATGCTCCTCTTTAACTCTCAGCGTCAAAGTATTCCTCCCCCCAGACTCACTGCATGTTTTCATGTACCAATCATGGAATCTTCGCATCATCGTTGTTAGAAATCTTTCATCTTTGACGAGAGGCTTTCCGTACTCGTATCTGTGTTCCTCCACCTCCAAGAAATCATAATGTACATCGTCGGGCAGGTAATCTCCAAGATTGCTATAACCGGGCACCATCCTCGGATCATTAGCGACGATGTTGCTAGACACCTTGAGCGGGGGGCACGATTGGTTCGCTTGTTCGCCGAGCTGGGCAATTTTTTTCCCAGCTCGTCGTTCTCTTAACCTTTGATCACTGACAGTACTTCCCGACCGCTCGGCTTCGACAAATTTCTTTGCAATAATGCGCTCATAGTTGCCTTTCGGCGGAGACTTTGGTGGTTTTGTCAGGGCAGCCAGAGTGCGCTTCGCTTTCACCAGATCTACCTTCTCCTCCGGAGGTGGATGTTTCTTTGCTTTCACCCCTTGAAAGAAGTTCGTCACTTCGGCTCGCAAGATCTTCGCGTTCTCCTCCGGGGTCCTCTCGTATGGTAACTTCTCTGGAGTCTTCAGAGAAGGACCGAATCTGTATTGCCTCCCGCCTTTGGCTGTACTGCTAGACGCCGGCAGAGCAGACGGAGCGGCTGCGGCTGTCTTCTTTCCTTACTTACGAGGCAGAGGAGAAGGACTACGACGCGCCGGAGCAGCCGGAGCGGCGGCGGGTCTCTTCCGCCCTTGCTGACGAGGCGGAGAAGGAGGAGGCTGGCTGCTCGGGCGCGCCGTCGCAGGCGGAGAAGGAGGCGGAGTGCCGCCAATCGCCGGAGAAAGAGGCTGAGTGCCCTGATCACTCGCCGGAGGAGGAGGCGGAGTGCCCTTACTCGCCGGAGGAGGAGGAGCAGGCGGAGGCGTCCAGTTCAGAAGGTTGATGAGCTCCTTCCGCCATAGGCATGGAGTCTTCAGAGCAGAACCCAGCCGAGTCTCCCCTTCACCGGTAGGGTGGTCAAGCTGGAGGTCCTCAAATCCCTCCGTTATTTCGTCCACCGTCACCCTAGCATATCCTTCTGGAATGGGACGACAGTGAAAAGTTGCGCCGGGTTCAGGAGGTCGAACAGAGCCGACAGCCGCCTTGACTTTGAAGTTCTGCCATTGCGTCATACGGTGGCAATGTTGAGACTCCGTGATAGCATCCACGGGGTAGCTAGCAGGAGCCGTCAAGACATGCTCCGGCTGAATCAGCTCGGTGGAAGCCACGCTGGTTCTCCGCTGAGATGGCAGGGTAGCTTCGGGGGTAGTTTTGGCAGGTCGCTTGCTGCGAGCTACGTCTCGTTCCTCTAGCGCTTGGACCCTTTCGTGCAGCTTCTGAATTTGGGTCTGCTCCACATTTTTCCTCCTCTCCTGGCATTTGTAACCGGCTGCGTCCGGAAAACCAGCCTTCCATGGAATGGAGCCTGGCGTGCCTCGTGTCCGTCCAGGGTGCTCAGGATTCCCGAGGGCCATTGTGAGCTCGTCGTTCTCTCTGTCTGGAACGAACGTCCCTTGCTGCGCTGCATCGATATAGTGCCGAAGCCTCTTGACTGGTATTCTCATTTGCTCGTCCATCCAAACGCACTTCCCTGATACAGGGTCCAAGGTTCCGCCAGCCCCGAAGAACCAAGTCCGGCAACGGTCTGGCCAGTTCATTGTCTCTGGTTCGATCCCTTTATCAAGCAGATCATTCTCAGCCTTGGCCCACTTAGGCCGGGCTTTGAGGTAGCCACCTGACCCCGTGCAATGGTGAAGCTTCTTCTTCGCAGCATTTTTCTTGTTTGTCGCTGACATCTTCTTACTCTTTTCCGATGTCTTGTGGGCCACAAATGCGGGCCAGTGATCTCTGATCTTCTCATATTTTCCGATGAATTCTGGTGTCTCTTCTTTGCCGACAAACGTTTTCAGCTCATTCTTCCACCTCCTGAATAGGTCTGCCATCTTCTTAAGAGCATGAGACTTGATTAATTTCTCTTTAACTGGCTTCTCCGGATCCTCCTCTGGCGGTAGGGTGAAATTTGCCTTCAGCACAGTCCAAAGATCATCTTTCTGCATATCATTGACATAAGACACCTCAGGGTCTTCCTTCTTAGGCTTATACCATTGGTGGATGCTGATCGGGATCTTGTCCCTAACAAGAACCCCGCACTGGGCAGCAAATGCTTCCTTTGTCCGGATGGGTTCAATCGGTTGGCCGTCGCGCGCGATTGCTGTGATCTCAAACCTTCCATCCGAGCGAAACTTTTTCTTCGGGCCTCGTCTCTTTACCGAAGTTGTGCTCGATCCGGAGGGCTAGAAAAAAGAAGAAAGACGAGAGTTAATTAATATGTGTACATACCAAAACAATGAATGCATCAATTAGCTAGTCAGCACAGGCTTAACTAATATATTTACCTGGCCGGACTCTGTTCGGTCACTGGAGCCGTCACCATGGGCTCCTTCTTGCACCAGCATTGGGTCACCAGAGCCATCATAATCATGTCTTTCCTCCTCCACTCTTCGATCACCGTAGCCTGCTTCTTCACCCTGTTCTTCCAGACCATCATTGTCGTTAAGATACGACAAGACATCACCTCCGGCTAAGATTATGTCCCCCAACACGTCTTCTGCTTCCTCGTCTCGTCCGTGCTCCATTGTTTCTGCAAATATTACAACATGGCAATTATTACACAAACATGACAGCAGGTGGATATATTAGTGCAAACATAGACCTAGCTTATTCCGGGTTTGGGGTGGCCTCGGCAACGCTTCAAGGGTAGGGGCGCGGCGGGAGGGGGTAGGAGATCGACATCGTTTTTTTCTAGGGTTTGGGTGTCCTCGAGAGTTTTGGTCGAGCGAGAGGGCCGGGGGTGCTCCCGTGGTATAAGTTATCACGGTCGAAGTTATCCGGGAGGGGGTTATATCGACAACGACGACAAACATACATGGGAAAATAATGTTATCGGGGAGGGAGTAGGTCGAACCCCGCGCCCCCCCCCCCTCATGTTGAAGTTATCGGGACACGGGGTATATCGACAACGACATATCCGATAAAAAAATAAGAAGACGAAGAAGAAATAAAAAGAGGAGAAGAAGATATTAATAGAGGAGAAGATTGAAGAAAAAAAGACGAAAAAAAGAGGAGAAGAAGAGAAAATAGAATATTCTCCTCTTCTTCATTTTCTCTTCTTCTCCTCTATTCCTTTCTTCTTCTCCTCTTCTTTTTCTTCTTTTTCTTCTTCTTATTTATTTCTCCTCTTCTTCCTCTCCTCTTCTTCTCCTTTCTTCCTCTTCTTATTTTCCTTTTTCCTCACATTCTTTTTCTTCTTCTTCCTTTCCTAGCTAGATATATAAAACTTTTCTAAAAATGTAACTTTTGCATATATACATGGAAAAAAATGTTATCGGGGAGGGGGTATATCGACCCCTCCCCTCGACCCTCTTTGACTTCTTCTTCTTCCTTCTTCCTTCTTCCTCTTTTTTTCTCCAACACAAAACACATCTCATCTCATCTCATTTCATCCAAAAATAATTCTTTGCATATGAACATACATACATTTACTTTTTTTCTTAAATGTTACATATGAACATTTTCTTAAATGAGCATATGAACACTTTCTTAAATATTAATGAGCATATGAACATACATATCACCAAAAAATAGAACTTTTTCTTGGTAACAAAAAAAATGCAAAAAGAGCATTATACAGCATATACAGAGCATTATACAGTGAACATACATACATACATACATCGTAACAAAAAAATGAAAAATAGGCCGGTGGTCGGCGACGACGATGATGGTTGGCGGTGGCGCGCGCTTACGAATGGCGTGCGGGGATGGCAGTGAGAAGGAAAGGGGAGGAGGCAGGGGCTCACAGCGCGGGGAGGGGTCGAGGTCGCCGGCCGGAATCGGTGCGGCGGCGGATGAACGGCCTCGGGGATGAACGGGTCGCGGGAGCCGGCGTGGTGCTTCCCCGCAGCGACGGCAACGACAGGCGCGGGCGACGGCAACGGCGACGACGGGCGCGGGCGACGACGACGGCGTCAGTGGGGGCGGCGGGCGGCGTCAGGGCAGCCTGGCGGCGACGGGGCAGGGGCGACGAAGGGGGCGCGCGGCGTCGAGGCAGCGGACGGCGTCGATCTGGGCAGCCTGGCGGCGTCGATGAGCTCGGCGTCGTCGGGCGGGCTGGGGGGCAACTGACGATGAGTTCGTCAAATTTTCCTAAGTGCTACTTACCAAAGACACCCTTTAGTCCCGGTTGGTGCCACCAACCGGGACCAAAGGCCTCTTTTCAGCAGCCCAAAGGGCGGGAAGCGGCGGCCTTTGGTCCCGGTTGGTGGCACCAACAGGGACTAAAGGGGGGGCATTGGTCCCGGTTGTTGCCACGAACCGGGATCAAAGGGTGGCATTGGTCCCGGTTCGTGCCACCAACCGGGACCAATGGCCTTGCACAGCGGCGTGGTGGTGGGAGTTTAGTCCCACCTCGCTAGTTGAGAGCGTCGACTACCTGTTTATAAGCACTGCTGCCTCCTCTCTCTCGAACTCCTTTGAACTGCAGGCCTATGGGCCTAATTTGACACTGCTTTGCCTGTGGGCCTGCTGGGCCTTCTGCGGGCCTGAATCCTGGCGCAACTAGCTGGGTTTCTAGTCGTATTCAGGCCGTGGTGGCCCAGGCGGTGGCATTTTTTTTTTCCAGTTTTTTTGTTTTCTTTGTTGCTTTATTTTTTATTTTGTTTCTACTTACAATAAAATAATTACTGTTGCTATTTTATTTATTTTATTAAGGTTTATTTATTTTGTTTTATTATAGTTTAGTTTATTTTGTTTCTACTTATTTATTTTATAAAAGTTTATTTTATTTATTTTATTTTGTTTCTACTTATTGATTTTATTTTGTTTCTACTTATTTATAAAAGTTTATGTTGTTTATACTTATTTATTTTATTTTGTTTTTTGTTTTTTGTATTTATTTTATGAAAATTCTTTTTGCTTTTAATGTTTTGAACAGAAAATACTTTGATAATTTTAGTTGCATAAATTCTATATAATTTTAGTTTCAATAATACTAGAGGTTTATAAAAGCTTTTTAGTTGATTCCTTTAGTACCGGTTCTTTCTGCCCTTTCTGACTTTATTTGTTATTTTTCATGCATTTATTGATTATTTTGAGCTATAAGACCCTTAAATTGAAAAGCATTTCAAATGAACTCTAAAAAGGTTGAAAGTTGGCATGGTATCATCATTTCATCCACATAGCATGTGCAAGAAAGTTGAGAGGGTTACGGCAAAAACTGGATGCACTTCGTGTACAAAACGGACAATGGTATCATACTCGTCTGTTACAAAGTTGGCATGGTATCATCATAATAGTTGCAGGAGAAAGTCTTCACTTTTTCTTCGCTTGTGTCATTTGCTTATTGCGCCGTAACCATGGATAATCTTCATCGTTTATCAGGATGCTTGGGTCAGCCTTGACTTTGAAGGGAGGAATTTCATGAAACTTTTCATAATCTTCAGACATGTCTGTCTTGCCCTCCACTCCCACGATGTCCCTTTTTTCTGAAAGAACCATGTGGCGCTTTGGCTCATCGTATGATGTATTCGCTTCCTTATCTTTTATTTTTCTCGGTTTGGTAGACATGTTCTACACATAGATAACCCGTGCCACATCATTGGCTAGGACGAACGGTTCGTCAGTGTACCCAAGATTTTTCAGATCCACTGTTGTCATTCCGTACTGTGGGTCTACCTGTACCCCGCCTCCTGACAGATTGACCCATTTGCACTTAAACAAAGGGACCTTAAAATCATGTCCGTAGTCAAGTTCCCATATGTCCACTATGTAACCATAATATGTGTCCTTTCCCCTCTCGGTTGCTGCATCAAAGCGGACACCGCTGTTTTGGTTGGTGCTCTTTTGATCTTGGGCGATCGTGTAAAATGTATTCCCATTTATCTCGTATCCTTTGTAAGTTAATATAGTCAAAGATGGTCCCCTGGACAACGAGTACAACTCATCACAAACAGTGTTGTCACCTCTGAGACGTGTTTCCAACCAACTGCTGAAAGTCCTGATGTGTTCACATGTAATCCAGTCGTCGCACTGCTCCGGGTATTTGGAGCGCAGACTGTTCTTGTGTTCATCGACATACGGGGTCACCAAGGTAGAGTTCTGTAGAACTGTGTAGTGTGCTTGAGACCAAGAATATACGTCCCTACATATTATTGAATCCCCTCCAAGCGTGCCTTTTCCAGTCAGTCTTCCCTCATACCGCGATTTAGGGAGACCTATCTTCTTAAGGCCAGGAATAAAGTCAACACAAAACCCAATGACATCCTCTGTTTGATGGCCCATGGAGATGCTTCCTTCTGGCCTAGCGCGGTTATGGACATATTTCTTTAGGACTCCCATGAACCTCTCAAAGGGGAACATATTGTGTAGAAATACGGGCCCCAGAATGACAATCTCGTCGACTAGATGAACTAGGACGTGCGTCATGATATCGAAGAAGGATGGTGGGAACACCAGCTCGAAACTGACAAGACATTACGCCACAGCACTCCTTAGCCTTGGTATGATTTCTGGATCGATCACCTTCTGAGAGATTGCATTAAGGAATGCACATAGCTTCATAATGGCTAATCGGACGTTTTTCGGTAGAAGCCCCCTCAATGCAACCGGAAGCAGTTGCGTCATAATCACGTGGCAGTCATGAGACTTTAGGTTCTGGAACTTTTTCTCTGGCATATATATTATTCCCTTTATATTCGACGAGAAGCCAGTCGGGACCTTCATACTGAGCAGGCATTCAAAGAAGATTTCTTTCTCTTCTTTCGTAAGAGCATAGCTGGCAGGACCTTCATACTGCTTCGGAGGCATGTCATCTTTTTCGTGCAAACGTTGCAGGTCCTCCCGTGCCTCAGGTGTATCTTTTGTCTTCCCATACACGCCCAAGAAGCCTAGCAGGTTCACGCAAAGGTTCTTCGTCACGTGCATCACGTCGATTGAAGAGCAGACCTCTAGGTCTTTCCAGTAGGGTAGGTCCCAAAATATAGATTTCTTCTTCCACATGGGTGCGTGTCCCTCAGCGTCATTCGGAACAGCTAGTCCGTCGGGACCCTTTTCAAAGATTACGTGTAAATCATTGACCATAGCAAGTACGTGATCACCGGTACGCATGGCGGGCTTCTTCCGGTGATCTGCCTCGCCTTTGAAATGCTTGTCTTTCTTTCGACATTGATGGTTGGTCGGAAGAAATCGACGATGGGCCAGGTACACGTTCTTCCTGCATTTGTCCAGGTATATACTTTCAGTGTCATCTAAACAGTGTGTGCATGCGTGGTATCCCTTGTTTGTCTGTCCTGAAAGGTTACTGAGAGCGGGCCAATCGTTGATGGTTACAAATAGCAACGCGTGCAGGTTAAATTCCTCCTGTTTGTGCTCATCCCACGTACGTACACCGTTCCCATTCCACAGCTGTAAAAGTTCTTCAACTAATGGCCTTTGGTACACATCAATGTTGTTGCCGGGTTGCTTAGGGCCTTGGATGAGAACTGACATCATAATGAACTTCCGCTTCATGCACATCCAAGGAGGAAGGTTATACATATATAAAGTCACGGGCCAGGTGCTGTGATTGCTGCTCTGCTCCCCGAAAGGATTAATGCCATCCGCGCTTAAACCAAACCATACGTTCCTTGGGTCACCTGCAAACTCAGCCCAGTACTTTCTCTCAATTTTTCTCCACTGCGACCCGTCAGCGGGAGCTCTCAACTTCCTGTCTTTCTTACGGTCCTCACTGTGCCATCGCATCAATTTGGCATGCTCTTCGTTTCTGAACAGACGTTTCAACCGTGGTATTATAGGAGCATACCACATCACCTTCGCATAGGCAAAGATTCTGGTGGAACAGCTTCTATAAATGATTAAAAAAAACTTGTATCAATGTCCACGGAGGACGAAAAAATGTGTCGACGTAGAAATAATATTCACACATGAGACACAGCAAAGGTGTGTATTCCTAACAGGTTTTGACAAAAAGATGGAAAGAAGTATTATATCCGTAGCTCAAATAAAATCTCTATCACGGTTATATCAGAAGTTCACATTGCCAAAGTAACATAAGAAGTGCATAGATATAAATTGTACTGGATTTCCATCTAAATTAAGAGAGTAAGTAAATGACTATAAACTTCATGACTTGTGTAGTTTCGTCACTATAAACAAGGTATGTATCTTACCTCAGAAACAGCCCGGCAACCTTTATGCAAGACATGTTTTTTGAACTCTCCCTGTCTGAAATGCTACCCTTAAAAAATAATGAGAAAAACACTAGGTGACTACAATAAAAAAAATTCTCTGAAAAGAAAGCCTGAATAATTATGTAATCAGAGAAGCGTACAGTACTCAATAGACAAGCAAAAAAATGTACCCGTGAGAAGAACAGTGATTGCATTACAAGGTCAGGCTAAAACTCTGTTGACGCAAACAAAATTTCAACAAACAAGTCACTATAGATGTCTATAAATAGCATATTCAAAGTTGATTGGGCTGCTAGTCCTTACCAGCATCTTCAATGCAAAGAAACTCTGTTTACCATGGAAGATCCTGCTGCTTATGCATGTTGGCAAAATAGGAGAAGGAAAAGAGTAAGAATGCAAAGAATATCCATATGTGTTATATCTGATAATTCTACTACATAGAATGCAATCATAAAAACTACATGATAAAAAGAAACCTGTTGAGACTTTGGATCTAAATCTGCTCTATCTAAGCACGCAGATACCCCAGTCATGAATCAAAGAAAGGCCCATAAACCTGCCAAAAATGCGTTTCAGGTTTGACTGATACAAACAGGAACTGAGCGACAAGCTAAAGTTTTATGGTCAATAACTATTACAAGGTTCACTTAAAGCAGGACAGAGAGCTTCAGTAACATGCAGCTGAACCTCCAGGACAAGTGGACTCTTCTGCTCCGTTCGTTGCAGAGTTATCTGATGCTCGACAAAATTTATAAGCGAGGAAGCCAAGACATGCCGAACTTCCAACATCAATTAACAAATTCTCAAAGTTGACAAATCATATTCGAGACAGAGACACTCACATTAGAATCCCCTGATATTCCTGCCAAAAACTTTTCACCGCCAAAGAACATTTGCTTTGCTCCCTCATCATCTCGCTTGTTATCTTGACTGCTTGAAGAGTTAAATCATGTATCGGCAAACATGTCAGGGTTGGGTAAAAGATCAACTGAAAGTAACTGCCATTCCAATTTCTGTGAATTTAGACAAAAAATATGGGAGATCAGAAATTGTGTATACTATTCTTCATTGATTATGTCCTAGTACATTAGGTAACAGCACAAGACATTAATTTGCTCGGATAAACTAGGAGAGTATCAAACGATGAAAGCATAAATGAATCCTGTGCTCCTGGAGAAATCCCTTGCTTCTTTCAAATTTACAACCTATATAAATGATATTTCAATCAAGTGGCTGAAAACAATGATTTTACAAGTTCAAGTGAAACTTTAATCTGGCAAGAATACCTGCCATTTTTCGTTTTTTAGACTATTTGGAGGGCCAAAGCCCCCCTGGTTCCATTGCTTGAACGAAACTAGAGATACAGAGAACAAAAGCACCTACAGCGCATCCGAAGGGAAAACTAAAAACATCTAGCAACGTTCTACTGATTATTACAGCTCATAAGGCCGCAGCCTGAGCAGATTGAAAAGCAAAAACTAAAGCTAAATTAACAACGAGAAAGATGACAATCTAGGAAACGATTGCAATGGAGTTAGGTTCGTAGCCGAAGTCCATCTTCATTTCCAGACTGTTTCAGCCCCCTTCTTCTTCTTCAGAGGGGATTGTGTTGGAGAAGCAGTAAGATCTGGCAGCGTAGTTGGGCTGGACACCACATGCTTGAGGTTCCAATCTCTTCTGGGAGGAGAGGAAGGTTCGTTGCCATCTGCAGGTTTTGGAAACAGCGACAACTTGTTGAGCATTGACCTCTCCAGCCCCTCAGCATTGCCCAGCTGCGTCACTCCTCCATAGATCAGCCCACCCCCAGCCTGAAGGGGGTTTGTATGAGCAGATTTATGATATTGGAGATTTTTTTTCAGCCCCTCCAAATGATGTTTTTTGAAAAGGATCATCCACCGCCTGATAGTCACCTGTATCATACACCAAACTATTCATGTCAGTCCACATGGCATTTTTGAAGATATGGGAATTTCCAATCTTCCATATACTCCATAAGCACATGCACAGACAGAATTAATAGCAGCGTGATTCTTACTAGCAGGCTAGTATCTGGCAAATGAAAGGAAGTCATCTCCCAGACTAATTACAAAGAAATTACAGATGTGTTGCCACATGTTTTTAGCGACCACACAATCAAAGAAAAGGTGTGTAATAGTTTCTTGTTCTGAACAGAAGACACACTCAGGGAGGTTTCCAATCCCCCTCTTACTGAGATTGTCTTTTGTCATAAGTTTATTGTGAGATAAAAGCCATAAGAAAACCTGCACTCTTGGGGGCACCACAATAGACCAAACTGAGGGAATAAAGATAAGTTTAGCCCCTCTAAAGTTAATAATACTGTAGAGGGAACCAGTAGTGTATTTGCCTTTAGCTTCATATATTGCCAAATGAGAGCATCTTCACAATCAGTATAGGCAATTCCCAAGATGATCTGCTCTAGGCAGTACCGATCTTCCATCATGGCAGGGTTAAAGATCCTACGAAAAGTAAGTTTGATGTTTTGACCATCCCAAACATCAGCTACAGACACACACTGTTGGTGACAAATAGAATATAGAGGCCAAAATTGAACAGATAAAGGGGAGGCGCCAAACCAATTGTCTTCCCAAAACCTAATCTTGGTTCCTTTTCCTACAGTCCATCTATGACCAAATTTAAGAGCCTTAGCTGCCCAAAGCACCCCATTTTTCGTTTTTTGTGTACAGTACAAAATTACGAAATGTTATAGCTGCTAGTGGAGGTGACCTGAAAAGAAATTAGGAACTAAAATTCCTGTCCTTAATGATGCATCCAGTTTTACTCTCTAAAAAAATAATAGGAAAAAACTGAATATGCAAGTAAGTCACCAGAAAAGGCCTAAAGGTAATTTCAGGACAAAAGAAAAAGGTTTAGCCCCATTTGTCATCAGAAATAAAACTGAATATGCAAATAAGTATTCAGACTTTCCAAGTGTTTCCAATACCAGGTCCACAATGCGTACTTGTACAGTCATGCCATCTGCAATCTAAGCCCAATATAGCATATTACTTCAGATTTTGTAAGGGTATATTGCTTCAATAAATTTGCATGTGATCCATAGTAAGAATCTGTTATACAATTTATAAAAATTATTAGTAAAACAAAAGGTGCAGACATGCACACACTGGAAAAAACAGACTATGAAGCAGAAAACAGAGCCTAGAAAGATTTAAATTAGCTATGATGAATAACATGAACTATCTGGATGATTTAACAATATAATCATCATTTTAACAGAAGCAGCTCTGAGTGACGGGCCTTACAGATAATTTTTTTGAATGTGTAAGTACCTATTACTGAACATCAAGTGCAGTGAAACCAACCTTATCAGCATATCCATATCCAGTGCTTTTAAAGAAGTTGAGAAAACAACATCAGTTACTGAATGGTCATATGACGGTACAAAATCACAACCTGGCAGGGCTGGAAAGATTTTCTGAATCGTCCGTCTCTACAAGCATGAGATCAAGTTTATCAATGTTCACAACAATTGGCTCCACTTGCACATTTGATACTGATGGCAGCCATAATGATAAACAAGAGAATCTAAATGCGAGACCTGAAAAATGCGCTTGCATTTGCCATACAGAACTACCAACCACCATAAGGTCGATGTTAACTAAAAGTCACTAACTTCACTACAACATCAAAATAAGCATGAGACCACTCTTCCGTAAGTTACACAACTGTGACTACATGCAAGAAATCAACAACAGAAACAATTCCATGCCAATGCCAAACTGAGTGTAAAGCATAACCCTCGAATCATCACTTAACCATACCAACGAACATCTCAGTCCAAATTTATAACCCGCGACTAAATTTGTAACAACGACAGTCGAATCTGCAGCTTCAACACAATTTCTAGCAACGAGAAGCACAAGATCCCCGACTTGACAGCATTATAAATAACAGTTCAGCACAAACACAAACATGTGAGGAGGCGCCTTTACCCTGATCTGGAGCTTCCACCAACAGGCGCACATACCAGGTCCCATGATGAAGTCTACCCGCCGAATTTTTAATTGTGGAGCACCTACTTGCTAAACTCCCTGCCAGTACATGATAGCATATTATCACAGAAGGTGAGCACGTCTCGAGCATTTAGCTCTTCATGCTTTAATCCAGCCTTCTTCGGGAATTTATCTCCCATTTCGCCTTCCACCTGTGTCTATCGAACCCCACTTGCAAACTTAATTCCATGACATCTTTCAGAAACACCTGAACATTTTCCACAATTGTCCATGTGAGAAAAATGTTTGACCCTGGTTTCCATACTGCACTCATCAGAGAAAGAGACGCACCTCTGATGCTTGTTCTCCTCCCACGCGACCTGCAGTATCACGCGACTCATCTCCCGCTAAACGAGCTGCAGTGACAACACAAAACTCAATACAGTTACAATCTATGTACACTGCCTTCTACAGAATACTACTAATTATCTCACTCACCACATCCTCCATCAGATCTAGAATGCACCATTGATCTTTGGAACACAAGTCCTCCAGGTCCAGCTGATCACCGCCTACCTGACAAAAGTCCAAATATATTAGACACATCATGGACTCCCGTGCCATGTCAGAGACACACTATGAAACCAATCCAGCGTCGGTGTCCCCTGGACTTCTCATGTGCAAGCTGCCCTGGATGAGCGTTCGAGAGAGAGAATGAGGCCAGGGGCGCACCTGCCAACGGACTCCGGTACCGCAGCCTGGTCCAAGGGGACGTGCTCCTCCTTCCGCTGCTGCTCATGACGAGGAGGGCTGGGGAATTGAGACGCGCACTGCTCGTGGTGGCGTTCGGCAAAGGGGCGGGTCAGGAGCGTCGTACCCGTCACGGAGCGGGACGAAGAGATGGGGGCGGAGGCCGTCAGCTTAGGCCTGGGAGGCGAGAACCGGGGAGTGAGGCGGTCGGTGGCGGCCTCGAAGGGGACGACGAGCGTGGATTGCAGGGGGACGAGGATGTCCTCGCCGCCCGTCTCCATGATCGGCCTCCCTGCCGCGGCCGGGTGCCTCGTGCTGCGCCCCTCATCTTCCAATTCCCCCTCCAACGCGCGACGCTGTCCACCCGGTCGGCGTGCCGCCACGTGAGGTGCCGGTACGCCCAGGTAGCCGCGGCGAGGGTGGCGAAGTAGAGCGCCGCGGCGGCCACCACGAGGAGCGCGAACGCGAACGGCACCGGGCTGGTCAGCAGCGCCAGCCAACGGACCGAGGAAGACGAGCGCCACCACTGCACCCGTGAGGGTCAGCCCCGCCAGCACCAGCAGCGCCGCGCCGGCGATGAGCAGGGTCAGGATTCCCACCACCTGCGTCGAGGTCGGGAGGTGCGCCTGCACGCGCCGCAGCAGCGTTGTCGATGGGTCGTCCAAGTCTGTGTGCCCCGGCGGCCGCGCCGCCCTCGCCGTGCCGATCCGCCATGGAAGGGAGAGTGTCTGTGAGGGAGCTGGCCTAGGACTAGGAGGAGGGGCGAGGAAGGGTGCCGGTGTTACGCCCCCTTCGGCCGTGGAGCGCGTAGAGGAGGCCGGGGAGGCGTGTGGGGTGGGGAACGGCGGCGGCGGCGGCGGGGGTTGGTGGGGGAGGGAGGAGGCATAGCAGGTGGGCTGGCGCTGGGGCCTGTGCGCAAGCACATGGAGGAAGAACGAACACGTCAAAAAAAATTATGTTTCCAACAAATGTTGCCAAAAGTGTTTCCTGTTGGGGAACGTGCATATTTCCTTCATTTCCTCCCCCATCCCATGGCAGCTAGGGCAAACTCTTCTCCTCCAGGCTTTGCAGGCGAGCCCGTGGATTCACCTCCACTTTACCTACCGCTCCGGCAGCCGGTGACGGGAAGGGGAATTCCGGTACCTCCGCTTCGATTAGTAGTATGTTAGGGTTTTTGGTCCTCGCATGCGTGGCACTCGGGTGAATAGCGGCGCTTCTTCTTCCAGTTTGTCTTCCGGGCTCCGATCCTCCTCGAATCCGTCCGTCTGGATATAGTCGATGGAGTTCCGGCGTAGATTCCTGGCGTCTCCTTGGGGCGGTGAGGTAGGGCGTTCTCGTCGTGCGGTGGTTTAGGTGTTGCAATTCTATTCAATAACGTTGGTCCTTAGGGACACGTGCACGATGACTTCTTACGGTCATCGACGAGGTCAAGCTGGCTCTGGTTGGGGACCGACGATAGGAGCACATCGACGGCTCATTCTGACGGTTGTAGTGGTCCTTTGTTGATCTCGGAATATCGATGTAAATTTATTATGTTTGAGATGATTTTGTATTTCTGGTGAACTTTTATAATTATCTGGATCTTTTCACAGAAAAAAAATTATAGGGATCAAGCAAAAGCGTAAGAAAGAGGGTCCAGGAGGGCGACCAAACCCTACCAGTCACTCTCGCTTACCCCTCTCCGCCGCCACCAGGGCACATCGTTGGGTAAGACCACGCGACGGCAGGGAGGTCCTAATCGGGGGCGGTCTTCATGAGGTGGTTCTCAGTGGCAGTGTTGGTGGAGCCGAGGTCCCTAGGCACGGGAACCGAGAGGCAGTGAAGCAAAGCTCCCTGGGTTCCAGGCATCCCAGCTCCTGGCCTTGTGGGGGTCTAGGGTGTCTTCTACAACTCCTCTGACCCGTCTTGACTTGAAACTTCTCGAACAATTTTTCCCTGATTTTTTGGTCCCAGAAAAATATTATTTCTGCAAATTCTAAAAAGATGTAGAAAATCACAACTGGCACTATAGAGTGGATTAATATGTTAGTTCAATAAGTAAATATAAAGTTGTGCCAAAATGATGCAATAATGGTATAGATGTAGCATGAACATAGTAAAAAAATAGTTTAAACATATCGACAGTGCGCTGAATTAATGTGATAATTCAACTTATCGAACAGGCTTTTGGCTTTTTTTGTTTATTTAACCTACTTATCTCTAGTTTCCTGGCTATTTTTATAGAACACTTCTAAAAATAAGAACCCCGTAGCATAGTTCAACAAGCCCAAACACTAGTAGAAAAAGGGTCTTTAGTCCCGGTTCATAGGGGCCTTTAGTCCCGATTCTGGAACCGGGACTAAAGAGTCGTTACTAAAGCCTCCCCATTTAGTCCCGGTTCTGAATTTTCAAATTTCTGAATTATTTTAACCTCTAATCTCTAATCACCCCTCATCACTGCTCAATTCAACCTCTAATCTCTAATCACCCCTCATCATTCCAAATCATCTAACTTTCCGGACGGTCACCCATCCTCTCACTACTCCAGCCTAAGCACGCTTAACTTCCGGGTTCTATTCTCCCTCATTTCCAAGTCTGCACTTATTGTTTTCCTGACAATAGTAAGATGTCAATCCTATTAACCCTCAGGATTTTAGCTTGAGCATGAAGTCACACATTTCACTGTTTGAGTTTGAAACTATTGTTCTAAAAACCAATAATTATTTAGTAACACTAATATTTCTTGAATAAGTAGTTTGACCATAGTTTGACCAGATTTGACCAAAATTTAAAAAACTGAAATAATTATTTAGTAACACTAATATTTCTTGAATATTAGTTTGACCATTGTTTGACCACAGTTTGACCACATTTGACCAAAATTCAAAAAAACTGAAATAATTATTTAGTAACACTAATATTCTTGAATAATTATTTAGTAACACTAATACTTCTTGAATAAGTAGTTTGACCATAGGCTGTCAAAATCGGATGCGGATTTTCGTGCTGAACATTTTGATATATTATACGTTTTTCTCTGACATCGTATGCAAAAGTTATAGCCATTTTACATTTTCCCTATACTTTTTGCAAAACATGTCCAAATTTAAGTTTTTAAATTTTCCTAACTAGTACATGTAGTAACATAACTACATCTGGAAGGATTTTAATTTTTGAAGTTTTTATCGTTTTCTTTTGCTTTTTACAAAACTGAAAAGGCGATCCACAAGGGGGTAGAGTTTGAAAATGGGACCTTTAGTACAGGTTCGCGCCATGAACCGGTACTAATGCCTCAAACCCCATTAGTACCGGTTGGTGGCTCGAACCGGGACTAAAGGTCTAAACTTTAGTACCAGTTGGTGCCACGAACCGGTACTAATGGGCATCGCACCCTTTAGTCCCGGTTCGTGGCACCAACCGGGACTAAAGGTCCCATTTGAACCGGGACTAATGCCTGTACGGTGCCCTAGCCGCTCGAACTGGGACTAATGCTCACATTAGTCCCGGTTCGTAATGCAACCGGGATTAATGCTCTTTTCTGGCCGAACCAAAGCCATATTTTCTACTAGTGAAACTGGGTCATAGAAAATGAGGAAATCAATTGAGCTCGTGATAGTTGAAAGGGTACATGCATGCGTTCCCATGCATATGTGGGTGAGCATGCATTTCTACATGTCCTGACATGCATGTAGTGAAGTTGTCATGTCATATTTAGTCAACCAAATAGCCAACATATATAGTAGCTAATTGCTAAGTAGTACTACTTTATTAATGCATGATCCACCTTATACTCTTACAATATTTCTTGGAGTACGTGCTGCAACGGCTATTAATCTACAGCCCGATTCCTCCCTCTCTCCTCTTCTCTCATCCAACTCAACACAAATATTCTCTCAAAAGAAATTCAACATAAATATTATAGTTTAATCCTTATAGCCTGCTAACTGTACCTTCTTATACTTGCTCTCTTATGTGCATATCATGGGTAGTGCAACGACTACATGGCGAAATTATACTGCACCAGTCGATATGCCTCTCGGCCCCATAGTTGGTTTTTTATGATGCTCTCCGCCCAAGATGATATTGTCGGGCATATTCCGTTTACTTGGTGTACGATCAAGACGGGGTGTACTGCATACTAACTTGACTATGTCAACTTGAGGTTTTGTAACACTAATACCATCTCCCTTAGCATTACAACGACATGTCAATTGTGTGGGAGGGTGGAGGGTGTTCAAGACAAAATTCAAACAATAAGGTAGAGAAAAAGTACACACCCATATGCGGAAAGATCAAGGTAACAAGCAGTAGTGCAGTTTAAGTGGATTTTGAACCACATTAAATTCCAAGGTGTTTAATTGAGAAATATTTCACTTTGTTAAGACCTCTTAGGCATATCATAAGGAAATCTCCAATGCGGACCCTCAAATCGCCACTATAAGTCCTTTAGGGGAGTCCGGACACTTTTTGTCATCCAATGCTATCCCCCGAGCATACGGAAAAGCGTCCGGACATCCAAACTCTCTCAAACTCAAAGCAAAATTCCGAGGGGGGGTGTGCTTTAGGAGAGTCTGGACATCCGTCTGGCCAACCAAAACCCACCACATCGAACATCCAGACTTCCCCTCTCTCTCCTCAACCGCGATATGCACATGCATAGAAGGACATTTAGGGGACGTGGTTGGATGGCTAGCTCCTGCATCGGTGTCCATGATATGGTCCCACCGGTTCCACGGATAAATAGTTTGTCCGTTTTAGGGGTTACTGTTCGAGATGCCCTAACTAGTATCATGCAACCTCGTCCAATGCCAACTAGCCATACTGCTGATGTGACATAATATTAATTGAGGAACGGTAATGTATATTAGTATCATATATATATATATATATATATATATATATATATATATATATATATATAGTATCATAAGAAATGATGCTCTGCTATTTTTCATACAAAGGAATAAATGAGGTCATCTAAAATATCAACTTATGATATTCCTCGCTACAAGCAGTCTAACACTACTCGTAGTATGGAGTATCATATACTAGTATCATGCATATGATGCTTGGTGCATAGTATGAAAAATTGGTATATTATTGTTTTGCATGACACATAGTAGCATAATATTTATGATGATATGGTATCATAATATGATATTAGCATCTTCTCTTTTCTTGATTAATACGGTGCCAAATCAACATTTTGTCTATGACATTACGCTAAGAGCCACGTATCAAGAGTGCCCTAAGATCGGTCTGCTATATCTAATTGGATTAAATAGATGTTTAGGTATAACTTACAAATACAACAATAAGATAAAATGCATTGGAGTTGTTATATCTAAGTGCATATGTAAGGGGTCTAATGCATTTGGTAGTGCTTTGATGCATGTAATAATGCTGTTGAGCTATCGAGAATTGAAAGGGAGTTGAAAGGGTACATGCATGCATGCCCATGATGCACGCATACATATTGTTGATGTGCATATCATGTAGTCCGATGAATCTACACTATGCTTGTTGACACATAGTTGAAACGTGGTTGGAAAGGTACATGCATACATACATGTTTTAATGTGCATATCATGTGTAGTCCGAGGATGGTTGCACGCCGAAATCATGCTATGTCTATCGACACGCCCGCCGCCTTGGGGCCGACCTTATCATTGGAGTTCTCAGTGATGCTCATTGTCCAAGATGATGTTGTCGGGGCATGTTTCATTAACTTGGTGTCTAGTCAAGACGGGGTGTACACTACACACTACATTGAGCAAGCCAACTTGTTCCCTTGTAACACCAACACCGTCTCGGTCAATATTACACAATTTGTCGATTACGTGGGAGGGATGGGAGGGGATTTAAGAGTAAACGGTGACAAAAAATGTAGGAAAAAATACGCACCTACACGCCGAAAGATCATGCTAGCATGCATCAGTGCATTGTAAGTGGATTTTGAATCTCGTTAAATTCCATGGCATTTTATTGTGGCATATTCCACTTCAGTTAAGTTACATGCATGCATGCTATGCATACACATTGTTGAGCTAACAATAGTTAAAAGGGAGTTAAAAGGGTACAAGCATGCATATGCATACACATATGTGTTGATGTGCTTATCATGTGTAGTCCAATGACAGCTGCACGACAAAGCTTTAGTATGCTTGCCGAGACGTAGTTGAAAGGTGGTTGGAAGCGTTGCATGCATGCATGCATACATGTGTTAACGTGCATATCATGTGTAGTCCAACAATGCATGCATGCCTGTGAGGACAATGTCAGTGCTCCTGTGATATACGTTAGTCACCATATTTAATGTGGAAAGAGAGTTTTACCATATCCTAATCTGGATATGATTCTTAGCATCAAAACCAAGACAACACATATTTCTCTCTCTCTCTCTCTCTCTCTCTCATAAAATAAATAAAATGTGAGCTCTTTTAAATGCAACAATATAATTTAATGCATTGGAGGGGTTATCTATTAGTCTATATTTAATGCATATAATGCATTGGCAGTGCTTTGATGCATGCAATAAAACTCTTGTGCTATCGCGAGTTGAAAGAGAGTCGAAAGGGTACACGCATGCATGCTCACTGCACACATATGTGTTGACGTGTATATCATGTGTGGTCGAGCGATGGCTGCATGATGAAGTCATACTATGCTTGTTGACACGTAGTTGAAAGGTGGTTGGAAGGGTACATGCATGCATACATGTTTTAACGTGCATATTGTGTAGTCTCCCACGATGATTGCACGAAGAAGATATACTACGTCTGTAGACATGCATGCATACATGTTTTAACATGCATATCATTTGTAGTTGCACCGTGATTGCACAAAGAAGATATAGTACGTTTGTAGACACAACGGCCATCTTGGTGTCGACCTTATCATTGGAGTTTCAGGTGATGCTGGTCGTCCAAGATGATATTGCAATGGCATGTTCCATTAACTTGGTGTCTGGTCATACACATTACGTTGACCATCACTAGTAGAAAACGAAGCTTTATCACCGGTTCGTAAGGGCCTTTAGTGCCGGTTCTGCAACCGGCACTAAAGAGTGGAGACTAAAGCCCCCCCCCTTTTAGTACCGGTTCGGCACGAACCGCCACTAAAGGCCCACCACGTGGCGTGAGCTCGCGCTGTGGTATGGGGGACCTTTAGTACCGGTTGGTGTTTTTTTTTTTGAAAAAAATTCTGAATATTTTGGAAAAAAATTGAATTTTTTTCGATTTTCAATTTTCTGAATTATTTGATGATTTAGTCTCTAATCACCCCTCTTAACTACTCAAGTGTGGATCACTCATTCCAAATCGTCTAACTACCCGGCCGGTCACCCATCCTCTCACTCCCCCAGCCTGAGCACGCTTAACTTCGGAGTTCTATTCCCTCTACTTTCCAAGTCTGCACTTGTTCTTTTCCTGACAAATGTAATTAAGCTGACAAATGTAAGCTGACAATCCTATTAACCCTCAGCAGTTTAGCTTGAGCATTAGGTCACACACTTCACCATTTGAGTTTGAAAGTATTATTCTAAAAAACAGTAATTATTTAGTAACACTAATATTTTTTGAATAAGTTTGACCACAGTTTGACCAGATTTGACCAAAATTCAAAAAATTGAAACAAATATTTAGTAACACTAATATTCTTGAATAATTATGTAGTAACCTTAATATTTCTTGAATAAGTAGTTTGACCATAGTTTGACCAGATTTAACCAAAAAAACTGAAATTTGAGCATATCTTTTTTTCCTTTTGGAATTTGAGGATTCTAAAATTATTGCAAACAGGCCGTAGGCGGTCAAAGTCGTATGCGGATTTTCGTGCTGAATTTTTTGATATATTATACGTTTTTTTCTGACATCGTATGCAAAAGTTATAGCCGTTTTACATTTTCCCTACACTTTTTGCAAAACATGTCCAAATTGAAGTTTTCAAATTTTCCTAACTAGTAGATGTAGTCATATAACTACCTCTCGAAGGATTTTATTTTTTGAAGTTTTTATCATTTTCTTTAAAAAAAATTCAAAACTGAAATGGCGATACACGAGGAGGGGGGGGGGGTAGAGTTTGAAAATTGCCCTATAGTCCCGGTTTGTGTCTCCAACCGGGACTATAGGTCAGACCCCTTTAGTCCTGGTTCATGGCACGACCCGGTACTAAAGGTTAGCCGTTTAGTACCGCTTTGTGCCACGAACCGGTACTAAAGGTGATCGTGGGGCCCCGGCCTGACGCCAGCCTGCCACCACCCCTTTAGTAACGGTTCGTGGCACGAACCGGTACTAAAGGTTCAACACGAACCGGCATTAATGCATAGCCGTTCGAACCGGCACTAATGGTACCATTAGTACCGGGCCAAAATCAAACCGGGACTAATGTGTCTCACATTAGGTCCTTTTTCTACTAGTGCATGCCTTCTTGTTCTGTTGTAACACAAACACTGTCTCCCTCAACACTAGGACAGTGAAAGATATACTTCCTGTCCACACATAGTTGAAAGATGGTTAGAATGCTACATGCATGCATTAGTACACACCTACACACCAAAGATCATGGTAATATGTATTAGTGTATTGTAAGTGGATTTTGAATCTCATTAAATTCCATAACGTTTAATTGTGACATACTCCACTCAGTTAAGGTACATGCATGTCATGTATACATAGTATTCAGATAACGATAGTTCAAAGGTAGTAAAAATGATACATGCATGCATACATATGTGTTGACGTGCATATCATGTGTAGTCCGAGGCCGGCTGCACGACAAAGATATACTTCCTCTCGTCACACAGTTGAAAGGTGGTTAGAAGGGTACGTGCATGCATACATGTGTTAGTGTGCATATCATGTGTAGTCTGACGACATCTACAGGATAAAGCTATACTATGTTCGTCGACACGTAGTTGAAAGGTGGTTATAAGGGTGCATGCATGCATACATGTGTTAACATGCATATCATGTGTAGTCTGATGATGGTCGCCCGATGAAGCTATACTACGTCTGTTGAGACGCCCATTAATTGTCTTGGGGTCGACATTAGCATTGGGAGTTCCTTGTGATGCTCGCCGTCCAAGATGATATTGTCAGTGCATGTTTCGTTAACTTAGTGTTCAGTCAAGATGAGGTACACACTTAATACTACATTGCTCATGCCGACTTGTGTCCCTATTACATCAACACCGTCTCTCTCAACTTTACAACAAAATGTTGATTGCATGGGAAGTGTGTAGGGGGTTTAAGGGCAAATGGTAACCAGTAAGATAGAGGAAAAGTATACACCTACACGCCGAAAGATCAAGATAACATGCATTAGTGCATTCTTGGATTTTGAATCTTATTAAATTCTATGGCGTTTAATTGTGACATATTCGATTAAGGTACATGCATGCATACCATACATACATATTGTTAAGCCAGCCAAACAGTTGAAAGGGAGTCAATATGGTACATGTATGCATGCCCATGATGATGCATAAATATGTTGCCTTCCTTATCATGTGTACTCGGAATATATAGCTGCATGGCGAATATATACTATTTTTATCGGCGTGCATTTGAAAGGGAACTGAAAGGGTACATGCATGTATACATGTGCTAACGTGCATATCATGTGTATCCCGACGATGAATACACGGCGAAGCTATACTACGTTTGTCGACACGTCTGTTTTTTGGGGTCAACCTCATCGTTGGAGTTCCCGGTGTTGGTCATTGCCGAAGATGATATTGCTGGGGCATATCCTGTTAACCAATTTTATCTCTAGTGTCGATCTCTCTGAACACCGCAACAATATATAGATTGAGTGGGAGGGTGTGGGTTGGGGGAGGGGGGGAGGAGGGGTTACAACGAAGAAAGTACAGAAAAAAGGAGAAAGTCATGGTAGAAAGATCAAGGTAACATGCATTATTGAACTATATAGTTGCATTTCAAATACCATCGCGTTCAGTTGTGACATCTTCCACTTTGGTTAAGTATTTTCTTGTTGGAAGAATTTCTCATATATACGTTAAATCATATTAAAAAATAACTTCATATTCTTTGCAACATCTAGACATCCTCATTTCCGACGCCTGTCGACTCCGCAACAGAAGTGTGTACCGAGTCGGTGACACAAATGCCGCAGCCGGCAAGGGCGAGCCGGAAATGTTCCAGGTGCCGGTGCGGAGGTGGGTTGTCGGCGCCGGAGAAGGTAGGGGTTTAGAGGTAGGGCGAAGATAGCTCGGCGTAGGAGCTCAGCTCGGGCGGGTCAGAATCTTTTCTTTTGCGGGGCTAAAACTTCAGTCTATGTTGATTTGAAATAACTAGCTGGAATTACTCTAGCTGGAAAAAGAAAGCCCATTATAATAAGCAACGAAATTTTGGTGCAAGGGCGGGAGGGGGGTGTGTGTGGCACGCGTGGGTGGCCAATGCCAGCTCAGCAAGACCCTTCTCCTATTTAAAGGCACACCACACACGCACGTCAAGAGCCGTCACCCGTCACGCTTTCTATCGCCGCCTCTCCTCTCCCCTCCCCTGCCTGCGTCTCCCACCCTCTCGCCTCGCCAAATCTCCCCGAGCGACGCCGACGCAGCCCACGCCTCACGCCCACGCCCACGCCCACGTCGCCGGCCGCCGGCGACGCGCCGTACGCTACGAGGTGAGACGGAATGCAGGCGATTCCCTCCCTCCCCCCGTCTCCCTCCCTCCCTGAGGATCGCGCTTGATTTATTTGTCGGCTTCTACCTGGGCCTGGGGCCGATCCATCTGATGCCCGCGCTCGACTCCTCCCAATCTCGTCTCTCGCGCAAATTGCCGGTGTTGGATTGGATTTTCTGCCAGGGTTTTCCGCATGTGTTGGCGTCCACTAGTACTGCTCCAGATTCCGTGGACTACCGGCGACGTGGAGACGCGGGGGCCCGCGGATCCATGCCACGCGCGCCTCCTCTCCACGGCCGCCGGAAATACTAGATTCGTCGGCCACGTGGCGCTGCTGTTGGCCCGTGCTTCGGCGCACGCTGCGTCTAGTTGATTATTGCCCCGCCGCTGCACGCGCGTTCGTGTCGTGCCGTGCCGCTAGTCGACTTGATTCGCATGTAGCAGTGGCCGCTAGTAGTACTAGTAATTCAGACGCGCGTTCGTGCACCAATTGCAGTGGCTTCCTGTTTCGCTTCGGTGGCCGGAAACGCAGATCTGTTCAGTTCTGCCTGCGTAGATAGAACATGAAGTCTCCGTCCCGTAGAAATTGCTGTTTGGATGCGTTTACTTTCCCTGATTGATAAAAATAAATTGCACTGGGGCCAGATTGTTTTGGTACCGAGTTATAAAACATTACTCTCGTGTGCTTTTCTGTTGCGGGTGAGCGATGTTCTCGTGGTACGCGTACAATATTCCTGCTCTGTTTTCTTCGTTTCGAGAGAGATTCCTCTGTTTTCTTTTCCGTTCCCAAGTAGTAACCGGGTAGTACTAGTAGTACTTGTGATTTTTAACTGTAATTAATGTGACCCCGCCTAATCATAATGTCTGGAGTTTAATTAATGTGACATCGTCCTAATTTCCCCCTAGTTGTGCATGCATGACGTCACGGGATCCTGCTTGTCCGGTCGCAGCAGCATCATCTAGAGATCGGCGTATAACTGTGTGGCGACTCACTTTTTCAACTTGTTTTCAACTTTTCATCCGAGTACTACTTCTTATGTGCACACCTACTGTCGCGCAGAGCCTGTGAATCGTGACCGCTTGGAGGATCAGAGGATCATGGGAATAATCTGTTTTAATTTTCGTTTACATACAAGCAAACCGGTACTAGTAGTACTTGTAGTGGTAACTGAAATTAATGCGACCCCGCCTAATCATTGTGTCTGGAGTCTCTGCATCGTCTTGAGTATACTAATTACCTACCACATCGTCCTCTACTTTCCCAGTTGTTGTGCATGCATGACGTCACAGGATCCTACCTACCTACTTGCACCCGTACTACTTTTTGGCTTGTTTGTCCCATGTCCTTAACTTTGAGGTCGCATGCATAGAGCCTGTGTGTCGTGACGGCCCGGAGGATCCCACCGTTTTTCCATTAATTAGCTGCTGCTACTAATCGTGTATGCTGTGCATCTCCTCTCGTGAATGGCTTACAGGTACAATGGAGCCGGCCATCCTGGTCGTTTGGAGGACCGGCGAGTCCTTTTTCCACCGCCTCTTCGTCGAGACGTACCAGTAGGTGGGCTGGTACTACCTACGCGCCAGGAGAGGGGGGTTCTTCGCGAGCCGGATGCGGTACATCATGGCCGGCCCTCTCCCGCCGTACGCCCGGGCCCTGCTGACCGCACCCCCGAGCCTGGCGGACGCCATGAGGGAGCCGCGTATCGGCCCGGTCCTCCCCTGCGATGTCTTCACACCTGACCCGGTGCCGCCCATTCCGGAGCTGCCGGTCACCACCGAGCACCGCGACCTCGCGCTCTTCCTCGCCGGGGCTTCCATCATGCTGTTCGTCGCCTACACGGTTCACCGACGCCGGGAGCTGAGGGGTGCTCGCCGGGAGGCCACTGCTGCCGCCTCCACCGACACCGTCGACGTTCCAGCCGCCGCCATCGCCCACGACGACGCGTCGCGCTTCTGGTTCGCCTTCGTTATCGTGGTCTTCGCCATTCTCACCGTTGGTTAGTTGCAGGGTTCAGTTACGTAAGTGCAATTGCGAGCCGGCCAGTTTTCGATTCAACAGTACATACGAACTTGGTGTTAGGTTGGACGACATACGAACTTGGTGTTAGGTTCTACGATACTAGGTGGACGACATACGAACTGTTCTACGGTATTGGGTCGACGCTATATGCCCCCGTGTGGGCTGGTACACTATAATATTCTGTAGTATTCATGCTGCCAAGTCGTGACTTGAAAGATTTCATGTTTTGGAATCATTCTCTGGTCTTGCTTCCCTAGCTCTGCTGCTTCTCATCCTTCGTCTCAGCCGCCGGCCTGCGAACTTGCCGAAACTCCCCGCGTATACCACGCCGTCAGGCCATAAGTGGATCAAGCCAAAGAGTACGTCACAGCAGCGAAATGCATCCAAACATATACGGTGATTGTCAACTAGGAGTACATGCTAATGTAAAGTTGATGATCTTAAATTGCTTTCGAAAAGTTAGTGATCACAAATCGGGTACTTTTTTAGCACACCGACTGAAGTAAATTTACATCCGCATATATCAAATCCAGCCCTTCATACATCCTCGGATTTGGGCCTGGTCACCGCTCATTTTGCGTCCGGCGCCACCGAATACCTCAATTATCATACCTTAAATCTGCAGTACACATGCAACACATAATTTACAGTACTACATAGATAAGCCTATGCTACTTCTACTCGTCGTCCAAGATGTAGACAACCCCCATGTTGACAATGTCAGACGGACCTGCCTCCTGGTGGATGGCCGCCTCCCGCTGCTCCAGCTCCTCATCGGACTCCTTGTCCACGAAGAGTGCATCCACCTCCGCCGGTGCCCGTGCCTCACGGAGGTAGTGGTGGTTTGCCTCCGCCTCCACCTTCAAGCAGATGTAGTCGAGGATGGCCTGCTGCTCCACCGCCTTCTCCGCTTGGGTGACCTCAAATTCGCCCAGTGCATCGGCCAGGCCGAATCCGGCAGCCAGAGGCCCCGGATCTGCCTCGCCCTCATCCTCTTCCTCCTCCTCCTCCGACTTCCACTAGTAGAAAAAGGGTCATCTGTCCCGGTTGGTAAGGGCCTTTTGTCCCGGTTGTTGAACCGGGACTAAAGGGTTGTTACTAATGCCCTAGCCCTTTTGTCCCGGTTCTTACACGAACCGGGACAGATGGGCCTCCACTTGGCCGGTACGGCGAGCCCAGGCAGGAGGGCCTTTGGTCCCGGTTGGTGGCACTAACCGGGACCAATAGGCATGCACGCGTCAGCATTTCAGGGGCTGGGGTTTTTGTTTTTTTAACGCGGGGCGGGGGGGGGGGGGGAGGGGAGGGGGTTGGGGGTTTTGGGGGGTTAATTTAGGTGTTTCATATATTGTGTTAGCTAGCTAATTAATAGAGAGAAGTGTCCTCTCTTATCTCCGTGCTTGGTCGACGCTACGTACTATATACGTATAGAGAGGACTAGACACGCTAGCTAGTAAGCAAATGAAGGAAACAGAAGATCGTCATGAACATATGCATACAGAGAGAAGTGATATCGACCACCTCTCCTTCTCCGAGAGATTGGTCGAACAACAAATTCTCGTATATCTATCCGGCACTACCGGCTACATATATACAATAATTATCTCTTACAATATAATCTCCTAATTATACATGAACACAGGGTCCACATAGTATTCTCTGTTTTCAGCGATCACGTGGTCAAGGAAGAATGCCACCAATTCCTCTTGAATTGCTCGCATACGATCTGGTGGTAGGAGTTCATCCCGCATCCGAAAGATCTAATTTGAAGAAGGGGTTAATACATATATATATATGAATAAATGAAACTCAACACAAATGATGGTAATAAAATAAAATTGTGAATATTATTGCTTACGCACTTCATATTGTTCGTCAGAGTAGCCCCGCTCACAGGTCGTGTGGCGGATGGACTCGCAAACGTAGTATCCACAGAAATCATTCCCTTGTTCCTGCCACAACCACTTTACAAGAAATAGAGGTCAATCAAACTGATAAGCAAGCATGCTAAATGGTATTGAAGAAACTAGCGCTTGAATCACTAGGAGATGCGCGGAACATGCTACTATAGTACTTACTTTCGGGTGTCTAAATTGCAGCTTCTTCGGCAGTCCCGGAGCTTTTTTGGTGAATTTTGTCCAAACCCTACCAGACAAAGAAAACAATTACTTGATATCAGGAAATGAACAAAGTTGCTGATATGGTGGATAATGATCGATTTAACTTACTTCTTGAGCATTTGAGTCATGTCCGCATAGTCCTGGGGATCTTTTCGTCTCGAGTCTAAGATGGTTACTATTCCCTGCTCAAGCTTAATCTCTAGGAGAATATAGTGGAAGCTGCGCACGCATGAATAAGTCATCAATTACATTACTATAACCTGGACTAATAAGGGAAACCGAATATGCACAAGACAGTAACACTCACTTGAAGTTGTAAGGAAAGAGTATTATATCTTTGTTTTCATTTATTACCAACGATCGTAGCAAGTTGGCCTCGGTATTTTTGGCATGATATTTAACCTCAGTTGCATCTATGAGATTTGTGTTAATGAACCCAATATCACCGATTTGTCTTTTCTTCAATTCGGCGATCTTCAATCTGCATAATATAGTGAGGATAATTATAAATACATGCAATGAAAGAGCTGACCTATATAGAGAGACTTAATGACATAAGTAGTACTACTTACAGACAGTAGCAAGTGACCGTTGATTTATCGAGGGCCTTTTGATTGAAAAACTGGAAAAACTCCTCAAATGGAACATTCAACAGTTCAATTCCAACGAGGTCATGCTCCTCTTTAACTCTCAGCGTCAAAGTATTCCTCCCCCCAGACTCTCTGCATGTTTTCATGTACCAATCATGGAATCTTCGCATCATCGTTGTTAGAAATCTTTCATCTTTGACGAGAGGCTTTCCGTACTCGTATCTGTGTTCCTCCACCTCCAAGAAATCATAATGTACATCGTCGGGCAGGTAATCTCCAAGATTGCTATAACCGGGCACCATCCTCGGATCATTAGCGACGATGTTGCTAGACACCTTGAGTGGGGGGCACGATTGGTTCGCTTGTTCGCCAAGCTGGGCAATTTTTTTCCCAGCTCGTCGTTCTCTTAACCTTTGATCACTGACAGTACTTCCCGACCGCTCGGCTTCGACAAATTTCTTTGCAATAATGCGCTCATAGTTGCCTTTCGGCGGAGACTTTGGTGGTTTTGTCAGGGCAGCCAGAGTGCGCTTCGCTTTCACCAGATCTACCTTCTCCTCCGGAGGTGGATGTTTCTTTGCTTTCACCCCTTGAAAGAAGTTCGTCACTTCGGCTCGCAAGATCTTCGCGTTCTCCTCCGGGGTCCTCTCGTATGGTAACTTCTCTGGAGTCTTCAGAGAAGGACCGAATCTGTATTGCCTCCCGCCTTTGGCTGTACTGCTAGACGCCGGCAGAGCAGACGGAGCGGCTGCGGCTGTCTTCTTTCCTTACTTACGAGGCGGAGGAGAAGGACTACGACGCGCCGGAGCAGCCGGAGCGGCGGCGGGTCTCTTCCGCCCTTGCTGACGAGGCGGAGAAGGAGGAGGCTGGATGCTCGGGCGCGCCGGCGCAGGCGGAGAAGGAGGCGGAGTGCCCAATCGCCGGAGAAGGAGGCTGAGTGCCCTGATCACTCGCCGGAGGAGGAGGCGGAGTGCCCTTACTCGCCGGAGGAGGAGGAGGAGGCGGAGGCGTCCAGTTCGGAAGGTTGATGAGCTCCTTCCGCCATAGGCATGGAGTCTTCAGAGCAGAACCCAGCCGAGTCTCCCCTTCACCGGTAGGGTGGTCAAGCTGGAGGTCCTCAAATCCCTCCGTTATTTCGTCCACCGTCACCCTAGCATATCCTTCTGGAATGGGACGACAGTGAAAAGTTGCGCCGGGTTCAGGAGGTCGAACAGTGCCGACAGCCGCCTTGACTTTGAAGTTCTGCCATTGCGTCATGCGGTGGCAATGTTGAGACTCCGTGATAGCATCCACGGGGTAGCTAGCAGGAGCCGTCAAGACATGCTCCGGCTGAATCAGCTCGGTGGAAGCCACGCTGCTTCTCCGCTGAGATGGCGGGGTAGCTTCGGGGGTAGTTTTGGCAGGTCGCTTGCTGCGAGCTACGTCTCGTTCCTCTAGCGCTTGGACCCTTTCGTGCAGCTTCTGAATTTGGGTCTGCTCCACTTTTTTCCTCCTCTCCTGGCATTTGTAACCGGCTGCGTCCGGAAAACCAGCCTTCCATGGAATGGAGCCTGGCGTGCCTCGTGTCCGTCCAGGGTGCTCAGGATTCCCGAGGGCCATTGTGAGCTCGTCGTTCTCTCTGTCTGGAACGAACGTCCCTTGCTGCGCTGCATCGATATAGTGCCGAAGCCTCTTGACTGGTATTCTCATTTGCTCGTCCATCCAAACGCACTTCCCTGATACAGGGTCCAAGGTTCCGCCAGCCCCGAAGAACCAAGTCCGGCAACGGTCTGGCCAGTTCATTGTCTCTGGTTCGATCCCTTTATCAAGCAGATCATTCTCAGCCTTGGCCCACTTAGGCCGGGCTTTGAGGTAGCCACCTGACCCCGTGCGATGGTGAAGCTTCTTCTTCGCAGCATTTTTCTTGTTTGTCGCTGACATCTTCTTACTCTTTTCCGATGTCTTGTGGGCCACAAATGCGGGCCAGTGATCTCTGATCTTCTCATATTTTCCGATGAATTCTGGTGTCTCTTCTTTGTCGACAAACGTTTTCAGCTCATTCTTCCACCTCCTGAATAGGTCTGCCATCTTCTTAAGAGCATGAGACTTGATTAATTTCTCTTTAACTGGCTTCTCCGGATCCTCCTCTGGCGGTAGGGTGAAATTTGCCTTCAGCACAGTCCAAAGATCATCTTTCTGCATATCATTGACATAAGACACCTCAGGGTCTTCCTTCTTAGGCTTATACCATTGGTGGATGCTGATCGGGATCTTGTCCCTAACAAGAACCCCGCACTGGGCAGCAAATGCTTCCTTTGTCCGGATGGGTTCAATCGGTTGGCCGTCGCGCGCGATTGCTGTGATCTCAAACCTTCCATCCGAGCGAAACTTTTTCTTCGGGCCTCGTCTCTTTACCGAAGTTGTGCTCGATCCGGAGGGCTAGAAAAAAGAAGAAAGACGAGAGTTAATTAATATGTGTACATACCAAAACAATGAATGCATCAATTAGCTAGTCAGCACAGGCTTAACTAATATATTTACCTGGCCGGACTCTGTTCGGTCACTGGAGCCGTCACCATGGGCTCCTTCTTGCACCAGCATTGGGTCACCAGAGCCATCATAATCATGTCTTTCCTCCTCCACTCTTCGATCACCGTAGCCTGCTTCTTCACCCTGTTCTTCCAGACCATCATTGTCGTTAAGATACGACAAGACATCACCTCCGGCTAAGATTATGTCCCCCAACACATCTTCTGCTTCCTCGTCTCGTCCGTGCTCCATTGTTTCTGCAAATATTACAACATGGCAATTATTACACAAACATGACAGCAGGTGGATATATTAGTGCAAACGTAGACCTAGCTTATTCCGGGTTTGGGGTGGCCTCGGCAACGCTTCAAGGGTAGGGGCGCGGCGGGAGGGGGTAGGAGATCGACATCGTTTTTTTCTAGGGTTTGGGTGTCCTCGAGAGTTTTGGTCGAGCGAGAGGGCCGGGGGTGCTCCCGTGGTATAAGTTATCACGGTCGAAGTTATCCGGGAGGGGGTTATATCGACAACGACGACAAACATACATGGGAAAATAATGTTATCGGGGAGGGAGTAGGTCGAACCCCGCCCCCCCCCCTCATGTTGAAGTTATCGGGACACGGGGTATATCGACAACGACATATCCGATAAAAAAATAAAAAGACGAAGAAGAAATAAAAAGAGGAGAAGAAGATATTAATAGAGGAGAAGATTGAAGAAAAAAAGAAGAAAAAAAGAGGAGAAGAAGAGAAAATAGAATATTCTCCTCTTCTTCATTTTCTCTTCTTCTCCTCTATTCCTTTCTTCTTCTCCTCTTCTTTTTCTTCTTTTTCTTCTTCTTATTTATTTCTCCTCTTCTTCCTCTCCTCTTCTTCTCCTTTCTTCCTCTTCTTATTTTCCTTTTTCCTCACATTCTTTTTCTTCTTCTTCCTTTCCTAGCTAGATATATAAAACTTTTCTAAAAATGTAACTTTTGCATATATACATGGAAAAAAATGTTATCGGGGAGGGGGTATATCGACCCCTCCCCTCGACCCTCTTTGACTTCTTCTTCTTCCTTCTTCCTTCTTCCTCTTTTTTCTCCAACACAAAACACATCTCATCTCATCTCATTTCATCCAAAAATAATTCTTTGCATATGAACATACATACATTTACTTTTTTTTCTTAAATGTTACATATGAACATTTTCTTAAATGAGCATATGAACAATTTCTTAAATATTAATGAGCATATGAACATACATATCACCAAAAAATAGAACTTTTTCTTGGTAACAAAAAAACTGCAAAAAAGAGCATTATACAGCATATACAGAGCATTATACAGTGAACATACATACATACATACATCGTAACATAAAAAAATGAAAAATAGGCCGGTGGTCGGCGACGACGACGATGGTTGGCGGTGGCGCGCGCTTACGAATGGCGTGCGGGGATGGCAGTGAGAAGGAAAGGGGAGGAGGCAGGGGCTCACAGCGCGGGGAGGGGTCGAGGTCGCCGGCCGGAATCGGTGCGGCGGCGGATGAACGGCCTCGGGGATGAACGGGTCGCGGGAGCCGGCGTGGTGCTTCCCCGCAGCGACGGCAACGACAGGCGCGGGCGACGGCAACGGCGACGACGGGCGCGGGCGACGACGACGGCGTCAGTGGGGGCGGCGGGCGGCGTCAGGGCAGCCTGGCGGCGACGGGGCAGGGGCGACGAAGGGGGCGCGCGGACGGCGTCGGGGCGGCGCGCGGCGTCGAGGCAGCGGACGGCGTCGATCTGGGCAGCCTGGCGACGTCGATGAGCTCGGCGTCGTCGGGCGGGCTGGGGGGCAACTGACGATGAGTTCGTCAAATTTTCCTAAGTGCTACTTACCAAAGACACCCTTTAGTCCCGGTTGGTGCCACCAACCGGGACCAAAGGCCTCTTTTCAGCAGCCGAAAGGGCGGGAAGTGGCGGCCTTTGGTCCCGGTTGGTGGCACCAACAGGGACTAAAGGGGGGGCATTGGTCCCGGTTGTTGCCACGAACCGGGATCAAAGGGTGGCATTGGTCCCGGTTCGTGCCACCAACCGGGACCAATGGCCTTGCACAGCGGCGTGGTGGTGGGAGTTTAGTCCCACCTCGCTAGTTGAGAGCGTCGACTACCTGTTTATAAGCACTGCTGCCTCCTCTCTCTCGAACTCCTTTGAACTGCAGGCCTATGGGCCTAATTTGACACTGCTTTGCCTGTGGGCCTGCTGGGCCTTCTGCGGGCCTGAATCCTGGCGCAACTAGCTGGGTTTCTAGTCGTATTCAGGCCGTGGTGGCCCAGGCGGTGGCATTTTTTTTTCCAGTTTTTTTGTTTTCTTTGTTGCTTTATTTTTTATTTTGTTTCTACTTACAATAAAATACTTACTGTTGCTATTTTATTTATTTTATTAAGGTTTATTTATTTTGTTTTATTATAGTTTAGTTTATTTTGTTTCTACTTATTTATTTTATAAAAGTTTATTTTAATTATTTTATTTTGTTTCTACTTATTGATTTTATTTTGTTTCTACTTATTTATAAAAGTTTATGTTGTTTATACTTATTTATTTTATTTTGTTTTTTGTTTTTTGTATTTATTTTATGAAAATTCTTTTTGCTTTTAATGTTTTGAACAGAAAATACTTTGATAATTTTAGTTGCATAAATTCTATATAATTTTAGTTTCAATAATACTAGAGGTTTATAAAAGCTTTTTAGTTGATTCCTTTAGTACCGGTTCTTTCTGCCCTTTCTGACTTTATTTGTTATTTTTCATGCATTTATTGATTATTTTGAGCTATAAGACCCTGAAATTGAAAAGCATTTCAAATGAACTCTGAAAAGGTTGAAAGTTGGCATGGTATCATCAATTCATCCACATAGCATGTGCAAGAAAGTTGAGAGGGTTACGGCAAAAACTGGATGCACTTCGTGTACAAAACGGACAATGGTATCATACTCGTCTGTTACAAAGTTGGCATGGTATCATCATAATAGTTGCAGGAGAAAGTCTTCACTTTTTCTTCGCTTGTGTCATTTGCTTATTGCGCCGTAACCATGGATAATCTTCATCGTTTATCAGGATGCTTGGGTCAGCCTTGACTTTGAAGGGAGGAATTTCATGAAACTTTTCATAATCTTCAGACATGTCTGTCTTGCCCTCCACTCCCACGATGTCCCTTTTTTCTGAAAGAACCATGTGGCGCTTTGGCTCATCGTATGATGTATTCGCTTCCTTATCTTTTATTTTTCTCGGTTTGGTAGACATGTTCTACACATAGATAACCCGTGCCACATCATTGGCTAGGACGAACGGTTCGTCAGTGTACCCAAGATTTTTCAGATCCACTGTTGTCATTCCGTACTGTGGGTCTACCTGTACCCCGCCTCCTGACAGATTGACCCATTTGCACTTAAACAAAGGGACCTTAAAATCATGTCCGTAGTCAAGTTCCCATATGTCCACTATGTAACCATAATATGTGTCCTTTCCCCTCTCGGTTGCTGCATCAAAGCGGACACCGCTGTTTTGGTTGGTGCTCTTTTGATCTTGGGCGATCGTGTAAAATGTATTCCCATTTATCTCGTATCCTTTGTAAGTTAATATAGTCAAAGATGGTCCCCTGGACAACGAGTACAACTCATCACAAACAGTGTTGTCACCTCTGAGACGTGTTTCCAACCAACTGCTGAAAGTCCTGATGTGTTCACATGTAATCCAGTCGTCGCACTGCTCCGGGTGTTTGGAGCGCAGACTGTTCTTGTGTTCATCGACATACGGGGTCACCAAGGTAGAGTTCTGTAGAACTGTGTAGTGTGCTTGAGACCAAGAATATACGTCCCTACATATTATTGAATCCCCTCCAAGCGTGCCTTTTCCAGTCAGTCTTCCCTCATACCGCGATTTAGGGAGACCTATCTTCTTAAGGCCAGGAATAAAGTCAACACAAAACCCAATGACATCCTCTGTTTGATGGCCCATGGAGATGCTTCCTTCTGGCCTAGCGCGGTTATGGACATATTTCTTTAGGACTCCCATGAACCTCTCAAAGGGGAACATATTGTGTAGAAATACGGGCCCCAGAATGACAATCTCGTCGACTAGATGAACTAGGACGTGCGTCATGATATCGAAGAAGGATGGTGGGAACACCAGCTCGAAACTGACAAGACATTACGCCACATCACTCCTTAGCCTTGGTATGATTTCTGGATCGATCACCTTCTGAGAGATTGCATTGAGGAATGCACATAGCTTCATAATGGCTAATCGGACGTTTTTCGGTAGAAGCCCCCTCAATGCAACCGGAAGCAGTTGCGTCATAATCATGTGGCAGTCATGAGACTTTAGGTTCTGGAACTTTTTCTCTGGCATATATATTATTCCCTTTATATTCGACGAGAAGCCAGTCGGGACCTTCATACTGAGCAGGCATTCAAAGAAGATTTCTTTCTCTTCTTTCGTAAGAGCATAGCTGGCAGGACCTTCATACTGCTTCGGAGGCATGTCATCTTTTTCGTGCCAACGTTGCAGGTCCTCCCGTGCCTCAGGTGTATCTTTTGTCTTCCCATACACGCCCAAGAAGCCTAGCAGGTTCACGCAAAGGTTCTTCGTCACGTGCATCACGTCGATTGAGGAGCAGACCTCTAGGTCTTTCCAGTAGGGTAGGTCCCAAAATATAGATTTCTTCTTCCACATGGGTGCGTGTCCCTCAGCGTCATTCGGAACAGCTAGTCCGTCGGGACCCTTTTCAAAGATTACGTGTAAATCATTGACCATAGCAAGTACGTGATCACCGGTACGCATGGCGGGCTTCTTCCGGTGATCTGCCTCGCCTTTGAAATGCTTGTCTTTCTTTCGACATTGATGGTTGGTCGGAAGAAATCGACGATGGGCCAGGTACACGTTCTTCCTGCATTTGTCCAGGTATATACTTTCAGTGTCATCTAAACAGTGTGTGCATGCGTGGTATCCCTTGTTTGTCTGTCCTGAAAGGTTACTGAGAGCGGGCCAATCGTTGATGGTTACAAATAGCAACGCGTGCAGGTTAAATTCCTCCTGTTTGTGCTCATCCCACGTACGTACACCGTTCCCATTCCACAGCTGTAAAATTTCTTCAACTAATGGCCTTTGGTACACATCAATGTTGTTGCCGGGTTGCTTAGGGCCTTGGATGAGAACTGACATCATAATGAACTTCCGCTTCATGCACATCCAAGGAGGAAGGTTATACATATATAAAGTCACGGGCCAGGTGCTGTGATTGCTGCTCTGCTCCCCGAAAGGATTAATGCCATCCGCGCTTAAACCAAACCATACGTTCCTTGGGTCACCTGCAAACTCAGCCCAGTACTTTCTCTCAATTTTTCTCCACTGCGACCCGTCAGCGGGTGCTCTCAACTTCCCGTCTTTCTTACGGTCCTCACTGTGCCATCGCATCAACTTGGCATGCTCTTCGTTTCTGAACAGACGTTTCAACCGTGGTATTATAGGAGCATACCACATCACCTTCGCATAGGCAAAGATTCTGGTGGAACAGCTTCTATAAATGATTAAAAAAAACTTGTATCAATGTCCACGGAGGACGAAAAAATGTGTCGACGTAGAAATAATATTCACACATGAGACACAACAAAGGTGTGTATTCCTAACAGGTTTTGACAAAAAGATGGAAAGAAGTATTATATCCATAGCTCAAATAAAATCTCTATCACGGTTATATCAGAAGTTCACATTGCCAAAGTAACATAAGAAGTGCATAGATATAAATTGTACTGGATTTCCATCTAAATTAAGAGAGTAAGTAAATGACTATAAACTTCATGACTTGTGTAGTTTCGTCACTATAAACAAGGTATGTATCTTACCTCAGAAACAGCCCAGCAACCTTTATGCAAGACATGTTTTTTGAACTCTCCCTGTATGAAATGCTACCCTTAAAAAATAATGAGAAAAACACTAGGTGACTACAATAAAAAAAATTCTCTGAAAAGAAAGCCTGAATAATTATGTAATCAGAGAAGCGTACAGTACTCAATAGACAAGCAAAAAAATGTACCCGTGAGAAGAACAGTGATTGCATTACAAGGTCAGGCTAAAACTCTGTTGACGCAAACAAAATTTCAACAAACAAGTCACTATAGATGTCTATAAATAGCATATTCAAAGTTGATTGGGCTGCTAGTCCTTACCAGCATCTTCAATGCAAAGGAACTCTGTTTACCATGGAAGATCCTGCTGCTTCTGCATGTTGGCAAAATAGGAGAAGGAAAAGAGTAAGAATGCAAAGAATATCCATATGTGTTATATCTGATAATTCTACTACATAGAATGCAATCATAAAAACTACATGATAAAAAGAAACCTGTTGAGACTTTGGATCTAAATCTGCTCTATCTAAGCACGCAGATACCCCAGTCATGAATCAAAGAAAGGCCCATAAACCTGCCAAAAATGCGTTTCAGGTTTGACTGATACAAACAGGAACTGAGCGACAAGCTAAAGTTTTATGGTCAATAACTATTACAAGGTTCACTTAAAGCAGGACAGAGAGCTTCAGTAACATGCAGCTGAACCTCCAGGACAAGTGGACTCTTCTGCTCCGTTCATTGCAGAGTTATCTGATGCTCGACAAAATTTATAAGCGAGGAAGCCAAGACATGCCGAACTTCCAACATCAATTAACAAATTCTCAAAGTTGACAAATCATATTCGAGACAGAGACACTCACATTAGAATCCCCTGATATTCCTGCCAAAAACTTTTCACCGCCAAAGAACATTTGCTTTGCTCCCTCATCATCTCGCTTGTTATCTTGACTGCTTGAAGAGTTAAATCATGTATCGGCAAACATGTCAGGGTTGCGTAAAAGATCAACTGAAAGTAACTGCCATTCCAATTTCTGTGAATTTAGACAAAAAATATGGGAGATCAGAAATTGTGTATACTATTCTTCATTGATTATGTCCTAGTACATTAGGTAACAGCACAAGACATTAATTTGCTCGGATAAACTAGGAGAGTATCAAACGATGAAAGCATAAATGAATCCTGTGCTCCTGGAGAAATCCCTTGCTTCTTTCAAATTTACAACCTATATAAATGATATTTCAATCAAGTGGCTGAAAACAATGATTTTACAAGTTCAAGTGAAACTTTAATCTGGCAAGAATACCTGCCATTTTTCGTTTTTTTAGACTATTTGGAGGGCCAAAGCCCCCCTGGTTCCATTGCTTGAACGAAACTAGAGATACAGAGAACAAAAGCACCTACAGCGCATCCGAAGGGAAAACTAAAAACATCTAGCAAAGTTCTACTGATTATTACAGCTCATAAGGCCGCAGCCTGAGCAGATTGAAAAGCAAAAACTAAAGCTAAATTAACAACGAGAAAGATGACAATCTAGGAAACGATTGCAATGGAGTTAGGTTCGTAGCCGAAGTCCATCTTCATTTCCAGACTGTTTCAGCCCCCTTCTTCTTCTTCAGAGGGGATTGTGTTGGAGAAGCAGTAAGATCTAGCAGCGTAGTTGGGCTGGACACCACATGCTTGAGGTTCCAATCTCTTTTGGGAGGAGAGGAAGGTTCGTTGCCATCTGCAGGTTTTGGAAACAGCGACAACTTGTTGAGCATTGACCTCTCCAGCCCCTCAGCATTGCCCAGCTGTGTCACTCCTCCATAGATCAGCCCACCCCCAGCCTGAAGGGGGTTTGTATGAGCAGATTTATGATATTGGAGATTTTTTTTCAGCCCCTCCAAATGATGTTTTTTGAAAAGGATCATCCACCGCCTGATAGTCACCTGTATCATACACCAAACTATTCATGTCAGTCCACATGGCATTTTTGAAGATATGGGAATTTCCAATCTTCCATATACTCCATAAGCACATGCACAGACAGAATTAATAGCAGCGTGATTCTTACTAGCAGGCTAGTATCTGGCAAATGAAAGGAAGTCATCTCCCAGACTAATTACAAAGAAATTACAGATGTGTTGCCACATGTTTTTAGCGACCACACAATCAAAGAAAAGGTGTGTAATAGTTTCTTGTTCTGAACAGAAGACACACTCAGGGAGGTTTCCAATCCCCCTCTTACTGAGATTGTCTTTTGTCATAAGTTTATTGTGAGATAAAAGCCATAAGAAAACCTGCACTCTTGGGGGCACCACAATAGACCAAACTGAGGGAATAAAGATAAGTTTAGCCCCTCTAAAGTTAATAATACTGTAGAGGGAACCAGTAGTGTATTTGCCTTTAGCTTCATATATTGCCAAATGAGAGCATCTTCACAATCAGTATAGGCAATTCCCAAGATGATCTGCTCTAGGCAGTACCGATCTTCCATCATGGCAGGGTTAAAGATCCTACGAAAAGTAAGTTTGATGTTTTGACCATCCCAAACATCAGCTACAGACACACACTGTTGGTGACAAATAGAATATAGAGGCCAAAATTGAACAGATAAAGGGGAGGCGCCAAACCAATTTTCTTCCCAAAACCTAATCTTGGTTCCTTTTCCTACAGTCCATCTATGACCAAATTTAAGAGCCTTAGCTGCCCAAAGCACCCCATTTTTCGTTTTTTGTGTACAGTACAAAATTACGAAATGTTATAGCTGCTAGTGGAGGTGACCTGAAAAGAAATTAGGAACTAAAATTCCTGTCCTTAATGATGCATCCAGTTTTACTCTCTAAAAAAATAATAGGAAAAAACTGAATATGCAAGTAAGTCACCAGAAAAGGCCTAAAGGTAATTTCAGGACAAAAGAAAAAGGTTTAGCCCCATTTGTCATCAGAAATAAGACTGAATATGCAAATAAGTATTCAGACTTTCCAAGTGTTTCCTATACCAGGTCCACAATGCGTACTTGTACAGTCATGCCATCTGCAATCTAAGCCCAATATAGCATATTACTTCAGATTTTGTAAGGGTATATTGCTTCAATAAATTTGCATGTGATCCATAGTAAGAATCTGTTATACAATTTATAAAAATTATTAGTAAAACAAAAGGTGCAGACATGCACACACTGGAAAAAACAGACTATGAAGCAGAAAACAGAGCCTAGAAAGATTTAAATTAGCTATGATGAATAACATGAACTATCTGGATGATTTAACAATATAATCATCATTTTAACAGAAGCAGCTCTGAGTGACGGGCCTTACAGATAATTTTTTTGAATGTGTAAGTACCTATTACTGAACATCAAGTGCAGTGAAACCAACCTTATCAGCATATCCATATCCAGTGCTTTTAAAGAAGTTGAGAAAACAACATCAGTTACTGAATGGTCATATGACGGTACAAAATCACAACCTGGCAGGGCTGGAAAGATTTTCTGAATCGTCCGTCTCTACAAGCATGAGATCAAGTTTATCAATGTTCACAACAATTGGCTCCACTTGCACATTTGATACTGATGGCAGCCATAATGATAAACAAGAGAATCTAAATGCGAGACCTGAAAAATACGCTTGCATTTGCCATACAGAACTACCAACCACCATAAGGTCGATGTTAACTAAAAGTCACTAACTTCACTACAACATCAAAATAAGCGTGAGACCACTCTTCCGTAAGTTACACAACTGTGACTACATGCAAGAAATCAACAACAGAAACAATTCCATGCCAATGCCAAACTGAGTGTAAAGCATAACCCTCGAATCATCACTTAACCATACCAACGAACATCTCAGTCCAAATTTATAACCCGCGACTAAATTTGTAACAACGACAGTCGAATCTGCAGCTTCAACACAATTTATAGCAACGAGAAGCACAAGATCCCCGACTTGACAGCATTATAAATAACAGTTCAGCACAAACACAAACATGTGAGGAGGCGCCTTTACCCTGATCTGGAGCTTCCACCAACAGGCGCACATACCAGGTCCCATGATGAAGTCTACCCGCCGAATTTTTAATTGTGGAGCACCTACTTGCTAAACTCCCTGCCAGTACATGATAGCATATTATCACAGAAGGTGAGCACGTCTCGAGCATTTAGCTCTTCATGCTTTAATCCAGCCTTCTTCGGGAATTTATCTCCCATTTCGCCTTCCACCTGTGTCTATCGAACCCCACTTGCAAACTTAATTCCATGACATCTTTCAGAAACACCTGAACATTTTCCACAATTGTCCATGTGAGAAAAATGTTTGACCCTGGTTTCCATACTGCACTCATCAGAGAAAGAGACGCACCTCTGATGCTTGTTCTCCTCCCACGCGACCTGCAGCATCACGCGACTCATCTCCCGCTAAACGAGCTGCAGTGACAACACAAAACTCAATACAGTTACAATCTATGTACACTGCCTTCTACAGAATACTACTAATTATCTCACTCACCACATCCTCCATCAGATCTAGAATGCACCATTGATCTTTGGAACACAAGTCCTCCAGGTCCAGCTGATCACCGCCTACCTGACAAAAGTCCAAATATATTAGACACATCATGGACTCCTGTGCCATGTCAGAGACACACTATGAAACCAATCCAGCGTCGGTGTCCCCTGGACTTCTCATGTGCAAGCTGCCCTGGATGAGCGTTCGAGAGAGAGAATGAGGCCAGGGGCGCACCTGCCAACGGACTCCGGTACCGCAGCCTGGTCCAAGGGGACGTGCTCCTCCTTCCGCTGCTGCTCATGACGAGGAGGGCTGGGGAATTGAGACGCGCACTGCTCGTGGTGGCGTTCAGCAAAGGGGCGGGTCAGGAGCGTCGTACCCGTCACGGAGCGGGACGAAGAGATGGGGGCGGAGGCCGTCAGCTTAGGCCTGGGAGGCGAGAACCGGGGAGTGAGGCGGTCGGTGGCGGCCTCGAAGGGGACGACGAGCGCGGATTGCAGGGGGACGAGGATGTCCTCGCCGCCCGTCTCCATGATCGGCCTCCCTGCCGCGGCCGGGCGCCTCGTGCTGCGCCCCTCAGCTTCCAATTCCCCCTCCAACGCGCGACGCGGTCCACCCGGTCGGCGTGCCGCCCCGTGAGGTGCCGGTACGCCCAGGTAGCCGCGGCGAGGGTGGCGAAGTAGAGCGCCGTGGCGGCCACCACGAGGAGCGCGAACGCGAACGGCACCGGGCTGGTCAGCAGCGCCAGCCAACGGACCGAGGAAGAAGAGCGCCACCACTGCACCCGTGAGGGTCAGCCCCGCCAGCACCAGCAGCGCCGCGCCGGCGATGAGCAGGGTCAGGAGGCCCACCACCTGCGTCGAGGTCGGGAGGTGCGCCTGCACGCGCCGCAGCAGCGTTGTCGATGGGTCGTCCAAGTCTGTGTGCCCCGGCGGCCGCGCCGCCCTCGCCGTGCCGATCCGCCATGGAAGGGAGAGTGTCTGTGAGGGAGCTGGCCTAGGACTAGGAGGAGGGGCGAGGAAGGGTGCCGGTGTTACGCCCCCTTCGGCCGTGGAGCGCGTAGAGGAGGCCGGGGAGGGGTGTGGGGTGGGGAACGGCGGCGGCGGCGGCGGGGGTTGGTGGGGGAGGGAGGAGGCATAGCAGGTGGGCTGGCGCTGGGGCCTGTGCCCAAGCACATGGAGGAAGAACGAACACGTCAAAAAAAAATTATGTTTCCAACAAATGTTGCCAAAAGTGTTTCCTGTTGGGGAACGTGCATATTTCCTTCATTTCCTCCCCCATCCCATGGCGGCTAGGGCAAACTCTTCTCCTCCAGGCTTTGCAGGCGAGCCCGTGGATTCACCTCCACTTTACCTACCGCTCCGGCAGCCGGTGACGGGAAGGGGAATTCCGGTACCTCCGCTTCGATTAGTAGTATGTTAGGGTTTTTGGTCCTCGCATGCGTGGCACTCGGGTGAATAGCGGCGCTTCTTCTTCCAGTTTGTCTTCCGGGCTCCGATCCTCCTCGAATCCGTCCGTCTGGATATAGTCGATGGAGTTCCGGCGTAGATTCCTGGCGTCTCCTTGGGGCGGTGAGGTAGGGCGTTCTCGTCGTGCGGTGGTTTAGGTGTTGCAATTCTATTCAATAACGTTGGTCCTTAGGGACACGTGCACGATGACTTCTTACGGTCATCGACGAGGTCAAGCTGGCTCTGGTTGGGGACCGACGATAGGAGCACATCGACGGCTCGTTCTGACGGTTGTAGTGGTCCTTTGATGATCTCGGAATATCGATGTAAATTTATTATGTTTGAGATGATTTTGTATTTCTGGTGAACTTTTATAATTATCTGGATCTTTTCACAGAAAAAAATTATAGGGATCAAGCAAAAGCGTAAGAAAGAGGGTCCAGGAGGGCGACCAAACCCTAACAGTCACTCTCGCTTACCCCTCTCCGCCGCCACCAGGGCACATCGTTGGGGAGGTCCTAATCGGGGGCGGTCTTCATGAGGTGGTTCTCAGTGGCAGTGTTGGTGGAGCCGAGGTCCCTAGGCACGGGAACCGAGAGGCAGTGAAGCAAAGCTCCCTGGGTTCCAGGCATCCCAGCTCCTGGCCTTGTGGGGGTCTAGGGTGTCTTCTACAACTCCTCTGACCCGTCTTGACTTGAAACTTCTCGAACAATTTTTCCCTGATTTTTTGGTCCCAGAAAAATATTATTTCTGCAAATTCTAAAAAGATGTAGAAAATCACAACTGGCACTATAGAGTGGATTAATATGTTAGTTCAATAAGTAAATATAAAGTTGTGCCAAAATGATGCAATAATGGTATAGATGTAGCATGAACATAGTTAAAAAATAGTTTAAACATATCGACAGTGCGCTGAATTAATGTGATAATTCAACTTATCGAACACGCTTTTGGCTTTTTTTGTTTATTTAACCTACTTATCTCTAGTTTCCTGGCTATTTTTATAGAACACTTCTAAAAATAAGAACCCCGTAGCATAGTTCAACAAGCCCAAACACTAGTAGAAAAAGGGTCTTTAGTCCCGGTTCATAGGGGCCTTTAGTCCCGATTCTGGAACCGGGACTAAAGAGTCGTTACTAAAGCCTCCCCATTTAGTCCCGGTTCTTACACGAACCGGGACTAAAGGCCCTCCACATGGCCGCTGCCTGGAGGTCCACCTTTAGTCCCGATTGGTAACACCAACCGGTACTAAAGAAAATTTTATGATTTTTCTTTGAATTTTCAAATTTCTGAATTATTTTAACCTCTAATCTCTAATCACCCCTCATCACTGCTCAATTCAACCTCTAATCTCTAATCACCCCTCATCATTCCAAATCATCTAACTTTCCGGACGGTCACCCATCCTCTCACTACTCCAGCCTAAGCACGCTTAACTTCCGGGTTCTATTCTCCCTCATTTCCAAGTCTGCACTTATTGTTTTCCTGACAATAGTAAGATGTCAATCCTATTAACCATCAGGATTTTAGCTTGAGCATGAAGTCACACATTTCACTGTTTGAGTTTGAAACTATTGTTCTAAAAAACAATAATTATTTAGTAACACTAATATTTCTTGAATAAGTAGTTTGACCATAGTTTGACCAGATTTGACCAAAATTTAAAAAACTGAAATAATTATTTAGTAACACTAATATTTCTTGAATATTAGTTTGACCATTGTTTGACCACAGTTTGACCACATTTGACCAAAATTCAAAAAAACTGAAATAATTATTTAGTAACACTAATATTCTTGAATAATTATTTAGTAACACTAATACTTCTTGAATAAGTAGTTTGACCATAGGCTGTCAAAATCGGATGCGGATTTTCGTGCTGAACATTTTGATATATTATACGTTTTTCTCTGACATCGTATGCAAAAGTTATAGCCATTTTACATTTTCCCTACACTTTTTGCAAAACATGTCCAAATTTAAGTTTTTAAATTTTCCTAACTAGTACATGTAGTAACATAACTACATCTGGAAGGATTTTAATTTTTGAAGTTTTTATCGTTTTCTTTTGCTTTTTACAAAACTGAAAAGGCGATCCACGAGGGGGGGTAGAGTTTGAAAATGGGACCTTTAGTACCGGTTCGTGCCATGAACCGGTACTAATGCCTCAAACCCCATTAGTACCGGTTGGTGGCTCGAACCGGGACTAAAGGTCTAAACTTTAGTACCAGTTGGTGCCACGAACCGGTACTAATGGGCATCGCACCCTTTAGTCCTGGTTCGTGGCACCAACCGGGACTAAAGGTCCCATTTGAACCGGGACTAATGCCTGTACGGTGCCCTAGCCGCTCGAACTGGGACTAATGCTCACATTAGTCCCGGTTCGTAATGCAACCGGGATTAATGCTCTTTTCTGGCCGAACCAAAGCCCTATTTTCTACTAGTGAAACTGGGTCATAGAAAATGAGGAAATCAATTGAGCTCGTGATAGTTGAAAGGGTACATGCATGCGTTCCCATGCATATGTGGGTGAGCATGCATTCCTACATGTCCTGACATGCATGTAGTGAAGTTGTCATGTCATATTTAGTCAACCAAATAGCCAACATATATAGTAGCTAATTGCTAAGTAGTAGTACTTTATTAATGCATGATCCACCTTATACTCTTACAATATTTCTTGGACTACGTGCTGCAACGGCTATTAATCTACAGCCCGATTCCTCCCTCTCTCCTCTTCTCTCATCCAACTCAACACAAATATTCTCTCAAAAGAAATTCAACATAAATATTATAGTTTAATCCTTATAGCCTGCTAACTGTACCATCTTATACTTGCTCTCTTATGTGCATATCATGGGTAGTGCAACGACTACATGGCGAAACTATACTGCACCAGTCAATATGCCTCTCGGCCCCATAGTTGGTTTTTTATGATGCTCTCCGCCCAAGATGATATTGTCGGGCATGTTCCGTTTACTTGGTGTACGATCAAGATGGGGTGTACTGCATACTGACTTGACTATGTCAACTTGAGGTTTTGTAACACTAATACCATCTCCCTTAGCATTACAACAACATGTCAATTGTGTGGGAGGGTGGAGGGTGTTCAAGACAAAATTCAAACAATAAGGTAGAGAAAAAGTACACACCCATATGCGGAAAGATCAAGGTAACAAGCAGTAGTGCAGTTTAAGTGGATTTTGAACCACATTAAATTCCAAGGTGTTTAATTGAGAAATATTTCACTTTGTTAAGACCTCTTAGGCATATCATAAGGAAATCTCCAATGCGGACCCTCAAATCGCCACTATAAGTCCTTTAGGGGAATCCGGACACTTTTTGTCATCCAATGCTATCCCCCGAGCATACGGAAAAGCGTCCGGACATCCAAACTCTCTCAAACTCAAAGCAAAATTCCGAGGGGGTGTGCTTTAGGAGAGTCTGGACATCCGTCTAGCCAACCAAAACCCACCACATCAAACATCCAGACTTCCCCTCTCTCTCCTCAACCGCGATATGCACATGCATAGAAGGACATTTAGGGGACGTGGTTGGATGGCTAGCTCCTGCATCGGTGTCCATGATATGGTCCCACCGGTTCCACGGATAAATAGTTTGTCCGTTTTTGGGGTTACTGTTCGAGATGCCCTAACTAGTATCATGCAACCTCGTCCAATGCCAACTAGCCATACTGCTGATGTGACATAATATTAATTGAGGAACGGTAATGTATATTAGTATCATATATATATATATATATATATATATATATATATATATATATATATATATATATATATATATATATATATATATATATATATATATATATATATATATATAGATAGATAGTATCATAAGAAATGATGCTCTGCTATTTTTCATACAAAGGAATAAATGAGGTCATCTAAAATATCAACTTATGATATTCCTCGCTACAAGCAGTCTAACACTACTCGTAGTATGGAGTATCATATACTAGTATCATGCATATGATGCTTGGTGCATAGTATGAAAAATTGGTATATTATTGTTTTGCATGACACATAGTAGCATAATATTTATGATGATATGGTATCATAATATGATATTAGCATCTTCTCTTTTCTTGATTAATACGGTGCCAAATCAACATTTCGTCTATGACATTACGCTAAGAGCCACGTATCAAGAGTGCCCTAAGATCGGTCTGCTATATCTAATTGGATTAAATAGATGTTTAGGTATAACTTACAAATACAACAATAAGATAAAATGCATTGGAGCTGTTATATCTAAGTGCATATTTAAGGGGTCTAATGCATTTGGTAGTGCTTTGATGCATGTAATAATGCTGTTGAGCTATCGAGAATTGAAAGGGAGTTGAAAGGGTACATGCATGCATGCCCATGATGCACGCATACATATTGTTGATGTGCATATCATGTAGTCCGATGAATCTACACTATGCTTGTTGACACATAGTTGAAACGTGGTTGGAAAGGTACATGCATACATACATGTTTTAATGTGCATATCATGTGTAGTCCGAGGATGGTTGCACGCCGAAATCATGCTATGTCTATCGACACGCCCGCCGCCTTGGGGCCGACCTTATCATTGGAGTTCTCAGTGATGCTCATTGTCCAAGATGATGTTGTCGGGGCATGTTTCATTAACTTGGTGTCTAGTCAAGACGGGGTGTACACTACACACTACATTGAGCAAGCCAACTTGTTCCCTTGTAACACCAGCACCGTCTCGGTCAATATTACACAATTTGTCGATTACGTGGGAGGGATGGGAGGGGATTTAAGAGTAAACGGTGACAAAAAATGTAGGAAAAAATACGCACCTACACGCCGAAAGATCATGCTAGCATGCATCAGTGCATTGTAAGTGGATTTTGAATCTCGTTAAATTCCATGGCATTTTATTGTGGCATATTCCACTTCAGTTAAATTACATGCATGCATGCTATGCATACACATTGTTGAGCTAACAATAGTTAAAAGGGAGTTAAAAGGGTACAAGCATGCATATGCATACACATATGTGTTGATGTGCTTATCATGTGTAGTCCAATGACAGCTGCACGACAAAGCTTTAGTATGCTTGCCGAGACGTAGTTGAAAGGTGGTTGGAAGCGTTGCATGCATGCATGCATACATGTGTTAACGTGCATATCATGTGTAGTCCAACAATGCATGCATGCGTGTGAGGACAATGTCAGTGCTCCTGTGATATACGTTAGTCACCATATTTAATGTGGAAAGAGAGTTTTACCATATCCTAATCTGGATATGATTCTTAGCATCAAAACCAAGACAACACATATTTCTCTCTCTCTCTCTCTCTCATAAAACAAATAAAATGTGAGCTCTTTTAAATGCAACAATATAATTTAATGCATTGGAGGGGTTATCTATTAGTCTATATTTAATGCATATAATGCATTGGCAGTGCTTTGATGCATGCAATAAAACTCTTGTGCTATCGCGAGTTGAAAGAGAGTCGAAAGGGTACACGCATGCATGCTCACTGCACACATATGTGTTGACGTGTATATCATGTGTGGTCGAGCGATGGCTGCATGATGAAGTCATACTATGCTTGTTGACACGTAGTTGAAAGGTGGTTGGAAGGGTACATGCATGCATACATGTTTTAACGTGCATATTGTGTAGTCTCCCACGATGATTGCACGAAGAAGATATACTACGTCTGTAGACATGCATGCATACATGCTTTAACATGAATATCATTTGTAGTTGCACCGTGATTGCACAAAGAAGATATAGTACGTTTGTAGACACAACGGCCATCTTGGTGTCAACCTTATCATTGGAGTTTCAGGTGATGCTGGTCGTCCAAGATGATATTGCCAGGGCATGTTCCATTAACTTGGTGTCTGGTCATACACATTACGTTGACCATCACTAGTAGAAAACGAAGCTTTATCACCGGTTCGTAAGGGCCTTTAGTGCCGGTTCTGCAACCGGCACTAAAGAGTGGAGACTAAAGCCCCCCCCCTTTTAGTACCGGTTCGGCACGAACCGCCACTAAAGGCCCACCACGTGGCGTGAGCTCGCGCTGTGGTATGGGGGACCTTTAGTACCGGTTGGTGTTACCAACCGGTACTAAAGGTTTTTTTTTTGAAAAAAATTCTGAAAATTTTGGAAAAAAATTGAATTTTTTTCGATTTTCAATTTTCTGAATTATTTGATGATTTAGTCTCTAATCACCCCTCTTAACTACTCAAGTGTGGATCACTCATTCCAAATCGTCTAACTACCCGGCCGGTCACCCATCCTCTCACTCCCCCAGCCTGAGCACGCTTAACTTCGGAGTTCTATTCCCTCTACTTTCCAAGTCTGCACTTGTTCTTTTCCTGACAAATGTAATTAAGCTGACAAATGTAAGCTGACAATCCTATTAACCCTCAGCAGTTTAGCTTGAGCATTAGGTCACACACTTCACCGTTTGAGTTTGAAAGTATTATTCTAAAAAACAGTAATTATTTAGTAACACTAATATTTTTTGAATAAGTTTGACCACAGTTTGACCAGATTTGACCAAAATTCAAAAAATTGAAACAAATATTTAGTAACACTAATATTCTTGAATAATTATGTAGTAACATTAATATTTCTTGAATAAGTAGTTTGACCATAGTTTGACCAGATTTAACCAAAAAACTGAAATTTGAGCATATCTTTTTTTCCTTTTGGAATTTGAGGATTCTAGAAAAATTGCAAACAGGCCGTAGGCTGTCAAAGTCGTATGCGGATTTTCGTGCTGAATTTTTTGATATATTATACGTTTTATTCTGACATCGTAAGCAAAAGTTATAGCCGTTTTACATTTTCCCTACACTTTTTGCAAAACATGTCCAAATTGAAGTTTTCAAATTTTCCTAACTAGTAGATGTAGTAATATAACTACCTCTCGAAGGATTTTATTTTTTGAAGTTTTTATCATTTTCTTTAAAAAAAATTCAAAACTGAAATGGCGATACACGGGGAGGGGGGGGGGGTAGAGTTTGAAAATTGCCCTATAGTCCCGGTTTGTGTCTCCAACCGGGACTATAGGTCAGACCCCTTTAGTCCTGGTTCATGGCACGAACCGGTACTAAAGGTTAGCCGTTTAGTACCGGTTTGTGCCACGAACCGGTACTAAAGGTGATCGTGGGGCCCCGGCCTGACGCCAGCCTGCCACCACCCCTTTAGTACCGGTTCGTGGCACGAACCGGTACTAAAGGTTCAACACGAACCGGCATTAATGCATAGCCGTTCGAACCGGCACTAATGGTACCATTAGTACCGGGCCAAAATCAAACCGGGACTAATGTGTCTCACATTAGGTCCTTTTTCTACTAGTGCATGCCTTCTTGTTCTGTTGTAACACAAACACTGTCTCCCTCAACACTAGGACAGTGAAAGATATACTTCCTGTCCACACATAGTTGAAAGATGGTTAGAATGCTACATGCATGCATTAGTACACACCTACACACCAAAGATCATGGTAATATGTATTAGTGTATTGTAAGTGGATTTTGAATCTCATTAAATTCCATAACGTTTAATTGTGACATACTCCACTCAGTTAAGGTACATGCATGTCATGTATACATAGTATTCAGATAACGATAGTTCAAAGGTAGTAAAAATGATACATGCATGCATACATATGTGTTGACGTGCATATCATGTGTAGTCCGAGGCCGGCTGCACGACAAAGATATACTTCCTCTCGTCACACAGTTGAAAGGTGGTTAGAAGGGTACGTGCATGCATACATGTGTTAGTGTGCATATCATGTGTAGTCTGACGACATCTACAGGATAAAGCTATACTATGTTCGTCGACACGTAGTTGAAAGGTGGTTATAAGGGTGCATGCATGCATACATGTGTTAACATGCATATCATGTGTAGTCTGATGATGGTCGCCCGATGAAGCTATACTACGTCTGTTGAGACGCCCATTAATTGTCTTGGGGTCGACATTAGCATTGGAGTTCCTTGTGATGCTCGCCGTCCAAGATGATATTGTCAGTGCATGTTTCGTTAACTTAGTGTTCAGTCAAGATGAGGTACACACTTAATACTACATTGATCATGCCGACTTGTGTCCCTATTACATCAACACCGTCTCTCTCAACTTTACAACAAAATGTTGATTGCATGGGAAGTGTGTAGGGGGTTTAAGGGCAAATGGTAACCAGTAAGATAGAGGAAAAGTATACACCTACACGCCGAAAGATCAAGATAACATGCATTAGTGCATTCTTGGATTTTGAATCTTATTAAATTCTATGGCGTTTAATTGTGACATATTCGATTAAGGTACATGCATGCATACCATACATACATATTGTTAAGCCAGCCAAACAGTTGAAAGGGAGTCAATATGGTACATGCATGCATGCCCATGATGATGCATAAATATGTTGCCTTCCTTATCATGTGTACTCGGAATATATAGCTGCATGGCGATATATACTATTTTTATCGGCGTGCATTTGAAAGGGAACTGAAAGGGTACATGCATGTATACATGTGCTAACGTGCATATCATGTGTATCCCGGCGATGAATACACGGCGAAGCTATACTACGTTTGTCGACACGTCTGTTTTTTGGGGTCAACCTCATCGTTGGAGTTCCCGGTGTTGGTCATTGCCGAAGATGATATTGCTGGGGCATATCCTGTTAACCAATTTTATCTCTAGTGTCGATCTCTCTGAACACCGCAACAATACATAGATTGAGTGGGAGGGTGTGGGTTGGGGGAGGGGGGGGGGGAGGGGGAGCAAGTTACAACGAAGAAAGTACAGAAAAAGGAGAAATTCATGGTAGAAAGATCAAGGTAACATGCATTATTGGACTATATAGTTGCATTTCAAATACCATCGCGTTCAGTTGTGACATCTTCCACTTTGGTTAAGTATATTCTTGTTGGACGAATTTCTCATATATACGTTAAATCATATTAAAAAATAACTTCATATTCTTTGCAACATCTAGACATCCTCATTTCCGAACCCAGTCGACTCCGCGACAGAAGTGTGTACCGAGCCGGTGACACAAATGCCGCAGCCGGCAAGGGCGAGCCGGAAATGTTCCAGGTGCCGGTGCGGAGGTGGGTTGTCGGCGCCGGAGAAGGTAGGGGTTTAGAGGTAGGGCGAAGATAGCTCGGCGTAGGAGCTCGGCTCGGGCGGGTCAGAATCTTTTCTTTTGCGGGGCTAAAACTTCAGTCTGTGTTGATTTAAAATAACTAGCTGGAATTACTCTAGCTGGAAAAAGAAAACCCATTATAATAAGCAACGAAATTTTGGTGCAAGGGCGGGAGGGGGGTGTGTGTGGCACGCGCGGGTGGCCAATGCCAGCTCAGCAATACCCTTCTCCTATTTAAAGGCACACCACACACGCACGTCAAGAGCCGTCACCCGTCACGCTTTCTGTCGCCGCCTCTCCTCTCCCCTCCCCTGCCTGCGTCTCCCACCCTCTCGCCTCGCCAAATCTCCCCGAGCGACGCCGACGCAGCCCACGCCTCACGCCCACGCCCACGCCCACGTCGCCGGCCGCCGGCGACGCGCCGTACGCTACGAGGTGAGACGGAATGCAGGTGATTCCCTCCCTCCCCCCGTCTCCCTCCCTCCCTGAGGATCGCGCTTGATTTATTTGTCGGCTTCTACCTGGGCCTGGGGCCGATCCATCTGATGCCCGCGCTCGACTCCTCCCAATCTCGTCTCTCGCGCAAATTGCCGGTGTTGGATTGGATTTTCTGCCAGGGTTTTCCGCATGTGTTGGCGTCCACTAGTACTGCTCCAGATTCCGTGGACTACCGGCGACGTGGAGACGCGGGGGCCCGCGGATCCATGCCACGCGCGCCTCCTCTCCACGGCCGCCGGAAATACTAGATTCGTCGGCCGCGTGGCGCTGCTGTTGGCCCGTGCTTCAGCGCACGCTGCGTCTAGTTGATTATTGCCCCGCCGCTGCACGCGCGTTCGTGTCGTGCCGTGCCGCTAGTCGACTTGATTCGCATGTAGCAGTGGCCGCTAGTAGTACTAGTAATTCAGACGCGCGTTCGTGCACCAATTGCAGTGGCTTCCTGTTTCGCTTCGGTGGCCGGAAACGCAGATCTGTTCAGTTCTGCCTGCGTAGATAGAACATGAAGTCTCCGTCCCGTAGAAATTGCTGTTTGGATGCGTTTACTTTCCCTGATTGATAAAAATAAATTGCACTGGGGCCAGATTGTTTTGGTACCGAGTTATAAAACATTACTCTCGTGTGCTTTTCTGTTGCGGGTGAGCGATGTTCTCGTGGTACGCGTACAATATTCCTGCTATGTTTTCTTCGTTTCGAGAGAGATTCCTCTGTTTTCTTTTCCGTTCCCAAGTAGTAATCGGGTAGTACTAGTAGTACTTGTGATTTTTAACTGTAATTAATGTGACCCCGCCTAATCATAATGTCTGGAGTTTAATTAATGTGACATCGTCCTAATTTCCCCCTAGTTGTGCATGCATGACGTCACGGGATCCTGCTTGTCCGGTCGCAGCAGCATCATCTAGAGATCGGCGTATAACTGTGTGGCGACTCACTTTTTCAACTTGTTTTCAACTTTTCATCCGAGTACTACTTCTTATGTGCACACCTACTGTCACGCAGAGCCTGTGAATCGTGACCGCTTGGAGGATCAGAGGATCATGGGAATAATCTGTTTTAATTTTCGTTTACATACAAGCAAACCGGTACTAGTAGTACTTGTAGTGGTAACTGAAATTAATGCGACCCCGCCTAATCATTGTGTCTGGAGTCTCTGCATCGTCTTGAGTATACTAATTACCTACCACATCGTCCTCTACTTTCCCAGTTGTTGTGCATGCATGACGTCACAGGATCCTACCTACCTACTTGCACCCGTACTACTTTTTGGCTTGTTTGTCCCATGTCCTTAACTTTGAGGTCGCATGCATAGAGCCTGTGTGTCGTGACGGCCCGGAGGATCCCACCGTTTTTCCATTAATTAGCTGCTGCTACTAATCGTGTATGCTGTGCATCTCCTCTCGTGAATGGCTTACAGGTACAATGGAGCCGGCCATCCTGGTCGTTTGGAGGACCGGCGAGTCCTTTTTCCACCGCCTCTTCGTCGAGACGTACCAGCAGGTGGGCTGGTACTACCTACGCGCCAGGAGAGGGGGGTTCTTCGCGAGCCGGATGCGGTACATCATGGCCGGCCCTCTCCCGCCGTACGCCCGGGCCCTGCTGACCGCACCCCCGAGCCTGGCGGACGCCATGAGGGAGCCGCGTATCGGCCCGGTCCTCCCCTGCGATGTCTTCACACCTGACCCGGTGCCGCCCATTCCGGAGCTGCCGGTCACCACCGAGCACCGCGACCTCGCGCTCTTCCTCGCCGGGGCTTCCATCATGCTGTTCGTCGCCTACACGGTTCACCGACGCCGGGAGCTGAGGGGTGCTCGCCGGGAGGCCACTGCTGCCGCCTCCACCGACACCGTCGACGTTCCAGCCGCCGCCATCGCCCACGACGACGCGTCGCGCTTCTGGTTCGCCTTCGTTATCGTGGTCTTCGCCATTCTCACCGTTGGTTAGTTGCAGGGTTCAGTTACGTAAGTGCAATTGCGAGCCGGCCAGTTTTCGATTCAACAGTACATACGAACTTGGTGTTAGGTTGGACGACATACGAACTTGGTGTTAGGTTCTACGATACTAGGTGGACGACATACGAACTGTTCTACGGTATTGGGTCGACGCTATATGCCCCCGTGTGGGCTGGTACACTATAATATTCTGTAGTATTCATGCTGCCAAGTCGTGACTTGAAAGATTTCATGTTTTGGAATCATTCTCTGGTCTTGCTTCCCTAGCTCTGCTGCTTCTCATCCTTCGTCTCAGCCGCCGGCCTGCGAACTTGCCGAAACTCCCCGCGTATACCACGCCGTCAGGCCATAAGTGGATCAAGCCAAAGAGTACGTCACAGCAGCGAAATGCATCCAAACATATACGGTGATTGTCAACTAGGAGTACATGCTAATGTAAAGTTGATGATCTTAAATTGCTTTCGAAAAGTTAGTGATCACAAATCGGGTACTTTTTTAGCACACCGACTGAAGTAAATTTACATCCGCATATATCAAATCCAGCCCTTCATACATCCTCGGATTTGGGCCTGGTCACCGCTCATTTTGCGTCCGGCGCCACCGAATACCTCAATTATCATACCTTAAATCTGCAGTACACATGCAACACATAATTTACAGTACTACATAGATAAGCCTATGCTACTTCTACTCGTCGTCCAAGATGTAGACAACCCCCATGTTGACAATGTCAGACGGACCTGCCTCCTGGTGGATGGCCGCCTCCCGCTGCTCCAGCTCCTCATCGGACTCCTTGTCCACGAAGAGTGCATCCACCTCCGCCGGTGCCCGTGCCTCACGGAGGTAGTGGTGGTTTGCCTCCGCCTCCACCTTCAAGCAGATGTAGTCGAGGATGGCCTGCTGCTCCACCGCCTTCTCCGCTTGGGTGACCTCAAATTCGCCCAGTGCATCGGCCAGGCCGAATCCGGCAGCCAGAGGCCCCGGATCTGCCTCGCCCTCATCCTCTTCCTCCTCCTCCTCCGACTTCCACTAGTAGAAAAAGGGTCATCTGTCCCGGTTGGTAAGGGCCTTTTGTCCCGGTTGTTGAACCGGGACTAAAGGGTTGTTACTAATGCCCTAGCCCTTTTGTCCCGGTTCTTACACGAACCGGGACAGATGGGCCTCCACTTGGCCGGTACGGCGAGCCCAGGCAGGAGGGCCTTTGGTCCCGGTTGGTGGCACTAACCGGGACCAATAGGCATGCACGCGTCAGCATTTCAGGGGCTGGGGTTTTTGTTTTTTTAACGCGGGGCGGGGGGGGGGGGGGGGAGGGGAGGGGGTTGGGGGTTTTGGGGGGTTAATTTAGGTGTTTCATATATTGTGTTAGCTAGCTAATTAATAGAGAGAAGTGTCCTCTCTTATCTCCGTGCTTGGTCGACGCTACGTACTATATACGTATAGAGAGGACTAGAAACGCTAGCTAGTAAGCAAATGAAGGAAACAGAAGATCGTCATGAACATATGCATACAGAGAGAAGTGATATCGACCACCTCTCCTTCTCCGAGAGATTGGTCGAACAACAAATTCTCGTATATCTATCCGGCACTACCGGCTACATATATACAATAATTATCTCTTACAATATAATCTCCTAATTATACATGAACACAGGGTCCACATAGTATTCTCTGTTTTCAGCGATCACGTGGTCAAGGAAGAATGCCACCAATTCCTCTTGAATTGCTCGCATACGATCTGGTGGTAGGAGTTCATCCCGCATCCGAAAGATCTAATTTGAAGAAGGGGTTAATACATATATATATATGAATAAATGAAACTCAACACAAATGATGGTAATAAAATAAAATTGTGAATATTATTGCTTACGCACTTCATATTGTTCGTCAGAGTAGCCCCGCTCACAGGTCGTGTGGCGGATGGACTCGCAAACGTAGTATCCACAGAAATCATTCCCTTGTTCCTGCCACAACCACTTTACAAGAAATAGAGGTCAATCAAACTGATAAGCAAGCATGCTAAATGGTATTGAAGAAACTAGCGCTTGAATCACTAGGAGATGCGCGGAACATGCTACTATAGTACTTACTTTCGGGTGTCTAAATTGCAGCTTCTTCGGCAGTCCCGGAGCTTTTTTGGTGAATTTTGTCCAAACCCTACCAGACAAAGAAAACAATTACTTGATATCAGGAAATGAACAAAGTTGCTGATATGGTGGATAATGATCGATTTAACTTACTTCTTGAGCATTTGAGTCATGTCCGCATAGTCCTGGGGATCTTTTCGTCTCGAGTCTAAGATGGTTACTATTCCCTGCTCAAGCTTAATCTCTAGGAGAATATAGTGGAAGCTGCGCACGCATGAATAAGTCATCAATTACATTACTATAACCTGGACTAATAAGGGAAACCGAATATGCACAAGACAGTAACACTCACTTGAAGTTGTAAGGAAAGAGTATTATATCTTTGTTTTCATTTATTACCAACGATCGTAGCAAGTTGGCCTCGGTATTTTTGGCATGATATTTAACCTCAGTTGCATCTATGAGATTTGTGTTAATGAACCCAATATCACCGATTTGTCTTTTCTTCAATTCGGCGATCTTCAATCTGCATAATATAGTGAGGATAATTATAAATACATGCAATGAAAGAGCTGACCTATATAGAGAGACTTAATGACATAAGTAGTACTACTTACAGACAGTAGCAAGTGACCGTTGATTTATCGAGGGCCTTTTGATTGAAAAACTGGAAAAACTCCTCAAATGGAACATTCAACAGTTCAATTCCAACGAGGTCATGCTCCTCTTTAACTCTCAGCGTCAAAGTATTCCTCCCCCCAGACTCTCTGCATGTTTTCATGTACCAATCATGGAATCTTCGCATCATCGTTGTTAGAAATCTTTCATCTTTGACGAGAGGCTTTCCGTACTCGTATCTGTGTTCCTCCACCTCCAAGAAATCATAATGTACATCGTCGGGCAGGTAATCTCCAAGATTGCTATAACCGGGCACCATCCTCGGATCATTAGCGACGATGTTGCTAGACACCTTGAGTGGGGGGCACGATTGGTTCGCTTGTTCGCCAAGCTGGGCAATTTTTTTCCCAGCTCGTCGTTCTCTTAACCTTTGATCACTGACAGTACTTCCCGACCGCTCGGCTTCGACAAATTTCTTTGCAATAATGCGCTCATAGTTGCCTTTCGGCGGAGACTTTGGTGGTTTTGTCAGGGCAGCCAGAGTGCGCTTCGCTTTCACCAGATCTACCTTCTCCTCCGGAGGTGGATGTTTCTTTGCTTTCACCCCTTGAAAGAAGTTCGTCACTTCGGCTCGCAAGATCTTCGCGTTCTCCTCCGGGGTCCTCTCGTATGGTAACTTCTCTGGAGTCTTCAGAGAAGGACCGAATCTGTATTGCCTCCCGCCTTTGGCTGTACTGCTAGACGCCGGCAGAGCAGACGGAGCGGCTGCGGCTGTCTTCTTTCCTTACTTACGAGGCGGAGGAGAAGGACTACGACGCGCCGGAGCAGCCGGAGCGGCGGCGGGTCTCTTCCGCCCTTGCTGACGAGGCGGAGAAGGAGGAGGCTGGATGCTCGGGCGCGCCGGCGCAGGCGGAGAAGGAGGCGGAGTGCCCAATCGCCGGAGAAGGAGGCTGAGTGCCCTGATCACTCGCCGGAGGAGGAGGCGGAGTGCCCTTACTCGCCGGAGGAGGAGGAGGAGGCGGAGGCGTCCAGTTCGGAAGGTTGATGAGCTCCTTCCGCCATAGGCATGGAGTCTTCAGAGCAGAACCCAGCCGAGTCTCCCCTTCACCGGTAGGGTGGTCAAGCTGGAGGTCCTCAAATCCCTCCGTTATTTCGTCCACCGTCACCCTAGCATATCCTTCTGGAATGGGACGACAGTGAAAAGTTGCGCCGGGTTCAGGAGGTCGAACAGTGCCGACAGCCGCCTTGACTTTGAAGTTCTGCCATTGCGTCATGCGGTGGCAATGTTGAGACTCCGTGATAGCATCCACGGGGTAGCTAGCAGGAGCCGTCAAGACATGCTCCGGCTGAATCAGCTCGGTGGAAGCCACGCTGCTTCTCCGCTGAGATGGCGGGGTAGCTTCGGGGGTAGTTTTGGCAGGTCGCTTGCTGCGAGCTACGTCTCGTTCCTCTAGCGCTTGGACCCTTTCGTGCAGCTTCTGAATTTGGGTCTGCTCCACTTTTTTCCTCCTCTCCTGGCATTTGTAACCGGCTGCGTCCGGAAAACCAGCCTTCCATGGAATGGAGCCTGGCGTGCCTCGTGTCCGTCCAGGGTGCTCAGGATTCCCGAGGGCCATTGTGAGCTCGTCGTTCTCTCTGTCTGGAACGAACGTCCCTTGCTGCGCTGCATCGATATAGTGCCGAAGCCTCTTGACTGGTATTCTCATTTGCTCGTCCATCCAAACGCACTTCCCTGATACAGGGTCCAAGGTTCCGCCAGCCCCGAAGAACCAAGTCCGGCAACGGTCTGGCCAGTTCATTGTCTCTGGTTCGATCCCTTTATCAAGCAGATCATTCTCAGCCTTGGCCCACTTAGGCCGGGCTTTGAGGTAGCCACCTGACCCCGTGCGATGGTGAAGCTTCTTCTTCGCAGCATTTTTCTTGTTTGTCGCTGACATCTTCTTACTCTTTTCCGATGTCTTGTGGGCCACAAATGCGGGCCAGTGATCTCTGATCTTCTCATATTTTCCGATGAATTCTGGTGTCTCTTCTTTGTCGACAAACGTTTTCAGCTCATTCTTCCACCTCCTGAATAGGTCTGCCATCTTCTTAAGAGCATGAGACTTGATTAATTTCTCTTTAACTGGCTTCTCCGGATCCTCCTCTGGCGGTAGGGTGAAATTTGCCTTCAGCACAGTCCAAAGATCATCTTTCTGCATATCATTGACATAAGACACCTCAGGGTCTTCCTTCTTAGGCTTATACCATTGGTGGATGCTGATCGGGATCTTGTCCCTAACAAGAACCCCGCACTGGGCAGCAAATGCTTCCTTTGTCCGGATGGGTTCAATCGGTTGGCCGTCGCGCGCGATTGCTGTGATCTCAAACCTTCCATCCGAGCGAAACTTTTTCTTCGGGCCTCGTCTCTTTACCGAAGTTGTGCTCGATCCGGAGGGCTAGAAAAAAGAAGAAAGACGAGAGTTAATTAATATGTGTACATACCAAAACAATGAATGCATCAATTAGCTAGTCAGCACAGGCTTAACTAATATATTTACCTGGCCGGACTCTGTTCGGTCACTGGAGCCGTCACCATGGGCTCCTTCTTGCACCAGCATTGGGTCACCAGAGCCATCATAATCATGTCTTTCCTCCTCCACTCTTCGATCACCGTAGCCTGCTTCTTCACCCTGTTCTTCCAGACCATCATTGTCGTTAAGATACGACAAGACATCACCTCCGGCTAAGATTATGTCCCCCAACACATCTTCTGCTTCCTCGTCTCGTCCGTGCTCCATTGTTTCTGCAAATATTACAACATGGCAATTATTACACAAACATGACAGCAGGTGGATATATTAGTGCAAACGTAGACCTAGCTTATTCCGGGTTTGGGGTGGCCTCGGCAACGCTTCAAGGGTAGGGGCGCGGCGGGAGGGGGTAGGAGATCGACATCGTTTTTTTCTAGGGTTTGGGTGTCCTCGAGAGTTTTGGTCGAGCGAGAGGGCCGGGGGTGCTCCCGTGGTATAAGTTATCACGGTCGAAGTTATCCGGGAGGGGGTTATATCGACAACGACGACAAACATACATGGGAAAATAATGTTATCGGGGAGGGAGTAGGTCGAACCCCGCCCCCCCCCCCCTCATGTTGAAGTTATCGGGACACGGGGTATATCGACAACGACATATCCGATAAAAAAATAAAAAGACGAAGAAGAAATAAAAAGAGGAGAAGAAGATATTAATAGAGGAGAAGATTGAAGAAAAAAAGAAGAAAAAAAGAGGAGAAGAAGAGAAAATAGAATATTCTCCTCTTCTTCATTTTCTCTTCTTCTCCTCTATTCCTTTCTTCTTCTCCTCTTCTTTTTCTTCTTTTTCTTCTTCTTATTTATTTCTCCTCTTCTTCCTCTCCTCTTCTTCTCCTTTCTTCCTCTTCTTATTTTCCTTTTTCCTCACATTCTTTTTCTTCTTCTTCCTTTCCTAGCTAGATATATAAAACTTTTCTAAAAATGTAACTTTTGCATATATACATGGAAAAAAATGTTATCGGGGAGGGGGTATATCGACCCCTCCCCTCGACCCTCTTTGACTTCTTCTTCTTCCTTCTTCCTTCTTCCTCTTTTTTCTCCAACACAAAACACATCTCATCTCATCTCATTTCATCCAAAAATAATTCTTTGCATATGAACATACATACATTTACTTTTTTTTCTTAAATGTTACATATGAACATTTTCTTAAATGAGCATATGAACAATTTCTTAAATATTAATGAGCATATGAACATACATATCACCAAAAAATAGAACTTTTTCTTGGTAACAAAAAAACTGCAAAAAAGAGCATTATACAGCATATACAGAGCATTATACAGTGAACATACATACATACATACATCGTAACATAAAAAAATGAAAAATAGGCCGGTGGTCGGCGACGACGACGATGGTTGGCGGTGGCGCGCGCTTACGAATGGCGTGCGGGGATGGCAGTGAGAAGGAAAGGGGAGGAGGCAGGGGCTCACAGCGCGGGGAGGGGTCGAGGTCGCCGGCCGGAATCGGTGCGGCGGCGGATGAACGGCCTCGGGGATGAACGGGTCGCGGGAGCCGGCGTGGTGCTTCCCCGCAGCGACGGCAACGACAGGCGCGGGCGACGGCAACGGCGACGACGGGCGCGGGCGACGACGACGGCGTCAGTGGGGGCGGCGGGCGGCGTCAGGGCAGCCTGGCGGCGACGGGGCAGGGGCGACGAAGGGGGCGCGCGGACGGCGTCGGGGCGGCGCGCGGCGTCGAGGCAGCGGACGGCGTCGATCTGGGCAGCCTGGCGACGTCGATGAGCTCGGCGTCGTCGGGCGGGCTGGGGGGCAACTGACGATGAGTTCGTCAAATTTTCCTAAGTGCTACTTACCAAAGACACCCTTTAGTCCCGGTTGGTGCCACCAACCGGGACCAAAGGCCTCTTTTCAGCAGCCGAAAGGGCGGGAAGTGGCGGCCTTTGGTCCCGGTTGGTGGCACCAACAGGGACTAAAGGGGGGGCATTGGTCCCGGTTGTTGCCACGAACCGGGATCAAAGGGTGGCATTGGTCCCGGTTCGTGCCACCAACCGGGACCAATGGCCTTGCACAGCGGCGTGGTGGTGGGAGTTTAGTCCCACCTCGCTAGTTGAGAGCGTCGACTACCTGTTTATAAGCACTGCTGCCTCCTCTCTCTCGAACTCCTTTGAACTGCAGGCCTATGGGCCTAATTTGACACTGCTTTGCCTGTGGGCCTGCTGGGCCTTCTGCGGGCCTGAATCCTGGCGCAACTAGCTGGGTTTCTAGTCGTATTCAGGCCGTGGTGGCCCAGGCGGTGGCATTTTTTTTTCCAGTTTTTTTGTTTTCTTTGTTGCTTTATTTTTTATTTTGTTTCTACTTACAATAAAATACTTACTGTTGCTATTTTATTTATTTTATTAAGGTTTATTTATTTTGTTTTATTATAGTTTAGTTTATTTTGTTTCTACTTATTTATTTTATAAAAGTTTATTTTAATTATTTTATTTTGTTTCTACTTATTGATTTTATTTTGTTTCTACTTATTTATAAAAGTTTATGTTGTTTATACTTATTTATTTTATTTTGTTTTTTGTTTTTTGTATTTATTTTATGAAAATTCTTTTTGCTTTTAATGTTTTGAACAGAAAATACTTTGATAATTTTAGTTGCATAAATTCTATATAATTTTAGTTTCAATAATACTAGAGGTTTATAAAAGCTTTTTAGTTGATTCCTTTAGTACCGGTTCTTTCTGCCCTTTCTGACTTTATTTGTTATTTTTCATGCATTTATTGATTATTTTGAGCTATAAGACCCTGAAATTGAAAAGCATTTCAAATGAACTCTGAAAAGGTTGAAAGTTGGCATGGTATCATCAATTCATCCACATAGCATGTGCAAGAAAGTTGAGAGGGTTACGGCAAAAACTGGATGCACTTCGTGTACAAAACGGACAATGGTATCATACTCGTCTGTTACAAAGTTGGCATGGTATCATCATAATAGTTGCAGGAGAAAGTCTTCACTTTTTCTTCGCTTGTGTCATTTGCTTATTGCGCCGTAACCATGGATAATCTTCATCGTTTATCAGGATGCTTGGGTCAGCCTTGACTTTGAAGGGAGGAATTTCATGAAACTTTTCATAATCTTCAGACATGTCTGTCTTGCCCTCCACTCCCACGATGTCCCTTTTTTCTGAAAGAACCATGTGGCGCTTTGGCTCATCGTATGATGTATTCGCTTCCTTATCTTTTATTTTTCTCGGTTTGGTAGACATGTTCTACACATAGATAACCCGTGCCACATCATTGGCTAGGACGAACGGTTCGTCAGTGTACCCAAGATTTTTCAGATCCACTGTTGTCATTCCGTACTGTGGGTCTACCTGTACCCCGCCTCCTGACAGATTGACCCATTTGCACTTAAACAAAGGGACCTTAAAATCATGTCCGTAGTCAAGTTCCCATATGTCCACTATGTAACCATAATATGTGTCCTTTCCCCTCTCGGTTGCTGCATCAAAGCGGACACCGCTGTTTTGGTTGGTGCTCTTTTGATCTTGGGCGATCGTGTAAAATGTATTCCCATTTATCTCGTATCCTTTGTAAGTTAATATAGTCAAAGATGGTCCCCTGGACAACGAGTACAACTCATCACAAACAGTGTTGTCACCTCTGAGACGTGTTTCCAACCAACTGCTGAAAGTCCTGATGTGTTCACATGTAAACCAGTCGTCGCACTGCTCCGGGTGTTTGGAGCGCAGACTGTTCTTGTGTTCATCGACATACGGGGTCACCAAGGTAGAGTTCTGTAGAACTGTGTAGTGTGCTTGAGACCAAGAATATACGTCCCTACATATTATTGAATCCCCTCCAAGCGTGCCTTTTCCAGTCAGTCTTCCCTCATACCGCGATTTAGGGAGACCTATCTTCTTAAGGCCAGGAATAAAGTCAACACAAAACCCAATGACATCCTCTGTTTGATGGCCCATGGAGATGCTTCCTTCTGGCCTAGCGCGGTTATGGACATATTTCTTTAGGACTCCCATGAACCTCTCAAAGGGGAACATATTGTGTAGAAATACGGGCCCCAGAATGACAATCTCGTCGACTAGATGAACTAGGACGTGCGTCATGATATCGAAGAAGGATGGTGGGAACACCAGCTCGAAACTGACAAGACATTACGCCACATCACTCCTTAGCCTTGGTATGATTTCTGGATCGATCACCTTCTGAGAGATTGCATTGAGGAATGCACATAGCTTCATAATGGCTAATCGGACGTTTTTCGGTAGAAGCCCCCTCAATGCAACCGGAAGCAGTTGCGTCATAATCATGTGGCAGTCATGAGACTTTAGGTTCTGGAACTTTTTCTCTGGCATATATATTATTCCCTTTATATTCGACGAGAAGCCAGTCGGGACCTTCATACTGAGCAGGCATTCAAAGAAGATTTCTTTCTCTTCTTTCGTAAGAGCATAGCTGGCAGGACCTTCATACTGCTTCGGAGGCATGTCATCTTTTTCGTGCCAACGTTGCAGGTCCTCCCGTGCCTCAGGTGTATCTTTTGTCTTCCCATACACGCCCAAGAAGCCTAGCAGGTTCACGCAAAGGTTCTTCGTCACGTGCATCACGTCGATTGAGGAGCAGACCTCTAGGTCTTTCCAGTAGGGTAGGTCCCAAAATATAGATTTCTTCTTCCACATGGGTGCGTGTCCCTCAGCGTCATTCGGAACAGCTAGTCCGTCGGGACCCTTTTCAAAGATTACGTGTAAATCATTGACCATAGCAAGTACGTGATCACCGGTACGCATGGCGGGCTTCTTCCGGTGATCTGCCTCGCCTTTGAAATGCTTGTCTTTCTTTCGACATTGATGGTTGGTCGGAAGAAATCGACGATGGGCCAGGTACACGTTCTTCCTGCATTTGTCCAGGTATATACTTTCAGTGTCATCTAAACAGTGTGTGCATGCGTGGTATCCCTTGTTTGTCTGTCCTGAAAGGTTACTGAGAGCGGGCCAATCGTTGATGGTTACAAATAGCAACGCGTGCAGGTTAAATTCCTCCTGTTTGTGCTCATCCCACGTACGTACACCGTTCCCATTCCACAGCTGTAAAATTTCTTCAACTAATGGCCTTTGGTACACATCAATGTTGTTGCCGGGTTGCTTAGGGCCTTGGATGAGAACTGACATCATAATGAACTTCCGCTTCATGCACATCCAAGGAGGAAGGTTATACATATATAAAGTCACGGGCCAGGTGCTGTGATTGCTGCTCTGCTCCCCGAAAGGATTAATGCCATCCGCGCTTAAACCAAACCATACGTTCCTTGGGTCACCTGCAAACTCAGCCCAGTACTTTCTCTCAATTTTTCTCCACTGCGACCCGTCAGCGGGTGCTCTCAACTTCCCGTCTTTCTTACGGTCCTCACTGTGCCATCGCATCAACTTGGCATGCTCTTCGTTTCTGAACAGACGTTTCAACCGTGGTATTATAGGAGCATACCACATCACCTTCGCATAGGCAAAGATTCTGGTGGAACAGCTTCTATAAATGATTAAAAAAAACTTGTATCAATGTCCACGGAGGACGAAAAAATGTGTCGACGTAGAAATAATATTCACACATGAGACACAACAAAGGTGTGTATTCCTAACAGGTTTTGACAAAAAGATGGAAAGAAGTATTATATCCATAGCTCAAATAAAATCTCTATCACGGTTATATCAGAAGTTCACATTGCCAAAGTAACATAAGAAGTGCATAGATATAAATTGTACTGGATTTCCATCTAAATTAAGAGAGTAAGTAAATGACTATAAACTTCATGACTTGTGTAGTTTCGTCACTATAAACAAGGTATGTATCTTACCTCAGAAACAGCCCAGCAACCTTTATGCAAGACATGTTTTTTGAACTCTCCCTGTATGAAATGCTACCCTTAAAAAATAATGAGAAAAACACTAGGTGACTACAATAAAAAAAATTCTCTGAAAAGAAAGCCTGAATAATTATGTAATCAGAGAAGCGTACAGTACTCAATAGACAAGCAAAAAAATGTACCCGTGAGAAGAACAGTGATTGCATTACAAGGTCAGGCTAAAACTCTGTTGACGCAAACAAAATTTCAACAAACAAGTCACTATAGATGTCTATAAATAGCATATTCAAAGTTGATTGGGCTGCTAGTCCTTACCAGCATCTTCAATGCAAAGGAACTCTGTTTACCATGGAAGATCCTGCTGCTTCTGCATGTTGGCAAAATAGGAGAAGGAAAAGAGTAAGAATGCAAAGAATATCCATATGTGTTATATCTGATAATTCTACTACATAGAATGCAATCATAAAAACTACATGATAAAAAGAAACCTGTTGAGACTTTGGATCTAAATCTGCTCTATCTAAGCACGCAGATACCCCAGTCATGAATCAAAGAAAGGCCCATAAACCTGCCAAAAATGCGTTTCAGGTTTGACTGATACAAACAGGAACTGAGCGACAAGCTAAAGTTTTATGGTCAATAACTATTACAAGGTTCACTTAAAGCAGGACAGAGAGCTTCAGTAACATGCAGCTGAACCTCCAGGACAAGTGGACTCTTCTGCTCCGTTCATTGCAGAGTTATCTGATGCTCGACAAAATTTATAAGCGAGGAAGCCAAGACATGCCGAACTTCCAACATCAATTAACAAATTCTCAAAGTTGACAAATCATATTCGAGACAGAGACACTCACATTAGAATCCCCTGATATTCCTGCCAAAAACTTTTCACCGCCAAAGAACATTTGCTTTGCTCCCTCATCATCTCGCTTGTTATCTTGACTGCTTGAAGAGTTAAATCATGTATCGGCAAACATGTCAGGGTTGCGTAAAAGATCAACTGAAAGTAACTGCCATTCCAATTTCTGTGAATTTAGACAAAAAATATGGGAGATCAGAAATTGTGTATACTATTCTTCATTGATTATGTCCTAGTACATTAGGTAACAGCACAAGACATTAATTTGCTCGGATAAACTAGGAGAGTATCAAACGATGAAAGCATAAATGAATCCTGTGCTCCTGGAGAAATCCCTTGCTTCTTTCAAATTTACAACCTATATAAATGATATTTCAATCAAGTGGCTGAAAACAATGATTTTACAAGTTCAAGTGAAACTTTAATCTGGCAAGAATACCTGCCATTTTTCGTTTTTTTAGACTATTTGGAGGGCCAAAGCCCCCCTGGTTCCATTGCTTGAACGAAACTAGAGATACAGAGAACAAAAGCACCTACAGCGCATCCGAAGGGAAAACTAAAAACATCTAGCAAAGTTCTACTGATTATTACAGCTCATAAGGCCGCAGCCTGAGCAGATTGAAAAGCAAAAACTAAAGCTAAATTAACAACGAGAAAGATGACAATCTAGGAAACGATTGCAATGGAGTTAGGTTCGTAGCCGAAGTCCATCTTCATTTCCAGACTGTTTCAGCCCCCTTCTTCTTCTTCAGAGGGGATTGTGTTGGAGAAGCAGTAAGATCTAGCAGCGTAGTTGGGCTGGACACCACATGCTTGAGGTTCCAATCTCTTTTGGGAGGAGAGGAAGGTTCGTTGCCATCTGCAGGTTTTGGAAACAGCGACAACTTGTTGAGCATTGACCTCTCCAGCCCCTCAGCATTGCCCAGCTGTGTCACTCCTCCATAGATCAGCCCACCCCCAGCCTGAAGGGGGTTTGTATGAGCAGATTTATGATATTGGAGATTTTTTTTCAGCCCCTCCAAATGATGTTTTTTGAAAAGGATCATCCACCGCCTGATAGTCACCTGTATCATACACCAAACTATTCATGTCAGTCCACATGGCATTTTTGAAGATATGGGAATTTCCAATCTTCCATATACTCCATAAGCACATGCACAGACAGAATTAATAGCAGCGTGATTCTTACTAGCAGGCTAGTATCTGGCAAATGAAAGGAAGTCATCTCCCAGACTAATTACAAAGAAATTACAGATGTGTTGCCACATGTTTTTAGCGACCACACAATCAAAGAAAAGGTGTGTAATAGTTTCTTGTTCTGAACAGAAGACACACTCAGGGAGGTTTCCAATCCCCCTCTTACTGAGATTGTCTTTTGTCATAAGTTTATTGTGAGATAAAAGCCATAAGAAAACCTGCACTCTTGGGGGCACCACAATAGACCAAACTGAGGGAATAAAGATAAGTTTAGCCCCTCTAAAGTTAATAATACTGTAGAGGGAACCAGTAGTGTATTTGCCTTTAGCTTCATATATTGCCAAATGAGAGCATCTTCACAATCAGTATAGGCAATTCCCAAGATGATCTGCTCTAGGCAGTACCGATCTTCCATCATGGCAGGGTTAAAGATCCTACGAAAAGTAAGTTTGATGTTTTGACCATCCCAAACATCAGCTACAGACACACACTGTTGGTGACAAATAGAATATAGAGGCCAAAATTGAACAGATAAAGGGGAGGCGCCAAACCAATTTTCTTCCCAAAACCTAATCTTGGTTCCTTTTCCTACAGTCCATCTATGACCAAATTTAAGAGCCTTAGCTGCCCAAAGCACCCCATTTTTCGTTTTTTGTGTACAGTACAAAATTACGAAATGTTATAGCTGCTAGTGGAGGTGACCTGAAAAGAAATTAGGAACTAAAATTCCTGTCCTTAATGATGCATCCAGTTTTACTCTCTAAAAAAATAATAGGAAAAAACTGAATATGCAAGTAAGTCACCAGAAAAGGCCTAAAGGTAATTTCAGGACAAAAGAAAAAGGTTTAGCCCCATTTGTCATCAGAAATAAGACTGAATATGCAAATAAGTATTCAGACTTTCCAAGTGTTTCCTATACCAGGTCCACAATGCGTACTTGTACAGTCATGCCATCTGCAATCTAAGCCCAATATAGCATATTACTTCAGATTTTGTAAGGGTATATTGCTTCAATAAATTTGCATGTGATCCATAGTAAGAATCTGTTATACAATTTATAAAAATTATTAGTAAAACAAAAGGTGCAGACATGCACACACTGGAAAAAACAGACTATGAAGCAGAAAACAGAGCCTAGAAAGATTTAAATTAGCTATGATGAATAACATGAACTATCTGGATGATTTAACAATATAATCATCATTTTAACAGAAGCAGCTCTGAGTGACGGGCCTTACAGATAATTTTTTTGAATGTGTAAGTACCTATTACTGAACATCAAGTGCAGTGAAACCAACCTTATCAGCATATCCATATCCAGTGCTTTTAAAGAAGTTGAGAAAACAACATCAGTTACTGAATGGTCATATGACGGTACAAAATCACAACCTGGCAGGGCTGGAAAGATTTTCTGAATCGTCCGTCTCTACAAGCATGAGATCAAGTTTATCAATGTTCACAACAATTGGCTCCACTTGCACATTTGATACTGATGGCAGCCATAATGATAAACAAGAGAATCTAAATGCGAGACCTGAAAAATACGCTTGCATTTGCCATACAGAACTACCAACCACCATAAGGTCGATGTTAACTAAAAGTCACTAACTTCACTACAACATCAAAATAAGCGTGAGACCACTCTTCCGTAAGTTACACAACTGTGACTACATGCAAGAAATCAACAACAGAAACAATTCCATGCCAATGCCAAACTGAGTGTAAAGCATAACCCTCGAATCATCACTTAACCATACCAACGAACATCTCAGTCCAAATTTATAACCCGCGACTAAATTTGTAACAACGACAGTCGAATCTGCAGCTTCAACACAATTTATAGCAACGAGAAGCACAAGATCCCCGACTTGACAGCATTATAAATAACAGTTCAGCACAAACACAAACATGTGAGGAGGCGCCTTTACCCTGATCTGGAGCTTCCACCAACAGGCGCACATACCAGGTCCCATGATGAAGTCTACCCGCCGAATTTTTAATTGTGGAGCACCTACTTGCTAAACTCCCTGCCAGTACATGATAGCATATTATCACAGAAGGTGAGCACGTCTCGAGCATTTAGCTCTTCATGCTTTAATCCAGCCTTCTTCGGGAATTTATCTCCCATTTCGCCTTCCACCTGTGTCTATCGAACCCCACTTGCAAACTTAATTCCATGACATCTTTCAGAAACACCTGAACATTTTCCACAATTGTCCATGTGAGAAAAATGTTTGACCCTGGTTTCCATACTGCACTCATCAGAGAAAGAGACGCACCTCTGATGCTTGTTCTCCTCCCACGCGACCTGCAGCATCACGCGACTCATCTCCCGCTAAACGAGCTGCAGTGACAACACAAAACTCAATACAGTTACAATCTATGTACACTGCCTTCTACAGAATACTACTAATTATCTCACTCACCACATCCTCCATCAGATCTAGAATGCACCATTGATCTTTGGAACACAAGTCCTCCAGGTCCAGCTGATCACCGCCTACCTGACAAAAGTCCAAATATATTAGACACATCATGGACTCCTGTGCCATGTCAGAGACACACTATGAAACCAATCCAGCGTCGGTGTCCCCTGGACTTCTCATGTGCAAGCTGCCCTGGATGAGCGTTCGAGAGAGAGAATGAGGCCAGGGGCGCACCTGCCAACGGACTCCGGTACCGCAGCCTGGTCCAAGGGGACGTGCTCCTCCTTCCGCTGCTGCTCATGACGAGGAGGGCTGGGGAATTGAGACGCGCACTGCTCGTGGTGGCGTTCAGCAAAGGGGCGGGTCAGGAGCGTCGTACCCGTCACGGAGCGGGACGAAGAGATGGGGGCGGAGGCCGTCAGCTTAGGCCTGGGAGGCGAGAACCGGGGAGTGAGGCGGTCGGTGGCGGCCTCGAAGGGGACGACGAGCGCGGATTGCAGGGGGACGAGGATGTCCTCGCCGCCCGTCTCCATGATCGGCCTCCCTGCCGCGGCCGGGCGCCTCGTGCTGCGCCCCTCAGCTTCCAATTCCCCCTCCAACGCGCGACGCGGTCCACCCGGTCGGCGTGCCGCCCCGTGAGGTGCCGGTACGCCCAGGTAGCCGCGGCGAGGGTGGCGAAGTAGAGCGCCGTGGCGGCCACCACGAGGAGCGCGAACGCGAACGGCACCGGGCTGGTCAGCAGCGCCAGCCAACGGACCGAGGAAGAAGAGCGCCACCACTGCACCCGTGAGGGTCAGCCCCGCCAGCACCAGCAGCGCCGCGCCGGCGATGAGCAGGGTCAGGAGGCCCACCACCTGCGTCGAGGTCGGGAGGTGCGCCTGCACGCGCCGCAGCAGCGTTGTCGATGGGTCGTCCAAGTCTGTGTGCCCCGGCGGCCGCGCCGCCCTCGCCGTGCCGATCCGCCATGGAAGGGAGAGTGTCTGTGAGGGAGCTGGCCTAGGACTAGGAGGAGGGGCGAGGAAGGGTGCCGGTGTTACGCCCCCTTCGGCCGTGGAGCGCGTAGAGGAGGCCGGGGAGGGGTGTGGGGTGGGGAACGGCGGCGGCGGCGGCGGGGGTTGGTGGGGGAGGGAGGAGGCATAGCAGGTGGGCTGGCGCTGGGGCCTGTGCCCAAGCACATGGAGGAAGAACGAACACGTCAAAAAAAAATTATGTTTCCAACAAATGTTGCCAAAAGTGTTTCCTGTTGGGGAACGTGCATATTTCCTTCATTTCCTCCCCCATCCCATGGCGGCTAGGGCAAACTCTTCTCCTCCAGGCTTTGCAGGCGAGCCCGTGGATTCACCTCCACTTTACCTACCGCTCCGGCAGCCGGTGACGGGAAGGGGAATTCCGGTACCTCCGCTTCGATTAGTAGTATGTTAGGGTTTTTGGTCCTCGCATGCGTGGCACTCGGGTGAATAGCGGCGCTTCTTCTTCCAGTTTGTCTTCCGGGCTCCGATCCTCCTCGAATCCGTCCGTCTGGATATAGTCGATGGAGTTCCGGCGTAGATTCCTGGCGTCTCCTTGGGGCGGTGAGGTAGGGCGTTCTCGTCGTGCGGTGGTTTAGGTGTTGCAATTCTATTCAATAACGTTGGTCCTTAGGGACACGTGCACGATGACTTCTTACGGTCATCGACGAGGTCAAGCTGGCTCTGGTTGGGGACCGACGATAGGAGCACATCGACGGCTCGTTCTGACGGTTGTAGTGGTCCTTTGATGATCTCGGAATATCGATGTAAATTTATTATGTTTGAGATGATTTTGTATTTCTGGTGAACTTTTATAATTATCTGGATCTTTTCACAGAAAAAAATTATAGGGATCAAGCAAAAGCGTAAGAAAGAGGGTCCAGGAGGGCGACCAAACCCTAACAGTCACTCTCGCTTACCCCTCTCCGCCGCCACCAGGGCACATCGTTGGGGAGGTCCTAATCGGGGGCGGTCTTCATGAGGTGGTTCTCAGTGGCAGTGTTGGTGGAGCCGAGGTCCCTAGGCACGGGAACCGAGAGGCAGTGAAGCAAAGCTCCCTGGGTTCCAGGCATCCCAGCTCCTGGCCTTGTGGGGGTCTAGGGTGTCTTCTACAACTCCTCTGACCCGTCTTGACTTGAAACTTCTCGAACAATTTTTCCCTGATTTTTTGGTCCCAGAAAAATATTATTTCTGCAAATTCTAAAAAGATGTAGAAAATCACAACTGGCACTATAGAGTGGATTAATATGTTAGTTCAATAAGTAAATATAAAGTTGTGCCAAAATGATGCAATAATGGTATAGATGTAGCATGAACATAGTTAAAAAATAGTTTAAACATATCGACAGTGCGCTGAATTAATGTGATAATTCAACTTATCGAACACGCTTTTGGCTTTTTTTGTTTATTTAACCTACTTATCTCTAGTTTCCTGGCTATTTTTATAGAACACTTCTAAAAATAAGAACCCCGTAGCATAGTTCAACAAGCCCAAACACTAGTAGAAAAAGGGTCTTTAGTCCCGGTTCATAGGGGCCTTTAGTCCCGATTCTGGAACCGGGACTAAAGAGTCGTTACTAAAGCCTCCCCATTTAGTCCCGGTTCTTACACGAACCGGGACTAAAGGCCCTCCACATGGCCGCTGCCTGGAGGTCCACCTTTAGTCCCGATTGGTAACACCAACCGGTACTAAAGAAAATTTTATGATTTTTCTTTGAATTTTCAAATTTCTGAATTATTTTAACCTCTAATCTCTAATCACCCCTCATCACTGCTCAATTCAACCTCTAATCTCTAATCACCCCTCATCATTCCAAATCATCTAACTTTCCGGACGGTCACCCATCCTCTCACTACTCCAGCCTAAGCACGCTTAACTTCCGGGTTCTATTCTCCCTCATTTCCAAGTCTGCACTTATTGTTTTCCTGACAATAGTAAGATGTCAATCCTATTAACCATCAGGATTTTAGCTTGAGCATGAAGTCACACATTTCACTGTTTGAGTTTGAAACTATTGTTCTAAAAAACAATAATTATTTAGTAACACTAATATTTCTTGAATAAGTAGTTTGACCATAGTTTGACCAGATTTGACCAAAATTTAAAAAACTGAAATAATTATTTAGTAACACTAATATTTCTTGAATATTAGTTTGACCATTGTTTGACCACAGTTTGACCACATTTGACCAAAATTCAAAAAAACTGAAATAATTATTTAGTAACACTAATATTCTTGAATAATTATTTAGTAACACTAATACTTCTTGAATAAGTAGTTTGACCATAGGCTGTCAAAATCGGATGCGGATTTTCGTGCTGAACATTTTGATATATTATACGTTTTTCTCTGACATCGTATGCAAAAGTTATAGCCATTTTACATTTTCCCTACACTTTTTGCAAAACATGTCCAAATTTAAGTTTTTAAATTTTCCTAACTAGTACATGTAGTAACATAACTACATCTGGAAGGATTTTAATTTTTGAAGTTTTTATCGTTTTCTTTTGCTTTTTACAAAACTGAAAAGGCGATCCACGAGGGGGGGTAGAGTTTGAAAATGGGACCTTTAGTACCGGTTCGTGCCATGAACCGGTACTAATGCCTCAAACCCCATTAGTACCGGTTGGTGGCTCGAACCGGGACTAAAGGTCTAAACTTTAGTACCAGTTGGTGCCACGAACCGGTACTAATGGGCATCGCACCCTTTAGTCCTGGTTCGTGGCACCAACCGGGACTAAAGGTCCCATTTGAACCGGGACTAATGCCTGTACGGTGCCCTAGCCGCTCGAACTGGGACTAATGCTCACATTAGTCCCGGTTCGTAATGCAACCGGGATTAATGCTCTTTTCTGGCCGAACCAAAGCCCTATTTTCTACTAGTGAAACTGGGTCATAGAAAATGAGGAAATCAATTGAGCTCGTGATAGTTGAAAGGGTACATGCATGCGTTCCCATGCATATGTGGGTGAGCATGCATTCCTACATGTCCTGACATGCATGTAGTGAAGTTGTCATGTCATATTTAGTCAACCAAATAGCCAACATATATAGTAGCTAATTGCTAAGTAGTAGTACTTTATTAATGCATGATCCACCTTATACTCTTACAATATTTCTTGGACTACATGCTGCAACGGCTATTAATCTACAGCCCGATTCCTCCCTCTCTCCTCTTCTCTCATCCAACTCAACACAAATATTCTCTCAAAAGAAATTCAACATAAATATTATAGTTTAATCCTTATAGCCTGCTAACTGTACCATCTTATACTTGCTCTCTTATGTGCATATCATGGGTAGTGCAACGACTACATGGCGAAACTATACTGCACCAGTCAATATGCCTCTCGGCCCCATAGTTGGTTTTTTATGATGCTCTCCGCCCAAGATGATATTGTCGGGCATGTTCCGTTTACTTGGTGTACGATCAAGATGGGGTGTACTGCATACTGACTTGACTATGTCAACTTGAGGTTTTGTAACACTAATACCATCTCCCTTAGCATTACAACAACATGTCAATTGTGTGGGAGGGTGGAGGGTGTTCAAGACAAAATTCAAACAATAAGGTAGAGAAAAAGTACACACCCATATGCGGAAAGATCAAGGTAACAAGCAGTAGTGCAGTTTAAGTGGATTTTGAACCACATTAAATTCCAAGGTGTTTAATTGAGAAATATTTCACTTTGTTAAGACCTCTTAGGCATATCATAAGGAAATCTCCAATGCGGACCCTCAAATCGCCACTATAAGTCCTTTAGGGGAATCCGGACACTTTTTGTCATCCAATGCTATCCCCCGAGCATACGGAAAAGCGTCCGGACATCCAAACTCTCTCAAACTCAAAGCAAAATTCCGAGGGGGTGTGCTTTAGGAGAGTCTGGACATCCGTCTAGCCAACCAAAACCCACCACATCAAACATCCAGACTTCCCCTCTCTCTCCTCAACCGCGATATGCACATGCATAGAAGGACATTTAGGGGACGTGGTTGGATGGCTAGCTCCTGCATCGGTGTCCATGATATGGTCCCACCGGTTCCACGGATAAATAGTTTGTCCGTTTTTGGGGTTACTGTTCGAGATGCCCTAACTAGTATCATGCAACCTCGTCCAATGCCAACTAGCCATACTGCTGATGTGACATAATATTAATTGAGGAACGGTAATGTATATTAGTATCATATATATATATATATATATATATATATATATATATATATATATATATATATATATATATATATATATATATATATATATAGATAGATAGTATCATAAGAAATGATGCTCTGCTATTTTTCATACAAAGGAATAAATGAGGTCATCTAAAATATCAACTTATGATATTCCTCGCTACAAGCAGTCTAACACTACTCGTAGTATGGAGTATCATATACTAGTATCATGCATATGATGCTTGGTGCATAGTATGAAAAATTGGTATATTATTGTTTTGCATGACACATAGTAGCATAATATTTATGATGATATGGTATCATAATATGATATTAGCATCTTCTCTTTTCTTGATTAATACGGTGCCAAATCAACATTTCGTCTATGACATTACGCTAAGAGCCACGTATCAAGAGTGCCCTAAGATCGGTCTGCTATATCTAATTGGATTAAATAGATGTTTAGGTATAACTTACAAATACAACAATAAGATAAAATGCATTGGAGCTGTTATATCTAAGTGCATATTTAAGGGGTCTAATGCATTTGGTAGTGCTTTGATGCATGTAATAATGCTGTTGAGCTATCGAGAATTGAAAGGGAGTTGAAAGGGTACATGCATGCATGCCCATGATGCACGCATACATATTGTTGATGTGCATATCATGTAGTCCGATGAATCTACACTATGCTTGTTGACACATAGTTGAAACGTGGTTGGAAAGGTACATGCATACATACATGTTTTAATGTGCATATCATGTGTAGTCCGAGGATGGTTGCACGCCGAAATCATGCTATGTCTATCGACACGCCCGCCGCCTTGGGGCCGACCTTATCATTGGAGTTCTCAGTGATGCTCATTGTCCAAGATGATGTTGTCGGGGCATGTTTCATTAACTTGGTGTCTAGTCAAGACGGGGTGTACACTACACACTACATTGAGCAAGCCAACTTGTTCCCTTGTAACACCAGCACCGTCTCGGTCAATATTACACAATTTGTCGATTACGTGGGAGGGATGGGAGGGGATTTAAGAGTAAACGGTGACAAAAAATGTAGGAAAAAATACGCACCTACACGCCGAAAGATCATGCTAGCATGCATCAGTGCATTGTAAGTGGATTTTGAATCTCGTTAAATTCCATGGCATTTTATTGTGGCATATTCCACTTCAGTTAAATTACATGCATGCATGCTATGCATACACATTGTTGAGCTAACAATAGTTAAAAGGGAGTTAAAAGGGTACAAGCATGCATATGCATACACATATGTGTTGATGTGCTTATCATGTGTAGTCCAATGACAGCTGCACGACAAAGCTTTAGTATGCTTGCCGAGACGTAGTTGAAAGGTGGTTGGAAGCGTTGCATGCATGCATGCATACATGTGTTAACGTGCATATCATGTGTAGTCCAACAATGCATGCATGCGTGTGAGGACAATGTCAGTGCTCCTGTGATATACGTTAGTCACCATATTTAATGTGGAAAGAGAGTTTTACCATATCCTAATCTGGATATGATTCTTAGCATCAAAACCAAGACAACACATATTTCTCTCTCTCTCTCTCTCTCATAAAACAAATAAAATGTGAGCTCTTTTAAATGCAACAATATAATTTAATGCATTGGAGGGGTTATCTATTAGTCTATATTTAATGCATATAATGCATTGGCAGTGCTTTGATGCATGCAATAAAACTCTTGTGCTATCGCGAGTTGAAAGTGAGTCGAAAGGGTACACGCATGCATGCTCACTGCACACATATGTGTTGACGTGTATATCATGTGTGGTCGAGCGATGGCTGCATGATGAAGTCATACTATGCTTGTTGACACGTAGTTGAAAGGTGGTTGGAAGGGTACATGCATGCATACATGTTTTAACGTGCATATTGTGTAGTCTCCCACGATGATTGCACGAAGAAGATATACTACGTCTGTAGACATGCATGCATACATGCTTTAACATGAATATCATTTGTAGTTGCACCGTGATTGCACAAAGAAGATATAGTACGTTTGTAGACACAACGGCCATCTTGGTGTCAACCTTATCATTGGAGTTTCAGGTGATGCTGGTCGTCCAAGATGATATTGCCAGGGCATGTTCCATTAACTTGGTGTCTGGTCATACACATTACGTTGACCATCACTAGTAGAAAACGAAGCTTTATCACCGGTTCGTAAGGGCCTTTAGTGCCGGTTCTGCAACCGGCACTAAAGAGTGGAGACTAAAGCCCCCCCCCTTTTAGTACCGGTTCGGCACGAACCGCCACTAAAGGCCCACCACGTGGCGTGAGCTCGCGCTGTGGTATGGGGGACCTTTAGTACCGGTTGGTGTTACCAACCGGTACTAAAGGTTTTTTTTTTGAAAAAAATTCTGAAAATTTTGGAAAAAAATTGAATTTTTTTCGATTTTCAATTTTCTGAATTATTTGATGATTTAGTCTCTAATCACCCCTCTTAACTACTCAAGTGTGGATCACTCATTCCAAATCGTCTAACTACCCGGCCGGTCACCCATCCTCTCACTCCCCCAGCCTGAGCACGCTTAACTTCGGAGTTCTATTCCCTCTACTTTCCAAGTCTGCACTTGTTCTTTTCCTGACAAATGTAATTAAGCTGACAAATGTAAGCTGACAATCCTATTAACCCTCAGCAGTTTAGCTTGAGCATTAGGTCACACACTTCACCGTTTGAGTTTGAAAGTATTATTCTAAAAAACAGTAATTATTTAGTAACACTAATATTTTTTGAATAAGTTTGACCACAGTTTGACCAGATTTGACCAAAATTCAAAAAATTGAAACAAATATTTAGTAACACTAATATTCTTGAATAATTATGTAGTAACATTAATATTTCTTGAATAAGTAGTTTGACCATAGTTTGACCAGATTTAACCAAAAAACTGAAATTTGAGCATATCTTTTTTTCCTTTTGGAATTTGAGGATTCTAGAAAAATTGCAAACAGGCCGTAGGCTGTCAAAGTCGTATGCGGATTTTCGTGCTGAATTTTTTGATATATTATACGTTTTATTCTGACATCGTAAGCAAAAGTTATAGCCGTTTTACATTTTCCCTACACTTTTTGCAAAACATGTCCAAATTGAAGTTTTCAAATTTTCCTAACTAGTAGATGTAGTAATATAACTACCTCTCGAAGGATTTTATTTTTTGAAGTTTTTATCATTTTCTTTAAAAAAAATTCAAAACTGAAATGGCGATACACGGGGAGGGGGGGGGGGGGGGGGTAGAGTTTGAAAATTGCCCTATAGTCCCGGTTTGTGTCTCCAACCGGGACTATAGGTCAGACCCCTTTAGTCCTGGTTCATGGCACGAACCGGTACTAAAGGTTAGCCGTTTAGTACCGGTTTGTGCCACGAACCGGTACTAAAGGTGATCGTGGGGCCCCGGCCTGACGCCAGCCTGCCACCACCCCTTTAGTACCGGTTCGTGGCACGAACCGGTACTAAAGGTTCAACACGAACCGGCATTAATGCATAGCCGTTCGAACCGGCACTAATGGTACCATTAGTACCGGGCCAAAATCAAACCGGGACTAATGTGTCTCACATTAGGTCCTTTTTCTACTAGTGCATGCCTTCTTGTTCTGTTGTAACACAAACACTGTCTCCCTCAACACTAGGACAGTGAAAGATATACTTCCTGTCCACACATAGTTGAAAGATGGTTAGAATGCTACATGCATGCATTAGTACACACCTACACACCAAAGATCATGGTAATATGTATTAGTGTATTGTAAGTGGATTTTGAATCTCATTAAATTCCATAACGTTTAATTGTGACATACTCCACTCAGTTAAGGTACATGCATGTCATGTATACATAGTATTCAGATAACGATAGTTCAAAGGTAGTAAAAATGATACATGCATGCATACATATGTGTTGACGTGCATATCATGTGTAGTCCGAGGCCGGCTGCACGACAAAGATATACTTCCTCTCGTCACACAGTTGAAAGGTGGTTAGAAGGGTACGTGCATGCATACATGTGTTAGTGTGCATATCATGTGTAGTCTGACGACATCTACAGGATAAAGCTATACTATGTTCGTCGACACGTAGTTGAAAGGTGGTTATAAGGGTGCATGCATGCATACATGTGTTAACATGCATATCATGTGTAGTCTGATGATGGTCGCCCGATGAAGCTATACTACGTCTGTTGAGACGCCCATTAATTGTCTTGGGGTCGACATTAGCATTGGAGTTCCTTGTGATGCTCGCCGTCCAAGATGATATTGTCAGTGCATGTTTCGTTAACTTAGTGTTCAGTCAAGATGAGGTACACACTTAATACTACATTGATCATGCCGACTTGTGTCCCTATTACATCAACACCGTCTCTCTCAACTTTACAACAAAATGTTGATTGCATGGGAAGTGTGTAGGGGGTTTAAGGGCAAATGGTAACCAGTAAGATAGAGGAAAAGTATACACCTACACGCCGAAAGATCAAGATAACATGCATTAGTGCATTCTTGGATTTTGAATCTTATTAAATTCTATGGCGTTTAATTGTGACATATTCGATTAAGGTACATGCATGCATACCATACATACATATTGTTAAGCCAGCCAAACAGTTGAAAGGGAGTCAATATGGTACATGCATGCATGCCCATGATGATGCATAAATATGTTGCCTTCCTTATCATGTGTACTCGGAATATATAGCTGCATGGCGATATATACTATTTTTATCGGCGTGCATTTGAAAGGGAACTGAAAGGGTACATGCATGTATACATGTGCTAACGTGCATATCATGTGTATCCCGGCGATGAATACACGGCGAAGCTATACTACGTTTGTCGACACGTCTGTTTTTTGGGGTCAACCTCATCGTTGGAGTTCCCGGTGTTGGTCATTGCCGAAGATGATATTGCTGGGGCATATCCTGTTAACCAATTTTATCTCTAGTGTCGATCTCTCTGAACACCGCAACAATACATAGATTGAGTGGGAGGGTGTGGGTTGGGGGAGGGGGGGGGGAGGGGGAGCAAGTTACAACGAAGAAAGTACAGAAAAAGGAGAAATTCATGGTAGAAAGATCAAGGTAACATGCATTATTGGACTATATAGTTGCATTTCAAATACCATCGCGTTCAGTTGTGACATCTTCCACTTTGGTTAAGTATATTCTTGTTGGACGAATTTCTCATATATACGTTAAATCATATTAAAAAATAACTTCATATTCTTTGCAACATCTAGACATCCTCATTTCCGAACCCAGTCGACTCCGCGACAGAAGTGTGTACCGAGCCGGTGACACAAATGCCGCAGCCGGCAAGGGCGAGCCGGAAATGTTCCAGGTGCCGGTGCGGAGGTGGGTTGTCGGCGCCGGAGAAGGTAGGGGTTTAGAGGTAGGGCGAAGATAGCTCGGCGTAGGAGCTCGGCTCGGGCGGGTCAGAATCTTTTCTTTTGCGGGGCTAAAACTTCAGTCTATGTTGATTTAAAATAACTAGCTGGAATTACTCTAGCTGGAAAAAGAAAACCCATTATAATAAGCAACGAAATTTTGGTGCAAGGGCGGGAGGGGGGTGTGTGTGGCACGCGCGGGTGGCCAATGCCAGCTCAGCAATACCCTTCTCCTATTTAAAGGCACACCACACACGCACGTCAAGAGCCGTCACCCGTCACGCTTTCTGTCGCCGCCTCTCCTCTCCCCTCCCCTGCCTGCGTCTCCCACCCTCTCGCCTCGCCAAATCTCCCCGAGCGACGCCGACGCAGCCCACGCCTCACGCCCACGCCCACGCCCACGTCGCCGGCCGCCGGCGACGCGCCGTACGCTACGAGGTGAGACGGAATGCAGGTGATTCCCTCCCTCCCCCCGTCTCCCTCCCTCCCTGAGGATCGCGCTTGATTTATTTGTCGGCTTCTACCTGGGCCTGGGGCCGATCCATCTGATGCCCGCGCTCGACTCCTCCCAATCTCGTCTCTCGCGCAAATTGCCGGTGTTGGATTGGATTTTCTGCCAGGGTTTTCCGCATGTGTTGGCGTCCACTAGTACTGCTCCAGATTCCGTGGACTACCGGCGACGTGGAGACGCGGGGGCCCGCGGATCCATGCCACGCGCGCCTCCTCTCCACGGCCGCCGGAAATACTAGATTCGTCGGCCGCGTGGCGCTGCTGTTGGCCCGTGCTTCAGCGCACGCTGCGTCTAGTTGATTATTGCCCCGCCGCTGCACGCGCGTTCGTGTCGTGCCGTGCCGCTAGTCGACTTGATTCGCATGTAGCAGTGGCCGCTAGTAGTACTAGTAATTCAGACGCGCGTTCGTGCACCAATTGCAGTGGCTTCCTGTTTCGCTTCGGTGGCCGGAAACGCAGATCTGTTCAGTTCTGCCTGCGTAGATAGAACATGAAGTCTCCGTCCCGTAGAAATTGCTGTTTGGATGCGTTTACTTTCCCTGATTGATAAAAATAAATTGCACTGGGGCCAGATTGTTTTGGTACCGAGTTATAAAACATTACTCTCGTGTGCTTTTCTGTTGCGGGTGAGCGATGTTCTCGTGGTACGCGTACAATATTCCTGCTATGTTTTCTTCGTTTCGAGAGAGATTCCTCTGTTTTCTTTTCCGTTCCCAAGTAGTAATCGGGTAGTACTAGTAGTACTTGTGATTTTTAACTGTAATTAATGTGACCCCGCCTAATCATAATGTCTGGAGTTTAATTAATGTGACATCGTCCTAATTTCCCCCTAGTTGTGCATGCATGACGTCACGGGATCCTGCTTGTCCGGTCGCAGCAGCATCATCTAGAGATCGGCGTATAACTGTGTGGCGACTCACTTTTTCAACTTGTTTTCAACTTTTCATCCGAGTACTACTTCTTATGTGCACACCTACTGTCACGCAGAGCCTGTGAATCGTGACCGCTTGGAGGATCAGAGGATCATGGGAATAATCTGTTTTAATTTTCGTTTACATACAAGCAAACCGGTACTAGTAGTACTTGTAGTGGTAACTGAAATTAATGCGACCCCGCCTAATCATTGTGTCTGGAGTCTCTGCATCGTCTTGAGTATACTAATTACCTACCACATCGTCCTCTACTTTCCCAGTTGTTGTGCATGCATGACGTCACAGGATCCTACCTACCTACTTGCACCCGTACTACTTTTTGGCTTGTTTGTCCCATGTCCTTAACTTTGAGGTCGCATGCATAGAGCCTGTGTGTCGTGACGGCCCGGAGGATCCCACCGTTTTTCCATTAATTAGCTGCTGCTACTAATCGTGTATGCTGTGCATCTCCTCTCGTGAATGGCTTACAGGTACAATGGAGCCGGCCATCCTGGTCGTTTGGAGGACCGGCGAGTCCTTTTTCCACCGCCTCTTCGTCGAGACGTACCAGCAGGTGGGCTGGTACTACCTACGCGCCAGGAGAGGGGGGTTCTTCGCGAGCCGGATGCGGTACATCATGGCCGGCCCTCTCCCGCCGTACGCCCGGGCCCTGCTGACCGCACCCCCGAGCCTGGCGGACGCCATGAGGGAGCCGCGTATCGGCCCGGTCCTCCCCTGCGATGTCTTCACACCTGACCCGGTGCCGCCCATTCCGGAGCTGCCGGTCACCACCGAGCACCGCGACCTCGCGCTCTTCCTCGCCGGGGCTTCCATCATGCTGTTCGTCGCCTACACGGTTCACCGACGCCGGGAGCTGAGGGGTGCTCGCCGGGAGGCCACTGCTGCCGCCTCCACCGACACCGTCGACGTTCCAGCCGCCGCCATCGCCCAGGACGACGCGTCGCGCTTCTGGTTCGCCTTCGTTATCGTGGTCTTCGCCATTCTCACCGTTGGTTAGTTGCAGGGTTCAGTTACGTAAGTGCAATTGCGAGCCGGCCAGTTTTCGATTCAACAGTACATACGAACTTGGTGTTAGGTTGGACGACATACGAACTTGGTGTTAGGTTCTACGATACTAGGTGGACGACATACGAACTGTTCTACGGTATTGGGTCGACGCTATATGCCCCCGTGTGGGCTGGTACACTATAATATTCTGTAGTATTCATGCTGCCAAGTCGTGACTTGAAAGATTTCATGTTTTGGAATCATTCTCTGGTCTTGCTTCCCTAGCTCTGCTGCTTCTCATCCTTCGTCTCAGCCGCCGGCCTGCGAACTTGCCGAAACTCCCCGCGTATACCACGCCGTCAGGCCATAAGTGGATCAAGCCAAAGAGTACGTCACAGCAGCGAAATGCATCCAAACATATACGGTGATTGTCAACTAGGAGTACATGCTAATGTAAAGTTGATGATCTTAAATTGCTTTCGAAAAGTTAGTGATCACAAATCGGGTACTTTTTTAGCACACCGACTGAAGTAAATTTACATCCGCATATATCAAATCCAGCCCTTCATACATCCTCGGATTTGGGCCTGGTCACCGCTCATTTTGCGTCCGGCGCCACCGAATACCTCAATTATCATACCTTAAATCTGCAGTACACATGCAACACATAATTTACAGTACTACATAGATAAGCCTAGGCTACTTCTACTCGTCGTCCAAGATGTAGACAACCCCCATGTTGACAATGTCAGACGGACCTGCCTCCTGGTGGATGGCCGCCTCCCGCTGCTCCAGCTCCTCATCGGACTCCTTGTCCACGAAGAGTGCATCCACCTCCGCCGGTGCCCGTGCCTCACGGAGGTAGTGGTGGTTTGCCTCCGCCTCCACCTTCAAGCAGATGTAGTCGAGGATGGCCTGCTGCTCCACCGCCTTCTCCGCTTGGGTGACCTCAAATTCGCCCAGTGCATCGGCCATGCCGAATCCGGGAGCCAGAGGCCCCGGATCTGCCTCGCCCTCATCCTCTTCCTCCTCCTCCTCCGACTTCCACTAGTAGAAAAAGGGTCATCTGTCCCGGTTGGTAAGGGCCTTTTGTCCCGGTTGTTGAACCGGGACTAAAGGGTTGTTACTAATGCCCTAGCCCTTTTGTCCCGGTTCTTACACGAACCGGGACAGATGGGCCTCCACTTGGCCGGTACGGCGAGCCCAGGCAGGAGGGCCTTTGGTCCCGGTTGGTGGCACTAACCGGGACCAATAGGCATGCACGCGTCAGCATTTCAGGGGCTGGGGTTTTTGTTTTTTTAACGCGGGGCGGGGGGGGGGGGGGGGAGGGGGGGGGGTTGGGGGTTTTGGGGGGTTAATTTAGGTGTTTCATATATTGTGTTAGCTAGCTAATTAATAGAGAGAAGTGTCCTCTCTTATCTCCGTGCTTGGTCGACGCTACATACTATATACGTATAGAGAGGACTAGACACGCTAGCTAGTAAGCAAATGAAGGAAACAGAAGATCGTCATGAACATATGCATACAGAGAGAAGTGATATCGACCACCTCTCCTTCTCCGAGAGATTGGTCGAACAACAAATTCTCGTATATCTATCCGGCACTACCGGCTACATATATACAATAATTATCTCTTACAATATAATCTCCTAATTATACATGAACACAGGGTCCACATAGTATTCTCTGTTTTCAGCGATCACGTGGTCAAGGAAGAATGCCACCAATTCCTCTTGAATTGCTCGCATACGATCTGGTGGTAGGAGTTCATCCCGCATCCGAAAGATCTAATTTGAAGAAGGGGTTAATACATATATATATATGAATAAATGAAACTCAACACAAATGATGGTAATAAAATAAAATTGTGAATATTATTGCTTACGCACTTCATATTGTTCGTCAGAGTAGCCCCGCTCACAGGTCGTGTGGCGGATGGACTCGCAAACGTAGTATCCACAGAAATCATTCCCTTGTTCCTGCCACAACCACTTTACAAGAAATAGAGGTCAATCAAACTGATAAGCAAGCATGCTAAATGGTATTGAAGAAACTAGCGCTTGAATCACTAGGAGATGCGCGGAACATGCTACTATAGTACTTACTTTCGGGTGTCTAAATTGCAGCTTCTTCGGCAGTCCCGGAGCTTTTTTGGTGAATTTTGTCCAAACCCTGCCAGACAAAGAAAACAATTACTTGATATCAGGAAATGAACAAAGTTGCTGATATGGTGGATAATGATCGATTTAACTTACTTCTTGAGCATTTGAGTCATGTCCGCATAGTCCTGGGGATCTTTTCGTCTCGAGTCTAAGATGGTTACTATTCCCTGCTCAAGCTTAATCTCTAGGAGAATATAGTGGAAGCTGCGCACGCATGAATAAGTCATCAATTACATTACTATAACCTGGACTAATAAGGGAAACCGAATATGCACAAGACAGTAACACTCACTTGAAGTTGTAAGGAAAGAGTATTATATCTTTGTTTTCATTTATTACCAACGATCGTAGCAAGTTGGCCTCGGTATTTTTGGCATGATATTTAACCTCAGTTGCATCTATGAGATTTGTGTTAATGAACCCAATATCACCGATTTGTCTTTTCTTCAATTCGGCGATCTTCAATCTGCATAATATAGTGAGGATAATTATAAATACATGCAATGAAAGAGCTGACCTATATAGAGAGACTTAATGACATAAGTAGTACTACTTACAGACAGTAGCAAGTGACCGTTGATTTATCGAGGGCCTTTTGATTGAAAAACTGGAAAAACTCCTCAAATGGAACATTCAACAGTTCAATTCCAACGAGGTCATGCTCCTCTTTAACTCTCAGCGTCAAAGTATTCCTCCCCCCAGACTCTCTGCATGTTTTCATGTACCAATCATGGAATCTTCGCATCATCGTTGTTAGAAATCTTTCATCTTTGACGAGAGGCTTTCCGTACTCGTATCTGTGTTCCTCCACCTCCAAGAAATCATAATGTACATCGTCGGGCAGGTAATCTCCAAGATTCCTATAACCGGGCACCATCCTCGGATCATTAGCGACGATGTTGCTAGACACCTTGAGTGGGGGGCACGATTGGTTCGCTTGTTCGCCGAGCTGGGCAATTTTTTTCCCAGCTCGTCGTTCTCTTAACCTTTGATCACTGACAGTACTTCCCGACCGCTCGGCTTCGACAAATTTCTTTGCAATAATGCGCTCATAGTTGCCTTTCGGCGGAGACTTTGGTGGTTTTGTCAGGGCAGCCAGAGTGCGCTTCGCTTTCACCAGATCTACCTTCTCCTCCGGAGGTGGATGTTTCTTTGCTTTCACCCCTTGAAAGAAGTTCGTCACTTCGGCTCGCAAGATCTTCGCGTTCTCCTCCGGGGTCCTCTCGTATGGTAACTTCTCTGGAGTCTTCAGAGAAGGACCGAATCTGTATTGCCTCCCGCCTTTGGCTGTACTGCTAGACGCCGGCAGAGCAGACGGAGCGGCTGCGGCTGTCTTCTTTCCTTACTTACGAGGCGGAGGAGAAGGACTACGACGCGCCGGAGCAGCCGGAGCGGCGGCGGGTCTCTTCCGCCCTTGCTGACGAGGCGGAGAAGGAGGAGGCTGGATGCTCGGGCGCGCCGGCGCAGGCGGAGAAGGAGGCGGAGTGCCGCCAATCGCCGGAGAAGGAGGCTGAGTGCCCTGATCACTCGCCGGAGGAGGAGGCGGAGTGCCCTTACTCGCCGGAGGAGGAGGAGGAGGCGGAGGCGTCCAGTTCGGAAGGTTGATGAGCTCCTTCCGCCATAGGCATGGAGTCTTCAGAGCAGAACCCAGCCGAGTCTCCCCTTCACCGGTAGGGTGGTCAAGCTGGAGGTCCTCAAATCCCTCCGTTATTTCGTCCACCGTCACCCTAGCATATCCTTCTGGAATGGGACGACAGTGAAAAGTTGCGCCGGGTTCAGGAGGTCGAACAGAGCCGACAGCCGCCTTGACTTTGAAGTTCTGCCATTGCGTCATGCGGTGGCAATGTTGAGACTCCGTGATAGCATCCACGGGGTAGCTAGCAGGAGCCGTCAAGACATGCTCCGGCTGAATCAGCTCGGTGGAAGCCACGCTGCTTCTCCGCTGAGATGGCGGGGTAGCTTCGGGGGTAGTTTTGGCAGGTCGCTTGCTGCGAGCTACGTCTCGTTCCTCTAGCGCTTGGACCCTTTCGTGCAGCTTCTGAATTTGGGTCTGCTCCACTTTTTTCCTCCTCTCCTGGCATTTGTAACCGGCTGCGTCAGGAAAACCAGCCTTCCATGGAATGGAGCCTGGCGTGCCTCGTGTCCGTCCAGGGTGCTCAGGATTCCCGAGGGCCATTGTGAGCTCGTCGTTCTCTCTGTCTGGAACGAACGTCCCTTGCTGCGCTGCATCGATATAGTGCCGAAGCCTCTTGACTGGTATTCTCATTTGCTCGTCCATCCAAACGCACTTCCCTGATACAGGGTCCAAGGTTCCGCCAGCCCCGAAGAACCAAGTCCGGCAACGGTCTGGCCAGTTCATTGTCTCTGGTTCGATCCCTTTATCAAGCAGATCATTCTCAGCCTTGGCCCACTTAGGCCGGGCTTTGAGGTAGCCACCTGACCCCGTGCGATGTTGAAGCTTCTTCTTCGCAGCATTTTTCTTGTTTGTCGCTGACATCTTCTTACTCTTTTCCGATGTCTTGTGGGCCACAAATGCGGGCCAGTGATCTCTGATCTTCTCATATTTTCCGATGAATTCTGGTGTCTCTTCTTTGTCGACAAACATTTTCAGCTCATTCTTCCACCTCCTGAATAGGTCTGCCATCTTCTTAAGAGCATGAGACTTGATTAATTTCTCTTTAACTGGCTTCTCCGGATCCTCCTCTGGCGGTAGGGTGAAATTTGCCTTCAGCACAGTCCAAAGATCATCTTTCTGCATATCATTGACATAAGACACCTCAGGGTCTTCCTTCTTAGGCTTATACCATTGGTGGATGCTGATCGGGATCTTGTCCCTAACAAGAACCCCGCACTGGGCAGCAAATGCTTCCTTTGTCCGGATGGGTTCAATCGGTTGGCCGTCGCGCGCGATTGCTGTGATCTCAAACCTTCCATCCGAGCGAAACTTTTTCTTCGGGCCTCGTCTCTTTACCGAAGTTGTGCTCGATCCGGAGGGCTAGAAAAAAGAAGAAAGACGAGAGTTAATTAATATGTGTACATACCAAAACAATGAATGCATCAATTAGCTAGTCAGCACAGGCTTAACTAATATATTTACCTGGCCGGACTCTGTTCGGTCACTGGAGCCGTCACCATGGGCTCCTTCTTGCACCAGCATTGGGTCACCAGAGCCATCATAATCATGTCTTTCCTCCTCCACTCTTCGATCACCGTAGCCTGCTTCTTCACCCTGTTCTTCCAGACCATCATTGTCGTTAAGATACGACAAGACATCACCTCCGGCTAAGATTATGTCCCCCAACACATCTTCTGCTTCCTCGTCTCGTCCGTGCTCCATTGTTTCTGCAAATATTACAACATGGCAATTATTACACAAACATGACAGCAGGTGGATATATTAGTGCAAACGTAGACCTAGCTTATTCCGGGTTTGGGGTGGCCTCGGCAACGCTTCAAGGGTAGGGGCGCGGCGGGAGGGGGTAGGAGATCGACATCGTTTTTTTCTAGGGTTTGGGTGTCCTCGAGAGTTTTGGTCGAGCGAGAGGGCCGGGGGTGCTCCCGTGGTATAAGTTATCACGGTCGAAGTTATCCGGGAGGGGGTTATATCGACAACGACGACAAACATACATGGGAAAATAATGTTATCGGGGAGGGAGTAGGTCGAACCCCGCCCCCCCCCCCCCCCTCATGTTGAAGTTATCGGGACACGGGGTATATCGACAACGACATATCCGATAAAAAAATAAAAAGACGAAGAAGAAATAAAAAGAGGAGAAGAAGATATTAATAGAGGAGAAGATTGAAGAAAAAAAGAAGAAAAAAAGAGGGCAAGAAGAGAAAATAGAATATTCTCCTCTTCTTCATTTTCTCTTCTTCTCCTCTATTCCTTTCTTCTTCTCCTCTTCTTTTTCTTCTTTTTCTTCTTCTTATTTATTTCTCCTCTTCTTCCTCTCCTCTTCTTCTCCTTTCTTCCTCTTCTTATTTTCCTTTTTCCTCACATTCTTTTTCTTCTTCTTCCTTTCCTAGCTAGATATATAAAACTTTTCTAAAAATGTAACTTTTGCATATATACATGGAAAAAAATGTTATCGGGGAGGGGGTATATCGACCCCTCCCCTCGACCCTCTTTGACTTCTTCTTCTTCCTTCTTCCTTCTTCCTCTTTTTTCTCCAACACAAAACACATCTCATCTCATCTCATTTCATCCAAAAATAATTCTTTGCATATGAACATACATACATTTACTTTTTTTTCTTAAATGTTACATATGAACATTTTCTTAAATGAGCATATGAACAATTTCTTAAATATTAATGAGCATATGAACATACATATCACCAAAAAATAGAACTTTTTCTTGGTAACAAAAAAACTGCAAAAAAGAGCATTATACAGCATATACAGAGCATTATACAGTGAACATACATACATACATACATCGTAACAAAAAAAATGAAAAATAGGCCGGTGGTCGGCGACGACGACGATGGTTGGCGGTGGCGCGCGCTTACGAATGGCGTGCGGGGATGGCAGTGAGAAGGAAAGGGGAGGAGGCAGGGGCTCACAGCGCGGGGAGGGGTCGAGGTCGCCGGCCGGAATCGGTGCGGCGGCGGATGAACGGCCTCGGGGATGAACGGGTCGCGGGAGCCGGCGTGGTGCTTCCCCGCAGCGACGGCAACGACAGGCGCGGGCGACGGCAACGGCGACGACGGGCGCGGGCGACGACGACGGCGTCAGTGGGGGCGGCGGGCGGCGTCAGGGCAGCCTGGCGGCGACGGGGCAGGGGCGACGAAGGGGGCGCGCGGACGGCGTCGGGGCGGCGCGCGGCGTCGAGGCAGCGGACGGCGTCGATCTGGGCAGCCTGGCGACGTCGATGAGCTCGGCGTCGTCGGGCGGGCTGGGGGGCAACTGACGATGAGTTCGTCAAATTTTCCTAAGTGCTACTTACCAAAGACACCCTTTAGTCCCGGTTGGTGCCACCAACCGGGACCAAAGGCCTCTTTTCAGCAGCCGAAAGGGCGGGAAGTGGCGGCCTTTGGTCCCGGTTGGTGGCACCAACAGGGACTAAAGGGGGGGCATTGGTCCCGGTTGTTGCCACGAACCGGGATCAAAGGGTGGCATTGGTCCCGGTTCGTGCCACCAACCGGGACCAATGGCCTTGCACAGCGGCGTGGTGGTGGGAGTTTAGTCCCACCTCGCTAGTTGAGAGCGTCGACTACCTGTTTATAAGCACTGCTGCCTCCTCTCTCTCGAACTCCTTTGAACTGCAGGCCTATGGGCCTAATTTGACACTGCTTTGCCTGTGGGCCTGCTGGGCCTTCTGCGGGCCTGAATCCTGGCCCAACTAGCTGGGTTTCTAGTGGTATTCACGCCGTGGTGGCCCAGGCGGTGGCATTTTTTTATTTTTTTCCAGTTTTTTTTGTTTTCTTTGTTGCTTTATTTTTTATTTTGTTTCTACTTACAATAAAATACTTACTGTTGCTATTTTATTTATTTTATTAAGGTTTATTTATTTTGTTTTATTATAGTTTAGTTTATTTTGTTTCTACTTATTTATTTTATAAAAGTTTATTTTATTTATTTTATTTTGTTTCTACTTATTGATTTTATTTTGTTTCTACTTATTTATAAAAGTTTATGTTGTTTATACTTATTTATTTTATTTTGTTTTTTGTTTTTTGTATTTATTTTATGAAAATTCTTTTTGCTTTTAATGTTTTGAACAGAAAATACTTTGATAATTTTAGTTGCATAAATTCTATATAATTTTAGTTTCAATAATACTAGAGGTTTATAAAAGCTTTTTAGTTGATTCCTTTAGTACCGGTTCTTTCTGCCCTTTCTGACTTTATTTGTTATTTTTCATGCATTTATTGATTATTTTGAGCTATAAGACCCTGAAATTGAAAAGCATTTCAAATGAACTCTGAAAAGGTTGAAAGTTGGCATGGTATCATCATTTCATCCACATAGCATGTGCAAGAAAGTTGAGAGGGTTACGGCAAAAACTGGATGCACTTCGTGTACAAAACGGACAATGGTATCATACTCGTCTGTTACAAAGTTGGCATGGTATCATCATAATAGTTGCAGGAGAAAGTCTTCACTTTTTCTTCGCTTGTGTCATTTGCTTATTGCGCCGTAACCATGGATAATCTTCATCGTTTATCAGGATGCTTGGGTCAGCCTTGACTTTGAAGGGAGGAATTTCATGAAACTTTTCATAATCTTCAGACATGTCTGTCTTGCCCTCCACTCCCACGATGTCCCTTTTTTCTGAAAGAACCATGTGGCGCTTTGGCTCATCGTATGATGTATTCGCTTCCTTATCTTTTATTTTTCTCGGTTTGGTAGACATGTTCTACACATAGATAACCCGTGCCACATCATTGGCTAGGACGAACGGTTCGTCAGTGTACCCAAGATTTTTCAGATCCACTGTTGTCATTCCGTACTGTGGGTCTACCTATACCCCGCCTCCTGACAGATTGACCCATTTGCACTTAAACAAAGGGACCTTAAAATCATGTCCGTAGTCAAGTTCCCATATGTCCACTATGTAACCATAATATGTGTCCTTTCCCCTCTCGGTTGCTGCATCAAAGCGGACACCGCTGTTTTGGTTGGTGCTCTTTTGATCTTGGGCGATCGTGTAAAATGTATTCCCATTTATCTCGTATCCTTTGTAAGTTAATATAGTCAAAGATGGTCCCCTGGACAACGAGTACAACTCATCACAAACAGTGTTGTCACCTCTGAGACGTGTTTCCAACCAACTGCTGAAAGTCCTGATGTGTTCACATGTAATCCAGTCGTCGCACTGCTCCGGGTGTTTGGAGCGCAGACTGTTCTTGTGTTCATCGACATACGGGGTCACCAAGGTAGAGTTCTGTAGAACTGTGTAGTGTGCTTGAGACCAAGAATATACGTCCCTACATATTATTGAATCCCCTCCAAGCGTGCCTTTTCCAGTCAGTCTTCCCTCATACCGCGATTTAGGGAGACCTATCTTCTTAAGGCCAGGAATAAAGTCAACACAAAACCCAATGACATCCTCTGTTTGATGGCCCATGGAGATGCTTCCTTCTGGCCTAGCGCGGTTATGGACATATTTCTTTAGGACTCCCATGAACCTCTCAAAGGGGAACATATTGTGTAGAAATACGGGCCCCAGAATGACAATCTCGTCGACTAGATGAACTAGGACGTGCGTCATGATATCGAAGAAGGATGGTGGGAACACCAGCTCGAAACTGACAAGACATTACGCCACATCACTCCTTAGCCTTGGTATGATTTCTGGATCGATCACCTTCTGAGAGATTGCATTGAGGAATGCACATAGCTTCATAATGGCTAATCGGACGTTTTTCGGTAGAAGCCCCCTCAATGCAACCGGAAGCAGTTGCGTCATAATCATGTGGCAGTCATGAGACTTTAGGTTCTGGAACTTTTTCTCTGGCATATATATTATTCCCTTTATATTCGACGAGAAGCCAGTCGGGACCTTCATACTGAGCAGGCATTCAAAGAAGATTTCTTTCTCTTCTTTCGTAAGAGCATAGCTGGCAGGACCTTCATACTGCTTCGGAGGCATGTCATCTTTTTCGTGCCAACGTTGCAGGTCCTCCCGTGCCTCAGGTGTATCTTTTGTCTTCCCATACACGCCCAAGAAGCCTAGCAGGTTCACGCAAAGGTTCTTCGTCACGTGCATCACGTCGATTGAGGAGCAGACCTCTAGGTCTTTCCAGTAGGGTAGGTCCCAAAATATAGATTTCTTCTTCCACATGGGTGCGTGTCCCTCAGCGTCATTCGGAACAGCTAGTCCGTCGGGACCCTTTTCAAAGATTACGTGTAAATCATTGACCATAGCAAGTACGTGATCACCGGTACGCATGGCGGGCTTCTTCCGGTGATCTGCCTCGCCTTTGAAATGCTTGTCTTTCTTTCGACATTGATGGTTGGTCGGAAGAAATTGACGATGGGCCAGGTACACGTTCTTCCTGCATTTGTCCAGGTATATACTTTCAGTGTCATCTAAACAGTGTGTGCATGCGTGGTATCCCTTGTTTGTCTGTCCTGAAAGGTTACTGAGAGCGGGCCAATCGTTGATGGTTACAAATAGCAACGCGTGCAGGTTAAATTCCTCCTGTTTGTGCTCATCCCACGTACGTACACCGTTCCCATTCCACAGCTGTAAAATTTCTTCAACTAATGGCCTTTGGTACACATCAATGTTGTTGCCGGGTTGCTTAGGGCCTTGGATGAGAACTGACATCATAATGAACTTCCGCTTCATGCACATCCAAGGAGGAAGGTTATACATATATAAAGTCACGGGCCAGGTGCTGTGATTGCTGCTCTGCTCCCCGAAAGGATTAATGCCATCCGCGCTTAAACCAAACCATACGTTCCTTGGGTCACCTGCAAACTCAGCCCAGTACTTTCTCTCAATTTTTCTCCACTGCGACCCGTCAGCGGGTGCTCTCAACTTCCCGTCTTTCTTACGGTCCTCACTGTGCCATCGCATCAACTTGGCATGCTCTTCGTTTCTGAACAGACGTTTCAACCGTGGTATTATAGGAGCATACCACATCACCTTCGCATAGGCAAAGATTCTGGTGGAACAGCTTCTATAAATGATTAAAAAAAACTTGTATCAATGTCCACGGAGGACGAAAAAATGTGTCGACGTAGAAATAATATTCACACATGAGACACAACAAAGGTGTGTATTCCTAACAGGTTTTGACAAAAAGATGGAAAGAAGTATTATATCCATAGCTCAAATAAAATCTCTATCACGGTTATATCAGAAGTTCACATTGCCAAAGTAACATAAGAAGTGCATAGATATAAATTGTACTGGATTTCCATCTAAATTAAGAGAGTAAGTAAATGACTATAAACTTCATGACTTGTGTAGTTTCGTCACTATAAACAAGGTATGTATCTTACCTCAGAAACAGCCCAGCAACCTTTATGCAAGACATGTTTTTTGAACTCTCCCTGTCTGAAATGCTACCCTTAAAAAATAATGAGAAAAACACTAGGTGACTACAATAAAAAAAATTCTCTGAAAAGAAAGCCTGAATAATTATGTAATCAGAGAAGCGTACAGTACTCAATAGACAAGCAAAAAAATGTACCCGTGAGAAGAACAGTGATTGCATTACAAGGTCAGGCTAAAACTCTCTTGACGCAAACAAAATTTCAACAAACAAGTCACTATAGATGTCTATAAATAGCATATTCAAAGTTGATTGGGCTGCTAGTCCTTACCAGCATCTTCAATGCAAAGGAACTCTGTTTACCATGGAAGATCCTGCTGCTTCTGCATGTTGGCAAAATAGGAGAAGGAAAAGAGTAAGAATGCAAAGAATATCCATATGTGTTATATCTGATAATTCTACTACATAGAATGCAATCATAAAAACTACATGATAAAAAGAAACCTGTTGAGACTTTGGATCTAAATCTGCTCTATCTAAGCACGCAGATACCCCAGTCATGAATCAAAGAAAGGCCCATAAACCTGCCAAAAATGCGTTTCAGGTTTGACTGATACAAACAGGAACTGAGCGACAAGCTAAAGTTTTATGGTCAATAACTATTACAAGGTTCACTTAAAGCAGGACAGAGAGCTTCAGTAACATGCAGCTGAACCTCCAGGACAAGTGGACTCTTCTGCTCCGTTCATTGCAGAGTTATCTGATGCTCGACAAAATTTATAAGCGAGGAAGCCAAGACATGCCGAACTTCCAACATCAATTAACAAATTCTCAAAGTTGACAAATCATATTCGAGACAGAGACACTCACATTAGAATCCCCTGATATTCCTGCCAAAAACTTTTCACCGCCAAAGAACATTTGCTTTGCTCCCTCATCATCTCGCTTGTTATCTTGACTGCTTGAAGAGTTAAATCATGTATCGGCAAACATGTCAGGGTTGCGTAAAAGATCAACTGAAAGTAACTGCCATTCCAATTTCTGTGAATTTAGACAAAAAATATGGGAGATCAGAAATTGTGTATACTATTCTTCATTGATTATGTCCTAGTACATTAGGTAACAGCACAAGACATTAATTTGCTCGGATAAACTAGGAGAGTATCAAACGATGAAAGCATAAATGAATCCTGTGCTCCTGGAGAAATCCCTTGCTTCTTTCAAATTTACAACCTATATAAATGATATTTCAATCAAGTGGCTGAAAACAATGATTTTACAAGTTCAAGTGAAACTTTAATCTGGCAGGAATACCTGCCATTTTTCTTTTTTTAGACTATTTGGAGGGCCAAAGCCCCCCTGGTTCCATTGCTTGAACGAAACTAGAGATACAGAGAACAAAAGCACCTACAGCGCATCCGAAGGGAAAACTAAAAACATCTAGCAAAGTTCTACTGATTATTACAGCTCATAAGGCCGCAGCCTGAGCAGATTGAAAAGCAAAAACTAAAGCTAAATTAACAACGAGAAAGATGACAATCTAGGAAACGATTGCAATGGAGTTAGGTTCGTAGCCGAAGTCCATCTTCATTTCCAGACTGTTTCAGCCCCCTTCTTCTTCTTCAGAGGGGATTGTGTTGGAGAAGCAGTAAGATCTAGCAGCGTAGTTGGGCTGGACACCACATGCTTGAGGTTCCAATCTCTTTTGGGAGGAGAGGAAGGTTCGTTGCCATCTGCAGGTTTTGGAAACAGCGACAACTTGTTGAGCATTGACCTCTCCAGCCCCTCAGCATTGCCCAGCTGTGTCACTCCTCCATAGATCAGCCCACCCCCAGCCTGAAGGGGGTTTGTATGAGCAGATTTATGATATTGGAGATTTTTTTTCAGCCCCTCCAAATGATGTTTTTTGAAAAGGATCATCCACCGCCTGATAGTCACCTGTATCATACACCAAACTATTCATGTCAGTCCACATGGCATTTTTGAAGATATGGGAATTTCCAATCTTCCATATACTCCATAAGCACATGCACAGACAGAATTAATAGCAGCGTGATTCTTACTAGCAGGCTAGTATCTGGCAAATGAAAGGAAGTCATCTCCCAGACTAATTACAAAGAAATTACAGATGTGTTGCCACATGTTTTTAGCGACCACACAATCAAAGAAAAGGTGTGTAATAGTTTCTTGTTCTGAACAGAAGACACACTCAGGGAGGTTTCCAATCCCCCTCTTACTGAGATTGTCTTTTGTCATAAGTTTATTGTGAGATAAAAGCCATAAGAAAACCTGCACTCTTGGGGGCACCACAATAGACCAAACTGAGGGAATAAAGATAAGTTTAGCCCCTCTAAAGTTAATAATACTGTAGAGGGAACCAGTAGTGTATTTGCCTTTAGCTTCATATATTGCCAAATGAGAGCATCTTCACAATCAGTATAGGCAATTCCCAAGATGATCTGCTCTAGGCAGTACCGATCTTCCATCATGGCAGGGTTAAAGATCCTACGAAAAGTAAGTTTGATGTTTTGACCATCCCAAACATCAGCTACAGACACACACTGTTGGTGACAAATAGAATATAGAGGCCAAAATTGAACAGATAAAGGGGAGGCGCCAAACCAATTGTCTTCCCAAAACCAAATCTTGGTTCCTTTTCCTACAGTCCATCTATGACCAAATTTAAGAGCCTTAGCTGCCCAAAGCACCCCATTTTTCGTTTTTTGTGTACAGTACAAAATTACGAAATGTTATAGCTGCTAGTGGAGGTGACCTGAAAAGAAATTAGGAACTAAAATTCCTGTCCTTAATGATGCATCCAGTTTTACTCTCTAAAAAAATAATAGGAAAAAACTGAATATGCAAGTAAGTCACCAGAAAAGGCCTAAAGGTAATTTCAGGACAAAAGAAAAAGGTTTAGCCCCATTTGTCATCAGAAATAAGACTGAATATGCAAATAAGTATTCAGACTTTCCAAGTGTTTCCAATACCAGGTCCACAATGCGTACTTGTACAGTCATGCCATCTGCAATCTAAGCCCAATATAGCATATTACTTCAGATTTTGTAAGGGTATATTGCTTCAATAAATTTGCATGTGATCCATAGTAAGAATCTGTTATACAATTTATAAAAATTATTAGTAAAACAAAAGGTGCAGACATGCACACACTGGAAAAAACAGACTATGAAGCAGAAAACAGAGCCTAGAAAGATTTAAATTAGCTATGATGAATAACATGAACTATCTGGATGATTTAACAATATAATCATCATTTTAACAGAAGCAGCTCTGAGTGACGGGCCTTACAGATAATTTTTTTGAATGTGTAAGTACCTATTACTGAACATCAAGTGCAGTGAAACCAACCTTATCAGCATATCCATATCCAGTGCTTTTAAAGAAGTTGAGAAAACAACATCAGTTACTGAATGGTCATATGACGGTACAAAATCACAACCTGGCAGGGCTGGAAAGATTTTCTGAATCGTCCGTCTCTACAAGCATGAGATCAAGTTTATCAATGTTCACAACAATTGGCTCCACTTGCACATTTGATACTGATGGCAGCCATAATGATAAACAAGAGAATCTAAATGCGAGACCTGAAAAATACGCTTGCATTTGCCATACAGAACTACCAACCACCATAAGGTCGATGTTAACTAAAAGTCACTAACTTCACTACAACATCAAAATAAGCGTGAGACCACTCTTCCGTAAGTTACACAACTGTGACTACATGCAAGAAATCAACAACAGAAACAATTCCATGCCAATGCCAAACTGAGTGTAAAGCATAACCCTCGAATCATCACTTAACCATACCAACGAACATCTCAGTCCAAATTTATAACCCGCGACTAAATTTGTAACAACGACAGTCGAATCTGCAGCTTCAACACAATTTATAGCAACGAGAAGCACAAGATCCCCGACTTGACAGCATTATAAATAACAGTTCAGCACAAACACAAACATGTGAGGAGGCGCCTTTACCCTGATCTGGAGCTTCCACCAACAGGCGCACATACCAGGTCCCATGATGAAGTCTACCCGCCGAATTTTTAATTGTGGAGCACCTACTTGCTAAACTCCCTGCCAGTACATGATAGCATATTATCACAGAAGGTGAGCACGTCTCGAGCATTTAGCTCTTCATGCTTTAATCCAACCTTCTTCGGGAATTTATCTCCCATTTCGCCTTCCACCTGTGTCTATCGAACCCCACTTGCAAACTTAATTCCATGACATCTTTCAGAAACACCTGAACATTTTCCACAATTGTCCATGTGAGAAAAATGTTTGACCCTGGTTTCCATACTGCACTCATCAGAGAAAGAGACGCACCTCTGATGCTTGTTCTCCTCCCACGCGACCTGCAGCATCACGCGACTCATCTCCCGCTAAACGAGCTGCAGTGACAACACAAAACTCAATACAGTTACAATCTATGTACACTGCCTTCTACAGAATACTACTAATTATCTCACTCACCACATCCTCCATCAGATCTAGAATGCACCATTGATCTTTGGAACACAAGTCCTCCAGGTCCAGCTGATCACCGCCTACCTGACAAAAGTCCAAATATATTAGACACATCATGGACTCCTGTGCCATGTCAGAGACACACTATGAAACCAATCCAGCGTCGGTGTCCCCTGGACTTCTCATGTGCAAGCTGCCCTGGATGAGCGTTCGAGAGAGAGAATGAGGCCAGGGGCGCACCTGCCAACGGACTCCGGCACCGCAGCCTGGTCCAAGGGGACGTGCTCCTCCTTCCGCTGCTGCTCATGACGAGGAGGGCTGGGGAATTGAGACGCGCACTGCTCGTGGTGGCGTTCAGCAAAGGGGCGGGTCAGGAGCGTCGTACCCGTCACGGAGCGGGACGAAGAGATGGGGGCGGAGGCCGTCAGCTTAGGCCTGGGAGGCGAGAACCGGGGAGTGAGGCGGTCGGTGGCGGCCTCGAAGGGGACGACGAGCGCGGATTGCAGGGGGACGAGGATGTCCTCGCCGCCCGTCTCCATGATCGGCCTCCCTGCCGCGGCCGGGCGCCTCGTGCTGCGCCCCTCAGCTTCCAATTCCCCCTCCAACGCGCGACGCGGTCCACCCGGTCGGCGTGCCGCCCCGTGAGGTGCCGGTACGCCCAGGTAGCCGCGGCGAGGGTGGCGAAGTAGAGCGCCGCGGCGGCCACCACGAGGAGCGCGAACGCGAACGGCACCGGGCTGGTCAGCAGCGCCAGCCAACGGACCGAGGAAGAAGAGCGCCACCACTGCACCCGTGAGGGTCAGCCCCGCCAGCACCAGCAGCGCCGCGCCGGCGATGAGCAGGGTCAGGAGGCCCACCACCTGCGTCGAGGTCGGGAGGTGCGCCTGCACGCGCCGCAGCAGCGTTGTCGATGGGTCGTCCAAGTCTGTGTGCCCCGGCGGCCGCGCCGCCCTCGCCGTGCCGATCCGCCATGGAAGGGAGAGTGTCTGTGAGGGAGCTGGCCTAGGACTAGGAGGAGGGGCGAGGAAGGGTGCCGGTGTTACGCCCCCTTCGGCCGTGGAGCGCGTAGAGGAGGCCGGGGAGGGGTGTGGGGTGGGGAACGGCGGCGGCGGCGGCGGGGGTTGGTGGGGGAGGGAGGAGGCATAGCAGGTGGGCTGGCGCTGGGGCCTGTGCCCAAGCACATGGAGGAAGAACGAACACGTCAAAAAAAAAATATGTTTCCAACAAATGTTGCCAAAAGTGTTTCCTGTTGGGGAACGTGCATATTTCCTTCATTTCCTCCCCCATCCCATGGCGGCTAGGGCAAACTCTTCTCCTCCAGGCTTTGCAGGCGAGCCCGTGGATTCACCTCCACTTTACCTACCGCTCCGGCAGCCGGTGACGGGAAGGGGAATTCCGGTACCTCCGCTTCGATTAGTAGTATGTTAGGGTTTTTGGTCCTCGCATGCGTGGCACTCGGGTGAATAGCGGCGCTTCTTCTTCCAGTTTGTCTTCCGGGCTCCGATCCTCCTCGAATCCGTCCGTCTGGATATAGTCGATGGAGTTCCGGCGTAGATTCCTGGCGTCTCCTTGGGGCGGTGAGGTAGGGCGTTCTCGTCGTGCGGTGGTTTAGGTGTTGCAATTCTATTCAATAACGTTGGTCCTTAGGGACACGTGCACGATGACTTCTTACGGTCATCGACGAGGTCAAGCTGGCTCTGGTTGGGGACCGACGATAGGAGCACATCGACGGCTCGTTCTGACGGTTGTAGTGGTCCTTTGATGACCTCGGAATATCGATGTAAATTTATTATGTTTGAGATGATTTTGTATTTCTGGTGAACTTTTATAATTATCTGGATCTTTTCACAAAAAAAATTATAGGGATCAAGCAAAAGCGTAAGAAAGAGGGTCCAGGAGGGCGACCAAACCCTAACAGTCACTCTCGCTTACCCCTCTCCGCCGCCACCAGGGCACATCGTTGGGGAGGTCCTAATCGGGGGCGGTCTTCATGAGGTGGTTCTCAGTGGCAGTGTTGGTGGAGCCGAGGTCCCTAGGCACGGGAACCGAGAGGCAGTGAAGCAAAGCTCCCTGGGTTCCAGGCATCCCAGCTCCTGGCCTTGTGGGGGTCTAGGGTGTCTTCTACAACTCCTCTGACCCGTCTTGACTTGAAACTTCTCGAACAATTTTTCCCTGATTTTTTGGTCCCAGAAAAATATTATTTCTGCAAATTCTAAAAAGATGTAGAAAATCACAACTGGCACTATAGAGTGGATTAATATGTTAGTTCAATAAGTAAATATAAAGTTGTGCCAAAATGATGCAATAATGGTATAGATGTAGCATGAACATAGTTAAAAAATAGTTTAAACATATCGACAGTGCGCTGAATTAATGTGATAATTCAACTTATCGAACACGCTTTTGGCTTTTTTTGTTTATTTAACCTACTTATCTCTAGTTTCCTGGCTATTTTTATAGAACACTTCTAAAAATAAGAACCCCGTAGCATAGTTCAACAAGCCCAAACACTAGTAGAAAAAGGGTCTTTAGTCCCGGTTCATAGGGGCCTTTAGTCCCGATTCTGGAACCGGGACTAAAGAGTCGTTACTAAAGCCTCCCCATTTAGTCCCGGTTCTTACACGAACCGGGACTAAAGGCCCTCCACATGGCCGCTGCCTGGAGGTCCACCTTTAGTCCCGATTGGTAACACCAACCGGTACTAAAGAAAATTTTATGATTTTTCTTTGAATTTTCAAATTTCTGAATTATTTTAACCTCTAATCTCTAATCACCCCTCATCACTGCTCAATTTAACCTCTAATCTCTAATCACCCCTCATCATTCCAAATCATCTAACTTTCCGGACGGTCACCCATCCTCTCACTACTCCAGCCTAAGCACGCTTAACTTCCGGGTTCTATTCTCCCTCATTTCCAAGTCTGCACTTATTGTTTTCCTGACAATAGTAAGATGTCAATCCTATTAACCCTCAGGATTTTAGCTTGAGCATGAAGTCACACATTTCACTGTTTGAGTTTGAAACTATTGTTCTAAAAAACAATAATTATTTAGTAACACTAATATTTCTTGAATAAGTAGTTTGACCATAGTTTGACCAGATTTGACCAAAATTTAAAAAACTGAAATAATTATTTAGTAACACTAATATTTCTTGAATATTAGTTTGACCATTGTTTGACCACAGTTTGACCACATTTGACCAAAATTCAAAAAAACTGAAATAATTATTTAGTAACACTAATATTCTTGAATAATTATTTAGTAACACTAATACTTCTTGAATAAGTAGTTTGACCATAGGCTGTCAAAATCGGATGCGGATTTTCGTGCTGAACATTTTGATATATTATACGTTTTTCTCTGACATCGTATGCAAAAGTTATAGCCATTTTACATTTTCCCTACACTTTTTGCAAAACATGTCCAAATTTAAGTTTTTAAATTTTCCTAACTAGTACATGTAGTAACATAACTACATCTGGAAGGATTTTAATTTTTGAAGTTTTTATCGTTTTCTTTTGCTTTTTACAAAACTGAAAAGGCGATCCACGAGGGGGGGTAGAGTTTGAAAATGGGACCTTTAGTACCGGTTCGTGCCATGAACCGGTACTAATGCCTCAAACCCCATTAGTACCGGTTGGTGGCTCGAACCGGGACTAAAGGTCTAAACTTTAGTACCAGTTGGTGCCACGAACCGGTACTAATGGGCATCGCACCCTTTAGTCCTGGTTCGTGGCACCAACCGGGACTAAAGGTCCCATTTGAACCGGGACTAATGCCTGTACGGTGCCCTAGCCGCTCGAACTGGGACTAATGCTCACATTAGTCCCGGTTCGTAATGCAACCGGGATTAATGCTCTTTTCTGGCCGAACCAAAGCCCTATTTTCTACTAGTGAAACTGGGTCATAGAAAATGAGGAAATCAATTGAGCTCGTGATAGTTGAAAGGGTACATGCATGCGTTCCCATGCATGTGTGGGTGAGCATGCATTCCTACATGTCCTGACATGCATGTAGTGAAGTTGTCATGTCATATTTAGTCAACCAAATAGCCAACATATATAGTAGCTAATTGCTAAGTAGTAGTACTTTATTAATGCATGATCCACCTTATACTCTTACAATATTTCTTGGACTACGTGCTGCAACGGCTATTAATCTACAGCCCGATTCCTCCCTCTCTCCTCTTCTCTCATCCAACTCAACACAAATATTCTCTCAAAAGAAATTCAACATAAATATTATAGTTTAATCCTTATAGCCTGCTAACTGTACCATCTTATACTTGCTCTCTTATGTGCATATCATGGGTAGTGCAACGACTACATGGCGAAATTATACTGCACCAGTCAATATGCCTCTCGGCCCCATAGTTGGTTTTTTATGATGCTCTCCGCCCAAGATGATATTGTCGGGCATGTTCCGTTTACTTGGTGTACGATCAAGACGGGGTGTACTGCATACTAACTTGACTATGTCAACTTGAGGTTTTGTAACACTAATACCATCTCCCTTAGCATTACAACAACATGTCAATTGTGTGGGAGGGTGGAGGGTGTTCAAGACAAAATTCAAACAATAAGGTAGAGAAAAAGTACACACCCATATGCGGAAAGATCAAGGTAACAAGCAGTAGTGCAGTTTAAGTGGATTTTGAACCACATTAAATTCCAAGGTGTTTAATTGAGAAATATTTCACTTTGTTAAGACCTCTTAGGCATATCATAAGGAAATCTCCAATGCGGACCCTCAAATCGCCACTATAAGTCCTTTAGGGGAGTCCGGACACTTTTTGTCATCCAATGCTATCCCCCGAGCATACGGAAAAGCGTCCGGACATCCAAACTCTCTCAAACTCAAAGCAAAATTCCGAGGGGGGTGTGCTTTAGGAGAGTCTGGACATCCGTCTAGCCAACCAAAACCCACCACATCAAACATCCAGACTTCCCCTCTCTCTCCTCAACCGCGATATGCACATGCATAGAAGGACATTTAGGGGACGTGGTTGGATGGCTAGCTCCTGCATCGGTGTCCATGATATGGTCCCACCGGTTCCACGGATAAATAGTTTGTCCGTTTTTGGGGTTACTGTTCGAGATGCCCTAACTAGTATCATGCAACCTCGTCCAATGCCAACTAGCCATACTGCTGATGTGACATAATATTAATTGAGGAACGGTAATGTATATTAGTATCATATATATATATATATATATATATATATATATATATATATATATATATATATATATATATATATATATAGATAGATAGATAGTATCATAAGAAATGATGCTCTGCTATTTTTCATACAAAGGAATAAATGAGGTCATCTAAAATATCAACTTATGATATTCCTCGCTACAAGCAGTCTAACACTACTCGTAGTATGGAGTATCATATACTAGTATCATGCATATGATGCTTGGTGCATAGTATGAAAAATTGGTATATTATTGTTTTGCATGACACATAGTAGCATAATATTTATGATGATATGGTATCATAATATGATATTAGCATCTTCTCTTTTCTTGATTAATACGGTGCCAAATCAACATTTCGTCTATGACATTACGCTAAGAGCCACGTATCAAGAGTGCCCTAAGATCGGTCTGCTATATCTAATTGGATTAAATAGATGTTTAGGTATAACTTACAAATACAACAATAAGATCAAATGCATTGGAGCTGTTATATCTAAGTGCATATTTAAGGGGTCTAATGCATTTGGTAGTGCTTTGATGCATGTAATAATGCTGTTGAGCTATCGAGAATTGAAAGGGAGTTGAAAGGGTACATGCATGCATGCCCATGATGCACGCATACATATTGTTGATGTGCATATCATGTAGTCCGATGAATCTACACTATGCTTGTTGACACATAGTTGAAACGTGGTTGGAAAGGTACATGCATACATACATGTTTTAATGTGCATATCATGTGTAGTCCGAGGATGGTTGCACGCCGAAATCATGCTATGTCTATCGACACGCCCGCCGCCTTGGGGCCGACCTTATCATTGGAGTTCTCAGTGATGCTCATTGTCCAAGATGATGTTGTCGGGGCATGTTTCATTAACTTGGTGTCTAGTCAAGACGGGGTGTACACTACACACTACATTGAGCAAGCCAACTTGTTCCCTTGTAACACCAGCACCGTCTCGGTCAATATTACACAATTTGTCGATTACGTGGGAGGGATGGGAGGGGATTTAAGAGTAAACGGTGACAAAAAATGTAGGAAAAAATACGCACCTACACGCCGAAAGATCATGCTAGCATGCATCAGTGCATTGTAAGTGGATTTTGAATCTCGTTAAATTCCATGGCATTTTATTGTGGCATATTCCACTTCAGTTAAATTACATGCATGCATGCTATGCATACACATTGTTGAGCTAACAATAGTTAAAAGGGAGTTAAAAGGGTACAAGCATGCATATGCATACACATATGTGTTGATGTGCTTATCATGTGTAGTCCAATGACAGCTGCACGACAAAGCTTTAGTATGCTTGCCGAGACGTAGTTGAAAGGTGGTTGGAAGCGTTGCATGCATGCATGCATACATGTGTTAACGTGCATATCATGTGTAGTCCAACAATGCATGCATGCGTGTGAGGACAATGTCAGTGCTCCTGTGATATACGTTAGTCACCATATTTAATGTGGAAAAAGAGTTTTACCATATCCTAATCTGGATATGATTCTTAGCATCAAAACCAAGACAACACATATTTCTCTCTCTCTCTCTCTCTCATAAAACAAATAAAATGTGAGCTCTTTTAAATGCAACAATATAATTTAATGCATTGGAGGGGTTATCTATTAGTCTATATTTAATGCATATAATGCATTGGCAGTGCTTTGATGCATGCAATGAAACTCTTGTGCTATCGCGAGTTGAAAGAGAGTCGAAAGGGTACACGCATGCATGCTCACTGCACACATATGTGTTGACGTGTATATCATGTGTGGTCGAGCGATGGCTGCATGATGAAGTCATACTATGCTTGTTGACACGTAGTTGAAAGGTGGTTGGAAGGGTACATGCATGCATACATGTTTTAACGTGCATATTGTGTAGTCTCCCACGATGATTGCACGAAGAAGATATACTACGTCTGTAGACATGCATGCATACATGCTTTAACATGCATATCATTTGTAGTTGCACCGTGATTGCACAAAGAAGATATAGTACGTTTGTAGACACAACGGCCATCTTGGTGTCAACCTTATCATTGGAGTTTCAGGTGATGCTGGTCGTCCAAGATGATATTGCCAGGGCATGTTCCATTAACTTGGTGTCTGGTCATACACATTACGTTGACCATCACTAGTAGAAAACGAAGCTTTATCACCGGTTCGTAAGGGCCTTTAGTGCCGGTTCTGCAACCGGCACTAAAGAGTGGAGACTAAAGCCCCCCCCCCCTTTTAGTACCGGTTCGGCACGAACCGCCACTAAAGGCCCACCACGTGGCGTGAGCTCGCGCTGTGGTATGGGGGACCTTTAGTACCGGTTGGTGTTACCAACCGGTACTAAAGGTTTTTTTTTTGAAAAAAATTCTGAAAATTTTGGAAAAAAATTGAATTTTTTTCGATTTTCAATTTTCTGAATTATTTGATGATTTAGTCTCTAATCACCCCTCTTAACTACTCAAGTGTGGATCACTCATTCCAAATCGTCTAACTACCCGGCCGGTCACCCATCCTCTCACTCCCCCAGCCTGAGCACGCTTAACTTCGGAGTTCTATTCCCTCTACTTTCCAAGTCTGCACTTGTTCTTTTCCTGACAAATGTAATTAAGCTGACAAATGTAAGCTGACAATCCTATTAACCCTCAGCAGTTTAGCTTGAGCATTAGGTCACACACTTCACCGTTTGAGTTTGAAAGTATTATTCTAAAAAACAGTAATTATTTAGTAACACTAATATTTTTTGAATAAGTTTGACCACAGTTTGACCAGATTTGACCAAAATTCAAAAAATTGAAACAAATATTTAGTAAGACTAATATTCTTGAATAATTATGTAGTAACATTAATATTTCTTGAATAAGTAGTTTGACCATAGTTTGACCAGATTTAACCAAAAAACTGAAATTTGAGCATATCTTTTTTTCCTTTTGGAATTTGAGGATTCTAGAAAAATTGCAAACAGGCCGTAGGCTGTCAAAGTCGTATGCGGATTTTCGTGCTGAATTTTTTGATATATTATACGTTTTATTCTGACATCGTAAGCAAAAGTTATAGCCGTTTTACATTTTCCCTACACTTTTTGCAAAACATGTCCAAATTGAAGTTTTCAAATTTTCCTAACTAGTAGATGTAGTAATATAACTACCTCTCGAAGGATTTTATTTTTTGAAGTTTTTATCATTTTCTTGAAAAAAAATTCAAAACTGAAATGGCGATACACGGGGAGGGGGGGGGGGGGGGGTAGAGTTTGAAAATTGCCCTATAGTCCCGGTTTGTGTCTCCAACCGGGACTATAGGTCAGACCCCTTTAGTCCTGGTTCATGGCACGAACCGGTACTAAAGGTTAGCCGTTTAGTACCGGTTTGTGCCACGAACCGGTACTAAAGGTGATCGTGGGGCCCCGGCCTGACGCCAGCCTGCCACCACCCCTTTAGTACCGGTTCGTGGCACGAACCGGTACTAAAGGTTCAACACGAACCGGCATTAATGCATAGCCGTTCGAACCGGCACTAATGGTACCATTAGTACCGGGCCAAAATCAAACCGGGACTAATGTGTCTCACATTAGGTCCTTTTTCTACTAGTGCATGCCTTCTTGTTCTGTTGTAACACAAACACTGTCTCCCTCAACACTAGGACAGTGAAAGATATACTTCCTGTCCACACATAGTTGAAAGATGGTTAGAATGCTACATGCATGCATTAGTACACACCTACACACCAAAGATCATGGTAATATGTATTAGTGTATTGTAAGTGGATTTTGAATCTCATTAAATTCCATAACGTTTAATTGTGACATACTCCACTCAGTTAAGGTACATGCATGTCATGTATACATAGTATTCAGATAACGATAGTTCAAAGGTAGTAAAAATGATACATGCATGCATACATATGTGTTGACGTGCATATCATGTGTAGTCCGAGGCCGGCTGCACGACAAAGATATACTTCCTCTCGTCACACAGTTGAAAGGTGGTTAGAAGGGTACGTGCATGCATACATGTGTTAGTGTGCATATCATGTGTAGTCTGACGACATCTACAGGATAAAGCTATACTATGTTCGTCGACACGTAGTTGAAAGGTGGTTATAAGGGTGCATGCATGCATACATGTGTTAACATGCATATCATGTGTAGTCTGATGATGGTCGCCCGATGAAGCTATACTACGTCTGTTGAGACGCCCATTAATTGTCTTGGGGTCGACATTAGCATTGGAGTTCCTTGTGATGCTCGCCGTCCAAGATGATATTGTCAGTGCATGTTTCGTTAACTTAGTGTTCAGTCAAGATGAGGTACACACTTAATACTACATTGATCATGCCGACTTGTGTCCCTATTACATCAACACCGTCTCTCTCAACTTTACAACAAAATGTTGATTGCATGGGAAGTGTGTAGGGGGTTTAAGGGCAAATGGTAACCAGTAAGATAGAGGAAAAGTATACACCTACACACCGAAAGATCAAGATAACATGCATTAGTGCATTCTTGGATTTTGAATCTTATTAAATTCTATGGCGTTTAATTGTGACATATTCGATTAAGGTACATGCATGCATACCATACATACATATTGTTAAGCCAGCCAAACAGTTGAAAGGGAGTCAATATGGTACATGCATGCATGCCCATGATGATGCATAAATATGTTGCCTTCCTTATCATGTGTACTCGGAATATATAGCTGCATGGCGATATATACTATTTTTATCGGCGTGCATTTGAAAGGGAACTGAAAGGGTACATGCATGTATACATGTGCTAACGTGCATATCATGTGTATCCCGGCGATGAATACACGGCGAAGCTATACTACGTTTGTCGACACGTCTGTTTTTTGGGGTCAACCTCATCGTTGGAGTTCCCGGTGTTGGTCATTGCCGAAGATGATATTGCTGGGGCATATCCTGTTAACCAATTTTATCTCTAGTGTCGATCTCTCTGAACACCGCAACAATACATAGATTGAGTGGGAGGGTGTGGGTTGGGGGAGGGCGGGGGGAGGGGGAGCAAGTTACAACGAAGAAAGTACAGAAAAAGGAGAAATTCATGGTAGAAAGATCAAGGTAACATGCATTATTGGACTATATAGTTGCATTTCAAATACCATCGCGTTCAGTTGTGACATCTTCCACTTTGGTTAAGTATATTCTTGTTGGACGAATTTCTCATATATACGTTAAATCATATTAAAAAATAACTTCATATTCTTTGCAACATCTAGACATCCTCATTTCCGAACCCAGTCGACTCCGCGACAGAAGTGTGTACCGAGCCGGTGACACAAATGCCGCAGCCGGCAAGGGCGAGCCGGAAATGTTCCAGGTGCCGGTGCGGAGGTGGGTTGTCGGCGCCGGAGAAGGTAGGGGTTTAGAGGTAGGGCGAAGATAGCTCGGCGTAGGAGCTCGGCTCGGGCGGGTCAGAATCTTTTCTTTTGCGGGGCTAAAACTTCAGTCTATGTTGATTTAAAATAACTAGCTGGAATTACTCTAGCTGGAAAAAGAAAACCCATTATAATAAGCAACGAAATTTTGGTGCAAGGGCGGGAGGGGGGTGTGTGTGGCACGCGCGGGTGGCCAATGCCAGCTCAGCAATACCCTTCTCCTATTTAAAGGCACACCACACACGCACGTCAAGAGCCGTCACCCGTCACGCTTTCTGTCGCCGCCTCTCCTCTCCCCTCCCCTGCCTGCGTCTCCCACCCTCTCGCCTCGCCAAATCTCCCCGAGCGACGCCGACGCAGCCCACGCCTCACGCCCACGCCCACGCCCACGTCGCCGGCCGCCGGCGACGCGCCGTACGCTACGAGGTGAGACGGAATGCAGGTGATTCCCTCCCTCCCCCCGTCTCCCTCCCTCCCTGAGGATCGCGCTTGATTTATTTGTCGGCTTCTACCTGGGCCTGGGGCCGATCCATCTGATGCCCGCGCTCGACTCCTCCCAATCTCGTCTCTCGCGCAAATTGCCGGTGTTGGATTGGATTTTCTGCCAGGGTTTTCCGCATGTGTTGGCGTCCACTAGTACTGCTCCAGATTCCGTGGACTACCGGCGACGTGGAGACGCGGGGGCCCGCGGATCCATGCCACGCGCGCCTCCTCTCCACGGCCGCCGGAAATACTAGATTCGTCGGCCGCGTGGCGCTGCTGTTGGCCCGTGCTTCAGCGCACGCTGCGTCTAGTTGATTATTGCCCCGCCGCTGCACGCGCGTTCGTGTCGTGCCGTGCCGCTAGTCGACTTGATTCGCATGTAGCAGTGGCCGCTAGTAGTACTAGTAATTCAGACGCGCGTTCGTGCACCAATTGCAGTGGCTTCCTGTTTCGCTTCGGTGGCCGGAAACGCAGATCTGTTCAGTTCTGCCTGCGTAGATAGAACATGAAGTCTCCGTCCCGTGGAAATTGCTGTTTGGATGCGTTCACTTTCCCTGATTGATGAAAATAAATTGCACTCGGGCCAGATTGTTTTGGTACCGAGTTATAAAACATTACTCTCGTGTGCTTTTCTGTTGCGGGTGAGCGATGTTCTCGTGGTACGCGTACAATATTCCTGCTCTGTTTTCTTCGTTTCGAGAGAGATTCCTCTGTTTTCTTTTCCGTTCCCAAGTAGTAACCGGGTAGTACTAGTAGTACTTGTGATTTTTAACTGTAATTAATGTGACCCCGCCTAATCATAATGTCTGGAGTTTAATTAATGTGACATCGTCCTAATTTCCCCCTAGTTGTGCATGCATGACGTCACGGGATCCTGCTTGTCCGGTCGCAGCAGCATCATCTAGAGATCGGCGTATAACTGTGTGGCGACTCACTTTTTCAACTTGTTTTCAACTTTTCATCCGAGTACTACTTCTTATGTGCACACCTACTGTCGCGCAGAGCCTGTGAATCGTGACCGCTTGGAGGATCAGAGGATCATGGGAATAATCTGTTTTAATTTTCGTTTACATACAAGCAAACCGGTACTAGTAGTACTTGTAGTGGTAACTGAAATTAATGCGACCCCGCCTAATCATTGTGTCTGGAGTCTCTGCATCGTCTTGAGTATACTAATTACCTACCACATCGTCCTCTACTTTCCCAGTTGTTGTGCATGCATGACGTCACAGGATCCTACCTACCTACTTGCACCCGTACTACTTTTTGGCTTGTTTGTCCCATGTCCTTAACTTTGAGGTCGCATGCATAGAGCCTGTGTGTCGTGACGGCCCGGAGGATCCCACCGTTTTTCCATTAATTAGCTGCTGCTACTAATCGTGTATGCTGTGCATCTCCTCTCGTGAATGGCTTACAGGTACAATGGAGCCGGCCATCCTGGTCGTTTGGAGGACCGGCGAGTCCTTTTTCCACCGCCTCTTCGTCGAGACGTACCAGCAGGTGGGCTGGTACTACCTACGCGCCAGGAGAGGGGGGTTCTTCGCGAGCCGGATGCGGTACATCATGGCCGGCCCTCTCCCGCCGTACGCCCGGGCCCTGCTGACCGCACCCCCGAGCCTGGCGGACGCCATGAGGGAGCCGCGTATCGGCCCGGTCCTCCCCTGCGATGTCTTCACACCTGACCCGGTGCCGCCCATTCCGGAGCTGCCGGTCACCACCGAGCACCGCGACCTCGCGCTCTTCCTCGCCGGGGCTTCCATCATGCTGTTCGTCGCCTACACGGTTCACCGACGCCGGGAGCTGAGGGGTGCTCGCCGGGAGGCCACTGCTGCCGCCTCCACCGACACCGTCGACGTTCCAGCCGCCGCCATCGCCCAGGACGACGCGTCGCGCTTCTGGTTCGCCTTCGTTATCGTGGTCTTCGCCATTCTCACCGTTGGTTAGTTGCAGGGTTCAGTTACGTAAGTGCAATTGCGAGCCGGCCAGTTTTCGATTCAACAGTACATACGAACTTGGTGTTAGGTTGGACGACATACGAACTTGGTGTTAGGTTCTACGATACTAGGTGGACGACATACGAACTGTTCTACGGTATTGGGTCGACGCTATATGCCCCCGTGTGGGCTGGTACACTATAATATTCTGTAGTATTCATGCTGCCAAGTCGTGACTTGAAAGATTTCATGTTTTGGAATCATTCTCTGGTCTTGCTTCCCTAGCTCTGCTGCTTCTCATCCTTCGTCTCAGCCGCCGGCCTGCGAACTTGCCGAAACTCCCCGCGTATACCACGCCGTCAGGCCATAAGTGGATCAAGCCAAAGAGTACGTCACAGCAGCGAAATGCATCCAAACATATACGGTGATTGTCAACTAGGAGTACATGCTAATGTAAAGTTGATGATCTTAAATTGCTTTCGAAAAGTTAGTGATCACAAATCGGGTACTTTTTTAGCACACCGACTGAAGTAAATTTACATCCGCATATATCAAATCCAGCCCTTCATACATCCTCGGATTTGGGCCTGGTCACCGCTCATTTTGCGTCCGGCGCCACCGAATACCTCAATTATCATACCTTAAATCTGCAGTACACATGCAACACATAATTTACAGTACTACATAGATAAGCCTAGGCTACTTCTACTCGTCGTCCAAGATGTAGACAACCCCCATGTTGACAATGTCAGACGGACCTGCCTCCTGGTGGATGGCCGCCTCCCACTGCTCCAGCTCCTCATCGGACATCATGTCCACGAAGAGTGCGTCCACCTCCGCCGGCGCCCGTGCCTCGCGGAGGTAGTGGTGGTTTGCCTCCGCCTCCACCTTCAAGCAGATGTAGTCGAGGATGGCCTGCTGCTCCACCGCCTTCTCCGCTTGGGCGACCTCAAAGTCGCCCAGTGCATCGGCCATGCCGAATCCGGGAGCCAGAGGCCCCGGATCTGCCTCGCCCTCATCCTCTTCCTCCTCCTCCTCTGACTCCCACTAGTAAAAAAAGGGTCATCTGTCCCGGTTGGTAAGGGCCTTTTATCCCGGTTGTTGAACCAGGACTAAAGGGTCATTACTAATGCCCTAGCCCTTTAGTCTCGGTTCTTACACGAACCGGGACAGATGGGCCTCCACGTGGCCGGTGCGGCGAGTCCAGGCAGGAGGGCCTTTGGTCCCGGTTGGTGGCACTAACCGGGACCAATAGGCATCCACGCGTCAGCATTTCAGGGGCTAGGATTTTTGTTTTTTTGAAGGGGGGGGGGGGGTTGGGGGTTTTGGGGGTTAATTCAAGTGTTTCATATATTGTGTTAGCTAGCTAATTAATAGAGAGAAGTGTCCTCTCTTATCTCCGTGCTTGGTCGACGCTACGTACTATATACGTATAGAGAGGACTAGACACGCTAGCTAGTAAGCAAATGAAGGAAACAGAAGATCGTCATGAACATATGCATACAGAGAGAAGTGATATCGACCACCTCTCCTTCTCCGAGAGATTGGTCGAACAACAAATTCTCGTATATCTATCCGGCACTACCGGCTACATATATACAATAATTATCTCTTACAATATAATCTCCTAATTATACATGAACACAGGGTCCACATAGTATTCTCTGTTTTCAGCGATCACGTGGTCAAGGAAGAATGCCACCAATTCCTCTTGAATTGCTCGCATACGATCTGGTGGTAGGAGTTCATCCCGCATCCGAAAGATCTAATTTGAAGAAGGGGGTTAATACATATATATATATATGAATAAATGAAACTCAACACAAATGATGGTAATAAAATAAAATTGTGAATATTATTGCTTACGCACTTCATATTGTTCGTCAGAGTAGCCCCGCTCACAGGTCGTGTGGCGGATGGACTCGCAAACGTAGTATCCACAGAAATCATTCCCTTGTTCCTGCCACAACCACTTTACAAGAAATAGAGGTCAATCAAACTGATAAGCAAGCATGCTAAATGGTATTGAAGAAACTAGCGCTTGAATCACTAGGAGATGCGCGGAACATGCTACTATAGTACTTACTTTCGGGTGTCTAAATTGCAGCTTCTTCGGCAGTCCCGGAGCTTTTTTGGTGAATTTTGTCCAAACCCTGCCAGACAAAGAAAACAATTACTTGATATCAGGAAATGAACAAAGTTGCTGATATGGTGGATAATGATCGATTTAACTTACTTCTTGAGCATTTGAGTCATGTCCGCATAGTCCTGGGGATCTTTTCGTCTCGAGTCTAAGATGGTTACTATTCCCTGCTCAAGCTTAATCTCTAGGAGAATATAGTGGAAGCTGCGCACGCATGAATAAGTCATCAATTACATTACTATAACCTGGACTAATAAGGGAAACCGAATATGCACAAGACAGTAACACTCACTTGAAGTTGTAAGGAAAGAGTATTATATCTTTGTTTTCATTTATTACCAACGATCGTAGCAAGTTGGCCTCGGTATTTTTGGCATGATATTTAACCTCAGTTGCATCTATGAGATTTGTGTTAATGAACCCAATATCACCGATTTGTCTTTTCTTCAATTCGGCGATCTTCAATCTGCATAATATAGTGAGGATAATTATAAATACATGCAATGAAAGAGCTGACCTATATAGAGAGACTTAATGAAATAAGTAGTACTACTTACAGACAGTAGCAAGTGACCGTTGATTTATCGAGGGCCTTTTGATTGAAAAACTGGAAAAACTCCTCAAATGGAACATTCAACAGTTCAATTCCAACGAGGTCATGCTCCTCTTTAACTCTCAGCGTCAAAGTATTCCTCCCCCCAGACTCTCTGCATGTTTTCATGTACCAATCATGGAATCTTCGCATCATCGTTGTTAGAAATCTTTCATCTTTGACGAGAGGCTTTCCGTACTCGTATCTGTGTTCCTCCACCTCCAAGAAATCATAATGTACATCGTCGGGCAGGTAATCTCCAAGATTGCTATAACCGGGCACCATCCTCGGATCATTAGCGACGATGTTGCTAGACACCTTGAGCGGGGGGCACGATTGGTTCGCTTGTTCGCCGAGCTGGGCAATTTTTTTCCCAGCTCGTCGTTCTCTTAACCTTTGATCACTGACAGTACTTCCCGACCGCTCGGCTTCGACAAATGTCTTTGCAATAATGCACTCATAGTTGCCTTTCGGCGGAGACTTTGGTGGTTTTGTCAGGGCAGCCAGAGTGCGCTTCGCTTTCACCAGATCTACCTTCTCCTCCGGAGGTGGATGTTTCTTTGCTTTCACCCCTTGAAAGAAGTTTGTCACTTCGGCTCGCAAGATCTTCGCGTTCTCCTCCGGGGTCCTCTCGTATGGTAACTTCTCTGGAGTCTTCAGAGAAGGACCGAATCTGTATTGCCTCCCGCCTTTGGCTGTACTGCTAGACGCCGGCAGAGCAGACGGAGAGGCTGCGGCTGTCTTCTTTCCTTACTTACGAGGCGGAGGAGAAGGACTACGACGCGCCGGAGCAGCCGGAGCGGCGGCGGGTCTCTTCCGCCCTTGCTGACGAGGCGGAGAAGGAGGAGGCTGGATGCTCGGGCGCGCCGGCGCAGGCGGAGAAGGAGGCGGAGTGCCGCCAATCGCCGGAGAAGGAGGCTGAGTGCCCTGATCACTCGCCGGAGGAGGAGGCGGAGTGCCCTTACTCGCCGGAGGAGGAGGAGGAGGCGGAGGCGTCCAGTTCGGAAGGTTGATGAGCTCCTTCCGCCATAGGCATGGAGTCTTCAGAGCAGAACCCAGCCGAGTCTCCCCTTCACCGGTAGGGTGGTCAAGCTGGAGGTCCTCAAATCCCTCCGTTATTTCGTCCACCGTCACCCTAGCATATCCTTCTAGAATGGGACGACAGTGAAAAGTTGCGCCGGGTTCAGGAGGTCGAACAGAGCCGACAGCTGCCTTGACTTTGAAGTTCTGCCATTGCGTCATACGGTGGCAATGTTGAGACTCCGTGATAGCATCCACGGGGTAGCTAGCATTAGCCGTCAAGACATGCTCCAGCTGAATCAGCTCGGTGGAAGCCACGCCGCTTCTCCGCTGAGATGGCGGGGTAGCTTCGGGGGTAGTTTTGGCAGGTCGCTTGCTGCGAGCTACGTCTCGTTCCTCTAGCGCTTGGACCCTTTCGTGCAGCTTCTGAATTTGGGTCTGCTCCACTTTTTTCCTCCTCTCCTGGCATTTGTAACCGGCTGCGTCCGGAAAACCAGCCTTCCATGGAATGGAGCCTGGCGTGCCTCGTGTCCGTCCAGGGTGCTCAGGATTCCCGAGGGCCATTGTGAGCTCGTCGTTCTCTCTGTCTGGAACGAACGTCCCTTGCTGCGCTGCATCGATATAGTGCCGAAGCCTCTTGACTGGTATTCTCATTTGCTCGTCCATCCAAACGCACTTCCCTGATACAGGGTCCAAGGTTCCGCCAGCCCCGAAGAACCAAGTCCGGCAACGGTCTGGCCAGTTCATTGTCTCTGGTTCGATCCCTTTATCAAGCAGATCATTCTCAGCCTTGGCCCACTTAGGCCGGGCTTTGAGGTAGCCACCTGACCCCGTGCGATGGTGAAGCTTCTTCTTCGCAGCATTTTTCTTGTTTGTCGCTGACATCTTCTTACTCTTTTCCGATGTCTTGTGGGCCACAAATGCGGGCCAGTGATCTCTGATCTTCTCATATTTGCCGATGAATTCTGGTGTCTCTTCTTTGTCGACAAACGTTTTCAGCTCATTCTTCCACCTCCTGAATAGGTCTGCCATCTTCTTAAGAGCATGAGACTTGATTAATTTCTCTTTAACTGGCTTCTCCGAATCCTCCTCTAGCGGTAGGGTGAAATTTGCCTTCAGCACAGTCCAAAGATCATCTTTCTGCATATCATTGACATAAGACACCTCAGGGTCTTCCTTCTTAGGCTTATACCATTGGTGGATGCTGATCGGGATCTTGTCCCTAACAAGAACCCCGCACTGGGCAGCAAATGCTTCCTTTGTCCGGATGGGTTCAATCGGTTGGCCGTCGCGCGCGATTGCTGTGATCTCAAACCTTCCATCCGAGCGAAACTTTTTCTTCGGGCCTCGTCTCTTTACCGAAGTTGTGCTCGATCCGGAGGGCTAGAAAAAAGAAGAAAGACGAGAGTTAATTAATATGTGTACATACCAAAACAATGAATGCATCAATTAGCTAGTCAGCACAGGCTTAACTAATATATTTACCTGGCCGGACTCTGTTCGGTCACTGGAGCCGTCACCATGGGCTCCTTCTTGCACCAGCATTGGGTCACCGGAGCCATCATAATCATGTCTTTCCTCCTCCACTCTTCGATCACCGTAGCCTGCTTCTTCACCCTGTTCTTCCAGACCATCATTGTCGTTAAGATACGACAAGACATCACCTCCGGCTAAGATTATGTCCCCCAACACGTCTTCTGCTTCCTCGTCTCGTCCGTGCTCCATTGTTTCTGCAAATATTACAACATGGCAATTATTACACAAACATGACAGCATGTGGATATATTAGTGCAAACGTAGACCTAGCTTATTCCGGGTTTGGGGTGGCCTCGGCAACGCTTCAAGGGTAGGGGCGCGGCGGGAGGGGGTAGGAGATCGACATCATTTTTTTCTAGGGTTTGGGTGTCCTCGAGAGTTTTGGTCGAGCGAGAGGGCCGGGGGTGCTCCCGTGGTATAAGTTATCACGGTCGAAGTTATCCGGGAGGGGGTTATATCGACAACGACGACAAACATACATGGGAAAATAATGTTATCGGGGAGGGAGTAGGTCGAACCCCGCCCCCCCCCCCCCCTCATGTTGAAGTTATCGGGACACGGGGTATATCGACAACGACATATCCGATAAAAAAATAAGAAGACGAAGAAGAAATAAAAAGAGGAGAAGAAGATATTAATAGAGGAGAAGATTGAAGAAAAAAAGAAGAAAAAAAGAGGAGAAGAAGAGAAAATAGAATATTCTCCTCTTCTTCATTTTCTCTTCTTCTCCTCTATTCCTTTCTTCTTCTCCTCTTCTTTTTCTTCTTTTTCTTCTTCTTATTTATTTGTCCTCTTCTTCCTCTCCTCTTCTTCTCCTTTCTTCCTCTTCTTATTTTCCTTTTTCCTCACATTCTTTTTCTTCTTCTTCCTTTCCTAGCTAGATATATAAAACTTTTCTAAAAATGTAACTTTTGCATATATACATGGAAAAAAATGTTATCGGGGAGGGGGTATATCGACCCCTCCCCTCGACCCTCTTTGACTTCTTCTTCTTCCTTCTTCCTTCTTCCTCTTTTTTTCTCCAACACAAAACACATCTCATCTCATCTCATTTCATCCAAAAATAATTCTTTGCATATGAACATACATACATTTACTTTTTTTCTTAAATGTTAGATATGAACATTTTCTTAAATGAGCATATGAACACTTTCTTAAATATTAATGAGCATATGAACATACATATCACCAAAAAATAGAACTTTTTCTTGGTAAAAAAAAATGCAAAAAAGAGCATTATACAGCATATACAGAGCATTATACAGTGAACATACATACATACATACATCATAACAAAAAAATGAAAAATAGGCCGGTGGTCGGCGACGACGACGATGGTTGGCGGTGGCGCGCGCTTACGAATGGCGTGCGGGGATGGCAGTGAGAAGGAAAGGGGAGGAGGCAGGGGCTCACAGCGCGGGGAGGGGTCGAGGTCGCCGGCCGGAATCGGTGCGGCGGCGGATGAACGGCCTCGGGGATGAACGGGTCGCGGGAGCCGGCGTGGTGCTTCCCCGCAGCGACGGCAACGACAGGCGCAGGCGACGGCAACGGCGACGACGGGCGCGGGCGACGACGACGGCGTCAGTGGGGGCGGCGGGCGGCGTCAGGGCAGCCTGGCGGCGACGGGGCAGGGGCGACGAAGGGGGCGCGCGGACGGCGTCGGGGCGGCGCGCGGCGTCGAGGCAGCGGACGGCGTCGATCTGGGCAGCCTGGCGGCGTCGATGAGCTCGGCGTCGTCGGGCGGGCTGGGGGGCAACTGACGATGAGTTCGTCAAATTTTCCTAAGTGCTACTTACCAAAGACACCCTTTAGTCCCGGTTGGTGCCACCAACCGGGACCAAAGGCCTCTTTTCAGCAGCCCAAAGGGCGGGATGCGGCGGCCTTTGGTCCCGGTTGGTGGCACCAACAGGGACTAAAGGGGGGGCATTGGTCCCGGTTGTTGCCACGAACCGGGATCAAAGGGTGGCATTGGTCCCGGTTCGTGCCACCAACCGGGACCAATGGCCTTGCACAGCGGCGTGGTGGTGGGAGTTTAGTCCCACCTCGCTAGTTGAGAGCGTCGACTACCTGTTTATAAGCACTGCTGCCTCCTCTCTCTCGAACTCCTTTGAACTGCAGGCCTATGGGCCTAATTTGACACTGCTTTGCTTGTGGGCCTGCTGGGCCTTCTGCGGGCCTGAATCCTGGCCCAACTAGCTGGGTTTCTAGTCGTATTCAGGCCGTGGTGGCCCAGGCGGTGGCATTTTTTTATTTTTTTCTAGTTTTTTTGTTTTCTTTGTTGCTTTATTTTTTATTTTGTTTCTACTTACAATAAAATACTTACTGTTGCTATTTTATTTATTTTATTAAGGTTTATTTATTTTGTTTTATTATAGTTTAGTTTATTTTGTTTCTACTTATTTATTTTATAAAAGTTTATTTTATTTATTTTATTTTGTTTCTACTTATTGATTTTATTTTGTTTCTACTTATTTATAAAAGTTTATGTTGTTTATACTTATTTATTTTATTTTGTTTTTTGTTTTTTTATTTATTTTATGAAAATTCTTTTTGCTTTTAATGTTTTGAACAGAAAATACTTTGATAATTTTAGTTGCATAAATTCTATATAATTTTAGTTTCAATAATACTAGAGGTTTATAAAAGCTTTTTAGTTGATTCCTTTAGTACCAGTTCTTTCTGCCCTTTCTGACTTTATTTGTTATTTTTCATGCATTTATTGATTATTTTGAGCTATAAGACCCTGAAATTGAAAAGCATTTCAAATGAACTCTGAAAAGGTTGAAAGTTGGCATGGTATCATCATTTCATCCACATAGCATGTGCAAGAAAGTTGAGAGGGTTACGGCAAAAACTGGATGAACTTCGTGTACAAAATGGACAATGGTATCATACTCGTCTGTTACACAGTTGGCATGGTATCATCATAATAGTTGCAGGAGAAAGTCTTCACTTTTTCTTCGCTTGTGTCATTTGCTTATTGCGGCGTAACCATGGATAATCTTCATCGTTTATCAGGATGCTTGGGTCAGCCTTGACTTTGAAGGGAGGAATTTCATGAAACTTTTCATAATCTTCAGACATGTCTGTCTTGCCCTCCACTCCCACGATGTCCCTTTTTCTGAAAGAACTATGTGGCGCTTTGGCTCATCGTCTGATGTATTCGCTTCCTTATCTTTTATTTTTCTCGGTTTGGTAGACATGTTCTACACATAGATAACCCGTGCCACATCATTGGCTAGGACGAACGGTTCGTCAGTGTACCCAAGATTTTTCAGATCCACTGTTGTCATTCCGTACTGTGGGTCTACCTGTACCCCGCCTCCTGACAGATTGACCCATTTGCACTTAAACAAAGGGACCTTAAAATCATGTCCGTAGTCAAGTTCCCATATGTCCACTATGTAACCATAATATGTGTCCTTTCCCCTCTCGGTTGCTGCATCAAAGCGGACACCGCTGTTTTGGTTGGTGCTCTTTTGATCTTGGGCGATCGTGTAAAATGTATTCCCATTTATCTCGTATCCTTTGTAAGTTAATATAGTCAAAGATGGTCCCCTGGACAACGAGTACAACTCATCACAAACAGTGTTGTCACCTCTGAGACGTGTTTCCAACCAACTGCTGAAAGTCCTGATGTGTTCACATGTAATCCAATCGTCGCACTGCTCCGGGTGTTTGGAGCGCAGACTGTTCTTGTGTTCATCGACATACGGGGTCACCAAGGTAGAGTTCTGTAGAACTGTGTAGTGTGCTTGAGACCAAGAATATACGTCCCTACATATTATTGAATCCCCTCCAAGCGTGCCTTTTCCAGTCAGTCTTCCCTCATACCGCGATTTAGGGAGACCTATCTTCTTAAGGCCAAGAATAAAGTCAACACAAAACCCAATGACATCCTCTGTTTGATGGCCCATGGAGATGCTTCCTTCTGGCCTAGCGCGGTTATGGACATATTTCTTTAGGACTCCCATGAACCTCTCAAAGGGGAACATATTGTGTAGAAATACGGGCCCCAGAATGACAATCTCGTCGACTAGATGAACTAGGACGTGCGTCATGATATCGAAGAAGGATGGTGGGAACACCAGCTCGAAACTGACAAGACATTACGCCACATCACTCCTTAGCCTTGGTATGATTTCTGGATCGATCACCTTCTGAGAGATTGCATTGAGAAATGCACATAGCTTCATAATGGCTAATCGGACGTTTTTCGGTAGAAGCCCCCTCAATGCAACCGGAAGCAGTTGCGTCATAATCACGTGGCAGTCATGAGACTTTAGGTTCTGGAACTTTTTCTCTGGCATATATATTATTCCCTTTATATTCGATGAGAAGCCAGTCGGGACCTTCATACTGAGCAGGCATTCAAAGAAGATTTCTTTCTCTTCTTTCGTAAGAGCATAGCTGGCAGGACCTTCATACTGCTTCGGAGGCATGCCATCTTTTTCGTGCAAACGTTACAGGTCCTCCCGTGCCTTAGGTGTATCTTTTGTCTTCCCATACACGCCCAAGAAGCCTAGCAGGTTCACGCAAAGGTTCTTCGTCACGTGCATCACGTCGATTGAACAGCAGACCTCTAGGTCTTTCCAGTAGGGTAGGTCCCAAAATATAGATTTCTTCTTCCACATGGGTGCGTGTCCCTCAGCGTCATTCGGAACAGCTAGTCCGTCGGGACCCTTTTGAAAGATTACGTGTAAATCATTGACCATAGCAAGTACGTGATCACCGGTACGCATGGCGGGCTTCTTCCGGTGATCTGCCTCGCCTTTGAAATGCTTGTCTTTCTTTCGACATTGATGGTTGGTCGGAAGAAATCGACGATGGGCCAGGTACACGTTCTTCCTGCATTTGTCCAGGTATATACTTTCAGTGTCATCTAAACAGTGTGTGCATGCGTGGTATCCCTTGATTGTCTGTCCTGAAAGGTTACTGAGAGCGGGCCAATCGTTGATGGTTACAAATAGCAACGCGTGCAGGTTAAATTCCTCCTGTTTGTGCTCATCCCACGTACGTACACCGTTCCCATTCCACAGCTGTAAAAGTTCTTCAACTAATGGCCTTTGGTACACATCAATGTTGTTGCCGGGTTGCTTAGGGCCTTGGATGAGAACTGACATCATAATGAACTTCCGCTTCATGCACATCCAAGGAGGAAGGTTATACATATATAAAGTCACGGGCCAGGTGCTGTGATTGCTGCTCTGCTCCCCGAAAGGATTAATGCCATCCGCGCTTAAACCAAACCATACGTTCCTTGGGTCACCTGCAAACTCAGCCCAGTACTTTCTCTCAATTTTTCTCCACTACGACCCGTCAGCGGGTGCTCTCAACTTCCCGTCTTTCTTACGGTCCTCACTGTGCCATCGCATCAACTTGGCATGCTCTTCGTTTCTGAACAGACGTTTCAACCGTGGTATTATAGGAGCATACCACATCACCTTCGCATAGCAAAGATTCTGGTGGAACAGCTTCTATAAATGATTAAAAAAAACTTGTATCAATGTCCACGGAGGACGAAAAAATGTGTCGACGTAGAAATAATATTCACACATGAGACACAGCAAAGGTGTGTATTCCTAATAGGTTTTGACAAAAAGATGGAAAGAAGTATTATATCCATAGCTCAAATAAAATCTCTATCACGGTTATATCAGAAGTTCACATTGCCAAAGTAACATAAGAAGTGCATAGATATAAATTGTACTGGATTTCCATCTAAATTAAGAGAGTAAGTAAATGACTATAAACTTCATGACTTGTGTAGTTTCGTCACTATAAACAAGGTATGTATCTTACCTCAGAAACAGCCCGGCAACCTTTATGCAAGACATGTTTTTTGAACTCTCCCTGTCTGAAATGCTACCCTTAAAAAATAATGAGAAAAACACTAGGTGACTACAATAAAAAAAATTCTCTGAAAAGAAAGCCTGAATAATTATGTAATCAGAGAAGCGTACAGTACTCAATAGACAAGCAAAAAAATGTACCCGTGAGAAGAACAGTGATTGCATTACAAGGTCAGGCTAAAACTCTGTTGACGCAAACAAAATTTCAACAAACAAGTCACTATAGATGTCTATAAATAGCATATTCAAAGTTGATTGGGCTGCTAGTCCTTACCAGCATCTTCAATGCAAAGGAACTCTGTTTACCATGGAAGATCCTGCTGCTTCTACATGTTGGCAAAATAGGAGAAGGAAAAGAGTAAGAATGCAAAGAATATCCATATGTGTTATATCTGATAATTCTACTACATAGAATGCAATCATAAAAACTACATGATAAAAAGAAACCTGTTGAGACTTTGGATCTAAATCTGCTCTATCTAAGCACGCAGATACCCCAGTCATGAATCAAAGAAAGGCCCATAAACCTGCCAAAAATGCGTTTCAGGTTTGACTGATACAAACAGGAACTGAGCGACAAGCTAAAGTTTTATGGTCAATAACTATTACAAGGTTCACTTAAAGCAGGACAGAGAGCTTCAGTAACATGCAGCTGAACCTCCAGGACAAGTGGACTCTTCTGCTCCGTTCGTTGCAGAGTTATCTGATGCTCGACAAAATTTATAAGCGAGGAAGCCAAGACATGCCGAACTTCCAACATCAATTAACAAATTCTCAAAGTTGACAAATCATATTCGAGACAGAGACACTCACATTAGAATCCCCTGATATTCCTGCCAAAAACTTTTCACCGCCAAAGAACATTTGCTTTGCTCCCTCATCATCTCGCTTGTTATCTTGACTGCTTGAAGAGTTAAATCATGTATCGGCAAACATGTCAGGGTGGGTAAAAGATCAACTGAGAGTAACTGCCATTCCAATTTCTGTGAATTTAGACAAAAAATATGGGAGATCAGAAATTGTGTATACTATTCTTCATTGATTATGTCCTAGTACATTAGGTAACAGCACAAGACATTAATTTGCTCGGATAAACTAGGAGAGTATCAAACGATGAAAGCATAAATGAATCCTGTGCTCCTGGAGAAATCCCTTGCTTCTTTCAAATTTACAACCTATATAAATGATATTTCAATCAAGTGGCTGAAAACAATGATTTTACAAGTTCAAGTGAAACTTTAATCTGGCAAGAATACCTGCCATTTTTCGTTTTTTTAGACTATTTGGAGGGCCAAAGCCCCCCTGGTTCCATTGCTTGAACGAAACTAGAGATACAGAGAACAAAAGCACCTACAGCGCATCCGAAGGGAAAACTAAAAACATCTAGCAAAGTTCTACTGATTATTACAGCTCATAAGGCCGCAGCCTGAGCAGATTGAAAAGCAAAAACTAAAGCTAAATTAACAACGAGAAAGATGACAATCTAGGAAACGATTGCAATGGAGTTAGGTTCGTAGCCGAAGTCCATCTTCATTTCCAGACTGTCTCAGCCCCCTTCTTCTTCTTCAGAGGGGATTGTGTTGGAGAAGCAGTAAGATCTAGCAGCGTAGTTGGGCTGGACACCACATGCTTGAGGTTCCAATCTCTTCTGGGAGGAGAGGAAGGTTCGTTGCCATCTGCAGGTTTTGGAAACAGCGACAACTTGTTGAGCATTGACCTCTCCAGCCCCTCAGCATTGCCCAGCTGCGTCACTCCTCCATAGATCAGCCCACCCCCAGCCTGAAGGGGGTTTGTATGAGCAGATTTATGATATTGGAGATTTTTTTTCAGCCCCTCCAAATGATGTTTTTTGAAAAGGATCATCCACCGCCTGATAGTCACCTGTATCATACACCAAACTATTCATGTCAGTCCACATGGCATTTTTGAAGATATGGGAATTTCCAATCTTCCATATACTCCATAAGCACATGCACAGACAGAATTAATAGCAGCGTGATTCTTACTAGCAGGCTAGTATCTGGCAAATGAAAGGAAGTCATCTCCCAGACTAATTACAAAGAAATTACAGATGTGTTGCCACATGTTTTTAGCGACCACACAATCAAAGAAAAGGTGTGTAATAGTTTCTTGTTCTGAACAGAAGACACACTCAGGGAGGTTTCCAATCCCCCTCTTACTGAGATTGTCTTTTGTCATAAGTTTATTGTGAGATAAAAGCCATAAGAAAACCTGCACTCTTGGGGGCACCACAATAGACCAAACTGAGGGAATAAAGATAAGTTTAGCCCCTCTAAAGTTAATAATACTGTAGAGGGAACCAGTAGTGTATTTGCCTTTAGCTTCATATATTGCCAAATGAGAGCATCTTCACAATCAGTATAGGCAATTCCCAAGATGATCTGCTCTAGGCAGTACCGATCTTCCATCATGGCAGGGTTAAAGATCCTACGAAAAGTAAGTTTGATGTTTTGACCATCCCAAACATCAGCTACAGACACACACTGTTGGTGACAAATAGAATATAGAGGCCAAAATTGAACAGATAAAGGGGAGGCGCCAAACCAATTGTCTTCCCAAAACCAAATCTTGGTTCCTTTTCCTACAGTCCATCTATGACCAAATTTAAGAGCCTTAGCTGCCCAAAGCACCCCATTTTTCGTTTTTTGTGTACAGTACAAAATTACGAAATGTTATAGCTGCTAGTGGAGGTGACCTGAAAAGAAATTAGGAACTAAAATTCCTGTCCTTAATGATGCATCCAGTTTTACTCTCTAAAAAAATAATAGGAAAAAACTGAATATGCAAGTAAGTCACCAGAAAAGGCCTAAAGGTAATTTCAGGACAAAAGAAAAAGGTTTAGCCCCATTTGTCATCAGAAATAAAACTGAATATGCAAATAAGTATTCAGACTTTCCAAGTGTTTCCAATACCAGGTCCACAATGCGTACTTGTACAGTCATGCCATCTGCAATCTAAGCCCAATATAGCATATTACTTCAGATTTTGTAAGGGTATATTGCTTCAATAAATTTGCATGTGATCCATAGTAAGAATCTGTTATACAATTTATAAAAATTATTAGTAAAACAAAAGGTGCAGACATGCACACACTGGAAAAAACAGACTATGAAGCAGAAAACAGAGCCTAGAAAGATTTAAATTAGCTATGATGAATAACATGAACTATCTGGATGATTTAACAATATAATCATCATTTTAACAGAAGCAGCTCTGAGTGACGGGCCTTACAGATAATTTTTTTGAATGTGTAAGTACCTATTACTGAACATCAAGTGCAGTGAAACCAACCTTATCAGCATATCCATATCCAGTGCTTTTAAAGAAGTTGAGAATACAACATCAGTTACTGAATGGTCATATGACGGTACAAAATCACAACCTGGCAGGGCTGGAAAGATTTTCTGAATCGTCCGTCTCTACAAGCATGAGATCAAGTTTATCAATGTTCACAACAATTGGCTCCACTTGCACATTTGATACTGATGGCAGCCATAATGATAAACAAGAGAATCTAAATGCGAGACCTGAAAAATACGCTTGCATTTGCCATACAGAACTACCAACCACCATAAGGTCGATGTTAACTAAAAGTCACTAGCTTCACTACAACATCAAAATAAGCGTGAGACCACTCTTCCGTAAGTTACACAACTGTGACTACATGCAAGAAATCAACAACAGAAACAATTCCATGCCAATGCCAAACTGAGTGTAAAGCATAACCCTCGAATCATCACTTAACCATACCAACGAACATCTCAGTCCAAATTTATAACCCGCGACTAAATTTGTAACAACGACAGTCGAATCTGCAGCTTCAACACAATTTCTAGCAACGAGAAGCACAAGATCCCCGACTTGACAGCATTATAAATAACAGTTCAGCACAAACACAAACATGTGAGGAGGCGCCTTTACCCTGATCTGGAGCTTCCACCAACAGGCGCACATACCAGGTCCCATGATGAAGTCTACCCGCCGAATTTTTAATTGTGGAGCACCTACTTGCTAAACTCCCTGCCAGTACATGATAGCATATTATCACAGAAGGTGAGCACGTCTCGAGCATTTAGCTCTTCATGCTTTAATCCAGCCTTCTTCGGGAATTTATCTCCCATTTCGCCTTCCACCTGTGTCTATCGAACCCCACTTGCAAACTTAATTCCATGACATCTTTCAGAAACACCTGAACATTTTCCACAATTGTCCATGTGAGAAAAATGTTTGACCCTGGTTTCCATACTGCACTCATCAGAGAAAGAGACGCACCTCTGATGCTTGTTCTCCTCCCACGCGACCTGCAGCATCACGCGACTCATCTCCCGCTAAACGAGCTGCAGTGACAACACAAAACTCAATACAGTTACAATCTATGTACACTGCCTTCTACAGAATACTACTAATTATCTCACTCACCACATCCTCCATCAGATCTAGAATGCACCATTGATCTTTGGAACACAAGTCCTCCAGGTCCAGCTGATCACCGCCTACCTGACAAAAGTCCAAATATATTAGACACATCATGGACTCCTGTGCCATGTCAGAGACACACTATGAAACCAATCCAGCGTCGGTGTCCCCTGGACTTCTCATGTGCAAGCTGCCCTGGATGAGCGTTCGAGAGAGAGAATGAGGCCAGGGGCGCACCTGCCAACGGACTCCGGTACCGCAGCCTGGTCCAAGGGGACGTGCTCCTCCTTCCGCTGCTGCTCATGACGAGGAGGGCTGGGGAATTGAGACGCGCACTGCTCGTGGTGGCGTTCAGCAAAGGGGCGGGTCAGGAGCGTCGTACCCGTCACGGAGCGGGACGAAGAGATGGGGGCGGAGGCCGTCAGCTTAGGCCTGGGAGGCGAGAACCGGGGAGTGAGGCGGTCGGTGGCGGCCTCGAAGGGGACGACGAGCGCGGATTGCAGGGGGACGAGGATGTCCTCGCCGCCCGTCTCCATGATCGGCCTCCCTGCCGCGGCCGGGCGCCTCGTGCTGCGCCCCTCATCTTCCAATTCCCCCTCCAACGCGCGACGCGGTCCACCCGGTCGGCGTGCCGCCCCGTGAGGTGCCGGTACGCCCAGGTAGCCGCGGCGAGGGTGGCGAAGTAGAGCGCCGCGGCGGCCACCACGAGGAGCGCGAACGCGAACGGCACCGGGCTGGTCAGCAGCGCCAGCCAACGGACCGAGGAAGACGAGCGCCACCACTGCACCCGTGAGGGTCAGCCCCGCCAGCACCAGCAGCGCCGCGCCGGCGATGAGCAGGGTCAGGAGGCCCACCACCTGCGTCGAGGTCGGGAGGTGCGCCTGCACGCGCCGCAGCAGCGTTGTCGATGGGTCGTCCAAGTCTGTGTGCCCCGGCGGCCGCGCCGCCCTCGCCGTGCCGATCCGCCATGGAAGGGAGAGTGTCTGTGAGGGAGCTGGCCTAGGACTAGGAGGAGGGGCGAGGAAGGGTGCCGGTGTTACGCCCCCTTCGGCCGTGGAGCGCGTAGAGGAGGCCGGGGAGGGGTGTGGGGTGGGGAACGGCGGCGGCGGCGGCGGGGGTTGGTGGGGGAGGGAGGAGGCATAGCAGGTGGGCTGGCGCTGGGGCCTGTGCCCAAGCACATGGAGGAAGAACGAACACGTCAAAAAAAATTATGTTTCCAACAAATGTTGCCAAAAGTGTTTCCTGTTGGGGAACGTGCATATTTCCTTCATTTCCTCCCCCATCCCATGGCGGCTAGGGCAAACTCTTCTCCTCCAGGCTTTGCAGGCGAGCCCGTGGATTCACCTCCACTTTACCTACCGCTCCGGCAGCCGGTGACGGGAAGGGGAATTCCGGTACCTCCGCTTCGATTAGTAGTATGTTAGGGTTTTTGGTCCTCGCATGCGTGGCACTCGGGTGAATAGCGGCGCTTCTTCTTCCAGTTTGTCTTCCGGGCTCCGATCCTCCTCGAATCCGTCCGTCTGGATATAGTCGATGGAGTTCCGGCGTAGATTCCTGGCGTCTCCTTGGGGCGGTGAGGTAGGGCGTTCTCGTCGTGCGGTGGTTTAGGTGTTGCAATTCTATTCAATAACGTTGGTCCTTAGGGACACGTGCACGATGACTTCTTACGGTCATCGACGAGGTCAAGCTGGCTCTGGTTGGGGACCGACGATAGGAGCACATCGACGGCTCGTTCTGACGGTTGTAGTGGTCCTTTGATGATCTCGGAATATCGATGTAAATTTATTATGTTTGAGATGATTTTGTATTTCTGGTGAACTTTTATAATTATCTGGATCTTTTCACAGAAAAAATTATAGGGATCAAGCAAAAGCGTAAGAAAGAGGGTCCAGGAGGGCGACCAAACCCTAACAGTCACTCTCGCTTACCCCTCTCCGCCGCCACCAGGGCACATCGTTGGGTAAGACCACGCGACGGCGGGGAGGTCCTAATCGGGGGCGGTCTTCATGAGGTGGTTCTCAGTGGCAGTGTTGGTGGAGCCGAGGTCCCTAGGCACGGGAACCGAGAGGCAGTGAAGCAAAGCTCCCTGGGTTCCAGGCATCCCAGCTCCTGGCCTTGTGGGGGTCTAGGGTGTCTTCTACAACTCCTCTGACCCGTCTTGACTTGAAACTTCTCGAACAATTTTTCCCTGATTTTTTGGTCCCAGAAAAATATTATTTCTGCAAATTCTAAAAAGATGTAGAAAATCACAACTGGCACTATAGAGTGGATTAATATGTTAGTTCAATAAGTAAATATAAAGTTGTGCCAAAATGATGCAATAATGGTATAGATGTAGCATGAACATAGTAAAAAAATAGTTTAAACATATCGACAGTGCGCTGAATTAATGTGATAATTCAACTTATCGAACACGCTTTTGGCTTTTTTTGTTTATTTAACCTACTTATCTCTAGTTTCCTGGCTATTTTTATAGAACACTTCTAAAAATAAGAACCCCGTAGCATAGTTCAACAAGCCCAAACACTAGTAGAAAAAGGGTCTTTAGTCCCGGTTCATAGGGGCCTTTAGTCCCGATTCTGGAACCGGGACTAAAGAGTCGTTACTAAAGCCTCCCCTTTTAGTCCCGGTTCTTACACGAACCGGGACTAAAGGCCCTCCACATGGCCGCTGCCTGGAGGTCCACCTTTAGTCCCGATTGGTAACACCAACCGGTACTAAAGGAAATTTTATGATTTTTCTTTGAATTTTTTTTTTGAATTTTCAAATTTCTGAATTATTTTAACCTCTAATCTCTAATCACCCCTCATCACTGCTCAATTTAACCTCTAATCTCTAATCACCCCTCATCATTCCAAATCATCTAACTTTCCGGACGGTCACCCATCCTCTCACTACTCCAGCCTAAGCACGCTTAACTTCCGGGTTCTATTCTCCCTCATTTCCAAGTCTGCACTTATTGTTTTCCTGACAATAGTAAGATGTCAATCCTATTAACCCTCAGGATTTTAGCTTGAGCATGAAGTCACACATTTCACTGTTTGAGTTTGAAACTATTGTTCTAAAAAACAATAATTATTTAGTAACACTAATATTTCTTGAATAAGTAGTTTGACCATAGTTTGACCAGATTTGACCAAAATTTAAAAAACTGAAATAATTATTTAGTAACACTAATATTTCTTGAATATTAGTTTGACCATTGTTTGACCACAGTTTGACCACATTTGACCAAAATTCAAAAAAACTGAAATAATTATTTAGTAACACTAATATTCTTGAATAATTATTTAGTAACACAAATACTTCTTGAATAAGTAGTTTGACCGTAGGCTGTCAAAATCGGATGCGGATTTTCGTGCTGAACATTTTGATATATTATACGTTTTTCTCTGACATCGTATGCAAAAGTTATAGCCATTTTACATTTTCCCTACACTTTTTGCAAAACATGTCCAAATTTAAGTTTTTAAATTTTCCTAACTAGTACATGTAGTAACATAACTACATCTGGAAGGATTTTAATTTTTGAAGTTTTTATCATTTTTTTTTTGCTTTTTACAAAACTGAAAAGGCGATCCACGAGGGGGGGTAGAGTTTGAAAATGGGACCTTTAGTACCGGTTCGTGCCACGAACCGGTACTAATGCCTCAAACCCCATTAGTACCGGTTGGTGGCTCGAACCGGGACTAAAGGTCTAAACTTTAGTACCAGTTGGTGCCACGAACCGGTACTAATGGGCATCGCACCCTTTAGTCCCGGTTCGTGGCACCAACCGGGACTAAAGGTCCCATTTGAACCGGGACTAATGCCTGTACGGTGCCCTAGCCGCTCGAACTGGGACTAATGCTCACATTAGTCCCGGTTCGTAATGCAACCGGGATTAATGCTCTTTTCTGGCCGAACCAAAGCCCTATTTTCTACTAGTGAAACTGGGTCATAGAAAATGAGGAAATCAATTGAGCTCGTGATAGTTGAAAGGGTACATGCATGCGTTCCCATGCATATGTGGGTGAGCATGCATTCCTACATGTCCTGACATGCATGTAGTGAAGTTGTCATGTCATATTTAGTCAACCAAATAGCCAACATATATAGTAGCTAATTGCTAAGTAGTACTACTTTATTAATGCATGATCCACCTTATACTCTTACAATATTTCTTGGATTACGTGCTGCAACGGCTATTAATCTACAGCCCGATTCCTCCCTCTCTCCTCTTCTCTCATCCAACTCAACACAAATATTCTCTCAAAAGAAATTCAACATAAATATTATAGTTTAATCCTTATAGCCTGCTAACTGTACCATCTTATACTTGCTCTCTTATGTGCATATCATGGGTAGTGCAACGACTACATGGCGAAATTATACTGCACCAGTCGATATGCCTCTCGGCCCCATAGTTGGTTTTTTATGATGCTCTCCGCCCAAGATGATATTGTCGGGCATATTCCGTTTACTTGGTGTACGATCAAGACGGGGTGTACTGCATACTAACTTGACTATGTCAACTTGAGGTTTTGTAACACTAATACCATCTCCCTTAGCATTACAACAACATGTCAATTGTGTGGGAGGGTGGAGGGTGTTCAAGACAAAATTCAAACAATAAGGTAGAGAAAAAGTACACACCCATATGCGGAAAGATCAAGGTAACAAGCAGTAGTGCAGTTTAAGTGGATTTTGAACCACATTAAATTCCAAGGTGTTTAATTGAGAAATATTTCACTTTGTTAAGACCTCTTAGGCATATCATAAGGAAATCTCCAATGCGGACCCTCAAATCGCCACTATAAGTCCTTTAGGGGAGTCCGGACACTTTTTGTCATCCAATGCTATCCCCCGAGCATACGGAAAAGCGTCCGGACATCCAAACTCTCTCAAACTCAAAGCAAAATTCCGAGGGGGGGTGTGCTTTAGGAGTGTCTGGACATCCGTCTAGCCAACCAAAACCCACCACATCGAACATCCAGACTTCCCCTCTCTCTCCTCAACCGCGATATGCACATGCATAGAAGGACATTTAGGGGACGTGGTTGGATGGCTAGCTCCTGCATCGGTGTCCATGATATGGTCCCACCGGTTCCACGGATAAATAGTTTGTCCGTTTTAGGGGTTACTGTTCGAGATGCCCTAACTAGTATCATGCAACCTCGTCCAATGCCAACTAGCCATACTGCTGATGTGACATAATATTAATTGAGGAACGGTAATGTATATTAGTATCATATATATATATATATATATATATATATATATATATATATATATATATATATATATATATATATATATATATAGTATCATAAGAAATGATGCTCTGCTATTTTTCATACAAAGGAATAAATGAGGTCATCTAAAATATCAACTTATGATATTCCTCGCTACAAGCAGTCTAACACTACTCGTAGTATGGAGTATCATATACTAGTATCATGCATATGATGCTTGGTGCATAGTATGAAAAATTGGTATATTATTGTTTTGCATGACACATAGTAGCATAATATTTATGATGATATGGTATCATAATATGATATTAGCATCTTCTCTTTTCTTGATTAATACGGTGCCAAATCAACATTTTGTCTATGACATTACGCTAAGAGCCACGTATCAAGAGTGCCCTAAGATCGGTCTGCTATATCTAATTGGATTAAATAGATGTTTAGGTATAACTTACAAATACAACAATAAGATAAAATGCATTGGAGCTGTTATATCTAAGTGCATATTTAAGGGGTCTAATGCATTTGGTAGTGCTTTGATGCATGTAATAATGCTGTTGAGCTATCGAGAATTGAAAGGGAGTTGAAAGGGTACATGCATGCATGCCCATGATGCACGCATACATATTGTTGATGTGCATATCATGTAGTCCGATGAATCTACACTATGCTTGTTGACACATAGTTGAAACGTGGTTGGAAAGGTACATGCATACATACATGTTTTAATGTGCATATCATGTGTAGTCCGAGGATGGTTGCACGCCGAAATCATGCTATGTCTATCGACACGCCCGCCGCCTTGGGGCCGACCTTATCATTGGAGTTCTCAGTGATGCTCATTGTCCAAGATGATGTTGTCGGGGCATGTTTCATTAACTTGGTGTCTAGTCAAGACAGGGTGTACACTACACACTACATTGAGCAAGCCAACTTGTTCCCTTGTAACACCAACACCGTCTCGGTCAATATTACACAATTTGTCGATTACGTGGGAGGGATGGGAGGGGATTTAAGAGTAAACGGTGACAAAAAATGTAGGAAAAAATACGCACCTACACGCCGAAAGATCATGCTAGCATGCATCAGTGCATTGTAAGTGGATTTTGAATCTCGTTAAATTCCATGGCATTTTATTGTGGCATATTCCACTTCAGTTAAGTTACATGCATGCATGCTATGCATACACATTGTTGAGCTAACAATAGTTAAAAGGGAGTTAAAAGGGTACAAGCATGCATATGCATACACATATGTGTTGATGTGCTTATCATGTGTAGTTCAATGACAGCTGCACGACAAAGCTTTAGTATGCTTGCCGAGACGTAGTTGAAAGGTGGTTGGAAGCGTTGCATGCATGCATGCATACATGTGTTAACGTGCATATCATGTGTAGTCCAACAATGCATGCATGCCTGTGAGGACAATGTCAGTGCTCCTGTGATATACGTTAGTCACCATATTTAATGTGGAAAGAGAGTTTTACCATATCCTAATCTGGATATGATTCTTAGCATCAAAACCAAGACAACACATATTTCTCTCTCTCTCTCTCTCTCTCTCTCATAAAATAAATAAAATGTGAGCTCTTTTAAATGCAACAATATAATTTAATGCATTGGAGGGGTTATCTATTAGTCTATATTTAATGCATATAATGCATTGGCAGTGCTTTGATGCATGCAATAAAACTCTTGTGCTATCGCGAGTTGAAAGAGAGTCGAAAGGGTACACGCATGCATGCTCACTGCACACATATGTGTTGACGTGTATATCATGTGTGGTCGAGCGATGGCTGCATGATGAAGTCATACTATGCTTGTTGACACGTAGTTGAAAGGTGGTTGGAAGGGTACATGCATGCATACATGTTTTAACGTGCATATTGTGTAGTCTCCCACGATGATTGCACGAAGATATACTACGTCTGTAGACATGCATGCATACATGTTTTAACATGCATATCATTTGTAGTTGCACCGTGATTGCACAAAGAAGATATAGTACGTTTGTAGACACAACGGCCATCTTGGTGTCAACCTTATCATTGGAGTTTCAGGTGATGCTGGTCGTCCAAGATGATATTGCCAGGGCATGTTCCATTAACTTGGTGTCTGGTCATACACATTACGTTGACCATCACTAGTAGAAAACGAAGCTTTATCACCGGTTCGTAAGGGCCTTTAGTGCCGGTTCTGCAACCGGCACTAAAGAGTGGAGACTAAAGCCCCCCCCTTTTAGTGCCGGTTCGGCACGAACCGCCACTAAAGGCCCACCACGTGGCGTGAGCTCGCGCTGTGGTATGGGGGACCTTTAGTACCGGTTGGTGTTTTTTTTTTTTGAAAAAAATTCTGAAAATTTTGGAAAAAAATTGAATTTTTTTCGATTTTCAATTTTCTGAATTATTTGATGATTTAGTCTCTAATCACCCCTCTTAACTACTCAAGTGTGGATCACTCATTCCAAATCGTCTAACTACCCGGCCGGTCACCCATCCTCTCACTCCCCCAGCCTGAGCACGCTTAACTTCGGAGTTCTATTCCCTCTACTTTCCAAGTCTGCACTTGTTCTTTTCCTGACAAATGTAATTAAGCTGACAAATGTAAGCTGACAATCCTATTAACCCTCAGCAGTTTAGCTTGAGCATTAGGTCACACACTTCACCGTTTGAGTTTGAAAGTATTATTCTAAAAAACAGTAATTATTTAGTAACACTAATATTTTTTGAATAAGTTTGACCACAGTTTGACCAGATTTGACCAAAATTCAAAAAATTGAAACAAATATTTAGTAACACTAATATTCTTGAATAATTATGTAGTAACATTAATATTTCTTGAATAAGTAGTTTGACCATAGTTTGACCAGATTTAACCAAAAAAACTGAAATTTGAGCATATCTTTTTTTCCTTTTGGAATTTGAGGATTCTAAAAAAATTGCAAACAGGCCGTAGGCTGTCAAAGTCGTATGCGGATTTTCGTGCTGAATTTTTTGATATATTATACGTTTTTTTCTGACATCGTATGCAAAAGTTATAGCCGTTTTACATTTTCCCTACACTTTTTGCAAAACATGTCCAAATTGAAGTTTTCAAATTTTCCTAACTAGTAGATGTAGTAATATAACTACCTCTCGAAGGATTTTATTTTTTGAAGTTTTTATCATTTTCTTTAAAAAAAATTCAAAACTGAAATGGCGATACACGGGGAGGGGGGGGGTAGAGTTTGAAAATTGCCCTATAGTCCCGGTTTGTGTCTCCAACCGGGACTATAGGTCAGACCCCTTTAGTCCTGGTTCATGGCACGACCCGGTACTAAAGGTTAGCCGTTTAGTACCGGTTTGTGCCACGAACCGGTACTAAAGGTGATCGTGGGGCCCCGGCCTGACGCCAGCCTGCCACCACCCCTTTAGTACCGGTTCGTGGCACGAACCGGTACTAAAGGTTCAACACGAACCGGCATTAATGCATAGCCGTTCGAACCGGCACTAATGGTACCATTAGTACCGGGCCAAAATCAAACCGGGACTAATGTGTCTCACATTAGGTCCTTTTTCTACTAGTGCATGCCTTCTTGTTCTGTTGTAACACAAACACTGTCTCCCTCAACACTAGGACAGTGAAAGATATACTTCCTGTCCACACATAGTTGAAAGATGGTTAGAATGCTACATGCATGCATTAGTACACACCTACACACCAAAGATCATGGTAATATGTATTAGTGTATTGTAAGTGGATTTTGAATCTCATTAAATTCCATAACGTTTAATTGTGACATACTCCACTCAGTTAAGGTACATGCATGTCATGTATACATAGTATTCAGATAACGATAGTTCAAAGGTAGTAAAAATGATACATGCATGCATACATATGTGTTGACGTGCATATCATGTGTAGTCCGAGGCCGGCTGCACGACAAAGATATACTTCCTCTCGTCACACAGTTGAAAGGTGGTTAGAAGGGTACGTGCATGCATACATGTGTTAGTGTGCATATCATGTGTAGTCTGACGACATCTACAGGATAAAGCTATACTATGTTCGTCGACACGTAGTTGAAAGGTGGTTATAAGGGTGCATGCATGCATACATGTGTTAACATGCATATCATGTGTAGTCTGATGATGGTCGCCCGATGAAGCTATACTACGTCTGTTGAGACGCCCATTAATTGTCTTGGGGTCGACATTAGCATTGGGAGTTCCTTGTGATGCTCGCCGTCCAAGATGATATTGTCAGTGCATGTTTCGTTAACTTAGTGTTCAGTCAAGATGAGGTACACACTTAATACTACATTGCTCATGCCGACTTGTGTCCCTATTACATCAACACCGTCTCTCTCAACTTTACAACAAAATGTTGATTGCATGGGAAGTGTGTAGGGGGTTTAAGGGCAAATGGTAACCAGTAAGATAGAGGAAAAGTATACACCTACACGCCGAAAGATCAAGATAACATGCATTAGTGCATTCTTGGATTTTGAATCTTATTAAATTCTATGGCGTTTAATTGTGACATATTCGATTAAGGTACATGCATGCATACCATACATACATATTGTTAAGCCAGCCAAACAGTTGAAAGGGAGTCAATATGGTACATGTATGCATGCCCATGATGATGCATAAATATGTTGCCTTCCTTATCATGTGTACTCGGAATATATAGCTGCATGGCGAATATATACTATTTTTATCGGCGTGCATTTGAAAGGGAACTGAAAGGGTACATGCATGTATACATGTGCTAACGTGCATATCATGTGTATCCCGACGATGAATACACGGCGAAGCTATACTACGTTTGTCGACACGTCTGTTTTTTGGGGTCAACCTCATCGTTGGAGTTCCCGGTGTTGGTCATTGCCGAAGATGATATTGCTGGGGCATATCCTGTTAACCAATTTTATCTCTAGTGTCGATCTCTCTGAACACCGCAACAATACATAGATTGAGTGGGAGGGTGTGGGTTGGGGGAGGGGGGGAGGAGGGGTTACAACGAAGAAAGTACAGAAAAAAGGAGAAAGTCATGGTAGAAAGATCAAGGTAACATGCATTATTGAACTATATAGTTGCATTTCAAATACCATCGCGTTCAGTTGTGACATCTTCCACTTTGGTTAAGTATTTTCTTGTTGGAAGAATTTCTCATATATACGTTAAATCATATTAAAAAATAACTTCATATTCTTTGCAACATCTAGACATCCTCATTTCCGACGCCTGTCGACTCCGCAACAGAAGTGTGTACCGAGTCGGTGACACAAATGCCGCAGCCGGCAAGGGCGAGCCGGAAATGTTCCAGGTGCCGGTGCGGAGGTGGGTTGTCGGCGCCGGAGAAGGTAGGGGTTTAGAGGTAGGGCGAAGATAGCTCGGCGTAGGAGCTCAGCTCGGGCGGGTCAGAATCTTTTCTTTTGCGGGGCTAAAACTTCAGTCTATGTTGATTTGAAATAACTAGCTGGAATTACTCTAGCTGGAAAAAGAAAGCCCATTATAATAAGCAACGAAATTTTGGTGCAAGGGCGGGAGGGGGGTGTGTGTGGCACGCGTGGGTGGCCAATGCCAGCTCAGCAAGACCCTTCTCCTATTTAAAGGCACACCACACACGCACGTCAAGAGCCGTCACCCGTCACGCTTTCTATCGCCGCCTCTCCTCTCCCCTCCCCTGCCTGCGTCTCCCACCCTCTCGCCTCGCCAAATCTCCCCGAGCGACGCCGACGCAGCCCACGCCTCACGCCCACGCCCACGCCCACATCGCCGGCCGCCGGCGACGCGCCGTACGCTACGAGGTGAGACGGAATGCAGGCGATTCCCTCCCTCCCCCCGTCTCCCTCCCTCCCTGAGGATCGCGCTTGATTTATTTGTCGGCTTCTACCTGGGCCTGGGGCCGATCCATCTGATGCCCGCGCTCGACTCCTCCCAATCTCGTCTCTCGCGCAAATTGCCGGTGTTGGATTGGATTTTCTGCCAGGGTTTTCCGCATGTGTTGGCGTCCACTAGTACTGCTCCAGATTCCGTGGACTACCGGCGACGTGGAGACGCGGGGGCCCGCGGATCCATGCCACGCGCGCCTCCTCTCCACGGCCGCCGGAAATACTAGATTCGTCGGCCGCGTGGCGCTGCTGTTGGCCCGTGCTTCGGCGCACGCTGCGTCTAGTTGATTATTGCCCCGCCGCTGCACGCGCGTTCGTGTCGTGCCGTGCCGCTAGTCGACTTGATTCGCATGTAGCAGTGGCCGCTAGTAGTACTAGTAATTCAGACGCGCGTTCGTGCACCAATTGCAGTGGCTTCCTGTTTCGCTTCGGTGGCCGGAAACGCAGATCTGTTCAGTTCTGCCTGCGTAGATAGAACATGAAGTCTCCGTCCCGTAGAAATTGCTGTTTGGATGCGTTTACTTTCCCTGATTGATAAAAATAAATTGCACTGGGGCCAGATTGTTTTGGTACCGAGTTATAAAACATTACTCTCGTGTGCTTTTCTGTTGCGGGTGAGCGATGTTCTCGTGGTACGCGTACAATATTCCTGCTCTGTTTTCTTCGTTTCGAGAGAGATTCCTCTGTTTTCTTTTCCGTTCCCAAGTAGTAACCGGGTAGTACTAGTAGTACTTGTGATTTTTAACTGTAATTAATGTGACCCCGCCTAATCATAATGTCTGGAGTTTAATTAATGTGACATCGTCCTAATTTCCCCCTAGTTGTGCATGCATGACGTCACGGGATCCTGCTTGTCCGGTCGCAGCAGCATCATCTAGAGATCGGCGTATAACTGTGTGGCGACTCACTTTTTCAACTTGTTTTCAACTTTTCATCCGAGTACTACTTCTTATGTGCACACCTACTGTCGCGCAGAGCCTGTGAATCGTGACCGCTTGGAGGATCAGAGGATCATGGGAATAATCTGTTTTAATTTTCGTTTACATACAAGCAAACCGGTACTAGTAGTACTTGTAGTGGTAACTGAAATTAATACGACCCCGCCTAATCATTGTGTCTGGAGTCTCTGCATCGTCTTGAGTATACTAATTACCTACCACATCGTCCTCTACTTTCCCAGTTGTTGTGCATGCATGACGTCACAGGATCCTACCTACCTACTTGCACCCGTACTACTTTTTGGCTTGTTTGTCCCATGTCCTTAACTTTGAGGTCGCATGCATAGAGCCTGTGTGTCGTGACGGCCCGGAGGATCCCACCGTTTTTCCATTAATTAGCTGCTGCTACTAATCGTGTATGCTGTGCATCTCCTCTCGTGAATGGCTTACAGGTACAATGGAGCCGGCCATCCTGGTCGTTTGGAGGACCGGCGAGTCCTTTTTCCACCGCCTCTTCGTCGAGACGTACCAGCAGGTGGGCTGGTACTACCTACGCGCCAGGAGAGGGGGGTTCTTCGCGAGCCGGATGCGGTACATCATGGCCGGCCCTCTCCCGCCGTACGCCCGGGCCCTGCTGACCGCACCCCCGAGCCTGGCGGACGCCATGAGGGAGCCGCGTATCGGCCCGGTCCTCCCCTGCGATGTCTTCACACCTGACCCGGTGCCGCCCATTCCGGAGCTGCCGGTCACCACCGAGCACCGCGACCTCGCGCTCTTCCTCGCCGGGGCTTCCATCATGCTGTTCGTCGCCTACACGGTTCACCGACGCCGGGAGCTGAGGGGTGATCGCCGGGAGGCCACTGCTGCCGCCTCCACTGACACCGTCGACGTTCCAGCCGCCGCCATCGCCCACGACGACGCGTCGCGCTTCTGGTTCGCCTTCGTTATCGTGGTCTTCGCCATTCTCACCGTTGGTTAGTTGCAGGGTTCAGTTACGTAAGTGCAATTGCGAGCCGGCCAGTTTTCGATTCAACAGTACATACGAACTTGGTGTTAGGTTGGACGACATACGAACTTGGTGTTAGGTTCTACGATACTAGGTGGACGACATACGAACTGTTCTACGGTATTGGGTCGACGCTATATGCCCCCGTGTGGGCTGGTACACTATAATATTCTGTAGTATTCATGCTGCCAAGTCGTGACTTGAAAGATTTCATGTTTTGGAATCATTCTCTGGTCTTGCTTCCCTAGCTCTGCTGCTTCTCATCCTTCGTCTCAGCCGCCGGCCTGCGAACTTGCCGAAACTCCCCGCGTATACCACGCCGTCAGGCCATAAGTGGATCAAGCCAAAGAGTACGTCACAGCAGCGAAATGCATCCAAACATATACGGTGATTGTCAACTAGGAGTACATGCTAATGTAAAGTTGATGATCTTAAATTGCTTTCGAAAAGTTAGTGATCACAAATCGGGTACTTTTTTAGCACACCGACTGAAGTAAATTTACATCCGCATATATCAAATCCAGCCCTTCATACATCCTCGGATTTGGGCCTGGTCACCGCTCATTTTGCGTCCGGCGCCACCGAATACCTCAATTATCATACCTTAAATCTGCAGTACACATGCAACACATAATTTACAGTACTACATAGATAAGCCTAGGCTACTTCTACTCGTCGTCCAAGATGTAGACAACCCCCATGTTGACAATGTCAGACGGACCTGCCTCCTGGTGGATGGCCGCCTCCCACTGCTCCAGCTCCTCATCGGACATCATGTCCACGAAGAGTGCGTCCACCTCCGCCGGCGCCCGTGCCTCGCGGAGGTAGTGGTGGTTTGCCTCCGCCTCCACCTTCAAGCAGATGTAGTCGAGGATGGCCTGCTGCTCCACCGCCTTCTCCGCTTGGGCGACCTCAAAGTCGCCCAGTGCATCGGCCATGCCGAATCCGGGAGCCAGAGGCCCCGGATCTGCCTCGCCCTCATCCTCTTCCTCCTCCTCCTCTGACTCCCACTAGTAAAAAAAGGGTCATCTGTCCCGGTTGGTAAGGGCCTTTTATCCCGGTTGTTGAACCAGGACTAAAGGGTCGTTACTAATGCCCTAGCCCTTTAGTCCCGGTTCTTACACGAACCGGGACAGATGGGCCTCCACGTGGCCGGTGCGGCGAGTCCAGGCAGGAGGGCCTTTGGTCCCGGTTGGTGGCACTAACCGGGACCAATAGGCATCCACGCGTCAGCATTTCAGGGGCTAGGATTTTTGTTTTTTTGAAGGGGGGGGGGGGGGGGGTTGGGGGTTTTGGGGGGTTAATTCAAGTGTTTCATATATTGTGTTAGCTAGCTAATTAATAGAGAGAAGTGTCCTCTCTTATCTCCGTGCTTGGTCGACGCTACGTACTATATACGTATAGAGAGGACTAGACACGCTAGCTAGTAAGCAAATGAAGGAAACAGAAGATCGTCATGAACATATGCATACAGAGAGAAGTGATATCGACCACCTCTCCTTCTCCGAGAGATTGGTCGAACAACAAATTCTCGTATATCTATCCGGCACTACCGGCTACATATATACAATAATTATCTCTTACAATATAATCTCCTAATTATACATGAACACAGGGTCCACATAGTATTCTCTGTTTTCAGCGATCACGTGGTCAAGGAAGAATGCCACCAATTCCTCTTGAATTGCTCGCATACGATCTGGTGGTAGGAGTTCATCCCGCATCCGAAAGATCTAATTTGAAGAAGGGGGTTAATACATATATATATATGAATAAATGAAACTCAACACAAATGATGGTAATAAAATAAAATTGTGAATATTATTGCTTACGCACTTCATATTGTTCGTCAGAGTAGCCCCGCTCACAGGTCGTGTGGCGGATGGACTCGCAAACGTAGTATCCACAGAAATCATTCCCTTGTTCCTGCCACAACCACTTTACAAGAAATAGAGGTCAATCAAACTGATAAGCAAGCATGCTAAATGGTATTGAAGAAACTAGCGCTTGAATCACTAGGAGATGCGCGGAACATGCTACTATAGTACTTACTTTCGGGTGTCTAAATTGCAGCTTCTTCGGCAGTCCCGGAGCTTTTTTGGTGAATTTTGTCCAAACCCTGCCAGACAAAGAAAACAATTACTTGATATCAGGAAATGAACAAAGTTGCTGATATGGTGGATAATGATCGATTTAACTTACTTCTTGAGCATTTGAGTCATGTCCGCATAGTCCTGGGGATCTTTTCGTCTCGAGTCTAAGATGGTTACTATTCCCTGCTCAAGCTTAATCTCTAGGAGAATATAGTGGAAGCTGCGCACGCATGAATAAGTCATCAATTACATTACTATAACCTGGACTAATAAGGGAAACCGAATATGCACAAGACAGTAACACTCACTTGAAGTTGTAAGGAAAGAGTATTATATCTTTGTTTTCATTTATTACCAACGATCGTAGCAAGTTGGCCTCGGTATTTTTGGCATGATATTTAACCTCAGTTGCATCTATGAGATTTGTGTTAATGAACCCAATATCACCGATTTGTCTTTTCTTCAATTCGGCGATCTTCAATCTGCATAATATAGTGAGGATAATTATAAATACATGCAATGAAAGAGCTGACCTATATAGAGAGACTTAATGACATAAGTAGTACTACTTACAGACAGTAGCAAGTGACCGTTGATTTATCGAGGGCCTTTTGATTGAAAAACTGGAAAAACTCCTCAAATGGAACATTCAACAGTTCAATTCCAACGAGGTCATGCTCCTCTTTAACTCTCAGCGTCAAAGTATTCCTCCCCCCAGACTCTCTGCATGTTTTCATGTACCAATCATGGAATCTTCGCATCATCGTTGTTAGAAATCTTTCATCTTTGACGAGAGGCTTTCCGTACTCGTATCTGTGTTCCTCCACCTCCAAGAAATCATAATGTACATCGTCGGGCAGGTAATCTCCAAGATTGCTATAACCGGGCACCATCCTCGGATCATTAGCGACGATGTTGCTAGACACCTTGAGCGGGGGGCACGATTGGTTCGCTTGTTCGCCGAGCTGGGCAATTTTTTTCCCAGCTCGTCGTTCTCTTAACCTTTGATCACTGACAGTACTTCCCGACCGCTCGGCTTCGACAAATGTCTTTGCAATAATGCGCTCATAGTTGCCTTTAGGCGGAGACTTTGGTGGTTTTGTCAGGGCAGCCAGAGTGCGCTTCGCTTTCACCAGATCTACCTTCTCCTCCGGAGGTGGATGTTTCTTTGCTTTCACCCCTTGAAAGAAGTTCGTCACTTCGGCTCGCAAGATCTTCGCGTTCTCCTCCGGGGTCCTCTCGTATGGTAACTTCTCTGGAGTCTTCAGAGAAGGACCGAATCTGTATTGCCTCCCGCCTTTGGCTGTACTGCTAGACGCCGGCAGAGCAGACGGAGCGGCTGCGGCTGTCTTCTTTCCTTACTTACGAGGCGGAGGAGAAGGACTACGACGCGCCGGAGCAGCCGGAGCGGCGGCGGGTCTCTTCCGCCCTTGCTGACGAGGCGGAGAAGGAGGAGGCTGGATGCTCGGGCGCGCCGGCGCAGGCGGAGAAGGAGGCGGAGTGCCGCCAATCGCCGGAGAAGGAGGCTGAGTGCCCTGATCACTCGCCGGAGGAGGAGGCGGAGTGCGCTTACTCGCCGGAGGAGGAGGAGGAGGCGGAGGCGTCCAGTTCGGAAGGTTGATGAGCTCCTTCCGCCATAGGCATGGAGTCTTCAGAGCAGAACCCAGCCGAGTCTCCCCTTCACCGGTAGGGTGGTCAAGCTGGAGGTCCTCAAATCCCTCCGTTATTTCGTCCACCGTCACCCTAGCATATCCTTCTAGAATGGGACGACAGTGAAAAGTTGCGCCGGGTTCAGGAGGTCGAACAGAGCCGACAGCTGCCTTGACTTTGAAGTTCTGCCATTGCGTCATACGGTGGCAATGTTGAGACTCCGTGATAGCATCCACGGGGTAGCTAGCATTAGCCGTCAAGACATGCTCCAGCTGAATCAGCTCGGTGGAAGCCACGCCGGTTCTCCGCTGAGATGGCGGGGTAGCTTCGGGGGTAGTTTTGGCAGGTCGCTTGCTGCGAGCTACGTCTCGTTCCTCTAGCGCTTGGACCCTTTCGTGCAGCTTCTGAATTTGGGTCTGCTCCACTTTTTTCCTCCTCTCCTGGCATTTGTAACCGGCTGCGTCCGGAAAACCAGCCTTCCATGGAATGGAGCCTGGCGTGCCTCGTGTCCGTCCAGGGTGCTCAGGATTCCCGAGGGCCATTGTGAGCTCGTCGTTCTCTCTGTCTGGAACGAACGTCCCTTGCTGCGCTGCATCGATATAGTGCCGAAGCCTCTTGACTGGTATTCTCATTTGCTCGTCCATCCAAACGCACTTCCCTGATACAGGGTCCAAGGTTCCGCCAGCCCCGAAGAACCAAGTCCGGCAACGGTCTGGCCAGTTCATTGTCTCTGGTTCGATCCCTTTATCAAGCAGATCATTCTCAGCCTTGGCCCACTTAGGCCGGGCTTTGAGGTAGCCACCTGACCCCGTGCGATGGTGAAGCTTCTTCTTCGCAGCATTTTTCTTGTTTGTCGCTGACATCTTCTTACTCTTTTCCGATGTCTTGTGGGCCACAAATGCGGGCCAGTGATCTCTGATCTTCTCATATTTGCCGATGAATTCTGGTGTCTCTTCTTTGTCGACAAACGTTTTCAGCTCATTCTTCCACCTCCTGAATAGGTCTGCCATCTTCTTAAGAGCATGAGACTTGATTAATTTCTCTTTAACTGGCTTCTCCGAATCCTCCTCTAGCGGTAGGGTGAAATTTGCCTTCCGCACAGTCCAAAGATCATCTTTCTGCATATCATTGACATAAGACACCTCAGGGTCTTCCTTCTTAGGCTTATACCATTGGTGGATGCTGATCGGGATCTTGTCCCTAACAAGAACCCCGCACTGGGCAGCAAATGCTTCCTTTGTCCGGATGGGTTCAATCGGTTGGCCGTCGCGCGCGATTGCTGTGATCTCAAACCTTCCATCCGAGCGAAACTTTTTCTTCGGGCCTCGTCTCTTTACCGAAGTTGTGCTCGATCCGGAGGGCTAGAAAAAAGAAGAAAGACGAGAGTTAATTAATATGTGTACATACCAAAACAATGAATGCATCAATTAGCTAGTCAGCACAGGCTTAACTAATATATTTACCTGGCCGGACTCTGTTCGGTCACTGGAGCCGTCACCATGGGCTCCTTCTTGCACCAGCATTGGGTCACCGGAGCCATCATAATCATGTCTTTCCTCCTCCACTCTTCGATCACCGTAGCCTGCTTCTTCACCCTGTTCTTCCAGACCATCATTGTCGTTAAGATACGACAAGACATCACCTCCGGCTAAGATTATGTCCCCCAACACGTCTTCTGCTTCCTCGTCTCGTCCGTGCTCCATTGTTTCTGCAAATATTACAACATGGCAATTATTACACAAACATGACAGCATGTGGATATATTAGTGCAAACGTAGACCTAGCTTATTCCGGGTTTGGGGTGGCCTCGGCAACGCTTCAAGGGTAGGGGCGCGGCGGGAGGGGGTAGGAGATCGACATCATTTTTTTCTAGGGTTTGGGTGTCCTCGAGAGTTTTGGTCGAGCGAGAGGGCCGGGGGTGCTCCCGTGGTATAAGTTATCACGGTCGAAGTTATCCGGGAGGGGGTTATATCGACAACGACGACAAACATACATGGGAAAATAATGTTATCGGGGACGGAGTAGGTCGAACCCCGCGCCCCCCCCCTCATGTTGAAGTTATCGGGACACGGGGTATATCGACAACGACATATCCGATAAAAAAATAAGAAGACGAAGAAGAAATAAAAAGAGGAGAAGAAGATATTAATAGAGGAGAAGATTGAAGAAAAAAAGAAGAAAAAAAGAGGAGAAGAAGAGAAAATAGAATATTCTCCTCTTCTTCATTTTCTCTTCTTCTCCTCTATTCCTTTCTTCTTCTCCTCTTCTTTTTCTTCTTTTTCTTCTTCTTATTTATTTGTCCTCTTCTTCCTCTCCTCTTCTTCTCCTTTCTTCCTCTTCTTATTTTCCTTTTTCCTCACATTCTTTTTCTTCTTCTTCCTTTCCTAGCTAGATATATAAAACTTTTCTAAAAATGTAACTTTTGCATATATACATGGAAAAAAATGTTATCGGGGAGGGGGTATATCGACCCCTCCCCTCGACCCTCTTTGACTTCTTCTTCTTCCTTCTTCCTTCTTCCTCTTTTTTTCTCCAACACAGAACACATCTCATCTCATCTCATTTCATCCAAAAATAATTCTTTGCATATGAACATACATACATTTACTTTTTTTCTTAAATGTTACATATGAACATTTTCTTAAATGAGCATATGAACACTTTCTTAAATATTAATGAGCATATGAACATACATATCACCAAAAAATAGAACTTTTTCTTGGTAACAAAAAAAATGCAAAAAAGAGCATTATACAGCATATACAGAGCATTATACAGTGAACATACATACACACATCATAACAAAAAAAATGAAAAATAGGCCGGTGGTCGGCGACGACGACGATGGTTGGCGGTGGCGCGCGCTTACGAATGGCGTGCGGGGATGGCAGTGAGAAGGAAAGGGGAGGAGGCAGGGGCTCACAGCGCGGGGAGGGGTCGAGGTCGCCGGCCGGAATCGGTGCGGCGGCGGATGAACGGCCTCGGGGATGAACGGGTCGCGGGAGCCGGCGTGGTGCTTCCCCGCAGCGACGGCAACGACAGGCGCGGGCGACGGCAACGGCGACGATGGGCGCGGGCGACGACGACGGCGTCAGTGGGGGCGGCGGGCGGCGTCAGGGCAGCCTGGCGGCGACGGGGCAGGGGCGACGAAGGGGGCGCGCGGACGGCGTCGGGGCGGCGCGCGGCGTCGAGGCAGCGGACGGCGTCGATCTGGGCAGCCTGGCGGCGTCGATGAGCTCGGCGTCGTCGGGCGGGCTGGGGGGCAACTGACGATGAGTTCGTCAAATTTTCCTAAGTGCTACTTACCAAAGACACCCTTTAGTCCCGGTTGGTGCCACCAACCGGGACCAAAGGCCTCTTTTCAGCAGCCCAAAGGGCGGGAAGCGGCGGCCTTTGGTCCCGGTTGGTGGCACCAACAGGGACTAAAGGGGGGGCATTGGTCCCGGTTGTTGCCACGAACCGGGATCAAAGGGTGGCATTGGTCCCGGTTCGTGCCACCAACCGGGACCAATGGCCTTGCACAGCGGCGTGGTGGTGGGAGTTTAGTCCCACCTCGCTAGTTGAGAGCGTCGACTACCTGTTTATAAGCACTGCTGCCTCCTCTCTCTCGAACTCCTTTGAACTGCAGGCCTATGGGCCTAATTTGACACTGCTTTGCTTGTGGGCCTGCTGGGCCTTCTGCGGGCCTGAATCCTGGCCCAACTAGCTGGGTTTCTAGTCGTATTCAGGCCGTGGTGGCCCAGGCGGTGGCATTTTTTTTATTTTTTTCTAGTTTTTTTGTTTTCTTTGTTGCTTTATTTTTTATTTTGTTTCTACTTACAATAAAATACTTACTGTTGCTATTTTATTTATTTTATTAAGGTTTATTTATTTTGTTTTATTATAGTTTAGTTTATTTTGTTTCTACTTATTTATTTTATAAAAGTTTATTTTATTTATTTTATTTTGTTTCTACTTATTGATTTTATTTTGTTTCTACTTATTTATAAAAGTTTATGTTGTTTATACTTATTTATTTTATTTTGTTTTTTGTTTTTTTATTTATTTTATGAAAATTCTTTTTGCTTTTAATGTTTTGAAAAGAAAATACTTTGATAATTTTAGTTGCATAAATTCTATATAATTTTAGTTTCAATAATACTAGAGGTTTATAAAAGCTTTTTAGTTGATTCCTTTAGTACCAGTTCTTTCTGCCCTTTCTGACTTTATTTGTTATTTTTCATGCATTTATTGATTATTTTGAGCTATAAGACCCTGAAATTGAAAAGCATTTCAAATGAACTCTGAAAAGGTTGAAAGTTGGCATGGTATCATCATTTCATCCACATAGCATGTGCAAGAAAGTTGAGAGGGTTACGGCAAAAACTGGATGAACTTCGTGTACAAAATGGACAATGGTATCATACTCGTCTGTTACACAGTTGGCATGGTATCATCATAATAGTTGCAGGAGAAAGTCTTCACTTTTTCTTCGCTTGTGTCATTTGCTTATTGCGCCGTAACCATGGATAATCTTCATCGTTTATCAGGATGCTTGGGTCAGCCTTGACTTTGAAGGGAGGAATTTCATGAAACTTTTCATAATCTTCAGACATGTCTGTCTTGCCCTCCACTCCCACGATGTCCCTTTTTCTGAAAGAACTATGTGGCGCTTTGGCTCATCGTCTGATGTATTCGCTTCCTTATCTTTTATTTTTCTCGGTTTGGTAGACATGTTCTACACATAGATAACCCGTGCCACATCATTGGCTAGGACGAACGGTTCGTCAGTGTACCCAAGATTTTTCAGATCCACTGTTGTCATTCCGTACTGTGGGTCTACCTGTACCCCGCCTCCTGACAGATTGACCCATTTGCACTTAAACAAAGGGACCTTAAAATCATGTCCGTAGTCAAGTTCCCATATGTCCACTATGTAACCATAATATGTGTCCTTTCCCCTCTCGGTTGCTGCATCAAAGCGGACACCGCTGTTTTGGTTGGTGCTCTTTTGATCTTGGGCGATCGTGTAAAATGTATTCCCATTTATCTCGTATCCTTTGTAAGTTAATATAGTCAAAGATGGTCCCCTGGACAACGAGTACAACTCATCACAAACAGTGTTGTCACCTCTGAGACGTGTTTCCAACCAACTGCTGAAAGTCCTGATGTGTTCACATGTAATCCAGTCGTCGCACTGCTCCGGGTGTTTGGAGCGCAGACTGTTCTTGTGTTCATCGACATACGGGGTCACCAAGGTAGAGTTCTGTAGAACTGTGTAGTGTGCTTGAGACCAAGAATATACGTCCCTACATATTATTGAATCCCCTCCAAGCGTGCCTTTTCCAGTCAGTCTTCCCTCATACCGCGATTTAGGGAGACCTATCTTCTTAAGGCCAGGAATAAAGTCAACACAAAACCCAATGACATCCTCTGTTTGATGGCCCATGGAGATGCTTCCTTCTGGCCTAGCGCGGTTATGGACATATTTCTTTAGGACTCCCATGAACCTCTCAAAGGGGAACATATTGTGTAGAAATACGGGCCCCAGAATGACAATCTCGTCGACTAGATGAACTAGGACGTGCGTCATGATATCGAAGAAGGATGGTGGGAACACCAGCTCGAAACTGACAAGACATTACGCCACATCACTCCTTAGCCTTGGTATGATTTCTGGATCGATCACCTTCTGAGAGATTGCATTGAGAAATGCACATAGCTTCATAATGGCTAATCGGACGTTTTTCGGTAGAAGCCCCCTCAATGCAACCGGAAGCAGTTGCGTCATAATCACGTGGCAGTCATGAGACTTTAGGTTCTGGAACTTTTTCTCTGGCATATATATTATTCCCTTTATATTCGATGAGAAGCCAGTCGGGACCTTCATACTGAGCAGGCATTCAAAGAAGATTTCTTTCTCTTCTTTCGTAAGAGCATAGCTGGCAGGACCTTCATACTGCTTCGGAGGCATGCCATCTTTTTCGTGCAAACGTTACAGGTCCTCCCGTGCCTTAGGTGTATCTTTTGTCTTCCCATACACGCCCAAGAAGCCTAGCAGGTTCACGCAAAGGTTCTTCGTCACGTGCATCACGTCGATTGAACAGCAGACCTCTAGGTCTTTCCAGTAGGGTAGGTCCCAAAATATAGATTTCTTCTTCCACATGGGTGCGTGTCCCTCAGCGTCATTCGGAACAGCTAGTCCGTCGGGACCCTTTTGAAAGATTACGTGTAAATCATTGACCATAGCAAGTACGTGATCACCGGTACGCATGGCGGGCTTCTTCCGGTGATCTGCCTCGCCTTTGAAATGCTTGTCTTTCTTTCGACATTGATGGTTGGTCGGAAGAAATCGACGATGGGCCAGGTACACGTTCTTCCTACATTTGTCCAGGTATATACTTTCAGTGTCATCTAAACAGTGTGTGCATGCGTGGTATCCCTTGATTGTCTGTCCTGAAAGGTTACTGAGAGCGGGCCAATCGTTGATGGTTACAAATAGCAACGCGTGCAGGTTAAATTCCTCCTGTTTGTGCTCATCCCACGTACGTACACCGTTCCCATTCCACAGCTGTAAAAGTTCTTCAACTAATGGCCTTTGGTACACATCAATGTTGTTGCCGGGTTGCTTAGGGCCTTGGATGAGAACTGACATCATAATGAACTTCCGCTTCATGCACATCCAAGGAGGAAGGTTATACATATATAAAGTCACGGGCCAGGTGCTGTGATTGCTGCTCTGCTCCCCGAAAGGATTAATGCCATCCGCGCTTAAACCAAACCATACGTTCCTTGGGTCACCTGCAAACTCAGCCCAGTACTTTCTCTCAATTTTTCTCCACTGCGACCCGTCAGCGGGTGCTCTCAACTTCCCGTCTTTCTTACGGTCCTCACTGTGCCATCGCATCAACTTGGCATGCTCTTCGTTTCTGAACAGACGTTTCAACCGTGGTATTATAGGAGCATACCACATCACCTTCACATAGGCAAAGATTCTGGTGGAACAGCTTCTATAAATGATTAAAAAAAACTTGTATCAATGTCCACGGAGGACGAAAAAATGTGTCGACGTAGAAATAATATTCACACATGAGACACAGCAAAGGTGTGTATTCCTAACAGGTTTTGACAAAAAGATGGAAAGAAGTATTATATCCATAGCTCAAATAAAATCTCTATCACGGTTATATCAGAAGTTCACATTGCCAAAGTAACATAAGAAGTGCATAGATATAAATTGTACTGGATTTCCATCTAAATTAAGAGAGTAAGTAAATGACTATAAACTTCATGACTTGTGTAGTTTCGTCACTATAAACAAGGTATGTATCTTACCTCAGAAACAGCCCGGCAACCTTTATGCAAGACATGTTTTTTGAACTCTCCCTGTCTGAAATGCTACCCTTAAAAAATAATGAGAAAAACACTAGGTGACTACAATAAAAAAAATTCTCTGAAAAGAAAGCCTGAATAATTATGTAATCAGAGAAGCGTACAGTACTCAATAGACAAGCAAAAAAATGTACCCGTGAGAAGAACAGTGATTGCATTACAAGGTCAGGCTAAAACTCTGTTGACGCAAACAAAATTTCAACAAACAAGTCACTATAGAAGTCTATAAATAGCATATTCAAAGTTGATTGGGCTGCTAGTCCTTACCAGCATCTTCAATGCAAAGGAACTCTGTTTACCATGGAAGATCCTGCTGCTTCTGCATGTTGGCAAAATAGGAGAAGGAAAAGAGTAAGAATGCAAAGAATATCCATATGTGTTATATCTGATAATTCTACTACATAGAATGCAATCATAAAAACTACATGATAAAAAGAAACCTGTTGAGACTTTGGATCTAAATCTGCTCTATCTAAGCACGCAGATACCCCAGTCATGAATCAAAGAAAGGCCCATAAACCTGCCAAAAATGCGTTTCAGGTTTGACTGATACAAACAGGAACTGAGCGACAAGCTAAAGTTTTATGGTCAATAACTATTACAAGGTTCACTTAAAGCAGGACAGAGAGCTTCAGTAACATGCAGCTGAACCTCCAGGACAAGTGGACTCTTCTGCTCCGTTCGTTGCAGAGTTATCTGATGCTCGACAAAATTTATAAGCGAGGAAGCCAAGACATGCCGAACTTCCAACATCAATTAACAAATTCTCAAAGTTGACAAATCATATTCGAGACAGAGACACTCACATTAGAATCCCCTGATATTCCTGCCAAAAACTTTTCACCGCCAAAGAACATTTGCTTTGCTCCCTCATCATCTCGCTTGTTATCTTGACTGCTTGAAGAGTTAAATCATGTATCGGCAAACATGTCAGGGTGGGTAAAAGATCAACTGAGAGTAACTGCCATTCCAATTTCTGTGAATTTAGACAAAAAATATGGGAGATCAGAAATTGTGTATACTATTCTTCTTTGATTATGTCCTAGTACATTAGGTAACAGCACAAGACATTAATTTGCTCGGATAAACTAGGAGAGTATCAAACGATGAAAGCATAAATGAATCCTGTGCTCCTGGAGAAATCCCTTGCTTCTTTCAAATTTACAACCTATATAAATGATATTTCAATCAAGTGGCTGAAAACAATGATTTTACAAGTTCAAGTGAAACTTTAATCTGGCAAGAATACCTGCCATTTTTCGTTTTTTTAGACTATTTGGAGGGCCAAAGCCCCCCTGGTTCCATTGCTTGAACGAAACTAGAGATACAGAGAACAAAAGCACCTACAGCGCATCCGAAGGGAAAACTAAAAACATCTAGCAAAGTTCTACTGATTATTACAGCTCATAAGGCCGCAGCCTGAGCAGATTGAAAAGCAAAAACTAAAGCTAAATTAACAACGAGAAAGATGACAATCTAGGAAACGATTGCAATGGAGTTAGGTTCGTAGCCGAAGTCCATCTTCATTTCCAGACTGTCTCAGCCCCCTTCTTCTTCTTCAGAGGGGATTGTGTTGGAGAAGCAGTAAGATCTAGCAGCGTAGTTGGGCTGGACACCACATGCTTGAGGTTCCAATCTCTTCTGGGAGGAGAGGAAGGTTCGTTGCCATCTGCAGGTTTTGGAAACAGCGACAACTTGTTGAGCATTGACCTCTCCAGCCCCTCAGCATTGCCCAGCTGCGTCACTCCTCCATAGATCAGCCCACCCCCAGCCTGAAGGGGGTTTGTATGAGCAGATTTATGATATTGGAGATTTTTTTTCAGCCCCTCCAAATGATGTTTTTTGAAAAGGATCATCCACCGCCTGATAGTCACCTGTATCATACACCAAACTATTCATGTCAGTCCACATGGCATTTTTGAAGATATGGGAATTTCCAATCTTCCATATACTCCATAAGCACATGCACAGACAGAATTAATAGCAGCGTGATTCTTACTAGCAGGCTAGTATCTGGCAAATGAAAGGAAGTCATCTCCCAGACTAATTACAAAGAAATTACAGATGTGTTGCCACATGTTTTTAGCGACCACACAATCAAAGAAAAGGTGTGTAATAGTTTCTTGTTCTGAACAGAAGACACACTCAGGGAGGTTTCCAATCCCCCTCTTACTGAGATTGTCTTTTGTCATAAGTTTATTGTGAGATAAAAGCCATAAGAAAACCTGCACTCTTGGGGGCACCACAATAGACCAAACTGAGGGAATAAAGATAAGTTTAGCCCCTCTAAAGTTAATAATACTGTAGAGGGAACCAGTAGTGTATTTGCCTTTAGCTTCATATATTGCCAAATGAGAGCATCTTCACAATCAGTATAGGCAATTCCCAAGATGATCTGCTCTAGGCAGTACCGATCTTCCATCATGGCAGGGTTAAAGATCCTACGAAAAGTAAGTTTGATGTTTTGACCATCCCAAACATCAGCTACAGACACACACTGTTGGTGACAAATAGAATATAGAGGCCAAAATTGAACAGATAAAGGGGAGGCGCCAAACCAATTGTCTTCCCAAAACCTAATCTTGGTTCCTTTTCCTACAGTCCATCTATGACCAAATTTAAGAGCCTTAGCTGCCCAAAGCACCCCATTTTTCGTTTTTTGTGTACAGTACAAAATTACGAAATGTTATAGCTGCTAGTGGAGGTGACCTGAAAAGAAATTAGGAACTAAAATTCCTGTCCTTAATGATGCATCCAGTTTTACTCTCTAAAAAAATAATAGGAAAAAACTGAATATGCAAGTAAGTCACCAGAAAAGGCCTAAAGGTAATTTCAGGACAAAAGAAAAAGGTTTAGCCCCATTTGTCATCAGAAATAAAACTGAATATGCAAATAAGTATTCAGACTTTCCAAGTGTTTCCAATACCAGGTCCACAATGCGTACTTGTACAGTCATGCCATCTGCAATCTAAGCCCAATATAGCATATTACTTCAGATTTTGTAAGGGTATATTGCTTCAATAAATTTGCATGTGATCCATAGTAAGAATCTGTTATACAATTTATAAAAATTATTAGTAAAACAAAAGGTGCAGACATGCACACACTGGAAAAAACAGACTATGAAGCAGAAAACAGAGCCTAGAAAGATTTAAATTAGCTATGATGAATAACATGAACTATCTGGATGATTTAACAATATAATCATCATTTTAACAGAAGCAGCTCTGAGTGACGGGCCTTACAGATAATTTTTTTGAATGTGTAAGTACCTATTACTGAACATCAAGTGCAGTGAAACCAACCTTATCAGCATATCCATATCCAGTGCTTTTAAAGAAGTTGAGAAAACAACATCAGTTACTGAATGGTCATATGACAGTACAAAATCACAACCTGGCAGGGCTGGAAAGATTTTCTGAATCGTCCGTCTCTACAAGCATGAGATCAAGTTTATCAATGTTCACAACAATTGGCTCCACTTGCACATTTGATACTGATGGCAGCCATAATGATAAACAAGAGAATCTAAATGCGAGACCTGAAAAATACGCTTGCATTTGCCATACAGAACTACCAACCACCATAAGGTCGATGTTAACTAAAAGTCACTAACTTCACTACAACATCAAAATAAGCGTGAGACCACTCTTCCGTAAGTTACACAACTGTGACTACATGCAAGAAATCAACAACAGAAACAATTCCATGCCAATGCCAAACTGAGTGTAAAGCATAACCCTCAAATCATCACTTAACCATACCAACGAACATCTCAGTCCAAATTTATAACCCGCGACTAAATTTGTAACAACGACAGTCGAATCTGCAGCTTCAACACAATTTCTAGCAACGAGAAGCACAAGATCCCCGACTTGACAGCATTATAAATAACAGTTCAGCACAAACACAAACATGTGAGGAGGCGCCTTTACCCTGATCTGGAGCTTCCACCAACAGGCGCACATACCAGGTCCCATGATGAAGTCTACCCGCCGAATTTTTAATTGTGGAGCACCTACTTGCTAAACTCCCTGCCAGTACATGATAGCATATTATCACAGAAGGTGAGCACGTCTCGAGCATTTAGCTCTTCATGCTTTAATCCAGCCTTCTTCGGGAATTTATCTCCCATTTCGCCTTCCACCTGTGTCTATCGAACCCCACTTGCAAACTTAATTCCATGACATCTTTCAGAAACACCTGAACATTTTCCACAATTGTCCATGTGAGAAAAATGTTTGACCCTGGTTTCCATACTGCACTCATCAGAGAAAGAGACGCACCTCTGATGCTTGTTCTCCTCCCACGCGACCTGCAGCATCACGCGACTCATCTCCCGCTAAACGAGCTGCAGTGACAACACAAAACTCAATACAGTTACAATCTATGTACACTGCCTTCTACAGAATACTACTAATTATCTCACTCACCACATCCTCCATCAGATCTAGAATGCACCATTGATCTTTGGAACACAAGTCCTCCAGGTCCAGCTGATCACCGCCTACCTGACAAAAGTCCAAATATATTAGACACATCATGGACTCCTGTGCCATGTCAGAGACACACTATGAAACCAATCCAGCGTCGGTGTCCCCTGGACTTCTCATGTGCAAGCTGCCCTGGATGAGCGTTCGAGAGAGAGAATGAGGCCAGGGGCGCACCTGCCAACGGACTCCGGTACCGCAGCCTGGTCCAAGGGGACGTGCTCCTCCTTCCGCTGCTGCTCATGACGAGGAGGGCTGGGGAATTGAGACGCGCACTGCTCGTGGTGGCGTTCAGCAAAGGGGCGGGTCAGGAGCGTCGTACCCGTCACGGAGCGGGACGAATAGATGGGGGCGGAGGCCGTCAGCTTAGGCCTGGGAGGCGAGAACCGGGGAGTGAGGCGGTCGGTGGCGGCCTCGAAGGGGACGACGAGCGCGGATTGCAGGGGGACGAGGATGTCCTCGCCGCCCGTCTCCATGATCGGCCTCCCTGCCGCGGCCGGGCGCCTCGTGTTGCGCCCCTCAGCTTCCAATTCCCCCTCCAACGCGCGACGCGGTCCACCCGGTCGGCGTGCCGCCCCGTGAGGTGCCGGTACGCCCAGGTAGCCGCGGCGAGGGTGGCGAAGTAGAGCGCCGCGGCGGCCACCACGAGGAGCGCGAACGCGAACGGCACCGGGCTGGTCAGCAGCGCCAGCCAACGGACCGAGGAAGACGAGCGCCACCACTGCACCCGTGAGGGTCAGCCCCGCCAGCACCAGCAGCGCCGCGCCGGCGATGAGCAGGGTCAGGAGGCCCACCACCTGCGTCGAGGTCGGGAGGTGCGCCTGCACGCGCCGCAGCAGCGTTGTCGATGGGTCGTCCAAGTCTGTGTGCCCCGGCGGCCGCGCCGCCCTCGCCGTGCCGATCCGCCATGGAAGGGAGAGTGTCTGTGAGGGAGCTGGCCTAGGACTAGGAGGAGGGGCGAGGAAGGGTGCCGGTGTTACGCCCCCTTCGGCCGTGGAGCGCGTAGAGGAGGCCGGGGAGGGGTGTGGGGTGGGGAACGGCGGCGGCGGCGGCGGGGGTTGGTGGGGGAGGGAGGAGGCATAGCAGGTGGGCTGGCGCTGGGGCCTGTGCCCAAGCACATGGAGGAAGAACGAACACGTCAAAAAAAATTATGTTTCCAACAAATGTTGCCAAAAGTGTTTCCTGTTGGGGAACGTGCATATTTCCTTCATTTCCTCCCCCATCCCATGGCGGCTAGGGCAAACTCTTCTCCTCCAGGCTTTGCAGGCGAGCCCGTGGATTCACCTCCACTTTACCTACCGCTCCGGCAGCCGGTGACGGGAAGGGGAATTCCGGTACCTCCGCTTCGATTAGTAGTATGTTAGGGTTTTTGGTCCTCGCATGCGTGGCACTCGGGTGAATAGCGGCGCTTCTTCTTCCAGTTTGTCTTCCGGGCTCCGATCCTCCTCGAATCCGTCCGTCTGGATATAGTCGATGGAGTTCCGGCGTAGATTCCTGGCGTCTCCTTGGGGCGGTGAGGTAGGGCGTTCTCGTCGTGCGGTGGTTTAGGTGTTGCAATTCTATTCAATAACGTTGGTCCTTAGGGACACGTGCACGATGACTTCTTACGGTCATCGACGAGGTCAAGCTGGCTCTGGTTGGGGACCGACGATAGGAGCACATCGACGGCTCGTTCTGACGGTTGTAGTGGTCCTTTGATGATCTCGGAATATCGATGTAAATTTATTATGTTTGAGATGATTTTGTATTTCTGGTGAACTTTTATAATTATCTGGATCTTTTCACAGAAAAAAATTATAGGGATCAAGCAAAAGCGTAAGAAAGAGGGTCCAGGAGGGCGACCAAACCCTAACAGTCACTCTCGCTTACCCCTCTCCGCCGCCACCAGGGCACATCGTTGGGTAAGACCACGCGACGGCGGGGAGGTCCTAATCGGGGGCGGTCTTCATGAGGTGGTTCTCAGTGGCAGTGTTGGTGGAGCCGAGGTCCCTAGGCACGGGAACCGAGAGGCAGTGAAGCAAAGCTCCCTGGGTTCCAGGCATCCCAGCTCCTGGCCTTGTGGGGGTCTAGGGTGTCTTCTACAACTCCTCTGACCCGTCTTGACTTGAAACTTCTCGAACAATTTTTCCCTGATTTTTTGGTCCCAGAAAAATATTATTTCTGCAAATTCTAAAAAGATGTAGAAAATCACAACTGGCACTATAGAGTGGATTAATATGTTAGTTCAATAAGTAAATATAAAGTTGTGCCAAAATGATGCAATAATGGTATAGATGTAGCATGAACATAGTAAAAAAATAGTTTAAACATATCGACAGTGCGCTGAATTAATGTGATAATTCAACTTATCGAACAGGCTTTTGGCTTTTTTTGTTTATTTAACCTACTTATCTCTAGTTTCCTGGCTATTTTTATAGAACACTTCTAAAAATAAGAACCCCGTAGCATAGTTCAACAAGCCCAAACACTAGTAGAAAAAGGGTCTTTAGTCCCGGTTCATAGGGGCCTTTAGTCCCGATTCTGGAACCGGGACTAAAGAGTCGTTACTAAAGCCTCCCCTTTTAGTCCCGGTTCTTACACGAACCGGGACTAAAGGCCCTCCACATGGCCGCTGCCTGGAGGTCCACCTTTAGTCCCGATTGGTAACACCAACCGGTACTAAAGGAAATTTTATGATTTTTCTTTGAATTTTTTTTTTGAATTTTCAAATTTCTGAATTATTTTAACCTCTAATCTCTAATCACCCCTCATCACTGCTCAATTTAACCTCTAATCTCTAATCACCCCTCATCATTCCAAATCATCTAACTTTCCGGACGGTCACCCATCCTCTCACTACTCCAGCCTAAGCACGCTTAACTTCCGGGTTCTATTCTCCCTCATTTCCAAGTCTGCACTTATTGTTTTCCTGACAATAGTAAGATGTCAATCCTATTAACCCTCAGGATTTTAGCTTGAGCATGAAGTCACACATTTCACTGTTTGAGTTTGAAACTATTGTTCTAAAAAACAATAATTATTTAGTAACACTAATATTTCTTGAATAAGTAGTTTGACCATAGTTTGACCAGATTTGACCAAAATTTAAAAAACTGAAATAATTATTTAGTAACACTAATATTTCTTGAATATTAGTTTGACCATTGTTTGACCACAGTTTGACCACATTTGACCAAAATTCAAAAAAACTGAAATAATTATTTAGTAACACTAATATTCTTGAATAATTATTTAGTAACACAAATACTTCTTGAATAAGTAGTTTGACCGTAGGCTGTCAAAATCGGATGCGGATTTTCGTGCTGAACATTTTGATATATTATACGTTTTTCTCTGACATCGTATGCAAAAGTTATAGCCATTTTACATTTTCCCTACACTTTTTGCAAAACATGTCCAAATTTAAGTTTTTAAATTTTCCTAACTAGTACATGTAGTAACATAACTACATCTGGAAGGATTTTAATTTTTGAAGTTTTTATCGTTTTTTTTTTTGCTTTTTACAAAACTGAAAAGGCGATCCACGAGGGGGGGTAGAGTTTGAAAATGGGACCTTTAGTACCGGTTCGTGCCATGAACCGGTACTAATGCCTCAAACCCCATTAGTACCGGTTGGTGGCTCGAACCGGGACTAAAGGTCTAAACTTTAGTACCAGTTGGTGCCACGAACCGGTACTAATGGGCATCGCACCCTTTAGTCCCGGTTCGTGGCACCAACCGGGACTAAAGGTCCCATTTGAACCGGGACTAATGCCTGTACGGTGCCCTAGCCGCTCGAACTGGGACTAATGCTCACATTAGTCCCGTTTCGTAATGCAACCGGGATTAATGCTCTTTTCTGGCCGAACCAAAGCCCTATTTTCTACTAGTGAAACTGGGTCATAGAAAATGAGGAAATCAATTGAGCTCGTGATAGTTGAAAGGGTACATGCATGCGTTCCCATGCATATGTGGGTGAGCATGCATTCCTACATGTCCTGACATGCATGTAGTGAAGTTGTCATGTCATATTTAGTCAACCAAATAGCCAACATATATAGTAGCTAATTGCTAAGTAGTACTACTTTATTAATGCATGATCCACCTTATACTCTTACAATATTTCTTGGATTACGTGCTGCAACGGCTATTAATCTACAGCCCGATTCCTCCCTCTCTCCTCTTCTCTCATCCAACTCAACACAAATATTCTCTCAAAAGAAATTCAACATAAATATTATAGTTTAATCCTTATAGCCTGCTAACTGTACCTTCTTATACTTGCTCTCTTATGTGCATATCATGGGTAGTGCAACGACTACATGGCGAAATTATACTGCACCAGTCGATATGCCTCTCGGCCCCATAGTTGGTTTTTTATGATGCTCTCCGCCCAAGATGATATTGTCGGGCATGTTCCGTTTACTTGGTGTACGATCAAGACGGGGTGTACTGCATACTAACTTGACTATGTCAACTTGAGGTTTTGTAACACTAATACCATCTCCCTTAGCATTACAACAACATGTCAATTGTGTGGGAGGGTGGAGGGTGTTCAAGACAAAATTCAAACAATAAGGTAGAGAAAAAGTACACACCCATATGCGGAAAGATCAAGGTAACAAGCAGTAGTGCAGTTTAAGTGGATTTTGAACCACATTAAATTCCAAGGTGTTTAATTGAGAAATATTTCACTTTGTTAAGACCTCTTAGGCATATCATAAGGAAATCTCCAATGCGGACCCTCAAATCGCCACTATAAGTCCTTTAGGGGAGTCCGGACACTTTTTGTCATCCAATGCTATCCCCCGAGCATACGGAAAAGCGTCCGGACATCCAAACTCTCTCAAACTCAAAGCAAAATTCCGAGGGGGGTGTGCTTTAGGAGAGTCTGGACATCCGTCTAGCCAACCAAAACCCACCACATCGAACATCCAGACTTCCCCTCTCTCTCCTCAACCGCGATATGCACATGCATAGAAGGACATTTAGGGGACGTGGTTGGATGGCTAGCTCCTGCATCGGTGTCCATGATATGGTCCCACCGGTTCCACGGATAAATAGTTTGTCCGTTTTAGGGGTTACTGTTCGAGATGCCCTAACTAGTATCATGCAACCTCGTCCAATGCCAACTAGCCATACTGCTGATGTGACATAATATTAATTGAGGAACGGTAATGTATATTAGTATCATATATATATATATATATATATATATATATATATATATATATATATATATATATAGATAGATAGATAGATAGTATCATAAGAAATGATGCTCTGCTATTTTTCATACAAAGGAATAAATGAGGTCATCTAAAATATCAACTTATGATATTCCTCGCTACAAGCTGTCTAACACTACTCGTAGTATGGAGTATCATATACTAGTATCATGCATATGATGCTTGGTGCATAGTATGAAAAATTGGTATATTATTGTTTTGCATGACACATAGTAGCATAATATTTATGATGATATGGTATCATAATATGATATTAGCATCTTCTCTTTTCTTGATTAATACGGTGCCAAATCAACATTTTGTCTATGACATTACGCTAAGAGCCACGTATCAAGAGTGCCCTAAGATCGGTCTGCTATATCTAATTGGATTAAATAGATGTTTAGGTATAACTTACAAATACAACAATAAGATAAAATGCATTGGAGCTGTTATATCTAAGTGCATATTTAAGGGGTCTAATGCATTTGGTAGTGCTTTGATGCATGTAATAATGCTGTTGAGCTATCGAGAATTGAAAGGGAGTTGAAAGGGTACATGCATGCATGCCCATGATGCACGCATACATATTGTTGATGTGCATATCATGTAGTCCGATGAATCTACACTATGCTTGTTGACACATAGTTGAAACGTGGTTGGAAAGGTACATGCATACATACATGTTTTAATGTGCATATCATGTGTAGTCCGAGGATGGTTGCACGCCGAAATCACGCTATGTCTATTGACACGCCTGCCGCCTTGGGGCCGACCTTATCATTGGAGTTCTCAGTGATGCTCATTGTCCAAGATGATGTTGTCGGGGCATGTTTCATTAACTTGGTGTCTAGTCAAGACGGGGTGTACACTACACACTACATTGAGCAAGCCAACTTGTTCCCTTGTAACACCAGCACCGTCTCGGTCAATATTACACAATTTGTCGATTACGTGGGAGGGATGGGAGGGGATTTAAGAGTAAACGGTGACAAAAAATGTAGGAAAAAATACGCACCTACATGCCGAAAGATCATGCTAGCATGCATCAGTGCATTGTAAGTGGATTTTGAATCTCGTTAAATTCCATGGCATTTTATTGTGGCATATTCCACTTCAGTTAAGTTACATGCATGCATGCTATGCATACACATTGTTGAGCTAACAATACTTAAAAGGGAGTTAAAAGGGTACAAGCATGCATATGCATACACATATGTGTTGATGTGCTTATCATGTGTAGTCCAATGACAGCTGCACGACAAAGCTTTAGTATGCTTGCCGAGACGTAGTTGAAAGGTGGTTGGAAGCGTTGCATGCATGCATGCATACATGTGTTAACGTGCATATCATGTGTAGTCCAACAATGCATGCATGCCTGTGAGGACAATGTCAGTGCTCCTGTGATATACGTTAGTCACCATATTTGATGTGGAAAGAGAGTTTTACCATATCCTAATCTGGATATGATTCTTAGCATCAAAACCAAGACAACACATATTTCTCTCTCTCTCTCTCTCATAAAACAAATAAAATGTGAGCTCTTTTAAATGCAACAATATAATTTAATGCATTGGAGGGGTTATCTATTAGTCTATATTTAATGCATATAATGCATTGGCAGTGCTTTGATGCATGCAATAAAACTCTTGTGCTATCGCGAATTGAAAGAGAGTCGAAAGGGTACACGCATGCATGCTCACTGCACACATATGTGTTGACGTGTATATCATGTGTGGTCGAGCGATGGCTGCATGATGAAGTCATACTATGCTTGTTGACACGTAGTTGAAAGGTGGTTGGAAGGGTACATGCATGCATACATGTTTTAACATGCATATTGTGTAGTCTCCCACGATGATTGCACGAAGAAGATATACTACGTCTGTAGACATGCATGCATACATGTTTTAACATGCATATCATTTGTAGTTGCACCGTGATTGCACAAAGAAGATATAGTACGTTTGTAGACACAACGGCCATCTTGGTGTCAACCTTATCATTGGAGTTTCAGGTGATGCTGGTCGTCCAAGATGATATTGCCAGGGCATGTTCCATTAACTTGGTGTCTGGTCATACACATTACGTTGACCATCACTAGTAGAAAACGAAGCTTTATCACCGGTTCATAAGGGCCTTTAGTGCCGGTTCTGCAACCGGCACTAAAGAGTGGAGACTAAAGCCCCCCCCCCTTTAGTACCGGTTCGGCACGAACCGCCACTAAAGGCCCACCACGTGGCGTGAGCTCGCGCTGTGGTATGGGGGACCTTTAGTACCGGTTGGTGTTACCAACCGGTACTAAAGGTTTTTTTTTGAAAAAAAATTCTGAAAATTTTGGAAAAAAAATTTGAATTTTTTTCGATTTTCAATTTTCTGAATTATTTGATGATTTAGTCTCTAATCACCCCTCTTAACTACTCAAGTGTGGATCACTCATTCCAAATCGTCTAACTACCCGGCCGGTCACCCATCCTCTCACTCCCCCAGCCTGAGCACGCTTAACTTCGGAGTTCTATTCCCTCTACTTTCCAAGTCTGCACTTGTTCTTTTCCTGACAAATGTAATTAAGCTGACAAATGTAAGCTGACAATCCTATTAACCCTCAGCAGTTTAGCTTGAGCATTAGGTCACACACTTCACCGTTTGAGTTTGAAAGTATTATTCTAAAAAACAGTAATTATTTAGTAACACTAATATTTTTTGAATAAGTTTGACCACAGTTTGACCAGATTTGACCAAAATTCAAAAAATTGAAACAAATATTTAGTAACACTAATATTCTTGAATAATTATGTAGTAACATTAATATTTCTTGAATAAGTAGTTTGACCATAGTTTGAGCAGATTTAACCAAAAAAACTGAAATTTGAGCATATCTTTTTTTCCTTTTGGAATTTGAGGATTCTAAAATTATTGCAAACAGGCCGTAGGCTGTCAAAGTCGTATGCGGATTTTCGTGCTGAATTTTTTGATATATTATACGTTTTTTTCGGACATCGTATGCAAAAGTTATAGCCGTTTTACATTTTCCCTACACTTTTTGCAAAACATGTCCAAATTGAAGTTTTCAAATTTTCCTAACTAGTAGATGTAGTAATATAACTACCTCTCGAAGGATTTTATTTTTTGAAGTTTTTATCATTTTCTTTAAATAAAAAATCAAAACTGAAATGGCGATACACGGGGAGGGGGGGGGGTAGAGTTTGAAAATTGCCCTATAGTCCCGGTTTGTGTCTCCAACCGGGACTATAGGTCAGACCCCTTTAGTCCTGGTTCATGGCACGAACCGGTACTAAAGGTTAGCCGTTTAGTACCGGTTTGTGCCACGAACCGGTACTAAAGGTGATCGTGGGGCCCCGGCCTGACGCCAGCCTGCCACCACCCCTTTAGTACCGGTTCGTGGCACGAACCGGTACTAAAGGTTCAACACGAACCGGCATTAATGCATAGCCATTCGAACCGGCACTAATGGTACCATTAGTACCGGGCCAAAATCAAACCGGGACTAATGTGTCTCACATTAGGTCCTTTTTCTACTAGTGCATGCCTTCTTGTTCTGTTGTAACACAAACACTGTCTCCCTCAACACTAGGACAGTGAAAGATATACTTCCTGTCCACGCATAGTTGAAAGATGGTTAGAATGCTACATGCATGCATTAGTACACACCTACACACCAAAGATCATGGTAATATGTATTAGTGTATTGTAAGTGGATTTTGAATCTCATTAAATTCCATAACGTTTAATTGTGACATACTCCACTCAGTTAAGGTACATGCATGTCATGTATACATAGTATTCAGATAACGATAGTTCAAAGGTAGTAAAAATGATACATGCATGCATATATGTGTTGACGTGCATATCATGTGTAGTCCGAGGCCGGCTGCACGACAAAGATATACTTCCTCTCGTCACACAGTTGAAAGGTGGTTAGAAGGGTACGTGCATGCATACATGTGTTAGTGTGCATATCATGTGTAGTCTGACGACATCTACAGGATAAAGCTATACTATGTTCGTCGACACGTAGTTGAAAGGTGGTTATAAGGGTGCATGCATGCATACATGTGTTAACATGCATATCATGTGTAGTCTGATGATGGTCGCCCGATGAAGCTATACTACGTCTGTTGAGACGCCCATTAATTGTCTTGGGGTCGACATTAGCATTGGAGTTCCTTGTGATGCTCGCCGTCCAAGATGATACTGTCAGTGCATGTTTCGTTAACTTAGTGTTCAGTCAAGATGAGGTACACACTTAATACTACATTGATCATGCCGACTTGTGTCCCTATTACATCAACACCGTCTCTCTCAACTTTACAACAAAATGTTGATTGCATGGGAAGTGTGTAGGGGGTTTAAGGGCAAATGGTAACCAGTAAGATAGAGGAAAAGTATACACCTACACGCCGAAAGATCAAGATAACATGCATTAGTGCATTCTTGGATTTTGAATCTTATTAAATTCTATGGCGTTTAATTGTGACATATTGGATTAAGGTACATGCATGCATACCATACATACATATTGTTAAGCCAGCCAAACAGTTGAAAGGGAGTCAATATGGTACATGCATGCATGCCCATGATGATGCATAAATATGTTGCCTTCCTTATCATGTGTACTCGGAATATATAGCTGCATGGCGAATATATACTATTTTTATCGGCGTGCATTTGAAAGGGAGCTGAAAGGGTACATGCATGTATACATGTGCTAACGTGCATATCATGTGTATCCCGACGATGAATACACGGCGAAGCTATACTACGTTTGTCGACACGTCTGTTTTTTGGGGTCAACCTCATCGTTGGAGTTCCCGGTGTTGGTCATTGCCGAAGATGATATTGCTGGGGCATATCCTGTTAACCAATTTTATCTCTAGTGTCGATCTCTCTGAACACCGCAACAATACATAGATTGAGTGGGAGGGTGTGGGTTGGGGGAGGGGGGGAGGAGGGGTTACAACGAAGAAAGTACAGAAAAAAGGAGAAAGTCATGGTAGAAAGATCAAGGTAACATGCATTATTGAACTATATAGTTGCATTTCAAATACCATCGCGTTCAGTTGTGACATCTTCCACTTTGGTTAAGTATTTTCTTGTTGGAAGAATTTCTCATATATACGTTAAATCATATTAAAAAATAACTTCATATTCTTTGCAACATCTAGACATCCTCATTTCCGACACCTGTCGACTCCGCAACAGAAGTGTGTACCGAGTCGGTGACACAAATGCCGCAGCCGGCAAGGGCGAGCCGGAAATGTTCCAGGTGCCGGTGCGGAGGTGGGTTGTCGGCGCCGGAGAAGGTAGGGGTTTAGAGGTAGGGCGAAGATAGCTCGGCGTAGGAGCTCAGCTCGGGCGGGTCAGAATCTTTTCTTTTGCGGGGCTAAAACTTCAGTCTATGTTGATTTGAAATAACTAGCTGGAATTACTCTAGCTCGAAAAAGAAAGCCCATTATAATAAGCAACGAAATTTTGGTGCAAGGGCGGGAGGGGGGTGTGTGTGGCACACGCGGGTGGCCAATGCCAGCTCAGCAAGACCCTTCTCCTATTTAAAGGCACACCACACACGCACGTCAAGAGCCGTCACCCGTCACGCTTTCTGTCGCCGCCTCTCCTCTCCCCTCCCCTGCCTGCGTCTCCCACCCTCTCGCCTCGCCAAATCTCCCCGAGCGACGCCGACGCAGCCCACGCCTCACGCCCACGCCCACGCCCACGTCGCCGGCCGCCGGCGACGCGCCGTACGCTACGAGGTGAGACGGAATGCAGGCGATTCCCTCCCTCCCCCCGTCTCCCTCCCTCCCTGAGGATCACGCTTGATTTATTTGTCGGCTTCTACCTGGGCCTGGGGCCGATCCATCTGATGCCCGCGCTCGACTCCTCCCAATCTCGTCTCTCGCGCAAATTGCCGGTGTTGGATTGGATTTTCTGCCAGGGTTTTCCGCATGTGTTGGCGTCCACTAGTACTGCTCCAGATTCCGTGGACTACCGGCGACGTGGAGACGCGGGGGCCCGCGGATCCATGCCACGCACGCCTCCTCTCCACGGCCGCCGGAAATACTAGATTCGTCGGCCGCGTGGCGCTGCTGTTGGCCCGTGCTTCGGCGCACGCTGCGTCTAGTTGATTATTGCCCCGCCGCTGCACGCGCGTTCGTGTCGTGCCGTGCCGCTAGTCGACTTGATTCGCATGTAGCAGTGGCCGCTAGTAGTACTAGTAATTCAGACGCGTGTTCGTGCACCAATTGCAGTGGCTTCCTGTTTCGTTTCGGTGGCCGGAAACGCAGATCTGTTCAGTTCTGCCTGCGTAGATAGAACATGAAGTCTCCGTCCCGTAGAAATTGCTGTTTGGATGCGTTTACTTTCCCTGATTGATAAAAATAAATTGCACTGGGGCCAGATTGTTTTGGTACCGAGTTATAAAACATTACTCTCGTGTGCTTTTCTGTTGCGGGTGAGCGATGTTCTCGTGGTACGCGTACATTAGTACTACTTTCGACATGCACCACATGCATGTTGCCTTCACTTCAATCCAATCCATGTTCATTTCATCCGCTGATATATAATAACTCTTCATGCGCGCATCATGCATCATCATATATAATAACAAGTCCTACTAATCATCATCATACAACTTCTACTCGTTATTAATAACCAGTCATACGATCATCATCCTCATAGTCATCGAACCAACCCTACTTAATTGTTCTTAGCACATGATCATCAGTATTAGGTAGGACCGAAATACCCTCTTTAAGGTAAAATAGCATAAAACAATATAGACCCTGACTCTCCATTATGGAGAATGGAGATCATCCTGTCTCCAATTCTTGCGCTTCGCTTCCTTTTGCTTCCAAGAACCTCCTTGCGACTGTCCATACATTTTTTCCATTCTTTGATTTGCATGTCTCCACTTCTTTTAGAAATCCGGTATGGACAGTTGAGATTCGTAGGATGACCTGGTTGTATGTTCAAAACATCAAGCCTATCATTCTGATACATCAAATGAGGCACACAATCCTCTGGGATTATCTGTTGAAAAACATAGTAATAACTTCATAGTTAGCAATGATATACTAGTTTTAGAAGTATGCAAAAGATTCACGGATATCGTAATAGTAAGAAATCTTACCAGGGTATCTCCATAGTAGTTACCGTAGTTCAACACGTGCACTAGTGGCATGTATTGACCATAAGTTGGAGGAGTTTTACAATAGATATTGTAATTCTCAAGATCAGTACAAAATCCGACCAGATGAGTTTTCTCCTTATAAGTTAACTCAGAGCCATCGGTGTAGTAGGTTATGTCTACCATGTTCCGCACATTGTTTGAACAATCAAAATAAGTTGTCAATGAAAATAAGCTGTCAACTATTTTGAAATGAACAATATAAATTAGCTAATAACTATGTTTGAGAAACTCACATAGCGGTAGAATTGGAGGCGTATCAACAAGGACCCAAATGTCCATATTGTCTTGCTCGATGACAGGATCACCAAGATCGATGGTGACAAGCATACCCTCATCAAAACATACATCTTGCAAAATGCTTCCCAATTTTTGCAACCAAAATGGGTTACGCTCTCAAAATTATACATCTTTACTTCAAAATCTATATCATGATGGGTCTTACGTGAATTTTCTTTGTTACCATACTTTCATGGTCTTCAAAACTCATCCTCTCCAAGACGTAGCGTCTTGCATGGCATGGGATAAGCTAGCCGAATTGTAAAAGATGAAAAGTACACGTTGAAATAGTTGAAGTCGTGCTTAATTACGAAAAAATAACACTTGTCGTCGTTGCGTACCGTTTCAACATCGAAGGTCTCCTCCAGCTTAATACTGAAGCGCCGATCTTCGTCCAGGTGAGGCCTGTCGCACTGACCTCGGTCGTCGTGGCACCAGTCGCACTCCGGGAGACTTTCGTCGTCTGAGTACGACATTTCCTATGTTCATAATTCAAATATTAAACGTCTACAATTAAATATATGTACCAAAAAACCTAAGTTAGATCATTATTATTCATCACGGGTTGACTATCGGTTTGTCGAGTCTTTTCTTGAAAACTCTCAGCTCACGTGGTGTATACATTCGACCGTTGGTGATGGTCGCTCCTTCATTTGTCCCCGAGTGCATTACACCAAAATGTCTAGCACACGGGAACAAAGGAGAAGCGACCCCCACGACAACAGTCGGGATTCTTCGTCCTCTCATATATATATGGTGGAACTCTCCCTCACTGATTCCTCTCTGACATTTGCGACCGTCGGTGATGGTAAGGTAGCTCCTCCTTTCGTTCTCGAGTGCATTACACCAAATTGTCCAGCACACGGGAACGAAGGAGAAGCTACCCCCACGACAACAGTCGGGATTCTTCGTCCTCTCATATATGGTGGAGACTCGACAGACTTACAGTCAACCCGAAATATCGTTTAATTATCTTTCTAAAAGAGGATTTGGCTAGTCTCACCTCGATGTCGGAGGGGGCGGTGACGGGGACGACGGCGGGGATGATGGAGGGGCCGGGGGCTCCTAGATTTCTGCGAAAACAAAAACCCTATAAGCTATCAACTAATCATATGCATACGCCTGCATAGTGCTCTCCAATTTTAGCATTCAAAGTAGGAGTAGTTTTCTGCTTTGAGCATTCAATAAGCAAAATCAAATCACAAAATAAAGTAGTATTCAAATTAGGATGCATTCAATTATAAGCAAAACTACATCATCTCCATGCGTCCGTACATCGTCGAATATTATCACTAATACACCTCGAATACTATCATACATATAGCATCGCTAGTACAGCTAGAACAGTAGCGCCCGACGGGTATCGGCGCGGGCAGTGGACACCCAAAGGGACGAAACCATCACAGGATCATAGCTCCAGTGAGATCCCTGAAGAACCTGCCAGGTATTGTCGAACCTTTCCTCCAATGCAACCATGTAACGACGGACGTGTTGGTCCTCCTCGCTGACACGGTGACGTACCACCTCCGCGGTGTCCGGAAGCCTCAGCACCGTCACTGGCCCACGCGACCGCCACCAAACAAGGATCGGGTCAACGACGGGCTGGCTCCTCACCAACCTACGCCCACCGGAAGGTAGCACCTCCCAAAACCAGCCCGGCGGAGCCCAGTCCCGGACATGGCCCCTCTGATCAAGCCGGCCTCCTCCTCCGAGTCGACGACGAGGATGCGGGATAGGCATCGTCGACGTTGATGCGGGAATAATTGCTTTAAGTAAAAAAACAAACTACTTCTATTAATTTCCTTGCTAAAAATAAACTACTTCTATAGTAAAATAAACTAGTTTTGTTAAATCAACTAGTTCAACTACTAATTAAGCACTTACTATAAATAAAATAAAGTAGTTTTATTAATTAATCAACTAGTTCAACTACTAAGCACTTACTATAAATAAATAAAATAAAGTAGTTCTTACTAAAAATAAACTACTTCTATATATAGTAAAATTTAATAAAATAGTTTTATTAAATCAACTAGTTCAACTACTAAGCACTAACCTAAAATCGATATCTACTAATAATTAACCTCAATAAAAAATTAATACATATATGAAAAAAGTATATAAACAAAAAAATTCTATGAACATTATATTCATACATACATAGCCACATCCATTCATCATATAGCTACCACATACATACATATATATATATACATTGTATATATGAAAAAATGCAATGAACAAAAAAATAATACAAATTATATGAAAAAAATAAACAGAGCCGTGGCGTGGCAGCGGCTCACATCGGGCGACGGCGTGGGCGGCGGAGGGCGACGGCGACCGCGGCGGGCCGGGGGCGGAGGGCGACGGCGACGGTGACGTACAGGCGACACGGCTCGGGGGCGCGCGGCGGAGGGCGACGGCGACGGCGGCGGGGGGCGGAGGACGACGGCGACGGCGTGGGCTCGGGGGCACGGGCGACGGCGGCGGGGCAGCCTGGCGGCGTAGATCGAGCTCGCGGCGTCGTCGGGCGGAGGAAATTGGCGATGGAAATCTGAAAATTTCCTAAGTGCTGGCTTATATAGCAAAGGTTTTGGTCCCGGTTCGACGCACAAACCGAGACCAATGCCACCTTTAGTCCCGATTGGTGGCACCAACCGGGACCAAAGGCCTCTTCTCACCAGCCCAAAGGGCGGGAAGCAGAGGACTTTGGTCCCGGTTGGTGGCACCAACCAGGACTAAAGGGTGGGCATTGGTTCCGGTTGGTGCCACCAACCGGGACCAAAGGGGAGCATTGGTTCCGGTTGGAGCCACCAACCGGGACTAATGTGCTGGCGCGGTGCAGTGGGAAGTTTAGCCCCACCTCGCTAGCTGAGAGAGCTCGGCACCTGTTTATAAGCTGCATTGCAGCTCAGGTGCTGAGCTCCTCTCTAATATGCAGGCATTACATGCCTACCCTTGTCACTGCCATGTTGGGCCTATTGGGCCTGCGGGCCTGCATCCTGGCCCATGTGCAGATGGGTTTCTAGTCGTATGCAGGCCGTGTGGCCCATTAGGCGGCATTTTTTTATTTTTTCCAGTATTTTTTTGTTTTCTGAATTATTTATTTTCTTTTGATTTTTGCTTTATTTTTTTATTCTTTTTGCTTTTAGCTCAGAATAATTATAAACTTTCTGTTACTCCATTAGTTTCCAAATTTGAATAGTTTAAATTTTAATTCTTTACGAAAATACTAGAGGTTTGTAAAAGCTTTTTAGTTGATTCCTTTTGCTATTAGAGTTTATAAAAGCATTTCAAATGAACTCTGAAAAGGTTGAAAGTTTGCATGGTATTATCATTTCATCCACATAGCATGTTCAAGAAAGATGAGAGGGTTACGGCAAAAACTGGGTGCACTTCATGTACAAAACGGGCAATCTCTTTCAAAGTATCAGGATTTCATACGGAAACTCGTCTGTTACAAAGGGATTTCATTTTTTAAAACTTATTTGAACTCCTGACTTTTTGTGTGTTCAAAATGCACCATTCAAAGCCACATCATCATTTTTCAATCCTTTCTGACTTCATTTGTTATTTTTCATGCATTTACTAATTATTTTGAGCTATAAGACCCTAAAATTGAAAAGCATTTCAAATAAACTCTGAAAAGGTTGAAAGTTGGCATGGTATCATCATTTCATCCACATAGCATGTGCAAGAAAGTTGAGAGGGTTGCGGCAAAAACTGGATGCACTTCGTGCACAAAACGGACAATCTCTTTCAAAGTATCAGGATTTCATACGGAAACTCGTCTGTTACAAAGGGATTTCATTTTTTAAAACTTATTTGAACTCCTAACTTTTTGTGTGTTCAAAATTCACCATTCAAAGCCACATCATCATTTTTCAATCCTTTCTGACTTCATTTGTTATTCTTCATGCATTTACTAATTATTTTGAGCTATAAGACCCTAAAATTGAAAAGCATTTCAAATGAACTGTGAAAAGGTTGAAAGTTGGCATGGTATCATCATTTCATCCACATAGCATGTGCAAGAAAGATGAGAGGGTTATGGCAAAAACTGGATGCACTTCGTGTACAAAACGGACAATCTCTTTCAAAGTATCAGGATTTCATACAGAAACTCGTCTGCTACAGGGGGATTTCATTTTTTTAAACTTATTTGAACTCCTGACTTTTTGTGTGTTCAAAATGCACCATTCAAAGCCACATCATCATTTTTTAATCCTTTCTGACTTCATTTGTTATTTTTCATGCATTTACTAATTATTTTGAGCTATAAGACCGTAAAATTGAAAAGCATTTCAAATGAACTCTGAAAAGGTTGAAAGTTGGCATGGTATCATCATTTCATCCACATAGGATGTGCAAGAAAGTTGAGAGGGTCCCGACAAAAACTGGATGCACTTCGTGTACAAAACGGACAATCTCTTTCAAAGTATCAGGATTTCATACGGAAACTCGTCTGTTACAAAGGGATTTCATTTTTTAAAACTTATTTGAACTCCTAACTTTTTGTGTGTTCAAAATTCACCATTCAAAGCCACATCATCATTTTTCAATCATTTCTGACTTCATTTGTTATTCTTCATGCATTTACTAATTATTTTGAGCTATAAGACCCTAAAATTGAAAAGCATTTCAAATGAACTGTGAAAAGGTTGAAAGTTGGCATGGTATCATCATTTCATCCACATAGCATGTGCAAGAAAGATGAGAGGGTTACGGCAAAAACTGATTGCACTTCGTGTACAAAACGGACAATCTCTTTCAAAGTATCAGGATTTCATACGGAAACTCGTCTGCTACAGAGGGATTTCATTTTTTAAAACTTATTTGAACTCCTGACTTTTTGTGTGTTCAAAATGCACCATTCAAAGCCACATCATCATTTTTTAATCCTTTCTGACTTCATTTGTTATTTTCATGCATTTACTAATTATTTTGAGCTATAAGACCGTAAAATTGAAAAGCATTTCAAATGAACTCTGAAAAGGTTGAAAGTTGGCATGGTATCATCATTTCATCCACATAGGATGTGCAAGAAAGTTGAGAGGGTCCCGACAAAAACTGGATGCACTTCGTGTACAAAACGGACAATCTCTTTCAAAGTATCAGGATTTCATACGGAAACTCGTCTGTTACAAAGGGATTTCATTTTTTAAAACTTCTTTGAACTCCTAACTTTTTGTGTGTTCAAAATGCACCATTCAAAGGCACATCATCATTTTTTAATCCTTTCTGACTTCATTTGTTATTTTTCATGCATTTACTAATTATTTTGAGCAATAAGACCGTAAAATTGAAAAGCATTTCAAATGAACTCTGAAAAGGTTGAAAGTTGGCATGGTATCATCATTTCATCCACATAGCATGTGCAAGAAAGTTGAGAGGGTCCCGACAAAAACTGGATGCACTTCGTGTACAAAACGGACAATCTCTTTCAAAGTATCAGGATTTCATACGGAAACTCGTCTGTTAGAAAGGGATTTCATTTTTTAAAACTTATTTGAACTCCTGACTTTTTGTGTGTTCAAAATTCACCATTCAAAGCCACATCATCATTTTTCAATCCTTTCTGACTTCATTTGTTATTTTTCATGCATTTACTAATTATTTTGAGCTATAAGACCCTAAAATTGAAAAGCATTTTAAATGAACACTGAAAAGGTTGAAAGTTGGCATGGTATCATCATTTCATCCACATAGCATGTGCAAGAAAGTTGAGAGGGTCCCGGCAAAAGGTGGATGCACTTCGTGAACAAAATGGACAATCTATTTCGAAGTATCAGGGTTTCGGACGAAAACTTATCTGTTACAAAGGGATTTCATTTTTTAAAACTTATTTGAACTCCTTACTTTTTGTGTGTTCAAAATGAACCATTCAAAGCAGAGACTGATTTTGAATGGTGCATATTCAACACACAAGAAGTCTGTAAAGATCGCCAACCCCAACATAAAAAAATGAGCATAGATGCGCCTATAGAGAAAATTTAACCTAACTTCATAATAAATTTCTATAAATTTCAGAGAAACTCACTATGAATTTAGGTCAAATTCCCTGTATAAGGGCATCTATTTTCATTTTGAGAGGAGCTCAACAAGGCAGAGAGGGACCGGCTTATAAACCGGTGTGAGCGTCCTTCGGTTGGCGAGGTGGGACTAAACTCTGGCCGCAACAAGGACCAACCCTTTAGTCCCGGTTTGTGGCACAAACCGGGACTAATGGTCATGGGCCAGGGGCGAGGCGCATTGGTCCCGGTTCGTGCCTTGAACCGGGACCAAAAGGTCCAGACGAACCGGGACTAGTGGCCCACGTGGCCCGGCCGGCCCCCTGGGCTCACGAACCGGGACTAATGCACCCCATGGGTCCCGGTTCGTGCGGAACCGGGACTAATGGGTGGCCAGACCCGAACGAAAGCCCTGTTTTCTACTAGTGTAAGGCAAGCACTAATCATTAGCTCTAAGCAGGGTTTTTTTTTCTTGAAGCTAGCTCTAAACAGATAAACATAGAAGAAAATCACAAGAAACGCATTTTTGTTATTGAAATTCTACAATCCGAAACCACGTCGGACCAATGGATTCGGTCCATCCCCTCCTACGGTGGAGGCACATGTGGACCAGACATGTCTATGTGCAGGACGGCGACATCCCCGTGCTCGTGCGCCACACCTAGCTAGGAATCACTCGCTAGCATACCTTTCGGGGAAGGGCTATTGTCCTGCCACGGTGCCCTTGCCGAGCTAGTACCTAGTAACTACTCCCTCGGTTCCACAACGTAGCGCATATAGATTTTTCTAAAAGTCAAACTTTATAAACTTTGATCAAATTTGTAGAGAAAATCATATACATCTAAAATATCAATACATATGCTTAGATACATCACAAGACATACTTTCATATTATATACATTTGTTATTATAGATATAAATAGTTTTCTCTATAAACTTGGTCAAAGTTTATAAAGTTTGATTTTGTAGAAAATCTATATGCACTACATTATGGAACGGAGGGAGTACCTAATGCCAGCCAAACCACACAAAAGTGAAGGGGCAACTGATTCTTGTTTAAACGAGACCACCCAGTGCTAGCTTTTGCCTTTTGGGGGCATTTCTTTTATAGAAAAGAAGCTGCAACAAAATGCTCAATATAATTTTTGAGAGGAGCTGCAACAAAATGGTTGGTTTCCTCCAATTAAGGACTTGCCTTAATGCATAACTTCCTAGAGAGAGAGAGAGAGAAGGGGGTGGGGACCTTCCTTTTGTTAAAAAAAATTGAAGTTCAAGGATTGTCCTAAGTCAAACTTCATTAAGTGGAGCACCACATCCTCCGCCACACCTCTCGTCGTCGCCGACACACGATGTCGGGCAAAGTCCACTGGCGGCTGGCGGCAGCGGGACTACTTCCAACCCGACTGACACCAACACCTAGCACTCAGATCCAACGCGTCTCTTCGCTTGTGCCGGTATCCATGCCAAGCTCGAGGGTCAGGCACGTAATTAACGCACGTTATGGTCCTTCTGTTTTGCTAACCAGGTCAGGCCTTATCCTGGGCGTCCTTTCTTTTTCTAATCTTCTTTTATCATTGTTACTTGTACGGTTTCGGCCTAATTTCCCTCATTAAGGGGCAACTTGTTCAGGTTTTCGGTCCAGTTTTTCTTGTAAACTGGATTTTTTATGAGATCATATTCAGGTGGGGAAGCTCTCCCCCTGGCGACGGTTCGAAAAAAGAACTTGATTAAGTTTGACCAAGTCTTTATAAAAAATATATCAACATCTACAAAACCCAATTCTATTCATTGGCTTTATTATGAATTATATATTTATATTGTATATATTTGATACCATAGATCTTTGTGAGAGTTTATAAACTATTGGCTTCGAAACATCATAAAACTTCAATTACTTTGAAACAGAGGATGTAGTCCATTAATTGCACTAAGCAATAAATGCACGCGGCGGCCTATAAATGAGTGAGACAGAAAACAACGGTTACGGAAGCAAGCACATGATTGGTCATTAATGATAACTGAAAAGGACAGTACAACCAGATGATTGGTCATTGACTATAGCAGGAGCTGCACGGAATTAATGAAATGACCATGCAACCCTTTACGTGCGAGAGCATCGGTTGGTACTACTACATGGTGCTACTAGTAGTATAAAACTCCATCTGGCATTTGGAGGAAGCACCTGATCCGCTTCTCCATGTCCGGTCAGCCGACAGCGATTTGGGCGGATTGGGGAGTGGACCATTCCATGCGATGGAACGGAATATAGGACGCGCATGTCGCGGGAATGCAGCAGCGTGCGCGTGCGTCGGGCCGTAGCTGTGGATCATCCGAACTGCCACTCCAAGTGCGTGTCCAGGTGGGGTCCACTGCTGCGTGCTTGACTCTTTCCTCGCTGCGTGGGCTCTTGCGCGCGTTTTTTTTAAATAACCACGTATATTCCATTAGACAAACATATATTAGGGCATATTCAATGCAAGGCGCTTGCTTAGGCGCTTATAGCCAAAAAAAATACATCAGATTAAAAAATATTTAAGCGCCTGTCTTAGGCAACGCGGGCCGCTAATTAAGACGCTAATAAACAAAGAAAGCGGCAGCTGTTGCACTGCGTTTACCTTCCCGTGAGTAAAAGAAAAGCCAAGCCGCGCCGATGCCATGGGTGACTCCAGGATTTGAGGATAAAACCGCTAATTGGCCAGGATTCCTATCCCAACGCCGGCTCTTAGCGCCTTATGTTGGAGATGCCCTTATAGAGAGTACATAGGCAGTCATTACATGAGACATACATAGGTGTCTTACATTTTTGCACCAATGTTCGTGCAACCAGTTTTTTAGAAAAGGAGGATGACCCCCGGCCTCTGCATCTGGGAGATGCATGCGGTCACTTTATAGATTATTCTCGAGGACCTTACAATGTATTACAACAATATGCCCGTGCAACCAGTAAAACTACAATTTCACAGGTAGAGAACCTTGTGCCTCGCTGAATCGTTGTCCACCATTCTTCTCTGCCAACCGCTGCACCATGTCATCGACTTGCTTTTCTGTTCTTTTTTTTCTTTTTCTTTTAGGGGTTCTCTTCTTTGAGGGATTCCTTCTTTTTTAAGTTGACTTGTTTAACTACCCGATGGAGATGCACTTGCTAATTATTTCTTTTCAAAATACTCCCTCCATTCCAAAATAGATGACTCAATTTTGTACTAACTTTAGTATAAAGTTGGTCATCTATTTTGAAACGGAGGGAGTACTTGTTAATTATTGCTCGCATGCACCTATAACACTACTAGTACTTCCTCAATGAGGTACTACGTTTTTTAACTCACAAAAGAAGGTACACAGTGATCCACTCTATCTACAGGCCCGAACCAGCCGCTGCAAAGGCTGATTGATGTTGCTGCATACAAGGACGCGAACACCGCAAAGTGCAGAGGCGCGATGTGACACCATATTGTGTTGGTTAGTGTTTCCAACACAGTACAAAAGCAGATGCTTACTACAACCGTATGAACGAACGCACACACATCTTATCTTTATAAGCATTTTTGAGATACTGAGCCGGCGATGTGACATCATATTTTTTAGATAAAAACAAGAAGCTCGCCACGTGGTGGTGCCGGCGACGAGATCGGCGCGGGTGATCAATGGCGGTGAGGACGGGGACGGGGACGGGGACGGGCTTGGACGAAGAACAGAGAAGAAGAAAGAGGAGAAAGCTTAAGTGTGGCTCAGGCACCTTATATCATGTTTGTTTTGTGTGAACTCAAGTGGCATCATGTTCTCACGCATTTCATCGAACACATCATGTGCATAAGAAGAGAGAGCAAAGTAGCACACACTTCCCACCTTCTATGAGCCAAAAACAAAGAAGAGGGCGTGCAGGGGCGAGGATATATATTGGCATTTTTTTAGTCCCGATTTAGTCCCGTTGGTGTCTCCAACCGGGACTAAAGGTCTCATTCGAACCGGGACTGGTTCCTGCCGAACCCCGTCCGGCATCCTAGCCGCTCGAACCGGGAGTGATGCTCACATTAGTCCCGGTTCGTAATGCGACCGGGACTATTGCTCCCATCCGGCTAGAACCAAAGACCCGTTTTCTATTAGTGGGTGCTGATTTAGGGGCGATTTGGAGGCTTAATAGCATCGCTTTTTATGGACAGGAGAGGATTTGGGGCGAGGCAGGGGAAGACTTGGCGTGCGGGGGGAGCACGAAGCGTGGGAGGCGCACTAGATCGGAAGTGTCGGCTCTGGCGCTCGCCTCGGGCTGCAAGCGGGCGGACGTTCTCCGTTTTCTGCGTTGTAGCCGGGCGACTGACGAAGCGCTCACTTCCTTCTCTCTCCTCCCTTCTCTTCCCTCCAGCAAGGATTTTTCTGACGTGGAACGGCTTGCAGCCGGCTGACTAGGCTCTATTGTACTTGCTCTTATGCTGTATATGGGCCAGTCACCGCCGAATACTGGATGCCCGCTGAATCTATGTGGGTCTACTCCTACAGTCCTACTGAGCAGGGATAGTACTATGCAAACAGGAGGAATCTGCCACCGGTGCCTAAACACAGATCACACGGTCTACCTAATGATAGTTACGTCAATATATATTCTTATACGAACCAACCTATGGTTGGATGGTTAGAGGAACAGTGATATTCCCAGCCCACCAGGGTTCAAGTCCTGGTGCTCGCATTAGGGTGTGCGTGTGTACCTTCATAGGGGTGAGTGTATGCGTGTATGTATGAGCCCTTGCGTCTATACTGTGTTCAATATATATTACATATCTTCTTATACGGAGTCATTTCTTTTTTGCGAAATATACGGAGTCACCTTTTTAACACATCTTTGTAGTTAGGTGAGTCTACTCGATCGGTGGTCAATAAGTTAGGTGAGTCTACTCGATCGGTGGTCAACTCCCCGGTCCACGCAATCGCTATCGTCGGCTGATCGGGCAAAGGAGAAGAAGATCCCGTTCTCCCTCCGAAGCCAAATTGCGACTTAATACTAAACTTTCTCGAAAATAAAATGCTCTGCACTACTCCTTCTGTCATAATGGGAAGTAATCTAGACTAGTAACATGCATAGGTTATATGTTACTAGTCTATGTTACTACCTCCATTGTGGGAAGTAACATATGTAATGTCATGCAACACTTCATTTATTGTGTACTTTTCATCTTTTACAATTCGACTAGCTTATCCCATGCCATGCAAGACGCTACGTCTTGGAGAGGATGTGTTTTGAAGACCATGAAAGTATGGAAACAAAGAAAATTCACCTAAGGACCCATCATGATATAGATTTTGAAGTAAATCTGTATAATTCTGAGAGTGTAACCCATTTTGGTTGCAAAAATTGGGAAGCATTTTGCAAGATGTATGGTTTTGATGAGGGTATGCTTGTCACCATGGATCTTGGTGATCCTGACATCGAGCAAGACAATATGGACATTTGGGTCCTTGTTGATACGCCTCCAATTCTACCGCTATGTGAGTTTCTCAAACATAGTTATTAGCTAATTTATATTGTTCATTTCAAAATAGTTGACAGCTTATTTTGATTGTTCAAACAATGTGCGGAACATGGTAGACAGAACCTACTACATCGATGGCTCTGAGTTAACTTATAAGGGGAAAACTCATCTGGTCGGATTTTGTACTGATCTTGAGAATTACAATATCTATTGTAAAACTCCTCGACTTTATGGTCAATACGTGCCACTAGTGCACGTGTTGAACTACGGTAACTACTATGGAGATACCCTGGTAAGATTTTTTACTATTACGACATCCGTGCATCTTTTGCATACTTCTAAAACTAGTACAACATTGCTAACTATGAAGTTATTACTATATTTTTCAACAGATAATCCCAGAGGATTGTGTGCCTCATCTGATGTATCAGAGTGGTCGCCTTGATGTTTTAAACATACGTCCAGGTCATCCTACGAATGTGAACTGTCCATACCGGATTTCTAAAAGAAGTGGATACATGAAAATCAAGGAATGGAAAAAATGTATGGACAGTCGTAAGGAGGTTCTTGGAAGCAAAAGGAAGCGAAGCGCAAGAATTGGAGACAGGATGATCTCCTTTCTTCATAATGGAGAGTCAGGGTCTATATTGTTTTATGCTATTTTACCTTAAAGAGGGTATTTAGGTCCTACCTAATACTGATGATCATGTGCCTAGAACAATTAAGTAGGGTTGGTTCGATGACTATGAGGATGATGATCGTATGACTTGTTATTAATAACGAGTAGAAGTTGTATGATGATGATTAGTAGGACTTGTTATTATGATGATGCATGATGCGGGCATGAAGAGTTATTATATATCAGTGGGTGAAATGAACATGGATTGGATTGAAGTGAAGGCAACAAGCATGTGGTGCATGTAGAAAGTAGTACTAATCCAAACTTGATCAAGTTAGAATTAATATTACTTTCGACATGCACCACATGTTGCCTTCACTTTAATCTAAGCCATGTTTAGGCATAGCAGTAGCGTTGGTAAACCAAGCACGGAAATAAGAGAGGACACTTCTCTCTGTTAGCTAGCTTACACACCCTAAATTACCCCCTAAACCACCCCCTTTCAGAAAAAAACAAAAACCTCAGCTCCTGCCACCTGCTGACGCGTGGATGCCTATTGGTCCCGGTTGGTGCCACCAACCGGAACTAAAGGCCCTCCTGCCTGGGCTCGCTGCACCGGCCACGTGGAGGCCCATCTGTCTCGGTTTGTGTAAGAACCGGGACTAAAGGCTTAGGGCATCAGTACCGACCCTTTAGTCCCGGTTCAAAAACCGGGACAGAAGGGCCTTACGAACTGGGACAGTAGGCCCTTTTTCTACTAGTGAGAACTAATGCCAAGCGCGTGAACCTAGGCAAACCACTTAAATAAAAGAAGCTGACCAATGCATGAAAGAGTTTAGGTGCTAAATCATTAAATAAAGTGAGCTTAGCAACAACTTAAACACCTATGCATTGGGGAGTTAAGTTACTAAGCTAATTAATGCACTTAGCACCTCACGTTAGCACATTTGCATTGAAAGAGGTCTTAGACATGTTAGATAGATTCATATCTAGAGAAACCTAAGACTACCCACAATGGGAGTAACATACTCCCTCCGTCTAGGTGTGTAAGTCACCTTACGAACACCAAATAGTCCCAAAACACTTAGGCGCGGCGCATTACTTCCCACCTCGTTTCTTGTTTCTTGACATATCAACCAATAAGAGATGTGAGGCGTGTATACTTTCAATGACTTGAGACTACCAAACACGACATGCAGTGGTTAGTTCATTGCATGCAATGCTATTAATTAGCAAATAAACATTAAGTTCTCTTGTTTTCCCCTTCTTCTTGATCATGGTGCACAACCTAAAGCTGGTCATAATGAGGAGTAACTTAGACTAGTAACCCTTCTCCTTGATCATGGTGCACAACCTAAGGCTGGTCATAGTGGGGAGTAACTTAGACTAGTAACATGCATATGTTACTAGTCTATGTTACTACCTTCATAATGGATAGTAACATATGGATGGTAACATGCAAGCCTTCATTAATTGAGATATAGACTCATTTTACATCGGGGTGTGTTATGTTACAGTAACATATTATTTTACCACAAGCATCTCTTTCCTCATCAACTCCATGCCACATAAGCAATTTTTTCTTGGGATGTGCTATGTTACTACCTAAGTTACTCCCACTATGGCTAGCCTAAGATGACTTATTCACCTAGATGGAGGGAGTAGGTGATAACATCACACATATTTAGGAAAAATATATGATGTGACAAGTAATTACTCCCTCCGTCTAGGTGTGTAAGTCACCTTACGAAAACCAAATAATCCCAAAACACTTAGGCACAATACATTAACTTCCTCCTCGTTTCTTGTTTCGTGACATGCATATCAACCAATACGAGATGTGGGTCGTGCATGCTTTCAATGACTTGAGACTACCAAACATGACATGCAGTGGTTAGTTCATTGCATGATATGCTATTAATTAGGAAAAAGACATTAAGTTCTCTCGTTTTGTCCTCCGCCTTGGTCGCAGAGTAATGAAGAAAGAGAGGCATGTGGTAACATAACTAGTTACTCATAGCATGAGTAACATCACACATACCAAGACAAGATGAGTCTATAACCTAATAAATAAAGTGTTGCATGACACCACACATATGTTACTCCCCACTATAAAGGTAGTAACATAGACTAGTAACATGTTACTAGTCTAAGTTACTCCCCACTGTGACTAGTCTAACACAAATAATTTGGGATGGAGATTGTACTAACTAATTTTCCTGACACATCAGTTTGATATGTGCAAGAATTTCCATGCTGTTATGTTCCCTATAACCAATCATTTGCTTGCCTTTTGCAACCATCACTTTCTGTTATTATTAATGGTCAGTCATTTGCTCGCTTCCACAACTATCGTTTTCTGTTCTTAATAATGGCCAATCAATTGCTAGCTTTCACCCTGCAAAAAAAATACTCCCTCCGTTTTTATTTAGTCCGCATATTAGCTTTAGTCAAAGTCAAGCTTTGTAAACTTTGACAAAGGTTATAAACAAAGATATTGACATATACAATAACAAATCAATAACATTAGATTTATTATTGAATGTACTTTCACATCATATAGATTTGTTATGGTAAATATTTGTGTTGTTTTCTATAAACTTGGTCAAACTTTACAAAGTTTGACTTCAGTCAATTCTAATATGCAGAATAAATAAAAACGGAGATAGTATCCTAGCTTCCAAAACCGTCTTTTTTATAGTTAGCATTAATGGCCAAACATTTACCTGCTTCCGCAAATCAGACAAGGTGTCCTTGTCTCATGTGCCTCATGTTTATTTGTTCTTGCATTTAATGAGCTCATTTCTCCATTTGTGATTATTGGGCACTTCATGTTTTAGTTAGAATTTGACCACCACGAACCAAATATGGGGTTTCTGTTATAAAAGGTATATTAACGGATTTGTATTCAAAAGTGGTTTCTCGTAATATGATTTTTATGACATATAGTTTATATTTTATTAATTAAATTTATGATCAAAATTTGATGCAAAATATGAGGAGGTTCAGTAGGACCGGACTGAGGAAATATTTCTTCGTCTATGTAGTTATGCAATCTAATAAATTCAACATATATCTTTGTTGGTCCAAACTGCCCTTCTATTCATTCTTACTGATGCGTAATAATATGCCGTCATGCCTTGCATCAATTTTGCCATGAATAAAGCTAAGTTTCTAATTGGAATAAGTCAATCATTCTAAAAGTTGAATGGGCATGCTATATGGTTTTTCATCCCCCCCTCATGCATGTGTCGCTCCAGGGGACGGCTCGGGCGGAACCCTAGCCGCCACCGCCCCTACCCTGCCTTCCCCTCCCCCGCCACCGTCGGAGAATGACAATGGGCTAAGCCTGGCCGGTTGAAAGCGGCAGTGGGCATCTCCTCATGCTTGGCTTGTCCTTGTGGTGGGGGAGGCTTGCCTCCCTGTGGCATGTGCGGCATGGATTCCCCACGGCACGACGCACTCCGACATTTGCAAAGACGACCACATGCATGCTTGTTGGGTCAGATCTGTGGTTTTGGCCCCCTATTCTGTCTGGTCCGGGGCCTTAAGGGTGGCAGTCCGTGCTCCTTATAGCTGGTTTGCTTTGTGGTGTGCGTCGCTCTGCCACTCTCTGTCAGTGCCTTGGCAGGTTGTCGGATCTGACTGGGCTTGGGCAAATTTGGCTTGCTGGTTTTTTGGTTGACGACAAGGTTTGTGGTGACTCCTACATAGTCGAAACATGGTGGTTCATGGGAGGTGAATGAGCTAGCGGAGGCGCAGCGCGTGGGGATGTGGTGTTGGGCATACTCCGGGCGAAAGCTTGTCAGTTGATGACGTTGGCATCCGTGAGTGCTACCTCTTGAGCACTGCGTTGATTTTCCCTTGAAGAGGAAAGGGTGATGGAGCAAAGTAGCGTAAGTATTTCTCTCAGTTTTTGAGAACCAAGGTATCCATCCAGTAGTGGGCTACGCACGAGTCCCTCGCACCTACACAAACAAATAAATCCTCGCAACCAACGCGATAAGGGGTTGGCAATCCCTACACGGTCACTTACGAGAGTGAGATCTGATAGATATGATAAGATAATATTTATGGTATTTTTATGATAAAGATGCAAAGTAAAGTAAACAAAATAAAAACGGCGCAAGAAATAGCTTGTTGACGGAAGATTAATATAATGGAAAATAGACCCGAGGGCCATAGGTTTCACTAGTGGCTTCTCTCAAGAGCATTAGTATTTTACGGTGGGTGAACAAATTACTGTTGAGCAATTGACAGAATTGAGCATAGTTATGAGAATATCTAGGTATGATCATGTATATAGGCATCACGTCCGAGACAAGTAGACCGACTCCTGCCTGCATCTACTACTATTACTCCACACATCGACCGCTATCCAGCATGCATCTAGAGTATTAAGTTCATAAGAACAGAGTAACGCTTTAAGCAAGATGACATGATGTAGAGGGATAAACTCATGCAATATGATATAAACCCCATCTTGTTATCCTCGATGGCAACAATACAATACGTGCCTTGCTGCCCCTACTGTCACTGGGAAAGGACACCGCAAGATTGAACCCAAAGCTAAGCACTTCTCCCATTGCAAGAAAGATCAATCTAGTAGGCCAAACCAAACTGATAATTCAAAGAGACTTGCAAAGATAACCAATCATACATAAAAGAATTCAGAAGATTCAAATATTGTTCATAGATAAACTTGATCATAAACCCACAATTCATCGATCTCAACAAACACATCGCAAAAGAAGATTACGTCGAATAGATCTCCACAAGAGAGGGGGAGAACATTGTATTGAGATCCAAAAAGAGAGAAGAAGCCATCTAGCTAATAACTATGGACCCGAAGGTCTGAGGTAAACTACTCACACATCATCGGAGAGGCTATGGTGTTGATGTAGAAGCCCTCCGTGATCGATGCCCCCTCCGGCGGAGCTCCGGAATAGGCCCCAAGATGGGATCTCACGGGTACAGAAGGTTGCGGCGGTGGAATTAGGTTTTTGGCTCCATATCTGGTAGTTTGGGGGTACGTAGGTATATATAGGAGGAAGGAGTACGTCGGTGGAGCAACGTGGGGCCCACGAGGGTGGAGGGCGCGCCGGGCGGGGGGGGGGGGGGGGGGGGGGGGGTAGGCGCGCCCCCCTACCTCGTGGCTTCCTGGAAGCTTTCTTGACGTAGGGTCCAAGTCCTCTGGATCATGTTCGTTCCGAAAATCATGTTCCCGAAGGTTTCATTCCGTTTGGACTCCGTTTGATATTCTTTTTCTGCGAAACTCTGAAATAGGCAAAAAAACAGCAATTCTGGGCTCGGCCTCCGGTTAATAGGTTAGTCCCAAAAATAATATAAAAGTGTATAATAAAGCCCAATAATGTCCAAAACAGAAGATAATATAGCATGAAACAATAAAAAATTATAGATACGTTGGAGACGTATCAGTGGGCGTTATTTCACCTTCTTTGAGGCATCGCGTCCATCCCTTGCACATCCTTATATCCAGTTCTTCAGGCGAAAGCCTATAGCCTGGTAGGGTCGGACGACGACGTCAACATCGTTGCTTCCCCCTTTGCGGAGTTATCTTTAAGAAGTAGGGATCTAGTTCACTCTGTCCATGTGTTAGATGATCACGACACGGCGGCCGACAGGTGCCCGGCCGACAGTGTGGAGGTTGTGGCATCGCGACTAATGCGGCGACGACGATAGTGGAAAGATTTGTAGGCTCGTGGTTTCTCTCGGTCCTCGATAGTCGGCTTGTTGCTGAGCATGAAGTCGGAGCTGCAACATTGAAGGGTTAGGCGATGGGTAGTTCCGACTTTGTCGGCGTGAAGCAGCTGGCTCCTTTTCTCCGGTGAGGCTCGTCATTAGGGTCGGAGCTGCCCGATCTTTGATGTAGGAGGTCGATTGTTTGGCATTGGCCAACATGGTCCATGTGTCTCGTTCATTCGGAGGAGTCTGGACGGGTCGTCCATAGCAAAGTCGTAGTCACTTGCTCGGGGAGAGGTGATGATGATCACAATGCAGACAACCTCTATGGTGTCCTCTCCTCAGCGGTGTGTGATACGTCTCCAACGTATCTATAATTTTTTATTGTTCCATGCTATTATATTATATGTTTTGGATGTTTTATATGCATTAATATGCTATTTTATATTATTTTTCGGACTTACCTGTTAACCTAGAGCCCAGTGCCAGTTTCTGTTTTTCCTTGTTTTACACTTCCGCAGAAAAGGAATACCAAACGGAGTCCAAACGAAATAAAACTTTCGCGATGATTTTTCTTGGACCAGCAGACATCCAGAGGACTTGGAGTGTAAGTCAGAGAAGCCACGAGGCGGCCACAAGGACGGCGGGCGCGCCCCCACCCTTGTGGGCCCCTCATGACTCCACCGACCTAGTTTCTTCACCTATATATTCTCATATATCCCAAAACCAATGTAATTCTTCTTAATTGTGGTATGAATATTCAGATCCGAAAGATTCAAGATAAAAGTTCAATATTGACATAAAAATAATAATACTTCAAGCATACTAACTAAGCAATTATCTCTTCTCAAAATAACATGGCCAAAGAAAGTTCATCCCTACAAAATCATATAGTTTAGTCATGCTCCATTTTCGTCACACAAGAATGCTCTCATCATGCACAACCCCGATGACAAGCCAAGCAATTGTTTCATACTTTACTAATCTCAAACTTTTTCAACCTTCACGCAATACATGAGCGTGAGCCATGGATATAGCACTATGGGTGGAATAGAATATAATGATGGGGGTTATGTGGAGAAGACAAAAAAGGAGAAAGTCTCACATCAACGAGGCTAATCAATGAGCTATGGAGATGCCCATCGATTGATATTAATGCAAGGAGTAGGGATTGCCATGCAACGGATGCATTAGAGCTATAAATATATGAAAGCTCAACAAAGAAACTAAGTGGGTGTGCATCCAACTTGCTTGCTCACGAAGACCTAGGGCACTTGAGGAGGCCCATTGTTGGAATATACAAGCCAAGTTCTATAATGAAAAATTCCCACTAGTATATGAAAGTGACAAAACAAGAGACTCTCTATCATGAAAATTATGGTGCTAATTTGAAGCACAAGTGTGGAAAAAGGATAGTAGCATTGCCCCTTTTTATTTATTTTTTTGGGCCTTCTTTTTTTTGGCCTTCTCTTTTTTTGGGGGGGGGGGGGACAATGCTCTATTAATGATGATAATCACACTTCTATTTATTTATAACTCAATGATTACAACTCGATACTAGAACAAAGTATGACTCTATATGAATGCCTCCGGCGGTGTACCGGGATATGCAATGAACCAAGAGTGACATGTATGAAAGAATTATGAACGGTGGCTTTGCCACAAATACTATGTCAACTACATGATCATGCAAAGAAATATGACAATGATGAACGTGTCATGATAAAAGGAACGGTAGAAAGTTGCATGGCAATATATCTCGGAATGGCTATGAAAATTCCATAATAGGTAGGTATGGTGGCTGTTTTGCGGAAGATATAAGGAGGTTTATGTGTGAAAGAGCATATCATATCACGGGGTTTGGATGCACCGGCGAAGTTTGCACCAACTCTCAATGTGAGAAAGGGCAATGCACGGTACCGAAGAGGCTAGCAATGATGGAAAGGTGAGAGTGCGTATAATCCATGGACTCAACATTAGTCATAAAGAACTCACATACTTATTGCAAAAATCTACAAGTCATCAAAAACCAAGCACTACGCGCATGCTCCTAGGGGAATAGCACTACTGGAATCAGCTAATTTGCCATCTGCCAGCTCTTTGCCGTCTGCTAGCTGACGACAAAGAAGCTCTTTGCCATCAGCTACCCAAAAGCAGACGACAAAGAAATGGCAGACGGCAAAGAAGCTCTTTGCCATCTGCGAGCTCTTTGCCGTCCGCTGGCAGACGGCAAAGAGAGAGGTGGCCCCCACCCCCCGCCCGTTTGGAAAAAACTTAACGGCCCACTTCTTTGCCGTCTGCCAGCAGACGGCAAAGAGGCAAAAGGGCGGACGGCAAAGAGGACACTACCTAACGGCCCGTACCCCCCCCCCCTCCCCGCCCGTTACTCTGTTCTCTCCTCGCCGAGCCCCGCCACCAGTTCCAACCCCTCCGCCGCCGCCGCCGCCCGCCGCGCGCCGCAGCCCCCACCACTCGCCGCCGCCCGGTCGCCCCACCACCCCGCCGCCCCACCGGCCCCCCGCCCCGTCGCCACTGCCGCCCGGCGCCGTCGCCCCACCACCCGTCGCCCCGTCGCCCCCGCCGCCCCGTCGCCCCACCGCCCCGGCCCCCCGCCGCCCCGGGGCCCCGCCGCCCCACCGCCCCGTCGCCCCCCGCCCCGGCCCCCCGCCGCACCGGCGCCCCCCCCCCCCCCCCCCCCCGCGCCCCGGCCCCCCGCCGCCCCGCGCCCCACCGCCCCGGGCCCTGCCCCCCGCCGCCCCAGGCCGCCCCCGCGCCCCGGCCACCTCCTCCACCGACCACCTCCTCCACCGCCCCGCCCCCCTCCTCCACCGGCCCTGCCCCAGGTGAGCCCCCCTCCTTTTTTTCTGTTTTTTCTGTTTTTTTCCTTTTTAGTTTTAGTTTTAGTTTAGATTTAGTTTTAGTTTTAGGTTTAGTTTTAGTTTAGTTTTAGTTTTAGGTTTAGTTTTAGGTTTAGTTTAGTTTGAGGAAAGAAGAAGAAGAAGAGAAAAAGAGGAGAGGAGGAGAAGAAGAAGAGGAAAAAGGAAAGGAAGAAGAAGAAGAGGAGGAGGAGGAGAAAAAAGAAGAAGAGGAAAAAGAAGAAGAAAAAAGAGGAGAGGAGGAGAAGAAGAAGAGGAAAAAGGAAAGGAAGAAGAAGAAGAGGAGGAGGAGAAGAAAAAAGAAGAAGAGGAAGAAGAAGAAGAAAAAAGAGGAGAGGAGGAGAAGAAGAAGAGGAAAAAGGAAAGGAGGAAGAAGAAGAAGAAGAAGAAGAAGAAGAAGAAGAAGAAGAAGAAGAAGGAAAAAAAGGAAGAAAAGGAAGAAAAGGAAGAATAGGAAGAAGAAGAAAAGGAAAAAACCCCGACCCGACCCGGCACCCCGACCCGGCACCCCGCACGACACCCCGACCCCTAGACCCCGACCCCGACACCCCGACCCCGAGCCTGACCCGACACCCCGACCCCGACACCGACACGGCACCCCGACCCCGACCCGGCACCCCGACCCCGACCCCGACCCCGACACCCCGACCCCGAGCCTGACCCGACACCCCGACCCCGACACTGACACGGCACCCCGACCCCGACCCGGCACCCCGACCCGACACCCCGACCCCGAGACACCGACCCCGACACCGACACGACACCCCGACACCGACACCCTGACACCACACCCACCCTTACCCCGACACCGACACGGCACCCAGACCCCGACCCGACACCCCGACCCCGAGACGGCACCCCGACCCGACACCCCGACCCGACACCCCGACCCCGAGACCCCGACCCCGAGCCTGACCCGACACCCCGACCCCGACACCCACACGGCACCCCGACCCCGACCCGACACCCCGACCCCGAGACCCCGACCCCGACCCCGACACCCCGACCCCGAGCCTGACCCGACACCCCGACCCCGAGACCGACACGGCACCCCGACCTCGACCCGGCACCCCGACCCGACACCCCGACCCCGAGACCCCGACCCCGACCCCGACACGGCACCCCGAGACCGACACGACACCCCGACCCCCGACACCTCCCGAAAAGGTGTTCTTTGGCCTTCCAGAAGCCGACGGGGTCATATATTTGTGAATTATTAGTTAGGTCATATATCTTTCGATTTTGTTATGAAAAACATCATATATAATTGTGTTGATCGGGTAGTTTTAAATGTGCAGTTGTTTCATCGCTGCGAGCTTTGGTGTTCGACGACCTCGCCGTGCGTTTGACGAGCTCTGCCCCTTCGTTCGTGGGTGAGCACAAATGACATGTCCTCCTCCCCCATTAATTATTTGATCTATTCCGATGAAACTTGATAGCTAGCTATATATGTGTCTTGAATCATCAGTATGCGTAACCAATATGTGTCTCCCGTTCGAAAGCGTCATAGTTATAAATATGCATGCATTTGCATATTTATAACCTTGATTCTTTCGAATTGTCCAACGCTATCCATGGACAGCCCGGGTATGTTTAGATTGGGTTCGTTTTCCCATATGCTTTGCTCCGGATCCGACGCATAAATTTCGTCAGTGCCTCCCCTGTTGTTCTCCGGGTACACATCCTCTCTGTTTATTGCAGAGACGTGTATCAGGAGAACAGCGGGGAGGTGCTGCCGAAATTTTGCGTAGGATCCGGAGCATAGCATGGGAAAATGAACCCAATCTAAACATACTCGGGTGGGATTAGGACCTATCATTACCTATTAGAGTGTAGGTTGCATGGACGTAATAAAATTGACAAAGTAGATCAACTGATGAATATATACATGGTGAATTATATATATATATATATATTTGTTGTGTGTCTAGTAGCTCTGAAAGTCAAGATGAGTGATCGTGCGTGGATGTACACCGGTCACACTGGTCAGAACAAATGGAGCACTGAATGGTTCACAAAAACCAAGGGGTTTGTGCGAGCCGCATTTGCAAATGGCCAGAGGAAAACCTGGTGCCCCTGCTTACGGTGCGGCAATTGGGAAAAGAGGACAGAGGCTGAAATGGGCAAACACCTGCAGAAGAGTGGTTTTACGCCCGATTATACGGTGTGGACATTTCATGGTGAGTCTGCCCAACGTGACCGAGCTGAGGTGGATCGTCGTCGCACCGACGAGCATGGTACCGGGATGGAAAACATGGTGCAAGACTTCGATGATGCTCGGGATTCGGACAAGGAGATGGAGGAATCTGCAAAGGCCTTCAATGAAATGTTGGAGTCTTCAAAACGTCCGCTCCATGAGCACACTGAGCTTTGTCAGTTGGATGCCATCTCACAAGTAATGGCTCTGAAGGCTCAGTTCAACTTGGGCAGAGAACGCTACGATGCAATGATGACAGTATTTGGACGCTTTCTACCCAAAGGCCATGTAATGCCTGCAAACCTGTACCAGTCGGACAAAATCCTCCGTGCACTGAAGATGCCCTATGATAAGATACATGCCTGTGAGAAAGGATGTGTCTTGTTTAGGCTTGACTATGCGGACTTGAGCTATTGTCCCATTTGCAAGTCTTCCAGGTATGTTGTGGTAGACAACGGTATGGGTGAGAAGACACAGACCAAAATCCCCGTTAGTGTTCTTCGGTATATGCCAATCGTACCAAGACTTCAACGTCTTTTCATGGTCGAAGAGACGGCCAGACAGATGACATGGCACAAAACGGGCAAAAGAACCGAACTAGATGCAGATGGGAATCTGATGATTGTACACACATCGGATGGTGTTGCGTGGAAAAAGTTTGATGAATTACATGGTGACAAAGCGGCAGATCCGAGGCATCCTCGAGTCGGCATCAGCACGGATGTGTTCAGTGTGTTTGGTATGACGGCAGCCCAATATAGTTGTTGGCCCGTATTTGTCTTTCCACTCAATCTCCCCCCCGGACAGATTATGCAAAGAAAGAACATTTTCCTGACGTTGATAATTCCAGGGCCCAACTATCCGGGGAAAAATATGAATGTGTACATGCAACCGCTTAAGGACGAATTGCAAGAAGCCTGGGATAATGGGTTCAAGACATACGACACCTATAGCAAACGGAACTTCATAATGCGTGTCTGGTACATGTACTCGACGCATGACTTGCCGGCGTATGCGCTATTCGTTGGCTGGTGTGTGCATGGAAGGTTCCCGTGCCCCACATGCAAGGGAGCTCTTGAGTTTCATTGGCTTCAGGCCGGTCGCAAGTTTTCTTGCTTCGACATGCATAGACAGTTCCTGAATCCTCGCCATAAGTTCAGGAAAGACAAGAAGAACTTCATCAGAGGTAGAGTTGTCAAAAACTCTGCACCACCTGCATTGACAGGCCAACAGACCCCGGATCAGTTAAACGCTCTCGAGCCAGATCCAGAGCGTCCAGGGTACTTCAAGGGGTATAATTCTAAGCACGCCTGGACTCACAAAACATGCTTATGGGATCTGCCTTACTTCAAAGTCCTCCTTTGCCCACACAACATCGACGTGATGCACACTGAGAAGAATATCGCCGAGGCACTTTTTGGTACATTGTTCGGCATAGATGGGAAGTCAAAGGATAATACTAAGTCTAGAGTCGATCTGGAGGCGCTATGTGATAGGCCGTTACAAAACATGAAAGAACCGAAAGGAAAGCAGAACTGGACGAAGCCAAAGGCATGGTTCAATCTTGGAAGGCCAGCTATGAGGGAAATTATCTTGTGGGTGAAAATGCAGTTGATGTTCCCCGATGGGTATGCAGCGAATCTATAGAGGGGAGCCAGTCTTGATAAATTGAAGATATTTGGTCTCAAGAGTCATGATTGGCACATATGGATTGAGCGGGTAATGCCGGTGATGTTGCGTGGCTTCATCCCTGAGGATGAATGGCTAGTACTGGCAGAACTCAGCTATTTCTTCCGTGTTCTTTGTGCGAAAGAACTATCGCCTGGCGTGCTAGAAGAAATGGAAGAGTTGGCGCCAGAGTTGATCTGCAAGTTAGAGAAGATCTTTCCACCGGGCTTCTTTAATCCAATGCAACATTTGATTTTGCATCTCCCGACCGAGGCAAGAGTGAGGGGGCCCGTGCAAAATCGTTGGTGCTACCCAACTGAGAGGATGCAGAAGACGCTTCGACAAAAATGTAAAAATAAACGTAGAATTGAAGCATCGATGGCTGAGGCATTCATCACTGAGGAGGCGGCAAACTTCGTGACAGCACACTACGAAGCCAAAAATCGTCATTTGCATAATCCGAAGCCTCGGTACAATGCTGACGACCCTAAAAAGGGTGGATCCAACCTCAGCCTATTCAAAGGGAATCTCGCACCAGCCAGTGTTTCAAATCCAGTATCTTTGGATAACGAACAATGGCGGACCATTTCGTTGTATATCTTCAACAACCTGATAGAAGTGCGGCCGTACATCGAGTAAGTTCTCGGTACATAGTTTCGCAACTTCTATTTCCTTTGAACTGCTCTTATTCCTGGATATTTCATACAGTCGATACGTCGCCTTATTCTCGTATGGAGCGGTGATCCAAAAGGATTCCGTTGAAGAGTATGAGCTTCTCGCAAAGCAAGGAGGCGGCTATCCCGGTTTCATCTCTTGGTTCAAACAAACGGTAATTTTTATTAGACTTGTAGGCTAATTTGTAGGCGGCTATCCCGGTTTCATTCGCTAATTTGTGCGTAATGCAACAATCCTCTCATATTAAACGTGTAGGCTAATTCAGAGTCTATGGACGCCGAATTGAGACAAGTCGCTAATGGTTTTGACTATAAGGTCCGTTCATTTGACAAATACGACATCAACGGGTATCGCTTTCGTACCTATGGCAAAGAGCTATCTATGGCCGACCGAAAGTCTACAAATTGTTGTGTATCTGCTATCGGCGAAGGAGGTACCGAGTATTATGGGAGAGTTGAAGCAATTTATGAACTTCTATTCTATGTTGAAAACCCACCGAATGTCGTAGTCTTCAAATGTTATTGGTTTCAGCCGAAGGAGACTAGAAGGACTCATGAACATATAGGGCTAGTTGAAATCAACCAAAGCACCCATTTAGATGTTCCTGATGTCTATATTACGGCTCAACAGGCGACCCAAGTATTCTATCTACCGTGGGCCTGCCAAACTAATCCAAATCTGAAAGGTTGGGATGTCGTTTATGAAGTGCCACCACATGCTAGACTATCTCCCCCAAAGGAAGAGGATTATGAACCTCACATTAACCCAGACACATATGAAGGAGAATTCTTCCAAGAGACACGTCTTTCCAAAAAGCGTTTCAAGAACCGCTATACTTCACCCCAAAACATTGAAGTACACAGCGACAGTGAATCCGACATCACCCCAGAGGAGGAACAAGAAGAGCCGGAACAAGAAGAGGTTACTGCTGCAGATGACCTGTCATTGCTTGACCGATTACGTCAAGGTGGCCTTGCACATGTTGATGCCACTGAACCCTATGAGCCCGTCATTGATTATAGTGATGATGATGATTATGCATTTATTGATGATACTGATCGAGATTATTAGTAGTGTCAGGTATTAAAAAATTTAATGTTGTACTTGATGATGATACACTTATGTGATACACATATTATTATTCATGTCGGTCTTTTTTTTATGTTGTACTAATTTCGTTTACTGTTTGTCATGGCAGGTGTTGAAAGATGGTGGGCGCTGGTCGGGAGCGCGCCAAGGCCCCTTCTTCGTCGGCGCGTGATCTGAGGTCTTCCATTCCAGACGCACCTCTCCGCCGAGCGTTGCTGGACAGTATGGCCACACCGCCGGGCCCTTCTTCGTCGACCGCGGTGCCCAGCTGGGGACGAGGTAGGAAGAGAGGAGGTGGGGCACGTGGTCGCGGGAGAGGAGATAGGGTGACTGCTACGGCGCCTTCCTCGCCGCCACCCCCAGCTGTTTCACCCGAGCACGTGACTGCTAGGGTGGACTCGTCCGAGGAGGAGGCTACACGGACTCCGGTCCACGAGCCTCCGGTCCACGGGTCTTGGGGCCACGAGCCTCGGGTCGACTGGCCTTCGGCCCACGAGACCCCGGAGGAGCACACGTCCGGATGGGGTACCTGGCTGGATCAGCCCGAGGAGCCGAGTGGCCATGCTGATGATGGCGGAGAGCCAACTAATCTTGAGGAGGAGGGGGGCACCGTCTACCAGCGTGGTGCTACACGGCTCCCGTCCGTGCCGGCGACCCGCGAGCAGAGGTGGTTGATTTTCTCTGATGGGGAGAGGTACGTAAGTGCATTTAATATTTTTGTACCTTGTGCATTCACGTTTCTTCAAATAACTAATGCGTTGGCCTTGTCATGCTGCAGGGGTTGGGACCACCATCATAGTGTTCGCCGGCCCAACTCCGTCCTTGGAGTTCTTTGCCGGCAAAACTTCCCGGGGTTTGTCACGTTGCCTGGTGAGGGTCGGCTTCCAGAGCTTGGATTGAGCTGGGAGCACTACGTGGCTGCCCCGGCCCCGCCGGATGAGATTATCAACGGTGTCGTGTGCGACATGAGGGCAGACATGGTGATCAGAAAGTTCTGGGTAATTTCTCCTTTACACATTTAAAAATCTTCAACTAGCTAGTTATTAATTGTACTAATCAATATTGTCTCATTTGATTGCAGACATTCTACAGGTGTGAGGAGGGATACGAGGAGGACGTGGCACATGTTATCGAGAACGTCTGCAAGCGCCTACTCCAGAACTTACGGCACGAGGCTCGGGTGCAGGCTGTTCGAGACTACTACGCCTTGCGTGGTATCAAGAAGACCAAGCCGGCGTGCCGCGATAAGTTCCTGAGTAAGGAGCAGTACATGAAGGTAATTCTTAAGGCCTTCTACTTAAGTTCCTTCATTTAGTAATTCTTAGCCGTAGCGCTCAAGTTTCTATTTGCTAACTTAGGCGCCTCCGAGATGGTGTGCGGATCGGATGGATTGTTGGGAGGTGTTGGTCGATGAGTGGTGCTCAAAAGAATGGCTAGCCCTCCACAACGAGGCCAAGGACAAACGTGCCCAAATGGAAGGTGTGCCACACCATCAAGGCAGCTCCAACTTATACCAGTTCGGGCGCAACTGGGTATGTGGTTTGCTTCATGATTCATGCAATTCATTCATCATGCTAGCTTGAGCCCTTTAATTACTAATTTTCATTGTTTCTCTCTTTCAGGCACGCCACAATAAGGTGGATAAGGTGCCAGAGGTGTTCGACCTGTATGCCATGGCCCACACTGCCTCTTTCAAGAAAGTCAAGGCTTTCTCTCAGTCTGACCTCGATGATGCAAACAACTTCACCAACATCTCCTCCCACAACAAGCTCGTGAGATATAGAGATGAGGGGAAGGCGAGGAAAGGGGAGGACTTTAACCCGAGCCAGGGTCCCATTGATCCAGAGCTGGTGATGATATCTGGTGGCGGGAGGTCCCATGGCTCCATAGCCATTGGAGATGGACTTATCCGTTGTCCTAGCACTCTCCCGGAGATCAAGGCGCGCCAGTCGAGCTCCGCTCCTGAGATAAGGCCTCGTGAACGGCCAGTGCAACTCGCCATCAAGGTTAGTTATACGTACTCAGTTATCTTTCTCCATTACATTGTGTGCGCTTCCATCAATGATTACAAATGGTCATGTGAGTGGTGTTGCAGGCTGCTATACAGAGTGAGAGAGATAGAACGGAGAAACTTCTGGCGGAGGCGGGGAGGCAGCGGGAGTTGGAGGAGAGGACGACAAAGATGATGGAGGAGGAGAGGGCACGGAATGACATGCAGGCAAGGGCATGTACGAGCTCGTTGTGGTAAGTTTCTTCTGCAGATTAGCCAAAACATTCATGTAGTGTTTGTCTCATTACTAACTAGTATGACTGAGTCGTCGAAACCAAATGTGCAGTCTGTGTGCGAGAAGACAGGTCAGACCGCTCCGCCGATGCCAGTGATTGCTCCTGGGACCACGGTGAGTTTTATTTGAATGGACATTACTTGCTAGTCTTAACATTTGAGTGTCATCATGCTAACAAGACATTGGAAATGATCTTTGGTGCAGCGTAACTCCAGACAAGCATCGCACGATCCTTCTCCAGCTACCGACACGAGCCACCCCGCTCCTACACCTCCTGGATCTTGGTAAGTTTATCTAGTGTTTTGCTTAACACATGCATAAAGACCTAGACTTAGCTTTAATTAGCTTAGTTAGCTCATAGACAATCCATTTTACTTAAGTTAGCTCTAAAATGACCCATTTTACCTAGGTTAGCTTATAAATGATCCAGTTCATCCAAGTTAGCTCAAAAATGACCCATTTTACCTAGATTAGCTCCTAAATGATCCATTTTACCTACGTTAGCTTTAAAATGACCCATTTCAACTAGGTTAACTCCAAAATGACCCATCTTCCCTAGGTTATCTCATAAACGATCCATTTCAACTAATTTAGCTCATAAACGATCCATTTCACCAAGTTAGCTAAAAAACGATCCATTTCACCTAAATTAGCTCTTAAATGGTCCATTTCACCTAAGTTAGCTCAAAAAGATCCATTTCAACTAAATTAGCCCATAAATGATCCATTTCACCTAAGTTAGCTCAAAAACGATCCATTTCACCTTAGTTAGCTAAAAAACGATCCATTTCACCTTAGTTACCTCAAAAACGATCCATTTGACCTTAGTTAGCTCATAAACAACCCATTTCAACTAAGTTAGCTCATAAATGATCCATTTCACCTTAGCTAGCTCATAAACAACCCATTTCAACTTAGTTAGCTCATATATGATCCATTTCACGTAGGTTAGCTCATAAATGGCATACTCTTCTTGTTCTAGTCTTCTTCTTGTTCTACTCTTCTTGTTCTAGTCTTCTTCTTGTTCTACTCTTCTTGTTCTAGTCTTCTTATTCTAGTCACCTATTTCTAACTTTCTTATTTTTCATTTTGCAGATTTCATTCACTTGACGAAAGCTTGCATAGATGGAGTGCTCCTTATCCCTTTCTCTGTTTCTTTTGTATCGTTGAACTATGCATGTATCTTGGTAGTTGGATGAACTATGCTATGTATGATGGAACTTGGTAGTTGGATGGAACATATGTGATGAAGTTATGTGATGGAACTATGTATGATGGAACTATGCATGTTGGATATCTTATATGTTTGCTGTGAAAATTGTTGTCATATATATCTTATGTGATGGAACTCTGCCTTGTGAAATATATCTATATATGCCATATATATTTTCTGTGAAAATTGTTGGATTTAATAAAAAACAGAAAAAGGACCCAATATGCAGGCTCTTTGCCGTCTGCCACCGACGGCAACGGGCCCTTTGCCGTCCGCCGCGGATGGCAAAGAAGCCACGTGGCATCCAGCTGTGCTTCCTGGGAGCTGACCCATTTGGTCAGTTTGCCTACAGTGGCAGACGGCAAAGAGTTTGCCGTCAGCGGCGGACGGCAAAGGCCTGCCATGTAGTGACGTGTAGATGACATCATATGGCAGACGACAAAGGCACTAGAAAGTTTGCCGCCCGCAGCGGACGGCAAAGGCCTGCCGTTAGCCACTTAATGGACTGAGAGCACAATTATTGCTGTCCGCCCTCTTTGCCGTCCGCGGCAGACGGCAAAGAGCCTTTGCCATCAGCCGCCAGGAAGCAGACGGCAAAGTAGCTGTTTACCGTAGCCTACTTTGCCGGAGCCTTTTGCCGTCCGCGGCTGACGGCAAAGGCCTTTGCCGTCCGCCGTTCGTGCCTTTGCCGTCCGCCGTGGCAGACGGCAAAATAGCTGATTCCTGTAGTGTAGATTGGTAGGAAAAGACCATCGCTCGTCCCCGACCGCCACTCATAAGGAGGACAATCAAAGAACACCTCATGTTTCAAATTTGTTACATAACGTTTACCATATGTGCATGCTACGGGACTTGCAAACTTCAACACAAGTATTTCTCAAATTCACAACTACTCAACTAGCACAACTTTAATATCACTACCTCCATGTCTCGAAACAATCATCAAGCATCAAACTTCTCTTAGTATTCAAAACACTTATAAGAAAGTTTTTACTAATCTTGAATACCTAGCATATTAGGATTATTTAAGCAAATTACCATGCTATTTAAGACTCTCAAAATAATCTAAGTGAAGCATGAGAGATCAATAGTTTCTATAAAACAAATCCACCACCGTGCTCTAAAAGATATAAGTGAAGTACTAGAGCAAAGACTATATAACTCGAAAGATATCAGTGAAGCACATAGAGTATTCTAATAATTTCCGTATCATGTGTGTTTCTCTCAAAAGGTGTGTACAGCAAAGATGATTGTGGTAAACTAAAAAGCAAAGACTCAGATCATACAAGACGCTCCAAGCAAAACACATATCATGTGGTGAATAAAAATATAGCTCCAAGTAAAGTTACCGATGGAAGTAGACGAAAGAGGGGATGCCTTCCGGGGCATCCCCAAGCTTTGGCTTTTAGGTGTCCTTAAATTATCTTGGGGTGCCATGGGCATCCCCAAGCTTAGGCTCTTGCCACTCCTTGTTCCATAATCCATCAAATCTTTTACCCAAAACTTGAAAACTTCACAACACAAAACTTAACAGAAAATCTCGTGAGCTCCGTTAGCGAAAGAAAACAAAAGACCACTTCAAGGTACTGTAATGAACTCATTATTTATTTATATTGGTGTTAAACCTACTGTATTCCAACTTCTCTATGGTTTATAAACTATTTTACTAGCCATAGATTCATCAAAATAAGCAAACAACACACGAAAAACAGAATCTGTCAAAAACAGAACAGTCTGTAGTAATCTGTAACTAACGCAAACTTCTGGAACTCCAAAACATCAGCCAACATAGGACGACCTAGACAATTTGTTTATTGATCAGCAGCAATTGGAATCAATATTTTATCACGTTCTGGTGGTTTTTAACAATTATCTTCGTGAACAGAAAGTTTCTGGAATTTTCTGCAAGATCAAATAACTATCATCCAAGAAGATCCTATAGGTTTAACTTGGCACAAACAATAATTAAAACATAAAAACACATCTAACCAGAGGCTAGAACAATTATTTATTCCTAAACAGAAGCAAAAAGCAAAAAAAACTAAAAAAAATTGGGTTGCCTCCCAACTAGCGCTATCGTTTAACGCCCCTAGCTAGGCATAAAAGCAAGGATAGATCTAGGTATTGCCATCTTTGGTAGGCAATCCATAAGTGGCTCTCATAATAGATTCATATGGTAATTTTATTTTCTTCCTAGGGAAGTGTTCCATGCATTTATTTAATGGAAATTGGAATCTAATATTCCCTTCCTTCATATCAATAATTGCACCAATCGTTTTAAGGAAAGGTCTACCAAGAATAATAGGACCTGAAGGATTGCAATCTATGTCAAGAACGATAAAATCTACGGGCACATAGTTCCTATTTGCAACAATAAGAATGTCATTAATTCTTCCCATAGGTTTCTTAATAGTGGAATCCGCAAGGTGCAAGTTTAAAGAGCAATCATCAAAATCACGGAAACCTAGCAAATCACACAAAGTTTTTGGAATCGTGGAAACACTAGCACCCAAATCACACAAAGCATAGCATTCATGATCTTTAATATTAATTTTAATAGTAGGTTCCCACTCATCATAAAGTTTTCTAGGGATAGAAACTTCCAACTCAAGTTTTTCTTCATAAGATTGCATCAAGGCATCAACAATATGTTTGGTAAAGGCTTTATTTTGACTATAAGCATGAGGAGAATTTAGCACGGATTGCAACAAGGAAATACAACCTATCAAAGAGCAATTATCATAATTAAATTCCTTGAAATCCAAAATAGTGGGTTCATTAATATCTAATGTTTTGATCTCTTCAATCCCACTTTTATCAATTTTAGCATCAAGATCTAAAAACTCCGAATTTCTGGAACGCCTTCAAGGTAAAGGTGGATCATATTCAGTCCCATCATTATCAAGATTCATATTGCAAAACAAAGATTTAATAGGGGACACATGAATAACTTTTAGATCTTCATCTTTATTTTCATAAAAATTAGAAGAACACACTTTTATAAAGCAATCTTTCTTAGCACGCATCCTAGCGGTTCTTTATTTGCACTCATCAATGGAAATTCTCATGGCTTTGAGAGACTCATTGATACCATGCTTAGGTGGAATAGATCTAAGTTTCAAAGAATCAACATCAAGAGAAATTCTATCAACGTTCCTAGCCAATTCATCAACTTTAAGCAATTTGTCTTCAAGCAAAGCATTGACATTCTTTTGCGAATTCATAAATTCCTTAACACTAGTCTCAAATTCAGAAGGCATCTTATTAAAATTTCCATAAGAATTTTTGTAGGAATTACCATAATTATTAGGGGAATTACTAGGATACGGCCTAGGATTAAAGTTTCCTCTATACCGTTGTTACCAAAATTATTCCTACCAACAAAATTCACATCCATAGATTCATTATTATTCTCAATCAAAGTAGACAAAGGCATATCATTAGGATCAGAGGAAACACTCTTAGTAGCAAATAATTTCATAAGTTCATCCATCTTTCCACTCAAAACATTAATTTCTTCTATTGCATGCACCTTTTTACTAGTAGATCTTTCAGTGTGCCATTGAGAATAATTAACCATAATATTATCTAGGAGTTTAGTAGCTTCTCCTAAAGTGATTTTCATAAAAGTGCCTCCCGCGGCCGAATCTAAAAGATTTCTAGAAGCAAAATTCAATCCGGCATAAATTTTTTGTATAATCATCCACAAATTCAACCCATGCGTGGGGCAATTATGTATCATTAATTTCATCCTCTCCCAAGCTTGTACAACATGTTCATGATCAAGTTGCTTAAAATTCATAATATCGTTTCTAAGAGAGATAATCTTAGCGGGAGGAAAATACTTAGAGATAAAAGCATCTTTGCACTTATTCCAAGAATCAATACTATTTTTAGGGAAAGACGAAAACCAAGCTTTAGCACGATCTCTAAGCGAAAAAGGAAATAGTTTCAATTTAACAATATCATTGTCAACATCTTTCTTCTTTTGCATATCACACAAATCAACGAAGCTATTCAGATGAGTAGCAGAATCTTCACTAGGAAGGCCGGCGAATTGATCTTTCATGACAAGATTCAACAAAGCAGCATTGATTTCACAAGATTCAGTATCGGTAAGAGGAGCAATCGGAGTGCTAAGGAAATCATTATTGTTGGTATTGGTAAAGTCACATAATTTGGTATTATCTTGAGCCATCGTGACAAACAAGCAATCCAACACACGAGCAAACGAAAAGCAAGCGAACAAATGGCGAACGGAAAAGAGAGGGCGAATAAAACGGCAAGGGTGAAGTGGGGGAGAGGAAAACGAGAGGCAAATGGCAAATAATGTAATACGGGAGATAAGGGTTTGTGATGGGTACTTGGTATGTTGACTTTTGCGTAGACCTCCCTGGCAACGGCGCCAGAAATCCTTCTTGCTACCTCTTGAGCACTGCGTTGGTTTTCCCTTGAAGATGAAAGGGTGATGCAGCAAAGTAGCGTAAGTATTTCCCTCAGTTTTTTGAGAACCAAGGTATCAATCCAGTAGGAGTCTACGCACGAGTCCCTCGCACCTACACAAACAAATAAATCCTCGCAACCAACGCGATAAGGGGTTGTCAATCCCTACACGGTCACTTACGAGAGTGAGATCTGATTGATATGATAAGATAATATTTTTGGTATTTTTATGATAAAGTAAAGTAAACAAAATAAAAACGGCGCAATAAATAACTTGTTGACAGAAGATTAATATAATGGAAAATAGACCCGGGGGCCATAGGTTTCACTAGTGGCTTCTCTCAAGAGCATAAGTATTTTACGGTGGGTGAACAAATTACTGTTGAGCAATTGACAGAATTGAGCATAGTTATGAGAATATCTAGGTATGATCATGTATATAGGCATCACGTCCGAGACAAGTAGACCGACTCCTGCCTGCATCTACTACTATTACTCCACACATCGACCGCTATCTAGCATGCATCTAGAGTATTAAGTTCATAAGAACAGAGTAACGCTTTAAGCAAGATGACATGATGTAGAGGGATAAACTCATGCAATATGATATAAACCCCATCTTGTTATCCTCGATGGCAACAATACAATATGTGCCTGGCTGCCCCTACTATCATTGGGAAAGGACACCGCAAGATTGAACCCAAAGCTAAGCACTTCTCCCATTGCAAGAAAGATCAATCTAGTAGGCCAAACCAAACTGATAATTCGAAGAGACTTGCAAAGATAACCAATCATACATAAAAGAATTCAGAAGATTCAAATATTGGTCATAGATAAACTTGATCATAAACCCACAATTCATCGGTCTCAACAAACACACCGCAAAAGAAGATTACATCGAATAGATCTCCACAAGAGAAGGGGAGAACATTGTATTGAGATCCAAAAAGAGAGAAGAAGCCATCTAGCTAATAACTATGGACCCAAAGGTCTGAGGTAAACTACTCACACATCATCGGAGAGGCTATGGTGTTGATGTAGAAGCCCTCCGTGATCGATGCCCCCTCCGGCGAAGCTCCGGAACAGGCCCCAAGATGGGATCTCACGGGTACAGAAGGTTGCGGCGGTGGAATTAGGTTTTTGGCTCCGTATCTGGTAGTTGGGGGGTACGTAGGTATGTATAGGAGGAAGGAGTACGTCGGTGGAGCAACGTGGGGCCCACGAGGGTGGAGGGCACGCCTGGGGGGGTAGGCGCGCCCCCTACCTCGTGGCTTCCTGGAAGCTTTCTTGACGTAGGGTCCACGTCCTCTGGATCATGTTCGTTCCGAAAATCACGTTCCCGAAGGTTTCATTCCGTTTGGACTCCGTTTGATATTCTTTTTCTGCGAAACTCTGAAATAGGCAAAAAACAGCAATTCTGGGCTCGGCCTCCGGTTAATAGGTTAGTCCCAAAAATAATATAAAAGTGTATAATGAAGCCCAATAATGTCCAAAACAGAAGATAATATAGCATGGAACAATCAAAAATTATAGATACGTTGGAGACGTATAAGTGGGCATTATTTCACCTCCTTTGAGGCATCGCGTCCATCCCTTGCACATCCTTATCACCTGGTAGGGTCGGACGATGACGTCAACATCGTTGCTTCCCCCTTTGGGGAGTTTTCTTGAAGAAGTAGGGATCTAGTTCACTCTATCCATGTGTTAGATGATCACGACACTGCGGCCGACAGGTGCCCGGCCTACAGTGTGGAGGTTGTGGCATCGCGACTAATGCGGCGACGATGATAGTGGAAAGATGTGTAGGCTCGTGGCTTCTCTCGGTCCTCGATAGTCGGCTTGTTGCTGAGCATGAAGTCGGAGCTGCAACATTGAAGGGTTAGGCAATAGGTAGTTCCGACTTTGTCGGCGTGAAGCAGCTGGCTCCTTTGCTCCGGTGAGGCTCGTTATTAGGGTCGGAGCTGCCCGATCTTTGATGTCGGGGGTCGATTGTTTGGCATTGGCCAACATGGTCCATGTGTCTCGTTCGTTCGGAGGAGTCTGGACGGGTCGTCCATAGCGAAGTCGTAGTCACTTGCTCGGGGAGAGGTGATGATGATGACAATGCAGACAACCTCTATGGTGTCCTCTCCTCGGCGGTGTGTGATACGTCTCCAACGTATCTATAATTTTTTATTGTTCCATGCTATTATATTATATGTTTTGGATGTTTTATATGCATTAATATGCTATTTTATATTATTTTTGGGACTTACCTATTAACCTAGAGCCCAGTGCCAGTTTCTGTTTTTCCTTGTTTTACACTTCTGCAGAAAAGGAATACCAAACGGAGTCCAAACAGAATAAAACTTTCGCAATGATTTTTCTTGGACCAGCAGACATCCAGAGGACTTGGAGTATAAGTCAGAGAAGCCACGAGGCGGCCACAAGGACGGCAGGCGCGCCCCCACCCTTGTGGGCCCCTCATGACTCCACCGACCTAGTTTCTTCACCTATATATTCTCATATATCCCAAAACCAACAGAGAGAGCCACGAAAACACTTTTCCACCATCGCAACCTTCTGTACCCGTGAGATCCCATCTTGGGGCCTTTTCCGGCGTCCTGTCGGAGGGGGATTCGATCACGGAGGGCTTCTACATCAACACCATTGCCCTTCCGATGAAGCGTGAGTAGTTTACCTCAGACCTACAGGTCGATAGCTAGTAGCTAGATGGCTTCTTCTCTCTCTTTGATTCTCAATACCATGTTCTCCTCGATGTTCTTGGAGATCTATTTGATGTAATACTTTTTTGCGGTGTGTTTGCCGAGATCCGATGAATTGTGGATTTATGATCAGCTTATCTATGAATATTATTTGAATCTTCTCTAAATTCTTATATGCATGATTTGATATCTTTGCAAGTCTCTTCAAACTATCGATTTGGTTTGGCAACTAGATTGCTTTTTCTTGCAATGGGAGAAGTGCTTAGCTTTGGGTTCAATCTTGCGGTGTCCTTTCCTAGTGACAGTAGGGGCAACAAGGCACATATTGTATTGTTGCCATCGAGGATAAAAAGATGGGGTTTACATCATATTTCTTGAGTTTATTCCTCTACATCATGTCATCTTACTTAATGCATTACTCTCTTCTTCATGAACTTAATACTCTAGATGGAGGCAGGAGTCGGTCGATGTGTGGAGTAATAGTAACAGATGCAGGCAGGAGTCGGTCTACTTGACACGGACGTGATGCCTATATTCATGATCATTGCCTTAGATATCGTCATAACTTTGCACTTTTCTATCAATTGCTCGGTAGTAATTTGTTTACCCACCGTATTATTTTCTATCTTGAAAGAAGCCTCTAGTGAAACCTATGGCACCCGGGTCTATTTTCCATCATATAAGTTTCCGATCTACAATTTTAGTTTCTGATTTACTTCCTTTGCAATCTTTTACTTTCCTTCCTATAAACCAAAAATACAACAAATATTTACATTACCGTTTATCTATCTCTATCAGATCTCACTTTGCAAATAACCATGAAGGCATTGATAACCCCTTTATCGCGTTGGGTGCAACTTGGTGTTTGTTTGTGCAGGTATTCGGTGACTTGACCGTTGTCTTCTACTGGATTGATAGCTTGGTTCTCAAAACTGAGGGAAATACTTATTCTAGTTTGCTGCATCACCCTTTCCTCTTCAAGGGAAAAACCAACGCAAGATCAAGAAGTAGCAGGAAGAATTTCTGGCGCCGTTGCCGGGGAGATCTACGCCAAGTCAAGACATACCAAGTACCCATCATAAACTCTCATCTCTTGCATTACATTATTCGCCATTCGCCTCTCATTTTCCTCCCCCCACTTCTAAAACGATTTTTGAAATGATTTGCCTTTTCTTCGCCCCTCTTTCATTCGTCTTCTTCGCTTGCTTTTGTGTGCTTGTGTGTTTGATCGCTTGTCTCGCTCCTATGGCTAGTCCTCCCATCATTGTTAACACTCCCAATAACGAAGTTCTCAATTTTAAACAAAGGGAGGGAGAAAACTTAAAAGATGCTTGGTATAGAATTTGCAATGCTCAAAATAGATCTACTCAAAAGCAATCTACTACCGTTCTTCTTCGCAATTTTTATGTGGGCATTACTCCTTGGAATAGATATGTTCTAGATACCATTACTGGAGGGAATTTCTTGGGTAGCCATACTTGTTATTCTTACAATGCCATGACAGATTTGATAGGCCTACCACCTCTTTTGGTCAACGGAACTATTTTAACCTTGGAGCATGTAATGCAAAGGCTTGATATTATTGAAAATAAGATTGCAACCGTTGAGTTGATTGAAAATTTGGATAAAAAGATTCATAATCAGATTACTCAATATGGATCTAAAGTAGGAGTTACTTTAAATAATCTTAGGGAAAAGGAACCCATAGTTAACCAAAAGATAGATCAAGATTCTACTAGAATTGGCAAACTAGAAGATATTATTACCAACTTGGGTTCCACTTTTTCCTCCGTCAAAACTACTCAAAAGGTTCCTCCTACTAAGATTGCCAAGTTTATTTATGTTCCTAAGGATAATGGTGAATCTTCTAGTAAATATAATGAAGATCTCAAATCCATAAGTGTTCACCCTGATTTTTTCGATATTATTAAGGAACCAATTGCCACGAATGAATTTCTTGATTTCTCACCTAAGAGTTTGATCATCTATAAAACTAAAGAATCTGCTAAGAATTATAAGTGCGCAATTGAAGAATTGCATACCAAAGATGACAATACCTAGATCTATTTGTGTTTTATGCCAAGCTAAGGGCGTTAAACAATAGCGCTTGTTGGGAGGCAACCCAATTTTATTTTTTGTTTTTACTTATTAGGTTCTATTTTGCCATAAATAATTCATCTAGCCTCTGGTTTGATGTGGTTTTATGTTTTAATTAGTGTTTGTGACAAGTAAGACCTTTGGGATAGCTTACGGTGATAGTTGATTTGATCTTGCTGAAAAACAAAAACTTTTGTGCTCAGGAAAACAATTCTCATTTTTAACAGTAGAGTGATTTTGATTTGATTCTTTTTTGCGAAGATTAATAAACAAATTTCTTAGGTCTTCCTAATTTTTCAGAATTTTTGGAGTTAGAGAAGTATTTGAAATATCCAGATTGTTACAGACTGTTCTGTTTTTGACAGATTCTGTTTTCTTTGTGTTGTTTGCTTATTTTGATGAATCTATGGCTAGTATCGGGGGGTATGAACCATGGAAAAGTTGGAATACAGTAGATATTACACCAATATAAATAAATAATTAGTTCACAACAGTATCAAAAGTGGTGATTTATTTTCTTATACTAACGGAGCTTATGAGATTTTTTTGTTGAGTTTTGTGTTGTGAAGTTTTCAAGTTTTGGGTAAGGATTTGATGGACTATGGAATAAGGAGTGACAAGAGCCTAAGCTTGGGGATGCCCAAGGCACCCCAAGGTAATATTCAAGGACAACCAAGAGCCTAAGTTTGGGGATGCCCCGGAAGGCATCCCCTCTTTCGTCTTCGTCTATCGGTAACTTTACTTGAGGCTATATTTTTATTCACCACATGATATGTGTTTTGCTTGGAGCGTCTTGTATGATTTGAGTCTTTGCTTTTTAGTTTACCAAAATCATCCTTGCTGTACACACCTTTTGAGAGGGACACGCATGAATCGTGATTTATTAGAATACTCTATGTGCTTCACTTATATCTTTTGAGCTAGGCAATATTGCTCTAGTGCTTCACTTATATCTTTTTAGAGCACAGTGGTGGTTTCATTTTACAGAAATGGATGAACTCTCATGCTTCAATTATATTATTTTGAGACTCTCTAAACAGCATGGTAATTTGCTTTGGTTATAAATTTAGTCCTAATATGATAGGCATCCAAGAGGGATATAATAAAAATGTTCATATAAAGTGCATTGAATACTATGAGAAGTTTTATTCCTTGTGATTGTTTTGAGATATGAAGATGGTGACATTAGAGTCATGCTAGTGAGTAATTGTGAATTTGAGAAATACTTGTGTTAAGGTTTGTGAGCCCCGTAGCATGCACGTATGGTGAACCGTAATGTAACGAAGTTGGAGCATGAGATATTTTTTTATTGTCTTCCTTATGAGTGGCGCTCGGGGACGAGCGATGGTCTTTTCTTACCGATCTATCCCCCTAGGAGCATGTGTGTAGTACTTTGTTTCGATGACTAATAGATTTTTGCAATAAGTATGTGGGTTCTTTATGACTAATTAATGTTGAGTCCATGGATTATACGCACTCTCACCCTTCCACCATTGCTAGCCTCCCTAGTACCGCGCAACTTTCGCCGGTGCCATAAACCCATCATATACCTTCCTCAAAACAGCCACCATACCTACCTATTATGGCATTTCCATAGCCATTCCGAGATATATTGCCATGCAACTTCCCACCGTTCCGTTTATTATGACACGCATCATCCTTGTCATATTGCTTTGCATGATGGTGTAGTTGACATCGCATTTGTGGCAAAGCCACCATTCATAATTCTTTCATACATGTCACTCTTGATTCATTGCACATCCCGGTACACCGCCGGAGGCATTCATATAGAGTCATATTTTGTTCTAAGTATTGAGTTATAATTTTTTGAGTTGTAAGTAAACAGAAGTATGATTATCTTCATTATTAGAGCATTGTCCCATGTGAGGAAATAAAAGAAAAAGAAAAACAAAGAAAGAAATAAAAAAGGGGGAATAAAAAAAGGAAAGAAAAAAACAAAAATGAGAGAAAAAGAGAGAAGGGGCAATGTTACTATCCTTTTTCCACACTTGTGCTTCAAAGTAGCACCATGATCTTCATGATAGAGAGTCTCCTATGTTGTCACTTTCATATACTAGTGGGAATTTCCATTATAGAACCTGGCTTGTATATTCCAACGATGGGCTTCCTCAAATTGCCCTAGGTCTTCGTGAGCAAGCAAGTTCGATGCACACCCACTTAGTTTTTCTTTTTGAGCTTTCATAAACTTATAGCTCTAGTGCATCAGTTGCATGGCAATCCCTACTCACTCACATTGATATCTATTGATGGGCATCTCCATAGCCCGTTAATACGCCTAGTTGATGTGAGACTATCTCCCTCTTTTTGTCTTATCCACAACCTCCTTCTATTCCACCTATAGTGCTATGTCCATGGCTCACGCTCATGTATTGCGTGAAAGTTGAAAAAGTTTGAGAACGTCAAAAGTATGAAACAATTGCTTGGGCTTGTCGTCGGGGTTGTGCATGATTTGAGTATTTTGTGTGATGAAGATGGAGCATAGCCAGAACATATGATTTTGTAGGGATAACTTTCTTTGGCCATGTTATTTTGAGAAGACATAATTATCTTGTTAGTATGCTTGAAGTATTATTGTTTTTATGTCAATATTAAACTTTTGTTTTGAATCATACGGATCTGAACATTCATGCTACAATAAAGAAATTACATGGATAAATATGTTAGGTAGCATTCCACATCAAAAATATTGTTTTTATCATTTACCTACTCGAGGACAAGCAGGAATTAAGCTTGGGGATGCTTGATATGTCTCCAATGTATCTATAATTTTTTATTGTTCCATGCTATTATATTATCTATTTTGGATGTTTTATATGCATTAATATGCTATTTTATATTATTTTTGGGACTAACCTATTAACCTAGAGCCCAGTGCTAGTTTATGTTTTTTCCTTGTCTTAGAGTTTCGCAGAAAAGGAATACCAAACGGAGTCCAAACGGAATAAAACTTTTGCGATGATTTTTCTTGGACCAGAAGACATCCAGAGGACTTGGAGTGCAAGTCAAAGAAGCCACGAGGCGGCCACAAGGACGGAGGGCGCGCCCTACCCACCCTTGTGGGCCCCTCGTGACTCCACCGACCTAGTTTCTTCGCCTATATATTCTCATATATCCCAAAACCATCAAAGAGAGCCACGAAAACACTTTTCCACCGCCGCAACCTTCTATACCCTTGAGATCCCATCTAGGGGCCATTTCCGGCGTCCTGCCAGAGGGGGATTCGATCACGGAGGGCTTCTACATCAACACCATTGCCCTTCCGATGAAGCATGAGTAGTTCACCTCAGACCTACAGGTCCATAGCTAGTAGCTAGATGGCTTCTTCTCTCTCTTTGATTCTCAATACGATGTTCTCCTCGATGTTCTTGGAGATCTATTCGATGTAATACTTTTTTGCGGTGTGTTTGCTGAGATCCGATGAATTGTGGATTTATGATCAGCTTATCTATGAATATTATTTGAATCTTCTCTGAATTCATATATGCATGATTTGATATCTTTGCAGGTCTCTTCGAACTATCGATTTAGTTTGGCTAACTAGATTGGTTTTTCTTGCAATGCGAGAAGTGCTTAGCTTTGGGTTCAATCTTGTGGTGTCCTTTCCCAGTGACAGAAGGGAAGCAAGGCACGTATTGTATTGTTTCCATCGAGGATAAAAAGATGGGGTTTACATCATATTGCTTGAGTTTATTCCTCTACATCATGTCATCTTACTTAATGCATTACTCTGTTCTTCATGAACTTAATACTCTAGATGCAGGCAGGAGTTGGTCGATGTGTGGAGTAATAGTAGTAGATGCAGGCAGGAGCCGGTCTACTTGCACGGACGTGATGCCTATATTCATGGTCATTGCCTTGGATATCGTCATAACTTTGCGCTTTTCTATCAATTGCTCGGCAGTAATATGTTTACCCACCGTATTATTTTCTATCTTGAGAAAAACCTCTAGTGAAACCTATGGCCCCCGGGTCTATTTTCCATCATATAAGTTTCCGATCTACAATTTTAGTTCCCGATTTACTTCCTTTGCAATCTTTTACTTTCCGTTCTATAAACCAAAAATACCAAAAATATTTACTTTACCGTTTATCTATCTCTATCAGATCTCACTTTGCAAATAACCGTGAAGGGATTGACAACCCCTTTATAGCGTTGGGTGCAAGTTGGTGTTTGTTCGTGCAGGTATTCGGTGACTTGTGCGTTGTCTCCTACTGAATTGATACCTTGGTTCTCAAAACTGAGGGAAATACTTATGATACGTCTCCGCCGTATCTACTTTTCCAAACACTTTTGCCCTTGTTTTGGACTCTAACTTGCATGATTTGAATGGAACTAACCCGGACTGACGCTGTTTTCAGCAGACTTTCCATGGTGTTATTTATGTGCAGAAACAAAAGTTCTCGGAATGACCTGAAACTTCACGGAACGTCTATATGGAAATAATAAAAAATCCTTGCAAAAGATGAAGACCAGGGGGGCCACACCCTAGCCACGAGGGTGGGGGCGCCCCCCCCCCCTAGGGCGCGCCCCCTACCTCGTGAGCCCCCTGGAGCTCCTCCGACCTCAACTCCAACTCTATATATTTGCTTTCGGGGAGAAAAAAACCAGAGAGAAGAATTCATCGCGTTTTACGATACGGAGCCGCCGCCAAGCCCTAAAACCTCTCGGGAGGGCTGATCTGGAGTCCGTTCGGCGCTCTGGAGAGGGGGATTCATCGCCATCGTCATCATCAACCATCCTCCATCACCAATTTCATGATGCTCCCGCCGTGCGTGAGTAATTCCATCGTAGGCTTGCTGGACGGTGATGGGTTGGATGAGATCTATCATGTAATCGAGTTAGTTTTGTTAGGGTTTGATCCCTAGTATCCACTATGTTTTGAGATTGATGTTGCTATGACTTTGCTATGCTTAATGCTTGTCACTAGGGCCCGAGTGCCATGATTTCAGATCTGAAACTATTATGTTTTCATGAATATATGTGAGTTCTTGATCCTATCTTGCAAGTCTATAGTCACCTACTATGTGTTATAATCCGGCAACCCCGAAGTGACAATAATCGGGACCACTCCCGGTGATGACCATAGTTTGAGGAGTTCATGTATTCAATATGTGCTAATGCTTTGTTCCGGTACTCTATTAAAAGGAGGCCTTAATATCCCTTAGTTTCCATTAGGACCCCGCTGCCACGGGAGGGTAGGACAAAAGATGTCATGCAAGTTCTTTTCCATAAGCACGTATGACTATATTCGGAATACATGCCTACATTACATTGATGAATTGGAGCTAGTTCTGTGTCACCCTATGTTATGATTGTTACATGATGAACCGCATCCAACATAATTCTCCATCACTGATCCAATGCCTACGAGCTTATCACATATTGTTCTTTGCTTATTTACTTTTCCGTTGCCACTGTTACAATCACTACAAAACACCAAAAATATTACTTTTGCTACCGTTACTTTTGTTACCGTTACCACTACTATCATATTACTTTGCTACTAAATACTTTGCTGCAGATACTAAGTTATCCAGGTGTGGTTGAATTGACAACTCAACTGCTAATACTTGAGAATATTCTTTGGCTCCCCTTGTCTCGAATCAATAAATTTGGGTTGAATACTCTTCCCTCGAAAACGGTTGCGATCCCCTATACTTGTGGGTTATCAAGACTATTTTCTGGCGCCGTTGCCGGGGAGCATAGCTCTATTCTTTGAGTCACTTGGGATTTATATTTGTTGGTCACTATGAAGAACTTGAAAGACGCTAAGACAACAATTTATCCCTCAACTACGAGGGGAGGTAAGGAACTGCCATCTAGCTCTGCACTTGATTCACCTTCTGTTTTGAGTAAGCTTGCGACACCTAAACCTGCTTCTGCTATTCGTTCTGATATGTCGCATGTTATTGGTGATGCCACTTCTGCTATGCACGATACTTATGATGAAACTACTTCTATGCTTGATACTACTGTGCCCCTTAGTGAATTTCTTGATGAACAAATTGCTAGGGCTAGAGAGAAATAAATTATTGAAACTGATTATATTGATGAAAGTTATGATGAAGACTTGCGTGTTATTCCTGAGGGTTATGTTTTTGATAAAGAAGCTTCTTTAGCTATTTTAGCTTGTAAAGATAGATATGAGCTCAAGAGATTATTAACTAAATGGAAGCAGCAATCTCTTAATGATAGAATGAAACCTGACCCTGCTTTTGCAACTTCACCTATCTGTGTTACCGATAAGGATTATGAATTCTCTGTTGATCCTGATATAATTGCTTTGGTTCAATCTGATCCTTTTCATGGCTATGAATCTGAAACTGTTGTGGCACATCTTACTAAATTAAATGATATAGCCACCCTGTTCACTAATGATGAGAGATCTCGCTACTTTTATATCCTTAAAATACTTCCATTCTCATTAAAGGGTGATGCTAAGATATGGTTTAATTCTCTTGATCCTAGTTGTGTGCGTAGTCCCCTATGATTTATTACTTCTCTGCTAAATATTTCCCTGCTCATAAGAAACAAGCTGCTTTGAGGGAAATATACAACTTTGTGCAAATTGAAGAAGAGAGTCTCCCACAAGCTTGGGGGAGGCTTCTCAAGTTACTTACTGCTTTGCCTGATCATCCTCTTAAAACAATGAAATACTTGATATCTTTTATAATGGACTAACCGATGCTTCCAGAGATTACCTGGATAGTTGTGTTGGTTCTGTTTTCAGGGAAAGAACACCGGATGAAGCTGAAATTCTATTGAATAATATGTTGACAAATGAAAATAATTGGACACTTCCTGAGCCAGCTCCTGAGCCTATTTCTAAACCAACTCCGAAGAAGAGAGGTGTTCTATTTCTCAGTCCTGAAGATATGCAAGAGGCAAAGAAATATATGAAAGAAAAAGGTATAAAAGCTGAAGATGTTAAGAATTTACCTCCTGTTGAAGAAATACATGGTCTTAATTTACCGCCTGTTGAAGAAACATATGATCTTAATCCTTCACCTATTGAAGAACCTCATGGTCTTGATAACCCGACACAGGTAGTAAAGGTAAATTCTCTCTATAGGTATGATAAAGCTGAAATCCCTCCTACTAAAATTGCTAGCCAATGCTTGGATGAGTTTGATAACTTTATGGTTAAGCAAGAAGATTTCAATGCTTATTTTGGTAGACAATTAAAACAAAATGCTTATATGATTGAACACTTGGGTGATTATATGGCTAATGTTAGAGGTGAACTTAAACTCATTAGTAAACATGCTTCTATGGTTACCACTCAAGTAGAACAAGTACTTAAGGCTCAAAATGATTTGCTCAATGAAATGAATAGTAAGAAAAATGATTATGCTGTTAGAGTGGCTACTAGAACTGGTAGAATGACTCAGGAACCTTTGTATCCTGAAGGCCACCATAAGAGAATTGAGCAAGATTCTCAAAGAAATAATATTGATGCACCTGGTCCTTCTAAAAGGAAGAAAAAGAAAAATGATAGGACTTTGCATGCTTCTAGTGAACCTATTGCTGAACTACCTGAGAATCCAAATGATATTTCTATTTCTGATGCTGAAACACAATCTGGTAATGAACATGAACCTAGTGAAAATGTTAATGATGATGTTCATGATGATGCTCAACCTAGTAATGACAATGATGTAGAAATTGAACCTGCTGTTGATCTTGACAACCCACAATCAAAGAATCAACGTTATGATAAGAGAGATTTTTTTGCTAGGAAACACGGTAAAGAAAGAGAACCATGGGTTCAGAAACCCATGCCTTTTCCTCCCAAACCATCCAAGAAAAAGGATGATGAGGATTTTGAGCGCTTTGCTGAAATGATTAGACCTATCTTTTTGCGTATGCGATTAACTGATATGCTCAAAATGAATCCTTATGCTAAGTATATGAAAGATATTGTTACAAATAAAAGAAAGATACCGGAAGCTGAGATTTCCACCATGCTTGCTAATTACACTTTTAAGGGTGGAATACCAAAGAAACTTGGAGATCCAGGAGTACCTACTATACCATGCTCCATTAAAAAAAACTATGTTAAAACTGCTTTATGTGATCTTGGAGCCGGTGTTAGTGTTATGCCTCTCTCTTTATATCGTAGACTTGATTTGAATAAGTTGACACCTACTGAAATATCTTTGCAAATGGCTGATAAATCAACTGCTATACCTGTCGGTATCTGTGAGGATGTGCCTGTTGTGGTTGCAAATGTTACTATTTTGACAGACTTTGTTATTCTTGATATTCCCGAGGACGATAGTATGTCTATTATTCTTGGAAGACCTTTTTTTGAATACTGCAGGGGCTGTTATTGATTGCAACAAAGGCAATGTCACTTTTCATGTTAATGGTAATGAGCATATGGTACACTTTCCGAGGAAACAAGCTCAAGTTCACAGTATCAATTCTATTGGAAAAATTCCATCGATTATTTTTGGAGGTTTTGAATTTCCTCTTCCTACTGTCAAGAAGAAATATGATATTCTTATTATTGGGGATGTGCATATCCCCGTTGAGGTAACATAGTGTTATTCGAAATTTCTCCGGTTCCATGTTATTCGGAATGAGTTTGTTAACAAGACTTGATCAACCTTGTTAGTGGATTCCTTTTGATGAGCATGAGATGGATGAAACTAGAAGGCACAACCTTCTGTACCCTCTTTCTACTTTCTGTTATTTAGTTGAAATAAAGTAAAAATAGTATTTTTCTGTCTGTTTTCTGATTTATTTGTGCAATATAAAAATACCCCGAAAATAAAAGTTCTCCAAATGCCCTGAAAATGGAATATGATTTTTTCTGGAATATTTGAGAATATCTGGCACTAAGAACACAACAAGAGGGGCAAGCACCTGGCCACGAGGGTGGAGGGCGCGCCCCCTGCCTCGTGGGCCCACGTTGGCCCTCCTCCACTTATTCCTGCACCCACACACTCCTTCTTCCTCCCACAAACACCAATATCCAGCTCAAGCACGAGTTCTAGCTCATTTTGCTGCGATTTTCGATCTCCTTGCTCAAAGCCCCTCTCACAAAACTGCTTGGGGAGACTGTTCCTTGGTATGTGACTCCTCCATTGGTCCAATTAGTTTTTGTTCTAGTGTTCTATTCATTGCAAATTTGTGCTACCTAGGTGACCATGTTCTTGAGCTTGCATGTCAAATTTATATGGTTCCAAGTAGTTCTAATGCATGATATAGTCTCTAGGCACTTGTAGGAGTAGTTGCTATCAATTTTGTTGAGGTTGGTTCACTTTTGTTTGAAGTTACTAAAAATTTCAGAAATTTTTCAGAGGAAGAAATATGCTTAGGAAAATGTTCCAAGGTGGTTCTTCAAGGAAGCAAGGACCCAGGCTTGCAATGCGTGATGCTGACGAGGAGCCACCAAGGGACGCTCCAGTGCGGCCCTGTGAATGGCCTTCAGAAAATTTTATGGATCGAGCGGGAATCAAGGAAGAATTTAACGCATATTTTCGTAACGCTGACCTTGTGAGCTTTGAGGCAGACAAATGCCGCGAGTACCACTATCTCACTAGTACATTTGTGAGGAGGTTCGAATTTTCATCTTCACGTAATTCTCCAACTGTCCTGTTTGATCTTTATGAAAAATCTTATACCATGGACTTAGAGGATTTTACTTCTGCTTGCAAACTTCCACAATGGGGTAGTGTTAGTGAACCCCGTAAATCTGAATTTAGAAATTTTCTTGCTAATATAACTGTGGGGGAATCTAGAGATATAGCACAAGCTACCATAGGGAGCATTCATTTTCCCGCTATACATTATTTTGCTCTCTTCATAGGTAGGTGCATAAATGGTAAAGATGAAGAATGTCATATGTGTGTGCCTGACCTCAGTATTCTTAGGAGTGTTGTGTTAGGAGACAAATCTTATAATTTGGGAGCCATTGTTGCACGTAGGTTGCATAATAATAGATTTAATGGAGATTTCTTTGGTGGAATTTATGCAACCCGCTTAGCTGATTTTCTTGGTGTGGACGTTCGTGAGGATGACATTGAGTTGCCTCCTACTTATTTAGACTATAATTCTATGGTCTATCACCAGTTTGTCGAGAGGAATGAATCACCTCTCCGATATCGCTTAATCTTTGACAGACGTCATGCTTTCCGTATTACTCTCCCTGCTCCTGCCTTCTTTGATTATCAGGCAAAAGGAAGACATTTTATCACCAGAGAGGAGGCAGATGAGTATGAGAGGAGGGCGGAGGCAGCTCGCCGCCACGCTGCAGCTCAGGAGGCGATAACCGCTACATCTCAGTACGACCCCAGCTACACCTACGGGTATCCGCCAGGCCATCCGTGGCAATGAACCAACTTAGGCCAAAAGCCTAAGCTTGGGGGAGTACGTATTTCCCACCGACATTACATTTATGTTCACACACTCATTGCTAGATGTCGGTGCTCATACTCTTTCACTGTAGTATCCATGCTAGTTTATTTTCTTTTTCTTGCTTTCTCCTTGTGTGTTTGTTAAACCTTAAGAAAAACCAAAAAAAAATTAGAGTAATTTTTAGTTAGTTTACTTTTCTTGCCGTAGTAGTAATAGTTGAAAAGAAAACCCCAAAAGATTTCATGTTCTTCTTTTGCTTGTTGGGAGCTTTCCCGTGTAAATAGTTCTTTTCTTTTCTTTTCTTTGGGGGTCGATAGGAGAAGACCATGATTAAATTGTTGAAGTGGCTCTTATATGCATTATTGTTGATTTAACCAAGAGCCCATATTGCCTTGTCTTCTCCTGTTTATTGAATGCTCGCAGATTCCAGCTTAGTCCAATGCACATGCACTCTTATTATTCACATCGTTCGGTCGTGCAAGTGAAAGGCAATTATGACGATATATGATGGACTGGCTGAGATGAGAAAAGCTGGTATGAACTCGACCTCTCTTGTTTTTGTAAATATGATGAGTTCATTGTTCCTCATTCAGCCTATTATGAATAAACATGTTTGCAATGACAATTAGAGATCATAGTTGCTCGTGCCATGCTTGATTAGCTATGAGTTATAATGGTTTACCTTGCGTGCCAACATGCTATTAAAATGGTTGTGATGTGGTATAGTGGGGTGGTATCCTCCTTTGAATGATTTAAGTGACTTGACTTCGCACATGTTCACACATGTAGTTGAAATAAAATTAACATAGCCTTCACGATATTTATGTTCATGGTGGATTATATCCTACTCATCCTTGCATCCAATGTTTATTAATTTTAATGCATGTTCATGACTGTTGTCGCTCTCTAGTTGGTCGCTTCCCAGTCTTTTGCTAGCCTTCACTTGTACTAAGCGGGAATACTGCTTGTGCATCCAATCCCTTTAACCCCAAAGTTATTCCATATGAGTCCACTATACCTTCCTATATGCGGTATCTACCTGCCGTTCCAAGTAAATTTGTATGTGCCAAACTCTAAACCTTCAAATAAACATTCTATTTTGTATGCTCGAATAGCTCATGTATCAACTAGGGCTGCCCTTATCTTCCATGTTAGGCGAGTTATTCTCAAGAGGAGTGGACTCCGCTCCTCACTCACGAGAAAATGGCTGGTCACCGGGATGCCCAGTCCCATGCTTTATGCAAACTAAATCAAAATAATTGCAAACAAAACTCCCCCGGGACTGTTGCTAGTTGGAGACACTCGTTGTTTCGAGCAATTCATGGATTGATGCTTGTTGGTGGAGGGGGAGTATAAGCTTTACTATTCTGTTTGGGAACCGCCTATAATGTGTGTAGTATGGAAGATATCGCCATCTCTTGGTTGTTATGTTGACAATGAAAGTATGCCGCTCAAAATATTATTTATCTCTATTTCAAAACCGAGCTCTGGCACCTCTACAAATCCCTGCTTCCCTCTGCGAAGGGCCTATCTATTTACTTTTATGTTGAGTCATCACCCTCTTATTAAAAAGCACTAGCTGGAGAGCGCAGCTGTCATTTGCATTCATTACTATTAATTTATGTTGGGTATGACTATGATTGGATCTCTTTTACCATGAATTACAATGTCTAGTCAGTCCTTGATCTTTAAAGGTGCTCTGCATTTATGTTTTGCGGTCTCAGAAAGGGCTAGCAAGATACCATCTTGTTATAGCATATTATGATTGTTTTGAGAAAGTGTTGTCATCTGAGATTTATTATTATTGCTCGCTAGCTGATTATGCCATTGATATGAGTAAACATGAGACCTAAGAGTTATTGTGAATGTGGTTAGTCATAATCTTTGCTGAAAACATGAATGATGGCTTTACATATTTACAACAACAAGAGCAAACAGAGTTTGTAAAAGTTTTTCTTTATCACTTTCAGTTTGTCAACTGAATTTCTTGAGGACAAGCAAAGGTTTAAGCTTGGGGGAGTTGATACGTCTCCGTCGTATCTACTTTTCCAAACACTTTTGCCCTTGTTTTGGACTCTAACTTGCATGATTTGAATGGAACTAACCCGGACTGACGCTGTTTTCAGCAGACTTTCCATGGTGTTATTTATGTGCAGAAACAAAAGTTCTCGGAATGACCTGAAACTTCACGGAACGTCTATTTGGAAATAATAAAAATCCTTGCAAAAGATGAAGACCAGGGGGCCCACACCCTAGCCACAAGGGTGGGGGGCGCCCCGCCCCCCCTAGGGCGCGCCCCCTACCTCGTGGGCCCCCTAGAGCTCCTCCGACCTCAACTCCAACTCTATATATTTGCTTTCGGGGAGAAAAAACCAGAGAGAAGAATTCATCGCGTTTTACGATACGGAGCCACCGCCAAGCCCTAAAACCTCTCGGGAGGGCTGATCTAGAGTCCGTTCGGGGCTCCGGAGAGGGGGATTTGTCGCCATCGTCATCATCAACCATCCTTCATCACCAATTTCATGATGCTCACCGCCGTGCGTGAGTAATTCCATCGTAGGCTTGCTGGACGGTGATGGGTTGGATGAGATCTATCATGTAATCGAGTTAGTTTTGTTAGGGTTTGATCCCTAGTATCCACTATGTTCTGAGATTGATGTTGCTATGACTTTGCTATGCTTAATGCTTGTCACTAGGGCCCGAGTGCCATGATTTCAGATCTGAACCTATTATGTTTTCATGAACATATGTGAGTTCTTGATCCTATCTTGCAAGTCTATAGTCACCTACTATGTGTTATGATCCGGCAACCCCGAAGTGACAATAATCGGGACCACTCCCGGTGATGACCATAGTTTGAGGAGTTCATGTATTCACTATGTGCTAATGCTTTGTTCCGGTACTCTATTAAAAGGAGGCCTTAATATCCCTTAGTTTCCATTAGGACCCCGCTGCCACGGGAGGGTAGGACAAAAGATGTCATGCAAGTTCTTTTCCATAAGCACATATGACTATATTCGGAATACATGCCTACATTACATTGATGAATTGGAGCTAGTTCTGTGTCACCCTATGTTATGATTGTTACATGATGAACCGCATCCGGCATAATTCTCCATCACCGATCCAATGCCTACGAGCTTTTCACATATTGTTCTTCGCTTATTTACTTTTCCGTTGCCACTGTTACAATCACTACAAAACACCAAAAATATTACTTTTGCTACCGTTACTTTTGTTACCGTTACCACTACTATCATATTACTTTGCTACTAAATACTTTGCTGCAGATACTAAGTTATCCAGGTGTGGTTGAATTGACAACTCAACTGCTAATACTTGAGAATATTCTTTGGCTCCCCTTGTGTCGAATCAATAAATTTGGGTTGAATACTCTACCCTCGAAAACTGTTGTGATCCCCTATACTTGTGGGTTATCAACTTACTCTACTTTGCTGCATCATCCTTTCCTCTTCAACGGAAAAACCAATGCAAGCTCAAGAAGTAGCCGTGTGTGTTGGTCTTGTAGGCGCCAGGTCATCTGGGGTGTCCTTCTTTGTCGGTGTGTTGTAAGGGTTTTTTGCCTGATTTCCTGCAAATTAATCAGGCAACTCTATGCTTTCTTTTTAGGAAATCGAGATTCACATGGGACGAGTTTCGAAAGAAAAGCATGAATCTTGTGGAAGCCCTGAATATTATAGCTCCTCTTCAAAGATTTTATGATACATTTATTACTCTTTCTAATATCAATGCCAACTCCATTCATTTAGGTCATCCTTTCGTCCTTCCAACAAAAGATATATCATGAACTTGTGGTTTTATTGAAGGAAATATGCCCTAGAGGCAATAATAAAGTTGTTATTTATATTTCCTTATATCATGATAAATGTTTATTATTCATGCTAGAATTGTATTAACCGGAAACTTAGTACATGTGTGAATACATAGACAAACATAGTGTCCCTAGTATGCCTCTACTAGACTAGCTCGTTAATCAAACATGGTTAAGTTTCCTAGCCATAGACATGTGTTGTCATTTGATGAACGGGATCACATCATTAGAGAATGATGTGATTGACAAGACCCATCCGTTAGCTTAGCACTATGATCATTTAGTTTATTGCTATTGCTTTCTTCATGACTTATACATGTTCCTATGACTATGAGATTATGTAACTACCGAATACCGGAGGAACACTTAGTGTGCTATCAAACGTCACATGATAACTGGGTGATTATAAAGATGCTCTAGAGGTGTCTCCGATGGTGTTTGTTGAGTTGGCATAGATCGAGATTAGGATTTGTCACTCCGATTTTCGGAGAGGTATCTCTAGGCCCTCTCGGTAATGCTCATTACTATAAGCCTTGCAAGCAATGTGACTAATGAGTTAGTCACGGGATGATGCATAACGGAACGATTAAAGAGACTTGTCGGTAACGAGATTGAACTAGGTATAGTGATACCGACGATTGAATCTCGGGCAAGTAACATACCGATGACAAAAGGAACAACGTATATTGTTATGAGATTTGACCCATAAAGATCTTCGTAGAATATGTAGGAACCAATATGAGCATCCAGGTTCCACTATTGGTTATTGACCGGAGATGTGTCTCGGTCATGTCTACATAGTTCTCGAACCCGTAGGGTCCGCACGCTTAACGTTCGATGACGATTCATATTATGAGTTTACGTGATTTGATGTACTGAAGGTTGTTCGGAGTCCCGGATGAGATCACGGACATGACGAGGAGTCTCGAAATGGTCGAGACATAAAGATTCATATATTGGAAGGTTATATTCGGACTCCAGAATGGTTCGGGTCGTATCGGATAAGTTTTGGAGTACCGGGGGTTACCGGAACCCGCCCCCCCCCCCCCCGGGAAGCTATTGGGCCTCATGGGCCTTAGTGGAGAAGAGAGAGGGCTGGCCAGGAGGTGGCGCGCGCCCCCCTTGCCCCAATCTGAATTGGACAAGGGGAGGGGGCGGCGCCCCCCTCCTTCCTTCTCTCCTCCTCCTCCTTCCCCCCTTCTCCTACTTAGACTAGGAAAGGGGGGAACCTACTCCTACTAGGAGTAGGAATCCCCCCCTTAGGCGCGCCCCTTATGGCCGGCCCTCCTCCTCCTCCCCTCCTTTATATACGAGGGAGGGGGGCACCCCATAGACACACAAGTTGATCTTTAGCCGTGTGCGGTGCCCCCTCCACAGTTTTCCACCTCGGTCATATTGTCGTAGTGCTTAGGCGAAGCCCTGCGTCGGTAACTTCATCATCACCGTCACCATGCCGTCGTGCTGACGAAACTCACCCTTAGCCTCAGCTGGATCAAGAGTACGAGGGACGTCACCGAGTTGAACGTGTGCAGATCGCGGAGGTGCTGTGCGTTCAGTACTTGGATCGGTTGGATCGCGAAGACGTTCGACTACATCAACCGCATTACTAAACGCTTCCGCTTTCGGTCTACGAGGGTACGTGGACACACTCTCCCCGCTCGTTGCAATGCTTCTCCTAGATAGATCTTGAGTGATCGTAGGAATTTTTTTGAAATACTATGTTCCCCAATAGTGGCATCAGAGCCAGGTCTATGCGTAGATGTTATATGCACGAGTAGAACACAATGAGTTGTGGGCGATAATAGTCATACTGCTTACCAGCATGTCATACTTTGATTCGGTAGTATTGTTGGATGAAGCGGCCCAGACCGACATTACATGACCGCGTTCATGAGACTGTTTCTACCGACGTGCTTCACACACAGGTGGCTAGTGGGTGTCTGTTTCTCCAGCTTTAGTTGAATCGAGTGTGACTGCGCCCGGTCCTTGTTGAAGGTTAAAACATCACACTTGATGAAAAATTGTTGTAGTTTTGATGCGTAGGTAAGAACGGTTCTTGCTAGAAGCCCGTGGCAGCCACGTAAAACTTGCAACAACAATGTAGAGGACGTCTAACTTATTTTTGCAGGGCTTGCTGTGATGTGATATGGTCAAGACGTGATGATATATAATTTGTTGTATGAGATGATCATGTTTTGTAACAGTTATCGGCAACTGGCAGGAGCCATATGGTTGTCGCTTTATTGTATGAAATGCAATCGCCATGTAATTGCTTTACTTTATCACTAAGCGGTAGCGATAGTCGTAGAAGCAATAGTTGGCGAGACGACAACGATGCTACGATAGAGATCAAGGTGTCAAGCCGATGACGATGGTGATCATGACGGTGCTTTGGAGATGGAGATCAAAGGCACAAGATGATGATGGCCATATCATATCACTTATTGATTGCATGTGATGTTTATCCTTTATGCATCTTATTTTGCTTAGTACGGCGGTAGCATTATAAGATGATCTCTCACTAAATTTCAAGGTATAAGTGTTCTCCCTGAGTATGCACCGTTGCTACAGTTCGTCGTGCTGAGACACCACATGATGATCGCGTGTGATAAGCTCTACGTTCACATACAACGGGTGCAAGTCAGTTTTGCACACGCAGAATACTCGGGTTAAACTTGACGAGCCTAGCATATGCAGATATGGCCTCGGAAACTGAGACCGAAAGGTCGAGCATGAATCATATAGTAGATATGATCAACATAGTGATGTTCACCATTGAAAACTACTACATCTCACGTGATCATCGGACATGGTTTAGTTGATATGGATCACGTGATCACTTAGATGATTAGAGGGATGTCTATCTAAGTGGGAGTTCTTAAGTAATATGATTAATTGAACTTTAATTTATCATGAACTTAGTACCTGATAGTATTTTGCATGTCTATGTTGTTGTAGATAAATGGCCGTGCTACTATTCCGTTGAATTTTAATGCGTTCCTAGAGAAAGCTAAGTTTAAAGATGATGGTAGCAACTACACGCGTGGACTGGGTCCGTAACTTGAGGATTATCCTCATTGCTGCATAGAAGAATTACGTCCTGGAAGCACCGCTGAGTGCGAAACCCGCTGCAGGAGCAACGCCGGACGTTATGAACGCCTGGCAGAGCAAAGCTGATGACTACTCGATAGTTCAGTGCGCCATGCTTTACGGCTTAGAACTGGGACTTCAACGACGTTTTCAACATCATGGAGCATATGAGATTTTCCAGGAGTTGAAGTTAACATTTCAAGCAAATGCCCGGCTTGAGAGATATGAAGTCTCCAATAAGTTCTACAGCCGCAAAATGGAGGAGAATAGTTCTGTCAGTGAACATATACTCAGAATGTCTGGGTACCACAATCACTTGACTCAGCTGGGAGTTAATCTTCCGGTTGATAGTGTCATTGACAGAGTTCTTCAATCACTGCCACCAAGCTACAAAAGCTTCGTAATGAACTATAATATGCAAGGGATGGATAAGACAATTCCCGAGCTCTTCGCGATGCTAAAGGCTGCGGAGGTAGAAATCAAGAAGGAGCATCAAGTGTTGATGGTCAACAAGACCACTAGTTTCAAGAAAAAGGGCAAAAGGAAGAAGGGGAACTTCAAGAAGAACGGCAAGCAAGTTGTTGCTCAAGTGAAGAAGCCCAAGTCTGGACCTAAGACAGAGACTGAGTGCTTCTACTGCAAAGGGACTGGTCACTGGAAGCGGAACTGCCCCAAGTATTTGGCGGATAAGAAGGATGGCAAAGTGAAAGGTATATTTGATGTGTACCTTACTAATGCTCGTAGTAGCGCCTGGGTATTTGATACTGGTTATGTTGCTCATATTTGCAACTCGAAACAGGGGCTACGGATTAAGCGAAGATTGGCTAAGGACGAGGTGACGATGCGCGTGGGAAATGGTTCCAAAGTCGGTGTGATCGCCGTCGGCACGCTACCTCTACATCTACCTTCAGGATTAGTTTTAGACCTGAATAATTGTTATTTCATGCCAGCGTTGAGCATGGACATTATATCTAGATCTTGTTTGATGCGAGAAGGTTATTCATTTAAATCAGAGAATAATGGTTGTTCTATTTATATGAGTAATATCTTTTATGGTCATGCACCCTTGATGAGTGGTTTATTTTTATTGAATCTCGATAGTAGTGATAAACATATTCATAGTATTAAAACCAAAAGATATAAGTTTAATAATGACAGTGCAACTTATTTGTGGCACTGCCGTTTAGGTCATATTGGTGTAAAGCACATGAAGAAACTCCATGCTGATGGGATTTTGGAATCACTTGATTAAGAATCACTTGATGCTTGCGAACCATGCCTCATGGGCAAGATGACTAAGACTCCGTTCTCCGGAACAATGGAGCGAGCAACAGACTTGTTGGAAATAATACATACTGATGTATGCCGTCCGATGAGTGTTGATGCTCGCGGTGGGTATCGTTATTTTCTCACCTTCACAGATGATTTGAGCAGATATGGGTATATCTACTTGATGAAACATAAGTCTAAAACATTTGAAAAGTTCAAAGAATTTCAGAGTTAAGTGGAAAATCATCGTAACAAGAAAATCAAGTTTATATGATCTGATCGTGGAGGAGAATATTTGAGTTACGAGTTTGGTCTTCATTTGAAACAATGTGGAATAGTTTCGCAACTCACGCACCTGGAACACCACAGCGTAATGGTGTGTCCGAATGTCGTAACCGCATTTTATTAGATATTGTGCGATCTATGATGTCTCTTACTGATTTATCGCTATCATGTTGGGGTTATGCTTTAGAGACGGCTGCATTCACGTTAAATAGGGCACCATCTAAATCCGTTGAGATGATACCATATGAACTGTGGTTTGGCAAGAAACCCAAGTTACCGTTTCTTGAAGTTTGGGGCTGCGATGCTTATGTGAAAAAGCTTCAACCTGATAAGCTCGAACCCAAATCGGAGAAATGTGTCTTCATAGGATACCCAAAAGAAACTGTTGGGTACACCTTCTATCACAGATCCGAAGGCAAGATATTCGTTGCTAAGAATGGATCCTTTCTAGAGAAGGAGTTTCTCTCGAAAGAAGTGAGTGGGAGGAAAGTAGAACTTGATGAGGTAATTGTAACTTCTCTTGAATTGGAAAGTAGTTCATCACAGAAATCAGTTCCAGTGATTCCTACACCAATTAGTGAGGAAGCTAATGATGATTATCATGAAACTTCTGATCAAGTTGCTACCAAACCTCGTAGGTCAACCAGAGTAAGATCCGCACCAGAGTGGTACAGTAATCCTATTCTGGAAGTCATGTTACTTGACCATGACGAACCTACGAACTATGAGGAAGCGATGATGAGCCCAGATTCTGTGAAATGGCTTGAGGCCATGAAATTGGAGATGGGATCCATGTATGAGAATAAAGTGTGGACTTTGGCTGACTTGCCCGATGATCGACAAGCCATAGAGAATAAATGGATCTTCAAGAAGAAGTCTGACGATGACGGTAATGTTACTGTCTACAAAGCTCGACTTGTTGCGAAAGGTTTTCGACAAGTTCAAGGAGTTGACTACGATGAGACATTCTCACCCGTAGCGATGCTTAAGTCCATCCGAATCATGTTAGCAATTGCCGCATTTTATGATTATGAAATTTGGCAAATGGATGTCAAAACTGCATTCCTTAATGGATATCTTAAAGAAGAGTTGTATATGATGCAACCAGAAGGTTTTGTCGATCCAAAAGGTGCTAACGAAGTGTGTAAGCTCCAGTAATCCATTTATGGACTGGTGCAAGCATCTCGGAGTTGGAATATATGCTTTGATAGTGTGATCAAAGCATATGGTTTTATACAAACTTTTGGAGAAGCATGTATTTACAAGAAAGTGAGTGGGAGCTCTGTAGCATTTCTGATATTATATGTGGATGACATATTGTTGATCGGAAATGATACTGAATTTCTAAATAGCATAAAAGGATACTTGAATAAGAATTTTTCAATGAAAGACCTCGGTGAAGCTGCTTATATATTGGGCATCAAGATCTATAGAGATAGATCAAGATGCTTAATTGGTCTTTCACAAAGCACATACCTTGATAAAGTTTTGAAGTTCAAAATGGATCAAGCAAAGAAGGGGTTCTTGTCTGTGTTACAAGGTGTGAAGTTGAGTCAGACTCAATGCCCGACCACTGCAGAAGATAGAGAGAAAATGAAAGTCATTCCCTATGCTTCAGCCATAGGTTCTTTCATGTATGCAATGTTGTGTACCAAACCTGATGTGTGCCTTGCTATTAGTTCAACAGGGAGGTACCAAAGTAATCCAGGAGTGGATCACTGGACAGCGGTCAAGAACATCCTGAAATACCTGAAAAGGACTAAGGATATGTTTCTCGTTTATGGAGGTGACAAAGAGCTCGTCGTAAACGGTTACATCGATGCAAGCTTTGACACTGATCCGGATGACTCTAAGTCACAAACCAGATACGTATTTATATTGAATGGTGGAGCTGTAAGTTGGTGTTGTTCCAAGCAGAGCATCGTGGCGGGATCTACATGTGAAGCGGAGTACATAGCTGCTTCGGAAGCAGCAAATGAAGGAGTCTGGATGAAGGAGTTCATATCCGATCTAGGTGTCATACCTAGTGCATCGGGTCCAATGAAAATCTTTTGTGACAATACTGGTGCAATTGCCTTGGCAAAGGAATCCAGATTTCACAAGAGAACCAAGAACATCAAGAGACGCTTCAATTCCATCCGCGGTCAAGTCAAGGAGGGAGACATAGAGACTTGCAAGATACATACGGATCTGAATGTTGCAGACCCGTTGACTAAGCCTCTCTCACGAGCAAAACATGATCAGCACCAAGACTCCATGGGTGTTAGAATCATTACAGTGTAATCTAGATTATTGACTCTAGTGCAAGTGGGAGACTGAAGGAAATATGCCCTAGAGGCAATAATAAATTTGTTATTTATATTTCCTTATATCATGATAAATGTTTCTTATTCATGCTAGAATTGTATTAACCGGAAACTTAGTACATGTGTGAATACATAGACAAACATAGTGTCCCTAGTATGCCTCTACTAGACTAGCTCGTTAATCAAACATGGTTAAGTTTCCTAGCCATAGACATGTGTTGTCATTTGATGAACGGGATCACATCATTAGAGAATGATGTGATGGACAAGACCCATCCGTTAGCTTAGCACTATGATCATTTAGTTTATTGCTATTGCTTTCTTCATGACTTATACATGTTCCTATGACTATGAGATTATGTAACTCCCGAATACTGGAGGAACACTTAGTGTGCTATCAAACGTCACAGGAGTGATTATAATGATGCTCTACAGGTGTCTCCGATGGTTTTTGTTGAGTTGGCATAGATCGAGATTAGGATTTGTCACTCCGATTTTCTGAGAGGTATCTCTAGGCCCTCTCGGTAATGCTCATTACTATAAGCCTTGCAAGCAATGTGACTAATGAGTTAGTCACGGGATGATGCATTACGGAACGATTAAAGAGACTTGTCGGTAACGAGATTGAACCAGGTATAGTGATACCGACGATCGAATCTCGGGCAAGTAACATACCGATGACAAAAGGAACAACGTATATTGTTATGAGATTTGACCGATAAAGATCTTCGTAGAATATGTAGGAACCAATATGAGCATCCAGGTTCCGCTATTGGTTATTGACCGGAGATGTGTCTCGGTCATGTCTACATAGTTCTCGAACCCGTAGGGTCCGCACGCTTAACGTTCGATGACGATTCGTATTATGAGTTTATGTGATTTGATGTACCGAAGGTTGTTCGGAGTACCGGACGAGATCACGGACATGACGAGGAGTCTCGAAATGGTCGAGACATAAAGATTCATATATTGGAAGGTTATATTCGGACTCCAGAATGGTTCGGGTCGTATCGGATAAGTTTTGGAGTACCGGGGGTTACCGGACCCCCCCCCCCCCCGAAGCTATTGGGCCTCATGGGCATTAGTGGAGAAGAGAGAGGGCTGGCCAGGAGGTGGCGCGCGCCCCCCTTGCCCCAATCCAAATTGGACAAGGGGAGGGGGCGGCGCCCCCCTCCTTCCTTCTCTCCTCCTCCTCCTTCCCCCCTTCTCCTACTTGGACTAGGAAAGGGGGAAACCTACTCCTACTAGGAGTAGGAATCCCCCCTTGGGCGCGCCCCTTGTGGCCGGCCCTCCTCCTCCCCTCCTTTATATACGGGGGAGGGGGCACTCCATATACACACAAGTTGATCTTTAGCCGTGTGCGGTGCCCCCCTCCACAGTTTTCCACCTCGGTCATATTGTTGTAGTGCTTAAGCGAAGCCCTGCGTCGGTAACTTCATCATCACCGTCACCACGCCGTTGTGCTGACGAAACTCACCCTCGGCCTCAGCTGGATCAAGAGTACGAGGGACGTCACCAAGCTGAACGTGTGCAGATCGCGGAGGTGCCGTGCGTTCGGTACTTGGATCGGTTGGATCGCGAAGACGTTCGACTACATCAACCGCATTACTAAACGCTTACGCTTTCGGTCTACGAGGGTACGTGGACACACTCTCCCCTTTCGTTGCTATGCTTCTCCTAGATAGATCTTGCATGATCGTAGGAATTTTTTTGAAATACTACGTTCCCCAACATTTATAATTGATATCCAGCTCAACTCAGGGGCTAAAAACACAATAATAAGCTTTCTCGTGCTGGAAGGACAAAAGTTTACTTTTGTTCTTTCCTTGTTTACTGTATGTCAAATATTTCTTTCTCAAAGGAAAAAAAAGGAATACTGCCACCATCGATGTACAATGTCTATTTATACCATGATCACAATGGAGCAGTAATTATTAGCTTTGCTATATTCATCGATGGATGTGTCCGTCGTTTTAGTTGCATGCATATCGATCCTTTTATTTAAGCGGGATATTTGCATCACGCTCTGCTCCCGTAAACAAGAGAGGGAAAGAGAGAGACGAGCCACAACCACAAGTGCCATGCTCCCCTTTGGCTTAAAATCCTCCCATGCATCTCATAGCAGGCACACAAAATCATTGGATCACTACTCGCCTGTTTGGTTACATGCACCTATTCTAATCACTTTGCATTTGTGACCCGACTCGCCAGGTTGATTGAATACAGGTCAAAACCATGTTTTGCACATAGTTTGGTTGCTTGCGTCCCCTCCAGCCTGGCTGATCAGCAATATAGGCACCAATGTTTGGTTGTCTGCATGTTCTAACCAGATGCAAAGTGTTCTTGTTTCGTTACATACAACACAAGTGTTGTCGTAACCATTTCTAGGAGTGGTGAGATTACCAACGAACACATTGACACGGTAGCACATATAATGGTTAGACTCAACAGCATAAACTGTAACCATAGGATAAACCATAACCATAACAGAAATAAAAGTACTAACAGGATGGTGTATCTTGAGCGTAAAACAAGTTTCAAGGTCACACACGGAAGCAACCAACAATTTCCCTTCAAACCCGACCCGTTCCCTCTAAAAACCATGATTGTTCCTGTTTCCGAGCAGTGTACATCACAACTTTTGTGAAAGCTTCTCAAATTTCCGCTACACTCTCTACGGATCATATATGATGACATCGTGTCAGGTTTCATGTTTTTCAGACTTCGTTTGAATTTACTAAAATTAGAAAACCAATGTGCTACATGTCTAGGGTCGAGTCTTGGCACCATGTTGTTTGGAATTCCTCTTCTTTTCTTCGAGAAGGCCTAAACATAGACTCATTAACAAAAAAAAGATTTTTCCACCCATTTTTGCCAACCTTTTCATGCACTCGTAGGTCAAATTTGAAATGTATCTATTAAACGCCTAGAAATGCACTTAATGGCTTAAATATAGAAAATGAACGCCAAAAAATACAAAGTTTTGGCATGGAAAAAGATGGTGTACGTTGAGTGTAGAAAAAGTTTCAACATCGAACACTGAATTAACTGATACTGCACCTTCAAACCTAACATGTTCCCTCCCTAAACCACGATTCTTCCGAGGAGATGTTCCGGTTTCGAAGCTAGTTACCATTTTTACATGAAGCATGTGATGATTTATGTTAATTGTAGATTTTTTTGACTAATGATATTTTCCAGTCTTTGTTTGTTTTTTAAACCTAAAACCCCAACAAGGTAGGTTCGTAATGGTTGCTTCGCCAAGTTTTAACAGGGTAAGTGCCAAGGTTTGAAAAAAGAAAAGAAAGAAACTACGATTTTTTTAAATATATAAATAAAAATAAAATAAAACACAAATAAAATATATATGAGAACAAAAGGAAAGTGAAAGCAAAGCCAGAACAAGCAAGCTACATGTACATACTAAAATGAGCAAGCCCATTCTCTATCACTAATGTTTTTGGACTGGTCAGACGACAATTATAGGTGAAATTGTGTTTCGTACAACATGGCAAAATTTATAAAAGTTTCTTTCATACGTCAAGAATCTTTCTTTGTAGAAAAATTGTTGTAGTCAGATCGCAATTTTATGAACATGTGCTGTGTACAACATGGCAAGTTATCACTACTGGAATCAGGGATTTTGCCGTCTGCCAGTTCTTTGCATTCTTCTTGCGGACGTCAAAAAAGGTCTTTGCCATCAGCTACCAAACAATAGACGACAAAGAATTGGCAGACGGAAAAGAAGGTCTTTGCCATCCGCCATTTCTTTGCCGTCTGCTGGCAGATGGCAAAGATTGCCATCTGCCAGCGGACGGCAAAGAGGTGCTGTTGGGGGTCCACTGGATGCCAGTACACTGCAATAGTCCACCCTCCCTCTTTGCCATCTGCTGGCAGACAGCAAAGATTCTTTGCTATCTGTTGGCAGACGGCAAAGAGGCGTGGGGGTTCCCTTTCCGGCTGGATTAACCATGGTTTTACCCCACCACGTCAACATCAACGCCCCGAGGCTAGAACCCTACCCACCCATGGCGGCCTCGCTCCTCTCGCGCGCCGCCTCGGTCGCCTTCGCCCTCCGCGGCGGCGCCCGGGTCCTCCCCAAGGAAACCCCCCCTTCCTCCTCCCCTCCTCCTCCCGCTCCTCCTGATCCTCCTCGCCACCGCCGCCGGCACGCTCCCCGCGGTCGTAACCCTGCCGCTGCAACCACCGTCTCGATCCGCCAGGTCTGATAGTGTTCGCCTCTTGGAAACTTGCAGGGCAGGGTCGGATAGGCGCGCGCGGCGGAGGTCGGGTGCGGGGCGTCACTGTCACCGTCGATGACGCGGTTCGGGATCGCCGCGCGCTTCAACGCCACGTCGGCGGCCGTCTCGGAGGCCGCCGCCGCCAACGTCGTGTCGGGCGTCATCCACGCGGTGCCGCGGACTGAGCCTGTCGTGTCCGCCGAGTGGCTGCACGCCAACCTTAGGGACCCCGATGTGAAGTTATAGCACTTGCCGTTCTGCTGCATCCGCCCTCTGAAATCTCAATGTCAGTTGCATAATTGGTATAGTCTAGATTTATGATAGGGTACTCATATGGCTGGGGTTCTGCTGCCGTGGCAATTTGATCAGCGCTGCTACAAGTGATAAATCTGTTTGCTAAATCAGGGGTGCAAGAAGGTTCAACCCTCCAAGAAGTTCTACAGAAGCTTCAAGTAGCCAGCCAGCAGAAAATAGGCCAAAGAAGACAAAATACATGATCAAGAGGATGGAGGGGTACTTCTATGCCAGTGGGAACTACTGAATGTTCACCTTTGAAGTGTGTATCCAAGTGCATGTGTGCTAAATCAGGCATTACAACACTTTATGTATGACATTATGATGTTGAACCTTTGTATGACACTAAGAACTACTGCTGTAATGCTATGTTGGTCTTATCTATGGCACATCATGAACTATCTATGTTTCTTCACTATTAAGTTATCTATGTTTATATCCTGCTGTTAAAATTCTGTGCAAAATAGGTTCTGTGCAAATCAGGTTCTGTGCAAATTCTGTGCAAAATAAATTATGTACATATTCTGTGCACATTTATCTCAATTGCCAAACATATTTTGTGCAAAATAGGTTCTGTGCAAAGTAAATTCTGTGCAAAATATGTTCTGTACATATTCTGTGCGTAATTATCTGAATTGTCAAACATATTCTGTGCAAAATCATCAGGAACTATTATGGCACAACTACCACAACCATTTCATTTGATACAAACATAATACATTCATAACTTGGACATTGATCCAAAGATGCAATGATAATAACAAAATAAGCCATCAAATCCATGCCATTACATATTTAAGTCTTGGGAGTACACAACACAAGTCTTAGAGATAAACTGAATAATTCACTACAAGTTAAAGCATCACAGCTTATTAAGTGCAAAAGAGCACAATCATAGCAACTGCAGTGCTACCCTAAGCCACACCACAATACATACTTAAAAATCATCACATATCTCCTTCAAGTTCTTGATCTTGTCCTTGTACCCATGTTTCTGTTTGAGAAGATCTGCAATCATATACTCAAGTTTTTTCTTCTCTTGCTTCAGTTGGTCCCTCTCTGTCACAACTTGGTCTCTCTCTAGCACAAGCTAGTCCCTCTCTTTCTCTGCCTTTTCCCTAAGTAGCTGATGTAGATTGGTACAACCATGGTCTGCCAACTTCTTCTTCTCCATCTCCTCTTTGAGATCACTTAGAGCCAACCTAGCATTGCCCAACTGTATGATAGCCTCCTCCTTGTCAGCAACCATTTTAGCAAAGTCCAGTTTGAAAAACCTCAGATCTTCCTCCATCTTCCTCTTTTCTCCAACTACTTTGAAATTTTGTTCAGCAAGCTGGACATTGTCTCTCGGCTTGTCCTTGTTTTCTTTGTCATACATGCTCCACAATTCAGTTAGGCAGAACTGCATAGCCACTGACCACTCAGGGTCTATTCACTCCAGATAGCTGCACTTTTAGTTCTGCCTACAATTAAATAAATATGTTCTCAATAAGAAATTCTATGAAATGTGCACAATTATATAATATTGTATGAAATTGTGGGCACATGCTAATTAGCTTACATTAGCTTATATTCTATGCATAAATTGGGGGCTAAAACAAATATTAGATCATAAATTAATAGAGATATTCTCAATAAGAAATTGTATGCATAGATTCTAGGCAGAAAAAATTATAACAACATATATAAATAATTTTTTACTCAATCAGATTGTATATGTATAAATTGTGGGCAAGCACAAAAATTTATTACACGAACTGAAGCAAGAGAAGATTGGAGTACTGAAGCAATTCATATTTGAGCAACTATCCAGGAACAAATCTTTCATACAAAAATTTGGAGTACTGACAAGTGAATGGAGCATAAGCTAACTAAGCAAATCTATTTACACTACTAAGCAACATACCTTCTCCTCAGCACATACAAGAAAACGTCTGCCTGTGTCCACGAATTCAAGTGCAACTAGCCTGGCGCAATGTTCTCGATGCAGACAACGAGAAGACATATCGTGAGCAATGCCACTCCTTTCATAGCAAGGGATAGTCCTAGGAAGCTAACCAGCACACAAATTGCATAAATCAGCGACCTGGTAAAAAAATCCCCAAATGATGAACCCTAACCCTCGATGGGGGAGGCGAACACGCATACCTGGCTAGTGACTTCTTCGCCGTCCGAAGAAGAGCTGGAGGACGGCTCGCTCCAAGAAACCATGGCGGAGCGGCGAACGACGGCGAGTCGACAGTGGCGGCGCCGGCGGTGGTCATAGTCGAGAGAGAGGAGAGCGAGCGGGATGAACTGGCTGGTCTGGTCCGAACACCAACCGGTGTGTGCCACTCGTACTGGCTGGTCTGGTCAGTGCTCCGCATTACATATCAGCCCCATTATTGGTGGTTTTTTGTGCGCTGCCTCAAATGTGGTACCAATCTGTTACCCTGGCCACAAGTGTGGTGGTTTTGGGTAAATAACTCAAAATATACAGATCATTACAGAAGTTAGTACCACTTCTACACTTTCACAGATGGTATTACCTCTTCACATCTAATCCGTGAGTGCTTGAGGCTGACGATGCTGTGTTCACATCGGTCGGGCTGCATTGATATGTCATCCGGCCGCTAGCACTTGCAGCAGCAGCAGCTTCCGGGGTTGGTTGGTTGAGACGCACACGGGCGGAGATTCCAGGAAGCGGTGGGGGTGGTGAGCACGTGGAACAGTAGCAAGTGATGGTGAGCGCCTGTGGAAGAAACCTCTGGGTCGAATTGGCACGGATGAGCAACAGTGGAGCGCTTGCCACGGCCAGCATCGAAGGGCGGAGCTGACTTTGGAGGAAGAGGAGCTATGGTGGCGCGAGTACGGGGCCACATCAAGGGGCGTGGTGATGCGACGAAATAGAGTGCCGGTGAGGAGAGAATGATGTGTGATTTTTTTCTGTTTTTTAGGTGGGACGCTCTGGGTGGTTCCAGAACACTTAGTCGTGCGTGCGGTGAAGACGCCCAAACATGAGCGCGTGCGGGCCACTGTGAATCCCGGGGATCTTAGCCGTTAGATTCAATACAGTAGAAATCTGACGGTAGATCTTCAACACAGCTAGCTGAATCAACGGCTGATGTTTGGTTTGGGATGCTAGGAGAGAATAGAAGGGGACCAAATTCAAACCTCGTACACTATAGAGTAGTATAGAAATATTCAATGAATATTTTTTTGATACGCATTAAACATTTTAGTACACACTGCCCTTTTGTATAATACAAAAAGTATGAAAAACAAAGAGAAAAAGAAAAAGAAAAATGAAAAACTTAAAATAGAAATAGAAATTGAAAACAGAAAAGACAAAAAGAAAAAGATGAAACAGAAACAGCAAAACTAGACCATGGGCCGGCTCAAATAGGGCTTTGGGGGTGTGCCCTTTCATCAAAGCCTGATCAATAGGCCGCTTGCGGGCGGCAAATAGGATTGGCCGTTACCAAGGGCGAATCCTAAACAGCGCCCTCTGCGCCCGTTCCTTCAGTGTACGCAAACGAGTGCACACTCCCCGCGCTGAGCTGGGACCATTTGTGTGAAAAGTAGCTTCGCTGAAGCCAGGGCGGTTTGGCTGGCACAGTATGACCCCAATCATTTTTTTATTTCCAAGGATAGAAACTACACGGTAGCATCCGGTTAACTGTAGCAGTTGGTACCTATTTCGAAAATATGGATATGTACGATGGACAGTTTTAAAACACACACTAACCATTTTGTAAATGTATGTTGAAGAATTTGTGTAATATTTGCTAAAAATTAAAATTCATAACGAATATTTGTAGTTTTTCGTTCTTAAATTATTAATATAGGATAGAATTTTTGTAATATCGTGTACATTTTCTTAATATTCGATGAACATTTTTTGATACACATTAAACATTTTTGTACAGACTTTCCTTTTATATAATACAAAAAGTATAAAAATCAAAGAGAAAAATAAAAAGGAAAATAAAAAACTTAAAAAAGAAATAGAAATTTAAAACATGAAAGACAAAAAGAAAAAGAAGAAACAGAAACAGCAAAACTGGACCATGGGCCTGCTCAAATAGGGCTTCATGGGTGTGCCCTTTCGTCAAAGCCGGATCAATAGGCCGTCCGCGGGCGGCAAATAGGATTGGCATTATTGTCATGCCGGCCTGCCAAGAACAGATCATCCGCATGAAGCAAATTCTGACAGATTATGCTGCCTCGATCGGCCTCAAACTCAACTTTCATAAGTCAACCATGATTCCGATCAACACACCTCACAACAAGTGCAAAACCCTCGCTGACCTTTTTGGTTATTCCATTGCCAGCATGCCCTTCACCTATCTAGGCCTGCCACTTGGCACGACCAAACCGACGGTCCTTGATATGGCCCCCATGGTTTGCAAAGCTGAACGCAGAATCACTGCAGCTATGTCATTAATGTCATATGTCGGCAAATTGGCCCTTGTGAACTCCCTCATCACGACACTTGCTATCTATCCCATGGGGACCCTCAAACTCCCCCCTAAGATAATAGAACAGCTCGATAAAATCAGAAGGTATTGTTTGTGGAAGAAGAAGACCGAAGATGGGGAGAAATGCACACCCCTGGCTGCATGGGACATGATTTGCCGACCCAAGAAATGTGGTGGCCTTGGCGTGCTAAATTTACATATACAAAATGAGGCCCTTTTGCTGAAAATGCTGCACAAATTCTACAACCGTCATGACATCCCGTGGGTAAACCTCATCTGACACACTTACTACAATGGCCTTGTCCCACACGCAACTGAACCCTCTGGATCATTCTGGTGGAAGGACCTCATTAAACTCATGCCTACATATCATGGGGTTACAACTGTACAAGTCAACTCTGGTGATACGGCCCTATTCTGGAAAGACATGTGGAATAACTCCATCTACACCACGTCCTTCCCTCGAGCGTTCCCCTTTGCTGCCAATGAAGATATTTCAGTTCAACAGTTTCTGGCAACCACGGATCTGGCTGCAACCTTTCGCCTACCGCTATCCATGCAAGCCCACGACGAGCTACGACAAATTCAGCGGGAGGTCTCTCATTTCAATCTGGACGGCTCAAAAGATCAATGGATTTGTACTTGGGGAGCCCAAACATTCAAGACCTCTGCCTATTACACCTTTGTCTTCCGGGATGTACAGGCCCATGAGGGGTTCAAATGGCTTTGGAAGGCCAAATCCATCCCAAAAATCAAAGTGTTTGGCTGGTTTCTGCTCTCTGACAGACTCAATACCCGCAACATGCTGAACAGACGACACTACAATATTGGCAACAATCTAGACTGTCTTCTTTGCAACCAACACGTTGAGAAGACGGTGGAACATCTGTTCTTTCGTTGCACCTTTAGTCGAACATGCTGGCACCTCTTGGGGATCCATTGGCCGCCACATGGCAATAGGTTGGATATGATTTCACACCTAAAAATGAGGCATGGGTGCAAGATGATCATGAATATCTTCCTGGTGGCTGCCTGGAGCCTCTGGAAGGAACGAAACAACAACTACTTTCGACATGTGACCCCCACAGTCGCCATAGAATACCACAGCATAAGAAACATTTAGTGGCCACAGTTCTTGCTGCTTTCCTCTAGCCACCCCCACCCCATTGTAACCCCCCCCCCCCCATGTAAACCCCCTTCCCCCTCTCATGTAAATACCATGTAACACCACCCATTTATATATATATATATATATATATATATATATATATATATATATATATATATATATATATATATGCAGTAGGAAACTCTCCTACTGTCTAAATTTTCAAAAAAAAAAGGATTGGTCGTCACCAAGGGCGAATCCTAAACGGCGCCCTCTGCGCCGATTCCTTCAGTGTACGCAAACGGACGCACACCCCCCGCGCTGAGCAGAGATTGTTTGTGTGAAAAGGAGCTTCGCTTAGGCCAAGGTGGTTTGGCAAGCCCAGTACACCCCCAATTGTTTTTTTTTTCATTTTCAAGGATAGAAACTGCAGTGTAGCAAACCAACACTGTAGCATCCGGTTGACTGTATCAGCTGGAACTTATTTCAAAAATACCGATATATACGATGGACAATTCTAAAATACAGACTAACCATTTTGTAAATGTATGTTGAAGAATTTATGTAATACATGCTAAAAAATAGTATTCATAACGAGTATTTGTAGTTTTTCGTTCTAAAATTATTAATATATGATGGAATTTTTTAATATCATGAACATTTTATTAATATTCAATGAACATTTTTTGATACACATTAAACATTTTTGTACACACTACCCTTTTGTATAATACAAAAAGTATAAAAAGCAAATAAAAAATAAAAAGGAAAATGAAAAACTTAAAAAAGAAATACAAATTGAAAACAGAAAAGAAAAAAGAAAAAACGAAAAAGATGAAACAGACACAGCAAAACCGGACATGGGCCGGTTCATATAGGGCTTTGGTGGTGTGCCCTTTCCTCAATGCCTGATCAATAAACCGCTCGTGGTGGCAAATAGGATTGGCCGTCGCCAAGGGCGAAACCTAAACGGCGCCCTTTGCGCCTGTTCCTTCAGTGTACGCAAACGGGCGCAACCCCCCCCCCCCCCCCCCTGCGTTGAGCTGGGCCGGCCCACATTCCCTTCCTTTTCCGTCTTAAAGTTGCGCAAAAAAGGTCGAGCACCAGGTTTGGAACCTTCGACCTCCTAGTGCAAGCTAGCTACAATAGCCAACTAGACCAATCAGACCAATGTGGTTGTCTACAACCTTTTCATTCCTTTATTCTTCTTTCTTTTCCTTTTTCCTTTTTTCATTTTCATTTTCATTTAATTTTTCTTCTTCTTTTTTTTCCTTTTCTTTTTCTTTTCTAATTTGGCGAAAAAAGTTCATCATTTTCTATGGACGATTTTTCAAGCCTGGCTAATTTTTTTCAAATTTAATGTACTTTTTTTCAAACCGATGAACTGTTTCTGAAAATCGGTGAACTTTTGTTTTTCAAATTGATAACCTTTTTTCAATTTGATAAACTTTTTTGAATTTTGCAAACTTTTGTTCAAAACTGATGAATTTTTTTCTAAATCCGTGATTTATTTCAAATGTGATGAAATTTTTAAAATTTGATGAACTTTTTTAATTTTCTTGAACTATTTTGTATTTCATGAAGTTTCTCCAAATTTTCACGAAATTTTTCAAAGGTGTGAACTTTCTAACAGACCGATTGTACCATAGTGCAACATTAAAAAATAAGGAAAAAAGAAGCGCACTCCAGAGGAATCGAACTCCAGACCTCTGGCAACAAGGTGTCGATTGCCATGCAAGCTAATGATTCTAACAAACCGATTTGCAGCGCTAATATCTAAGAACTAACACTTTTTGATTTTATTCGAACAAATCTTGGAAATTATGAACAATTATATAAAAGGTAAGTAATGTTTCAAAGTTCGAACATTTGTAAAACAACGCGAACAAATTTTGAAACTCCAAACAATTGTTTTAAATATGTGAACAACTTTAAAAACAGGAACATTTTTCGAAAATTTCTGAGCAAAAAGTTGAAAACCTGAACATTTTTTGAATCTGTGAACATTTTTTGAAAAAACGAACAAATTATGAAAAATGGGAACAGATGTGAAATTCCATTTTTTGTAAAACATGAACAAATTTGAAAACGTGAACTTTTTCAGAAAATCACAAACAAATATTGAAACTCCGAACAAAATTTTAAAATACAAATAAATTTTGTTACATTTTTAAAAAATATTTAAATTGTTTCTGAAACCTGAACAAAAGAATTGGAACATTTTTCTAAAAGCCGAACAAAGTATTGAATATATTGAAATATTTTTAAATTGCAATTTTTCTAAAACAAAAATAAAATAAAGAAAGAAACAGAAATAGAAATATGAAAAACGCGAAAAAAAGAAACAGATAATAGATGCCCTCTTGGACGTATAAGACACTAGCGTTGTTAAACTCCAATGGCTAGCAACGCACCTCCACGAGTTTGAGGTTCGATTCCTAGCTCTCCTTGTTTTTTGGGTGGATTTTCTTTGTTGGAAGCAGCCGTCATGGGGCGCCCCACGAACGATCGATAGGTGTGCGACAGGTCGACACTTTGCCGCAGAATGCGGAAATAGGGTTTTCCCTATAGGGGCTCCCGTCGCCAACACATTTCCTGAAGTGTGCCCGTGGCAACATTATAGGTGGGACATCCTACACGCGGAAGCCCGTAGCAGTCGCTTGGGCCGGCCCACGGCAAGTAGCACAATGAAAATGGATATATAGCAAAAAAAAACACCCTAAAATGTTGCTCCACGAGGTATTCACGTCGCCTAGTTTAGCTCCAGTGTAGGTCGCCTAACCACTAGAACAACTAAGCGCTAGTGAAATATTCCAGCTCGAACTGTTTAAAATTAATTGTAACCGCATTATTTATTGCTCATAAATTTTAGAAAAACCTGTGTTCTAAAAAAATGTGAACAAAATTTGACAATACACACATTTCAAAAGAAAAATCAGGAATAATAAAGTGTTCATGTAATGAAACTTAATTAGTTTCTTAAAAATTCACAAATTTTAAAAATATTCATCAATTTTTAAAAAACTTTATCAATTTCGAAAAAAGCTGTCAAATTTCATAAATAAGGTTCATCTATTTTGGCATAGTTCATCAATTTTTTTTAAAAAGTTCATTAATTTTGAAAAAATGTTCATCGAAATTAAGGAAAAGTTCATCAAATTTGAAGAAGTTTATCAAAATGCAAAAGTATGTTAACCTGTTTGAACAAAAGTTCATATATTTGATTCCGCCACCCAGCAGGGTGGTTACACCAGCCTACCTCGATGAGGTAGGTTGCTGGATCATTTCACAACAAGCGCAGAGTTTTTTGTTGGATCAAAAACAAAGGAAGAAAAAGCTACCAGGGCCAGGCCAGCGCGGGCGTTCAGGCGTCCATCTGCAAAATGCAGAGTAATGAGTGCGCCAAATAGGAATTGCCACAACATGCAACCCACCTCTTGGCCCAGTGTGTCCTTTTGAGCCTGCCCATGTGCAGAGGCGGCACGCCACCTGCTTTGTTTTCTTATTTTGTTTTTTCCCCTATTCGAGATCTTAAAAAAGCTCCAGAAATCCAACAAATGGTTAATTAACTTAGAAAATATTCATAGTTTTCTAGAAATGCCCGTATGTGAAAAAATATTCTTATATTCGAAAACTGTGTGGACACTAGAAAATTATCATGATTTTGTTTATAAAATGTTCATGAATGTTTAGAAATTGTTCAAATTCAAAACATGTTCGTGTATTCAAAATTCAGAACCCTCGTGAATTAGAAAAAAAGTTCATCAATTTCAAAAATGTTCTTGAACTGGAAAAATATTCGCAAATTCAAAAAATATTTGTGTATTCAAAAGTCAAACCATGCTTGACAATTATAAAAGAAGTTGACCGCTTCAAAAAATGTTCGCTGATTCAGAAAATGTTCATAAATTTGATAATTGTACGTGACTGAAAAATGTTCATAATTACGCAAAAAATTTCCATGTATTCAAGTATTTAATTTTTTTTATAAATTTATGAAATGTTCTCCGATTAAAAAAAATTCATAACATAAAAAAGGTTCATGAATTTCGAAAAATTCTTTTTCTAATAAATAGAAATGAGTTCATGAATATTAATTTTTTTTCCAAATTTCAAAAAATGTTTGTCCATTCTTTTTCTAATAAATTATTTTTCTAATAAATAGAATTGAGTTTAATAAATCATTAATATTTTGAGAAAAATGTATCGACTTTTTAAAATAAGTTTACAAATTACAAAATTTCACAATTTCGTAAAATGTTTGCAAATTACAAAATTGTTCATGATTTCTGAAACAAATGTTTATGAATTACCATTTTTTCCTGATTTCCAAAAGAAGTTCACGAATTTACAGTATAATCGCAAAATGAGAAAAGGAAATGGAAAATTAAAAAGAAAAAAAATGAAAACAATGAATAGGAGAAACGAACATGAAAAATAAAAATAAAGAAAGAACTTTGCAAAACGGTGGATAAAAACCAGCATGGTAGGCCCATAAAGAGTATATGCGCACGGAAGGGATATGCGCCAGGTCGCTACTCGGCGACCTACACGTCTTATAGAACTGACCATTATAGACCTAATGCTACCTGGCACACACCCTCCCTCTCTAGTAACAGACTGCCTCATAGTATTTTCTGTTTTTCTATGTGTTTCAAATTGGGTTTTCTATATTTTCTTTGTTTCTTTTTATTTTTCCTGATTATTTTTTATTCTTCTTGAATTCCTAAACTTTTTACAAATCGATGATTTTTTTTAAAATTCAATGACCTTGTTTTTCAAAATTGATATTTTTTTTTCAAATGTGATGAAGTTTTAAAAAAATAAAAAGCCCTTTTTAAATTTTTTATGTTTCTGTCAAATTCGTTGAGTTTTTTAAAATTGATGAACTTTTTCTGAACTTTTTGCTAACTTGATTAACTTTTTGAAAATCGACAAACTATTTTGTTCAAACCCAAGAACCTTTTTGAAAATTCGTGTACAGTTTTTAAGTCACGGTATTTTTCCAATATTTATGAGTTTTTTTTCATATTTATTTCAAAAGTCAATCGTTGACTATTAGTCAAGCACAAACTGGTCAAAATGCAATCGAACGACCAGAGGGGAAACAGGTCAACCGATCGAGCGCTCGCCTTTGTACATGGGCCGGCCACTAGCAGGGGCGCGTGAGCGCCTGTTGTTCCTGCAAGTGGCCCTTAAGGCGCCACATAGGAGGTCCTGGTCGTTTAATAGGAACTCTCTCACGCACTCCCGATTGCTCCGGCGCTCGTGCGATCTCTTCAATTGAAAGCTAGCAATACAAGTCTGCACTTATGACTAGCTTTGATCACTCGTGATCTATACGCGTATATCACTCTATTTTTTATTTCGTCTGATCATATATTTTGGACATTTTTTTAATGAAAACAAATGTCAATTTTCTTTTTAAATCATTAATTTTTGAAAAAATCATGAATTTGCGAAATGTTAACAGGTTTGATAAAAGTTCATGATTTTGAAAAAATAGTTTGTGAACTCGAACAAAGTTAATGAATCTGAAAAAATTCATGAGTTTAAAAATGTTTTTGAATTTGAAAATTTTCATGAAAATTTTCCAAATCTTTGTGAATTTTGGAAAAAATCATTTTTTTACAAAATCATGAACTGGAAAAAACACAAAATTAGAACAAATTCACAAATTCGAAATAATTTTTGAAAATATTTTGCCTCTCAGTACTCATGTTCAAACACCACTTTGGCAAATAGCAGTCCGTACTTCAGAGCCATCGGTTATGCAGAATCGACATACGCTGCCGACAATTTGGTGTTTCTAGCGGCAACAAATCTACCTATTATCCCTGATTATGACACCTGTAGTCTTAGAGAAATTGCCCTCGTTGGAAGAAGCATCAACGTTGACTTTAACAAAATCTTTTGTTGGAGGAGCCCAACTACCTTTTCTCACGTTCGGCCGCTACCATGTAAATTTGTTGCAACTGTTTGGATTGCCATTGCAGATCATTTCGGTGTCCGAACATGCTCATCATTGCATACCCTTTTTGTGTTGATTTTTTCCTGTAATTATTGGAATATGCTCATACAACCTTACATATGTTCTCCTTCCATTTCTCCTTTCCCTTTTATATTTTATTTTTTCCTCCCGGTCTCTGGTTTTTCCACTGATTTTTTCTGAAATCGTATCAACTGTCCCACCTCTTATTGATTCACCGTATAAAGTTTTTTTTGGGTTAGTAAGCCAATATATGCTTAGTAAATAAAGGGTTAGCAAATAATATCTTTTTGACACAATCACTCTAATATTGTCAGGTACACCATGGGCTAATCTATTAGAATATTTATCCTTCAATTGTGACTTTCAAAGGTAGTAAAGAACCATCCATCTCTCCAACTGATCGAAGGTATATTTGTTTCGAATCCATCGTTCGCTCCAAGCTTTTCCTACTTGTCACATGTATGTTCTAGCTGAGAAAATCCATGGGCTTTTCTTTTTGAAAAAGAAATCCATGAGCTTGAATGTTGCCTCGCTACTGTGTGCAAATCATACCTAAGGACCTTGTTTTACCCTTTAGGACATGTCTGATTTGCGTTGTCCAGTCAGATTTTGAAAATGGAATTGTAATAGTACATCTCAGATTCCTATGTATGGTATTCCCTCTTAACATAAGGGCATCTTCAACGCTAAACCGCAAATTTCCTTCCGCATTCGTCCGTGGACAGGGGGCACCAGTCCACGGACATGAATGCGGGAGGCCGCCATCCAACGCCCGCATCAAACGCTTTTTCAACAAAGCGGATAAAATTCATGCAAACATGGCCGAATTTCCTATAAACATGCTGACATTCATGCAAACACGGCGGATTTTCACTAGATTTCGAACATTTTGGAACAAAAAAACCGACCCGACCCTATATCTATCCTACGGCATGGGCGGCCGGCACCCAAGCCCTTGTCGTCCTCCAGATGCCGTCTCCATGAGCATTGGCGATAAGATCAATGAAGTGAAGCTGCGGTCTCCGGCGAGGAAGAGTAGAATACGGGAGACGAACTGGCCCACATGGGACACAAGACCCTGCCGCCTCCCGTGCCCTACTCATGCTCGGAGGAGTCCGCGCCTTGTCCGTCGCTAGTGGACGTGAGGTCCACGATGGAAACGGTGGCGCCCGCGCTGTCGTCGTCCCATCGGGCCGCTAGATAGTTCGCCCGTGGCGTGCAGGAGGTGCAGCTGGCGTTTCTCTCCTTTGCGATCGCCTGGAGTTGCACCTCGGCGGCGGCCGCTTCCTGGCTACTGGTGGCTTGAGCGTGGACGACATCGTAGATGGCACGCTAATCCGCGATGAAGTTGGGGTTCGTCGCAGCCATGGCCGCCACGGCCTCCTCACTCACACGGTCGCCCTAGATGGCCCTCTGCCAGCCGGTGCTTCTCCAGGAGGAACAAGTTGTACCGCTGTTCCTCCTGTGCCTGCTGGAACACCGACAAAGGCGCCGCTGCAGGTTGCACCTCCGCCATGGCGGCCTTCTAGTGCGCCTGCACTTGCTCCATGGTTAAGCCGGCGTGCATAAGGCACGGGAGCCGGAGCGGTGTCGTCGGAGCCCATCTCCATCATGGTGTCGTCCTCATCATTGGAGACCTTGGGCAAGCTTGCCGGCAGGCCAGCCTCGATCCGCATGGCACGATGGATCTGCCAGGCTGCGGCAGGGGCGACCACCGTGTGCTTCATCTCAGTGGAAAGGCTTTCCCATAGAGCTTCGCTACCTGCAGCCATAGCTGATGCAGTGCAAGGGAGGAGGATGAGGAGCGGCTTGTGTTGTGGCGTGGAGTTAGCCGGGTGTAGCCACCTTTAAATAGCGGATTCTAGTGTGGCCAGATGTCCGGGTGCGTCAATGCGCGACGCCGGAGTGGGTTTCTTGGCTGGCGAGCCTGCTTAATGGCGGCATACGGACGAATGGGGCATTCAACGGGCTTGGTAGATATCCGTGGCGCCCCGTCCAGTAACGCATCTCCAAAATTGATCAGGCGCGAACACCAGTGACGCACCGGGAGCGGCGCCCTCGGCCGGCGCGCCGCTTCAGTGGCGAAGACAGTGAGAGGTAGCGTCTGTCCCGAGCCATCTTCAATGTGGAGCGGCGTGCTCTTTAGTGGCATGAATGCGGGGAGCTGGCACAGGCAGAAACGCGCGCACGCGAGGAAGGAGGGGTTTGGGTGGGTCAGGATGGTCAGAAGTGGGCGTGCGTGATGTCCAGCGCCCTCAAAGCCCCCCATTGTCTCTGGTTTGCCGGAGAAAGTATGTCCGGACCGCCCTGCGAACCGATATAGGCCCACGTTAGATGGCTTCCGCTGTCCGGACAGTATGGTTCGGACGTATGCGGACGGTTTAAGGATCGGCATTGGAGATTCCCTAAGGCCCTTAAAGTATAAATACGCAAGTGAAGGTTGTGCAAGTGCAACTATGGGTAATATGGGAGAATCCACAGCAATGTCAATGCAGGTGTTCGCCAACGCCGACAAGCCCGACGTGTCAACAGAGTACATGGTGCATAGGCACCACGACCAGCAACTCGCCACAGCCGTCACAGCACCGAGCCCTGTCATTGACCTCTGCTACCTTCTCAAGGAAGATGATGTAGCCGTCGATGAGGCATCCAAGCTTCGGTCAACGCTTAGAATCACGGGGCCTCTTCCTGGTAAGTAACAATTCTGTATATCTGCGGTTTAGCACTCGATATATATAGTAGCCCACCATTTTGTAGCAAGATCAAGCATTGGTATTCATGCTGCTTACGAGAACGACTGGGTGAGGTCAGCGAACTAGATTTTGGACTGGTCTGACCGCCTCTACCTCAAAGTGGAGCCTGAGATTGAATCAACCTTGGATGTCACACCAATGGGACAAACCCTGGAAGCCTGCGCCCTGGAGGGTGGACCCGATGCAGTCCATGCAGACGATGTGACCACGCTGCATGGCAACAATAATTTGGAGGGTGTTAGCCCGAACTACTGAGACCAGGGAGTAGTGGCTATGTCCTACTAGTACTTGCGCTCAGCTCACGAGCAAGACACACACTCACTAGTGCAGCACAACACACACACACGCAGAGGAAAGGAAGCTCACGGAATACTGATTGCAGTGAAGCTCAAATGCTTGGATGGTCTGATTACAAGTGAAGGACCCGGGGTCCTTTTATAGGCCGGGCTGTGCACAGTGCACACACACACTAGAAATTACTACGAACATGCACATCACTTACGGGACTGCTACCCCTACCCTGCAAAGCATATTCCTAGAAACTACTAGGAAGCTACTACGTGGTTGCATGTATAGCCCTAGTCAACTTCAGGTCAAGTTTCCTTACCGCTAAGAAACTAGTAGGTTATTTCCATGCACTTACCAGGAGACAGGGGTGAAGCCCACAATCTCCCCCACAACCCTATCGAACGGGTTGGATGTTAATGATCCCGACCTTATCGCGCAACTCCTGGAACCGGACGTGTCCAAGAGCCTTTGTCAGGATGTCTGCCTTCTGCTCATCAGTTCTGATGAAGTCCACGACCACTGTGCCTTTCTGTCACATATGAAGTGATAGAGGAGATCGATGTGCTTGATGCGGTCGTGAATCACTGGGTTCTTGCAGAGGGAAATCACTAACTTGTTGTCAACGAAGATGAGTGCAGGGACGATGTCTTTGTTCAGCATCTCACCGAGGAGGTGAGCAAGCCAGATGCCTTGACAAGCCGTTGTAGCTGCCGCGATGTACTCCGCCTCGCACGAAGATGCGGCGACAACCTTCCGCCTCAGCGATTGCCAGCTGATGGGTCTGCTCCCGAGGAAGAACAATATGCCAGAGGTGCTCTTCCTGGAGTCCACATCACCAGCATGGTCGGAGTCATTGTAGCCGACCAAGCCCTCGTCATCGCCACGACGGTACACACATCCATGTGTGAGCATACCCGCGATGTACGGGAGCAGGTGCTTGACGGCAGCGAGGTGATCGCTTGCCGGAGCTTCCATGAACCTACTCAGGTACCTGACAATGAACGAGATGTCCGGTCGGGTGTGCACGAGGTACCCGAGACTCCTGATGATGCTATGGTAGAGTGTAGCATCTACTACCTTCTCGGGGCTCTCCTTGCTGAGCTTCAGCCGTGCCTCCATTGGAGCGTGCACGACATGGCAGTCCTTCATGCCTACTCGCTCGAACATCTTGGCGGCGTAGGCCGTCTACGTGATCATGATGCGTCCACCCTCCTGGTTCAGCTCTAGTCCGAGGTAGTACCAGAGTAGCCCGAGGTCGCTCATGCTGAAGAGACGATGCATCTCTCCCTTGAAGCATCGAACCTCTTCTGGCTCTGCTCCGGCGATGACCAAGTCGTTGACATAGATGCCGATGATGAGCAGCGTGTTCGCGGTGCCACGTGAGTACACGCCGTGCTCAGAAGCGTTGCGTGAGAACCCAAGGGATGCGAGGCTTGCATCAAGCTTGGTGTTCCACGCCCTTGGGGCTTGCCAAAGAACGTATAGGGCCTTGTGTAGCCTGTACACGCCATGCTCGTGGTTCTTGGCAATGAACCCTGGTGGCTGGGAGACAGACACCTCCTCGTTAAGGCCGCCGTTGAGAAACATTGACTTGACGTCCATGTGGTGTAGCTCCCACCCACGGTGAGCGGCCACGGCAAGGATGAGCCGCACAGACTCCAGCCTTGCCACCGGAGCGAAGACTTCCTCGAAGTCCACCCCCTCGCGCTGCATGTAGCCCTTTGCAACGAGGCGCGCCTTGTGCTTGACAATGGCGCCGTGCTCATCCTTCTTTACCTTGAACACCCACTTGAGCCCGATGGCTCGGTGCCCAGCAGGCAGGGTGGTGAATGTCCAAGTGGCGTTGTTGTTGATCGACGCCAGCTCGTCCAGCATCGCATGGCGCCAACAATCCTCTTGCTCAGCCTCCGTGAACATGGTTGGTTCCTCGCCGGCCATCAGATGCAGGACGTCGTTGTCATCAACATCCTCGTCCTCGGGCTATTGTGAGTGTTGCCGCAGCCTCGCCGAGGAGATCCTCCATGCGCCGAAACCTATGGGGAGCACCAACGTTGTCGTCGGCATCGAACAACTCCGACCTCGCCGTTGGCGGGGTTGCGAACTGCCTCCCGGGAACCACCTTGCTTGACGCCATGGTGTCTGGGGACATCGTACCCAGGGGCAGTGTTCTCGGGATTGCGATTCTCGAATCCACACCTCCCGGGCTTCCCGAGGTGGCACTTTCCGGGGTCTTGCTTCCCGGGGTTGTAGAGTACATTGGGTACTCCACAGTGAAGGAGCTGCTTGCCGGGGCCTCCCCCGACGTCTCCCAAGTCCATCACGCGTCTTCGTCAAAGATGACGTCACGCGAGACATGAACACACTTTGAGACGGGTCGTACATCTTGTACGCCTTAGAGCCCGCCTCGTAGCCCATGAACACCATTGGGGTGCTCCTGTCGTTGAGCTTCTTCAGCTGTGGGCGCGCCATCTTGACATGCCCGACGCAGCCAAAGGTGCGGAGGAAGCGTACATCGGGCTTCCTCCCATACCATGCCTCGTAGGGTGTCTTGCCATCGACACTCCTCGTGAGGGAGCGGTTGAGAATGAAGACGGCCATGAGCACGGCCTCTCCCCAATACGTGCTCGGCACCTACTTTACCTTGAGCATGCAGCGTGCCATCCCGAGCACTGTCTGGTTCCTCCGCTCGACGATGCCGTTCTGTTGCAGCGAGTAATGGGCTGTCAGATGACGTTGTACCCCTTTGTCGTCGCTTTGCTTGTAGAACATGGCCGACGTGAACTCGTTGCCACAATCCGTGCACAGCACGCGCAACTTATGGCCACACTAGACCACTGATGTCTCTTGCTGCCTAACGATGGCTCGCTTCGCCTCGTCCTTGGAGGCGAGGAGCAGCACCCACGGGAACTTGTTGTAGTCATCAACAAGCAGTAGGATGTAGCGACGCCCTCCTGGCGTTGCCGGGGTGATTGGGCTATAGAGGTCCCTGTGAACCAGCTCCAGGTGTTTCTGCGCCCGATAGCGTGCCTACTCGGGAAAGGCAGGCGCCGTTGCTTCCCGACAAGACACACATCGCACAGCTCGTCGGCGTGCTTGATGTGAGGTAGCCCGCGGACGATGTTGCCTCACGCCATCTTCCGCAATCCGTCGAAGTGCTGGTGTCCTAGCCGGGTATGCCAACGCCATGCGTCGGAGACATGGCCCACGGCAAGGCACACAGGATGCACGAGTCGAAAGAAGAGCTTGTAGAGGCGGTTTGGCGAGCAAGTTACCTCGATGAGCAGCCTCTTGTGCTGGTTGTGCACGGTGAGAACGCCGCGGCGGATGCCGATGTCAAATCAACCCTCGTCGAGCTGTCCGACACTCACCACCCTACTCTTGAGTGCCGGGATGAAGTAGACATCTGTGAACGCCCTGTGATCACCCCCTTTGTCAGCAAAGATGACGGCCCCGCGCCCGTGGATCTTCACCATGGATCCGTTCGCAAACCGCACCTTCCCGGTGATTGAGCGGTCCAGCTCCGCGAATGCGTCGACCGAACCAGTCATGTGGTTCGTGGTGCTTGTGTCGAGGAACCAAGCCTCACTTTGCTTGCCGCCTGCAAGGGTGGGTGTGGTCACGGCTCTCTCCTTCCAGAGGAAGATGATGCCGCACGCACAAGCCATTGTCGGGGAGCCATCTCCCGCCAACGCAGTGGACCCCAAACACTTTGTTGTCGAGGTGTGGATGACCTGAGTCTCCATGCGCTCCTGCATGGAGTCGATGGTCATGGAAGCATCATGGTCGGAGCATGGTCCGCCATATGCGTCGTTGCCGTGCCAACTTGCGTGACCTCGTCGGGTCCCGAGGTCGTTGGGGACGCCGTTGCCGGGGTGTGGCTCCCCCACACCCGAGCCTTCATCGCCTCCCAGTCGATAGGCCCCGAGAACGACGTTGTCGGGGTGTGGGCTGTCACCGGAGGGATGGTACCCATGGACGGGCTCCATGCCTCCTACACAGAATGGGTGGTTGTCGGGGCCGTGGTCGCGGGAGACGCTGAGCTCTCCTGCACGGGCTCGACTCTTGCCAGCATCATTGCCGGCCCGCCGTCCACGTCAGCCTAGACGAGGTTTGCCGTTGCCGCGGCTGCCTCGTTGGCTTTCCTCGTGTGGCAATCTCGGATCCAGTGACCCTCATGTTGCAGTAGCGATACTTGTTCCGATCGCCATTGCCGCCAGGTTGCCCAGGTCTGCCCTGCTACTGGGGCTGGCCTGGTCTACGACCGCGGTTAGCACCACCGCTCTGGGTGCGGCCTCCGCCTCTGCCACGCGCTCTGTCTCCCGTGGCGGTGCCTTCCCTACTACCAGAGGAGCCATCGCTCGCTGCTGAAGGCGTGCATCCCACTGCTCCCAAGTGAGCAGTAGTTCACCGCCGGCGTGGTTGTTGGCTTCGTCTCCGTGCTCCTCGACGACCTTCAGCCGTCCTACCAGCTTCTTGATCGTCATGGTGGAGAGATCCACCAAGCTCTCGATGGACCAGGCCAGTTGCTTGTACTGCCTGGGGACGACGCGGAGAAACTTGAGAATCACCATCTTGTTGTCGACGGGATCTCCGAGCGTTGCGAGCTCGGTGACAAGACCTTACAGCCGCAAGGCGAAGTCGTCAACTTGTTCATCGGCCTTGAACTGGATCTCCTCGTACTGGAGGCGCAAGGTCCGGGCCTTCGACTCCCATACGCACTCCACGCCGATGCGTAGAGTCTTGATGGTGTCCCATGCTTCCTTGGCTGTCTTCTTGGCACCAAGGGTGAGCACCATCTCCGGTGAGACGGAGAGCAAGATCGCCTCCATCGCCAACCAGTCCTCCTCGTACTCGACATCGCCGGTTTCCATGGCTTTCCACATATGCCGCTGCACCATGATGACTTTCATCAGGAGCGACCAAGTGGGGTAGTTGGTCCGCGTGAGGAGAGGGAAGGAGGTACTGGACATGCCCACGTATCGCACGGAGTGTGGGGCACCCAGCTTGCCTCCCGGCTTGCCTCGCAGCGCGAGCGCGTCCGCGCACGGGCCTCCTCAGCCGAGCTCTGCTCGGTGGTCTTGGAGCTGTCACCGGCACGCCTTCTTTCGGCATATGCTTCGGCATAACCTGAGGCTCGGATGCCAATTGTTAGCCCGGACTACTGAGAGCAGGGAGTAGTGGCTATGTCCTACCGGTACTTGCGCTCAGCTCACTAGCAAGAGACACACTCACTAGTGCAGCACAACACACACATATGCAGAGGAAAGGAAGCTCACGGAATACTAGTTGCAGTGAAGCTCAAATGCTTGGATGGTCTGATTACAAGTGAAGGACCCGGGGTCCTTTTATAGGCCGGGGTGTGCACAGTGCACACACACACGAAATTACTACGAACATGCACATTACTTACGGAACTGCTACCCCTACCCTGCAAAACATATTCCTAGAAACTACTAGGAAGATACTACATGGTTGCATGTACAGCCCTAGTCAACTTCAGGTCAAGTTTACTTACCGGTAAGGAAACTAGTAGTAGGTTATTTCCATGCACTTACCAGGAGACGGGGGTGAAGCCCACAGAGGGTACGTTGGCCGCAGGAGAAATTACAGTGGAATCACATCTTTCACTGAAGGAACAAGTAGCACTGGGAAACATCCAACACCTTTTGCTCTTGGCACTTAAAAAAGCTTGCTGATACATCTCCAACGTATCTATAATTTTTTATTATTCCATGCTATTATATTATCTGTTTTGAATGTTTTATATGCATTAATATGCTATTTTATATTATTTTTGGACTAACCTATTAACCTAGAGCCTAATGCCAGTTTCTGGTTTTTCCTTGTTTTTGAGCTTCGCAGAAAAGGAATACTAAAAGGAGTCCAAACGAAATAAAACCTTCGCGATGATTTTTCTTGGACCAGAAGACACCCCGAAGACTTGGAGATCAAGTCAGAAGAGCCGAGAGGCGGCGGCAAGGGAGAGGGTGCGCCCTAGGGGGGGGGGGGTGCCCCTGCCTTGCCGCCTCCTCGGAACTCCTCTGACCTGACTCTTGGCCCTATATATTCACATATATTCCCAAACCACCAGAAGCATCCACAAAAATACTTTTCCACCGCCGCAACCTTCTGTTCCCGTGAGATCCCATCTTGGGGCCTTTTCCGGCATCCTGCCGGAGGGGGATTCGATCATGGAGGGCTTCTACATCAACTCTATTGCCCTTCCGATGAAGCGTGAGTAGTTTACCACAGACCTATGGGTCCATAGCTAGTAGCTAGATGGCTTCTTCTCTCTCTTTGATTCTCAATACCATGTTCTCCTCGATGTTCTTCGAGATCTATCCGATGTAATCTTCTTTTGCGGTGTGTTTGTCGAGATCCGATGAATTGTGGATTTATGATCAGCTTATCTATGAATATCATTTGAATCTTCTCTGAATTCTTTTATGCATGATTTGATATCATTGTAATTCTCTTCAAACTATCGGTTTAGTTTGGCCAACTAGATTGGTTGTTCTTGCAATGGGAGAAGTGCTTAGCTTTGGGTTCAATCTTGCAGTGCCCTCACCCAGTGACAGTAGGGGTAGCGAGGCACGTATTGTATTGTTCCGATCGAGGATAAAAATACGGGATTTACATCATATTGCTTGAGTTTATTCCTCTACATCAGGTCATCTTACTTAAACCGTTACTCTGTTCTTCATGAACTTAATACTCTAGATGCAGGCAGGAGTCGGTCGATGTGTGGAGTAATAGTAGTAGATGTAGGCAGGAGTCGGTCTACTTGACACGGACGTGATGCCTATATTACATAATCATTGCCTTAGATATCGTCATAACTTTGCACTTTTCTATTGATACGTCCATTTTGCATCATGCTTTTATATTGATATTTATTGCATTATGGGCTGTTATTACACATTATATCATAATACTTATGCCTTTTCTCTCTTATTTTATAAGGTTTATATGAAGAGGGAGAATGCCGGCAGCTGGAATTCTGGACAGGAAAAGGAGCAAATATTAGAGACCTATTCTGCACAACTCCAAAAGTCCTGAAATTTCATGGAGCATGTTTTTGGAATATATAAAAAATATTGGGTGAAGAAAATACCAGAGGGTGGCCACCAGCCAACCACAAGGTCGGAGGGCGCGCCCTACCCCCTGGGCGCCCCCCGACATTGTGGGCCCCTTGTCAGGCCTCCGACGCCCATCTTCTGCTATATGGTGTCTTTTGCCCTGGAAAAAAATCAGAAGGAGCTTTCGGGACGAAGCACCGCCGTCTCGAGGCGGAACCTGGGCAAAACCAATCTAGGGCTCGGGCGGAGCTGTTCTGCCGGGGAAACATCCCTGCAGGAGGGGGAAAATCATCGCCATCGTCATCACCATCGATCCTCTCATCGAAGGAGGTCAATCTCCATCGACATCTTCACCAGCAGTCCAGCACCATCTCCTCTCAAACCCTAGTTCATCTCTTGAATTCGATCTTGGTCCCAAAACCTCAGATTGGTACCTGTGGGTTGCTAGTAGTGTTGATTACTCCTTGTAGTTGATGCTAGTTGGTTTATCCGATGGAAGATCATATGTTCAGATCCTTAATGATAATTAATACACCTCTAATTAGGATTATGAATATTCTTTGTGAGTAGTTACGTTTGTTCCTGAGGACATGGGAGAAGTCTTGTTATAAGTAATCATGTGAATTTGGTATTCGATCGATATTTTGATGAGATGTATGTTGTCTTTCCTCTAGTGGTGTTATGTGAACGTTGACTACATGACAATTCACCATTATTTGGGCCTAGGGGAAGGCATTGGGAAGTAATAAGTAGATGATGGGTTGCTAGAGTGATAGAAGCTTAATCCCTAGTTTATGCGTTGCTTCATAAGGGGCTGATTTGAATCCATATGTTTCATGCTATGGTTAGGTTTACCTTAATTCTTCTTTCATAGTCGCGGATGCTTGTGAGAGGGGTTAATCATAAGTGGGAGGCTTGTCCAAGGAAGGGCAGCACCCAAGCACCGGTCCACCCACATATCAAATTATCAAAGTAACGAACGCGGATCATATGAGCATGATGAAAACTAACTTGACAACAATTCCCATGTGTCCCGGGAGCGCTTTGCATTATATAAGAGTTCGTCGAGAATTGTCCTTTGCTACAAAAAGGATTGTGCCACCTTGCTGCACCTTGTTTACTTTTATTACTTGTTACCCGTTACAATTTATCTTATCACAAGACTATCTGTTACCGATAATTTCAGTGCTTGCAGAGAATACCTTGCTGAAAACCACTTGTCATTTCCTTCTGCTCCTCGTTGGGTTCGACACTCTTACTTATCGAAAGGACTACGGTAGATCCCCTATACTTGTGGGTCATCATCTATCAATTGCTCGACAGTAATTTGTTGACCCACCGTATTATTTGCTATCTTGAGAGAAGCCTCTAGTGAAACCTATGGCCCCCGGGTCTATTTTCCTTCATATAAGTTTCCGATCTACTATTTTGCAATCTTTTACTTTCCGATCTATAAACCAAAACCCCCAAAAATATTTACTTTATCTTTTGTTTAGTTTTATCTATCTCTATAAGATCTCACTTTTGCAAGTGACCGTGAAGGGATTGACAACCCCTTTATCGCGTTGGGTGCAAGTGTTTGATTGTTTGTGCAGGTATTGGTGATTTGTGCGTTGTTTGCTCGTTTGCTTGGTATAGTTGTGTGCTTATTGAAAATCATAAACAAAAAGTTTATGGATCCTCATCCATTTGCTAATCTTTTGAAGAGATCCAATTATGATGAACCAACTGCTAGTGAGTTGAGTGCACTAGATTATCTTTATGAGGTTTTGTTTGAAATTCGTGAATCTGAAAATTGTGATGAAGTGTTGAAGGAAGAAAATTATAAAGTGATTCACGATAGCTTCTTGAATGAAAAGCATGATTGTAGTGATGTTATTATAAATTCTATTAATGTCAATTGTGTTAATGATATGCAAAACCCTAAGCTTGAGGATGCTAATTTTGCTATGTCTACTACTTGTTGCAATGATCATGATTGGGGTGATTCTTCTTATGATCTTGAAAATTTATTTAAGCCCCATGATGAATATGAGATTGATAATAATGTTTGCAATAATATTGAAAGTGGGTTTGGAAGAGTGTCAACTTTAGACCCCACATATTTGGGGAATGTTCAATCTTATGAAATTTTGATAAAAGCGGGTTTGGAGAGGTCATGACTTTAGTTAATGTTAATCCCACTATTTTGGAAGAGTGTCAACTTCGCATGCATGAGGACCGTGTTGAGAATATGTTATGTGATAGCTATATTGTTGAATTTGCTTATGATCCTACATGTAATTATTATGAGAGAGGAAAATATGGTTGTAGAAATTTTCATGTTACTAAATTACCCCTCTTTATGTTGAGATTGCTATTGTTTCTTTCTTCCACCTTGCATATGCTAGTTTTTCCTTGCCTTGAAGATTTGTTTTCTTATAAAATTCCTATGCATAGGAAGTATGTTAGACTTAAACATGTTTGCCACATGTTTTATGATGCTCCCTTTGTGTTTCAATTGCTATCTTTCATGTGAGCATCATTAAAATTATCAATGCCTAGCTGAAAGGCTTTAATGAAAATCGCTTGTTGGGAGACAACCCATTTTTTCTTTTCTGTTTTTGAATAAATAATTCATCTAGCCTCTGGTTAGATGTGTTTTGGTGTTTTAATTAGTGTTTGTGCCAAGTAAGACATTTGGGATAGCTTACGGTGATAGTTGATTTGATCTTGCTGAAAAACAGAAACTTTTGCGCTCAGTCCCAGAATTGTTAAAAATCATAGACGCGTGATAAAATACGGATTCTTTTTGCAGAAATTAATATACGAATTGCCTCTGTTGTCCTAATTTTTCAGAATTTTGGAGTTACAGAAGTATTCAAAGTTTGCAGATTACTACAGACTGTTCTGTTTTTGACAGATTCTGTTTCTATGTGTTGTTTTCTTATTTTGATGAATCTATGGGTAGTATGGGGGTATGAACCATGGAAAAGTTGGAATACAGTAGATATTACACCAATATAAATAAAGAATGAGTTCAAAACAGTACCAAAAGTGGTGACTTATTTTCTTATACTAACGGAGCTTATGCGATTTTCTGTTGAGTTTTGTGTTGTGAAGTTTTCAAGTTTTGGGTAAGGATTTGATGGACTTTGGGATAAGGAGTGGCAAGAGCCTAAGCTTGGGGATGCCCAAGGCATCCCAAGGTAATATTCAAGGACAACCAAGAGCCTAAGCTTGGGGATGGCCCGGAAGGCATCCCCTCTTTCGTCTTCGTCTATCGGTAACTTTACTTGAGGCTATATTTTTATTCACCACATGATATGTGTTTTGCTTGGAGCATCTTCTATGATATGAGTATTTACTTCTTAGTTTGCCACAATCATGTTTGCTGTACACACCTTTCGAGAGGGACACGCATGAATCGTGATTTATTAGAGTACTCTATGTGCTTCACTTATATCTTTTGAGCTAGGCAATTTTGCTCTAGTGCTTCACTTATATCTTTTTGGAGCACGGCGGTGGCTTTATTTTATAGAAATTATTGAACTCTCATGCTTCACTTATATTATTTTGAGAGTCTTTTTAAATAACATGGTAATTTGCTTTGGTTATGAATTTAGTCCTAATATGATAGGCATCCAAGAGGGGTATAATAAAAACTTTCATATAAAGTGCATTGAATACTATGAGAAGTTTGATTCCTTATGATTGTTTTGGGATATAGAGATGGTGATATTAGAGTCATGCTAGTGATTAATTGTGAATTGGAGAAATACTTGCGTTAAGGTTTGTGATTTCCGTAGCATGCACCTATGGTGAACCGTTATGTAACACATGAGGTATTTTTTGATTGTCTTCCTTATGAGTGGCGGTCAGGGACGAGCGATGGTCTTTTCCTACCAATCTATCCCCCTAGGAGCATGCACGTAGTACTTTGTTTCGATGGCTAATAGATTTTTGCAATAAGTATGTGAGTTCTTTATGACTAATGTTGAGTCCATGGATTATACGCACTCTCACATTTCCAGTGCCGCGCAACCTTCGCCGGTACCATACACCCACCATATACCTTCCTTAAAACAACCACCATACCTACCTATTATGGCATTTCCGTAGCCATTCCGAGATATATTGCCATGCAACTTTCCACCGTTTCGTTTTATTATGACACGTTCCATCATTGTCATATTGCTTTGCATGATCATGTAGTTGACATCGTATTTTTGGCAAAGCCACCTTTCATAATTCTTTCATACATGTCACTCTTGAGTCATTGCACATCCCGGTACACCGCCGGGGGCATTCATATAGAGTCATATTTTGTTCTAAGTATCGTTGTAATTTTTGAGTTGTAAGTAAATAAGAGTGTGGTGATCTTCATTATTAGAGTATTGTCCCATGTGAGGAAAAAAAGGGAGGCCAAAGAAACCAAACAAAAAAAGAGAAAAAAAATGAGAGAAAAAGAGAGAAGGGGCAATGTTACTATCCTTTTTTCCACACTTGTGCTTCAAAGTAGCACCATGATCTTCATGATAGAGAGTCTCCTATGTTATCACTTTCATATGCTAGTGGGAATTTTTCATTATAGAACTTGGCTTGTATATTCCAACGATGGGCTTCCTCAAATTGCCCTAGGTCTTCATGAGCAAGCAATTTGGATGCACACCCAATTAGTTTTCTTTTGAGCCTTCATAAACTTATAGCTCTATGCATCCGTTGCATGGCAATCCCTACTCACTCACATTGATATCTATTGATGGGCATCTCCATAGCCCGTTAATACACATAGTTCATGTGAGACTATCCCCCTCCTTTTGTCTTCTCCACAACCACCATATTCTATTCCACCGATAGTGCTATGTCCATGGCTCACGCTCATGTATTGCGTGAAAGTTGAAAAGATTTGCGAACACCAAAAATATGAAACAAGTGCTTGGCTTGTCATCGGGGTTGTGCATGATTTGAATATTTTGTGTGATGAAGATGGAGCATAGCCAGACTATATGATTTTGTAAGGATAAACTTTCTTTGGCCATGTTATTTTGAGAAGACATAATTGCCATGTTAGTATGCTTGAAGTATTATTGTTTTTATGTCAATATTAAACTTTTGTTTTCAATCTTATGGATCTGAACATTCATGCCACAATAAAGAAAAATTACTTGGATAAATATGTTAGGTAGCATTCCACATCAAAAATTATGTTTTTATCATTTACCTACTCGAGGACGAACATGAATTAAGCTTGGGGATGCTTGATACGTCTCCAACGTATCTATAATTTCTGTTTGTTAAATGCTATTATATTATGTGATTTGGATGTTTAATATGCATTAATATGCTATTTTATATTTTTTTGGACTAACCTATTAACCTAGAGCCCAGTACCAGTTTTTGTTTTTTCCTTGTTTTTGAGCTTCGTAGAAAAGGAATACCAAACGGAGTCCAAACGGAATAAAACCTTCGCGATGATTTTTCTTGGACCAGAAGACACCCGAGAGACTTGGAGATCAAGTCAGAAGAGCCCCGAGGTGGTGGCAAGGGGGGAGGGCGCGCCCCCCTGCCTTGCCGCCTCCTCGGGACTCCTGTGACCTAACTCTTGGCCCTATATATTCACATATATTCCCAAACCACCAGAAGCATCCACGAAAATACTTTTTCACCGCTACAACCTTATGTTCCCGTGAGATCCCATCTTGGGGCCTTTTTGGGCATCCTGCCGGAGGGGGATTCGATCGCGGAGGGCTTCTACAACAACTCTATGGCCCTTGCGATGAAACGTGAGTAGTTTACCACAGACCTACGGGTCCATAGCTAGTAGCTAGATGACTTCTCCTCTCTCTTTGATTCAATACCATGTTCTCCTCGATGTTCTTCGAGATCTATCCGGCATAATCTCCTTTTGCAGTGTGTTTGTCGAGATCTGATGAATTGTAGATTTATGATCAACTTATCTATGAATATTATTTGAATCTTCTCTGAACTCTTTTATGCATGAATTGATATCTTTGTAATTCTCTTCGAACTATCGGTTTAGTTTGGCCAACTAGATTTGTTTTTCTTGCAATGGGAGAAGTGCTTAGCTTTGGGTTCAATCTTGCGGTGTCCTTTCCCAGTGAAAGTAGGGGCAGCGAGGCACGTATTGTATTGTTGCCATCAAGGATAGAAAGATGGGTTTACATCATATTGCTTGAGTTTATTCCTCTACATCATGTCAATTTACTTAAAGCGTTACTCTGTTGTTCATGAACTTAATACTCTAGATGCAGGCATGAGTCGGTCGATGTGTGGAGTAATATTAGTAGATGCATGCAGGAGTCGGTCTACTTGACACGGACGTGATTCCTATATTACATAATCATTGCCTTAGATATAGTCATAACTTTGCGCTTTTCTATCAATTGCTCGACAGTAATTTGTTCGCCCACCGTATTATTTGCTATCTTGAGAGAAGCCTCTAGTGAAACCTATGGCCCCTGGGTCTATTTTCCTTCATATAAGTTTCCGATCTACTATTTTGCAATCTTTTACTTTCCGATCTATAAACCAAAAACCCCAAAAATATTTACTTTGTCTTTTGTTTAGTTTTATCTATCTCTATCAGATCTCACTTTTGCAAGTGACCGTGAAGGGATTGACAACCCCTTTATCGCGTTGGGTGCAAGTGTTTGATTGTTTGTGCAGGTATTGGTGATTTGTGTGTTGTCTCCTACTGGATTGATACATTAGTTCTCTAACTGAGGGAAATACTTATCTCTACTGTGCTACAACACCCTTTCCTCTTTAAGGGAAAAACCAACGCAAGCTCAAGAAATAGCACTTGCGCTGTCGCTGGTTATGGAAATTATAGGGCTAAGGGGAGTGCGCGCTGCCTAGTACGCATTCACACCAAGGCGTAACACAAGATTTGCGTGTGCTGTTAGCCACAGTAAGACAAAAGACACGACAGCGGAGTCAGTGCTTCTCAAAGCACCGGGGATCACCCACAATGATGTGCAGATTCCGGAGGATGCTCTGGGCCATCTTAGGGAGATGTTTGACTCGCCTCTATAGGAGCCACATCTATGTGCGATCTTGGCGTTCGTTGGGAAGACAATCCCACTAAACCTGGCGCACGATTTAGACAAGCTGAGCAGCTGGCCGTCTAGGCAGCGTGCGGCAGGATGTTGGAGGCCCCTCACCCTTCATTGTGTCTTACATAGCTATGGACTTGGTGTGTTAGAATGTTAGGGGGCTTAACAGCCCTGCTAAGAGGAAAGTACCTAGAGAGTTCGTGGGTTCGATTCATGTGGCATTGGTGTGTATCCTTAGACCAAGTTGGAGTCGGTAGACCAATTTTTAATAATGCAATGGCTAGGGCTATCTTATGATGGTTTTACCTACCTTTAAGCACCTGGTCCTGGGTCAGGACTCCCTGGAACGGACGATTGCGCGGCAAAGATCTAGACTGCGCTGGTTAGGAGAAGGAGATGCGAACACTAAGCTGTTTAATATGATGGTGAATGACAGGAAGACCAAGAACTTCATCCCGGCAATCATGGTGGATGGGCAAGTGATTGTTGACCAGGAAGGTAAGGAGGAAGCGTTTCATCAGGCGTATGCCCAGCTCCTGGGTAGGACAAGGACCTCCACTTTGAGGATCGAAGCATCTCTACGACAATTGCCCCCCGAACCACTCAGCAGGGCCGGCTCTATGATTTCGAAGGCCCCGGTGCGAACCCGACCAGTGGGCCCAATAGAGAGAAAAATCCAATTTGATACATGAAAATATAAAATTGCTATAAAATCATAAAACTAATATATTTTTACTAGAATCAAGCATATGTTATTTTCCCTGTCTTTGTTCCAAACCAAGTATCATGGAAGTTACAACGCAGAAAAAACATATTGAAATAGCATGCTAACCTCCAGTGATCATGTGAAGCGAGACTTTCGTGCATTTTTTGACGCAAAATCACCAATGAGAGTGTCAAGATCAATACTATCCAGCATATTCTTCTCAATGCAGCACATGGCCAATCCATTCAATCTTTCTTGAGACATCGTTGACCTCAAATAATTTTTCAATAGTTTCAATTTTGAGAAAATCCTTTCAGCTGATGCAACAGTCACAGGTACGGTCAAAAGGATACGATAAGCAATTGAGACATTTAGATAACAATCCGCATCTCTAACAAACTCAAATATCTGATCCGCTAACATGAATGTGTTTGGCAATGTCATCTGCAGTACTTTTAGTTCAGAAACGAAATCATCTAGATCGACATCTGCTGACTTACCATGAGTGAATTTGTTGACAAAATTAGTGCAACATCTTCTTAGATCATTATCACCCAAGGACTTCAACTCTTTCGAGTTGAACAAGAAACCAAATATGCTCCCAAATGTCTTCAGTTCCTCAAATCTAGTAGTTAGGGAAGCAATTGCAACATCAATCATCACCAAAAAGTATTTAACTCTAAATGATTCCACCTCACTTGCTTGCGTTTCTTCATTCTGGTTATTTTCGTCATTGCCACTAATTTCATCAAACTGTCTTTTTCTAGTAATACGTCTCTTGACAGGAAACAAAGGTTGTACACCCATGTCAATTGCAATAGATCTCGCAATATCCAGACTAGTTGCAAAGCCGTCATTTCTGTACTTCTTAAAATATGAGATGGCACCTTCAATCTGTTTAAGAGTAACATCAATGCACACAAACTTAGACTGCAACTTCTTACTCACCATGTTTACAGTGAACAAAATGTCATGCCAAATGACCATGCCAAGTAAAAATTCAAATTTCTCAAGTGCGCTAGCCAAAGATTTTGCATCGCTCTTAGTCTTGGCGTCATCGGTAGAAGTTCTCTTCAATTCCAGTAATGCTTTTCTTAACTCGGGTGCTTGATATCTGATAGCCTGAACACTCTTTATTCGACTCTCCCATCGAGTGTTACACAAAGACTTAACTGTCATTTTTGGAACATGATCAAGCAATAGCTGCCATCTTTTAGTAGAGCTTGAAAACAATATATAAATTCTTTGCACAACACCAAAGAAGGTAACAGCTTTACCGCAAGATTTTGCCATATCACTAAGAGTAAGGTTCAGGCTATGACAAGCGCATGGCATGAATAATGCTCTTGGATTAGTTTCAAGTAGTCTGCTCTGTACCCCTTGGTGTTTTCCCTTCATGTTCGAACCATTGTCATACCCTTGTCCACGAACATCTTTAACATCCAAACCAACAGATTTAAGTGAATCTATTAACACATTATAAAGTCCAAGTCCGGATGTATCATCCACCTTCAAGAACTCTAGAAAAAACTCCTCTATTTTTGTAGTAGTACTTGACATGTTTACGCACCTCACAATTAGAGTCATTTGTTCATGATGGCTCACGTCAGGTGTACAGTCCAAGATGACAGAGAAATACCTTGCATCCTTAATTATCCTCAACAGAGAATATTTAACAGTGCGACCAAGAAGGGAAATTAACTCATTCTGAATATTATGGCCAAGATAATGATGATGGATTTCACTATTCTTAATGCGCTGAAGATGCTCTTGCATTACAGGATCAAATTCTGCCATCATTTCAATTACTCCCAAAAAATTTCCGTTGTTATCTTGATATAATTTCTCATTCGATCCTCGAAAAGCCAGACTATGTTTAGCAAGAAATTTCACAGCAGCAACAATTCTAATTAAAACAAGTCTCCATCGCTCCTTCTCCCTTGCAATCTCTTGTTGCATGTCTTTATCAATTATTTCCTTCTTACTTAGCCTCAGCCTTACCTCATTCCAAGTATTCATGTTAGTGATATGCTCAACACTATTCTCATGCAATTTGAGCTTCTCACTAAGATGTCTCCAATCCTTCAATCCCTCGGATGCTAGCAGACTTTTGCTTTTTCCAGATTTAAACAATTTGCAACAAAAGCAGTAGACTTTATTCACGTGTTTAGAGTACACTAACCACCTCCGATCACTGAACTCGCCATTCCTTAACTTTCTTGTGTAGTAATCATATGAAAAATGCCTGCCACTAATTTCATCTTCGGGAAACACAAGATTGTATTCCCTTATAGGTCCTTTTTCAATGAGAATATCTCTTGATTTATTGTCAAGAATATTCCAAGTTCTAGGATCATATATATCAAAAGAAGAACCCTGCTCATCTGCATTTCCAAGATTCTCATGGTCACTAAAATTTTCCGTGTGCTGATCGGCATCATTTTCCGCAGCATTATTTTTCTCGACATGATTTTCCTCAACGGCATTCTTAGTATCATCAGGTTTTTCTTCACCATTTGTGATATATAATTGCTCTGAATTTGTAGCAGCACCAGTCCTCAAGACAAACATATCCATAGCGCCTTCCTGAGATTTAATCAACTTGTCTACTCTTTTCTTGTTGTTTCTTTTCTCACAGCCAGATAGATGTTTTTTAGGTAACATGATTATGCTGCAAGTGAGAAACACGAATACAGTATCAGAGATTGAAGATGTTATGTTTTTAGATGAGAAGTTTCAGAATTGAGACCACCGGAAAATATTCGCCTATACATTAGGATTTATGAATAGATTGATCTGAGAATTATTACCTTCTGAATGATGATCTTGATTAGTTGATCTCTTCCCCGAATTCTTGCCGATTTGATCCCCAAACTCAGCTCCAGGTTCGGTGCGGTGCGCTGGTGTCGGCGTCAGGCGGCGTGCTGCTGTGTCGATGCGTCTCTGTGCTCCTGTGTCGGTGCGTCTCCCTGGATTCCAGGCGAACGACAGGGCAACGTGCGTTGCCTGGGCTTGGTTGGGCAGGCCCTAGTGGTGGTTGCGTGCTGCTTGCTGGGTGGGCTCAGAGCTACCTGGGCTGGACGTTAGTCATTCTTTTTTTCCACTAATCCGTAATATATAATATATATACTGCATATATACTATGGGCCCCCTTTTAGTCTGGGCCCCAGGCCGTCGCACCTCTCGCACTGGTCCAAAGCCGGCCCTGCCACTCAGGTATGGCCAAGCCCGAGAAGCTGTGCCAAGAATATATGGGTCCCCTCGGAGAGGTGAGCCTCACCTGCCAAGCATCCCACTTGGCACACACTGGTCAAGGAAGCTCTCGTCCTCAAACCACCCAAACTCAAAGAAAAACCAAAGATTGCGTTTCAAAAGTTCCTCACCGGATGTGAGGACAAGTGGGTTGTGATCTGGCCCAATCATGGTTTCAGCACTGACACTGGATGAACAGTTTTCCCGTTAGAGATGAAAACTCGGTCAGTTTGCATCACTTATCCTTGCTGGATTGAATCCCACGGTTAAAAGGAAAAGTGACTGACCCAAAATAAATTTTTAGTCGCCTGACCATTAGCCGGTCCCATTTGTCGATCATCGTACAAACAATCAAGTAGTTAGGAGTGCGATTATCTAACTTCTAAGTTTTAACCCGACGTAGCAAAACGATCCAAGCTCTCGCAAAGTGGTTTTTACCGGTGCTAGGAGCTACAGGTGATTCCCTCACCAATGCCTTGCTACCATGTGTAAAGGTGTGGGACCACCTGCATGTGTATATCAAAGTATTGATGTAAATAATTTCTTTTATTTTTGTTTTAAGTCAAATCAATGTCAGATCGATGGGACCCATGTCAGGTGAGAGAGATAGGCTATCCTGACGTTGCATGTGGTGTTGTGGTACAAATCCTTTCCTTTTGTTTTCTCTTTAGGATTTTCAACCATTTCTATCTTTTAAACCATACTGTTATTTTTGAAATATTTTATATATTTGAATTCCTGAAGCCAAGAGCTTTAGGATAAGACCAAATTTGGATACATTTCAAACATGTTTTAATTTCAACATTTCAAATGACTGAAATTAGGTTTCTGAAACAAGCGAAATATGTTTTTTGAAATAATTGAAATTAGTTTTTTCATTGAGTGAAATCAATTTTGAAATATGTTTTCTCAACTGATTGAAGTATGTTTTCTCAACCGTGTGAAATTATTTTCTTTAGATGAGTGAAATTTGTTTTCTATACACATGACACATATTTCGGTGTGAAATACGTTAAATATAGTGAAGTGTGATTTCTAAAATGAGTGAAATCTAACTTTTGTAAACGGGTGTAATGTGTTTTATGAATCTAGTGAAATGTGAAACTGACTGAAAGATTTTCTGAAACTAGTAAAATAGGTTTTTTGAAATAATTGAAATTAGTTTTTTTCATTGAGTGAAATCAATTTTGAAATATGCACTAGTACAAAACAGGGCTTTCGTCACAGGGCAATATTCACATTAGTCCCGGTTCAGTCACGAACCGGGACTAATGTGAGCATTGGTCCCGGTTCGTGCGGCTAAGGCATTAGTCCCGGTTCACCTGGGCCCTTTAGTCCCGGTTGGTGCCACGAACCGGGACTAAAGGGTGCGATGCCCATTAGTACCAGTTGGTGGCACCAACCGGGACTAAAGGTTAGTCCTCTAGTCCCGGTTGGTGCCACCAACCGGTACTAATGGGCTTTGAGGCATTAGTACCGGTTCATGGCACGAACCGGTACTAAAGGGCCCATCAAACTCTACCCCCCCCCCCCCCCCCCGGACCGCCTTTTCAGTTTTAGAAAAAACAAAAGAAAATGATGGAAATGTCAAAAAAATAAAATAAAATAAGTTTCCCATGTGATATGTGGTCTAGTTGTTGGGAAAATTAACAAATATGAATTTCGACTTTATTTGCAAAATCTCTCTAGAATTTCTTAAAATGGGCATAACTTTTGCATACGAACTCGGATGAAAAAGTTTTTTATATGAAAAATCATCTACTCGAAAAGTTACATCCGAATTTAACTGGGAGAACCCCGTTAAACATTTTCAAAATCCTCAAAAACCTAACAGAAAATAAGATACGGGGCTTTTAAGATCTGGAGAGGCAAAAAAATTCAAAAAATTTCAAATTGTGGTCAAACAATGGTCAAACTAATTATTCTAGAATATTAGTGTTACTAAATAATTATTTCAGTTTTTTTGAATTTTGGTCAAATTTGGTCAAACTGTGGTCAAACAATGGTCAAACTAATTATTCCAGAAATATTAGTGTTACTAAATAATTATTGTTTTTAAAACAATAGTTTCAGACTCAAACAGTGAAATGTGTCACTTCATGCTCAAGCTAAATTCCTGAGGGTTAATGGAATTGACATCTTACTATTGTTAGGAAAACAACAAGTGCAGACTTGGAAACGAGGGAGAATAGAACCCGAAAGTTAAGCGTGCTCAGGCTGAAGTAGTGAGAGGATGGGTGACCGTCCGGGATGTTAGATGATTTGAAATGATGAGGGGTGATTAGAGATTAGAGGATAAATTGAGCAGTGATGAGGGGTGGTGATTAGAGATTAGAGGTTAAAATAATTCAGAAATTTGAAAATAAAAAAAAAATCGCAAATTTTTTTTTCAAAAAAAATATCATAAAATTTCCTTTAGTCAAAATTTTTTTTAAAAAAAAATTCGCAAAAAAAAGGTGGAGCTCCAGGCTGCGTCCACGTGGACGGCCTTTAGTCCCGGTTCGTGTAAGAACCGGGACTAAAGGGGGGAGGCATTAGTAACGACCCTTTAGTCCCGGTCCAAAAATCGGGACTAAAGGCCCTTACCAACCGGGACAAAAGCCCCCTTTTCTACTAGTGATGTTTTCTCAACCATGTGAAATTATTCTCTTTAGATGAGTGAAATTTGTTTTTCATACACATGACACATATTTTGGTGTGAAATAAGTTAAATATAGTGAAATGTGATTTCTAAAATGTGTGAAATCTAACTTTTGCAAACGGGTGTAATGTGTTTTCTAAATCTAGTGAAATGTAGAAGTCACTGAAATCTAAGAGCATGAAATCAAATGAAATGTGTTCATGTGTGAAACTGGTCATTTAAAATATATGAAATACATGAAATCAATGAAATCTGCGATCAGAAATGAGTGACATAAGAATATTTCAGATACCTGAACTAAGTGCTTTTGTAATGAGTGCATGTGGAGAGAGAGTGCATGTGGTACTGTATGTGGTGTTGCATGTGGTTTGTCTGGTGCTGCATGTGGTCTGTCATGTTTTTTAGAAAAGGAGGATGACTCTGGCCTCTGCATCTGGGAGATGCATGCGGCCATTTTATTGATTATTTTTTAGGACCTTACAAAGTAGAATAACAATATGTCTGAACCCGCCATCTTGGCAATATCTGCCGCTACTCCTATCCAAATGATGAAGGGGTGCAACCTAGGCCACATACCCAGACCTCTCACCTAAGCCTAACATCTAAAGCCGGAGGCCCCGACCGAGCCATCTGCCGGGTCCGAGGCTCAAACCGGTCCGACGCACTCACATGTGTCGTCGCCGCCATCTTCCACTGGTCCATCTTCAGAGCAGATTGAGGTGACAACCTTGGCAGGTCCTCCGCCGTTGACGCCACCACGACGCCAAACGACGACCTCCACCTATGCGAGCCTTGGCAGGTCCTCCGCCATTGACGCCACCACGACGCCAGACGACGACCTCCACCGACGCGAGTCCATCTCCAAGCAACGAACGTAAATCCATGCTAGGATAGGGCCGCACCACCGCCGTCGCCCACCACATACAAGCGCCACCCAACCCCAAGGTTCCCAAAGCGGCGCCTTCAAGAAGGGAACGACGCCGTGAGCGCCGCCACCGCCCCACAAAGTTAGGGCTTTCGCCCGGGAGACCTAAGGGAAGGGGAAGTGAGGAGATCGGTCCATACCAACGCCTTCAAGGAGGGGAACGTCGCCCTCAGGCGTCGCCGTCAGCGCGGCCGGTCATGGCCGGCCAGGGATTTCGCCCGAACTAGATCCCCGCCACCAGCAGCGCCTCCTGTACAGAACCGGCGAGCAAGAGGAAGCGCGGCCCGACCAGGCTGGCCCGCATGCCGAACAGGGGAGGAGGGGAGGCGCCAGATCGCGCGCACCGACCGTCGTAGAAGCCGCCGCCGGCCGCCAACGACCACCGGATCCCGCCGCCCGCGCGGCCGGGATGCCAGATCCACCGCCAGCACGGCTGCTAGCCGGCCGTGCCTTGCCAATGAAGCCGCCGCTCCAGATCCGGGGTTCCCCACGCAGAGGCAGGGAAACCGAGGCCCCACCGCCACCATCCTTGGCGCTCCGGGCTTGCCCGGCGGCTGCCTCCGGCGGCGGCGAGGAAGGGAAGATGGGGTGAGGAGGAGGGGCGGCTAGGGTTGGGAGGAGGGGCGGCCCTGTTGGGAGGAGGCGGCTCGGAAAGCGAGGTGGTCAATGTGTGTCAGTTGTATTTCCAGCGTATAGAGTTGGGGGGTGCATTTCATGAGTTATACACGGAAAGAGACACGGATCTTGACAACAAGAGCGAACGGTGGATCAAGCACGGGTACATCCGGGCTCCGGTAAAAAAAACATTTCGTTCAAGATCTGCACTCAGATTTCAGCTATGACTGACGTCACCATGGTTTGCTAGGAGAGGCCTTTTTTTATGCAGTCAGGGTCTGTCATAGTAATTCCTGGAATCATTTTTCATCCCGATGTCAAAGTTATTCAGAGTTCCGGAACATTTACAGCAGCAATAAAGCAGACGATCCAGGCCACACCAAGGCAAATCCTCACAAAGGGACCATCTCTTACTTTTAACCCTGACGTAGCAAATGGCTTGATCCAAGCCATTTGTGTTCGAGATCAAAGTGAAATCCCTGTCGTTTGTATTAGATGATCTCCAATATATACAAGTTGTAAGAGAGGCGACGCTTGAGAGAGGCGCCTGTTGAGGAGTCAACCAACGCAACGGTTGATATGAAGTCAACCGCCTGTGGTTCGTGCAAGGGTAGATTACCCCTTAATTAACATGTGTTAATTAAACTCTAACACTCCCCCTAATCTACACTTGTCCATATTGCGTCTTCATCTTAAACTGAGTCTCCTCCAAAACCCTGTGGGAAAAATATGAGGAGTATAGTGTTTGATATGTTGCCAAAACTCCTGCAAACCCAGTGGGAAAAATAAGGAGAAAATGATGCAACACATAATGGTTATTGTCTCTTTTAACTCAATACGAGAAACCCATAAAGTTCCGAGGACAATAAATATGTCATATATACTTTCTTAAAAACCCCGCTGGGGAAAACAGAAAATATGACATATGGTCTTGTGTTGATATTACCTCATTAAAAACCTCTATGAGAACCTATAAAGTGAACTCATGAAGGGAAAAAGAGTATAATATGATGCTTTTAACAGGAATAATTCAGGAAGATACTCCCCCTGATTCTTGCATATTCCGAAGTCGTCATATACCAATTCCATGAACACATTTCTGGAACATAGAAGTTGGTAGAGACCTGGTGAACAAATCAGTCACATGATTTGACTTGCAAGATATGCAATATAGTGATATTGCTTATTATGTATCATGTTTGCATCCGGGCAACACAAGAAACATTATCATTGAGATAATGGTTGGTGGATGTAGTCATGAGGTCTGTTTCGAAGACTCTTCATGAGAGGGCTACCACACCTAGTAGGAACACTAAGCTTGTCTACGATCTGACATTGTGGGGATCTGATTGATGTATCCAATAATATCGGTGTCCACATTTCTGTGAAACTGAAAAACCAGGACAAGATGTTTTATGCCTTGGAGATATCGAAAGATATTCTTGAGTACCAACCAATTGTGTTTCGTGGATCCAATGGCATTATGGAACGTTGAGTCCCAATATCTCATTTTCATCATCTCTTGGTCTAGAGAATGAACTACCATGAGAGTTATGGATAGATAAGATTTGTCCACAATGAATTTCTCCAATATATTATGGATATAGACAACATAGTATACCATAATGTATGAATGAAGGTGCTCAACTTGTAGTAACGAGCGGTATTTTGGTTTACCCAAATCCTTCATTTAGATGATTACATGTATTTTCATTGCAGACACACAAACATGGATAATCATCATTGTAGGAGTAATCCTTATGTATATGGAACTCACTAAGTCGGTTGTACCATATATACCGACAACAATAAGTCGTATGGTGACTTACTAATTTTTACATAATGTATGTTGCATTTTGTATTTCGATTCAGAATTGAGGTTCCGCAGGAACAATCTATATCTGAATCTAGTGATCTACATGGATATGTAATCACTACATCTATCAACTGCAGAGATAGATGATTTTGAACTGCCAATGACATAAGTTATCGGAAAGAGATTCCAGCTCTGGAGAATAGTTGGGTATCTGCGTGAACCCTTGTGCTACAATACTTGCTCTTTGTTTCACCACCTCACTGTTCTCAATTCTGTTTTCAGAAGAAAACTGGTGTAGGTATTGCTTATGAATACCTTCCTCATATTGAGCAAGATCATTTCTACCTAGATTATATCCTTTGCTTGAGTTTAGTCCGAGTGTTGTTCACACTTTGCATTGGCCATGGTCTTTGGATCTGAATCACTTAAAAGGTTTTTTCAATCTAGTTGAGAAATGTATGTCGACAATTGTAGACTTTCGGTTATATGTTTCTCCAGAATCTATATATCATTATATAGTTGATGGAAATATCGTTACCCATGGTGACTGCTCGCGATTTCCCAATGCGATTAAGTCGGGTATTCCGATGTCTCGGTCATTGTGTGCACTATGACCTGGGTTGGTGGAGGTTTCCCGTCCACTAGGTGTATACTACCCATTAGGTGTCTGTCAACGTGAAGTTGGCTTGCATTTACTGATTCACAAGCCTTGATATCCTTGCTTGCGAGAAGCTGAATCCTGATGTACTTCTGCCATACATCTCCCCCTGTTGCTTTGAACGGGGAGTAGAGTGGATTTTGTTGGTACCTCCACTCTTTCAGGCGTACTTTTGCAGGATTGTAGGATTGTGTGACACCTTTATAGTCAGCAAATGAATCTGGCAGGCTATTTGCAATGTGTTGCAAATCTTTTGAACGCATGGTTCAGATATTTGAGGACGTGGATTTGAGGCAGAAATGTGTTGAACATTCCACTAATTTCCTGGCATTCTTTATGGTACTTGAAATCTCCCCCTAATGCCTGGAAATGTTCCTCATTGAATCAGCATACTGGCCTTGAATAACTCCCATGCGAGGGGCTTGAGGTATTGACGGAAATACAATTATTCCTCACATAGATCCCAACTATATGTTGAGAGGCCAATGATGTATGCCGGGTGGTGATATCGGTATGCAACCGAATTACCGCAGATAGGAAATACTTGGTAGATATCCACATATCAAAGATAGAGGGGAATAATATTATGCAGTTTGTCATGAGCGTGTAAAACTGCATGACTCCAACGTAAAGTTGGTAAGTTGCAATTCCAAAGTAAAGATAATGCAATGAGCTTAACTCTTTGGATAGGATTTTACCAAACCATTTTAAGTCTAGACATTAGGACAAATTGCTAAACTTCAATCCAAAGGCCATAGAGAAGGCACTCAAGGAGAATTTTGCAATGGTATCCATTCGATTTGCTTGAAATCGATGTCAGGATAATGAGCCAATGGTTTCGTGTGAATAAAGCACACACTTAAGACCATCATGTAGATGTGTCTTTTAGAACCATGGAATACCTGAATAGTCTACTCAATGGTTGGGAAGAGCCACATACCTCGACTTGATGCATTCAAGGAGTCTAAGTGGTTCACCATACACTTTAAGGTGTGCAAGCCTTAAAATTTGCCTCCCTATGTCACATGTAGTGCACACAAAATCCAAATATTGTTAGAATTTAGCATCATAATAATCATAAACCATTGGAATTGCTGATAGTTTCTGTTTCAACCCAATGTCTCGATTAACAAGGCGAGTATGCCAAGTTTGTCATGTACAAGACACTCTGGAAAACTATCTCATACACAACATGTGCTACAGGTTGTGTCGTATGTGTAGTACAATCTAGATGATACACATAGAATGTGCTTGCCATATCCGTTGCATATGGTAAAGAGAAGTTATTTCTCTTTGTTGTCATCATAAGTTTCGCTATGGAAACTATTTTGACGGATACCTCCATACTTTAGTAGGGTATGAGTTAAACCTGGAAGCAATAAAGCATCCTAACGTTACTCGAGTACCCATAGGGACAGTAAATATGACTCGAGTTGAGCCAACAAATACCTCATCGCATCTAGCGATTTTAAAACATCTCCTTTCTCTCAACGAGAGTGGAAACATTTCACTTCCCTGAGTATAGAGTTCATGGTGCATATGTCCACAAGGCACAAATCATCTTTCATCAGATTGACCCCCGTAGAAATATATATAGACATGAAGATTCTCAAGAAAATCACTGTCAGATATATAGAATACATACAAATGTATTTGTACCAAAGTGCTGATACAATATATTGTGATATACAATATATGATGACAACAATAGTCATGTTCATATTAGAACATCAGAAATGGACATAAATAAATAGATCACAAAGGAGATTGAGGGACTAAATGTAGTCTCCAAACATGTCAGATGATGCATATTCAACCTTCATGTTCTCCATGCTCATAGGGTCCCATGACAGCTTGATGGTGTCATGTTGAGGGTTTGAAGTGAGTTTCAAACCATTGCCCTTGAGGTCCTTTGCGTCTCGGTGGCGTGGCTTGGATTGCACTATCCCATGGGATGCAAGACTGATCTTGATGTCCATGACCTGCTTAAGTAAGTTGTGGCCATTGAGGGCAAGAGCCTCAAATTGTTAGCCATCAATAACTTATGGAGGCAAGCCAGAGAAAAGTAATTTACAAGAAGTAAATTAAAAACCATCATGGTTTTGTAATAAGAATGCAAAATTTTGACTCAAGTGTATAACTTGAAAATGCTCAACCTCAATTGTGGGAACATAACACATTGAAGATCATACAGATCTCGCAGTAATAGAGATAGTCTGCACATGGGCAGTAGATCCAACTCATTACCTTGTGTTTTCCTAATATAATGAGGGAGATGTTATTGTCAAAAATTTACAAGTTTGTTGTGCGGGAGAAATCAATTTCGACCGCTGTGACACGTTCATGAAGAATGGCAATGTGGTAAACACATAGAACATATCATCTCCGGTGAAAAACCGGTAATTTATTTATATTACAGATTGCGTAATATAAAAACATCTTAATGTTGCAAAATTAATAGATTTCAAGAAGGTGGCTCGAAATCATTAGTGTGAATCTCAAATTGCTAAGGGTGACACCTTGAATTTTGCATATTTATTTGCAAGAAATTGAAAATCTCAATTGCAAATAGATGTATTATTCTCGACATGTGTTAAACATAGAAATAGATACATCATAGAAATATTCCGGAACACCTCGTACTCAACGGAGAAATAGTACTACACAGATACTGAATTTATCTTTGCAAGAGATTAAAAAAAAATATTGTAAATGGATGTAATTAATCTCAACACGTAATAAACGCAGAAATGTATTACATCAGATCTGGAATACATCTCAGTACTCAACAGAAAATAGTACTGAAATATATGTACTGGATTTAACAGGTCTAAAACAGAAATGAAATCACTGCTAGAACTACTGTTAATTGAAACAGAAAAAAAAGAAAAAAATCGGCCCAGGCGGGCACTCGGCCCACAGCCCGAGCGAATGTGGGGAGGGACTAGCCGGAAGGCCGCCGGGCCCTGGGCCTCCATAGTCTTAGGCCGGCCCAACAACCGCCGCACCGAATAAGGGGGCGGTTAGGGTTGTCGAAACCCGATCCACTCCTGGCATCGGCGCCTCTGACAAAGGACTTGGCCGCCGCGCCCTCCTCAAGATCCGGCGATCACCGGCGCGCCACGGAAGAACCGTCCTCGTCCGAAGACGGGGGTCGCTGCAGCGGATCACCGGCGAGGCCAAGGCTCGTCGAAGCCCATGCTCCAGGGCGACGGCCGGGGCAGCGACAGCACGACCAAAGAGGCGGCCGAAGTGCAGACCCGTGCGGGTGCTCGAGCCCGCGGCCATCTCCGGCTGTGGCGGGGCGGTGGGGTCGGCGTTCTCCATCCCTGGTCCAAGGCGGAGATGCCGGAGGGCGTGGAGGCGGAGCCCAGGCGGTTGGCGCAGGCCACGGGCACGTCCGGGCGAAGCGCGGCCACGGCCTGGCGCTACGGGCCACGACGCGGGCAGGCATGAGCGGGTGCGGCCGCGGCCACAGCCTGGCGCGTGCGCAGGCGGCGAGGCCACGACGCAGGCACAGGCATCGAGGTCACGACGCAGGAGGGCGCGGCCACGACTTTGGCTACAGCCGAGTGGGGGGGGGGGGGGGGGGCATGGAGCCCTCAGCCATTGGCGAAGGCGGAAGAGGGCTGAGGCGGCGAGCACCGTCTCGCTCGCAGTTGGCTCTGAGGCCGTGACATGCCGCGTCAAACGGCGCGGTGGCCGGGTCCTGCGGCGTGGTGGCCATGGCCTGGTACGGGCTCGGGCGGAGCGCGGGCAGCGGCCACGGCGCCGGCGAGCGCAGCGCCCAGCCGGGCGTGCGACTCTTCGCCGCGCGGGGCCTGAGGCGTCGTGCACTCGCCTGCTCTCCCGCGGCTGGTGCCCGGAGTCCAGGCCGAGGGCTCTGCGACTTCAACGCCAGCGATCCGTTTCCGTCGATGGAGTGGTTTGTCGCTTCGCTCAGAGAAGAGCGTGCTGATAACGTGTTCGAGATCAAAGTGAAATCCCTGTCGTTTGTATTAGATGTTCTCCAATATATACAAGTTGTAAGAGAGGCGACGCTTGAGAGAGGCGCCTGTTGAGGAGTCAACCAACGCAACGGTTGATATGAAGTCAACCGCCTGTGGTTCGTGCAAGGGTAGATTACCCCTTAATTAACATGTGTTAATTAAGCTCTAACAATTTGCACTCACATTTCAGCTATGACTGACGTAACCGGACTTAGACTGACGACATCCTTGCTGAAAACGCTTGGTAGTTTGGAATATACGTGCATGCCAATCATGTGCTTTAGTCGTCAATTAAGTTGAAACGGATCCAAGCCAGTTATTTTGTAGGAATTTCAATAGGGCTGATGCCTGCAACAACCACCAGCTCTTGACTGACTTATTAGAAAAAAATCATTCCACGCCGGCGTCCATAGCAACTGTTCATACGAAATTTATGTTTTTTCTTAGGAAACTCTCCGGCCGCGTCCTCGAGTCTCTTGCAATATTATTAGTTCCTAGTTGAAATTAATGGATACTTCCAGCAAATCAAAAATTGAAATGGATCTCTAAAAGACAACCGCTGGCTATTGACCGACTGTCCAAGCTACGAAAGAGCCACTACCTCTTGATTACAACCACGGGACGCTTGATTGTTGGCAATTCATTCTACGTCGGCGTCCAGACCAAGTGTTCATACGTGGTGTATATATACAAGAGTATGTATATATTTTATTTGAACACAATATAATCGAAGTCGCTTGCATAGTATACACTCATCCCTATAAACGCACGTACGCACATCCTACTCCTGTGAACATCTCCGAGAGACTGAGTCGGCAAAGCATCTTGAGGTTGATCAAGTAGTCGACGCAAACGTCTCCTCCTACTATCGTCGGGAAGGTTGAATAAATCTAAAAAATGCGGGCACTAATATCAAGTCTAGGACTTGAACCCTTTTTTTGAAGGAAAACGCCATCATGGCTTACTTTATTGAAAATTAACAAGAGCTTACATCATTCACGAGCGCATTAAGAATAACATCAGGAGGTTCATCAACCCAAACACAAGAAAAGGAATTCTGAAAGCTGAACTTTGCTAACTCTTGTGCAGACTGATTAGCTTCCCGCAAGCAATGAAAAAATTTGACGTTCCCAATTGAGGCTATTAAATCCATGCAATCAGCAAATATAGGTGCTGCTTCACTGCATCAAGTACTTCCAGTACATGCACTGACAACATCTGTAGAATCTGATTCTGCAACAATCCTACTGAAACTGAGCTTTGCTGCCAAAGTGAGGCCATGCTTCATGGCCATTGCTTCAACAGTAGAGGCTTCAGATGCATAAGGAATAAAGGTGCATGATGCTGCTACAAATCTGCCATGGTCATCTCGGATAATCGCAGCATTAGCTCCCGCACCCACATCAGTATGAAATGATGCATCAACATTCAGTTTAAGATCGTCTTTCCCCGGCTTCTCCCAGTGTACAGTTTCCTTCAGATCAATTTTCTGGTTGGCTTTAATGAACGCATTGCAGAGAGCAAGAATCTTCATTGGCCATTGTGACAGGGGCGGAATACTTTCATTATGTGTAGTCCTTCGACGTATCCACCAGAGGTACCAGCATGCTGTCGCTATAACCTCTGCAATACCCACACTCTGCAGATTTTGATATTGGCCGACTGAACCATCAAGGAGCTGTTCCAGAATTTGAGAACCCGAAGTATCAACAGCAAAAGCATCTCTGATTCTGTTTTCGAAATTCAGAGCTTTCCACAGCTGTTTGGCAGGAGCACAATCAAATAGTAGATGGGCTACATCCTCTGTTCCAGTACGACAAATAGGGCATAGAGGATCAGTGCCCACATGACGCCTAACCAGAATTGCTTTCACCTGAATGGTCGCATGGAGAGCACGCCAACAAAAGATTTTTTATCTTACCAGGTATGGATAGCTTCCAGATTTTCCTCCATATAGGATTTGTGCCTGCTGAAGATGATGCCATCTCGTTAACAGAATTGCCGAACTGGTGCCTCCATTCCACATGGTATGCAGACTTGACTGAAAATGTACCCGATTTGTTAAAGTGCCAAGCAATGAAATCATTAAAACCATTCAGGCTCACAGGTATCCCGAGGACTCTATTTGCGTCCACAACTGAGAAAATATCCCTGATCAACACTTCGTCCCATTGTCCAGTCAAAGGATCAATGAGATCTGAAACTTTATCAATAAGAACCACTCCTCTGTCAGAAATAATCCTCCTGGATGGACTAGTCGGTATCCAAGGATCTCTCCAAATATTAATTGATGTACCATTGCCAACACGCCAAATGTTGCCTCGTTTAAAAGTTTGAATACCTGCAACTATGCTCTGCCAGGTAAAAGAAGACCCCTTCTTTGGTCCAGCTTGAAGAACATGTTGGTTTGGATAGTACTTAGCTTTTAGTATCTTAGAACAGAGGGAGTCAGGTTTTTCAATCAACCGCCACACTTGTTTTGCTAACATGGCCAAGTTAAACGAATGGAAATCTCGGAAACCTAGCCCCCCTTGATACTTAGGGAAGCATAATTTTCACCAAGCAAACCAATGCATTTTCCTATCATTTTCCTTATCTCCCCACCAAAACTTTGCTACTGCATCTGCCATCTCCTTACAAATACCTTTTGGAATCTTGAAAACTCCCATTGCATATACAGGAATAGTTTGAGCTACGGCCTTCAATAAGGTTTCCTTACCAGCAATAGATAGGTTCTTTTCTTTCCAACCATTAATTCTCTGTATTATTCTTTCCACCAGATGTTTGAAGCAATCACTTCTATCAATCCCTACAAGTGCCGGGAGTCCCAAATACCTATCTGATAATGCTTCATTGTCAATGTTGAGATGTAAGCAAATATCCACCCTCATATCCACCTCAGTGTTTGGGCTAAAGAAAATACTAGATTTTGCTACACTCACCAATTGTCCTGAATTTGCACAATAAGTATGAAGTACCCACTGTAAGGAAGTTGCATTCTTCATATACAACTTCATGAGGATTAGGGAGTCATCAGCAAATAAAAGGTGTGAAACTGATGGTGCATTTCTGCACACCCTAATCCCATCGATGCCACCATCTTCTTCTTCAAACAACAGTAAACTAGAAAGTGCCTCTAAACATAGCAAAAACAGGTATGGTGATAACGGATCCCCTTGCCGGAGACCTCTGGTGGGAACAAACTGTTCTGTTTCTTGAGAGGTCTACCTGACATTATATTTCACAGAAGAAACACAACTGAGTATAAGATTAACCCACTGCTCATTAAAGCCCAATTAGCATTATCTCTCTCAAGAATTTCCATTCCACTATCATAAGCTTTGTGCATATCCAACTTTACTGCACATAACCATATTTCCCCTTCCTTTTATTTTTTATCATATGAATACACTCATATGAAACAAGTACATTGTCGGTAATAAGTCTGCCAGGTACAAAGGCATTCTGTGTGGGAGCAATAATCTCTGGCAAAATAGATTTCAATCTACTGGACAACATTTTTGATATGATCTTATATATCACATTGCAAAGGCCAATGGGACGATACTGAGAAATTAATTCTGGGGCATCTACCTTTGGGATGAGAACAATATTAGTGTCATTCCACCCCTCTGGGATTTGTCCTCCCTGAATGGCCGCAAGTACCTCCATAGTAATTTCCTCACCGATTAAGTGCCAACACCTCTTGAAGAAGATAGCATGTAAACCATCTGGTCCAGGTGCTTTCAGGTCACCAATGCTAAAGGCAGCTTGTTTCACATCCTCAGGCGTGAATGGCTTCATAAGGTGCTCATTCATTATATCACTTACTTTTGGCACAATTTTTCCCAGAAGTTCATGATCTATATCATTCACTTGAGAAGTAAATAGATTAGTAAAATAATCTCGAATATGAGGGTTCAACAGATTTATACCTTCCAACCAGACCCCCTGGTCATTTTTTAACTTCTTTATATAATTTTTCTTCCTTCGTTCTGAGGCAAAACCTTGGAAAAAGCGTGTGTTTCTGTCTCCATTTTTCAGCCAATTCACCCGTGGACTTCCTCCTGTTCCAATAGCTCTTCTATTTCTGTTATTAACTTTTTCTTTTTTCCTTCATTTATATCGGTCATTGGCCCCCTCATCACTCTTTCCAAATCTCTCTGTTTCTTTCGAAGCTTCTTCATAGGTCGTTTCAGAACGAACTGGTCCCAGGCATGCAAACCGGCATGCAACCGACCAAGTTTATCCAGGACTCCATTCCCCGAGACCTGCAACTCAGCCTCACTCCACGCCTGCCCGACGGCATCAGAGAAAGATGGTTCCTGCAGCCAACGCGCTTCAAAGCGAAGCTTGTGATTCTGCGCTGCTTCGCGTCCTTCTCTATGATACATCGTGTCCAATAGCAACGGTCTGTGATCAGAGTCCGCAAAGCCCATGTGAATGATTGCCGCATCCGGAATCTTGCATGGCGGCGAGCTGCATCCGTCAATGGAGGCAAGCTGCAACTACGCGTCCAGAATGCTGGCACTGTCATGCCCAAATGGTGGAACTATATTGACAGTTGCTGCGATTCTCAGACACACACGAGCTTCCATGTTGACCATGGCGGCAGATGTAGGAACCCGCAACTTTCGGTGGTGACCACGCCCACGGGTGCTGCAACCACGGTGGCCAGATGCTAGAACAGTGGAGGTCGGATGCTGGGATGGGCTAGAACCCGGTGTTGCGACGGGGCAACAATTTGGTGCGGCGAATTTTGTGTTGGAACCGGCATTAGGGGTTGGAGGTGTTCTGCGAAGGGAGACATTGCTGGCTGTGAGGCACGTGTGAGCAAAACGGCCATGCCCGAGCTGGATTGCCGGGATGGGGAAGGACTCTAGAATTCTTATTTCTGTTGCGAGACCCAGATCCAACGGTCGTCATCGGCTGAATCGGAAGGCTCGGGTGCGACTTGCCAAAACTGGCGCCGCGCCTAGCAGCACCCATTTTTTTTTTGAGAAACACCTGTAATTTTATTCATACTCATAACAATTACATGTATACCGATTTGGATTTCTTGGAAACACCTTCTTCGCTGCACCAATCTCTGTTAGAAAAAATACTCCAAAGACATCGGTAAAAATGCTGCAATTGGACTGGAGCAACGATGTTGTCACTTTTTCACCCGCACGAACATTACCAATAATGATATTTGAAAGCACCTTGAGTCGCCCATCAAAAAGGATGGGAGGCCTTGATCGGTGAACGCACTTGGACCAGGGATGATCCCCTAGAAGTGCAGGACGTCGGATCACAATATCTTCACCATGATGTCAATGAAACACTTCGACTTCATAAAGAATCAAACCAACAGAAAAAGTTTGATACATCAAGCTAAACTCATCAAATCCGAATAATCGGATCTGCGAGGACAGAAAACTCTCTAATCTCATGGCACCGCCAAAAGAACGATAGTAAATTTTTTCTCACAAAATACAATGATCACCAGATGATGACGAGGACCGTAGGACCCATAATTAATCTGTGACAGAGGCTATTGGGTCATTTGTCAATTTTTAAATTTGTCAGACATGTTGCACGTTGCTCCACATTTATTGATTAATGTATTCTAAGAATATATTTAATGATCAATGATTAATCCATGATTGAGCGGTTATTAAGTCATTTATTAGACTTTAAATTTGTTGGAGGTGTTACCTGCTACCCCTATAGTCTATATATATAAACGAGGCTTTGTCCTTCGGCACTTCCACACTTAAGTTCCACTAGCACATATGCCCGTGCGTTGCAACGGGAGAGATGTTTCTTTGGAGAAGCAATGGAGAGATAATTGATGTGTCCACCAAAAAGATCTCCATAGCGGTGCGATCGAGAATGGAGTTGTGGTCTTCTCGCGGGTCATGTTTGTCCCGCAAGATCTTGATAGTGGTGGGGTTAGTCGGCGTGGCGGCAACCATCCGACTCGTGCATTTTTTTCCTTCGGGTCCGCCCTTGTCTCGGGGTTGCGTCTGCTTCCTCGTTTGGTAGCTATGCGGCGGCGATCTTTGGGCATGGTTGCTTCGACCACTCTCCCTTACGATGGCGTAACCGGATGGATTACTAATTGTAGCGCATAAATCTCATTTTATTAGCATATTTAGTGCATAACCAGACATTATGTCCCTTCTCTATTAGAGTTTATTCTTTTTGATTATTTTAGCGCTCATGTGCCAATTTTTTTTATTCGAGCCAAACCAACTTATTCAATTTTATTGGCCCCAAAAAAAAATTGCTCCCTCGGACGACCCAGTAGGGGAGTACGGCTGAGGCCCAATACAGCCTATGCGACACTACATGGGGCTACTATATGATGCTAGTTGCATAAAATAGCGTGTGGGAAACACATCAGTTCGCACTGGTAAGCGCCAAGACGACCTGTGTTAGTAAGGCACGGATTTTCCTAAAAAATGATGAGCTGATGCATCGAAATCATGCCCTCAAAGACCAGACTACGTGCTGCTAGCCACTCGAAGAAACGAGTCCTACCAGCCAATGGCCAGCTCAAACCTTTAATGTCGGATTGGAAACAACTTTTTTTGAACTGTTTAAAAAAAAATTGCTGAATATTCTTAGAAACATGAACAATTTTACAAATCCCAAACACTTTAATTCTTTACATTTTCAGAAATACACAACAAAATTTGGAACACTCAAAATTCACAATTTTATTTGAAAAATAAACCTTTTATAATTACATGAACATGTTTTAAATTTGTGATTTTTTAAAAAAGGAAACGTATTTTGAACATTCACAACAATTTTTGAAAATATGTTTCTTTAAACTCAGACATTATTCTGAATTTGCGAACATTCCGCTAAAACAAAAATATTATTCATATTTTGAAAAAAAAATTGAATGCATATTTTTTCAGGAAAATCTCAAACCACTTTGAAATACGCAAAGAAAAATTGGAACATTTTTTAAAAATCTGAACTAATTTTAGAATGAGAACAAAAATTTAATGTTCTGAACGTTTTTTGAAATGAAATATATTTTAAAATACCAGAAATTTTAAAAAAATGGGAGTTTTCTTTTATTATGAAACTTTTCTGAAATTTGAATTTACGAAAAAAAGGGAGAAAGAAAAATAAACTTGAAAGGAAAAAAAAGAAGAAAAGGAAAGAAACGTAAAAAGAAAAATAGAAACATAACACAGAACAAAAATGGAAAACAGTTCAGCCCAGCTCGGGCACCCTATGTGAATTTGCGACTATTTTGAAATGAGAACAAAGATTTAATGTTCTGATCATTTTTCAAAACGGAATGTATTTTAAAATTCTGAACACTTTTTAAAAAAATCGATTTTTTATGATATTATGATCATTTTTTTCAAAAAATTTAATTTACAAAAAAGGGAGAAAAAAATAAACTTGAAAGGAAAAAGACCAACGAAAAAGAAAAAGAAAAATAAAAATAAACAGAAAAAGAAAATTAGAAACATAACAAAAAAAAACATGTCTGCCCAGCCGTGTGCGATAAATACGGTTTTTCCACTTGCATGGACACGAAAAAAACTGGGTTGACTTTACTGGGCCATACCGCAAGCGGCCCATGTACGAAATCTGTCGTTTTTCTTTTCTAATAGACGAACGGACAAAAATTTAGTACCACCTCGATAGAAAAAACTCTTTTCGATGGTGAACAGATGAAAAAATCGGAGAAACGCACCTTGCTTTATTAGTAGGTATAGATTATTACTAGCTGTAGAGCAATAGGTATCGACTGGCCGGAGCAATTGACCAAAGATCCATCTCAAAGCTCTCCAACTGATCGAAGGTATATTTGTCTAGCGATCAGTCGGCCACTCCAAGCTTTTCCTACTTTTCACATATATGATCTAGCTAAGAAAATCCATGAGCCTTTTTTTTGAACAAGAAATCCATGAGCTTGAATGTTTCCTCGCAACTGTGTGCAAATCATACCTAAGCACCCAAGGACCTTGTTTTACCCTTTAGGACATGTCTGATTTGTTGGAGATATGATTTGCGGTGTCCAATCGGGTTTAAAAAATGGAACTATAATACATTTGAGATTCTTCTGTTTGGTACTCCCTCTTACTAGCTTTAAAAACGTTCTTATATTATGGGACAAAAGGATAATAAATATAAAGCCCATAAAGTATGCATACGTACGTCAAGGTTGTGCAGGTGCAACTATGGGAAGCATGGGAAAATCCAGAGCAATGACCGTGCAGGAGCTCGCTAACATCGGCAAGCCCGACGTGCCAGAACAGTACATGGTGCGTGGTTACCACGACCAGCAGCTCGCCACGGCCGTCGCAGCACTGATCCCTGTCATTGACCTCTGCTGTCCTTTTAACAAAGACGGTGCAGCCGTCGATGAGGCGTCCAAGCTCCGGGCAGCGCTCGAGTCATGAGGCCTCTTCCTTGTAAGTAACAATTCTATCAGCACTTCAGCACCCGGTATAGTACTCCACCAATTTGTAGCAAGAGGAAGCATTCGTATTCATGTTGCTTCATATGTACGTTTCTGCAAGCAGCTCGGTAACCATGGCATAGAAGCCACCATGATGGATGACATGATGACCGTGTCGAGGGAGTTGTTCCGGCGGCCATTCGATGACAAGCAGAGGTACACCAACCTGATCGACGGCGAGCAGTTCCAGCTTGAGGGGTACGGGAAGGACTAAGTGAGGTCGCCAGATCAGATCCTGGACTGGTCTGACCGCCTCTACCTCAAAGTGGAGCCCGAGGACAAGCAGTGGATCACCCTCTGGCCAACATATCCCGAAAACTTCAGGTCATCAATTGATCTGAGCGATGTCTTCCCAAATTTCCTGGCTCGGGGGTTAAGAATCAGTAGCTCATATTTTTTGTGTTTGCAGGGATGTTCTGCATGAGTTCACAAAGAAATGTGGGAGAGTGAAGGACCATCTGCTCCGGGCAATGGCAACGCTGCTGGAGCTTAACCACGATGACTACTTTGTGGACCAGCCTGGGGAGAAGGCTGAAACTAACGTGAGATGCAGCTACTACCCACAGTGTCCAAGGCCAGAGCTTGTATTTGGTCTCAAGCCTCACTGCGATGGAACCATTCTTACAATTCTCATGGTCGATGACAACGTCGGTGGCCTTCAAGTTCTAAGAGATGGGGTGTGGTGGGATGTACCGACCATACCTCGCACCCTCCTGGTCATTATAGGAGATCAGACTGAGGTGCGCTTTTTCTAATAAACTAACTTTGTTTGGTCAGGTTAGAATGTTAGCCTTTTGATGAAAAATACTTTAATAGTATAACAAATTTATAGTCTTTCCTAACATATCCACATAAAACACAACAATCAAACTTACAAGCGAGGTATTTTGAACATAAAATCATTTTGTTGAAAGTTTCTAAGGTGTTGGGTTGATCGATTTAAATGTTTGTTGCACAGATATTGAGCAATGGGTTCTTCACTAGCCCTGTGCATAGGGTCGTGACAAATGCAAAGAAAGAGAGGCTATCGGTGGCTCTAGACTATGTTGACCACGAGAGAGAAATCGAGCCATCGCCATAGCTGATTAATGAGAAGAGACCAGCATTGTACAGGAAAGTTAAGGTCAAGGACTATATTGCCGCGCTCTATGAACATTTCTCTCAAGGGACAATGGTTATTGATACACTGCAGATATAATTAAGCAGTATGTATCATGGGTGTCATGCAAAAAATGTGATCATTTTAGGACCAATGTTTGTATCGTGTATTGTTAAATGGCAAGTGTATTAAGTACTCCCTTTTTTTCTAAAGGAAATATGCCCTATAGGCAATAATAAAGTTGTTATTTATATTTCCTTACATCATGGTAAATGTTTACTATTCATGCTAGAATTGTATTAACCGGAAACTTAGTACATGTGTGAATACATAGACAAACAGAGTGTCACTAGTATGCCTCTATTTGACTAGCTCGTTGAATCAAAGATGGTTAAGTTTCCTAGCCATAGACATGAGTTGTCGTTTGATTAACGGGATCACATCATTAGAGAATGATGTGATTGACTTGACCCATTCCGTTAGCTTAGCACTTGATCGTTTAGTTTATTGCTATTGCTTTCTTTATGACTTATACATGTTCCTATGACTATGAGATTATGCAACTCCTGAATACCGAAGGAACACTTAGTGTGCTATCAAACGTCACAACATAAATGGGTGATTATAAAGATCCTCTACAGGTGTCTCCGATGGTGTTTGTTGAGTTGGCATAGATCGAGATTAGGTTTTGTCACTCCGAGTATCGGAGAGGTTTCTCTGGGCCCTCTCGGTAATGCACATCACTACAAGCCTTGCAAGCAATGTGACTAATGAGTTAGTTATGGGATGACGCATTACGGAACGAGTAAAGAGACTTGCTGATAATGAGATTGAACTAGGTATTGAGATACCGACGATCGAATCTCGGGCAAGTAACATACCGATGACAAAGGGAACAACGTATGTTGTTATGCGGTTTGACCAATAAACATCTTCGTAGAATATGTAGGAACCAATATGAGCATCCAGTTCCGCTATTGGTTATTGACCGGAGATGAGTCTCGGTCATGTCAACATAGTTCTCGAACCCGTAGGGTCCGCACGCTTAACGTTCGGTGACGATCGGTATTATGAGTTTACGTGTTTTGATGTACCGAAGGTTGTTCGGAGTCCCGAATTTGATCACGGACATGACGAGGAGTCTCGAAATGGTCGAGACATAAAGATCGATATATTGGATGGCTATGTTGGGACATCGGAAGGGTTCCGGGTGAGTTCGGGCATTTACCGGAGTACCGGGGGGTTACCGGAACCCCCCGGGGAGTATATGGGCCTTATTGGGCCTTAGTGGGAGAGAGGAGGAGGCGGCCCAGGAGGGGGCGCGCCCCCAAGCCCAATCCGGATTGGGAGGGGGGTCGCCCCCCTTTCCTTCCTCCCTCTCTCCTCCTTCCTTCCTCTCCTACTCCAACTAGGGAAGGGGGGGAATCCTACTCCCGGTGGGAGTAGGACTCCCCTAGGGCGCGCCATAGATAGGGCCGGCCCCTCCCCTCCTCCACTCCTTTATATACGGGGGAGGGGGGGCACCCCATAGACACACAAGTTGATTGCTTAGCCGTGTGCGGTGCCCCCCTCCACAGATTTCCACCTCGGTCATATTGTTGTAGTGCTTAGGCGAAGCCCTGCTTCGGTAACTTCATCATCACCGTCATCACGCCGTCGTGCTGACGAAGCTCTCCCTCGACACTCAACTGGATCAAGAGTTCGTGGGACGTCACCGAGCCGAATGTGTGCAGATCGCGGAGGTGTCATACTTTCGGTACTAGGATCGGTTGGATCGTGAAGATGTACGACTACATCAACCGCGTTGTCATAACGCTTCCGCTTTCGGTCTACGAGGGTACATGGACAACACTCTCCCCTCTCGTTTCTATGCATCACCAAAATGGATCTTACGTGTGCATTTGAATTTTTTTAAAATTACTGTGTTCCCCATTAGTGGCATCCGAGCCAGGTCTATGCGTAGATGTTATATGCACGAGCAGAAAACAAAGAGTTGTCGGCGATAATATTCATACTGATTACCAGCATGTCATACTTTGATTCGGCGGTATTGTTGGATGAAGCGGTCCGGACCGACATTACGCGTACGCTTACGCGAGACTGGTTCTACCGACGTGCTTCGCACACAGGTGGCTGGCGGGTATCAGTTTCTCCAACTTTAGTTGAATCGAGTGTGACTACGCCCGGTCCTTGTTGAAGGTTAAAACTGCGCACTTGACGAAAAATTGTTGTGTTTTGATGCGTAGGTAAGAACGGTTCTTGCTCAGCCCGTAGCAGCCACGTAAAACTTGCAACAACAAAGTAGAGGACGTCTAACTTGTTTTTGCAGGGCATATTGTGATGCGATATGGTCAAGAAATGATGCTAAATTTTATTGTATGAGATGATCATGTTTTGTAACAGAGTTATCGGCAACTGGCAAGAGCCATATGGTTGTCGCTTTATTGTATAAAATGCAATCGCCAAGCAGGGCCGGTCCTGAGATTTTGGGGGCCCGGGGCAAGAAAAAATTTTGGGGCCCCTTAATATATATAATTATCAATAACACTTGAATGCAACCAATTTTGATATTATTCTAGAAGTTTCTTCTAAAATCCCGCTGGCCATCCAGGACCTAGCGGTAAGGCCATGATTCGTGTCTAGAGATCAGTCATTCTTCTGTAGGCAAAACATGTGCACAAACACAAACTCCAAATGTTAGACATCCGTGTATCCTGAGAAAGTTTTAACTCGGCTACGGAACGACTAAGCAAGCAAAGGACAATAAATATATATAAGATCTAGTCTCTTAACATAATTCTCGATAAAAATCCACTTATGATAGGGTCAATGTCAGTTTTATCCAACAATCTTTATGGATGCGAAATATTGCCAAATCATTTAGCAGTGGAAGATATGCATCTTATATGTATGTGAAGATAAATTACTTAATCAGCAACATGAATAATAGGGAATAGTACACGAGTGATATACCTCTTATTTTTTGCGGGTACGAATGATATACCTCATACAAATCGCATCAGTGTCCGTGATTAGGCGCTCAGCAACGACGCAATATGGACGTCAGGATGGAGGCACCTGCAATATACTCCCAGCACCTAGAAAGTGGATAACGGACGCACTAGGTGCTGTCAATTGCCATGACCAGGCGATGTGCGTGTGAGTCCCGCGTGGCCGCGTCCAGCTACTCGAGCTGCCGGCGGCCTGCGACTTGTGATCTAAAATTCGGGACCAGGGAGCAGAGAATAGGGCAGTGGATTAGGGATGCGATCTCACGTCTCAAGAGTTACGCCGTGATTTGCGTGTTTACATCAATGTGGCCTAATTTTGTTTACTTGAGCCAATTACATTTCGGGAGAAGAAAGTAGTGAATTACTGATTGCGTACTTGCCTAGTCTGCTACCTCTTTCCTTTATTTGAGCTAATTTCATTTCAGGAAATGATATGGGCCTATGGGCCACCTTCGTACCACTGTGCCATCAGGGCCCCTGGATTTTGGGGGCCCGGGGCGGCCGCCCCCTGCCCCCCCATCCGGGCCGGGCCTGTCGCCAAGTAACTGCTTTACTTTATCACTAAGCGGTAGCGATAGTCGTAGAAGCAATAGTTGGCGAGACGACAACGATGCTTCGATGGAGGTCAAGGTGTCAAGCCGGTGACGATGGTGATCATGACGGTGCTTTGGAGATGGAAATCAAAGGCATTAGATGATGATGGCCATATCATATCACTTATATCGATTGCATGTGATGTTTATCCTTTATGCATCTTATTTTCCTTAGTTCGGTGGTAGCATTATAAGATGATCTCTCACTAAATTTCAAGGTACAAGTGTTCTCCCTGAGTATGCACCGTTGCGAAAGTTCGTCGTGCCGAGACACCATGTGATGATCGGGGTGTGACAAGCTCTACGTTCACATACAACGGGTGCAAGCCAGTTTTGCACACGCAGAATACTCGGGTTAAACTTGACGAGCCTAGCATATGCAGATATGGCCTCGGAACACTGAGAGCGAAAGGTCGAGAGTGAATCATATAGTAGATATGATCAACATAGTGATGTTCATCATTGAAAACTACTCCATCTCACGTGATGATTGGACATGGTTTAGTTGATTTGGATCACGTGATCACCTAGATGATTAGAGGGATATCTATCTAAGTGGGAGTTCTTAAGTATATGATTAATTGAACTTTAATTTATCATGAACTTAGTACCTGATAGTGTTTTGCATGTCTATGTTGTTGTAGATCAATGGCCCGTGCTACTGTTCCTTTGAATTTTAATGCGTTCCTAGAGAAAGCTAAGTTGAAAGATGATGGTAGCAACTACACGGACTAGGTCCATAACTTGAGGATTATCCTCATGGCTGCACAAAAGAATTACGTCCTGGAAGCACCGGTAGGTGCCAGGCCTGCTGCAGATGCTGCTGATGACGTTAAGAACGTCTGGCAGAGTAAAGCTGATGACTACTCGATAGTTCAGTGTGCCATGCTTTACGGCTTAGAATCGGGACTTCAACGATGTTTTGAACGTCATGGAGCATATGAGATGTTCCAGGAGTTGAAGTTAATATTTCAAGCAAATGCCCGGATTGAGAGATATGAAGTCTCCAATAAGTTCTACAGCTGTAAAATGGAGGAGAATAGTTATGTCAGTGAACATATACTCAAAATGTCTAGGTACCACAACCACTTGACTCAGCTGGGAGTTAATCTTCCTGATGATAGTGTCATTGACAGAGTTCTTCAATCACTGCCACCAAGCTACAAGAGCTTCGTGATGAACTATAATATGCAAGGGATGGATAAGACAATTCCCGAGCTCTTCGCGATGCTAAAGGCTGCGGAGGTAGAAATCAAGAAGGAGCATCAAGTGTTGATGGTCAACAAGACCACCAGTTTCAAGAAAAAGGGTAAAGGGAAGAAGGAGAACTTCAAGAAGAACGGCAAGCAAGTTGCTACTCAAGTGAAGAAGCCCATGTCTGGACCTAAGCCTAAGACTGTGTGCTTCTACTTCAAAGAGACTGGTGACTGGAAGCGAAACTGCTCCAAATATTTGGCGGATAAGAAGGATGGCAAGGTGAACAAAGGTATATGTGGAGTGAAGTCTGACTTAAACCTTGAAGTTGTAGTGCCGGTCGAAAACGAACCCTCACATCTGAATCCCTGAAGTCTATACCCTGTCCTATCTAATCCCGGACGTTTTTAACCTTGTTACCCTTTTAGGAGTGGATTTGCTGATGTGGCAGGGAGAGACCGGGATTGCTGACTTATTTAAAGGAAAAATAACGTGAGTGCATGCATGCATGCATGTGCGTGGTAGCGTAGGCGCAAAAAGGAAAAACAAAACGCATGTACGCATACGCATTGGCCGGGTTACAAGCTCCACGCTGGCGACGTCGCGGCGCTCGCCGACTTCCGACTCGCCGCCGACCGCTCCGGTGTGCTCTGGAGCTGGAACCTGTCTGCTAGTCCATCCCATGCACCGGAGAGATAACAATCCTGCCGCTCGCCAAGCTGGTGCTCGAGGCCTGTCCGGAGCGGATGCAATCCCACCGCGTGCCAGACTCGACGGCTTCCGCGTGCTCAGTCAGTCAGCCTCAAGGGAGTCACTTCCCCGCCGTCGTCCTGGACCTCTCACACCTCGTCGGGCTGAAGTTGCTCTTCCTCTCGCGCAACGCGCTCTTCGGCGGGATCCCGCCATGCGAGCCCACTATTGTACACCACTTCCTGCACTGGCGAGCTGTCGGGCATCTCGTCAGCTCCTGGATGGCTGGATGGCCCAGTCTATTGCGTGTTGCACCGGTCACCGGTGGCCGGAGCATGAGCACACCTCTTCGTTGGAGCTTCCGCGCTACCATCCATCTACTTCCTCTTCTTCATCATGTATGCGGCACTCGTCGCTGCCTGGGTCTCCATACTACATCACACCCTAGGCCCTGGTACATCCCTGTTTGGATAGTATCACAAGGTTAAAAACAACCGGGATTAGAAAGGACAGGGTACAAACTTCAGGGATTTAGAGGTGAGGGTTCATTCTAGACAAGTCCTACAACTTCAAGGTTTAAATCAGACTTCACTCGTATATGTGATATACATGTTATTGATGTGTACCTTACTAATGCTCGCAGTAGTGCCTGGGTATTTGATACTGGTTCTGTTGCTAATATTTGCAACTCGAAACTGGGACTACAGATTAAGCGAAGATTGGCTAAGGACGAGGTGACGATGCGCGTGGGAAATGGTTCCAAAGTCGATGTGATCGCGGTCGGCACACTACCTCTACATCTACCTTCGGGATTAGTTTTAGACCTGAATAATTGTTATTTGGTGCCAGCGTTAAGCATGAACATTATATCTGGATCTTGTTTGATGCGAGACGGTTATTCATTTAAATCAGAGAATAATGGTTGTTCTAATTATATGAGTAATATCTTTTATGGTCATGCACCCTTGAAGAGTGGTCTATTCTTTTTGAATCTCGATAGTAGTGACACACATATTCATAATATTGAAGCCAAAAGATGCAGAGTTGATAATGATAGTGCAACTTATTTGTGGCACTGCCGTTTGGGTCATATTGGTGTAAAGCGCATAAAGAAACTCCATTCTGATGGACTTTTGGAATCACTTGATTATGAATCACCTGGTACTTGCGAACCATGCCTCATGGGCAAGATGACTAAAACTCCGTTCTCCGGAACAATGGAGCGAGCAACAGATTTATTGGAAATCATACATACTGATGTATGTAGTCCAATGAACATTGAGGCTCGCGGCGGGTATCATTATTTTCTCACCTTCACAGATGATTTGAGCAGATATGGGTATATCTACTTAATGAAACATAAGTCTGAAACATTTGAAAAGTTAAAAGAATTTCATAGTGAAGTGGAAAATCATCGTAACAAGAAAATAAAGTTTCTACGATCTGATCATGGAGGAGAATATTTGAGTTACGTGTTTGGTCTTCATTTGACACAATGTGGAATAGTTTCGCAACTCACGCCACCCGAAACACCACAACGTAATGGTGTGTCCGAACGTCGTAATCGTACTTTACTAGATATGGTGCGATCTATGATGTCTCTTACTGATTTACCGCTATCATTTTGGGGATATGCTTTAGAGACGCCTGCATTCACGTTAAATAGGGCACCATCTAAATCCGCGGAGACGACACCTTATGAACTGTGGTTTGGCAAGAAACCCAAGTTGTCGTTTCTTAAAGTTTGGGCTGCGATGCTTATGTGAAAAAACTCCAACCTGATAAGCTCGAATCCAAATCGGAGAAATGTGTCTTCATAGGATACCCAAAGGAGACTATTGGGTACACCTTCTATCACAGATCCGAAGGCAAGACATTCGTTGCCAAGAATGGATCCTTTCTAGAGAAGGAGTTTCTCTCGAAAGAAGTGAGTGGGAGGAAAGTAGAACTTGATAAGGTAACTGTACCTGCTCCCTTATTGGAAAGTAGTTCATCACAGAAATCAGTTCCTGTGACTTCTATACCAATTAGTGAGGAAGCTAATGATTATGATCATGTAACTTCAGATCAAGTTACTACTGAACCTCGTAGGTCAATCAGAGCAAGATTCGCACCAGAGTGGTACAGTAATCCTGTTCTGGAGGTCATGTTACTTGACCATGACGAACCTACGAACTATGAGGAAGCGATGATGAGCCCAGATTCCGCGAAATGGCTTGAGGCCATGAAATTTGAGATGGGATCCATGTACGAGAACAAAGTGTGGACTTTGGTTGACTTGCCTGATGATCGGCAAGCCATCGAGGATAAATGGATCTTCAAGAAAAAGACTGACGCTGACGGTAATGTTAGTGTCTACAAAGCTCGACTTGTTGCGAAAGGTTTTCGACAATTTCAAGGAGTTGAGTACGATGAGACCTTCTCTCCCGTAGCGATGCTTAAGTCCGTCCGAATCATGTTAGCAATTGCTGCATTTTATGATTATGAAATTTGGCAAATGGATGTAAAGACTGCATTCCTGAATGGATTTCTGGAAGAATAGTTGTATATGATGCAACCTGAAGATTTTATCGATCCAAAGGATGCTAACAAAGTGTGCAAGCTCCAGCGATCCATTTATGGACTGGTGCAAGCATCTCGGAGTTGGAACAAACGTTTTGATAGTGTGATCAAAGGATATGGTTTTATACAGACTTTTGGAGAAGCCTGTATTTACAAGAAAGTGAGTGGGAGCTCTATAGCATTTCTAATATTATATGTAGATGACATATTGTTGATTGGAAATGATATAGAATTTCTGGATAGCATAAAAGGATACTTGAATAAGAGTTTTTCAATGAAAGACCTCGGTGAAGCTGCTTATATATTAGGCATCAAGATCTATAGAGATAGATCTAGACGCTTAATTGGACTTTCACAAAGCACATACCTTGATAAAGTTTTGAAGAAGTTCAAAATTGATCAAGCAAGGAAAGGGTTCTTACCTGTGTTACAAGGTGTGAAATTGAGTTAGACTCAATGCCCGACCACTTCAGAAGATAGAGAGAAAATGAAAGTCATTCCCTATGCTTCAGCCATTGGTTCTATCATGTATGCAATGCTGTGTACTAGACCTGATGTGTGCCTTTCTATTAGTTTAGCAGGGAGGTACCAAGGTAATCCAGGAGTGGATCACTGGACAGCGGTCAAGAATATCCTGAAATACCTGAAAAGGACTAAGGATATGTTTCTCGTTTATGGAGGTGACAAAGAGCTCGTCGTAAATGGTTACGTCGATGCAAGCTTTGACACTGATACGGATGACTCTAAGTCACAGACCGGATACATATTTATATTGAACGGTGGAGCTATAAGTTGGTGTAGTTCTAAGCAAAGCGTCGTGGCGGGATCTACGTGTGAAGCGGAGTACATAGCTGCTTCGGAAGCAGCAAATGAAGGAGTCTGGATGAAGAAGTTCATATCCGATCTAGGTGTCATACCTAGTGCATCGGGTCCATTGAAAATATTTTGTGACAATACTGGTGCAATTGCCTTGGCAAAGGAATTCAGATTTGATAAGAGAACCAAGCACATCAAGAGACGCTTAAATTCCATCCGCGATCAAGTCAAGGAGGGAGACATAGAGATTTGCAAGATACATACGGATCTGAATGTTGCAGACCCATTGACTAAGCCTCTCTCACGAGCAAAACGTGATCAACACCAAGACTCCATGGGTGTTAGAATCATTATTGTGTAATCTAGATTATTGACTCTAGTGCAAGTGGGAGACTGAAGGAAATATGCCCTAGAGTCAATAATAAAGTTGTTATTTATATTTCCTTACATTATGATAAATGTTTATTATTCATGCTAGAATTGTATTAACCGGAAACTTAGTACATGTGTGAATACATAGACAAACAGAGTGTCACTAGTATGCCTCTACTTGACTAGCTCGTTGAATCAAAGATGATTAAGTTTCCTAGCCATAGACATGAGTTGTCATTTGATTAACAGGATCACATCATTAGAGAATGATGTGATTGACTTGACCCATTCCGTTAGCTTAGCACTTGATCGTTTAGTTTATTGCTATTGCTTTCTTCATGACTTATACATGTTCCTATGACTATGGGATTATGCAACTCCCGAATACCGGAGGAACACTTAGTGTGCTATCAAACGTCACAACGTAACTGGGTGATTATAAAGATGCTCTACAGGTGTCTACGATTGTGTTTGTTGAGTTGGCATAGATCGAGATTAGGATTTGTCACTCCGAGTATCGGAGAGGTTTCTCTGGGCCCTCTCGGTAATGCACATCACTATAAGCCTTGCAAGCAATGTGACTAATGAGTTAGTTATGGGATGATGCATTACAGAACGAGTAAAGAGACTCGCCGATAACGAGATTGAACTAGGTATTGAGATACCGACGATCGAATCTCGGGCAAGTAACATACGTACCGATGACAAAAGGGAACAACGTATGTTGTTATGCGGTTTGACCGATAAAGATCTTCGTAGAATATGTAGGGACCAATATGAGCATCCAGGTTCTTCTATTGGTTATTGACCGGAGATGAGTCTCGGTCATGTCTACATAGTTCTTGAACCCGTAGGGTCCGCACGCTTAACGTTCGGTGACGATCGGTATTATGAGTTTATGTGTTTTGATGTACCGAAGGTTGTTCGGAGTCCCGGATTTGATCACGGACATGATGAGGAGTCTCGAAATGGTCGAGACATAAAGATCGATATATTGGATGGCTATGTTTTGACATCGAAAGGGTTCCGGGTGAGTTCGGGCATTTACTGGAGTACCGGGGGGTTACCGGAACCCCGCGGGAGTATATGAGCCTTATTGGGCCTTAGTGGGAGAGAGGAGGAGGCGGCCTAGGAGGGGGCGCCCCCCCCAAGCCCAATCTGAATTGGGAGGGGGGCCGGCCCCCCTTTTTCCTTCCTCCCTCTCTCCTCCTTCCTTCCTCTCCTACTCCAACTAGGAAGGGGGGGGGGGGGAATCCTACTCCCGGTGGGAGTAGGACTCCCCTAGGGCGCGCCATAAAGAGGGCCGCCCCCTCCCCTCCTCCACTCCTTTATATACGGGGGAGGGGGGCACCCCATAGACACACAAGTTGATTGCTTAGCCGTGTGTGGTGCCCCTCCACAGATTTCCACCTCGGTCATATCATTGTAGTGCTTAGGCGAAGCCCTGCGTCGGTAACTTCGTCATCACCGTCATCACGCCGTCGTGCTGACGAAGCTCTCCCTCGACACTCAACTGGATCAAGAGTTCATGGGACGTCACCGAGCGGAACGTGTGCAGATCACGGAAGTGCCGTACTTTCGGTACTAGGATCGGTCGGATCGTGAAGACGTACGACTACATCAATCGCGTTGTCATAACGCTTCCGCTTTCGGTTTACGAGGGTACGTGGACAACACTCTCACCTCTCGTTGCTATGCATCACCTAGATGGATCTTGCGTGTGCGTAGGATTTTTTTTGAAATTATTGCGTTCCCCATCATGTTCAACAGCACATGTCATTTCAGGTTGTGCATGGTTTACATGCTACTAAGAAAATAAAGTTACATATCACTAGTGTGTTCTATACGTGAGGATAATATTTCCACTTGTGAATTTCATAAACCATTTCTGTATAGTACCAATGAAAAATGCGAGTTCAAGGACTATTGCTGGGTTGTTTGAGTATGCTTCCCGAGGGACAAGTGTCATCAACAAAGAAGATATTGTTGGAAAATAAAGGTAATAGTTTAAATCCAAGAATTGACTGGAGTCATCATTCACAATAAGAATACGGCGCAAAAATACTTCTAACTGTAGGTAAGACAGTCCTAACAAGGGAATGCAAACAAACGCCGTAAGGTTATCAACACACCTGCCTGCTGCCATGTGTCCCTCGCTCCCACCTGATGACTCCCCGTGGTTGAGATGCCGACAAGCTTTTTGAGCTAGTTGTGGTACCCATCTGCGTCCGAGACTAGTGAGAGGTCTACGACATTCGTTTATGAAGTGTATCTCTCTATGCTAAAGAGCACGGGAGTTCATTTGATTATTGATGGGTAATTACAGGTGCTATGTTTGGGCTGTGGTTCAGGGCGAGCCTTGGTATTTTGGACATGATTAAGCCAAGGTAAGATGTAAAATAGACTGCAAAGTCGTAAATAGACCAAAGGAATCCTGTCTGCTATTTCCTAATCATTGGTACCAATCATGTATAGTTCAAAACATTCAAGTCAAGATCTTTGGCCTTACCCTGAAACCATTGAAAACAGTGAAACATAATATAATAGAAAGACTAAGTGTCGTAGAAAAAACTATATTATATTATTTATCCTACTAGTTTTTTCTGTGGCAATTTTCCCTAACCTTATGCATGTAGTATTTTAATCCATATATAGAGAAAGCAGATGTGCCCTTATTAGCGCAGAACATACATATATCTCTTTATCATGAAAGAACATCTTGGCCCATTCCACCTTCTCAGGGCTACTGGGAATGAATCAAATCATGGTGGAGTGAAATCCAACAGAAAATTAGTAACAATATAATAGAGAATTATTGGCACGTGAACACAGTCAATACCATGGTAGCAACAACTGGAATTTCTTTAGGAGGAGTTTAAATCCAGATACCAAAGGAAAAAGAATGGAAACTCAAAAAGGATCGTTCGATTCTCAAAAGAATGTCCTGAACGGGTTATGACAAGTGCTTCAGAGAGAGGAGAACGGGTTATTCACTTTAATTGGATGGCCAGAGGAGAATTCAAAGTTAAGTTGCTAATGTATGTACAAAAACTTGAAGTGGGACGAAGGAGTCTTGGTTAGCCAAAATTTGGTTATAGGTACGCGCAAGATATTTCGTCTTCCCCTGAAACCGATGGAAAAAAAGGCCAGCGGGAAAAGCATGAAAAAAATGCTCGAATGCATCAAGTGGTTGATTTTAGTAATTCCTCACAGAGAATTATTGACTCCCCAGCTTGTTGCTTGCGCATTGTGAACAAAAGAAGTCAATACAAGAAGAGAGTCAGAGTAGGCCGTAGGGTGACCGAGATGCTTTTGGCTAGTGCTGGCAAAACTAAGCAAATAGTCACCGATTCTTCTTGTAAATAAGAAATAAATTTCATGGGGTCTAGAGATCATTAGCAATGCATGCAATTATTGATCACCGGAAAACACAATTTCCTTTTCTTTTTTTAGAGCTAGGGCATGAAATAGAGTCACCGAATAAAGCGGATTCATTAACAACTCAATTTACAGATACAAAAAAAAAGCCATTGCATTAGCATCTTCTAGACCTTTTCTAGAACGATCCATTTTTCAAGGAACATGGATAGTATTGGGATATTCTACCCTATTTTTTCTCGGAGACAATGAATTCGTGTAGACTCCTAGTAGAGTCTGGAAGACCATGAATAAATTGGAAAGAAACATAAAGTATTAGACGTAACTGAAGCTTATAAGTGGGGTCACAATAGTGGTGGACATAGCCTGGGCACCGCCACAACTATTTTGAGAAAGTTCTAGTGGCGGATGAAAAAGGCGCATGTCACTGCTAAATGCTCAGCAGTGGCGAGCAGTAGTCGTCACCCGGTGCAAAGTGTCAAGTTTTGAAAAGTGGTGGTTTTCCTAGAGCTATGACATGAAAGTGGTGGTTTTATGCATTTTACTCGTCAATCCCAGAATACTCAGATCACGCGGAACTACGCTACCGAAGAATAACACGAACAGATCTGAGAACAACGTCACAATATGCCTTAGTACATCTAAGCTCCACGACAACGCCCTCAAGAGGAAGAATGACGCAAAGTGTCGCCGCTGCCTAGTCCACAATGGACAAAGGTTTTCATCCGGAACCCAGACACAAGAGGAACACTACGATGGCGTTCAAGAAGAGAGCGGCGCCTGCGAGCATCGCCGTCGGTTGCGGCAAAGCGCTGAGCTTTCCCTCGGCATGCCTCTCATGCCAGCATGAGGACTTTAGGAGAAGCGCGGCAAGTTCAGATCCCCGGATTTGGATCCCACTGCAAGAGACAGAGAGCGCGCCCGAGCTATCCGCCGCTATATCTCTCATCGCCCACATGAAAGAGACATAGCCACCACTGCGGCCGTGATGCCCGCGGGAGAGCCACCCATGCTAGGGGACTACAAAACTCTCAGTCAAATTGCCTACCTAAAAGCACTGAAAAAAATAGCGCGCTATAGCGCCGCTAATAGCACGCTATAGTATATAGAGAATTGACTCGCTAAATAAATAAATGTACAATGCCTTGCTAATAGCACGCTATAGCGCGCTATAGCGCGCTATAGCACGCTAATAGCATATTTTCAGGGGTCACGCTATTTTATATAGCGCGCTATTTTTTTCATTGCTAAAAGCGACGCACCGATTTTTTTCAAACTAATGCATATCCAGGGCACCAATAATAAGAATCCAGGTCGTTTGGAGTCGTGCGCACGTACGTCTACCCTATCTGTCTGTGCGTAGGGTGCAATATATCGATCGAATCCAACAGAACAATTCTTCTTCCGCGGCTGCTCTTTCTTCTTCGGCACGTCAAACATGTTGCGGAAGGACGAGGTGGCCGCGATCCTCTCCGGCGCTGCTTTTGTCTGGTCAGCGTGGAAGTTATACAACGTCGACAATGATCTGTTGCCTCGGTTCCCCTTCAGACTCACCATCTTGGACGCCAACAGTGTTGATCCAGTCATCGGCCGCGACAACGAGATCGACCGCGTCATCTGCATCCTCTGCCGCCGGACCAAGAACTGTGCCGCGCTCGTCGGAGCCGCGGGAGTCGGCAAGACCGCCATCGTCGAGGGCCTCGCCCGACGCATCGCCGCCGGGACCGTCCCCGACCTTCTCCTTGGAGCGCGCGTCGCGGTGCTCGATGTCGGGGCGATGATCGCTGGGACCTCGTTGCGCGGCCAGTTCGAGCAGCGCTTGAAGGAGGCTATCAAGCAGGCCGAGGATGAAAGCAGTAAACTGATCCTCTTCATCGACGAGATGCACATGCTTATTGGCGCAGGCGATGGAAGTGGCACCGCCGACGCCGCTAACATCCTCAAGCCGGCGTTGGCCCGAGGCCGCCTCCGTTGCGTCGGTGCTACCACCTCTCAGGAGTATTACAAGTACATTGAGCAGGATGCTGCGCTTGAGCGGCGGTTCCAGAAGGTCGAAGTCGGAGAGCCGAGCATGCAAACCACCGTTGCCATCCTGCAGGGGCTGAAGCACAAGTACCAAGAGCACCATGGCTTGAAAATCGACGACGAGGCTCTTGTTGCTGCTGTAGAGCTCGCTGCCCGTTATATTACTGGTACGTCCGTGAAATCGTCGAGAATTGGTTTGGTTTATTCTTTTAAATTGGTGCACCTTGAAGAAAATTATTGACCTCTTTTTCTTCGTTCCAGGTCGCAAATTCCCTGATAAAGCAATTGATCTCATGGACGAGGCATGCACTACGGTAAAGTTGCGTGCCAGCAAACAAAGAGAAACAAACGCGCCTGGGGAGGTACTGGTTGGTCAAGGCCATGTCACAGAGGTCATTCCTAATCACATGTCTTACCTAGCTTCTACTATTTCATTATTATTATTATTCTCTTCTCAATTACCATTTTCTAATATTGTTTGAAGATTGTGAGCCGGTGGACTGGAATTCCTATCACTACACTTGATCAAGAGGAGGAAAAACTGACTCATCTAATAGATAGGCTCCATGAGCGAGTTGTTGGTCAGAATGAAACGGTTAGTTTGGTTGCACAAGCAGTGCTACGTTCTAGGGTTGGCATTGATAAATCTGGTCAACCAATATGTTCTTTCCTCTTTTTGGGCTCGATTGGTGTTGGAAAGACGGAACTTGCTAAAGCTCTTGCCGAGAAGCTATTTAACAATGAGAAAATGTTAGTTTGTTTTGACATGTCTGAATATGCTGAGAGTGGATCTTTGTTGCGTCTCATTGGAGGACCTCGAAGGTTTGACTTGTACACTTGTTTAAGTGTTTTTTTTACACTTCATCATCATGTCTCACCTTTTCATTGGACTTCCTAAAGCTATGAAGAAGAGGGACAACTCACCGAGATAGTCAGGCGCCGGCCATATAGTGTTATCCTTTTTAACGAGATGGATAAGGCAAACCCTTCGATACTCAAGCTTTTTGTTCAACTCCTCAATGATGGTATGTTGGTTGATGGCAAAGGAAGAGACGTAGATTTCAAGAATACAATCATTATTATGAGTTCAAATCTAGGATCAGAGCACCTATCTGCTGAAGTGGGAGGAGAAAACACAATGGAAAGTGCACGTGATTTTCTCATGAAACAGGTATGCGAATCAATTCAAACGGTCCCTTGTAATGTCCTCAGTGATTGATCATCATATAATACTTGTTTGTGCAGGTTGAGAAACGTTTCAAGCCTGATCTTATGAACAGATTGAGCGAGATTGTGATATTTGAGCCGCTTTCACACCATGAACTGAGGGAAATTTTGAAAATCCAAATGAAGAGCATTGTCGCTATGATGGCCAAGAAGCGTATTTCTCTATCTGTGGCAGATGCCGCGTTGGAAGTCATTTTGTCGGAATCACACGACAAGGTAAGCATAGCTTCTTACCACAATCAGCGTACGAGAAAGACATAATATCTATTTTTTAACAGGAAAATATTTATTTGAGTATTTGTTAGTATGACTTGTTAATCCATGCATCCTTCATGGATGCTCATAGGTGAACGGTGCGAGGCCTATAAAGATGTGGGTACGAAAGCATGTGGCGACAATTCTTTCAAATATGTTGGTCAATGGAGAAGCATGTAAAGGCTCAACGATTTCCATAGATGCTAGTGACGATAAGAGGGGGTTGAAGTACCGAGTATTGAAGAAGCAGGAGATGGCAGATCCATTAGGCCTGCTACAAGTTATGCTGTAAACGTCAGTTTAAGAACAAAATTAGATGACAAAGAAGATGAACTTGCATATACTTGTATTTTCGCAAAAGTAAAAGACTTGCATATACTTATATTAGCGGGAGCTGATATGTGGGTTGTTAGTGATTTACACAGGTTTATATGTAACAGGACTTTGCTATCTTCCAATCGTTCTGAAATATAGCATTAGATCTGAACGATTGCTTGCATGCATGCAGATACTAGCGCTAGGGCGGTAACTTGTATGCGTGGGTGCCCAGGAGTAGTCATTGTTTAATTAGAAGGGCCTAATTACATGCATGTAGAAAAAAACAAAAGTGATGGTGTCAGCCTTGATTCCCTTTAAAATTGAAATTTCAAAATGTTTTGTAGCTCAAATCATTGGCCCGATTGAAAAATTGTTTTCACATAAAAGATTCATCGTGACAAGACCTTGAAAATTAGATCACATGTTGCTATGTTTCGACATCTTTTTCGGATAAAAACTTACCATGCTTGTGCTACGCAAATTATCACCTTTGTGTTATATAAGTTATCATGTTGTTTATCCAGAAATTACCGGTCACAAAAATGGTTCCACCAAACTTCTTTCCACATGCACATGCATGCATGCACTAGAGGACAAAAATCTAGTAATGTCATTCTAGATGCTTCCATTCCAAAATTTCAAAATGATTTATAAGCTAAACCGCCGGTTCAATCAAAAAGTCGTTTTCACATAAAAATACGTCGCGGTGAGACCTTCAAAACTAGATTCCATATTGATATGTTCCAACGATTTTTTTAATCAAAAAGCTACCAGGCCTGGCTAAAGTGTTTATCAGTTCTGCTGTGCGTATGTTACAATGCTATTCATACATGAGTTATAGGAGTGTTTTTAACATTTTTTTTGGGGTCAGATAATTACCACCCCTGGGCTAAGTAAGTAACCAGCTTTGTTATGCATCTATTACCATGCGCATGAGTTACCGAGGGGTGTTTTTAAATAAATCAATACCCATGTCAAAAGCTATCCTGGTGTTTATATGTGAATTATCAGCTTTGTTGTGCATATAGAACAATGTTATTTACACAGAAATTATAAGGAGGGTCTATGGATAACTAAATTGTTAGAAGGCTGATAACTAGAGGATGAGAAACATGGTAACTTTACCATGATAATGTTGATAACTTCAACATTAGCACCCTCATAACAAATAAGTAGCATGGTAAGGTTGATAACTACATCGTTAGAAGGCTGATTACTACATCGTTCGAACCATGGTACGGTTGATAACTTCAACATTAGCATTCACAAAAAGCATGGTAAGATTGATAGCTACATCGTTAAAGGGTTGATAACTAGAGCGTGAGGGGTATGTTTCCACACCCCCCCCCCCCCCCCCCCCCGGTCAAAGTTACCATGTTATTTTGTATGTAAGTTATCAGGTCTGTGGTGCGTAAAATTACCACGCTACTTACATAGAAACTATCAAAGTTATGTTTCAAGAACATTTTTTGCTCGGGTCAAAGTTACTATGATGTCTATGATGTTTTATAAGTTCATTGCCCATTTAGATGATTTCAAAACAGTGTGCCAAAGCTTTGACACTGCCAAAACTTTTTTGTTTGCCAAAGCTTAGATGAACTAGCTAGTGTTTTTTTTTTTTGCATTCATATACTCTAATTCATCCTCTAGTTCATATATTCTTTTAGTTGCATTCATATACTCTAGTTCATCCTCTAGGCCATCATAGGCATATGTTCTAAAGTGCCAAAAACAGTTCATCCTCTAGTTCATATACTCTAGTTCACATACTCTAGTTCTTCCACTAGTTCATCCTCTAATTGTTGTTATTTTGTAGTTGACGCCGATGAGTACCTACAGGTCTTCTTGCAACTTGGCGTGTTCCGATGTCGACGGAGGCGAAGCGGGCACCAACCAGGCAATTAAGATTCAAAACACACCCATGATCATTGCAAACACATGCATACATCTAACCATTCATGATGATTGCAAACACACATGCATACCTAGCAATTTCAAACATTTGACTTGGTAGGCATACGTGCCGGATCCGATACCTGTCGAGGAGAAGGTATATGATGTCGACATGCTCAACCGCCAGCTGATAGAGTCTCATGGAAGTACCATCAAGGCCCTGAAGGAGGTGAATGCCTCGCTGAAGGCGGAGAGGGATCAGCTGATCACCGAGAAGACTGATCTCTTCAACAAGACTCTTAGGCTGAGAGACCAGAGGGATCATGATGTGACCTTTAATAGCAAAATGAAGGATTCCACATGTGTTATAGGAGCTATGCCACACATTAATCCCGAGAAAAGCGACACATGTTACATGAAGGCCTCTGTACATGCAAATACACAAACTTTAGCTGCGTCACCTGCTAGTCCAAAGAAAGATACGATGAAGCCAAACTTCAGAACTGCTCTAAGATGGTGGTCTAGAGCGTGCCAAGAAATATCTCATTTATCTTTTGATTAGGTACTATGTGATCAATGTGGCCGGAATATTTAATTAGTTTCCTTACAATTAGAGAGTCCTAGAGAGTCTGTACGTGAGCTTTTAAAATCGGGAAAGGGGTATAGGTCCGTTGCTAGATGTTGGCAGGTTTATTTGGATTTGTACGAGTCAAATTAGGAGTTTTCGAGAGTCCAATTAGGAGTCAGCATGAAATATTTAGTCACGTGCTTGTGTGCACTATGAAAAGTATGAGTAAGTCGATCGTGCAAGGGGGCCAGAATAGGTTGAATAAAATACATAAAAAGGCAACGATATGGTTGCGCCAAACATGTTTGCTTGCTGATCCATGAGGGATCCGAGAGTTGCTTGGCGTGGAATTAATCTGCGATTGATTATATGCTAGTGTTTTCTGCACTTTCTTCTTCTAGCGTCCTGCTTGATTCAGAGAGTTGTTCTTCTATTTCTTCATCTATTTCTGCTATTACGAGAATTGTTTGTCGTGGTCCGTCGCTGAATTTTCGTGTACCATGAAAGATTGGACCATCAAATGACTCGTCCTCTAGTAGAAAGCTCATTCCAGAAAGAGGGAGAGAACACAGATACAAGATTCGACAATTGAAGTTAATCCTTGATCAAGAAATGTGATCGACCACCAAGACTAGCTATATATGGATGATGTAATTTGGTTGTTCAACGGTTTGTGAAGTTGAACTAGTTTAATTAGTTCTTGAACTACTAACTTCTGTGAAGTTGAACTAGTTAAGTTGTTGAGTACCTAACTAGTTTGTAGAGTTGAACTAGTTGATATAGTAGTATATCTCAAATTAGTTGATGGTTTACATAGCTGCATATAAATTTTTTATAAGCGAAAAAACAATTTGTTGGCATTGGGCCAACAAGGCACGTTAGTGGTAACATACACTTACTGCTGGCATTGGCCATGCGGCATTGCCATCAATATCTAAAATATTGTTGACATGTGCTCCAACACCATCAGTAAATTTTTTTACTGGCGCCGTTTTGGTGCGGTTGGAACCCAACGCCAGCAAGGCCAATTTTGCCATGCAGTAACTAGGCTTTTCTGCATTAGTGAATGAAATGGGGAAAGAGCAGGGAGAACATTATTCCTACACTGGAACGACACTATCGTCTTGCCATCACAAACCAAACTCAAAGACTCTCTAAAGAAAACATGAAAAAATCACCCATGCCACTGCACGATACGTCTGAGTATGATACTGAGCTCGCCGCCATCCAGGACCATGCACTAGCTCCCTCTTCTTCGATGACTTAGCGAAGTCGGGTCGCCGTTGAAGATCACCGCGCTAGATTACGAATGAAATCGCCGAGCACTGCCTGACGAAGACTGCAACTGGAGCACACATCTCCTTCGCCATCTCGCCGCAACCCTCCAACTCCTCCACAAACAAGCGGCCCCAGGTCAGGATCTCCTTGCTATCATTGGCGCTGCATGGGCTTTGCCGGCTGGCGGCGGCGAGAAGGGAAGTACATGGGGAGGTGGCTAGGTTTTTGGTAGCCCGCCACCTCTCCACGAAACGGTACATCCCTGTTGTGCTCTATTTTCGCGAATTTTACCATCGGGTAGTTTTTGTAGAATTAAAAAAACGTGTGGAATTTGCAATCAAAAAATAACTAGTGCATATTTTTTTTAAGTCTGGCATAGAAATAGGATTTTCGGAAATTAGTACTTACAAATGCTATTCTATGTGCTACTTTTACAAAAGCTTTACATAATGTGTTATTCTATGTTAGGTCCAGCGTCTTGGTTGGGGCGGTGTGGCGGCGGCGATGTCCCTCAGCAGGAATAATGTCTCCCACGTTGTATCCCCGTCCTAATGGTTTGTCTGGCATCATCGGAGGGCGTGTGGAGTTGTGTCCACGTCGGATCTCATGGGATTCAATCGGTGCTGGTCTTCGGTGGATCTGTTTGGATTCGGTCTTCGTTCGTCTCTGTTTGGGTGTTTACAGGTAAGATCCTTCTGTTCTTCATCGGTGATGGTTGCTACTCTGGTGCGCTGGTCCTATGGGGCCTTAGCACGATGACTTCCCTACTGTATATTACAACAAGGTTTGCCTGGCTCCAGCGAGTAAGGGCTGACAACTGCGGCGCGCCTTCGGCTCGCTCTAGTGCATTAGTTATCACTAGGTGGTACACGGACCTGGTTGTAATTTTTATTACCTCTGGTGTTTTTTGTACTGCCATGATTGAAGATTAATAGATTGGAAATTTCTCTCGTAAAAAAATATGAGACAAAAGTAACTTTTTTTAGAGAGAGACAAAAATAACTACCTACACCAAAACAGTTGTTAAGAGTTTTTTTCAGCGAACCAACATGTGGTTGGATGGTTAGGAGGATAGTGGTATTCCCATTCCACTAGAGTTCAAGTCCTAAACTTGATATTGGTGTTCATATTTTCCTGGATTAATTTTAAGTCTTAAAACGATATGCGTGCAGTGGGTCGAGATGTTCTCGTCGATTACAAAGACGTCTATGGCTATCTCGCCAATCTTTTTTTTTTAGAATAGAGTAGAAAGCCTACTCAAAACGGAGCAGTACATTCAGAGATCATTAGAGATCGAAGACTACTCGGGACGTTCGCGATCCAAACCTGCTCTCCTATGCTCCTGGTCAGCGCAGCCAGTCCATAAGCCAAAGTGTTTCTGCTCCTCTTTACATACTGCACACTGCAATCTGAGAAAGCGGCCATGCACTTCTTAATGTATGTGATTAGGCCATAATGAGGCGAGCGTGTAGGCTTCAGTGCTAGCAGTTCGTTCGCGATGATTTGGTTGTCCGTCTCAACAATCACTTGGCCATTGTAATTTCCTTGCATAGCCTGCAGACCTACCAGGATGGCTCGGGCTTCGGCTTCCTCAGCGCTCCGGCACATTGGTAGCCTCTTGCAGACTGACTTCAAGACAACACCACGGTAGTCTCGTCCAACAACTCCAGCAGCACTTTCGCTGATCTCAGCTAGGAAAGATGCATCGGTGTTTATTTTAACTGCACCTCGAACTAGCGGGATCCATTTTTCGTCGAGTCTTTTGGTCATACAGACTGGTTGTGCAGTAGCCCGGGTGCAGTTCCCCTGATCGTTTTCTACAGCCTTCCCCCCATACTGGTCAGCTGAAACCTCTGCCTTTCTTAAATCTTCCTCGTATTGTTTCAGAAACTGCACACACCCTTTGATCGTCTCCCTACCATTATTTCTCAAGCAATCCTCCCTGTGGTGCCAATATCGCCAGAGTAACAGCAGGATTTTGGCGCGCGTTTCCTCGTTCTCTGTGTCCAGTACTACTTGTAGCCAGTTCTCGCCTGTGAACCAGAATTTATTTTCAGCAGGTAGGTTCCAGACCTCTCTCATGGCAGCTCTCAACGCTCTACTCCTTGTACACATAACCACGTGGTGTTCATTTCTATCCCATTTCCACAAATGTTGTAGGTAGCATCCAGTTCAAGTGTTCTTTTCCATTTGTTCTGTTTTGTTGCTAGGGTATCGGTGGCCACCCTCCATCCAAAGATTCGTACTTTCCCAGGCACCTTGGATTTCCAAATTAGGTCCCATATGCTCCGGTCGTTTGGGTCCCTAGCCGAACTTAAGGCATTTCGGGCTAGTTGGGGAAGGCTCATCACAGCAAGTTTGTAGGCGCTTCTCACCGAGAACTCGCCATTTTTCTCGTGATGCCATGCCACGCAGTCCTCCACATCCGAGGACGGAATATGAATTTTGCATATTTCATCTGCATCAATCTTATGATGATGTGTCGCCTTAGTCTTTCGGAGGTGCTCATAAGGGTAAAGTGTGCATGCATGCGTTCATAGGGTTCATTGGAGCGATCGATCGAGCATCACACATTGGAAAGCTCCTTCCATGTAATATCCAAAATTCTCTCCCCCGTGAATTCTAGTGGTAGGGCTAGCATGTACTACTTTCATAAATCTCTCCTACTGAAATCAACACGTGGTCACCCGCAAAAAAAAATTAAAAAAATTCAACGCGTGGTGCGGGCATCTCCTTCCATAAATCTCTCTCGGTCCCTGAATTCTACGGGTGGGGCCCGGCGCATCATTTAATTTTCTCTCACGCTGATTATGTGTAAAAGGAAAGTTGACTTCTGAAGTTTCCTATCAGAAATTGGCCGCTGCAAAGCCAATAGCATCTCCCGTACATATGTATACTAGCATACATGTACTCGTGCAAATGCACGCATTGACTTCGGTCATTACATTGGATCGGCTCTAAAGTCACACTAATGCCAGCTCTAAACTCTAGAGAAAAAAAAACCTCCTCGTTGAGGCGATTAGTGTGCACGTCACCGTAGCTCGGATGCAACGTAATAACATCTTGTTTAGCAATGCATACCATAAAAGGAAAATATCTTAGTCACATTTGTTATTGAAAGACGAATATTTTTATGGTTGCAAAACTTGAAACACGAAAAAAAAAAACAAATCACAGGGTAGAAAAGAATACATTGTTATACACTAATCACAACTTAATAAATGTACTGCCATAAGTGCTATATATTCTCTAAAAAACAGCTATATGACGCACAAACACGTTACAAAGTGATGCCTTGGTACACGTGGAACTTTTCATGCTGACACCATTCTTGCTTTCTGCTTTTGCCAGCTAAAAATAAGAGTATGATAGAGATAGGAGTACAGAAGAAGTCTGGCGTGGCTGCAAACTGTTGTGCTACAGGTCCACGGGCCATGGCCGGCTGGTTTGTTCTGCCTGCGTGGCCAGACATGCAGTGCACCAGCGAGACGTCCGTATACAATAAACAATTCAGAGTGACCAAGATTTCTCTAGAATGAAGTGCAGTTGCCTGGTGGATACTGTAGACGCGAATCCCTCCACTTTGGACCATAGGATTGAGCCCATCAACGGCTGACATTGCTTCTTAGGCTTAGGTTTCAAAATTTTAAAACTCGTACACTATAGAGTAGTATAGATATAGATAGTATAGATGTATGAGTGTCTATGTCTGTACTGTGATAAAAAATTAATCTTTTAGGGTGTCGTCATAGTAAAACTACTAGTAGTAACCTAAGATTTTGTCTAACTTGTTTTACTACCCTCCGTTGTTAAATATAAAATGTTTTGACAGTTCAATTCCTTTCGATTTCATCCACGTCAGCGCATAGGGTAATCCCGTAAACCAAAAATCCCATAACAGGATTAGGTCTTTGAAAAGGTTCATATGACTCCGATCAACCCAATCATTTGGAAGACATTTGAAAAATCCCGTAACTGAAAATATTCCGGTGCACTATTTCACAAGACATTTGGAAAATGGATGCAAGAATTAATTGATGCAGAGATTGGTGTTTTTCCCTTTTAAATTTTTTACATCGCCAACTTTAATATTTTCATGTTTCTCGAAAAAATCTTGAATATTTTCATGAAGTTCACCCTGCTAACTAATATGTGATGCGCAAGGTGATCAAGAAGGAGCCTTAGCTAACGACATCCCAATAGTTGCGTTGTTAATTTAAGGAGATTTGAGAAAGTAATGAGGAATTTTCAACAAAATCTAGAGGACGGAATAGAGTACCAATGTAGTACGAGGAGAGTGCCTATCCCACTCGTATGGTACGGGATAGCCAGCAAATACGATTGTGTTGTTGCTAGAAGCTAAATGGGTCGGCCCAATTTACTAGGTTGAGCCAAAATTGCTTTTAGTTTTTTTAATTTGCAGTTAAATGTTAGTATTTGGTTTAGGAAAAAATATTTGAAAATGTCTCTAAATTTTTGAACAATTTAGGAAAATGTTGGAAAATTTTAGAAGTTCATGAATTTAAAAGATATCCATGAAATTTTAAATACATCTGCACATTAAAAAATGTATATGCATTTTTAAATTTGTTCCTAAACTAAAAAGATGGAAAATATAAAAAATATGATTTTAAAAAATGTAGAAGGTTTTATATTTAAGAGCTTTAAAAGTATTGATAAAATATTGATGAATTTCAAAATGCATATGATGTATTTTTAACAAATTTTAAAAAAATGTGTGGGGATTTGGACGCGTATTAACCGCACACAAACCCGTCGAGTGCCATGTGCCCCGAGATGTTAGACCTACTGGCTACTGACACACTTATGGATCGACTTACGGGCTGATTGGCATATTTTGGTAGGAAATTAGGTAGGAGGAGAGATACTTTCCGCCATGTGTGGTTGGGCAATCCTTAGCTAAAGCTTCTTCTTCTCTTGATATGAAATTTTGAGGTGCCCATGATGCCCTATATCGCGAATGTAAATTTTGAGGCGCATTCTTTATAATTAGCTAAAGCTTCTTCTTCTTCTCTTGATATAGGGCATCATGTGTGGCTGGGGAATCCTCATGAGATTGCATGTTTTATGATGACTTTGAGTGTTGAATAAAGAACTGTGCTAAAGGTGAGCATCTAAACAAAAGGTGGGAGGACCGGAGGAGAGAGTCCGGTAGTTAAAGCCAGGAGGAGTTTTGTCTCAAAGAGAATCAGGAGGACTTTTGTCCTTTCAAAAAAATACGAGGGATACATTTGTCCCTGATAGTACTTTTTTTTATTGAAATCTCTAAAAAAAATCCCTAAAAAAAAGAGAGAGAGGGGCCAACGTGGAAGAATTGGATTGGTGTTTAGGGGAGTGAGGGGCCCACACCCCTGAAAATCAGGGATGGGGAGGTTTAGATTAGGATAGTCCCGTAGAGCTTCTAATTCGCACAACAACATGCAGGACGCACGCATCTTGCCACCACACAACCCTCGTCGTTGTCCGTCTCTTCTGGTCTACCAGTGTGCCTCGTTATCTTTCATACTCAGCTCGGCTGTCCATCCTATTTGCCCATGTATATTAATTCTTGAAGCAGCTTACTGATTTAAATTCATACATGTATATAAATCGGTGTAGAGGGGCGTAAAGAAGCGAGGTGGTACTATTTAATAGAAGCACAAACCCTCTATTGTCTAGGGAATCAGGCATGGCTCAGTAGGATTGTGCCTTCATGACTTGGAGGCAGGTATTGAGTTTGATCCCAACAGAATACGATTTTTTTTGGGCCTAATCTCTTGGGCTGCCAGGGTCTGCTTCGAGAGGTCGAGGCCCACAAAGGTGAACGGAGGCGTATGACGGTAATCAAACATCGGCGGTGTCAGGTGATAGGATTATTAAGACGTTGAAAAGGTTGATACGACTCCGATCGAGACACAATCAGCGGTCGCTCCAAATCGCACGGCGCACGTCGATCGCTCACAAGTTGGGTACGGCGCGCGCCGGCCCTAGCTAGCGAAGATCAATGGAGACGCTGCCGGAGGACGTGGTCGCCGAGATCCTGGTGCGCGTGGCGGGCGTCGCCGCCCTCTTCCGCTGTGCCGCGACGTGCAAGCGGTGGCGCCGCCTCATCGCCGACGCCTCTTTCCTCTTCCGCCGCTGGCCGGAGGGCGCGCTCCACCCGTCCTTCCTCCTCGGCGTCCTCGTCACACCACTGCCCCGTGAAGAACGACCAGCACGAATCATCTCTGCGCCCGCGCCGTCGTTCGCCCTGGTGCCATGGTCGCCCCTCGGAGACCGCTACCGCTTCCTCGGGCATTACATCCGCGGCCTTCCCAAGGATGGTCGCTTGCACACGGTGCCGCTCACCGCGCGTCGTGGCCTTCTTCTCAATCACATCGTCGAACTCGTCTACCCCAACAATCTGACTATCGAGGGAAGCTTCAGTCTGGCATTGTGCGATCCGCTCGCGGGCGTAGGTCGCGTGCTCCCCCCGCTGAAGTACAATGGAAAATTCACGATGGTAGGGTATACCATCCTAACCGATCTTGATTGCTGCTCCGGCAAACGGCGATGGCCAATCTACTCGGTCTCGTTCAAAGTGCTAATCATCAGTGTCGACGAAGGTCAGCCCGGGTACAATCTCCATGTGTTCATGCCCGCTGAGTGGAGCTGGAGCACGCCTAGACAGTTCTTTGGCACTCTGGAGCACGGCGTGCATGTGGCGCCCCAGCAGGCCAACGCCGTCGTGTGCCAAGGCGCGGCACACTGGCTTTTCAGGCGGACGTCAAGCTTTTACACGCTCAGTGTGTGCGCTAAGACTGCCCACATGTCCTTAACAAGGCTCCCAATCACGCCGAACCAAACCGACCTCAACTTGTATAGTGAACCAATGCTTAGTGTCACCAATGACGGGATGCTATCGTTACTTCGTTTGTATAGGAAATTCACCATGCTGGAGATCTGGACATGTCAAGGTGACTATAAAAGTGAGGATGACAACGTGGACCGCTGGTACCGCACAAAGATGATCAAGCTAAAACGACCCACGCAGATTAAGATCGACCTTGTGCGATGCGTGTGTATCGGAGAGATGAGTGGCAAACTGCTGGTCAATGACAATCAAGGTTGTGTGTACATTGCAGACTTCCAAACTGGTGCAATGGAGACGGTCACCGAGTGGTTTCGCGGCAGTGTCCAGAGTGCTATACCCTTTGAGATGGATTGGCCTGCCTACTTCATGTCTAAGTTGGCTGGTGGCAGGATCAAGCGGACTAAACCGGGAGGAGCTATACAGAAAATTGCGAAATCTTTCTGGGGACTAGTAGTTGTGTCAGTAATCTTTGGACCAATTGCTATGAGGTGGGCTTGGGCCTAGTAGGAGCTACAAGAATCTTAGGTTTTTGTGTGGCAGACTTGGTGAACACCTAAGTTAATATACTACGTACGGGCGCAATGGCTACAAACTTTTCCATTGACTTTTTTCATCAGATCAACAGCTTGGAGTTGACATATTCAGATCAATTGCCTCTGCATTCTGTGTTCTGTTTTGATATGTGTTTATCAGGACTGCTTGGTGTGCTTGCTGAACCATTGATGTTCTATATTAAGCAAATCGTAATGATGTTTTAAATGGGTGTTTAAGCTATGTGCATTTCCAGTTCTCCAGTATCTAAGAAGTAAAGTTTCAGTTCTTTAAGATTAAGTATACAGTTAATTGTGATTATAACTGATAGTTCAACTAAACCTGCATGCTATAACACTATATACTGCATGCTGCTTAATTTGTTCATTATTTCATGGCTAAAGTAGAGATCAAGATAAAACTTGTAATTAATGTACTTGACTATGAGAAAAGCATGGCCGAGTAAGCATTTGCAAGGTCCATCAAATTTGAAATATGAAAAATGACTCGATAGCCGCCAATCCATGGATGAATTATTCGGTAATTAAAAAAATTACCTCCAGAAGAAAAATTACCCTTCCCAAAGGATGGATGCATCTCTGGGGTCGCCATGCATCAATTTACCAGCAAATACTCCACACACTTAAACCCAAGCGGATGGCCAACTTGAAATATACTACGTAGAGCTAACTACAATATTGCAAGAGACTCAGGGACGCGGCTTGAGAGTTTCATAAGAAGAAAAAAAAACTTCATTTTTCTAATCAGTCAATCAAAAGCTCTTGGTTGTTGCAGGGGTCAGTCCGCTAATTGGCTTGGATCTCTTTCAACTTAATTATAGACAACTGAAGCACATGACCAGCAATCCAGCATCACAAAATTTTCATTTAGAACACATTAGTAATATTATAACTTTATTTTCTTATTAGCATGTAAAACATGCAAAAACTTGAAATGACATGTGTTGTTGAACAAAGGGAGTACTTAATACAAGTGACATTTAGAAATACACAATACAAACATTGGTCATAATTTGATCACATTTTTTCCATGATAGATACCACATAGTTATATCTGCAGTGTATCAATAACCATCGTTCCCTGAGAGAAATGTTCATACAGCCCGGCAATGTAGTCCTTAACCTTCACTTTCATGTACAGTGCTGGTCTCTTCTCATCAATCAGCTGAGCCGATGGCTCGATTTCTCTCTCATGGTCAACAGAATAGTCTAGAGCCACTGATAGCCTCTCTTTCTTTGCATTTGTCACAACCCTATGCACAGGGCTCTTGAAGAACCCGTTGCTCATTATCTATTAAACAAAACATTTAACTCAATTAGTCCATGACCTTAGAAACTTTTGACAAAATGGTTTTTTAATCCGTAAACCCTGGCATTTAATTTTGATTGTTTTGTTCCATTATGGATATGCTAGCAAAGACTATAAATTTGTTATACCATGGAAGTATTTTTCATGGAAAACACAAACGGTTTCGTTCTGACCTGACCATACAAAATAGTACTTCTAGTTTATAAAGAAAACGCACCTCAGTCTGATCTCCTATAATGACCAGCAGTGTGTGAGGTACGATCGGTACATCCCACCACACCCCATCTCTTAGAACTTGCAAGCCACCGACGCTGTCATCGACCATGAGAAGTGTAAGAACGGTTCCATCGCAGTGAGGCTTGAGACCAAATACAAGCTCTGGCCTTGGACACTCTGGGTAGTAGCTGCATCTCACGTTAGTTTCAGCCTTCTCCCCGAGCTGGTCCACAAAGTAGTTGTCATCGTCAAGCTTCAATAGCTTCGCCATTGCCAGGAGGAGATCGTCCTTCACTCCCCCACATTTTTTCGTGAAGTTGTGCAGAATATCCCTGCAAAGAAAACAATATATGAGCTTATGATACTTAAACCCCAAGCCTGGAAATTTGGAAAGTGATATCTCTGATCAATAGGTGACCCGAAGTTTTCAGGATGTGTTGGCCAGAGGGCAATGCGTCGCTCGTCCTCGGGCTCCACCTTGAGGTAGAGGCGGTCAGACCAGTCTAGGATCTGGTCCGGCGACCTCACCTGGTCGTTCCCGTACCCCTCAAACTGGAATTGCTCACCGCCAATTAGGTTGGTGTACCTCTTCTTGTCTTCGAGTGGCCGCTTGAAAAACTCCCTCGAAGCAATCATCATGCCATCCATCATGGTGGTTTCTATACCATGGTTACTGAGCTGCATGCAGGTACATATATATAAGCAAGATGAATATGAACGTTTGATCTTGTACTAAAATTGTGGAGTACTACTAAGTACCGTGGGCTGATAGGATAGTTACTTACCAGGAAGAGGCCCCATGACTCGAGCGCTGCTCGAAGCTTCGATGCCTCATTAGTGGCTGCACCATCTTCCGTGAAAAGGCTGCGGAGGTCGATGACAGGGATAGGTGCTGCGATGGCTGTGGCGAGCTGCTGGCTGTGGTGCCCGCGCACCACGTACTGGGCTGGCACCTCGGGCTTGCCGAGGACGTTGGCGAGCTCCTGCACCATCATTGCTCGCACTTCTCCCATGCTTCCCATAGTTGCACTTGCACGACCTTCACGTATACTGCATGGGTCTTATAGTAAGAGGGAGTACCAAACAGAAGAATCTGAAATGTATTCTGATTACACTTAAAAATCAGATTGATACTGCAAATCAGACATACGGGTAAACTAGATATGATTTGAACAGTTGCGAGGCAACGTTAAATCTCATGCATTTTCTCGGCTAGCTCATGCATATGAGCTTAGATCAGGAACTGCCAGACGAAATTACCTGCAATAGTGGGAGAGATCTTAGCTAGATGGATCTGTGATCAATATCCTTGACCAATTCCTTGGGTCAGTACTTGTGCTCTACAACAAGTAATGCAACTTAGCTGTGGAAGTACCACAGCATGGTGCCCCGTTTATATAGACTTTGGAGTAACAGGTAGCGCCTCTAACAATTGAAGAATATGACAAAAGAACTTCATAGCCGGCCAGCCATGGATTAATTATTGGGTAAGTACGCTCTCTGTCTGAAAAAGTTTGTCCCTCCCTCGAATGGATGTATCTAGCACCAAGCTTCTTCGGACGGAGGGAGTAGAAGATTACCGCCCACAGAAAATCTAGTCTTCCCAATACACATGCGCTTCCCAAAGGGATCGATGCATCTGGTCACCATGCATCTAAGTTCGAACTGCCAGCAAATACTCCACAATTAACCTAACCCAAGTGGATGGCCAACTTGAAACATACGACGTATGAACTTTGAGGTAACAAATTGAAAATATGACAAATGACTTAATAGCCGCCTAGCCATGGATTAACTATTCGGTAAATTTAAAACTACCACCAAAGGAAAATTTACCCTTCCTAGAGGATCGATGCGTCTGGTCAGTATCCGTCAATCTACCAGTAAATATTCCCCACTTAAAGCCAAGTGGACAGCCAACTTGAAATATACCGTGTATGTGCCACGTAGGAACTTAGAGCTAACAACAATATTGCAAGAGACCCAAGGACGCGACTCGAGAGTTCCTTGAGAAAACTTAATTTCGTATGAACACTTGCTTTGAACGCCGACGTGGAATGAATTCTTTTAATCGGCCGGTCAAGAGCGCTTGGTTGCTGCAGGGGTCAGTCCTAGATTCCTGCGGCTGGCTGGCTTAGATCCGTTTTAGTTTAAATATTGACAACTGAAGCCCATGACCAGCATGTGTACGTCAATTTCAAACTATTTATGCATCGGAGACGTCATTAGTGCTAATTACTATTACGTCAGCAACTGAAGCACAAGCTGCTGCTACGTCGGAGTTAGAGGAACACTTATGTGCTAAGCATCATGTTGATGATTGTTGTTCGAATGTGTGGTATGTTACACCTCCAGCCTTCCTTTTAAAGTGTACTAGAACATGGATGTGCGCTTTACTGCACCCGTCTATCTACAAATGTAATAATATAATACCTGAGAACATTTAGCCGGTAGAAAGGTTCGGGAAAGAAATGAACAATTTAAATGATGTTAGGGTTTAAAGCAGTACATATTTTACATGTTTACATAATTGTTTGTACTTCCTCCGGTCCAAATTAATCAACGCGGTCTCTATACAGCATTGTACAGAGGTTGCGTCAACTAATTCAGTTCAGAGGGAGTAACCAAAATTTGCTAAATAATGTAGCATGCACATTTCAATTTTACTCTATGCTCCAAATATATATTATGCAGATGCCACTAATTTCATTGGTTGAAAATGGGTCATAATTACAATTACCTTTCATGCTCAAATTAATATTGATGAATATCATTCCATACATAAATTTTTCTAATCAGTCTATCAAGAGCGCTTGGTTGTTCCTGGGGACAGTCAGCTAACTGGCTTGGGCCCGTTTCAACTTAATATTAACAACTGAAGCACATGACAACCAATCCAGCATCACGTATTTTTCATTTAGAACACATTAAGAATAAATAACTTTGTTTTTCTTATTAGCATGTGGAACATGCAAAAATTTGAACATGATACAAACATTGGTCATAAAATGATCAAAGTTTTTGCATGACATGCATGATACCACATATTTATATCAGAAGTGTATCAATAACCATCGTTCCTTGAGAGCACAGCCCGGCAATGTAGTCCTTGACATTCACTATCATGTACAATGCTGGTCTCTTCTCAACAATCAGCTGATTCGATGTCTCGAGATATCTCACATGGTCAACATAATAGTCTAGAGGCATCGATGGCCTCTGTTTCTATGCATTTGTCACGACCCTATGCACAGGGCTCTTGAAGAACCCATTGATCATTATCTGTGCAACAAAACATTTAACTTCATCAGCCCAAGACCTTAGAAACATTGAACAAAATGATTTTATGTTTAAAATACCTAGCATGTAACTTTGATTGTTGTGTTATATATGGATATGCTAGGAAAGACTCTAAAGTTTTTATAGTATGAATGTGTTTTCATGAAAAACACAAGCAGTAACTTTCTAACATGACCAAACGAAGTAGTAGTTCATAAAAAAATGCACCTCAGTCTGATTTGCTATAATGATGAGCAGTAATTGAGGTACGGTCAGTACATACCACCACACGTCATATCTTAGAACATTTTTAAATAGACTTTCGCCCTGCTTTATAAATAAAGAGCAACTGTCAGGTCCATACAACAAGTTCAAGTGCAGAAAGTAGAGAAATAGTATGATGTGGCATCAGCACAAATAGGCCCAAAGAAAGCATAAAAAAAGACCACCAAGTTCTAGGAGTCTCGAGCTGCCTGCAACGAGGCAAGTCGGCGAACAACATCAGTCGTCGCTTCTATCATAAGGCCCAGCCGATTGCAATTCGTTGTTTAGACAACAGGTACCAGTGCTGCAAAAGTGCATGGAATTTGAGGATTGAGTCAGAGGCCCGCCTAAGAAAGACTTGTTCAATGACCATCTTGTTGCATGTCGTCCATAGGGTCGAAGCTAGTGACACAAGCAAGAAGAGGTGTCTCCTCCTACCGGTCTGGTTGCCATAGGTTTGAAGGAACCCGGTCAGGTCCAGGGCCTCCCAGTCAGCCCTAGAGCCTCACGGACAAAACTCCAAAGTACTCTCGCCGCCATGCAAGAGAATAGGATGTGGGTCCCAGTCACCGAGACATCACAGAGAGGGCACATCCCATTTCCAGCGACGTGCCACTTGATCACCTTTATCCCTAATGGTAGGCGATCCCGCAACAATTGTCAAACAAAGATTTCAATCTTAAGGGATAAGGGCACTTTCCAGAGCAGAAGAGTCTAGGAAATAGATGGCCTTCGGCACAGGGCATGATATGCCGAGCCGACAGAGAAGTCTCCCGAAGAGGCCAGTTGTCGGGATATGGTATCCGGATAATCTGCAAGCACCGGTGAGAGGGCCGCCCGCAATCCAGCCCACACTGTGTTCTCCCGTGGCCCAAATATCCGTCGGAACAAGATGTTCCACTGGCCATCATAGGCGAACATGGAGACCAATACCATCCAATCCGAGCAAACGATAAACAAGATTGGAAACCTCATACATAATGGTGTCCCGTCCACCCATGGGTCGAGCCAGAATAGGATCCCCTCTCCATTGCCAGTGGAGAAGGACACCCCGGGGGATCTCATGCTTGATCCGTTGGATGGACCTCCAGAATTGGGATCCCTCCCTGTGCCCACTAGTAAGCAGGGGTTGGCCCCTCATGTATTCTGCTTGGGAAAGGCCCACCATACCCCGCGCAGCATAAGGGCCACGTTCATGCGACGAGACGCTAGAATGCCTATCCCTCCCAATTCCTTTGGCATGCATTCTTAGGCAACTTTACTATATGATATTTTTGTCGGCCATCCATCACTTGCCATAAGAATCGGCAAATTTCTTTATCAAATTAGCTCTGAACCCCTTCCAGTAAGATATAAAGCCCCATCATATACATCGGGAGACTAGAGACATTGGAATCTATAAGCATGGTATTACTCCCCTTGGATGAAAAATGTCTGCACCAAGGTTCCACCCTAGATGCTACCCATCCCATAAGAAGGTCAAACTCACTCAAGGGATCCATCCAGTCAGATAGCAGGATCCCCAAGCATGGGCGAATCTACTAGGGGTGGCTTTAACAGGCTCGAGCCCCCCCCCCCTCTCCAGCACCGCAAAATATATTGTTACTACTAGTCTCGAGGCCCGGCCCCGCCACTTCCTAGCCCAGCCCAACCCATGTGCGCATGACACAAGCAACCGAACCCCCCCCCCCCCTATATTTATTTGTAGATTCGCCACTATCCCCAAGTACGCAACGAGGAAGGAGGACAACCTGCAGTTTAAGTTGTCTGCTATACGTTTTTGCTCATCCTCAGAGTAACCTACAACTACCACCTCGCTCTTGTCGAAGTTGATCTTAAGACCATACATGGCCGTGAAACAGAGTAAGATGAACTTGAGATTTATGATGACAAGTTCAGAGCCCTCGACCATAATCATGGTATCATCTGCATCCTGAAGATGGGTGACACCAGCTCTAGGGATAAGATGCCCAACCATCCCAGAGTGCAACCAGCATCCATGCTTTGTCCAGGATGACCGCAAGGGCGTCGACCACAAGGTTGGAGAGAAGAGGGGAAATAGGACCCCCTTGTGTCTTACCCCAAGCTAAGACCTAAAGAAGGGCCAACGTCCCCATTAATATTGATCGATGTGATGTCAATCCTAACCAACTGCATGATCCAGGAGCACTATAGGTCATCAAACCTCCTCCACTCAAGCACCAAGTGGAGGAAGGCCTGGTCAAGGCGGTCATAGTTCTTCTGGAACTCTAGCTTAAGAAAGACACATCTATGGCGGTGTATCCTAACCTCATGGAATATTTCATAAAGAGCTAAGATCCCATCATCAGGGTCAGAGAAGCAGTTGGTAGACTTTCTGACAAAGCCTTTGGGTCGCATCAGGGTCCTCCAGCTATGTGACAAGATTGGAATGCTCAAGATAAGGTAGGCACCACAAGTTTTAGGGGGTGATTGTTAGCAAATAAAACCTTGCTGCGCGTCGGTACTTAATCTGCCATGGCAAGCTATTTTTGCTCGCATGGCAGCGCTTTTATAGGCTACCATGGCAGTGTTTTCTGGCTGATGTGGCAAGTCTTTTTGTTAGAAGTTTTTACGGTTTAGGGATCAACTACTTTGAGCGATTCTTGTGGCGTGATTGGTTTGTTAGTGGGATAGCGTGATCGGTTTGTTCGTGGGATGGCAAAAACCACTCTCTGCATCTTTGTTCTCTTAGGGCATGTACAATGGTGCTATTTTAGGAGTGTTACATAGGATAAATGATGAGGTGGAGGAGAGAGAACTCATAAGAAAAGATTTGTCTTCTCTTATTTAAGAGATAATCTCTTAGCACAATTTATCTCACCACATTTATAGGAATTGCTAGTTATTAAAGATAAATCTAAGAGATAACCCATTGTAGACATCCTTTTATTGTCATCTCTAAATTACATGCAAAGCTTAAGATAACACCGTCTTATCAACCACTGTACACGAGCAAGTGTGAGTTGAGGGCGAAGGGATTCCTAACAGGTAGCCGGCCAGACATGGATTAATTATTGGGCAAATAAAAGATTGTCACCCACTGAAAATCTAGTATTCCCATGCACATGCTCTTCGCAAAGGAGGGATGTATCTGGTCGCCATGCATCTATCGACAAGCAAATACTCCCCATTTAAGCTAACCCAAGTAGATGACCAACTTGGAATATACCACGTAACTATTCTGTAAATTTAAAACTACCACAAAAAAATCTACCCTTCCCAAAGGATCAATGTATCTGGACACTACAACAATCTATCAGCAAATACTCCACATTTAAACCAAGTGGTCGGCCAACTTGAAAATATACTGTGTATATACTTCTTTTTTTGCGGGAGTACTGTGTATATACGATGTATGAACTATGAGCTAACAGAGTAACAGTATTGCAAGAGACCCAAGGACGCGAGTCAGGATTTTTATAAGGAAAAACTTAATTTCGTATGAAGACTTGCTTTGGGCGCCGATGTGGAATGAGTTCTTCTAATCGGTCAGTCAATAGCGCTTTGTTGTTGCAAGGGTCAGTCCTAGATTCCAGCAGCTAGCCGGCTTAGATCCGTTCCAAGTTAATTATTGACAACCAACGCACATGACCAGCTTGTACGTCAATTTCACACTATCGTGCGTCGTCAGCAAGGACGTGGTCAGTGCTTAACTACTAATCACGATTACCTCTGCAGGTGGATTTGGGCTAGTTGTTGTATCATGAAGATCAAGGTCTTTTCGTTGATGATTGTGATGGATAGATTGAACACTCAAGATCTACTTGCAAGAAGGCATTGGAATGTCTGATCCTAATACATGTGTTCGGTGTCCAACTCACACCAAAGAAGACAGGGATCATCTTTTCTTCATGTGCAACTTCAGTTGCAGAATCTGGAATTATTTGCAGATTGATTGGCCATAGGGAGTGGATATGAGGGACAATGCTTTGGTGCCCAGAAGGAATTTTGCTAAACCTTTCTTCACTGAGGTGGTGTTCACTGCATGTTTGAATGTCTGGATCATAAGGAATGCTAGAGTCTTCAGGAATGAAAAGCCTAGCTTCAACAGATGGAGGAATGCTTTCATTCATCACATTTCTCTTCTAGCTCATAGAACTAGCAGAGATATAGAGAGGAGCTAGTTAGATGGGTTTCCTTTACCACCCTGAGGTGAGTCTTGCCGTTTTTTGGTACACATTTCCTTTCTCCTTTGCCTTAGGACGTGTACATACTATATTGTGTTCTCTTTGAAATAAAAATGAGAGGCGGTGGGGTGATTTGCCTCTGGTGTTTATATGTGAATTATCAGCTTTGTTGTGCATATAGAACAATGTTATTTACACAGAAATTATGAGGAGGGTCTATGGATAACTAAATTCTTAGAAGGCTGATAACTAGAGGATGAGAAACATGGTAACTTTACCATGATAATGTTGATAACTTCAACATTAGCACCCTCATAACAAATAAGTAGCATGGTAAGGTTGATAACTACATCGTTAGAAGGCTGATTACTACATCGTTCGAACCATGGTAAGGTTGATAACTTCAACATTAGCATTCACAAAAAGCATGGTAAGATTGATAACTACATCGTTAAAGGGTTGATAACTAGAGCCTGAGGGGTATGTTTCCACCCCCCACCCCCCCCCCCCCCCCCCCGGTCAAAGTTACCATGTTATTTTGTATGTAAGTTATCAGGTCTGTGGTGCGTAAAATTACCATGCTACTTACATAGAAACTATCAAAGTTATGTTTCAAGAACATTTTTGCTCGGGTCAAAGTTACTATGATGTTTTATAAGTTCATTGCCCATTTAGATGATTTCAAAACAGTGTGCCAAAGCTTTGACACTGCCAAAACTTTTTTGTTTGCCAAAGCTTAGATGAACTAGCTAGTGTGTTTTTTTGTTTGCATTCATATACTCTAATTCATCCTCTAGTTCATATACTCTAGTTCATATATGATTTTAGTTGCATTCATATACTCTAGTTCATCCTCTAGGTCATCATAGGCATATGTTCTAAAGTGCCAAAAACAGTTCATCCTCTAGTTCATATACTCTAGTTCACATACTCTAGTTCTTCCACTAGTTCGTCCTCTAATTGTTGTTATTTTGTAGTTGACGCCGATGAGTACCTACAGGTCTTCTTGCAACTTGGCGTGTTCCGATGTCGACGGAGGCGAAGCGGGCACCAACCAGGCAATTAAGATTCAAAACACACCCATGATCATTGCAAACACATGCATACATCTAACCATTCATGACTATAGAGGAGAAGGTATATGATGTCGACATGCTCAACCGCCAGCTGATAGAGTCTCATGGAAGTACCATCAAGGCCCTGAAGGAGGTGAATGCCTCGCTGAAGGCGGAGAGGGATCAGCTGATCACCGAGAAGACTGATCTCTTCACAAGACTCTTAGGCTGAGAGACCAGAGGGATCATGATGTGACCTTTAATAGCAAAACGAAGGATTCCACATGTGTTATAGGAGCTATGCCACACATTAATCATGAGAAAAGCGACACATGTTACATGAAGGCCTCTGTACATGCAAATACACAAACTTCAGCTGCGTCACCCGCTAGTCCAAAGAAAGATACGATGAAGCCAAACTTCAGAACTGCTCTAAGATGGTGGTCTAGAGCGTGCCAAGAAATATCTCATTTATCTTTTGATTAGGTACTATGTGATCAATGTGGCCGGAGTATTTAATTAGTTTCCTTACAATTAGAGAGTCCTAGAGAGTCTGTACGTGAGCTTTTAAAATCGGGAAAGGAGTATAGGTCCGTTGCTAGATGTTGGCAGGTTTATTTGGATTTGTACGAGTCCAATTAGGAGTTTTCGAGAGTCCAATTAGGAGTCAGCATGAAATATTTAGCCACGTGCTTGCGTGCACTATGAAAAGTATGAGTAAGTCGATCGTGCAAGGGGGGCAGAATAGGTTGAATAAAATACAGAGAAAGGCAACGATATGGTTGCGCCAAATATGTTTGCTTGCTGATCCATGAGGGATTCGAGAGTTGCTTGGCGTGGAATTAATCTGTGATTGATTATATGCTGGTGTTTTCTGCACTTTCTTCTTCTAGTGTCCTGCTTGATCCAGAGAGTTGTTCTTCTATTTCTTCATCTATTTCTGCTATTACGAGAATTGTTTGTCGTGGTCCGTCGCTGAATTTTCGTGTACCATGAAAGATTGGACCATCAAATGACTCGTCCTCTAGTAGAAAGCTCATTCCAGAAAGAGGGAGAGAACACAAATACGAGATTCGACAGTTGAAGTTAATCCTTGATCAAGAAATGTGATCGACCACCAAGACTAGCTATATATGGATGATGTAATTTGGTTGTTCAACGGTTTGTGAAGTTGAACTAGTTTAATTAGTTCTTGAACTACTAACTTCTGTGAAGTTGAACTAGTTAAGTTGTCGAGTACCTAACTAGTTTGTAGAGTTGAACTAGTTGATATAGTAGTATATCTCAAATTAGTTGATGGTTTACATAGCTGCATATAAATTTTTTATAAGCGAAAAAACAATTTGTTGGCGTTGGGCCAACAAGGCACGTCAGTGGTAACATACACTTACTGTTGGCATTGGCCATGCGGCATTGCCATCAATATCTAAAATACTGTTGACGTGTGCTCCAACACCACCAGTAAATTTTTTCACTGGCGCCATTTTGGTGCGGTTGGAACCCAACGCCAGCAAGGCCAATTTTGCCATGCAGTAACTAGCCTTTTCTGCACTAGTGAATGAAATGGGGAAAGAGCAGGGAGAACATTATTCCTACACTGGAACGACACTATCGTCTTGCCATCACAAACCAAACTCAAAGACTCTAAAGAAAACATGAAAAAATCACCCATGCCACTGCACGATACGTCTGAGTATGATATTGAGCTCGCCGCCATCCAGGACCATGCACTAGCTCCCTCTTCTCCGATGACTTAGCAAAGTCGGGTCGCCGTTGAAGATCACCGTGCTAGATTACCAATGAAATCGCCGAGCACTGCCTGACGAAGACTGCAACTGGAGCACACATCTCCTTCGCCATCTCGCCGCAACCCTCCAACTCCTCCACAAACAAGAGGCCCCAGGTCAGGATCTCCTTGCTATCATTGGCGATGCATGGGCTTTGCCGGCTGGCGGCGGCGAGAAGGGAAGTACATGAGGAGGTGGCTAGGTTTTTGGTAGCCCGCCACCTCTCCACGAAACGGTACATCCCTGTTGTGCTCTATTTTCGCGAATTTTACCATCGGGTAGTTTTTGTAGAATTTAAAAAAACGTGTGGCATTTGCAATCAAAAAATAACTAGTGCATATTTTTTTAAGTCTGGCATAGAAATAGGATTTTCGGAAATTAGTACTTACAAATGCTATTCTATGTGCTACTGTTACAAAAGCTTTACATAATGTGTTATTCTATGTTAGGTCCAGCGTCTTGGTTGGGGCGGTGTGGCGGCGGCGATGTCCCTCAGCAGGAATAATGTCTCCCACGTTGTATCCCCGTCCTAATGGTTTGTCTGGCATCATCGGAGGGCGTGTGGAGTTGTGTCCACGTCGGATCTCATGGGATTCAATCGGTGCTGGTCTTCGGTGGATCTGTTTGGATTCGGTCTTCGTTCGTCTCTGTTTGGGTGTTTACAGGTAAGATCCTTCTGTTCTTCATCGGTGATGGTTGCTACTCTGGTGCGCTGGTCCTATGGGGCCTTAGCACGATGACTTCCCTACTGTATATTACAACAAGGTTTGCCTGGCTCCAGCGAGTAAGGGCTGACAACTGCGGCGCGCCTTCGGCTCGCTCTAGTGCATTAGTTATCACTAGGTGGTACACGGACCTGGTTGTAATTTTTATTACCTCTGGTGTTTTTTGTACTGCCATGATTGAAGATTAATAGATTGGAAATTTCTCTCGTAAAAAAATATGAGACAAAAGTAACTTTTTTTAGAGAGAGACAAAAATAACTACCTACACCAAAACAGTTGTTAAGAGTTTTTTTCAGCGAACCAACATGTGGTTGGATGGTTAGGAGGATAGTGGTATTCCCATTCCACTAGAGTTCAAGTCCTAAACTTGATATTGGTGTTCATATTTTCCTGGATTAATTTTAAGTCTTAAAACGATATGCGTGCAGTGGGTCGAGATGTTCTCGTCGATTACAAAGACGTCTATGGCTATCTCGCCAATCTTTTTTTTTTAGAATAGAGTAGAAAGCCTACTCAAAACGGAGCAGTACATTCAGAGATCATTAGAGATCGAAGACTACTCGGGACGTTCGCGATCCAAACCTGCTCTCCTATGCTCCTGGTCAGCGCAGCCAGTCCATAAGCCAAAGTGTTTCTGCTCCTCTTTACATACTGCACACTGCAATCTGAGAAAGCGGCCATGCACTTCTTAATGTATGTGATTAGGCCATAATGAGGCGAGCGTGTAGGCTTCAGTGCTAGCAGTTCGTTCGCGATGATTTGGTTGTCCGTCTCAACAATCACTTGGCCATTGTAATTTCCTTGCATAGCCTGCAGACCTACCAGGATGGCTCGGGCTTCGGCTTCCTCAGCGCTCCGGCACATTGGTAGCCTCTTGCAGACTGACTTCAAGACAACACCACGGTAGTCTCGTCCAACAACTCCAGCAGCACTTTCGCTGATCTCAGCTAGGAAAGATGCATCGGTGTTTATTTTAACTGCACCTCGAACTAGCGGGATCCATTTTTCGTCGAGTCTTTTGGTCATACAGACTGGTTGTGCAGTAGCCCGGGTGCAGTTCCCCTGATCGTTTTCTACAGCCTTCCCCCCATACTGGTCAGCTGAAACCTCTGCCTTTCTTAAATCTTCCTCGTATTGTTTCAGAAACTGCACACACCCTTTGATCGTCTCCCTACCATTATTTCTCAAGCAATCCTCCCTGTGGTGCCAATATCGCCAGAGTAACAGCAGGATTTTGGCGCGCGTTTCCTCGTTCTCTGTGTCCAGTACTACTTGTAGCCAGTTCTCGCCTGTGAACCAGAATTTATTTTCAGCAGGTAGGTTCCAGACCTCTCTCATGGCAGCTCTCAACGCTCTACTCCTTGTACACATAACCACGTGGTGTTCATTTCTATCCCATTTCCACAAATGTTGTAGGTAGCATCCAGTTCAAGTGTTCTTTTCCATTTGTTCTGTTTTGTTGCTAGGGTATCGGTGGCCACCCTCCATCCAAAGATTCGTACTTTCCCAGGCACCTTGGATTTCCAAATTAGGTCCCATATGCTCCGGTCGTTTGGGTCCCTAGCCGAACTTAAGGCATTTCGGGCTAGTTGGGGAAGGCTCATCACAGCAAGTTTGTAGGCGCTTCTCACCGAGAACTCGCCATTTTTCTCGTGATGCCATGCCACGCAGTCCTCCACATCCGAGGACGGAATATGAATTTTGCATATTTCATCTGCATCAATCTTATGATGATGTGTCGCCTTAGTCTTTCGGAGGTGCTCATAAGGGTAAAGTGTGCATGCATGCGTTCATAGGGTTCATTGGAGCGATCGATCCAGCATCACACATTGGAAAGCTCCTTCCATGTAATATCCAAAATTCTCTCCCCCGTGAATTCCAGTGGTGGGGCTAGCATGTACTACTTTCATAAATCTCTCCTACTGAAATCAACACGTGGTCACCCACAAAAAAAAATTAAAAAAATTCAACGCGTGGTGCGGGCATCTCCTTCCATAAATCTCTCTCGGTCCCTGAATTCTACGGGTGGGGCCCGGCGCATCATTTAATTTTCTCTCACGCTGATTATGTGTAAAAGGAAAGTTGACTTCTGAAGTTTCCTATCGGAAATCGGCCGCTGCAAAGCCCGAGCACGAAATAGCATCTCCCGTACATATGTATAGTAGCATACATGTACTCGTGCAAATGCACGCATTGACTTCGGTCATTACATTGGATCGGCTCTAAAGTCACACTAATGCCAGCTCTAAACTCTAGAGAAAAAAAACCTCCTCGTTGAGGCGATTAGTGTGCACGTCACCGTAGCTCGGATGCAACGTGATAACATCTTGTTTAGCAATGCATACCATAAAAGGAAAATATCTTAGTCACATTTGTTATTGAAAGACGAATATTTTTATGGTTGCAAAACTTGAAACACGAAAAAAAAAACAAATCACAGGGTAGAAAAGAATACATTGTTATACACTAATCACAACTTAATTAATGTACTGCCATAAGTGCTATATATTCTCTAAAAAACAGCTATATGACGCACAAACACGTTACAAAGTGATGCCTTGGTACACGTGGAACTTTCCATGCTGACACCATTCTTGCTTTCTGCTTTTGCCAGCTAAAATAAGAGTATGAGAGAAATAGGAGTACAGAAGAAGTCTGGCGTGGCTGCAAACTGTTGTGCTACAGGTCCACGGGCCATGGCCGGCTGGTTTGTTCTGCCTGCGTGGCCAGACATGCAGTGCACCAGCGAGACGTCCGTATACAATAAACAATTCAGAGTGACCAAGATTTCTCTAGAATGAAGTGCAGTTGCCTGGTGGATACTGTAGACGCGAATCCCTCCACTTTGGACCATAGGATTGAGCCCATCAACGGCTGACATTGCTTCTTAGGCTTAGGTTTCAAAATTTTAAAACTCGTACACTATAGAGTAGTATAGATATAGATAGTATAGATGTATGAGTGTCTATGTCTGTACTATGATAAAAAATTAATCTTTTAGGGTGTCATCATAGTAAAACTACTAGTAGTAACCTAAGATTTTGTCTAACTTGTTTTACTACCCTCCGTTGTTAAATATAAAATGTTTTGACAGTTCAATTCCTTTCGATTTCATCCACGTCCGCGCATAGGGTAATCCCGTAAACCAAAAATCCCGTAACAGGATTAGGTCTTTGAAAAGGTTCATATGACTCCGATCAACCCAATCATTTGGAAGACATTTGAAAAATCCCGTAACTGAAAATATTCCGGTGCACTATTTCACAAGACATTTGGAAAATGGATGCAAGAATTAATTGATGCAGAGATTGGTGTTTTTCCCTTTTAAATTTTTTACATCGCCAACTTTAATATTTTCATGTTTCTCGAAAAAATCTTGAATATTTTCATGAAGTTCACCCTGCTAACTAATATGTGATGCGCAAGGTGATCAAGAAGGAGCCTTAGCTAACGACATCCCAATAGTTGTGTTGTTAATTTAAGGAGATTTGAGAAAGTAATGAGGAATTTTCAACAAAATCTAGAGGACGGAATAGAGTACCAATGTAGTACGAGGAGAGTGCCTATCCCACTCGTATGGTACGGGATAGCTAGCAAATACGATTGTGTTGTTGCTAGAAGCTAAATGGGTCGGCCCAATTTACTAGGTTGAGCCAAAATTGCTTTTAGTTTTTTTAATTTGCAGTTAAATGTTAGTATTTGGTTTAGGAAAAATATTTGAAAATGTCTCTAAATTTTTGAACAATTTAGGAAAATGTTGGAAAATTTTAGAAGTTCATGAATTTAAAAGATATCCATGAAAATTTAAATACATCTGCACATTAAAAAATGTATATGCATTTTTAAATTTGTTCCTAAACTAAAAAGATGGAAAATATAAAAAATATGATTTTAAAAAATGTAGAAGGTTTTATATTTAAGAGCTTTAAAAGTATGGATAAAATATTGATGAATTTCAAAATGCATATGATGTATTTTTAACAAATTTTAAAAAAATGTGTGGGGGTTTGGACGCGTATTAACCGCACACAAACCCGTCGAGTGCCATGTGCCCCGAGATGTTAGACCTACTGGCTACTGACACACTTATGGATCGACTTACGGGCTGATTGGCATATTTTGGTAGGAAATTAGGTAGGAGGAGAGATACTTTCCGCCATGTGTGGTTGGGCAATCCTTAGCTAAAGCTTCTTCTTCTCTTGATATGAAATTTTGAGGTGCCCATGATGCCCTATATCGCGAATGTAAATTTTGAGGCGTATTCTTTATAATTAGCTAAAGCTTCTTCTTCTTCTCTTGATATAGGGCATCATGTGTGGCTGGGGAATCCTCATGAGATTGCATGTTTTATGATGACTTTGAGTGTTGAATAAAGAACTGTGCTAAAGGTGAGCATCTAAACAAAAGGTGGGAGGACCGGAGGAGAGAGTCCGGTAGTTAAAGCCAGGAGGAGTTTTGTCTCAAAGAGAATCAGGAGGACATTTGTCCTTTCAAAAAAATACGAGGGATACATTTGTCCCTGATAGTACTTTTTTTTATTGAAATCTCTAAAAAAAATCCCTAAAAAAAAGAGAGAGAGGGGCCAACGTGGAAGAATTGGATTGGTGTTTAGGGGAGTGAGGGGCCCACACCCCTGAAAATCAGGGATGGGGAGGTTTAGATTAGGATAGTCCCGTAGAGCTTCTAATTCGCACAACAACATGCAGGACGCACGCATCTTGCCACCACACAACCCTCGTCGTTGTCCGTCTCTTCTGGTCTACCAGTGTGCCTCGTTATCTTTCATACTCAGCTCGGCTGTCCATCCTATTTGCCCATGTATATTAATTCTTGAAGCAGCTTACTGATTTAAATTCATACATGTATATAAATCGGTGTAGAGGGGCGTAAAGAAGCGAGGTGGTACTATTTAATAGAAGCACAAACCCTCTATTGTCTAGGGAATCAGGCATGGCTCAGTAGGATTGTGCCTTCATGACTTGGAGGCAGGTATTGAGTTTGATCCCAACAGAATACGATTTTTTTTGGGCCTAATCTCTTGGGCTGCCAGGGTCTGCTTCGAGAGGTCGAGGCCCACAAAGGTGAACGGAGGCGTATGACGGTAATCAAACATCGGCGGTGTCAGGTGATAGGATTATTAAGACGTTGAAAAGGTTGATACGACTCCGATCGAGACACAATCAGCGGTCGCTCCAAATCGCACGGCGCACGTCGATCGCTCACAAGTTGGGTACGGCGCGCGCCGGCCCTAGCTAGCGAAGATCAATGGAGACGCTGCCGGAGGACGTGGTCGCCGAGATCCTGGTGCGCGTGGCGGGCGTCGCCGCCCTCTTCCGCTGTGCCGCGACGTGCAAGCGGTGGCGCCGCCTCATCGCCGACGCCTCTTTCCTCTTCCGCCGCTGGCCGGAGGGCGCGCTCCACCCGTCCTTCCTCCTCGGCGTCCTCGTCACACCACTGCCCCGTGAAGAACGACCAGCACGAATCATCTCTGCGCCCGCGCCGTCGTTCGCCCTGGTGCCATGGTCGCCCCTCGGAGACCGCTACCGCTTCCTCGGGCATTACATCCGCGGCCTTCCCAAGGATGGTCGCTTGCACACGGTGCCGCTCACCGCGCGTCGTGGCCTTCTTCTCAATCACATCGTCGAACTCGTCTACCCCAACAATCTGACTATCGAGGGAAGCTTCAGTCTGGCATTGTGCGATCCGCTCGCGGGCGTAGGTCGCGTGCTCCCCCCGCTGAAGTACAATGGAAAATTCACGATGGTAGGGTATACCATCCTAACCGATCTTGATTGCTGCTCCGGCAAACGGCGATGGCCAATCTACTCGGTCTCGTTCAAAGTGCTAATCATCAGTGTCGACGAAGGTCAGCCCGGGTACAATCTCCATGTGTTCATGCCCGCTGAGTGGAGCTGGAGCACGCCTAGACAGTTCTTTGGCACTCTGGAGCACGGCGTGCATGTGGCGCCCCAGCAGGCCAACGCCGTCGTGTGCCAAGGCGCGGCACACTGGCTTTTCAGGCGGACGTCAAGCTTTTACACGCTCAGTGTGTGCGCTAAGACTGCCCACATGTCCTTAACAAGGCTCCCAATCACGCCGAACCAAACCGACCTCAACTTGTATAGTGAACCAATGCTTAGTGTCACCAATGACGGGATGCTATCGTTACTTCGTTTGTATAGGAAATTCACCATGCTGGAGATCTGGACATGTCAAGGTGACTATAAAAGTGAGGATGACAACGTGGACCGCTGGTACCGCACAAAGATGATCAAGCTAAAACGACCCACGCAGATTAAGATCGACCTTGTGCGATGCGTGTGTATCGGAGAGATGAGTGGCAAACTGCTGGTCAATGACAATCAAGGTTGTGTGTACATTGCAGACTTCCAAACTGGTGCAATGGAGACGGTCACCGAGTGGTTTCGCGGCAGTGTCCAGAGTGCTATACCCTTTGAGATGGATTGGCCTGCCTACTTCATGTCTAAGTTGGCTGGTGGCAGGATCAAGCGGACTAAACCGGGAGGAGCTATACAGAAAATTGCGAAATCTTTCTGGGGACTAGTAGTTGTGTCAGTAATCTTTGGACCAATTGCTATGAGGTGGGCTTGGGCCTAGTAGGAGCTACAAGAATCTTAGGTTTTTGTGTGGCAGACTTGGTGAACACCTAAGTTAATATACTACGTACGGGCGCAATGGCTACAAACTTTTCCATTGACTTTTTTCATCAGATCAACAGCTTGGAGTTGACATATTCAGATCAATTGCCTCTGCATTCTGTGTTCTGTTTTGATATGTGTTTATCAGGACTGCTTGGTGTGCTTGCTGAACCATTGATGTTCTATATTAAGCAAATCGTAATGATGTTTTAAATGGGTGTTTAAGCTATGTGCATTTCCAGTTCTCCAGTATCTAAGAAGTAAAGTTTCAGTTCTTTAAGATTAAGTATACAGTTAATTGTGATTATAACTGATAGTTCAACTAAACCTGCATGCTATAACACTATATACTGCATGCTGCTTAATTTGTTCATTATTTCATGGCTAAAGTAGAGATCAAGATAAAACTTGTAATTAATGTACTTGACTATGAGAAAAGCATGGCCGAGTAAGCATTTGCAAGGTCCATCAAATTTGAAATATGAAAAATGACTCGATAGCCGCCAATCCATGGATGAATTATTCGGTAATTAAAAAAATTACCTCCAGAAGAAAAATTACCCTTCCCAAAGGATGGATGCATCTCTGGGGTCGCCATGCATCAATTTACCAGCAAATACTCCACACACTTAAACCCAAGCGGATGGCCAACTTGAAATATACTACGTAGAGCTAACTACAATATTGCAAGAGACTCAGGGACGCGGCTTGAGAGTTTCATAAGAAGAAAAAAAAACTTCATTTTTCTAATCAGTCAATCAAAAGCTCTTGGTTGTTGCAGGGGTCAGTCCGCTAATTGGCTTGGATCTCTTTCAACTTAATTATAGACAACTGAAGCACATGACCAGCAATCCAGCATCACAAAATTTTCATTTAGAACACATTAGTAATATTATAACTTTATTTTCTTATTAGCATGTAAAACATGCAAAAACTTGAAATGACATGTGTTGTTGAACAAAGGGAGTACTTAATACAAGTGACATTTAGAAATACACAATACAAACATTGGTCATAATTTGATCACATTTTTTCCATGATAGATACCACATAGTTATATCTGCAGTGTATCAATAACCATCGTTCCCTGAGAGAAATGTTCATACAGCCCGGCAATGTAGTCCTTAACCTTCACTTTCATGTACAGTGCTGGTCTCTTCTCATCAATCAGCTGAGCCGATGGCTCGATTTCTCTCTCATGGTCAACAGAATAGTCTAGAGCCACTGATAGCCTCTCTTTCTTTGCATTTGTCACAACCCTATGCACAGGGCTCTTGAAGAACCCGTTGCTCATTATCTATTAAACAAAACATTTAACTCAATTAGTCCATGACCTTAGAAACTTTTGACAAAATGGTTTTTTAATCCGTAAACCCTGGCATTTAATTTTGATTGTTTTGTTCCATTATGGATATGCTAGCAAAGACTATAAATTTGTTATACCATGGAAGTATTTTTCATGGAAAACACAAACGGTTTCGTTCTGACCTGACCATACAAAATAGTACTTCTAGTTTATAAAGAAAACGCACCTCAGTCTGATCTCCTATAATGACCAGCAGTGTGTGAGGTACGATCGGTACATCCCACCACACCCCATCTCTTAGAACTTGCAAGCCACCGACGCTGTCATCGACCATGAGAAGTGTAAGAACGGTTCCATCGCAGTGAGGCTTGAGACCAAATACAAGCTCTGGCCTTGGACACTCTGGGTAGTAGCTGCATCTCACGTTAGTTTCAGCCTTCTCCCCGAGCTGGTCCACAAAGTAGTTGTCATCGTCAAGCTTCAATAGCTTCGCCATTGCCAGGAGGAGATCGTCCTTCACTCCCCCACATTTTTTCGTGAAGTTGTGCAGAATATCCCTGCAAAGAAAACAATATATGAGCTTATGATACTTAAACCCCAAGCCTGGAAATTTGGAAAGTGATATCTCTGATCAATAGGTGACCCGAAGTTTTCAGGATGTGTTGGCCAGAGGGCAATGCGTCGCTCGTCCTCGGGCTCCACCTTGAGGTAGAGGCGGTCAGACCAGTCTAGGATCTGGTCCGGCGACCTCACCTGGTCGTTCCCGTACCCCTCAAACTGGAATTGCTCACCGCCAATTAGGTTGGTGTACCTCTTCTTGTCTTCGAGTGGCCGCTTGAAAAACTCCCTCGAAGCAATCATCATGCCATCCATCATGGTGGTTTCTATACCATGGTTACTGAGCTGCATGCAGGTACATATATATAAGCAAGATGAATATGAACGTTTGATCTTGTACTAAAATTGTGGAGTACTACTAAGTACCGTGGGCTGATAGGATAGTTACTTACCAGGAAGAGGCCCCATGACTCGAGCGCTGCTCGAAGCTTCGATGCCTCATTAGTGGCTGCACCATCTTCCGTGAAAAGGCTGCGGAGGTCGATGACAGGGATAGGTGCTGCGATGGCTGTGGCGAGCTGCTGGCTGTGGTGCCCGCGCACCACGTACTGGGCTGGCACCTCGGGCTTGCCGAGGACGTTGGCGAGCTCCTGCACCATCATTGCTCGCACTTCTCCCATGCTTCCCATAGTTGCACTTGCACGACCTTCACGTATACTGCATGGGTCTTATAGTAAGAGGGAGTACCAAACAGAAGAATCTGAAATGTATTCTGATTACACTTAAAAATCAGATTGATACTGCAAATCAGACATACGGGTAAACTAGATATGATTTGAACAGTTGCGAGGCAACGTTAAATCTCATGCATTTTCTCGGCTAGCTCATGCATATGAGCTTAGATCAGGAACTGCCAGACGAAATTACCTGCAATAGTGGGAGAGATCTTAGCTAGATGGATCTGTGATCAATATCCTTGACCAATTCCTTGGGTCAGTACTTGTGCTCTACAACAAGTAATGCAACTTAGCTGTGGAAGTACCACAGCATGGTGCCCCGTTTATATAGACTTTGGAGTAACAGGTAGCGCCTCTAACAATTGAAGAATATGACAAAAGAACTTCATAGCCGGCCAGCCATGGATTAATTATTGGGTAAGTACGCTCTCTGTCTGAAAAAGTTTGTCCCTCCCTCGAATGGATGTATCTAGCACCAAGCTTCTTCGGACGGAGGGAGTAGAAGATTACCGCCCACAGAAAATCTAGTCTTCCCAATACACATGCGCTTCCCAAAGGGATCGATGCATCTGGTCACCATGCATCTAAGTTCGAACTGCCAGCAAATACTCCACAATTAACCTAACCCAAGTGGATGGCCAACTTGAAACATACGACGTATGAACTTTGAGGTAACAAATTGAAAATATGACAAATGACTTAATAGCCGCCTAGCCATGGATTAACTATTCGGTAAATTTAAAACTACCACCAAAGGAAAATTTACCCTTCCTAGAGGATCGATGCGTCTGGTCAGTATCCGTCAATCTACCAGTAAATATTCCCCACTTAAAGCCAAGTGGACAGCCAACTTGAAATATACCGTGTATGTGCCACGTAGGAACTTAGAGCTAACAACAATATTGCAAGAGACCCAAGGACGCGACTCGAGAGTTCCTTGAGAAAACTTAATTTCGTATGAACACTTGCTTTGAACGCCGACGTGGAATGAATTCTTTTAATCGGCCGGTCAAGAGCGCTTGGTTGCTGCAGGGGTCAGTCCTAGATTCCTGCGGCTGGCTGGCTTAGATCCGTTTTAGTTTAAATATTGACAACTGAAGCCCATGACCAGCATGTGTACGTCAATTTCAAACTATTTATGCATCGGAGACGTCATTAGTGCTAATTACTATTACGTCAGCAACTGAAGCACAAGCTGCTGCTACGTCGGAGTTAGAGGAACACTTATGTGCTAAGCATCATGTTGATGATTGTTGTTCGAATGTGTGGTATGTTACACCTCCAGCCTTCCTTTTAAAGTGTACTAGAACATGGATGTGCGCTTTACTGCACCCGTCTATCTACAAATGTAATAATATAATACCTGAGAACATTTAGCCGGTAGAAAGGTTCGGGAAAGAAATGAACAATTTAAATGATGTTAGGGTTTAAAGCAGTACATATTTTACATGTTTACATAATTGTTTGTACTTCCTCCGGTCCAAATTAATCAACGCGGTCTCTATACAGCATTGTACAGAGGTTGCGTCAACTAATTCAGTTCAGAGGGAGTAACCAAAATTTGCTAAATAATGTAGCATGCACATTTCAATTTTACTCTATGCTCCAAATATATATTATGCAGATGCCACTAATTTCATTGGTTGAAAATGGGTCATAATTACAATTACCTTTCATGCTCAAATTAATATTGATGAATATCATTCCATACATAAATTTTTCTAATCAGTCTATCAAGAGCGCTTGGTTGTTCCTGGGGACAGTCAGCTAACTGGCTTGGGCCCGTTTCAACTTAATGTTAACAACTGAAGCACATGACAACCAATCCAGCATCACGTATTTTTCATTTAGAACACATTAAGAATAAATAACTTTGTTTTTCTTATTAGCATGTGGAACATGCAAAAATTTGAACATGATACAAACATTGGTCATAAAATGATCAAAGTTTTTGCATGACATGCATGATACCACATATTTATATCAGAAGTGTATCAATAACCATCGTTCCTTGAGAGCACAGCCCGGCAATGTAGTCCTTGACATTCACTATCATGTACAATGCTGGTCTCTTCTCAACAATCAGCTGATTCGATGTCTCGAGATATCTCACATGGTCAACATAATAGTCTAGAGGCATCGATGGCCTCTGTTTCTATGCATTTGTCACGACCCTATGCACAGGGCTCTTGAAGAACCCATTGATCATTATCTGTGCAACAAAACATTTAACTTCATCAGCCCAAGACCTTAGAAACATTGAACAAAATGATTTTATGTTTAAAATACCTAGCATGTAACTTTGATTGTTGTGTTATATATGGATATGCTAGGAAAGACTCTAAAGTTTTTATAGTATGAATGTGTTTTCATGAAAAACACAAGCAGTAACTTTCTAACATGACCAAACGAAGTAGTAGTTCATAAAAAAATGCACCTCAGTCTGATTTGCTATAATGATGAGCAGTAATTGAGGTACGGTCAGTACATACCACCACACGTCATATCTTAGAACATTTTGAAATAGACTTTCGCCCTGCTTTATAAATAAAGAGCAACTGTCAGGTCCATACAACAAGTTCAAGTGCAGAAAGTAGAGAAATAGTATGATGTGGCATCAGCACAAATAGGCCCAAAGAAAGCATAAAAAAAGACCACCAAGTTCTAGGAGTCTCGAGCTGCCTGCAACGAGGCAAGTCGGCGAACAACATCAGTCGTCGCTTCTATCATAAGGCCCAGCCGATTGCAATTCGTTGTTTAGACAACAGGTACCAGTGCTGCAAAAGTGCATGGAATTTGAGGATTGAGTCAGAGGCCCGCCTAAGAAAGACTTGTTCAATGACCATCTTGTTGCATGTCGTCCATAGGGTCGAAGCTAGTGACACAAGCAAGAAGAGGTGTCTCCTCCTACCGGTCTGGTTGCCATAGGTTTGAAGGAACCCGGTCAGGTCCAGGGCCTCCCAGTCAGCCCTAGAGCCTCACGGACAAAACTCCAAAGTACTCTCGCCGCCATGCAAGAGAATAGGATGTGGGTCCCAGTCACCGAGACATCACAGAGAGGGCACATCCCATTTCCAGCGACGTGCCACTTGATCACCTTTATCCCTAATGGTAGGCGATCCCGCAACAATTGTCAAACAAAGATTTCAATCTTAAGGGATAAGGGCACTTTCCAGAGCAGAAGAGTCTAGGAAATAGATGGCCTTCGGCACAGGGCATGATATGCCGAGCCGACAGAGAAGTCTCCCGAAGAGGCCAGTTGTCGGGATATGGTATCCGGATAATCTGCAAGCACCGGTGAGAGGGCCGCCCGCAATCCAGCCCACACTGTGTTCTCCCGTGGCCCAAATATCCGTCGGAACAAGATGTTCCACTGGCCATCATAGGCGAACATGGAGACCAATACCATCCAATCCGAGCAAACGATAAACAAGATTGGAAACCTCATACATAATGGTGTCCCGTCCACCCATGGGTCGAGCCAGAATAGGATCCCCTCTCCATTGCCAGTGGAGAAGGACACCCCGGGGGATCTCATGCTTGATCCGTTGGATGGACCTCCAGAATTGGGATCCCTCCCTGTGCCCACTAGTAAGCAGGGGTTGGCCCCTCATGTATTCTGCTTGGGAAAGGCCCACCATACCCCGCGCAGCATAAGGGCCACGTTCATGCGACGAGACGCTAGAATGCCTATCCCTCCCAATTCCTTTGGCATGCATTCTTAGGCAACTTTACTATATGATATTTTTGTCGGCCATCCATCACTTGCCATAAGAATCGGCAAATTTCTTTATCAAATTAGCTCTGAACCCCTTCCAGTAAGATATAAAGCCCCATCATATACATCGGGAGACTAGAGACATTGGAATCTATAAGCATGGTATTACTCCCCTTGGATGAAAAATGTCTGCACCAAGGTTCCACCCTAGATGCTACCCATCCCATAAGAAGGTCAAACTCACTCAAGGGATCCATCCAGTCAGATAGCAGGATCCCCAAGCATGGGCGAATCTACTAGGGGTGGCTTTAACAGGCTCGAGCCCCCCCCCCCCCTCTCCAGCACCGCAAAATATATTGTTACTACTAGTCTCGAGGCCCGGCCCCGCCACTTCCTAGCCCAGCCCAACCCATGTGCGCATGACACAAGCAACCGAACCCCCCCCCCCCCTATATTTATTTGTAGATTCGCCACTATCCCCAAGTACGCAACGAGGAAGGAGGACAACCTGCAGTTTAAGTTGTCTGCTATACGTTTTTGCTCATCCTCAGAGTAACCTACAACTACCACCTCGCTCTTGTCGAAGTTGATCTTAAGACCATACATGGCCGTGAAACAGAGTAAGATGAACTTGAGATTTATGATGACAAGTTCAGAGCCCTCGACTATAATCATGGTATCATCTGCATCCTGAAGATGGGTGACACCAGCTCTAGGGATAAGATGCCCAACCATCCCAGAGTGCAACCAGCATCCATGCTTTGTCCAGGATGACCGCAAGGGCGTCGACCACAAGGTTGGAGAGAAGAGGGGAAATAGGACCCCCTTGTGTCTTACCCCAAGCTAAGACCTAAAGAAGGGCCAACGTCCCCATTAATATTGATCGATGTGATGTCAATCCTAACCAACTGCATGATCCAGGAGCACTATAGGTCATCAAACCTCCTCCACTCAAGCACCAAGTGGAGGAAGGCCTGGTCAAGGCGGTCATAGTTCTTCTGGAACTCTAGCTTAAGAAAGACACATCTATGGCGGTGTATCCTAACCTCATGGAATATTTCATAAAGAGCTAAGATCCCATCATCAGGGTCAGAGAAGCAGTTGGTAGACTTTCTGACAAAGCCTTTGGGTCGCATCAGGGTCCTCCAGCTATGTGACAAGATTGGAATGCTCAAGATAAGGTAGGCACCACAAGTTTTAGGGGGTGATTGTTAGCAAATAAAACCTTGCTGCGCGTCGGTACTTAATCTGCCATGGCAAGCTATTTTTGCTCGCATGGCAGCGCTTTTATAGGCTACCATGGCAGTGTTTTCTGGCTGATGTGGCAAGTCTTTTTGTTAGAAGTTTTTACGGTTTAGGGATCAACTACTTTGAGCGATTCTTGTGGCGTGATTGGTTTGTTAGTGGGATAGCGTGATCGGTTTGTTCGTGGGATGGCAAAAACCACTCTCTGCATCTTTGTTCTCTTAGGGCATGTACAATGGTGCTATTTTAGGAGTGTTACATAGGATAAATGATGAGGTGGAGGAGAGAGAACTCATAAGAAAAGATTTGTCTTCTCTTATTTAAGAGATAATCTCTTAGCACAATTTATCTCACCACATTTATAGGAATTGCTAGTTATTAAAGATAAATCTAAGAGATAACCCATTGTAGACATCCTTTTATTGTCATCTCTAAATTACATGCAAAGCTTAAGATAACACCGTCTTATCAACCACTGTACACGAGCAAGTGTGAGTTGAGGGCGAAGGGATTCCTAACAGGTAGCCGGCCAGACATGGATTAATTATTGGGCAAATAAAAGATTGTCACCCACTGAAAATCTAGTATTCCCATGCACATGCTCTTCGCAAAGGAGGGATGTATCTGGTCGCCATGCATCTATCGACAAGCAAATACTCCCCATTTAAGCTAACCCAAGTAGATGACCAACTTGGAATATACCACGTAACTATTCTGTAAATTTAAAACTACCACAAAAAAATCTACCCTTCCCAAAGGATCAATGTATCTGGACACTACAACAATCTATCAGCAAATACTCCACATTTAAACCAAGTGGTCGGCCAACTTGAAAATATACTGTGTATATACTTCTTTTTTTGCGGGAGTACTGTGTATATACGATGTATGAACTATGAGCTAACAGAGTAACAGTATTGCAAGAGACCCAAGGACGCGAGTCAGGATTTTTATAAGGAAAAACTTAATTTCGTATGAAGACTTGCTTTGGGCGCCGATGTGGAATGAGTTCTTCTAATCGGTCAGTCAATAGCGCTTTGTTGTTGCAAGGGTCAGTCCTAGATTCCAGCAGCTAGCCGGCTTAGATCCGTTCCAAGTTAATTATTGACAACCAACGCACATGACCAGCTTGTACGTCAATTTCACACTATCGTGCGTCGTCAGCAAGGACGTGGTCAGTGCTTAACTACTAATCACGATTACCTCTGCAGGTGGATTTGGGCTAGTTGTTGTATCATGAAGATCAAGGTCTTTTCGTTGATGATTGTGATGGATAGATTGAACACTCAAGATCTACTTGCAAGAAGGCATTGGAATGTCTGATCCTAATACATGTGTTCGGTGTCCAACTCACACCAAAGAAGACAGGGATCATCTTTTCTTCATGTGCAACTTCAGTTGCAGAATCTGGAATTATTTGCAGATTGATTGGCCATAGGGAGTGGATATGAGGGACAATGCTTTGGTGCCCAGAAGGAATTTTGCTAAACCTTTCTTCACTGAGGTGGTGTTCACTGCATGTTTGAATGTCTGGATCATAAGGAATGCTAGAGTCTTCAGGAATGAAAAGCCTAGCTTCAACAGATGGAGGAATGCTTTCATTCATCACATTTCTCTTCTAGCTCATAGAACTAGCAGAGATATAGAGAGGAGCTAGTTAGATGGGTTTCCTTTACCACCCTGAGGTGAGTCTTGCCGTTTTTTGGTACACATTTCCTTTCTCCTTTGCCTTAGGACGTGTACATACTATATTGTGTTCTCTTTGAAATAAAAATGAGAGGCGGTGGGGTGATTTGCCTCTGGTGTTTATATGTGAATTATCAGCTTTGTTGTGCATATAGAACAATGTTATTTACACAGAAATTATGAGGAGGGTCTATGGATAACTAAATTCTTAGAAGGCTGATAACTAGAGGATGAGAAACATGGTAACTTTACCATGATAATGTTGATAACTTCAACATTAGCACCCTCATAACAAATAAGTAGCATGGTAAGGTTGATAACTACATCGTTAGAAGGCTGATTACTACATCGTTCGAACCATGGTAAGGTTGATAACTTCAACATTAGCATTCACAAAAAGCATGGTAAGATTGATAACTACATCGTTAAAGGGTTGATAACTAGAGCCTGAGGGGTATGTTTCCACCCCCCACCCCCCCCCCCCCCCCCCGGTCAAAGTTACCATGTTATTTTGTATGTAAGTTATCAGGTCTGTGGTGCGTAAAATTACCATGCTACTTACATAGAAACTATCAAAGTTATGTTTCAAGAACATTTTTGCTCGGGTCAAAGTTACTATGATGTTTTATAAGTTCATTGCCCATTTAGATGATTTCAAAACAGTGTGCCAAAGCTTTGACACTGCCAAAACTTTTTTGTTTGCCAAAGCTTAGATGAACTAGCTAGTGTGTTTTTTTGTTTGCATTCATATACTCTAATTCATCCTCTAGTTCATATACTCTAGTTCATATATGATTTTAGTTGCATTCATATACTCTAGTTCATCCTCTAGGTCATCATAGGCATATGTTCTAAAGTGCCAAAAACAGTTCATCCTCTAGTTCATATACTCTAGTTCACATACTCTAGTTCTTCCACTAGTTCGTCCTCTAATTGTTGTTATTTTGTAGTTGACGCCGATGAGTACCTACAGGTCTTCTTGCAACTTGGCGTGTTCCGATGTCGACGGAGGCGAAGCGGGCACCAACCAGGCAATTAAGATTCAAAACACACCCATGATCATTGCAAACACATGCATACATCTAACCATTCATGACTATAGAGGAGAAGGTATATGATGTCGACATGCTCAACCGCCAGCTGATAGAGTCTCATGGAAGTACCATCAAGGCCCTGAAGGAGGTGAATGCCTCGCTGAAGGCGGAGAGGGATCAGCTGATCACCGAGAAGACTGATCTCTTCACAAGACTCTTAGGCTGAGAGACCAGAGGGATCATGATGTGACCTTTAATAGCAAAACGAAGGATTCCACATGTGTTATAGGAGCTATGCCACACATTAATCATGAGAAAAGCGACACATGTTACATGAAGGCCTCTGTACATGCAAATACACAAACTTCAGCTGCGTCACCCGCTAGTCCAAAGAAAGATACGATGAAGCCAAACTTCAGAACTGCTCTAAGATGGTGGTCTAGAGCGTGCCAAGAAATATCTCATTTATCTTTTGATTAGGTACTATGTGATCAATGTGGCCGGAGTATTTAATTAGTTTCCTTACAATTAGAGAGTCCTAGAGAGTCTGTACGTGAGCTTTTAAAATCGGGAAAGGAGTATAGGTCCGTTGCTAGATGTTGGCAGGTTTATTTGGATTTGTACGAGTCCAATTAGGAGTTTTCGAGAGTCCAATTAGGAGTCAGCATGAAATATTTAGCCACGTGCTTGCGTGCACTATGAAAAGTATGAGTAAGTCGATCGTGCAAGGGGGGCAGAATAGGTTGAATAAAATACAGAGAAAGGCAACGATATGGTTGCGCCAAATATGTTTGCTTGCTGATCCATGAGGGATTCGAGAGTTGCTTGGCGTGGAATTAATCTGTGATTGATTATATGCTGGTGTTTTCTGCACTTTCTTCTTCTAGTGTCCTGCTTGATCCAGAGAGTTGTTCTTCTATTTCTTCATCTATTTCTGCTATTACGAGAATTGTTTGTCGTGGTCCGTCGCTGAATTTTCGTGTACCATGAAAGATTGGACCATCAAATGACTCGTCCTCTAGTAGAAAGCTCATTCCAAGGGAGAGAACACAAATACGAGATTCGACAGTTGAAGTTAATCCTTGATCAAGAAATGTGATCGACCACCAAGACTAGCTATATATGGATGATGTAATTTGGTTGTTCAACGGTTTGTGAAGTTGAACTAGTTTAATTAGTTCTTGAACTACTAACTTCTGTGAAGTTGAACTAGTTAAGTTGTCGAGTACCTAACTAGTTTGTAGAGTTGAACTAGTTGATATAGTAGTATATCTCAAATTAGTTGATGGTTTACATAGCTGCATATAAATTTTTTATAAGCGAAAAAACAATTTGTTGGCGTTGGGCCAACAAGGCACGTCAGTGGTAACATACACTTACTGTTGGCATTGGCCATGCGGCATTGCCATCAATATCTAAAATACTGTTGACGTGTGCTCCAACACCACCAGTAAATTTTTTCACTGGCGCCATTTTGGTGCGGTTGGAACCCAACGCCAGCAAGGCCAATTTTGCCATGCAGTAACTAGGCTTTTCTGCACTAGTGAATGAAATGGGGAAAGAGCAGGGAGAACATTATTCCTACACTGGAACGACACTATCGTCTTGCCATCACAAACCAAACTCAAAGACTCTAAAGAAAACATGAAAAAATCACCCATGCCACTGCACGATACGTCTGAGTATGATATTGAGCTCGCCGCCATCCAGGACCATGCACTAGCTCCCTCTTCTCCGATGACTTAGCAAAGTCGGGTCGCCGTTGAAGATCACCGTGCTAGATTACCAATGAAATCGCCGAGCACTGCCTGACGAAGACTGCAACTGGAGCACACATCTCCTTCGCCATCTCGCCGCAACCCTCCAACTCCTCCACAAACAAGAGGCCCTAGGTCAGGATCTCCTTGCTATCATTGGCGCTGCATGGGCTTTGCCGGCTGGCGGCGGCGAGAAGGGAAGTACATGAGGAGGTGGCTAGGTTTTTGGTAGCCCGCCACCTCTCCACGAAACGGTACATCCCTGTTGTGCTCTATTTTCGCGAATTTTACCATCGGGTAGTTTTTGTAGAATTTAAAAAAACGTGTGGCATTTGCAATCAAAAAATAACTAGTGCATATTTTTTTAAGTCTGGCATAGAAATAGGATTTTCGGAAATTAGTACTTACAAATGCTATTCTATGTGCTACTGTTACAAAAGCTTTACATAATGTGTTATTCTATGTTAGGTCCAGCGTCTTGGTTGGGGCGGTGTGGCGGCGGCGATGTCCCTCAGCAGGAATAATGTCTCCCACGTTGTATCCCCGTCCTAATGGTTTGTCTGGCATCATCGGAGGGCGTGTGGAGTTGTGTCCACGTCGGATCTCATGGGATTCAATCGGTGCTGGTCTTCGGTGGATCTGTTTGGATTCGGTCTTCGTTCGTCTCTGTTTGGGTGTTTACAGGTAAGATCCTTCTGTTCTTCATCGGTGATGGTTGCTACTCTGGTGCGCTGGTCCTATGGGGCCTTAGCACGATGACTTCCCTACTGTATATTACAACAAGGTTTGCCTGGCTCCAGCGAGTAAGGGCTGACAACTGCGGCGCGCCTTCGGCTCGCTCTAGTGCATTAGTTATCACTAGGTGGTACACGGACCTGGTTGTAATTTTTATTACCTCTGGTGTTTTTTGTACTGCCATGATTGAAGATTAATAGATTGGAAATTTCTCTCGTAAAAAAATATGAGACAAAAGTAACTTTTTTTAGAGAGAGACAAAAATAACTACCTACACCAAAACAGTTGTTAAGAGTTTTTTTCAGCGAACCAACATGTGGTTGGATGGTTAGGAGGATAGTGGTATTCCCATTCCACTAGAGTTCAAGTCCTAAACTTGATATTGGTGTTCATATTTTCCTGGATTAATTTTAAGTCTTAAAACGATATGCGTGCAGTGGGTCGAGATGTTCTCGTCGATTACAAAGACGTCTATGGCTATCTCGCCAATCTTTTTTTTTTAGAATAGAGTAGAAAGCCTACTCAAAACGGAGCAGTACATTCAGAGATCATTAGAGATCGAAGACTACTCGGGACGTTCGCGATCCAAACCTGCTCTCCTATGCTCCTGGTCAGCGCAGCCAGTCCATAAGCCAAAGTGTTTCTGCTCCTCTTTACATACTGCACACTGCAATCTGAGAAAGCGGCCATGCACTTCTTAATGTATGTGATTAGGCCATAATGAGGCGAGCGTGTAGGCTTCAGTGCTAGCAGTTCGTTCGCGATGATTTGGTTGTCCGTCTCAACAATCACTTGGCCATTGTAATTTCCTTGCATAGCCTGCAGACCTACCAGGATGGCTCGGGCTTCGGCTTCCTCAGCGCTCCGGCACATTGGTAGCCTCTTGCAGACTGACTTCAAGACAACACCACGGTAGTCTCGTCCAACAACTCCAGCAGCACTTTCGCTGATCTCAGCTAGGAAAGATGCATCGGTGTTTATTTTAACTGCACCTCGAACTAGCGGGATCCATTTTTCGTCGAGTCTTTTGGTCATACAGACTGGTTGTGCAGTAGCCCGGGTGCAGTTCCCCTGATCGTTTTCTACAGCCTTCCCCCCATACTGGTCAGCTGAAACCTCTGCCTTTCTTAAATCTTCCTCGTATTGTTTCAGAAACTGCACACACCCTTTGATCGTCTCCCTACCATTATTTCTCAAGCAATCCTCCCTGTGGTGCCAATATCGCCAGAGTAACAGCAGGATTTTGGCGCGCGTTTCCTCGTTCTCTGTGTCCAGTACTACTTGTAGCCAGTTCTCGCCTGTGAACCAGAATTTATTTTCAGCAGGTAGGTTCCAGACCTCTCTCATGGCAGCTCTCAACGCTCTACTCCTTGTACACATAACCACGTGGTGTTCATTTCTATCCCATTTCCACAAATGTTGTAGGTAGCATCCAGTTCAAGTGTTCTTTTCCATTTGTTCTGTTTTGTTGCTAGGGTATCGGTGGCCACCCTCCATCCAAAGATTCGTACTTTCCCAGGCACCTTGGATTTCCAAATTAGGTCCCATATGCTCCGGTCGTTTGGGTCCCTAGCCGAACTTAAGGCATTTCGGGCTAGTTGGGGAAGGCTCATCACAGCAAGTTTGTAGGCGCTTCTCACCGAGAACTCGCCATTTTTCTCGTGATGCCATGCCACGCAGTCCTCCACATCCGAGGACGGAATATGAATTTTGCATATTTCATCTGCATCAATCTTATGATGATGTGTCGCCTTAGTCTTTCGGAGGTGCTCATAAGGGTAAAGTGTGCATGCATGCGTTCATAGGGTTCATTGGAGCGATCGATCCAGCATCACACATTGGAAAGCTCCTTCCATGTAATATCCAAAATTCTCTCCCCCGTGAATTCCAGTGGTGGGGCTAGCATGTACTACTTTCATAAATCTCTCCTACTGAAATCAACACGTGGTCACCCACAAAAAAAAATTAAAAAAATTCAACGCGTGGTGCGGGCATCTCCTTCCATAAATCTCTCTCGGTCCCTGAATTCTACGGGTGGGGCCCGGCGCATCATTTAATTTTCTCTCACGCTGATTATGTGTAAAAGGAAAGTTGACTTCTGAAGTTTCCTATCGGAAATCGGCCGCTGCAAAGCCCGAGCACGAAATAGCATCTCCCGTACATATGTATAGTAGCATACATGTACTCGTGCAAATGCACGCATTGACTTCGGTCATTACATTGGATCGGCTCTAAAGTCACACTAATGCCAGCTCTAAACTCTAGAGAAAAAAAACCTCCTCGTTGAGGCGATTAGTGTGCACGTCACCGTAGCTCGGATGCAACGTGATAACATCTTGTTTAGCAATGCATACCATAAAAGGAAAATATCTTAGTCACATTTGTTATTGAAAGACGAATATTTTTATGGTTGCAAAACTTGAAACACGAAAAAAAAAACAAATCACAGGGTAGAAAAGAATACATTGTTATACACTAATCACAACTTAATTAATGTACTGCCATAAGTGCTATATATTCTCTAAAAAACAGCTATATGACGCACAAACACGTTACAAAGTGATGCCTTGGTACACGTGGAACTTTCCATGCTGACACCATTCTTGCTTTCTGCTTTTGCCAGCTAAAATAAGAGTATGAGAGAAATAGGAGTACAGAAGAAGTCTGGCGTGGCTGCAAACTGTTGTGCTACAGGTCCACGGGCCATGGCCGGCTGGTTTGTTCTGCCTGCGTGGCCAGACATGCAGTGCACCAGCGAGACGTCCGTATACAATAAACAATTCAGAGTGACCAAGATTTCTCTAGAATGAAGTGCAGTTGCCTGGTGGATACTGTAGACGCGAATCCCTCCACTTTGGACCATAGGATTGAGCCCATCAACGGCTGACATTGCTTCTTAGGCTTAGGTTTCAAAATTTTAAAACTCGTACACTATAGAGTAGTATAGATATAGATAGTATAGATGTATGAGTGTCTATGTCTGTACTATGATAAAAAATTAATCTTTTAGGGTGTCATCATAGTAAAACTACTAGTAGTAACCTAAGATTTTGTCTAACTTGTTTTACTACCCTCCGTTGTTAAATATAAAATGTTTTGACAGTTCAATTCCTTTCGATTTCATCCACGTCCGCGCATAGGGTAATCCCGTAAACCAAAAATCCCGTAACAGGATTAGGTCTTTGAAAAGGTTCATATGACTCCGATCAACCCAATCATTTGGAAGACATTTGAAAAATCCCGTAACTGAAAATATTCCGGTGCACTATTTCACAAGACATTTGGAAAATGGATGCAAGAATTAATTGATGCAGAGATTGGTGTTTTTCCCTTTTAAATTTTTTACATCGCCAACTTTAATATTTTCATGTTTCTCGAAAAAATCTTGAATATTTTCATGAAGTTCACCCTGCTAACTAATATGTGATGCGCAAGGTGATCAAGAAGGAGCCTTAGCTAACGACATCCCAATAGTTGTGTTGTTAATTTAAGGAGATTTGAGAAAGTAATGAGGAATTTTCAACAAAATCTAGAGGACGGAATAGAGTACCAATGTAGTACGAGGAGAGTGCCTATCCCACTCGTATGGTACGGGATAGCTAGCAAATACGATTGTGTTGTTGCTAGAAGCTAAATGGGTCGGCCCAATTTACTAGGTTGAGCCAAAATTGCTTTTAGTTTTTTTAATTTGCAGTTAAATGTTAGTATTTGGTTTAGGAAAAATATTTGAAAATGTCTCTAAATTTTTGAACAATTTAGGAAAATGTTGGAAAATTTTAGAAGTTCATGAATTTAAAAGATATCCATGAAAATTTAAATACATCTGCACATTAAAAATGTATATGCATTTTTAAATTTGTTCCTAAACTAAAAAGATGGAAAATATAAAAAATATGATTTTAAAAAATGTAGAAGGTTTTATATTTAAGAGCTTTAAAAGTATGGATAAAATATTGATGAATTTCAAAATGCATATGATGTATTTTTAACAAATTTTAAAAAAATGTGTGGGGGTTTGGACGCGTATTAACCGCACACAAACCCGTCGAGTGCCATGTGCCCCGAGATGTTAGACCTACTGGCTACTGACACACTTATGGATCGACTTACGGGCTGATTGGCATATTTTGGTAGGAAATTAGGTAGGAGGAGAGATACTTTCCGCCATGTGTGGTTGGGCAATCCTTAGCTAAAGCTTCTTCTTCTCTTGATATGAAATTTTGAGGTGCCCATGATGCCCTATATCGCGAATGTAAATTTTGAGGCGCATTCTTTATAATTAGCTAAAGCTTCTTCTTCTTCTCTTGATATAGGGCATCATGTGTGGCTGGGGAATCCTCATGAGATTGCATGTTTTATGATGACTTTGAGTGTTGAATAAAGAACTGTGCTAAAGGTGAGCATCTAAACAAAAGGTGGGAGGACCGGAGGAGAGAGTCCGGTAGTTAAAGCCAGGAGGAGTTTTGTCTCAAAGAGAATCAGGAGGACATTTGTCCTTTCAAAAAAATACGAGGGATACATTTGTCCCTGATAGTACTTTTTTTTATTGAAATCTCTAAAAAAAATCCCTAAAAAAAAGAGAGAGAGGGGCCAACGTGGAAGAATTGGATTGGTGTTTAGGGGAGTGAGGGGCCCACACCCCTGAAAATCAGGGATGGGGAGGTTTAGATTAGGATAGTCCCGTAGAGCTTCTAATTCGCACAACAACATGCAGGACGCACGCATCTTGCCACCACACAACCCTCGTCGTTGTCCGTCTCTTCTGGTCTACCAGTGTGCCTCGTTATCTTTCATACTCAGCTCGGCTGTCCATCCTATTTGCCCATGTATATTAATTCTTGAAGCAGCTTACTGATTTAAATTCATACATGTATATAAATCGGTGTAGAGGGGCGTAAAGAAGCGAGGTGGTACTATTTAATAGAAGCACAAACCCTCTATTGTCTAGGGAATCAGGCATGGCTCAGTAGGATTGTGCCTTCATGACTTGGAGGCAGGTATTGAGTTTGATCCCAACAGAATACGATTTTTTTTGGGCCTAATCTCTTGGGCTGCCAGGGTCTGCTTCGAGAGGTCGAGGCCCACAAAGGTGAACGGAGGCGTATGACGGTAATCAAACATCGGCGGTGTCAGGTGATAGGATTATTAAGACGTTGAAAAGGTTGATACGACTCCGATCGAGACACAATCAGCGGTCGCTCCAAATCGCACGGCGCACGTCGATCGCTCACAAGTTGGGTACGGCGCGCGCCGGCCCTAGCTAGCGAAGATCAATGGAGACGCTGCCGGAGGACGTGGTCGCCGAGATCCTGGTGCGCGTGGCGGGCGTCGCCGCCCTCTTCCGCTGTGCCGCGACGTGCAAGCGGTGGCGCCGCCTCATCGCCGACGCCTCTTTCCTCTTCCGCCGCTGGCCGGAGGGCGCGCTCCACCCGTCCTTCCTCCTCGGCTTCCTCGTCACACCACTGCCCCGTGAGGAACGACCAGCACGAATCATCTCTGCGCCCGCGCCGTCGTTCGCTCTGGTGCCATGGTCGTCTACCGCAACAATCTGACTACCGAGGGAAGCTTCAGTCTGGCATTGTGCGATCCGCTCGCGGGCGTAGGTCGCGTGCTCCCCCCGCTGAAGTACAATGGAAAATTCACGATGGTAGGGTATACCATCCTAACCGATCTTGATTGCTGCTCCGGCAAACGGCGATGGCCAATCTACTCGGTCTCGTTCAAAGTGCTAATCATCAGTGTCGACGAAGGTCAGCCCGGGTACAATCTCCATGTGTTCTTGCCCGCTGAGTGGAGCTGGAGCACGCCTAGACAGTTCTTTGGCACTCTGGAGCACGGCGTGCATGTGGCGCCCCAGCAGGCCAACGCCGTCGTGTGCCAAGGCGCGGCACACTGGCTTTTCAGGCGGACGTCAAGCTTTTACACGCTCAGTGTGTGCGCTAAGACTGCCCACATGTCCTTAACAAGGCTCCCAATCACGCCGAACCAAACCGACCTCAACTTGTATAGTGAACCAATGCTTAGTGTCACCAATGACGGGATGCTATCGTTACTTCGTTTGTATAGGAAATTCACCATGCTGGAGATCTGGACATGTCAAGGTGACTATAAAAGTGAGGATGACAACGTGGACCGCTGGTACCGCACAAAGATGATCAAGCTAAAACGACCCACGCAGATTAAGATCGACCTTGTGCGATGCCTGTGTATCGGAGAGATGAGTGGCAAACTGCTGGTCAATGACAATCAAGGTTGTGTGTACATTGCAGACCTCCAAACTGGTGCAATGGAGACGGTCACCGAGTGGTTTCGCGGCAGTGTCCGGAGTGCTATACCCTTTGAGATGGATTGGCCTGCCTACTTCATGTCTAAGTTGGCTGGTGGCAGGATCAAGCGGACTAAACTGGGAGGAGCTATACAGAAAATTGCGAAATCTTTCTGGGGACTAGTAGTTGTGTCAGTAATCTTTGGACCAATTGCTATGAGGTGGGCTTGGGCCTAGTAGGAGCTACAAGAATCTTAGGTTTTTGTGTGGCAGACTTGGTGAACACCTAAGTTAATATACTACGTACGGGCGCAATGGCTACAAACTTTTCCATTGACTTTTTTCATCAGATCAACAGCTTGGAGTTGACATATTCAGATCAATTGCCTCTGCATTCTGTGTTCTGTTTTGATATGTGTTTTATCAGGACTGCTTGGTGTGCTTGCTGAACCATTGATGTTCTATATTAAACAAATCGTAATGATGTTTTAAATGGGTGTTTAAGCTATGTGCATTTCCAGTTCTCCAGTATCTAAGAAGTAAAGTTTCAGTTCTTTAAGATTAAGTATACAGTTAATTGTGATTATAACTGATAGTTCAACTGAACCTGCATGCTATAACACTATATCCTGCATGCTGCTTAATTTGTTCATTATTTCATGGCTAAAGTAGAGATCAAGATAAAACTTGTAATTAATGTACTTGACTATGAGAAAAGCATGGCCGAGTAAGCATTTGCAAGGTCCATCAAATTTGAAATATGAAAAATGACTCGATAGCCGCCAATCCATGGATGAATTATTCGGTAATTAAAAAAATTACCTCCAGAAGAAAAATTACCCTTCCCAAAGGATGGATGCATCTCTGGGGTCGCCATGCATCAATTTACCAGCAAATACTCCACACACTTAAACCCAAGCGGATGGCGAACTTGAAATATACTACGTAGAGCTAACTACAATATTGCAAGAGACTCAGGACGCGGCTTGAGAGTTTCATAAGAAGAAAAAAAAACTTCATTTTTCTAATCAGTCAATCAAAAGCTCTTGGTTGTTGCAGGGGTCACTCCGCTAATTGGCTTGGATCTGTTTCAACTTAATTATAGACAACTAAAGCACATGACCAGCAATCCAGCATCACAAAATTTTCATTTAGAACACATTAGTAATATTATAACTTTATTTTCTTATTAGCATATAAAACATGCAAAAACTTGAAATGACATGTGTTGTTGAACAAAGGGAGTACTTAATACAAGTGACATTTAGAAATACACAATACAAACATTGGTCATAATTTGATCACATTTTTTCCATGATGGATACCACATAGTTATATCTGCAGTGTATCAATAACCATCGTTCCCTGAGAGAAATGTTCATACAGCCCGGCAATGTAGTCCTTAACCTTCACTTTCATGTACAGTGCTGGTCTCTTCTCATCGATCAGCTGAGCCGATGGCTCGATTTCTCTCTCATGGTCAACAGAATAGTCTACAGCCACTGATAGCCTCTCTTTCTTTGCATTTGTCAGAACCCTATGCACAGGGCTCTTGAAGAACCCGTTGCTCATTATCTATTAAACAAAACATTTAACTCAATTAGTCCATGACCTTAGAAACTTTTGACAAAATGGTTTTTTAATCCGTAAACCCTGGCATTTAATTTTGATTGTTTTGTTCCATTATGGATATGCTAGCAAAGACTATAAATTTGTTATACCATGGAAGTATTTTTCATGGAAAACACAAACGGTTTCGTTCTGACCTGACCATACAAAATAGTACTTCTAGTTTATAAAGAAAACGCACCTCAGTCTGATCTCCTATAATGACCAGCAGTGTGTGAGGTACGATCGGTACATCCCACCACACCCCATCTCTTAGAACTTGCAAGCCACCGACGCTGTCATCGACCATGAGAAGTGTAAGAACGGTTCCATCGCTGTGAGGCTTGAGACCAAATACAAGCTCTGGCCTTGGACACTCTGGGTAGTAGCTGCATCTCACGTTAGTTTCAGCCTTCTCCCCGAGCTGGTCCACAAAGTAGTTGTCATCGTCAAGCTTCAGTAGCTTCGCCATTGCCCGGAGGAGATCGTCCTTCACTCCCCCACATTTTGTCGTGAAGTTGTGCAGAATATTCCTGCAAAGAAAACAATATATGAGCTTATGATACTTAAACCCCAAGCCTGGAAATTTGGAAAGTGATATCTCTGATCAATAGGTGACCTGAAGTTTTCAGGATGTGTTGGCCAGAGGGCAATGCGTCGCTCGTCCTCGGGCTCCACCTTGAGGTAGAGGCGGTCAGACCAGTCTAGGATCTGGTCCGGCGACCTCACCTGGTCGTTCCCGTACCCCTCAAACTGGAATTGCTCACCGCCAATTAGGTTGGTGTACCTCTTCTTGTCTTCGAGTGGCCGCTTGAAAAACTCCCTCGAAGCAATCATCATGCCATCCATCATGGTGGTTTCTACACCATGGTTACTGAGCTGCATGCAGGTACATATATATAAGCAAGATGAATATGAACGTTTGATCTTGTACTAAAATTGTGGAGTACTACTAAGTACCGTGGGCTGATAGGATAGTTACTTACCAGGAAGAGGCCCCATGACTCGAGCGCTGCTCGAAGCTTCGATGCCTCATTAGTGGCTGCACCATCTTCCGTGAAAAGGCTGCGGAGGTCGATGACAGGGATAGGTGCTGCGATGGCTGTGGCGAGCTGCTGGCTGTGGTGCCCGCGCACCACGTACTGGGCTGGCACCTCGGGCTTGCCGAGGACGTTGGCGAGCTCCTGCACCATCATTGCTCGCACTTCTCCCATGCTTCCCATAGTTGCACTTGCACGACCTTCACGTATACTGCATGGGTCTTATAGTAAGAGGGAGTACCAAACAGAAGAATCTGAAATGTATTCTGGTTACACTTAAAAATCAGATTGATACTGCAAATCAGACATACGGGTAAACTAGATATGATTTGAACAGTTGCAAGGCAACGTTAAATCTCATGCATTTTCTCGGCTAGCTCATGCATATGAGCTTAGATCAGGAACTGCCAGACGAAATTACCTGCAATAGTGGGAGAGATCTTAGCTAGATGGATCTGTGATCAATATCCTTGACCAATTCCTTGGGTCAGTACTTGTGCTCTACAACAAGTAATGCAACTTAGCTGTGGAAGTACCAGAGCATGGTGCCCCGTTTATATAGACTTTGGAGTAACAGGTAGCGCCTCTAACAATTGAAGAATATGACAAAAGAACTTCATAGCCGGCCAGCCATGGATTAATTATTGGGTAAGTACTCTCTCTGTCTGAAAAAGTTTGTCCCTCAAATGGATGTATCTAGCACCAAGCTTCTTCGGACGGAGGGAGTAGAAGATTACCGCCCACAGAAAATCTAGTCTTCCCCATACACATGCGCTTCCCAAAGGGATCGATGCATCTGGTCACCATGCATCTAAGTTCGAACTGCCAGCAAATACTCCACAATTAACCTAACCCAAGTGGATGGCCAACTTGAAACATACGACGTATGAACTTTGAGGTAACAAATTGAAAATATGACAAATGACTTAATAGCCGCCTAGCCATGGATTAATTATTCGGTAAATTTAAAACTACCACCAAAGGAAAATTTACCCTTCCTAGAGGATCGATGCGTCTGGTCAGTATCCGTCAATCTACCAGTAAATATTCCCCACTTAAAGCCAAGTGGACAGCCAACTTGAAATATACCGTGTATGTGCCACGTAGGAACTTAGAGCTAACAACAATATTGCAAGAGACCCAAGGACGCGACTCGAGAGTTCCTTGAGAAAACTTAATTTCGTATGAACACTTGCTTTGAACGCCGACGTGGAATGAATTCTTTTAATCGGCCGGTCAAGAGCGCTTGGTTGCTGCAGGGGTCAGTCCTAGATTCGTGTGGCTGGCAGGCTTAGATCCGTTTTAGTTTAAATATTGACAACTGAAGCCCATGACCAGCATGTGTACGTCAACTTCAAACTATTTATGCGTCGGGGACGTCATTAGTGCTAATTACTATTACGTCAGCAACTGAAGCACAAGCTGCTGCTACGTCGGAGTTAGAGGTACACTTATGTGCTAAGCATCATGTTGATGATTGTTGTTCGAATGTGTGGTATGTTACACCTCCAGCCTTCCTTTTAAGGTGTACTAGAACATGGATGTGCGCTTTACTGCACCCGTCTATCTACAAATGTAATAATATAATACCTGAGAACATTTAGCCGGTAGAAAGGTTCGGGAAAGAAATGAACAATTTAAATGATGTTAGGGTTTAAAGCAGTACATATTTTACATGTTTACATAATTGTTTGTACTTCCTCCGGTCCAAATTAATCAACGCGGTCTCTATACAGCATTGTACAGAGGTTGCATCAACTAATTCAGTTCAGAGGGAGTAACCAAAATTTGCTAAATAATGTAGCATGCACATTTCAATTTTACTCTATGCTCCAAATATATATTATGCAGATGCCACTAATTTCATTGGTTGAAAATGGGTCATAATTACAATTACCTTTCATGCTCAAATTAATATTGATGAATATCATTCCATACATAAATTTTTCTAATCAGTCAATCAAGAGCGCTTGGTTGTTCCTGGGGACAGTCAGCTAACTGGCTTGGGCCCGTTTCAACTTAATATTAACAACTGAAGCACATGACAACCAATCCAGCATCACGTATTTTTCATTTAGAACATATTAAGAATAAATAACTTTGTTTTTCTTATTAGCATGTGGAACATGCAAAAATTTGAACATGATACAAACATTGGTCATAAAATGATCAAAGTTTTTGCATGACATGCATGATACCACATATTTATATCAGAAGTGTATCAATAACCATCGTTCCTTGAGCGCACAGCCCGGCAATGTAGTCCTTGACATTCACTATCATGTACAATGCTGGTCTCTTCTCAACAATCAGCTGATTCGATGTCTCGAGATATCTCACATGGTCAACATAATAGTCTAGAGGCATCTATGGCCTCTGTTTCTATGCATTTGTCACGACCCTATGCACAGGGCTCTTGAAGAACCCATTGATCATTATCTGTGCAACAAAACATTTAACTTCATCAGCCCAAGACCTTAGAAACATTGAACAAAATGATTTTATGTTTAAAATACCTGGCATGTAACTTTGATTGTTGTGTTATATATGGATATGCTAGGAAAGACTCTAATGTTTTTATAGTATGAATGTGTTTTCATGAAAAACACAAGCAGTAACTTTCTAACATGACCAAACGAAGTAGTAGTTCATAAAAAAATGCACCTCAGTCTGATTTGCTATAATGACGAGCAGTAATTGAGGTACGGTCAATACATACCACCACACCTCATATCTTAAAACATTTTGAAATAGACTTTCGCCCTGCTTTATAAATAAAGAGCAACTGTCAGGTCCATACAACAAGTTCAAGTGCAGAAAGTAGAGAAATAGTATGATGTGGCATTAGCACAAATAGGCCCAAAGAAAGCATAAAAAAAGACCACCAAGTTGTAGGAGTCTCGAGCTGCCTGCAACGAGGCAAGTCGGCGAACAACATCAGTCGTCGCTTCTATCATAAGGCCCAGCCGATCGCAATTCGTTGTTTAGACAACAGGTACCAGTGCTGCAAAAGTGCATGGAATTTGAGGATTGAGTCAGAGGCCCGCCTAAGAAAGACTTGTTCAATGACCATCTTGTTGCATGTCGTCCATAGGGTCGAAGCTAGTGACACAAGCAAGAAGAGGTGTCTCCTCCTACCGGTCTGGTTGCCATAGGTTTGAAGGAACCCGGTCAGGTCCAGGGCCTCCCAGTCAGCCCTAGAGCCTCACGGACAAAACTCCAAAGTACTCTCGCCGCCATGCAAGAGAATAGGATGTGGGTCCCAGTCACCGAGACATCACAGAGAGGGCACATCCCATTTCCAGCGACGTGCCACTTGATCACCTCTATCCCTAATGGTAGGCGATCCCGCAACAATTGTCAAACAAAGATTTCAATCTTAAGGGATAAGGGCACTTTCCAGAGCAGAAGAGTCTAGGAAATAGATGGCCTTCGGCACAGGGCATGATATGCCGAGCCGACAGAGAAGTCTCCCGAAGAGGCTAGTTGTCGGGATATGGTATCCGGATAATCTGCAAGCACCGGTGAGAGGGCCGCCCGCAATCCAGCCCACTCTATGTTCTCCCGTGGCCCAAATATCCGTCGGAACAAGATGTTCCACTGGCCATCATAGGCGAACATGGAGACCAATACCATCCAATCCGAGCAAACGATAAACAAGATTGGAAACCTCATACATAATGGTGTCCCGTCCACCCATGGGTCGAGCCAGAATAGGATCCCCTCTCCATTGCCAGTGGAGAAGGACACCCCGGGGGATCTCATGCTTGATCCGTTGGATGGACCTCCAGAATTGGGATCCCTCCCTGTGCCCACTAGTAAGCAGGGGTTGGCCCCTCATGTATTCTGCTTGGGAAAGGCCCACCATACCCCGCGCAGCATAAGGGCCACGTTCATGCGACGAGACGCTAGAATGCCTATCCCTCCCAATTCCTTTGGCATGCATTCTTAGGCAACTTTACTATATGATATTTTTGTCGGCCATCCATCACTTGCCATAAGAATCGGCAAATTTCTTTATCAAATTAGCTCTGAACCCCTTCCAGTAAGATATAAAGCCCCATCATATACATCGGGAGACTAGAGACATTGGAATCTATAAGCATGGTATTACTCCCCTTGGATGAAAAATGTCTGCACCAAGGTTCCACCCTAGATGCTACCCATCCCATAAGAAGGTCAAACTCACTCAAGGGATCCATCCAGTCAGATAGCAGGATCCCCAAGCAGGGCCGAATCTACTAGGGGTGGCTTTAACAGGCTCGAGCCCCCCCCCCCCTCTCCAGCACCGCAAAATATATTGTTACTACTAGTCTCGAGGCCCGGCCCCGCCACTTCCTAGTCCAGCCCAACCCATGTGCGCATGACACAGGCAACCGAACCCCCCCCCCCTATATTTATTTGTAGATTCGCCACTATCCCCAAGTACGCAACGAGGAAGGAGGACAACCTGCAGTTTAAGTTGTCTGCTATACGTTTTTGCTCATCCTCAGAGTAACCTACAACTACCACCTCGCTCTTGTCGAAGTTGATCTTAAGACCATACATGGCCGTGAAACAGAGTAAGATGAACTTGAGATTTATGATGACAAGTTCAGAGCCCTCGACCATAATCATGGTATCATCTGCATCCTGAAGATGGGTGACACCAGCTCTAGGGATAAGATGCCCAACCATCCCAGGGTGCAACCAGCATCCATGCTTTGTCCAGGATGACCGCAAGGGCGTCGACCACAAGGTTGGAGAGAAGAGGGGAAATAGGACCCCCTTGTGTCTTACCCCAAGCTAAGACCTAAAGAAGGGCCAACGTCCCCATTAATATTGATCGATGTGATGTCAATCCTAACCAACTGCATGATCCAGGAGCACTATAGGTCATCAAACCTCCTCCACTCAAGCACCAAGTGGAGGAAGGCCTGGTCAAGGCGGTCATAGTTCTTCTGGAACTCTAGCTTAAGAAAGACACATCTATGGCGGTGTATCCTAACCTCATGGAATATTTCATAAAGAGCTAAGATCCCATCATCAGGGTCAGAGAAGCAGTTGGTAGACTTTCTGACAAAGCCTTTGGGTCGCATCAGGGTCCTCCAGCTATGTGACAAGATTGGAATGCTCAAGATAAGGTAGGCGCCACAAGTTTTAGGGGGTGATTGTTAGCAAATAAAACCTTGCTGCGCGTCGGTACTTAATCTGCCATGGCAAGCTATTTTTGCTCCCATGGCAGCGCTTTTATAGGCTACCATGGCAGTGTTTTCTGGCTGATGTGGCAAGTCTTTCTGTTAGAAGTTTTTACGGTTTAGGGATCAACTACTTTGAGCGATTCTTGTGGCATGATTGGTTTGTTAGTGGGATAGCGTGATCGGTTTGTTCGTGGGATGGCAAAAACCACTCTCTGCATCTTTGTTCTCTTAGGGCATGTACAATGGTGCTATTTTAGGAGTGTCACATAGGATAAATGATGAGGTGGAGGAGAGAGAACTCATAAGAAAAGATTTGTCTTCTCTTATTTAAGAGATAATCTCTTAGCACAATTTATCTCACCACATTTATAGGAATTGCTAGTTATTAAAGATAAATCTAAGAGATAACCCATTGTAGACATCCTTTTATTATCATCTCTAAATTACATGCAAAGCTTAAGATAACACCGTCTTATCAACCACTGTACACAAGCAAGTGTGAGTTGAGTGCGAAGGGATTCCTAACAGGTAGCCGGCCAGACATGGATTAATTATTGGGCAAATAAAAGATTGTCACCCACTGAAAATCTAGTATTCCCCATGCACATGCTCTTCCCAAAGGAGGGATGCATCTGGTCGCCATGCATCTATCGACAAGCAAATACTCCCCATTTAAGCTAACCCAAGTAGATGATCAACTTGGAATATACCACGTAACTATTCTGTAAATTTAAAACTACCACAAAAAAATCTACCCTTCCCAAAGGATCAATGTATCTGGACACTAAATCAATCTATCAGCAAATACTCCACATTTAAACCAAGTGGTCGGCCAACTTGAAAATATACTGTGTATATACTTCTTTTTTTGCGGGAGTACTGTGTATATACGATGTATGAACTATGAGCTAACAGAGTAACAGTATTGCAAGAGACCCAAGGATGCGAGTCAGGATTTTTATAAGGAAAAACTTAATTTCGTATGAACACTTGCTTTGGGCGCCGATGTGGAATGAGTTCTTCTAATCGGTCAGTCAATAGCGCTTTGTTGTTGCAAGGGTCAGTCCTAGATTCCAGCAGCTAGCCGGCTTAGATCCGTTCCAAGTTAATTATTGACAACTAACGCACATGACCAGCTTGTACGTCAATTTCACACTATCGTGCGTCGTCAGCAAGGACGTGGTCAGTGCTTAACTACTAATCACGATTACCTCTGCAGGTGGATTTGGGCTAGTTGTTGTATCATGAAGATCAAGGTCTTTTCGTTGATGATTGTGATGGATAGATTGAACACTCTAAGATCTACTTGCAAGAAGGCATTGGAATGTCTGATCCTAATACATGTGTTCGGTGTCCAACTCACACCAAAGAAGACAGGGATCATCTTTTCTTCATGTGCAACTTCAGTTGCAGAGTCTGGTATTATTTGCAGATTGATTGGCCATAGGGAGTGGATATGAGGGACAATGCTTTGACGCCCAGAAGGAATTTTGCTAAACCTTTCTTCACTGAGGTGGTGTTCACTGCATGTTTGAATGTCTGGATCATAAGGAATGCTAGAGTCTTCAGGAATGAAAAGCCTAGCTTCAACAGATGGAGGAATGCTTTCATTCATCACATTTCTCTTCTAGCTCATAGAACTAGCAGAGATATATAGAGGAGCTAGTTAGATGGGTTTCCTTTACCACCCTGAGGTGAGTCTTGCCATTTTTTTGTTCACATTTCCTTTCTCCTTTGCCTTAGGACGTGTACATACTATATTGTGTTCTCTTTGAAATAAAAATGAGAGGCGGTGGGGTGATTTTCCCTACAGTAAGCCGTCAAAAAACAACACATCATGAAAGTTTCCTATTTACTCGGTGCCCTGAAGCGATCCTAGTTACTTCAGCAGTTGATTCAAACAGGGAAGATTCCTATTTTGAAATAATCATGGTGCCTAAGACGTTAAACAATTCCACCAGAGAAATAACATCATAATGCTTCACTGGAACTTACCGACATAGGAGCTATTGTGAAAGACGGTTTGTAATTTGAACGCTTGCATAAGTTGTTTCTGTTCGAGAAACAGGCAATTCCACTCCTCCTGTGAGCCCCTCCAATTCACCCCACATGTCAAGCAGGGAGTTACCCTTGACCATCCTCAAAAGGCAGTTGTTTTCTAGTGATTATCAAAAGAAAATGGCAGACTACTCCCCATGCATTGATCTACCAGCAAGCATTCCCAATTTAAACCCGGGATGGACAGCTTGAAATATACAAATATGGACTTTGAGCTAACAACTTGATGTTCGCAATATCGCAAGAGACTCAAGGATTACGCGACTCTAGTGCGCCTAAGCAAGTTTCCTACCAAAATTTTTAATTCGCTATGAACACTTTGGACGTCGACGTGGAATGACTTTTTTTTAATTGACAATTCATGCACATTAATTGTTGTGGTACACTTGTACAAAGGACTTGAACGATTGCTCTAACTGGATCCCTCGTGAGCGTGAGCCAATGATCATACACATGCACATCATATACAATGTGCACGAAGAAATCTCTATGTATTCGGAATCGTTGTCTGAAAAGGTTCTACGGATACACCAGATTGTCTGTATATAGTCCATGACAAGTTTGGCATGTCCTTCTGCCCCATGGCAAAAAAATGCAACCACGCCCTGGTTGAGGGCCTGTTCGGCAACCCTCTAGCTCCCTCAGATCCTCAACTCCTCAGCTCAACTCCTCCGCCCAACTCCTCGTTGAAAAAACCCAGAGTTCAGAAACGTTTGGCAGCACAGCTTCTCGATCGGGAGCACTGGCGTGGGCTGGCAGCTGATTCGGTTTTGATGTGGCCTAGCTCGAGCGATAAGCTGCAGCGAACCAGTACGCTAGCTCACTTGGCGGTGGCACGCAGCCGTAGTTTCAGTCAACTCTCGCTCCTTTGATTTTTCAGAGCAGTAGATGTCTAGCTCCTCAGCTCCTCGTAAAATACAGTACGCTCCGCTCCCAGCTTCTTTTTCTTAACTCCGGGACTTAACCCGTTCGGCACAGCTCCAAAGCTGGAGTTAGTGGAGTTGGGAGCTGGAGAGCAACCGAACAGGCTCTGAGAACCACATCTCTCATTCTCCTTTTTCCTCTGAATTGATCTGAGCCATCGCTATCTTCTCCCTATTCCTCATACGAGGAGTCGTCGAAAAACTTGTCCACAAGCCTCTTCATATGTGGATTGCATCGGAGTTAAATATGAGCATTGTTGCCTATGAATTTGCTGCATCAATTGAGAAAAAACAAAACAAAACAAAGAGGGGGGGGGGGGGGGGGGGGGGTAGCTCTGGAATAATCTCTCGAGCACCTTGTGGCATGCAGCAACCAGCACATGATGCACGGGGGTGGTCTCGGAAGACAAGGGGGAGGCGTGGACGCGTGAAGAGTCAATTCGAGGCATGGTTTTAAGTTTCAGTTTCAGAAAAAATTTAGCACCAACCGAAATTACCGAAATTCAGTGAATCTCAGTTTCCATTCAGCCAAATGACTGAAATATTCACTCAAATTCAATTGAAAATTTGAAAATTTGGAAAACATTTGAATTCCTGTGTTGTACTGAAATTGCTGAAATATTTTGGCTGAAAGGTAATATTTCAGTGTATACTGAAATTCAGTGAATTTCGTCGGAATCTCACTGAAAGTGAAAACCATGATTCGAGGATAGCGTGCACCGCGCCAACAGGGCATACCACAGCTTGGCTCGGCTGGCAGAGGTGGCCGACATGGGGAGGCGAGGAGGAGTCCGAGAGCTTGGGCACCCCTGCTCCTCACGCTAGTACGCGGAGATGGTTTCGCCCTGTACGAACATAGGCGACGAGCTCGGCTCGGTGCACGGTGAGGTGGTGGCTTCAGCGGGGGGCTAGGGAGGCAGCGGGGCCCTAGTGTGCAAGGGGAGGCAAAAATGCAATCAGCGGGGGGTGCTGGGTGTCGTGGCGGTTGACAGTGGGGACATGGAGAAGATGCGTGCAAATAGCACGACATAGCGCCCCTAATAGTTCCGCCATAGCGTTTTGATAAATGTTTCGCTAAAAAATATATGTACAATATGTCGCTAATAAGAGCATCTCTAGCCGCGCCCCAGGACGGCCCCAGGAGCCATTTTTTAGCACCGGCACTAAAAAAAGTGTCCCAGTCGCATCCCTACAGGCTCGTTTTGTGCCGGATTTAACGAAAGCTACGGCCGGCGCACGCAAGGCAATCCCAGGGAATCAGGGAGCAGCTGGGGGCGCCGGCACTAGTTTTTGGCTGCAAAAGGCCCACTGCCAGCCTCTAATCTCTCTCTCCTTCCTTTTTCTGACTAGGCCCACCACATGTAGTGCAAGCAAGAATCTCCTCTTTCTCCCACATGCCCGCCGCCCCTTCTTCTCCACGCTCCACCAGCCCTCATCCGCCTCGCGGCCTGCGCTGGCTCCGGACGGGCGAGTGCGGCCAGCGAGCGGGCGCGGTCAGGGCTCGCCGCGCCACCCGAGCTCGCCGCCTTTCCGGCCGGATCCCGCGGGCGTGGCCGGCTCACCTCGTTGCTGCTCAACGCGGCAACCGGCCTCTGTCTCCTCACCGCCGCTGGTCGCGGCCGCCTCCTCGCCGCGCGCCGGTCTCTGCCTCCTCACCGCCTCACTCTGCTCACCGCGCGCTGCGCGCCGCCGTCGCCGCCCTGCCCACAGCGCGCCGGCTCGGGCGTGCCGGAGCCCAAGCTGCCTCGCGGCGCGCCCGAGGGCCTCGACTCCAGCGGCGTCTCGCCGCCTCGTCCTCGACTCCAGCAGCGGCGGGCCACGCCGCTCGTCGCCGTCCCCGCCTGCGGCGCCGGGTCCGGCCCCGTCCGCTGACCGGCTCGCCGCCCGTCCGCCTCCTCGCCCCCGCCGGCTCCTCCCTCTGCCGGCCCCGCGTGCCGGCTCCACCCACTCGCCCTCCCGCGGCTTCCTCCGCGCGGGCGTTGCTTCACCCCCGGTCGGGTCTGCTCGCCGCCCCACTCGCCAGCTCGCCCCGTCCGCTCCGCTAGCCACTTGGGCGGTTCGCGTGGTGGTGGTGGCTGGGTACGTGCGTGGGGGGCAACGAGTTGATTTTTTTCCACCCCCAAGCTTAATTTTTCGCCGGCAGCCCCCAAGCGGCGAAAAAAATGCCTCCTGGGGGGCTCAACGGCTGGAGATGCTCTAACACCCTACAGCATGATATACATGCTAAAGGCATCCTCAATGCCGACCCACAAACCTCCCGCAATAGTCGAACTGCGATGTCTATATTGCGAAAGCCATCCAACAACGACCTCCATCGGTCAGCGGGGCGGTCCGGACGTGATTTCTCCCGCAAACCAAAGACAAAAGTGCGCGGGGGGGGGGGGGGGGAGGGGGGTTGCAGGAGTCCGGACCGATCCCAAGCCTGCTTCTGACCGTCCATGCCCACCAAAAAACCCTCCCCACTATCCCGCGTGCCTCTCGGCCGGCGCCAGCTGCCTGCATTCATGCGGCTGTAAGGCGCGTCGATCCGCATTGAAGGCGGCTTAGGGAGGACGCAACCTCTCACTGCCTCCGCCATTGAAGCGGTTCGCCGCCGATGGCGCCACCCGCTACACGCCCGGATGAACACGCCTCCTCGCCGCATTCATACGCCTCCATTAAACCCGCGTGGAAACCAAGAAACCTACTCCGGCTACATGTCCATTCATGAGCGGGTCGGCATTAAACGCAACGCCGGCCGAGCTCCTCCCGTCCGCCCTCTATTTAAACGAGGCTAGACGCCAGACAAGAATCACACTCCATAGCTCCCCATCTCCTCCTTCACCACTTTTCTGATGGCTCCTGAAGAGCAGTTCTCCGGCATACAAGCCGGCTGGGTGGCCCGCCGAGCCCGCCGGATACGAGCGAGGCAGGTCGCTGCTCCACCTCTCGCGCCTGACCTGACAGAGCAAGTTGCCGCCCCAAACCGCCGCGTGGTTCAACAACTCGCCGCGCCAGGCCAACTAGATGAGGAGTGGGGGTTGCTCCACACCGACACGGCGGGAAACACGACGGCTCGGGCATCGCCGCATCCAGTGCATGCGACCGCGCCATCGGCCGTCATCACGCGCGTAGCCGCGCCATACACGCAGAGAAAGAAGATGGATGTGCGGATGTTGACGAGGTGGCGGCCCGCACATCCGCGCCCGCCGCCATCTTCGAGGACAAGTAGAACACGGGAGGCCGCCGCCGCTTGGGTCCCATGAAGGCCACCGCTGAGGCGACTCCGGTGTACACAGCCGGTGTCTTACCCGGCTCTTCTCTTGCGAGGACGTCCGTCGATCCCACACGGGCTTCACAGAAGCGGAGCCGTCGCCTTCCCCTCCCGTTGAAGCATCAGCCGGGGTTCCACTCTGGTGAGCGGTGGGTAAGCGAGCCATCCTTTGCGTTGAATTATATACCTCAGGGGCTCCCGGCAGTCCGGTGATCGAGCTGCCGGACATGAGGAAGACAGAGGGATCGGCGGGCGGCCATTTAGATTAGGTACTACTCCCTCCGTTCCTAAATATAAGTCTTTTTAGACATTTCAAATGGATTACAACATACGGATGTATGTAGACATATTTTAGAGTGTAGATTCACTCATTTTGCTCGGTATGTAGTCACTTATTGAAATCTCTAAAAAGACTTATATTTGGGAACGGAGGGAGTATTATACATCCAGAGCCAGACTAGCACCGTTTAGTTGATGTAAATATACTAAAATCCGTCATGTTTATATGAAAATCCGGCATTTTTATGTGAAATCCGCCATGTTTATATGAAATCCGGCCATGTTTATACGAATTTCGTCCGATTGATTCGAGTTTTTGTGAAAATGTATGCGGCTACAATTGAATGGCGTCCTCCCGCATCCGTGTCCGCGGACTGGTCTTCTCTCCACTTACAGATGCGGGAGGAAATGTGGGGGTTGTCGTTGGAGATGCCATAGTAGCATAATTTTAGTACGACGCTATTTTTTTTATTGCACAAAATGCACGGGTCAGGAGGGGACATGGAGAAGACAAACTCCGCTCCAGAATGCATATTGTGCACTGCATTTGCTCCACATGATAAATGTTAATTAATTATTCTTGATCGGTTAGAGTTATATCTCAACAAACACGAAATCCATAATGCCACTGTGCTAAAAGAAACAAAAGGGGGAGATGAAATCAAGCCTCAGCCTGAGCTGACTTCTCCATGTAGAGCTCGACGATCTTCTCCTGGGAGAAATCCGTGAAGTACCCCTCGCCGACGGCGAGGCCTTCCTCCCCCGCCAGCCGCTCCACCATGCCCTGCACCTCCTCGGCGCCCACGCTCCCCGGGTCGAGCAGGTTGCACGCCACCTCGGCGCCGCCGTCGCCGTGCGCGAGCCCCATGGCCTGCACGGACCGGAGCCCGCCGCCGCGCTCGCTGACCCGGCGCGCGACCCGCCGCACGGCCTCCACGTCGGCCGTGCGCACCGGCACGTTGTAGTTGTCCACCCAGGCCGTCGCCCCGAGCACCAACACGCCCTTGGACGCCGACGCCGCGTCCGGGCCGGCGTCGGGCGCGACGGGGAGCGTCGTCGCCTCGGCCGTGACGGGGAGCGGCCCGTGCCACTCGGCGTTGCTCTGAGGCCTGAAGTAGCCCAGCTGCCTCCTGATGGCCGCCAGCGTCCGGCCCTCCCGGTGCGCCGCGCCGTAGAGGTACGTCGGCACTGCCAACCGACCCCGTCGCCGCACGGGTCTGAACGTCAGCACGCCGCACGGAGTGGCAAGCAAAGGGGGACAAGAACAAGAAACAGAGGAGACTGGTTTACCTTGGAGCCCGTCGCCGATGTCGGCAGCCACGGCGGCGGCGAGCGCGGCGACGTCGCGGAGGGCGGCCCCGGCGAGGGGGTGGAAGCAGACGTGGTCGACGGCGCCGAGCCGCGGGTGCGCGCCGGCGTGGGCGCCCAGGTCGATGGCCCCGAGCGCGGCCTCGACCATGCCGAACACGGCCCGCCGCAGCGGCGTGGCCGGCGCGACGGGGTGCGGGAGGCGGGAGACGAGCGTGTAGCCGACCCGGTTGTAGGCGTCGTCGGCGAAGGTGTTGACAAGGGCGACGGCCGGGTGGTGCCGGCGCGCCGCCTGCTCGACCGCGCGCAGGACGGCCGAGCTCCGGCCCTCGGAGACGTAGAGCTTGCAGCACGCCAGCATCGGCCTCAGCATCCTGCTCCTATACGCAGCCGCCGCATCCAAGATGCAACCACCAACCAAAAAGAACAGAAAATTCTCGTACAAGGAGAGGAAGATGAGGTTGTGGACAGAATTGGGCAGCGAGAGAAGAGACCAAGCGTCCAAGGTCTCAGCCACACAATGGATTCTTCCTCCGTTCAGAGGAACTTGGTTCTCAAAATTGCTCAAATGTTCTTTGTGCCGTGTCGATATGAATTACAAAAACTTCCAGTTAGGAACATCGATATCCACGAGAATCCAGCCATTACAAATATTGGAGTTTGCTGAAAACCATGCAAGTTCCAGAAAGACACAACCACAAGGATGACCACATCCAAAAACTGTCCAAATCCAAACTCTTGAAACCACTGAAAGCAGAACGAGCAAAATTGTTTCGAATGCGGAAGTGTCCCGACCAGCGACATGAATAGACAGTGGCACCGTGTGTTCAGTGTGTCTCTAAAACATAACAAGATCAATCAATTATACAATACAAGATGCCGCCAACCGTCATGCTCATGCCTCACTCTTGGGAGAAGAATACGTGCCAGGCGGCAGGGTGTAGCATTATTTCCCAGCTACAATAACTCGAAACCAAGATCTATGTGTTGCCATGCGAATTCCATGCAACCTAACTATATAACTTAAACCTGCAAATTTCCAGGCAGCATCCTACTCTATCTTGTGGTGTGTGATGAGCTAAACCGCCCATGAAATGCTGGGCGGCTTGGCTCCTAAGACCGGCTATCCTGATGCGCCAGCTGCCTTTTCCGCGTCCTTGTCGTCCTCGCCCTTCTCTTCCTTCTCGAACTCCTCGAGAAGCATGCGCTGTTTCTGCGTCAAATTCCTGCAGGAAATATGTGTGAGAACTACCTGTGACGGCACAGGGCATTGTACACAAGTTTTGCAGGCAACTTACACAGGGATTTTGACATTGAAATGGACATATTGGTCTCCATATGAATACGAGTTTCTTGTCTTGATTCCTGCAGGACACGATGTTTATGATTATATAGGCAAAAGGGAATGCATCAGTTATTCTGTTTTCCTATAATCATTATTAGTATGATGCCATACATAAATCATTTATGTGGTAGTTCAAGCTGAATGTTCACCTAGATGCCAGTTAAAAACGAATCCTGGCATTTTCTTTCAGATCTTACTCCTGGCAATCTAATATACAGGAAGGCAAAAGGAGACAATTTTGCAGGTGCTACAAACTTTGTCTCTTCGTTGCTTATTCATATCCTTATTGCTTCACTTGAAGACTTAAACCCAGATACAGTTTGGCAAATGCCTACTTTTCAATTGTTCCGAAGAAAAGAGTAGATCTTAGCAACTAGTAGTAGTTATACCTAGCAAACACAAGATGTGCTTCAACATAAAAGCACCGACTATAAACTATGTCACTGTATATGCACCTAAGATAAAATGAACCACGAGCAAAAGATAAACAGTCCACTGCAATTTACCTTTTCCTCTCAGAACAACCTTCTGACCAGGTTGAGTACCAGGCTTAACCTACAACAAGAGGAGACCGATGGATAGTTTGCCACTTAATAAACAACTAAAACCTTGCACAATTAAGATAGACCTTTTTGGGCATACCTTTAGAACAACATCTCCAGCGAGAGTTGGCACTTGAACAGTACCTCCCAGAATTGCCTATAAATGACATGAATTATGTCTCATGAGAACAATTATACCTCACATTTCAAGTGCCACTGCAATGTCACAAGTGACTCAGCACAGAACTACTCTTAACATGAGCTGTTGTGATTAATGCGAGGAAGGATTGGTACTTGCTCATTCAAAGGTCATGGGGAAGCTAATAGCATTAGTATCCTATAAGATCAAATTCAGCCAACACGATCAGGATTCGTATTCCTATCAATCAGTGGCTTAGAACAGAGTTTTCATGCTAGCGCACAGAGGTACAATTTCAAAGAAGGGGGATCAATTTTACCACTTTCTTTTAACTGTCCCATGACAAATAAAAATGGTATACCACACAGAGACTGGAACATGCAACAATTACCTGAGTCACGTTTAAGACAGCATCTACATGGATATCACCTTTCTCTCTCCGGAATACTGGATCCTCACGAACCTGGAACGAGAATAGCATTACAAAGGTCAAGTGCCCATCTTCAGCCATCAGCTAACAACAGAAATACCAAACGAGAAGACGGCTGACCTTAATGGCTACATAAAGGTCACCAGCACGAAGACCGTCTGGATCTGCTTGACCTGATCTAAGCACTTTCATGACATCCTCATCATCCGTACCTGCACATGCAGAATCATGTCCAATGGCATATAGTAAACACAGAAGAACATCACGTGGGTACAAGCGATGTCAAAAACTTGGAAGCTTACCAGGCGCTATATCAATAGAGACTGTTTTTATTCCTGGCACAACCTTCTTCCCCCTGCACGACTTGCAGAAATCCTAACAACACAGGCATGGTAATCTTCAGCTCACATCAAGTAATTAGAAATACTCATTGTGCATAATGTACATTGCAGACAAATATGGCAAGACAAAGGGCTTCATAATCATCAGTCTTCACATTAACCACTAATGTATGATAGGAAGCAACATTTACATTAAACAGTAATGTATGATAGGAAGATGCAGATGCACAGTCTCACACGACATTTATTCTAGTCACCTGGTTGGTAATAAATCAGTACACACTAAAGAGTACACCGATATTTGTTCACTATGATGTTGATGTAGATATTTGTAGGTACCAAAAAGTAAGCAGATATTTGCTCATTCCATTTATTCTGGTCATCTGGTTAGAAATAAATCAATACACATTAATAAGTACGCAGATATTTGTTCAAAATAAGAAGCTTCTCTAGTCTAGAACCTTAACGAATGGTCAACTTTCCCAATGATTCATTGGGGGCTTGGTACAGAAATGTGCTACATCGGAAAGCTGTTTTTACTTTATTGCAACTGATAGTTGCTATTACAAAGCGATATCTCACCTTTACAGTCTTGCCAGATCCACCACACTGCGTGCATGTTGATTGCATTCTGAAGGGACCAGTTTGCAGAACCATCTGCCAGCATTAGATGAAAAACAAAAACAAATAAGACACTAATTATATTGGTCAAAGGCATCTTGATAACTAAATAGAATGTGCTGGTGGAAGAACTAACATATCCAGAACCCCTGCAAGCTAGACAAGTTTCGGGTTTGGTTCCCGCAGGTACACCAGCTCCATCTAGAAGAAGCATGATGTTATCAGAAAAGGGAAAATATGATTCAAAGACGACATTTAGTTACCAAAAAAATGCAGTTGGTAAATGGTAAAATACACGTGCATATACATACTGCAGGTTTCGCATGTTACTAAAGTCTGGAAGTTGATTGTCTTTTTGCATCCTTCAACTGCTTCCATAAATGACAACTCAAGCTTAACCTGCAAAAGGATTACATGTAATTGCAATTCAAAGAGCAGAGCTATAACGGTCAAAGAAAATTAAATCTAGAAATAACCTTAACGTCCTGTCCACCAGATTCTCTATCTTTGAAGATGTTCCGGAGGAACTTCACAGCAAACAAAGAAAGCAGAGGTCAGATTAGATATGCTAGATTCATGAGATTTGAATACATGAAGCAACAGAAAATTCATCTGTTCAGTGTCAAGTAAAACAAAAATGTAGAAACGGATCGAGAAATATTCCTATATGCTTAGCAAGCTAACTCGATGAGAGAGAGAGAGAGAGAAACCATCTGTGACATAAGAGGGTATGGCTGGTGCTTTAGGAGAGCATCACAAAAGAACCAGCCATATAAGGGGCTATCTAGTGTGTAATGATTAACACACAAATGCAGATGCTTAGCTCAAAGTAGCTCCGGAAACTGAAAATTGCAAAGATGAAAGATTTTCCAGACGATATAACTATTTCTGCTTAGTCAGAACATACATAATAATGCTAAAAACATGAGATTTGAGAAGAAGCAAAACCACCAAACTGGGACCTAAAATAAAAACAGTAGAAAAGATTAATAACTCAGAAGATGACATACATCATTCATTCCGCCAGTACGACCAGTGCCGAAAATATCCTCAAAAGGATTTCCAAAACCGCCTTCGAATCCGCCAGCTCCACCACCTCCAGCAGCAGCCCTCTCATATTGATCAGGGCCAACCTGTAAAATCAGTCAAAGTTATCAATGTAGATTCCATGTTAGCATGAGATTCTGGCCAAGCTTTTTACACAAGAAGGTTGGTGTTTTAATTTTTAGACAGGTTGATGACCATTGCAAATAGTAAAGGCAAACAAAAATTAGACAATTAGTCAAGTGGTATTTCTGTCTAATTATCTTCATTTTCAAGCAATTAATTATTTGTACCTCATGAACATACAAAAAAAGCCAGCCATTGGCAGTCAAAGGAACGTAGACGTGTATAATCAGAGGAATTAAATTGTACCTGATCATAGACCGCTTTTTTTTCTTCATCCTTCAAAGTCTACAGAGAAGAAGCGAAAATGTATGTATTAATACTATTCAAAGCTGTATATCTTGAAATTGAGCATCTACGCTGAACAAAAATCAAGTACCTCATAAGCTTTCTGAACCTCTTGAAACTTTTTTTCTGCATCGGCATCGCCTTTATTTGTATCTGGATGGAGCTTCTTCGCAAGCTTTTAGAAGAAATCAAGAGTAGAAAATATAAGATGGTGAGGTAAATAACAAATTGCATGCCATTGAAAGTATGAACTATCTTACAGTGTAGCCTATAAAGAAAAGATAACTCAATTGCCACAGATATGATATAATAACTTGCGATTACTTTGTAATTAGGCACCAAGGAGACACCAGCCCCTCCACAAATATCAAACATCCTAAGGCCCTTTACTTCTGCAATCCTGTATGCTTAAAGAGTCCATGTAATTCTTATTTTCCGAAACATTTTTGGAAGTGTTTTTTCAGGTTGTTCAGCAGAGACCTGAACAAGTTTTGACAACACAAAACTCAGACAATATTACCACCGATAACAGGTGAATGGTGATCTGATTTCTGCGCATAAAACACATGATGAACTAATAACAGGTGAACGATGATTCGATTTCTAAGCACGAGCTTTTGCCACCACATTTAGCGCATAATGTGTGTATTTCGCCTGGAGCATCTACCAACTAAAGTAACTACCCACAAGCAGCCTTCAAGTTCAGTCTTAGACAACACTAAGATTACAGTACAAGTGCCACACCCAATTGTACTGAGCCATACCGCGTAATACGCCTTCTTGATCTCGCCCTGGCCGGCGTCCTTCCTCACACCGAGCACGTCGTAGTAGTCCCTCACCGCCACGGGCCTGGTCCCTGCACGCAGCCACAGACCTCAGGGAAAGCTCACCCAACCGGGAACAAACGAGAACCACAACCGCCCATCGCCCTCACCGTGGAAGAACCTGCTCGGCGACGAGAAGGGCGGCCTCCAGGAGGGCGCCGCGCGGGCCGCGTCGCCCCATCTAGCTGCGCGCAAGCACCAAGGGTCAGTTAATCAGGGGGGCGGCGGACTCCGGGAAATCGGGAGCGGCGGACTCACCTCTGTGCGCGCGGGAGGCGTGGAGGGAGGAGGAGCGGGCGGAGGAGGAGGCGGCGGCGGCGGCGGCGGTGGAAAGGGAGCGGCGGGCGAGGAGGAGAGCGAGGCGGGCGCCGCCGGGGAGCCGCATGGTCGTGGGGGCGAGGTCGGTGGCCGTCGGCGTCGCCGCCTCGGGGTTAAGGGGGAGGGGAGGGGGGGAGGGCGCAAGGTAGGGGAACGTTCTGGAATGCGCCGCTCGCTTCGCTGGCCCGCATTCTTCTACCTCGCGGCCCGTTGGGCCTGCCGTGTTCTGCAAGCACGAGGGGGGGGGATGGCTGGCTGGCCCATGCCGAGGCGTTTGCAGCCCGAAATGGTGGATGCTTCGGTCTCTTTTTCCACACGCCTCCTTTACCACTCGTTTGCCACATGTGAACAGATGACATCAGCAAGAATTTTTTTGGTTTTCAGTTTAAAAATATTTTATCTTCTAATTAAAAATCCGTTTTCACCATTAAATCCGTCTCGACGAGATCTTCAAAACTAGACCCATGTTGATATGTTTCGACAAAAAAAAAATTGCCCAAAAATTGCCATGATGTTTACACTGTAGTTGTCATAGTGCTTAAACTAAAGTTGCCATGTGGCAATTTCAGTTTGTCGATCATGGCAATTTTAGTATTTTGATGATGGCAACTCCAGTACTTTGACCATGAAAATTATTTTTTGTATGAACCATGGCAATTTTAAGTGCATGCATCATGGCAATTTTAGTTTATGGTTCATGGCAAGTATATTTTCTTAATTTCCCGTTTTATAAATGTCAAAATTACTTTTAAATGTAGAAAAAAAATAGCTGAAACATATCATGGCAACTTCAGTGTAAATACCATGGCAATTCATGTGCAATAGACATGGCAACTTTAAACCCAAAAAAATTTGTCGAAACATATTGATATGGGATCTAGTTTCGAAGATCTCGTCGCGAGGGATTTAATGGTGAAAACGGATCTTCAATCGGGTTTTTCATTTAAGAGAAAACATTTCAAAAACTGAAAATCCAAAAAGATTCTCACATGCATGCATGCGGTGACGTGGCGCAGTATGTGTGTTATAGAGCGTGTGGGCGTTTTTCGCTCCGACCACACGTGTGGGCGTTATCATTGTCCTTCTTTTTTTGACAATTAAACTATGGACACTTCAGGGTCTTCTCGCTGATGCTACATAAGAGCAACTTTCCCTAAAAAGGAATGTAAGAGCATCTACAAGCCATGAATCTGCCCCCGAACGCCCGGACGGCCTCCCCAGTCATTGTCCGGACGTAAATTGCCACTCAAACGGATGCCTGAACGCAGTCCACACGTTCGGGCTGACCGACAACCCATAACATCCCATAATATAAAGACGCACTCGCCACGTCGGCCCGGCCCACTATGGCCCACCCTCCCCCACATAAATTCATCCCCATCCCCACTTTGGACTAAACCCGAGCCAATCCACCTCACTCCACTCCACCCCCTAGCTTTTCACCGACGAACTCGGGCCATCTCCGACATGGCAGACAGCGGAATCTGACTTCGAGATGTCCGGATTCATCAACTGTGACCTTGTCCTTTGCGGTCTTGAGGAGGAGATGACGGTCTGCGCGGCTCTCTGCCTTTATCTCTACTTTTACAAAAGGAAAAAATGGTTGAATAAAAAAGTTTTGCACTTACTAGAATTATTCTAAAAGCAAAAGTGATGGGGTAAATCAACCACATGGTGTTTTAAACAATAGATCGGTGGTCCGTGCTTTGGGCATTGCTTATATGGAATCGGTATTCCATAGTACTTAAGATTATGTCAAAATCTATTTTTACAATGCATGGCTCTTCAGCTTCTTGCTAGTTCCATGGCCTTGTCACCTTATGTTGATTTATGCCGCGTGGGTGTGACTTCGTCACCTCTCTCGAGTTTATGTTGAGGACTCTGCAGACCAATGAACGACCCACCATAGTTTTGGCTTGGGTTTCGACTATGAGTTTGTTAACGTTCGTAGTGGCAACACTACAAGGAACATTATTCGGTTTTCTCTTGAGAGTGTGTGTATGTGATAATAAAAGACCATCGGTCGCTACTCCCGAAGGAGATACTCATGGTACATAGTATTCAAAGTTAAGCCACAACGGAACCCCCTCATTTGTATATCACCTTTTTGGCATAATCTTGAGAACTTAGACATACCTATTTTGGATGTGCCACTACTGAAGTAAGTGCTTGAGAGTCTTGAGAATATTAGTCGGCAGGAATGAAAATCTCTATATCTTGACTTTTTGACAACTCTCCGTGTTCAAGTTTATTTTAAAGAATAGTAACAAAAAGAAATAAATAAGTTACTAAGTAAGAGGATTCAAGTATATGTTTCCATGCTATATACTTTGACAAGGAGCATAGAAACTTTTGATGAAACTCTAGTAGTTTGGTTATCAAAATATTTTACCTAGCTGAGCATGTGCTACCTTGTACAAATATGATTTATCTTGCTTATATCTTGCATAGAAGACAAGGATATGCCTCTGGGCAACAATACTTATTGATGAGCTAGATGGACAACTTCGGTTTATGAACCTTCTTGCTCGAGAACGAGCAAGGTTTAAACTTGGGGATGTTGATGAGTGGATTTTATGCAGTTTTTGCCAAAATCCCTCATATCATATCCCTCCAACACTTATTCATGTCATCGATGCGCTAATGACTGAACCAAATCTACATGACCAACATCGGTTAGTTTCCGGTATTTACTCGTTTTACCAAGTTCATTGCACAACTTTTATTTCTATTTAGTTTTTCTTTGTTTTGTGGTCTCTGGAGGTATGTTTGAATGTTCATGCACTTGGCACATCAAAAGAACCAAGTTGGGGGGTCAAACCGGAAAAGTTTCAGCCACCAGGTTAAGGCCCTATGGAGTATTTTACGTTTTGACATTTATACAAATGCCTAAACTAAAGATACAAGGCAACTAACGCATCGGGCTTGTCGCTAGCAACCCAACAAGCACAAGAACATCAAAATTGGAGTTCGTATGAAGAAATGGGGACCAAAATACTTAAGTGCTCCAGGAGTCCAGAGTGGAGGATTGTGTGTGGCACAAGCGCGCGGTCATACTGGCGCTCATACCAGAGACTGATGCCAGATTAAATTGGCCACTACTTCCCCTATTTTGCTCTGATTTTGTCCCAGTTTGTTCATATGGGATCCTTGATGACCAAAACTTGTTTTGGGAAAGGATTTGGCTTCCTTAGAGCTCTTGGGTGGAGGAAGAGAGCTACATCAACAATGGAGACCAGATGAGGCATCCTATATATTCACCTCCAACCCTAGTCGTCGGCCATCACCATCTTCATCGTTCCATATACTTCTGTCGCGCCTCCATTATAGTGGCTCCACCATACAGGAAGGGTTGAGACAATGAAGGAGAAGGGAGGAGGCGCCTCCCACGTCCGGCGCCGCCCGAAAGGCCGACGTCCTCTCCATGACCGCTGCCACGCGCCAATCTCCATCTCTAACACCATGTTGAGTTGTAACTCGTCCCTAGCCTCTATGTACTCAATCACCATGTTTGAGTAATTTATTTAATTCTTGTGGAATAAGATGAACTCTAGTTTGTACTAGTACCGAATGTCTTGCGATATATGAAATCCTCTTTTACATGTTTATTTTTAGTATTCTTCTTGATGTTGGGTGAAGCTGACCATCCAACATTTGCCAATTTAGGACATAAGGTCACTATGTACTATTGGTGAGCCGACAGGTTGAGGAGTTAAGTTAGTGACAGGGCCCACCTCACTTCGTCCCAGATCATTGTAACAGGGGATAAATGGAGACCGCTTTTGGTTGTGTCCACAGGAAGACCCTTAATTAGCATTCAGTAACCGGAATGGGGATGAATGGTGGTGGCGTATGTGATATAGGGTTGCTGCATGTATGCAAGTATGTGTACCTCGTTCCATCTACAAAGAGAAACATGAAAAGTGGCTTAGATATTTGTACAATGTACAGGTGATGATGATTCCTAACATCTCGAGAACGCCCTTATTACTCAAGTGCCGCCCCTTTATTTTATTTGGTATTTTATTTATGTTTTTACCTTCGCTTACTTGTTTAGATAAAACTGGCCCTTATTATCGTTTTCGCTAGGAATCGACGAATAGACTATTTTCCAGATAATGCTTTGGGTGAGAAGGTAGACGCGTGAGTGACGGTATAGCTGCGGGGTGAAGGAAATATGCCCTAGAGGCAATAATAAAGTTGTTATTTATATTTCCTTATATCATGATAAATGTTTATTATTCATGCTAGAATTGTATTAACCGGAAACTTAGTACATGTGTGAATACATAGACAAAACTGAGTGTCCCTAGTATGCCTCTACTTGACTAGCTCGTTAATCAAAGATGGTTAAGTTTCCTAGCCATGGACATGTGTTGTCATTTGATGAACGGGATCACATCATTAGGAAATGATGTGATGGACAAGACCCATCCGTTAGCTTAGCATTATGATCGATTAGTTTTATTGCTATTGCTTTGTTCATGACTTATACATGTTCCTCTGACTATGAGATTGTGCAACTCCCGAATACCGAAGGAACACCTTGTGTGCTATCAAACGTCACAACATAACTGGGTGATTATAAAGATGCTCTATAGGTGTCATGGTGTTTGTTGAGTTGGCATAGATCGAGATTAGGATTTGTCACTCCATGTATCGGAGAGGTATCTCTAGGCCCTCTCGGTAATGCACACCACTATAAGCCTTGCAAGCAATGCGACTAATGAGTTAGTTACAGGATGATGCATTACGGAACGAGTAAAGAGACTTGCCGGTAATGAGATTGAACTAGGTATGAAGATACCAACGATCGAATCTCGGACAAGTAAGATACGATGACAAAGGGAAAAACGTATGTTGTTATGCGGTTTGACCGATAAAGATTCATAGAATATGTAGGAGCCAATATGAGCATTCAAGTTCCGCTACTGGTTATTGACCGGAGATATGTCTCAGTCATGTCTACATAGTTCTCGAACCCGTAGGGTCCGCACGCTTAACGTTCGATGATGATTTGTATTATGAGTTATGTGATTTGATGACCGAAGTTTGTTCGAAGTCCCAGATGAGATCACGGACATGACGAGGAGTCTCGAAATGGTCGAGACGTAAAGAATGATATATTGGACGATGTTATTCGGACATTGGAAGAGTTCCGAGAGGTACCGGGTAAAAACGGAGTGCTGGAGGGGTTACCGGAACCCCCCCGGGGAAGTAATGGGCCAACATGGGCCTTAGGGGAGAGAGAGGACATGCCACGAGGAGGTGGCACCCCCCCCATGGGGAGTCTGAATAGGAATAGGGGAGGGGGCGCGGGCCCCCTTTCCCTCTCCCTCTCCCTCTCCCTTCCTTCTTCCCCCTTCCACCAAATGGAATCCTACTAGGACTTGGAGTCCCAGTAGGACTCCTCTCTCCTGGCGCGCCCTACAGGGGCCGGCCGGCCTCACCCTCTCCTCCTTTATATATGGAGGTAGGGGCACCCTAGAACACACAAGATCAATTGTCTTAGCCGTGTGCGGTGCCCCCTTCCACAGTTTACCACCTCGGTCATATCGTCGTAGTGCTTAGGCGAAGCCCTGCGCCGGTAACTTCATCATCACCGTCGCCACGCCGTTGCGCTGACGAAACTCTCCCTCATCCTCAACTGGATCAAGAGCTCGTGGGACGTCATCGTGCTGAACGTGTGCTGAACACAGAGGTGCCGTACGTTCGGTACTTGGATCGGTTTGGATCGTGAAGACGTTCGACTACATCAACCGTGTTACTAAACGGTTCTGCTTTTGGTCTACGAGGGTACGTGGACACAGTCTCCCGTCTTGTTGCAATGCATCTCCTAGATAGATCTTGCGTGATCGTAGGATTTTTTTTTGAAATACTATGTTTCCCAACAGTGATATCAGAGCCAGGTTTATGCGTAGATGTTATATGCACGAGTAGAACACAAAGAGTTGTAGGCGATAATAGTCATACTACTTACCACCAACGTCTTACTTTGATTCGGCGGCATTGTTGGATGAAGCGGCCTGGACCGACATTACATGACCGCGTTCATGAGACTGGTTCTATCGACGTGCTTCGCACACAGGTGGCTGGCGGGTGTCTGTTTCTCCAACTTTAGTTGAATCGAGTTTGACTACGGCCGGTCCTTGTTGAAGGTTGAAACAGCACACTTGACGAAAAATCGTTGTGGTTTTCATGCGTAGGTAAGAACGGTTCTTGCTAGAAGCCCGTAGCAGCCACGTAAAACTTGCAACAACAAAGTAGAGGATGTCTAACTTGTTTTTGCAGGGCATGTTGTGATGTGATATGGTCAAGACGTGATGAGATATAAATTGTTGTATGAGATGATCATGTTTTGTAAAAGTTATCGGCAACTGGCATGAGCCTTATGGTTGTCGCTTTATTGTATGAAATACAATCGCCATGTAATTGATTTACTTTATCACTAAGCGGTAGCGATAGTCGTGGAAGCAATAGTTGGCGAGACGACAACGATGCTTCGATGGAGATCAAGGTGTCAAGCCGGTGACGATGGAGATCATGACGGTGCTTTGTAGATGGAGATCAAAGGCACAAGATGATGATGGCCATATCATGTCACATATTTTGATTGCATATGATGTTTATCCTTTATGCATCTTATTTTGTTTAGTACGGCGGTAGCATTATAAGATGATCCCTCACTTAAATTTCAAGGTATAAGTGTTCTCCCTGAGTATGCACCGTTCACTACAAGAAATATATCAACTTGTGACCATCACTATTGGTCGCTGAAAGGTCATTGTTTTTCATTTGCGACCTTTTTGTGACCAAAAACAGATGGTCAAAAGCTGACGGTCGTAAACTGAAATTCACGACCTTCTTTGTGATATGTAAAAGGTCGTTGGTTCTTTGACCAAATTTTTGGTCACTAGCAGCCTCCCCAGGCCACGTAGGATCCAGCGTGGCAAGCTGACGTGGATAAGAATCAGCCCGGTCCAATTCAGTGTTTATATGGGCCGAGCCCATTAATTCTGCCCATTTATATATATTTTTCCTGACAATTTTTAATAGCTACATGGGCCTAGCACATCAATTCGGCCTTTTTATTTTCTGGGTCATGGCCTTTTTGGCTCAACAATTACTTTTTTTAAAGACGGATCCAATAGTGAGATGGGTCCCAATTGAGTGGGTCCCAATGGTCAGGGTCATATTCTTCAGATTTCAATTTTCTAGTAAATAAAAACAAATATTTAAATCAGAACATACTGAAAACAGAAGTAATACTTCAAACAGATCAAACAACCAAATTTGGTACATTACAATCAAACATAGTTCACACCACGTTTATAATCGAACATACTTCACATCAAGTTTACAACCACCAAGAACACAGCCAAATATCAAAATATAACTATCTATAAAAGTATAACTAGCTCCAATGAGCTAGAACTAAATGCTTCTTCACTTCTTCATCCTGGAGCTTGCGACGAAACATGAACGAATGTCAGCATCTACATGTTATAGAACAAAATGGTTAGGGACAAAATAAAAGCAATCAATGAAACAAAACAAGACTGCACCAATAATATCACAGGAAGTTCCATATGAGCTAGAATATGGCCAACTGCACTATGCACTGCTCTTACATGGATATATGCCTACTAACATCAACATACTGATCTAATACAGAGCAGAGGCATCATGCATACCCTAAGCATATACATACAGATGGTAGGTTGAACAAATACATGAAAAGGCAAATTAAGCAACTCCACATTGGCACATCACGTTTATTCAAGATGATGTGCTGCATATGCAAAATAAATCCAGAAACTACAACAGGGAACAGGAAACAGAGCCTCAAAGTGTTCACTTGTCATGTTTTGTCCGCCATTTTGAGATCGACACACACCATGCAAACAAACATGATTGCTTTATTCCTTTTGGATTAAAACAGGAATATGGTGTCCACCTTATACTACAACATCATCATCCGGATTAAAACAACACATTTATAGTCAGAGTGCTGGATGAGACAAATATCAATTGAAACCAACTAGAGCAGGTGAGCCAGGGATAAGTAGCAGCAGGAAAATAATGGTATATTCACAACTTCAGTTTAGGTAAATATCACCAGATGTATCAGTATACAGGCAGCAATAGTATCATCGAGCACATCAAAACAACAGCTTGAACCATATAAGTCATAGCTCTGAAGAAAGAAAGAAAGAAAGAATAGGTTTAGTAGCTATGTATTCATAGTTGAGAGCTAAGCAATTTGTTTGTTTATGCTGTAACTGACAGACCTAGTACAAGAAACAAGCAAAGTGAAACAGTATTGACTAATTCGATGGCAATACAAGCTTAGCTAGTAGGTGACCATCCAATCCATGATGCAGCAGCAGGTGCAAATATGATATGATGTGAAGAAGAAGCTAGCTGGAGTGGTGGGGGATGAAACCAAAATTACAAACCATAGTCGGACCTCACATCACCACTGTTTTATGGTTTTATAACCAACTGGAAACTATGAAGAGCAGAGCAGGTCGGATAGTAAAAGAATTATCAAGCAGAGCAAAACAGCACTGCGACCATCAAGTCGTAGCCCTGAAGAAAGAAAGAACCAATAGGGTCAACCACATATTTATTAAGAGTTGAGAGTTGAACAATCATCAGAAAACTAAAGGTACTGCTCAGCCAACTAAATAACACATGATTCAGTCACACGGTATAATTCTGACTATAATATAACAAGAGAACTAAAGATACTACATACTTAGAACTCAACTAATAAGTGAGAATGATCAAACTGATGCAAACAACTAATTTTGTTTGTTGATATTACTAAAGAAAATGTCTAAAACAATCTGCAGCAAACAAGCTTTGATTTGCTGCTCCAAATAGAGGACCATGGATGGGGTGCTGATCACATAAGTAAATGGCTAGACAAAAACCTTCCCTTGGCAAATCACAGGAGAGATCAGCCAACAATGTCTCTAAACATAAAGGTCGCAAACTTCGCTGACTGCAACAAGGTGCATCAACAGCCTGGGTGTTCAGTTACGGAAAAGAGTATGCAAGCATCAGTATTTCTACAGTGTAAATTGTGGTTGAAAATGCAGTAAGTTTAGCAGTACACTTACTGTTGAATTACAATTGTAATCTACACTACATTTGAAGTGTAATTAACAGTAGATGCACTAACAGAAGGAAGCGAGCCTAATTAATAGTACTTTACAGTAGATAAACATTTGTTGATGCTAAAAAGACAAAGGCTTGTACCATGACATGTCCAGCAAGCCTAATTAATAGTGTCAAACTGTAGCTATAAATAGCACATAAGCAGCATCATAATACTAATCTGAAACCTTAATTGAAGTCCATGTATCACTGTCCCTAACAATAGCTACTTAGCAATACTATATATGACCTGATGCAAATGGAATGGGAACGTGCAAGCTAGCATAATGGAGGACAGATCGTATGTGTAGTCTTGGCTTGACCTGATGATGTTCACCCCTTTGCTGGTCCTGAACAGCGCAAGCCGGAACTCCTCCTAACATGAATGAAACAACCTGCCACAAATTCAGAACTCAGGGGCGGGATCTTCGGACAAGATAATGACGGAGCTCATGAGATGGATGTAAGGCAATGGTAGGAGCTTAATTACCTTGTGGATGAGACTGTCCTTGAAGATGGAGAAGCTGAGCTTCTTGTAGAGCTCGTACATCGCCTCCACCTCGTTTACCGTGACTGCACGCAAAGTTCAGTCGATTCAGCTACATTCTTACAGAGGAAAGGCAAAGGCAAACTTCTGGAGCTGGGAACGGGGGTGCTCACGCACAGGAGGTCTCGGTGGCGAGGACGACGGGCTCCTCGTACCCCTGGGCACGCTGCTCACGCTTCGGCGGCGACGACGACGAGAATGCGCAGCCCATCTGTCGATCCGCCCTATGCCAGCCGACCGGCGCTGCAGGGGCGCTTCTCTGCAGGGCAGGGCAGGGCAGGCGTTGACCTTCAACCAAAAGCTCAGCAAGAAAGGGGAACACCATTACCAAGCCGAAAACACAATCTACCTGAGACCGCCTCGCCGGTGGGGTCTCCGACGAGGCATTCGGCGACGCGGGTGTGGGCGGAGGGCTTGTCGAGGATAGCGCAGGCGAAGAGGACGCGCGTGGTGAGGTTGTGGCCGTGCGTCTGCGGCAGCAGCTTGTCGATGGTGGTGAAGACGGGCTTGCGCAGCTGCACGGCGGGCTTCGCCGCAGCTGCGGTCAAGGCGGCGGGGGCGTCGAAGACGGCCGCGGCTGTCGAAGATCTGGCGGGCCTTCACGGACTAGATCGTCGCCGCCATGGCCAGAGCTGGTCTCGCGTCCTGTGGCTTGGAGAGGAAGCCGAGATCGAATCGGATCGGAGCGGAGGAGCGAGAGGAGTGGTGTGCCTCGGTGAGCGCGGGGCGCGGGGCGGCGAAGCAAGAGGTGAGGTTGGAGAGGTGGTACTGGAGGAAGGAGGAGGCGGAGGGAAGAGATGGGTGGCGGAGGTGAGGGGAGAGGTGGGCGGCGGAAGGAAGGGGAGGACGGGACGGCGGCGGAGGGATCTGGATCGGGGAGGGGAGTGGGAGCGGGGAGGGATCGGGGAGAGGAGTGGGGGCTAGGGTTCACGCGCGTGAGAGAGAGAGAGGCTGCACTGGGTTGGATCGACGGATGGATTGATGTATGGATGGACGGATGGATGGATGTTTTCTACGTCATCGATCCATGTCACAACGGATTCCACCAATCAGAATTCACCCTATGTTTCTCTTATAGTTTTTATCCTCTTATTTATGGCAAACATGCAACATATTAACCACTTATAGTTTGTTAAAATGAAATAATATTGTGCACATGTGTGTATCTTGTGATGACAAACAATGTTGATCTAGGGTGTTTTCATTTTCATTGCACAAAAAAGGCGTTTTCTATTTTTTGGGTGCCCGAAATGAGTTTTTTTGTGAAGGACCTACCATATATTTGTTGCAAAATTCTACCAAATCAATTTTCTAAAATACTAGGACATATTTCATGCACAATTGACTAAATGGTTGGGTGTAAAAAGTTTTGATCCACCTCTCGTGAAAAAGACAAATTTATGCCGATTCAGGTGGAAGCGGGTCAAATTTGAACTGCAACTGCCTCGTAGTTTGCTCTTTATTTTTTCCAAAAATCATTTATAGGTACATAAGTATCTATTTAATCAGAGAAACATCAAAAGTTTTCCAAGATTCAACCACTAGCTAGGAACGGTCAAGCCCGCCGTTTTGACCGCATTTTGAAACGGGCATAAAAAATTCAAAAAATATCAAAAAATTGGAAAACCTTCGCATTGTGTCATTATATGTGACCAAATTGCCAGAAAAAATATTAAACTTGTAATACGGTAATTATTTTTAAAAAGTGTTCTCAGAAATGAGCTATCATGCGTGAAGAGTCATGGCTTTCAAGCCAAATGATCAATCTTATGCCCACATTCATGGCATAATTTGTTCAAATGATCTCATATTGTGCACAAGGGTGCATCTTGGAATTCCAAACGATGTTTCCTAAGGGAGTTTTCATTTTCTTTGCACGGAAATTTCATTTTCTATTTATCGAGTGCCCGAAATGAGTTTTTTTTGAAGGACCTACCATATATTTGTTGCAAAATTGGACCAAATCATTTTTATAAAATACTAGGCCATATTTAATGCACAATTGACAAAATGGTTGGGTGTAAAAAGTTTTGATCCACCTCTCGTGAAAAAGACAAATTTCTGCTGATTCAGTTGGAAGCGGGACAAATTTGAACTGCAGCTGCTTCGTAGTTTGCTCTTTATTTTTTCCAAAAATCATTTGTAGGTACATAAGTATCTATTTAATCAGAGAAACATCAAAAGTTTTCCATGATTCAACCACTAGCTAGGAACGGTCAAGCCCGCCGTTTTGACCGCATTTTGAAACGGTCATAAAAAATTCAAAAAAATCAAAATATTGGAAAACCTTCGCATTGTGTCATTATATGTGACCAAGTTGCCAGAAAAAAAATAAACTTGTAATACGGTAATTATTTTTAAAAAGTGTTCTCAGAAATGAGCTATCACGCGTGAAGATTCATGGCTTTCAAGCCAAATGATCAATCTTATGGCCACATTCATGGCATAGTTTGTTCAAATGATCTCATATTGTGCAGAAGGGTGCATCTTGGAATTCCAAACAATGTTGCCTAAGGGAGTTTTCATTTTCTTTGCACGGAAATTTCATTTTCCATTTTTTGAGTGCCCGAAATGATTTTTTTGTGAAGGACCAACCATATATTTGTTTCCAGATTGGACCAAATCATTTTTCTAAAATACTAGGCCATATTTAATGCACAGTTGACCAAATGGTTGGGTGTAAAAAGTTTTGATCCACCTCTCGTGAAAAAGATAAATTTCTGCCGATTCAGTGTGAAGCGGGTCAAATTTGAACTGCAGCTGCCTCGTAGTTTGCTCTTTATTTTTTCCAAAAATCATTTATAGGTACATAAGTATCTATTTAATCAGAGAAACATCAAAAGTTTTCCAAGATTCAACTACTAGCTAGGAACGGTAAAGCCCACCGTTTTGACCGCATTTTGAAACGGTCATAAAAAATTCAAAAAAAATTGAAATATTGGAAAACCTTTGCATTGTGTCATTATATGTGACCAAGTTGCCAGAAAAAAATAATAAACTTGTAATACGGTAATTAGTTTTAAAAGGTGTTCTCAGAAATGAGCTATCACGCGTGAAGATTCATGGCTTTCAAGCCAAATGATCAATCTTATGGCCACATTCATCGCATAGTTTGTTCAAATGATCTCATATTGTGCACAAGGGTGCATCTTGGAATTCCAAACAATGTTGCCTAAGGTAGTTTTCATTTTCTTTGCACGGAAATTTCATTTTCCATTTCTCGAGTGCCCGAAATGAGTTTTTTTGTGAAGGACCTACCATATATTTGTTGCAAAATTGGACCAAATCATTTTTCTAAAATACTAGGCCATATTTAATGCATAATTGACCAAATGGTTGGGTGTAAAAAGTTTTGATCCACCTCTCGTGAAAAAGACAAATTTCTGCCGATTCAGTTGGAAGCGGGTCAAATTTGAACTGCAGCTGCTTCGTAGTTTGCTCTTATTTTTTCCAAAAATCATTTATAGGTACATAAGTATCTACTTAATCTGAGAAACATCAATAGTTTTCCAAGATTCAACCACTAGCTAGGAACGGTCAAGCCCGCCGTTTTGACCGCATTTTGAAACGGGCATAAAAAATTCAAAAAATTTGAAAACCTTCGCATTGTGTCATTATATGTAACCAAGTTGCCAGAAAAAATAATAAACTTGTAATACGGTAATTATTTTTAAAAACCGTTCTCAGAAATGAGTTATCATGCGTGAAGATTCATGGCTTTCAAGCCAAATGATAAATCTTATGGCCACATTCAAGGCATAGTTTGTTCAAATGATCTCATATTGTGCACAAGGGTGCATCTTGGAATTCCAAACAATGTTGCCTAAGGGAGTTTTCATTTTCTTTGCACGGAAATTTCATTTTCCATTTTTCGAGTGCCCGAAATGAGTTTTTTTGTGAATGACCTACCATATATTTGTTGCAAAATTGGACCAAATCATTTTTCTAAAACTTTAGGCCATATTTAATGCCCAATTGACCTAATGGTTGGGTGTAAAAAGTTTTCATCCACCTCTCGTGAAAAAGACAAATTTCTGCCGATTTAGTTGGAAGCGGGTCAAATTTGAACTGCAGCTGCCTCGTAGTTTGCTCTTTATTTTTTCCAAAAATCATTTATAGGTACATAAGTATCTATTTAATCAGAGAAACATAAAAAGTTTTCCAAGATTCAACCACTAGCTAGAAACGGTCAAGCCCGCCGTTTTGACCGCATTTTGAAACAGGCATAAAAAATTCAAAAAAAATCAAAAAATTGGAAAACGTTCGCATTGTGTCATTATTTGCGACGAAGTTACCAGAAAAAATTATAAACATGTAATACGGTAATTATTTAAAAAAAGTGTTCTCAGAAATGAGCTATCATGCGTGAAGATTCATGGCTTTCAAGCCAAATGATCAATCTTATGGCCACATTCATGGCATAGTTTGTTCAAATGATCTCATATTGTGCACAAGGGTGCATCTTGGAATTCCAAAAAATGTTGCCTAAGGGAGTTTTCATTTCTTTGCACGAAAATTTCATTTTCCATTTTTCGAGTGCCCGAAATGAGTTTTTTTGTGAAGGACCTACCATATATTTGTTGCAAAATTGGACCAAATCATTTTTATAAAATACTAGGCCATATTTAATGCACAATTGACCAAATGGTTGGGTGTAAACAGTTTTGATCCACCTCTCGTGAAAAAGACAAATTTCTGCCGATTTAGTTGGAAGCGGGTCAAATTTGAACTGCAGCTGCCTCGTAGTTTGCTCTTTATTTTTTCCAAAAATCATTTATAGGTACATAAGTATCTATTTAATCAGAGAAACATAAAAAGTTTTCCAAGATTCAACCACTAGCTAGAAACGGTCAAGCCCGCCGTTTTGACCGCATTTTGAAACAGGCATAAAAAATTCAAAAAAAATCAAAAAATTGGAAAACGTTCGCATTGTGTCATTATTTGTGACCAAGTTACCAGAAAAAATTATAAACATGTAATACGGTAATTATTTAAAAAAAGTGTTCTCAGAAATGAGCTATCATGCGTGAAGATTCATGGCTTTCAAGCCAAATGATCAATCTTATGGCCACATTCATGGCATAGTTTGTTCAAATGATCTCATATTGTGCACAAGGGTGCATCTTGGAATTCCAAAAAATGTTGCCTAAGGGAGTTTTCATTTCTTTGCACGAAAATTTCATTTTCCATTTTTCGAGTGCCCGAAATGAGTTTTTTTGTGAAGGACCTACCATATATTTGTTGCAAAATTGGACCAAATCATTTTTATAAAATACTAGGCCATATTTAATGCACAATTGACCAAATGGTTGGGTGTAAACAGTTTTGATCCACCTCTCGTGAAAAAGACAAATTTCTGCCGATTCAGTTGGAAGCGGGTCAAATTTGAACTGCAGCTGCCTCGTAGTTTTTCTCTTTATTTTTTCCAAAAATCATTTATAGGTACATAAGTATCTATTTAATCTGAGAAACATCAAAAGTTTTCCAAGATGCAACCACTAGCTAGGAACGGTCAAGCCCGCCGTTTTGACCGCATTTTGAAACGGTCATAAAAAAAAATCAAAATATTGGAAAACCTTCGCATTGTGTCATTATATGTGACCAAGTTGCCAGAAAAAATAATAAACTTGTAATACGGTAATTATTTTTAAAAGGTGTTCTCAGAAATGAGCTATCACGCGTGAAGATTCATGGCTTTCAAGCCAAATGATCAATCTTGCCTAAGGGAGTTTTCATTTTCTTTGCACGGAAATTTCATTTTACATTTTTCGAGTGCCCGAAATGAGTTTTTTTGTGAAGGACCAACCATATATTTGTTTCCAGATTTGACCAAATCATTTTTCTAAAATACTAGGCCATATTTAATGCACAATTGACAAAATGGTTGGGTGTAAAAAGTTTTGATCCACCTCTTGTGAAAAAGACAAATTTCTGCCGATTCAATTGGAAGCGGGTCAAATTTGAACTGCAGCTGCCTCGTAGTTTGCTCTTTATTTTTTCCAAAAATCATTTATAGGTAAATAAGTATCTATTTAATCAGAGAAACATCAAAAGATTTCCAAGATTCAACAACTAGCTAGAAACGGTCAAGCCCGCCGTTTTGACCGCATTTTGAAACAGGCATAAAAAATTCAAAAAAATCAAAAAATTGGAAAACGTTCGCATTGTGTCATTATTTGCGACCAAGTTACCAGAAAAAAATTATAAACTTGTAATACGGTAATTATTTAAAAAAAGTGTTCTCATAAATGAGCTATCATGCGTGAAGATTCATGGCTTTCAAGCCAAATGATCAATCTTATGGCCACATTCATGGCATAGTTTGTTCAAATGATCTCATATTGTGCACAAGGGTGCATCTTGGAATTCCAAACAATGTTGCCTAAGGGAGTTTTCATTTCTTTGCACGAAAATTTCATTTTCCATTTTTCGAGTGCCCGAAACGAGTTTTTTTGTGAAGGACCTACCATATATTTGTTGCAAAATTGGACCAAACCATTTTTCAAAAATACTAGGCCATATTTGATGCACAATTGACCAAATGATTGGGTGTAAAAAGTTTTGATCCACCTCTTGTGAAAGATAAATTTCTGCCGATTCAGTTGGAAGCGGGTCAAATTTGAACTGCAGCTGCCTCGTAGTTTGCTCTTTATTTTTTCCAAAAATCATTTATAGGTACATAAGTATCTATTTAATCAGAGAAACATCAAAAGTTTTCCAAGATTCAACAACTAGCTAGGAACGGTCAAGCCCGCCGTTTTGACCGCATTTTGAAACGGTCATAAAAAATTCAAAAAAAATCAAAATATTGGAAAACCTTCGCATTGTGTCATTATATGTGACCAAGTTGCCAGAAAAAATAATAAACTTGTAATACGGTAATTATTTTTAAAAGGTGTTCTCAGAAATGAGCTATCACGCGTGAAGATTCATTGCTTTCAAGCCAAATGATCAATCTTATGGCCACATTCATGGCATAGTTGGTTCAAATGATCTCATATTATGCACAAGGGTGCATCTTGGAATTCCAAACAATGTTGCCTAAGGGAGTTTTCATTTTCTTTGCACGGAAATTTCATTTTCCATTTTTCGAGTGCCCGAAATGAGTTTTTTTGTGAAGGACCTACCATATATTTGTTTCCAGATTGGACCAAATCATTTTTCTAAAATACTAGGCCATATTTAATGCACAATTGACAAAATGGTTGGGTGTAAACAGTTTTGATCCACCTCTTGTGAAAAAGACAAATTTCTGCCGATTCAATTGGAAGCGGGTCAAATTTGAACTGCAGCTGCCTCGTAGTTTGCTCTTTATTTTTTCCAAAAATCATTTATAGGTAAATAAGTATCTATTTAATCAGAGAAACATCAAAAGTTTTCCAAGATTCAACAACTAGCTAGAAACGGTCAAGCCCGCCGTTTTGACCGCATTTTGAAACAGGCATAAAAAATTCAAAAAAATCAAAAAATTGGAAAACGTTCGCATTGTGTCATTATTTGCGACCAAGTTACCAGAAAAAATTATAAACTTGTAATACGGTAATTATTAAAAAAAAGTGTTCTCATAAATGAGCTATCATGCGTGAAGATTCATGGCTTTCAAGCCAAATGATCAATCTTATGGCCACATTCATGGCATAGTTTGTTCAAATGATCTCATATTGTGCACAAGGGTGCATCTTGGAATTCCAAACAATGTTGCCTAAGGGAGTTTTCATTTCTTTGCACGAAAATTTCATTTTCCATTTTTCGAGTGCCCGAAACGAGTTTTTTTGTGAAGGACCTACCATATATTTGTTGCAAAATTGGACCAAACCATTTTTCTAAAATACTAGGCCATATTTGATTTACAATTGACCAAATGATTGGGTGTAAAAAGTTTTGATCCACCTCTTGTGAAAGATAAATTTCTGCCGATTCAGTTGGAAGCGGGTCAAATTTGAACTGCAGCTGCCTCGTAGTTTGCTCTTTATTTTTTCCAAAAATCATTTATAGGTACATAAGTATCTATTTAATCAGAGAAACATCAAAAGTTTTCCAAGATTCAACAACTAGCTAGGAACGGTCAAGCCCGCCGTTTTGACCGCATTTTGAAACGGTCATAAAAAATTCAAAAAAAATCAAAATATTGGAAAACCTTCGCATTGTGTCATTATATGTGACCAAGTTGCCAGAAAAAATAATAAACTTGTAATACGGTAATTATTTTAAAAGGTGTTCTCAGAAATGAGCTATCACGCGTGAAGATTCATTGCTTTCAAGCCAAATGATCAATCTTATGGCCACATTCATGGCATAGTTGGTTCAAATGATCTCATATTATGCACAAGGGTGCATCTTGGAATTCCAAACAATGTTGCCTAAGGGAGTTTTCATTTTCTTTGCACGGAAATTTCATTTTCCATTTTTCGAGTGCCCGAAATAAGTTTTTTTGTGAAGGACCTACCATATATTTGTTTCCAGATTGGACCAAATCATTTTTCTAAAATACTAGGCCATATTTAATGCACAATTGACAAAATGGTTGGGTGTAAACAGTTTTGATCCACCTCTTGTGAAAAAGACAAATTTCTGCGATTCAATTGGAAGCGGGTCAAATTTGAACTGCAGCTGCCTCGTAGTTTGCTCTTTATTTTTTCCAAAAATCATTTATAGGTAAATAAGTATCTATTTAATCAGAGAAACATCAAAAGTTTTCCAAGATTCAACAACTAGCTAGAAACGGTCAAGCCCGCCGTTTTGACCGCATTTTGAAACAGGCATAAAAAATTCAAAAAAATCAAAAAATTGGAAAACGTTTCGCATTGTGTCATTATTTGCGACCAAGTTACCAGAAAAAATTATAAACTTGTAATACGGTAATTATTTAAAAAAAGTGTTCTCATAAATGAGCTATCATGCGTGAAGATTCATGGCTTTCAAGCCAAATGATCAATCTTATGGCCACATTCATGGAATAGTTTGTTCAAATGATCTCATATTGTGCACAAGGGTGCATCTTGGAATTCCAAACAATGTTGCCTAAGGGAGTTTTCATTTCTTTGCACGAAAATTTCATTTTCCTTTTTTCGAGTGCCCGAAACGAGTTTTTTTGTGAAGGACCTACCATATATTTGTTGCAAAATTGGACCAAACCATTTTTCTAAAATACTAGGCCATATTTGATGCACAATTGACCAAATGATTGGGTGTAAAAAGTTTTGATCCACCTCTTGTGAAAGATAAATTTCTGCCGATTCAGTTGGAAGCGGGTCAAATTTGAACTGCAGCTGCCTCGTAGTTTGCTCTTTATTTTTTCCAAAAATCATTTATAGGTACATAAGTATCTATTTAATCAGAGAAACATCAAAAGTTTTCCAAGATTCAACAACTAGCTAGGAACGGTCAAGCCCGCCGTTTTGACCGCATTTTGAAACGGTCATAAAAAATTAAAAAAAAATCAAAATATTGGAAAACCTTCGCATTGTGTCATTATATGTGACCAAGTTGCCAGAAAAAATAATAAACTTGTAATACGGTAATTATTTTTAAAAAGTGTTCTCAGAAATGAGCTATCACGCGTGAAGATTCATTGCTTTCAAGCCAAATGATCAATCTTATGGCCACATTCATGGCATAGTTTGTTCAAATGATCTCATATTGTGCACAGGGTGCATCTTGGAATTCCAAACAATGTTGCCTAAGGGAGTTTTCATTTTCTTTGCACGAAAATTACATTTTCCATTTTTCGAGTGCCCGAAATGAGTTTTTTTGTGAAGGACCTACCATATATTTGTTGCCAAATTGGACCAAATCATTTTTATAAAATACTAGGCCATATTTAATGCACAATTGACCAAATGGTTGGGTGTAAACAGTTTTGATCCACCTCTCGTGAAAAAGACAAATTTCTGCCGATTCAGTTGGAAGCGGGTCAAATTTGAACTGCAGCTGCCTCGTAGTTTTTCTCTTTATTTTTTCCAAAAATCATTTATAGGTACATAAGTATCTATTTAATCTGAGAAACATCAAAAGTTTTCCAAGATTCAACCACTAGCTAGGAACGGTCAAGCCCGCCGTTTTGACCGCATTTTGAAACGGTCATAAAAAATTCAAAAAAATCAAAAAATTGGAAAACCCTCGCACTGTGTCATTATATGTGACCATGTTGCGAGAAAAAATAATAAACATGTAATACGGCAATTATTTTAAAAAAGTGTTCTAACAAATGAGCTACATGCGTGAAGATTCATGGCTTTCAAGCCAAATGATCAATCTTATGGCCACATTCATGGAATAGTTTGTTCAAATGATCTCATATTGTGCACAAGGGTGCTTCTTCGAATTCCAAACAATGTTGCCTAAGGGAGTTTTCATTTTCTTTGCACGGAAATTTCATTTTCCATTTTTCGAGTGCCCGAAATGAGTTTTTTTTGTGAATGACCTACCATATATTTGTTGCAAAATTGGACCAAATCTTTTTTCTAAAATTTTAGGCCATATTTAATGCACAATTGACCAAATGGTTGGGTGTAAAAAGTTTTGATCCACCTCTTGTAAAAAAGACAAATTTCTGCCGATTCAATTGGAAGCGGGTCAAATTTGAACTGCAGCTGCCTCGTACTTTGCTCTTTATTTTTTCCAAAAATCATTTATAGGTACATAAGTATCTATTTAATCAGAGAAACATCAAAAGTTTTCCAAGATTCAACCACTAGCTAGGAACGGTCAAGCCCGCCGTTTTGACCGCATTTTGAAACGGGCATAAAAAATTCAAAAAAAATCAAAATATTAGAAAACCTTCGCATTGTGTCATTATATGTGATCAAGTTGCCAGAAAAAATAATAAACTTGTAATACGGCAATTATTTTTAAAAAGTGTTCCCAGAATTGAGATATCATGCGTGAAGATTCATGGCTTTCAATCCAAATGATCAATCTTACGGCCACATTCATGGCATAGTTTGTTCAAATGATCTCATATTGTGCCAAAGGGTGCATCTTGGAATTCCAAACAATGTTGCCTAAGGGAGTTTTTATTTTCTTTGCACGGAAATTTCATTTTCCATTTTTCGAGTGCCCGAAACGAGTTTTTTTGTGAAGGACCTACCATATATTTGTTGCAAAATTGGACCAAACCATTTTTCTAAAATACTAGGCCATATTTGATGCACAATTGACCAAATGATTGGGTGTAAAAAGTTTTGATCCACCTCTTGTGAAAGATAAATTTCTGCCGATTCAGTTGGAAGCGGGTCAAATTTGAACTGCAGCTGCCTCGTAGTTTGCTCTTTATTTTTTCCAAAAATCATTTATAGGTACATAAGTATCTATTTAATCAGAGAAACATCAAAAGTTTTCCAAGATTCAACAACTAGCTAGGAACGGTCAAGCCCGCCATTTTGACCGCATTTTGAAACGGTCATAAAAAATTCAAAAAAATCAAAATATTGGAAAACCTTCGCATTGTGTCATTATATGTGACCAAGTTGCCAGAAAAAATAATAAACTTGTAATACGGTAATTATTTTTAAAAACTGTTCTCAGAAATGAGCTATCACGCGTGAAGATTCATTGCTTTCAAGCCAAATGATCAATCTTATGGCCACATTCATGGCATAGTTTGTTCAAATGATCTCATATTGTGCACAGGGTGCATCTTGGAATTCCAAACAATGTTGCCTAAGGGAGTTTTCATTTTCTTTGCACGAAAATTACATTTTCCATTTTTCGAGTGCCCGAAATGAGTTTTTTTGTGAAGGACCTACCATATATTTGTTGCAAAATTGGACCAAATCATTTTTATAAAATACTAGGCCATATTTAATGCACAATTGACCAAATGGTTGGGTGTAAACAGTTTTGATCCACCTCTCGTGAAAAAGACAAATTTCTGCCGATTCAGTTGGAAGCGGGTCAAATTTGAACTGCAGCTGCCTCGTAGTTTTTCTCTTTATTTTTTCCAAAAATCATTTATAGGTACATAAGTATCTATTTAATCTGAGAAACATCAAAAGTTTTCCAAGATGCAACCACTAGCTAGGAACGGTCAAGCCCGCCGTTTTGACCGCATTTTGAAACGGTCATAAAAAATAAAAAAATCAAAATATTGGAAAACCTTCGCATTGTGTCATTATATGTGACCAAGTTGCCAGAAAAAATAATAAACTTGTAATACGGTAATTATTTTTAAAAAGTGTTCTCAGAAATGAGATATCACGCGTGAAGATTCATGGCTTTCAAGCCAAATGATCAATCTTATGGCCACATTCATGGCATAGTTTGTTCAAATGATCTCATATTGTGCAGAAGGGTGCATCTTGGAATTCCAAACAATGTTGCCTAAGGGAGTTTTCATTTTCTTTGCACGGAAATTTCATTTTCCATTTTTCGAGTGCCCGAATTGAGTTTTTTTGTGAAGGACCAACCATATATTTATTTCCAGATTGGACCAAATCATTTTTCTAAAATACTAGGCCATATTTAATGCGCAATTGACCAAATGGTTGGGTGTAAAAAGTTTTGATCCACCTCTCGTGAAAAAGACAAATTTCTGCCGATTCAGTTGGAAGCGGGTCAAATTTGAACTGCAGCTGCCTCGTAGTTTGCTCTTTATTTTTTCCAAAAATTATTTATAGTTACATAAGTATCTATTTAATCAGAGAAACATCAAAAGTTTTCCAAGATTCAACTACTAGCTAGGAACGGTAAAGCCCACCATTTTGACCGCATTTTGAAACGGTCATAAAAAATCAAAAAAAAATCGAAATATTGGAAAACCTTTGCATTGTGTCATTATATGTGACCAAGTTGCCAGAAAAAAATAATAAACTTGTAATACGGTAATTATTTTTAAAAGGTGTTCTCAGAAATGAGCTATCACGCGTGAAGATTCATGGCTTTCAACCCAAATGATCAATCTTATGGCCACATTCATGGCATAGTTTGTTCAAATGATCTCATATTGTGCACAAGGGTGCATCTTGGAATTCCAAACAATGTTGCCTAAGGGAGTTTTCATTTTCTTTGCACGGAAATTTCATTTTCCATTTTTCGAGTGCCCGAAATGAGTTTTTTTGTGAAGGACCAACCATATATTTGTTTCCAGATTGGACCAAATCATTTTTCTAAAATACTAGGCCATATTTAATGCACAATTGACAAAATGGTTGGGTGTAAAAAGTTTTGATCCACATCTTGTGAAAAAGACAAATTTCTGCCGATTCAATTGGAAGCGGGTCAAATTTGAACTGCAGCTGCCTCGTAGTTTGCTCTTTATTTTTTTTTTCCAAAAATCATTTATAGGTAAATAAGTATCTATTTAATCAGAGAAACATCAAAAGTTTTCAAATATTCAACAACTAGCTAGAAACGGTCAAGCCCGCCGTTTTGACCACATTTTGAAACGGGCATAAAAAATTCAAAAAAATCAAAAAATTAGAAAACCCTCGCATTGTGTCATTATATGTGACCAAGTTGCGAGAAAAAATAATAAACTTGTAATACGACAATTATTTTAAAAAAGTGTTCTGACAAATGAGCTACATGCGTGAAGATTCATGGCTTTCAAGCCAAATGATCAATCTTATGGCCACATTCATGGAATAGTTTGTTCAAATGATCTCATATTGTGCACAAGGGTGCATCTTGGAATTCCAAACAATGTTGCCTAAGGGAGTTTTTATTTTCTTTGCATGGAAATTTCATTTTCCATTTTTCGAGTGCCCGAAATGAGTTTTTTTTGTGAAGGACCTACCATATATTTGTTGCGAAATTGGACCAAATCATTTTTTAAAATACTAGGCCATATTTAATGCACAATTGACCAAATGATTGGGTGTAAAAAGTTTTGATCCACCTCTCGTGAAAAAGACAAATTTCTGCCGATTTAATTGGAAGCGGGTCAAATTTGAACTGCAGCTGCCTCGTAGTTTGCTCTTTATTTTTTCCAAAAATCATTTATAGGTACATAAGAATCTATTTAATCAGAGAAAATCCAAAAGTTTTCCAAGATTCAACCACTAGCTAGGAACGGTCAAGCCTGCTGTTTTGACCGCATTTTGAAACAGGCATAAAAAATTCGAAAAAAATCAAAAAATTGGAAAACCTTCGCATTGTGTCATTATATGCGGCCAAGTTACCAGAAAAAATAATAAACTTGTAATACGGTAATTATTTTAAAAAAGTGTTCTCAGAAATGAGCTATCATGCGTGAAGATTCATGGCTTTCAAGCCAAATGATCAATCTTAAGGCCACATTCATGGCATAGTTTGTTCAAATGATCTCATATTATGCACAAGGGTGCATCTTGGAATTCCAAACAATGTTGCCCAAGGGAGTTTTCATTTTCTTTGCACGGAAATTTCATTTTCCATTTTTCGAGTGCCCGAAATGAGTTTTTTTTGTGAAGGACCTACCATATATTTGTTGCAAAATTGGACCAAATCATTTTTTAAAATACTAGGCCATATTTAATGCACAATTGACGAAATGGTTGGGTGTAAAAAGTTTTGATCCACCTCTTGTGAAAGACAAATTTCTGCCGATTCAGTTGGAAGCGGGTCAAATTTGAACTGCAGCTGCCTCGTAGTTTGCTCTTTATTTTTTCCAAAAATCATTTATAGGTAGATAAGTATCTATTTAATCAGAGAAACATCAAAATTTTTCCAAGATTCAACCACTAGCTAGGAACGGTCAAGCCCGCCGTTTTGACCGCATTTTGAAACGGGCATAAAAAATTCAAAAAAAATCAAAATATTAGAAAACCTTCGCATTGTGTCATTATATGTGATCAAGTTGCCAGAAAAAATAATAAACTTGTAATACGGCAATTATTTTTAAAAAGTGTTCCCAGAATTGAGATATCATGCGTGAAGATTCATGGCTTTCAATCCAAATGATCAATCTTACGGCCACATTCATGGCATAGTTTGTTCAAATGATCTCATATTGTGCCAAAGGGTGCATCTTGGAATTCCAAACAATGTTGCCTAAGGGAGTTTTTATTTTCTTTGCACGGAAATTTCATTTTCCATTTTTCGAGTGCCCGAAATGAGTTTTTTTTGTGAAGGACCTACCATATATTTGTTGCAAAATTGGACCAAATCATTTTTTAAAATACTAGGCCATATTTAATGCACAATTGACCAAATGATTGGGTGTAAAAAGTTTTGATCCACCTCTCGTGAAAAAGACAAATTTCTGCCGATTTAGTTGGAAGCGGGTCAAATTTGAACTGCAGCTGCCTCGTAGTTTGCTCTTTATTTTTTCCAAAAATCATTTATAGGTACATAAGTATCTATTTAATCAGAGAAAATCCAAAAGTTTTCCAAGATTCAACCACTAGCTAGGAACGGTCAAGCCCGCTGTTTTGACCGCATTTTGAAACAGGCATAAAAAATTCGAAAAAATCAAAAAATTGGAAAACCTTCGCATTGTGTCATTATATGCGACCAAGTTACCAGAAAAAATAATAAACTTGTAATACGGTAATTATTTTAAAAAAGTGTTCTCAGAAATAAGCTATCATGCGTGAAGATTCATGGCTTTCTAGCCAAATGATCAATCTTATGGCCACATTCATGGCATAGTTTGTTCAAATGATCTCATATTATGCACAAGGGTGCATCTTGGAATTCCAAACAATGTTGCCCAAGGGAGTTTTCATTTTCTTTGCACGGAAATTTCATTTTCCATTTTTCGAGTGCCCGAAATGAGTCTTTTTTGTGAAGGACCTACCATATATTTGTTGCAAAATTGGACCAAATCATTTTTAAAATACTAGGCCATATTTAATGCACAATTGAAGAAATGGTTGGGTGTAAAAAGTTTTGATCCACCTCTTGTGAAAGACAAATTTCTGCCGATTCAGTTGGAAGCGGGTCAAATTTGAACTGCAGCTGCCTCGTAGTTTGCTCTTTATTTTTTCCAAAAATCATTTATAGGTAGATAAGTATCTATTTAATCAGAGAAACATCAAAAGTTTTCCAAGATTCAACCACTAGCTAGGAACGGTCAAGCCCGCCGTTTTGACCGCATTTTGAAACGGGCATAAAAAATTAAAAAAAATCAAAATATTAGAAAACCTTCGCATTGTGTCATTATATGTGATCAAGTTGCCAGAAAAAATAATAAACTTGTAATACGGCAATTATTTTTAAAAAGTGTTCCCAGAATTGAGATATCATGCGTGAAGATTCATGGCTTTCAATCCAAATGATCAATCTTACGGCCACATTCATGGCATAGTTTGTTCAAATGATCTCATATTGTGCCAAAGGGTGCATCTTGGAATTCCAAACAATGTTGCCTAAGGGAGTTTTTATTTTCTTTGCACGGAAATTTCATTTTCCTTTTTTTTGAGTGCCCGAAATGAGTTTTTTTGTGAAGGACCTACCATATATTTGTTGCAAAATTGGACCAAATCATTTTTTAAAATACTAGGCCATATTTAATGCACAATTGACCAAATGATTGGGTGTAAAAAGTTTTGATCCACCTCTCGTGAAAAAGACAAATTTCTGCCGATTTAGTTGGAAGCGGGTCAAATTTGAACTGCAGCTGCCTCGTAGTTTGCTCTTTATTTTTTCCAAAAATCATTTATAGGTACATAAGTATCTATTTAATCAGAGAAAATCCAAAAGTTTTCCAAGATTCAACCACTAGCTAGGAACGGTCAAGCCCGCTGTTTTGACCGCATTTTGAAACAGGCATAAAAAATTCGAAAAAAATCAAAAAATTGGAAAACCTTCACATTGTGTCATTATATGCGACCAAGTTACCAGAAAAAATAATAAACTTGTAATACGGTAATTATTTTAAAAAAGTGTTCTCAGAAATGAGCTATCATGCGTGAAGATTCATGGCTTTCAAGCCAAATGATCAATCTTATGGCCACATTCATGGCATAGTTTGTTCAAATGATCTCATATTATGCACAAGGGTGCATCTTGGAATTCCAAACAATGTTGCCCAAGGGAGTTTTCATTTTCTTTGCACGGAAATTTCATTTTCCATTTTTCGAGTGCCCGAAATGAGTTTTTTTGTGAAGGACCTACCATATATTTGTTGCAAAATTGGACCAAATCATTTTTAAAATACTAGGCCATATTTAATGCACAATTGAAGAAATGGTTGGGTGTAAAAAGTTTTGATCCACCTCTTGTGAAAGACAAATTTCTGCCGATTCAGTTGGAAGCGGGTCAAATTTGAACTGCAGCTGCCTCGTAGTTTGCTCTTTATTTTTTCCAAAAATCATTTATAGGTAGATAAGTATCTATTTAATCAGAGAAACATCAAAACTTTTCCAAGATTCAACCACTAGCTAGGAACGGTCAAGCCCGCCGTTTTGACCGCATTTTGAAACGGGCATAAAAAATTAAAAAAAAAATCAAAATATTAGAAAACCTTCGCATTGTGTCATTATATGTGATCAAGTTGCCAGAAAAAATAATAAACTTGTAATACGGCAATTATTTTTAAAAAGTGTTCCCAGAATTGAGATATCATGCGTGAAGATTCATGGCTTTCAATCCAAATGATCAATCTTACGGCCACATTCATGGCATAGTTTGTTCAAATGATCTCATATTGTGCCAAAGGGTGCATCTTGGAATTCCAAACAATGTTGCCTAAGGGAGTTTTTATTTTCTTTGCACGGAAATTTCATTTTCCATTTTTCGAGTGCCCGAAATGAGTTTTTTTTGTGAAGGACCTACCATATATTTGTTGCAAAATTGGACCAAATCATTTTTTAAAATACTAGGCCATATTTAATGCACAATTGACCAAATGATTGGGTGTAAAAAGTTTTGATCCACCTCTCGTGAAAAAGACAAATTTCTGCCGATTTAGTTGGAAGCGGGTCAAATTTGAACTGCAGCTGCCTCGTAGTTTGCTCTTTATTTTTTCCAAAAATCATTTATAGGTAAATAAGTATTTATTTAATCAGAGAAACATCAAAAGTTTTCCAAGATTCAACAACTAGCTAGGAACGGTCAAGCCCGCCGTTTTGACCACATTTTTAAACGGGCATAAAAAATTCAAAAGAATCAAAAAATTGGAAAATCTTCGCATTGTGTCATTATAGGTGACCAAGTTGCCAGGAAAAATAATAAACTTGTAATACGACAATTATTTTAAGAAAGTGTTCTCACAAATGAGCTACATGCGTGAAGATTCATGGCTTTCAAGCCAAATCATCAATCTTATGGCCACATTCATGGAATAGTTTGTTCAACTGATCTCATATTGTGCACAAGGGTGCATCTTGGAATTCCAAACAATGTCGCCTAAGGGAGTTTTCATTTTCTATGCACAGAAGTTTCATTTTCCATTTTTCGAGTGCCCGAAATGAGTTTTTTTTGTGAATGACCTACCATATATTTGTTGCAAAATTGGACCAAATCATTTTCTAAAACTTTAGGCCATATTTAATGCACAATTGACCAAATGGTTGGGTGTAAAAAGTTTTGATCCACCTCTCTCTAAAAAGACAAATTTCTGCCGATTCAGTTGGAATCGTGTCAAATTTGAACTGCAGTTGCCTCGTAGTTTGCTCTTTATTTTTTCCAAAAATCATTTATAGGTACATAAGTATCTATTTAATCAGAGAAACATCCAAAGTTTTTCAAGATTCAACCACTAGCTAGGAACGGTCAAGCCCGTCGTTTTGACCGCATTTTGAAACAGGCATAAAAAATTCAAAAAAAAATCAATAAATTGGAAAACCTTCGCATTATGTCATTATATGTGACCAGGTTACCATGAAAAATAATAAACTTGTAATACGGTGATTATTTTAAAAAAGTGTTCTGAGAAATGAGCTATCATGCGTGAAGATTCATGGCTTTCAAGCCAAATGATCAATCTTATGGCCACATTCATGGCATAGTTTGTTCAAATGATCTCATATTGTGCACAAGGGTGCATCTTGGAATTCCAAACAATGTTGCCTAAGGGAGTTTTCATTTTCTTTGCACGGAAATTTCATTTTCCATTTTTTGAGTGCCCGAAATGAGTTTTTTGTGAAGGACCTACCATATATTTGTTGCAAAATTGGACCAAATCATTTTTCCAAAATACTAGGCCATATTTAATGCACAATTGACCAAATGGTTGGGTGTAAAAAGTTTTGATCCACCTGTCGTGAAAAAGACAAATTTCTGCCGATTTAGTTGGAAGCGGGTCAAATTTGAACTGCGGCTGCCTCGTAGTTTGCACTTTATTTTTTCGAAAAATCATTTACAGGTACATAAGTATCTATTTAATCATAGAAACATCAAAAGTTTTCCAAGATTCAACCACTAGCTAAGAACGGTCAAGCCCGCCGTTTTGACCGCATTTTGAAACGGGCATAAAAAAATCAGAAAAAATAAAAAAATTGGAAAACCTTCGCATTGTGTCATTATATGTGATCAAGTTGCCAAAAAAATAATAAACTTGTAAAACAGCAATTATTTTAAAAAAGTGTTCTCAGAAATGAGCTATCATGCGTGAAGATTCATGGCTTTCAAGCCAAATGATCAATCTTATGGCCACATTCATGGCATAGTTTGTTCAAATGATCTCATATTGTGCCAAAGGGTGCATCTTGGAATTCCAAACAATGTTGCCTAAGGGAGTTTTCATTTTCTTTGCTCGGAAATTTCATTTTCCATTTTCCAAGTGCCCGAAATGAGTTTTTTTGTGAAGGACCTACCATATATTTGTTTCAAAATTGGACCAAATAATTTTTCTAAAATACTAGGCCATATTTAATGCACAATTGACAAAATGGTTGGGTGTAAAAAGTTTTGATCCACCTCTTGTGAAAATGACAAATTTCTGCCGATTCAATTGGAAGCGGGTCAAATTTGAACATCAGCTGCCTCGTAGTTTGCTCTTTATTTTTTCCAAAAATCATTTATAGGTAAATAAGTATCTATTTAATCAGAGAAACATCAAAAGTTTTCCAAGATTCAACAACTAGCTAGAAACGGTCAAGCCCGCCGTTTTGACCACATTTTGAAACGGGCATAAAAAATTCAAAAAAATTGGAAAACCTTCGCATTGTGTCATTATATGTGACCAAGTTGCCAGAAAAAATAATAAACTTGTAATACGGCAATTATTTTAAAAAAGTGTTTTGACAAATGAGCTACATGCGTGAAGATTCATGGCTTTCAAGCCAAATGATCAATCTTATGGCCACATTTATGGATTAGTTTGTTCAAATGATCTCATATTGTGCACAAGGGTGCATCTTGGAATTCCAAACAATGTTGCCTCAGGGAGTTTTCATTTTCTTTGCACGGAAATTTCATTTTCCATTTTTCGAGTGCCCGAAATGAGTTTTTTGTGAAGGACCTACCATATATTTGTTACAAAATTGGAGCAAATCATTTTTCTAAAACTTTAGGCCGTATTTAATGCACAATTGACCAAATGGTTGGGTCTAAAATGTTTTGATTCACCTCTCATGAAAAAGACAAATTTCTCCCGATTCAATTGGAAGCGGGTCAAATTTGAACTGCAGTTGCCTCGTGGTTTGCTCTTTATTTTTTCCAAAAATCATTTATAGGTAGATAAGTATCTATTTAATCACAGAAACATCAAAAGTTTTACAAGACTAGCTAGGAACGGCCAAGCCCGCCGTTTTGACCGCATTTTGAAACAGGCATAAAAAATTCAAAAAAATCAAAAAATTGGAAAACCTTCGCATTGTGTCATTATATGCGACCAAGTTATAAGAAAAAATAATAAACTTGTAATACGGCAATTATTTTTAAAAAGTGTTCCCAGAATTGAGATATCATGCGTGAAGATTCATGGCTTTCAATCCAAATGATCAATCTTACGGCCACATTCATGGCATAGTTTGTTCAAATGATCTCATATTGTGCCAAAGGGTGCATCTTGGAATTCCAAACAATGTTGCCTAAGGGAGTTTTTATTTTCTTTGCACGGAAATTTCATTTTCCATTTTTCGAGTGCCCGAAATGAGTTTTTTTTGTGAAGGACCTACCATATATTTGTTGCAAAATTGGACCAAATCATTTTTTAAAATACTAGGCCATATTTAATGCACAATTGACCAAATGATTGGGTGTAAAAAGTTTTGATCCACCTCTCGTGAAAAAGACAAATTTCTGCCGATTTAGTTGGAAGCGGGTCAAATTTGAACTGCAGCTGCCTCGTAGTTTGCTCTTTATTTTTTCCAAAAATCATTTATAGGTAAATAAGTATTTATTTAATCAGAGAAACATCAAAAGTTTTCCAAGATTCAACAACTAGCTAGGAACGGTCAAGCCCGCCGTTTTGACCACATTTTTAAACGGGCATAAAAAATTCAAAAGAATCAAAAAATTGGAAAATCTTCGCATTGTGTCATTATAGGTGACCAAGTTGCCAGGAAAAATAATAAACTTGTAATACGACAATTATTTTAAGAAAGTGTTCTCACAAATGAGCTACATGCGTGAAGATTCATGGCTTTCAAGCCAAATCATCAATCTTATGGCCACATTCATGGAATAGTTTGTTCAACTGATCTCATATTGTGCACAAGGGTGCATCTTGGAATTCCAAACAATGTCGCCTAAGGGAGTTTTCATTTTCTATGCACAGAAGTTTCATTTTCCATTTTTCGAGTGCCCGAAATGAGTTTTTTTTTTGTGAATGACCTACCATATATTTGTTGCAAAATTGGACCAAATCATTTTCTAAAACTTTAGGCCATATTTAATGCACAATTGACCAAATGGTTGGGTGTAAAAAGTTTTGATCCACCTCTCTCTAAAAAGACAAATTTCTGCCGATTCAGTTGGAATCGTGTCAAATTTGAACTGCAGTTGCCTCGTAGTTTGCTCTTTATTTTTTCCAAAAATCATTTATAGGTACATAAGTATCTATTTAATCAGAGAAACATCCAAAGTTTTTCAAGATTCAACCACTAGCTAGGAACGGTCGAGCCCGTCGTTTTGACCGCATTTTGAAACAGGCATAAAAAATTCAAAAAAAATCAATAAATTGGAAAACCTTCGCATTATGTCATTATATGTGACCAGGTTACCATGAAAAATAATAAACTTGTAATACGGTGATTATTTTAAAAAAGTGTTCTGAGAAATGAGCTATCATGCGTGAAGATTCATGGCTTTCAAGCCAAATGATCAATCTTATGGCCACATTCATGGCATAGTTTGTTCAAATGATCTCATATTGTGCACAAGGGTGCATCTTAGAATTCCAAACAATGTTGCCTAAGGGAGTTTTCATTTTCTTTGCACGGAAATTTCATTTTCCATTTTTTGAGTGCCCGAAATGAGTTTTTTGTGAAGGACCTACCATATATTTGTTGCAAAATTGGACCAAATCATTTTTCCAAAATACTAGGCCATATTTAATGCACAATTGACCAAATGGTTGGGTGTAAAAAGTTTTGATCCACCTGTCGTGAAAAAGACAAATTTCTGCCGATTTAGTTGGAAGCGGGTCAAATTTGAACTGCGGCTGCCTCGTAGTTTGCACTTTATTTTTTCGAAAAATCATTTACAGGTACATAAGTATCTATTTAATCATAGAAACATCAAAAGTTTTCCAAGATTCAACCACTAGCTAAGAACGGTCAAGCCCGCCGTTTTGACCGCATTTTGAAACGGGCATAAAAAAATCAGAAAAAATAAAAAAATTGGAAAACCTTCGCATTGTGTCATTATATGTGATCAAGTTGCCAAAAAAAATAATAAACTTGTAAAACAGCAATTATTTTAAAAAAGTGTTCTCAGAAATGAGCTATCATGCGTGAAGATTCATGGCTTTCAAGCCAAATGATCAATCTTATGGCCACATTCATGGCATAGTTTGTTCAAATGATCTCATATTGTGCCAAAGGGTGCATCTTGGAATTCCAAACAATGTTGCCTAAGGGAGTTTTCATTTTCTTTGCTCGGAAATTTCATTTTCCATTTTCCAAGTGCCCGAAATGAGTTTTTTTGTGAAGGACCTACCATATATTTGTTTCAAAATTGGACCAAATAATTTTTCTAAAATACTAGGCCATATTTAATGCACAATTGACAAAATGGTTGGGTGTAAAAAGTTTTGATCCACCTCTTGTGAAAAAGACAAATTTCTGCCGATTCAATTGGAAGCGGGTCAAATTTGAACATCAGCTGCCTCGTAGTTTGCTCTTTATTTTTTCCAAAAATCATTTATAGGTAAATAAGTATCTATTTAATCAGAGAAACATCAAAAGTTTTCCAAGATTCAACAACTAGCTAGAAACGGTCAAGCCCGCCGTTTTGACCACATTTTGAAACGGGCATAAAAAATTCAAAAAAATTGGAAAACCTTCGCATTGTGTCATTATATGTGACAAAGTTGCCAGAAAAAATAATAAACTTGTAATACGGCAATTATTTTAAAAAAGTGTTTTGACAAATGAGCTACATGCGTGAAGATTCATGGCTTTCAAGCCAAATGATCAATCTTATGGCCACATTTATGGATTAGTTTGTTCAAATGATCTCATATTGTGCACAAGGGTGCATCTTGGAATTCCAAACAATGTTGCCTCAGGGAGTTTTCATTTTCTTTGCACGGAAATTTCATTTTCCATTTTTCGAGTGCCCGAAATGAGTTTTTTGTGAAGGACCTACCATATATTTGTTACAAAATTGGAGCAAATCATTTTTCTAAAACTTTAGGCCGTATTTAATGCACAATTGACCAAATGGTTGGGTCTAAAATGTTTTGATCCACCTCTCATGAAAAAGACAAATTTCTCCCGATTCAATTGGAAGCGGGTCAAATTTGAACTGCAGTTGCCTCGTGGTTTGCTCTTTATTTTTTCCAAAAATCATTTATAGGTAGATAAGTATCTATTTAATCAGAGAAACATCAAAAGTTTTACAAGACTAGCTAGGAACGGCCAAGCCCGCCGTTTTGACCGCATTTTGAAACAGGCATAAAAAATTCAAAAAAATCAAAAAATTGGAAAACCTTCGCATTGTGTCATTATATGCGACCAAGTTATAAGAAAAAATAATAAACTTGTAATACGGTAATTATTTTAAAAAAAGTGTTCTTAGAAATGAGCTATCATACGTGAAGATTCATGGCTTTCAAGACAATGATCAATCTTATGGCCACATTCATGGCATAATTTGTTCAAATGATCTCATATTGTGCACAAGGGTGCATCTTGGAATTCCAAACAATGTTGCCTAAGGGAGTTTTCAATTTCTTTGCACGGAAATTTCATTTTCCATTTTTCGAGTGCCCGAAATGAGTTTTTTTTATGAAGGACCTACCATATATTTGTTGGAAAATTGGACCAAATCATTTTTCTAAAATACTAGGCCATATTTAATGCACAATTGACCAAATGGTTGGGTGTAAAAAGTTTTGATCCACCTCTTGTGAAAGACAAATTGCTACCGATTCAGTTGGAAGCGGGTCAAATTTTAACTGCAGCTGCCTCGTAGTTTGCTCTTTATTTTTTCCAAAAATCATTTATAGGTACATAAGTATCTATTTAATCAGAGAAACATCAAAAGTTTTCCAAGATTCAACCACTAGCTAGCAACGGTCAAGCCCGCCGTTTTGACCGCATTCTGAAACGGGCATAAAAAATTCAAAAAAAAATCAAAAAATTGGAAAACCTTCGCATTGTGTCATTATATGTGATCAGGTTGCCAGAAAAAATAATAAACTTGTAAAACGACAATTATTTTTAAAAAGTGTTCTCAGAAATGAGCTATCATGCGTGAAGATTCATGGATTTCAATCCAAATGATCAATCTTACGGCCACATTCATGGCATAGTCTGCTCAAATGATCTCATATTGTGCACAAGGGTGCATCTTGGAATTCCAAACAATGTTGCCTAAGGGAGTTTTCATTTTCTTTGCGCAGAAATTTCATTTTCCATTTTTCGAGTGCCCGAAATGAGTTTTTTTGTGAAGGACCTACCATATATTTGTTGCAAAATTAGACCAAATCATTTTTTAAAATACTAGGCCATATTTAATGCACAATTGACCAAATGATTGGGTGTAAAAAGTTTTGATCCACCTCTCGTGAAAAAGACAAATTTCTGCCGATTCAGTTGGAAGCGGGTCAAATTTGAACTGCAGCTGCCTCGTAGTTTGCTCTTTATTTTTTCAAAAAATCATTTATAGGTAAATAAGTATCTATTTAATCAGAGAAACATCAAAAGTTTTCCAAGATTCAACCACTAGCTAGGAACGGTCAAGCCCGCCGTTTTGACCGCATTTTGAAACGGGCATAAAAAATTCAAAAAAAAATCAAAAAATTGGAAAACCTTCGCATTGTGTCATTATATGTGATCAGGTTGCCAGAAAAAATAATAAACTTGTAAAACGGCAATTATTTTTAAAAAGTGTTCTCAGAAATGAGCTATCATGCGTGAAGATTCATGGATTTCAATCCAAATGATCAATCTTACGGCCACATTCATGGCATAGTTTGTTCAAATGATCTCATATTGTGCACAAGGGTGCATCTTGGAATTCCAAACAATGTTGCCTAAGGGAGTTTTCATTTTCTTTGCGCAGAAATTTCATTTTCCATTTTTCGAGTGCCCGAAATGAGTTTTTTTTGTGAAGGACCTACCATATATTTGTTGCGAAATTGGACCAAATCATTTTTTAAAATACTAGGCCATATTTAATGCACAATTGACCAAATGATTGGGTGTAAAAAGTTTTGATCCACCTCTCGTGAAAAAGACAAATTTCTGCCGATTCAGTTGGAAGCGGGTCAAATTTGAACTGCAGCTGCCTCGTAGTTTGCTCTTTATTTTTTGAAAAAATCATTTATAGGTACATAAGTATCTATTTAATCAGAGAAACATCAAAAGTTTTCCAAGATTCAACCACTAGCTAGGAACGGTCAAGCCCGCCGTTTTGACCGCATTTTGAAACGGGCATAAAAAATTCAAAAAAAAATCAAAAAATTGGAAAACCTTCGCATTGTGTCATTATATGTGATCAGGTTGCCAGAAAAAATAATAAACTTGTAAAACGGCAATTATTTTTAAAAAGTGTTCTCAGAAATGAGCTATCATGCGTGAAGATTCATGGATTTCAATCCAAATGATCAATCTTACGGCCACATTCATGGCATAGTTTGTTCAAATGATCTCATATTGTGCACAAGGGTGCATCTTGGAATTCCAAACAATGTTGCCTAAGGGAGTTTTCATTTTCTTTGCGCAGAAATTTCATTTTCCATTTTTCGAGTGCCCGAAATGAGTTTTTTTTGTGAAGGACCTACCATATATTTGTTGCGAAATTGGACCAAATCATTTTCTAAAATACTAGGCCATATTTAATGCACAATTGACCAAATGATTGGGTGTAAAAAGTTTTGATCCACCTCTCGTGAAAAAGACAAATTTCTGCCGATTCAGTTGGAAGCGGGTCAAATTTGAACTGCAGCTGCCTCGTAGTTTGCTCTTTATTTTTTCAAAAAATCATTTATAGGTAAATAAGTATCTATTTAATCAGAGAAACATCAAAAGTTTTCCAAGATTCAACCACTAGCTAGGAACGGTCAAGCCCGCCGTTTTGACCGCATTTTGACACGGGCATAAAAAATTCAAAAAAAAAATCAAAAAATTGGAAAACCTTCGCATTGTGTCATTATATGTGATCAGGTTGCCAGAAAAAATAATAAACTTGTAAAACGGCAATTATTTTTAAAAAGTGTTCCCAGAAATGAGCTATCATGCGTGAAGATTCATGGATTTCAATCCAAATGATCAATCTTACGGCCACATTCATGGCATAGTTTGTTCAAATGATCTCATATTGTGCCAAAGGGTGCATCTTGGAATTCCAAACAATGTTGCCTAAGGGAGTTTTTATTTTCTTTGCACGGAAATTTCATTTTCCATTTTTCGAGTGCCCGAAATGAGTTTTTTTTGTGAAGGACCTACCATATATTTGTTGCGAAATTGGACCAAATCATTTTTTAAAATACTAGGCCATATTTAATGCACAATTGACCAAATGATTGGGAGTAAAAAGTTTTGATCCACCTCTCGTGAAAAAGACAAATTTCTGCCGATTTAGTTGGAAGCGGGTCAAATTTGAACTGCAGCTGCCTCGTAGTTTGCTCTTTATTTTTTCCAAAAATCATTTATAGGTACATAAGTATCTATTTAATCAGAGAAAATCCAAAAGTTTTCCAAGATTCAACCACTAGCTAGGAACGGTCAAGCCCGCTGTTTTGACCGCATTTTGAAACAGGCATAAAAAATTCGAAAAAAATCAAAAAATCGGAAAACCTTCGCATTGTGTCATTATATGCGGCCAAGTTACCAGAAAAAATAATAAACTTGTAATACGGTAATTATTTTAAAAAAGTGTTCTCAGAAATGAGCTATCATGCGTGAAGATTCATGGCTTTCAAGCCAAATGATCAATCTTATGGCCACATTCATGGCATAGTTTGTTCAAATGATCTCATATTATGCACAAGGGTGCATCTTGGAATTCCAAACAATGTTGCCCAAGGGAGTTTTCATTTTCTTTGCACGGAAATTTCATTTTCCATTTTTCGAGTGCCCGAAATGAGTTTTTTTTGTGAAGGACCTACCATATATTTGTTGCAAAATTGGACCAAATCATTTTTTAAAATACTAGGCCATATTTAATGCACAATTGACGAAATGGTTGGGTGTAAAAAGTTTTGATCCACCTCTTGTGAAAGACCAATTTCTGCCGATTCAGTTGGAAGCGGGTCAAATTTGAACTGCAGCTGCCTCGTAGTTTGCTCTTTATTTTTTCCAAAAATCATTTATAGGTAGATAAGTATCTATTTAATCAGAGAAACATCAAAAGTTTTCCAAGATTCAACCACTAGCTAGGAACGGTCAAGCCCGCCGTTTTGACCGCATTTTGAAACGGGCATAAAAAATTAAAAAAAAAATCAAAATATTAGAAAACCTTCGCATTGTGTCATTATATGTGATCAAGTTGCCAGAAAAAATAATAAACTTGTAATACGGCAATTATTTTTAAAAAGTGTTCCCAGAATTGAGATATCATGCGTGAAGATTCATGGCTTTCAATCCAAATGATCAATCTTACGGCCACATTCATGGCATAGTTTGTTCAAATGATCTCATATTGTGCCAAAGGGTGCATCTTGGAATTCCAAACAATGTTGCCTAAGGGAGTTTTTATTTTCTTTGCACGGAAATTTCATTTTCCATTTTTCGTGTGCCCGAAATGAGTTTTTTTTGTGAAGGACCTACCATATATTTGTTGCAAAATTGGACCAAATCATTTTTTAAAATACTAGGCCATATTTAATGCACAATTGACCAAATTATTGGGTGTAAAAAGTTTTGATCCACCTCTCGTGAAAAAGACAAATTTCTGCCGATTTAGTTGGAAGCGGGTCAAATTTGAACTGCAGCTGCCTCGTAGTTTGCTCTTTATTTTGTCCAAAAATCATTTATAGGTACATAAGTATCTATTTAATCAGAGAAAATCCAAAAGTTTTCCAAGATTCAACCACTAGCTAGGAACGGTCAAGCCCGCTGTTTTGACCGCATTTTGGAACAGGCATAAAAAATTCGAAAAAATCAAAAAATTGGAAAACCTTCGCATTGTGTCATTATATGCGACCAAGTTACCAGAAAAAATAATAAACTTGTAATACGGTAATTATTTTAAAAAAGTGGTCTCAGAAATGAGCTATCATGCGTGAAGATTCATGGCTTTCAAGCCAAATGATCAATCTTATGGCCACATTCATGGCATAGTTTGTTCAAATGATCTCATATTATGCACAAGGGTGCATCTTGGAATTCCAAACAATGTTGCCCAAGGGAGTTTTCATTTTCTTTGCACGGAAATTTCATTTTCCATTTTTCGAGTGCCCGAAATGAGTTTTTTTTGTGAAGGACCTACCATATATTTGTTGCAAAATTGGACCAAATCATTTTTAAAATACTAGGCCATATTTAATGCACAATTGAAGAAATGGTTGGGTGTAAAAAGTTTTGATCCACCTCTTGTGAAAGACAAATTTCTGCCGATTCAGTTGGAAGCGGGTCAAATTTGAACTGCAGCTGACTCGTAGTTTGCTCTTTATGTTTTCCAAAAATCATTTATAGGTAGATAAGTATCTATTTAATCAGAGAAACATCAAAAGTTTTCCAAGATTCAACCACTAGCTAGGAACGGTCAAGCCCGCCGTTTTGACCGCATTTTGAAACGGGCATAAAAAATTAAAAAAAAAATCAAAATATTAGAAAACCTTCGCATTGTGTCATTATATGTGATCAAGTTGCCAGAAAAAATAATAAACTTGTAATACGGCAATTATTTTTAAAAAGTGTTCCCAGAATTGAGATATCATGCGTGAAGATTCATGGCTTTCAATCCAAATAATCAATCTTACGGCCACATTCATGGCATAGTTTGTTCAAATGATCTCATATTGTGCCAAAGGGTGCATCTTGGAATTCCAAACAATGTTGCCTAAGGGAGTTTTTATTTTCTTTCCACGGAAATTTCATTTTCCATTTTTCGAGTGCCCGAAAAGAGTTTTTTTGTGAAGGACCTACCATATATTTGTTGCAAAATTGGACCAAATCATTTTTTAAAATACTAGGCCATATTTAATGCACAATTGACCAAATGATTGGGTGTAAAAAGTTTTGATCCACCTCTCGTGAAAAAGACAAATTTCTGCCGATTTAGTTGGAAGCGGGTCAAATTTGAAATGCAGCTGCCTCGTAGTTTGCTCTTTATTTTTTCCAAAAATCATTTATAGGTACATAAGTATCTATTTAATCAGAGAAAATCCAAAAGTTTTCCAAGATTCAACCACTAGCTAGGAACGGTCAAGCCCGCTGTTTTGACCGCATTTTGAAACAGGCATAAAAAATTCGAAAAAATCAAAAAATTGGAAAACCTTCGCATTGTGTCATTATATGCGACCAAGTTACCAGAAAAAATAATAAACTTGTAATACGGTAATTATTTTAAAAAAGTGTTCTCAGAAATGAGCTATCATGCGTGAAGATTCATGGCTTTCAAGCCAAATGATCAATCTTATGGCCACATTCATGGCATAGTTTGTTCAAATGATCTCATATTATGCACAAGGGTGCATCTTGGAATTCCAAACAATGTTGCCCAAGGGAGTTTTCATTTTCTTTGCACGGAAATTTCATTTTCCATTTTTCGAGTGCCCGAAATGAGTTTTTTTTGTGAAGGACCTACCATATATTTGTTGCAAAATTGGACCAAATCATTTTTAAAATACTAGGCCATATTTAATGCACAATTGAAGAAATGGTTGGGTGTAAAAAGTTTTGATCCACCTCTTGTGAAAGACAAATTTCTGCCGATTTAGTTGGAAGCGGGTCAAATTTGAACTGCAGCTGCCTCGTAGTTTGCTCTTTATTTTTTCCAAAAATCATTTATAGGTAGATAAGTATCTATTTAATCAGAGAAACATCAAAACTTTTCCAAGATTCAAGCACTAGCTAGGAACGGTCAAGCCCGCCGTTTTGACCGCATTTTGAAACGGGCATAAAAAATTAAAAAAAAAATCAAAATATTAGAAAACCTTCGCATTGTGTCATTATATGTGATCAAGTTGCCAGAAAAAATAATAAACTTGTAATACGGCAATTATTTTTAAAAAGTGTTCCCAGAATTGAGATATCATGCGTGAAGATTCATGGCTTTCAATCCAAATGATCAATCTTACGGCCACATTCATGGCATAGTTTGTTCAAATGATCTCATATTGTGCCAAAGGGTGCATCTTGGAATTCCAAACAATGTTGCCTAAGGGAGTTTTTATTTTCTTTGCACGGAAATTTCATTTTCCATTTTTCGAGTGCCCGAAATGAGTTTTTTTTGTGAAGGACCTACCATATATTTGTTGCGAAATTGGACCAAATCATTTTTTAAAATACTAGGCCATATTTAATGCACAATTGACCAAATGATTGGGTGTAAAAAGTTTTGATCCACCTCTCATGAAAAAGACAAATTTCTGCCGATTTAGTTGGAAGCGGGTCAAATTTGAACTGCAGCTGCCTCGTAGTTTGCTCTTTATTTTTTCCAAAAATCATTTATAGATAAATAAGTATTTATTTAATCAGAGAAACATCAAAAGTTTTCCAAGATTCAACAACTAGCTAGGAACGGTCAAGCCCGCCGTTTTGACCACATTTTTAAACGGGCATAAAAAATTCAAAAGAATCAAAAAATTGGAAAATCTTCGCATTGTGTCATTATAGGTGACCAAGTTGCCAGGAAAAATAATAAACTTGTAATACGGCAATTATTTTAAGAAAGTGTTCTCACAAATGAGCTACATGCGTGAAGATTCATGGCTTTCAAGCCAAATCATCAATCTTATGGCCACATTCATGGAATAGTTTGTTCAACTGATCTCATATTGTGCACAAGGGTGCATCTTGGAATTCCAAACAATGTCGCCTAAGGGAGTTTTCATTTTCTATGCACAGAAGTTTCATTTTCCATTTTTCGAGTGCCCGAAATGAGTTTTTTTTGTGAATGACCTACCATATGATTGTTGCAAAATTGGACCAAATCATTTTCTAAAACTTTAGGCCATATTTAATGCACAATTGACCAAATGGTTGGGTGTAAAAAGTTTTGATCCACCTCTCTCTAAAAAGACAAATTTCTGCCGATTCAGTTGGAATCGTGTCAAATTTGAACTGCAGTTGCCTCGTAGTTTGCTCTTTTTTTTTTCCAAAAATCATTTATAGGTACATAAGTATCTATTTAATCAGAGAAACATCCAAAGTTTTTCAAGATTCAACCACTAGCTAGGAACGGTCAAGCCCGTCGTTTTGACCGCATTTTGAAACAGGCATAAAAAATTCAAAAAAAAAATCAATAAATTGGAAAACCTTCGCATTATGTCATTATATGTGACCAGGTTACCATGAAAAATAATAAACTTGTAATACGGTGATTATTTTAAAAACGTGTTCTGAGAAATGAGCTATCATGCGTGAAGATTCATGGCTTTCAAGCCAAATGATCAATCTTATGGCCACATTCATGGCATAGTTTGTTCAAATGATCTCATATTGTGCCAAAGGGTGCATCTTGGAATTCCAAACAATGTTTCCTAAGGGAGTTTTCATTTTCTTTGCACGGAAATTTCATTTTCCATTTTTTGAGTGCCCGAAATGAGTTTTTTTGTGAAGGACCTACCATATATTTGTTGCAAAATTGGACCAAATCATTTTTCCAAAATACTAGGCCATATTTAATGCACAATTGACCAAATGGTTGGGTGTAAAAAGTTTTGATCCACCTCTTGTGAAAAAGACAAATTTCTGCCGATTCAATTGGAAGCGGGTCATATTTGAACATCAGCTGCCTCGTAGTTTGCTCTTTATTTTTTCCAAAAATCATTTATAGGTAAATAAGTATCTATTTAATCAGAGAAACATCAAAAGTTTTCCAAGATTCAACAACTAGCTAGAAACGGTCAAGCCCGCCGTTTTGACCACATTTTGAAACGGGCATAAAAAATTCAAAAAAATCAAAAAAATTGGAAAACCTTCGCATTGTGTCATTATATGTGACCAAGTTGCCAGAAAAAATAATAAACTTGTAATACGGCAATTATTTTAAAAAAGTGTTCTGACAAATGTGCTACATGCGTGAAGATTCATGGCTTTCAAGCCAAATGATCAATCTTATGGCCACATTTATGGAATAGTTTTTTCAAATGATCTCATATTGTGCACAAGGGTGCATCTTGGAATTCCAAACAATGTTGCCTCAGGGAGTTTTCATTTTCTTTGCACGGAAATTTCATTTTCCATTTTTCGAGTGCCCGAAATGAGTTTTTTTCTGAAGGACCTACCATATATTTGTTACAAAATTGGAGCAAATCATTTTTCTAAAACTTTAGGCCGTATTTAATGCACAATTGACCAAATGGTTGGGTCTAAAATGTTTTGATCCACCTCTCATGAAAAAGACAAATTTCTCCCGATTCTATTGGAAGCGGGTCAAATTTGAACTGCAGTTGCCTCGTGGTTTGCTCTTTATTTTTTCCAAAAATCATTTATAGGTACATAAGTATCTATTTAATCAGAGAAACATCAAAAGTTTTACAAGACTAGCTAGGAACGGCCAAGCCCGCCGTTTTGACCGCATTTTGAAACAGGCATAAAAAATTCAAAAAAAATCAAAAAATTGGAAAACCTTCGCATTGTGTCATTATATGCGACCAAGTTATAAGAAAAAATAATAAACTTGTAATACGGTAATTATTTTAAAAAAAGTGTTCTTAGAAATGAGCTATCATGCGTGAAGATTCATGGCTTTCAAGACAATGATCAATCTTATGGCCACATTCATGGCATAATTTGTTCAAATGATCTCATATTGTGCACAAGGGTGCATCTTGGAATTCCAAACAATGTTGCCTAAGGGAGTTTTCAATTTCTTTGCACGGAAATTTCATTTTCCATTTTTCGAGTGCCCGAAATGAGTTTTTTTTATGAAGGACCTACCATATATTTGTTGGAAAATTGGACCAAATCATTTTTCTAAAATACTAGGCCATATTTAATGCACAATTGACCAAATGGTTGGGTGTAAAAAGTTTTGATCCACCTCTTGTGAAAGACAAATTGCTGCCGATTCAGTTGGAAGCGGGTCAAATTTTAACTGCTGCAGCTTCGTAGTTTGCTCTTTATTTTTTCCAAAAATCATTTATAGGTACATAAGTATCTATTTAATCAGAGAAACATCAAAAGTTTTCCAAGATTCAACCACTAGCTAGGAACGGTCAAGCCCGCCGTTTTGACCGCATTCTGAAACGGGCATAAAAAATTCAAAAAAAATCAAAAAATTGGAAAACCTTCGCATTGTGTCATTATATGTGATCAGGTTGCCAGAAAAAATAATAAACTTGTAAAACGACAATTATTTTTAAAAAGTGTTCTCAGAAATGAGCTATCATGCGTGAAGATTCATGGATTTCAATCCAAATGATCAATCTTACGGCCACATTCATGGCATAGTCTGCTCAAATGATCTCATATTGTGCACAAGGGTGCATCTTGGAATTCCAAACAATGTTGCCTAAGGGAGTTTTCATTTTCTTTGCGAAGAAATTTCATTTTCCATTTTTCGAGTGCCCGAAATGAGTTTTTTTGTGAAGGACCTACGATATATTTGTTGCAAAATTAGACCAAATCATTTTTTAAAATACTAGGCCATATTTAATGCACAATTGACCAAATGATTGGGTGTAAAAAGTTTTGATCCACCTCTCGTGAAAAAGACAAATTTCTGCCGATTCAGTTGGAAGCGGGTCAAATTTGAACTGCAGCTGCCTCGTAGTTTGCTCTTTATTTTTTCAAAAAATCATTTATAGGTAAATAAGTATCTATTTAATCAGAGAAACATCAAAAGTTTTTCAAGATTCAACCACTAGCTAGGAACGGTCAAGCCCGCCGTTTTGACCGCATTTTGAAACGGGCATAAAAAATTAAAAAAAATCAAAAAAATTGGAAAACCTTCGCATTGTGTCATTATATGTGATCAGGTTACCATAAAAATAATAAACTTGTAATACGACAATTATTTTAAAAAAGTGTTCTTAGAAATGAGCTATCATGCGTGAAGATTCATGGCTTTCAATCCAAATGATCAATCTTATGGCCACATTCATGGCATAGTTTGTTCAAATGATCTCATATTGTGCACAAGGGTGCATCTTAGAATTCCAAAAATTGTTGCCTAAGGGAGTTTTCATTTTCTTTGCAGGGAAATTTCATTTTTCCATTTTTCGAGTGCCCGAAATGAGTTTTTTTTGTGAAGGACCTACCATATATTTGTTGCAAAATTGGACCAAATCATTTTTTAAAGTACTAGGCAATATTTAATGCACAATTGACCAAATGATTGGGTGTAAAAAGTTTTGATCCACCTCTCGTGAAAAAGACAAATTTCTGCCGATTTAGTTGGAAGCGGGTCAAATTTGAACTGCAGCTGCCTCGTAGTTTGCTCTTTATTTTTTCCAAAAATCATTTATAGGTAAATAAGTATTTATTTAATCAGAGAAACATCAAAAGTTTTCCAAGATTCAACCACTAGCAAGGAACGGTCAAGCCCGCCGTTTTGACCGCATTTTGAAACGGGCATAAAAAATAAAAAAAAATCAAAATATTAGAAAACCTTCGCATTGTGTCATTATATGTGATCAAGTTGCCAGAAAAAATAATAAACTTGTAATACGGCAATTATTTTTAAAAAGTGTTCCCAGAATTGAGATATCATGCGTGAAGATTCATGGCTTTCAATCCAAATGATCAATCTTACGGCCACATTCATGGCATAGTTTGTTCAAATGATCTCATATTGTGCCAAAGGGTGCATCTTGGAATTCCAAACAATGTTGCCTAAGGGAGTTTTTATTTTCTTTGCACGGAAATTTCATTTTCCATTTTTCGAGTGCCCGAAATGAGTTTTTTTGTGAAGGACCTACCATATATTTGTTGCGAAATTGGACCAAATCATTTTTTAAAATACTAGGCCATATTTAATGCACAATTGACCAAATGATTGGGTGTAAAAAGTTTTGATCCACCTCTCGTGAAAAAGACAAATTTCTGCCGATTTAGTTGGAAGCGGGTCAAATTTGAACTGCAGCTGCCTCGTAGTTTGCTCTTTATTTTTTGCAAAAATCATTTATAGGTACATAAGTATCTATTTAATCAGAGAAAATCCAAAAGTTTTCCAAGATTCAACCACTAGCTAGGAACGGTCAAGCCCGCTGTTTTGACCGCATTTTGAAACAGGCATAAAAAATTCGAAAAAAATCAAAAAATTGGAAAACCTTCGCATTGTGTCATTATATGCGGCCAAGTTACCAGAAAAAATAATAAACTTGTAATACGGTAATTATTTTAAAAAAGTGTTCTCAGAAATGAGCTATCATGCGTGAAGATTCATGGCTTTCAAGCCAAATGATCAATCTTATGGCCACATTCATGGCATAGTTTGTTCAAATGATCTCATATTATGCACAAGGGTGCATCTTGGAATTCCAAACAATGTTGCCCAAGGGAGTTTTCCTTTTCTTTGCACGGAAATTTCATTTTCCATTTTTCGAGTGCCCGAAATGAGTTTTTTTTGTGAAGGACCTACCATATATTTGTTGCAAAATTGGACCAAATCATTTTTTAAAATACTAGGCCATATTTAATGCACAATTGACGAAATGGTTGGGTGTAAAAAGTTTTGATCCACCTCTTGTGAAAGACAAATTTCTGCCGATTCAGTTGGAAGCGGGTCAAATTTGAACTGCAGCTGCCTCGTAGTTTGCTCTTTATTTTTTCCAAAAATCATTTATAGGTACATAAGTATCTATTTAATCAGAGAAAATCCAAAAGTTTTCCAAGATTCAACCACTAGCGAGGAACGGTCAAGCCCGCTGTTTTGACCGCATTTTGAAACAGGCATAAAAAATTCAAAAAAATTAAAAAAATTGGAAAACCTTCGCATTGTGTCATTATATGCGACCAAGTTACCAGAAAAAATAATAAACTTGTAATACGGTAATTATTTTAAAAAAGTGTTCTCAGAAATGAGCTATCATGCGTGAAGATTCATGGCTTTCAAGCCAAATGATCAATCTTATGGCCACATTCATGGCATAGTTTGTTCAAATGATCTCATATTATGCACAAGGGTGCATCTTGGAATTCCAAACAATGTTGCCCAAGGGAGTTTTCATTTTCTTTGCACGGAAATTTCATTTTCCATTTTTCGAGTGCCCGAAATGAGTTTTTTTTTTGTGAAGGACCTACCATATATTTGTTGCAAAATTGGACCAAATCATTTTTAAAATACTAGGCCATATTTAATGCACAATTGAAGAAATGGTTGGGTGTAAAAAGTTTTGATCCACCTCTTGTGAAAGACAAATTTCTGCCGATTCAGTTGGAAGCGGGTCAAATTTGAACTGCAGCTGCCTCGTAGTTTGCTCTTTATTTTTTCCAAAAATCATTTATAGGTAGATAAGTATCTATTTAATCAGAGAAACATCAAAACTTTTCCAAGATTCAACCACTAGCTAGGAACGGTCAAGCCCGCCGTTTTGACCGCATTTTGAAACGGGCATAAAAAATTAAAAAAAAATCAAAATATTAGAAAACCTTCGCATTGTGTCATTATATGTGATCAAGTTGCCAGAAAAAATAATAAACTTGTAATACGGCAATTATTTTTAAAAAGTGTTCCCAGAATTGAGATATCATGCGTGAAGATTCATGGCTTTCAATCCAAATGATCAATCTTACGGCCACATTCATGGCATAGTTTGTTCAAATGATCTCATATTGTGCCAAAGGGTGCATCTTGGAATTCCAAACAATGTTGCCTAAGGGAGTTTTTATTTTCTTTGCACGGAAATTTCATTTTCCATTTTTCGAGTGCCCGAAATGAGTTTTTTTTGTGAAGGACCTACCATATATTTGTTGCAAAATTGGACCAAATCATTTTTTAAAATACTAGGCCATATTTAATGCACAATTGACCAAATGATTGGGTGTAAAAAGTTTTGATCCACCTCTCGTGAAAAAGACAAATTTCTGCCGATTTAGTTGGAAGCGGGTCAAATTTGAACTGCAGCTGCCTTGTAGTTTGCTCTTTATTTTTTCCAAAAATCATTTATAGGTACATAAGTATCTATTTAATCAGAGAAAATCCAAAAGTTTTCCAAGATTCAACCACTAGCTAGGAACGGTCAAGCCCGCTGTTTTGACCGCATTTTGAAACAGGCATAAAAAATTCGAAAAATTCAAAAAATTGGAAAACCTTCGCATTGTGTCATTATATGCGACCAAGTTACCAGAAAAAATAATAAACTTGTAATACGGTAATTATTTTACAAAAGTGTTCTCAGAAATGAGCTATCATGCGTGAAGATTCATGGCTTTCAAGCCAAATGATCAATCTTATGGCCACATTCATGGCATAGTTTGTTCAAATGATCTCATATTATGCACAAGGGTGCATCTTGGAATTCCAAACAATGTTGCCCAAGGGAGTTTTCATTTTCTTTGCACGGAAATTTCATTTTCCATTTTTCGAGTGCCCGAAATGAGTTTTTTTTGTGAAGGACCTACCATATATTTGTTGCAAAATTGGACCAAATCATTTTTAAAATACTAGGCCATATTTAATGCACAATTGAAGAAATGGTTGGGTGTAAAAAGTTTTGATCCACCTCTCTCTAAAAAGACAAATTTCTGCCGATTCAGTTGGAATCGTGTCAAATTTGAACTGCAGTTGCCTCGTAGTTTGCTCTTTATTTTTTCCGAAAATCATTTATAGGTACATAAGTATCTATTTAATCAGAGAAACATCCAAATTTTTTCAAGATTCAACCACTAGCTAGGAACGGTCAAGCCCGTCGTTTTGACCGCATTTTGAAACAGGCATAAAAAATTCAAAAAAAAATCAATAAATTGGAAAACCTTCGCATTATGTCATTATATGTGACCAGGTTACCATGAAAAATAATAAACTTGTAATACGGTGATTATTTTAAAAAAGTGTTCTGAGAAATGAGCTATCATGCGTGAAGATTCATGGCTTTCAAGCCAAATGATCAATCTTATGGCCACATTCATGGCATAGTTTGTTCAAATGATCTCATATTGTGCACAAGGGTGCATCTTGAAATTCCAAACAATGTTGCCTAAGGGAGTTTTCATTTTCTTTGCACGGAAATTTCATTTTCCATTTTTTGAGTGCCCGAAATGAGTTTTTTTGTGAAGGACCTACCATATATTTGTTGCAAAATTGGACCAAATCATTTTTCCAAAATACTAGGCCATATTTAATGCACAATTGACCAAATGGTTGGGTGTAAAAAGTTTTGATCCACCTCTCGTGAAAAAGACAAATTTCTGCCGATTTAGTTGGAAGCGGGTCAAATTTGAACTGCGGCTGCCTCGTAGTTTGCACTTTATTTTTTCGAAAAATCATTTACAGGTACATAAGTATCTATTTAATCATAGAAACATCAAAAGTTTTCCAAGATTCAACCACTAGCTAAGAACGGTCAAGCCCGCCGTTTTGACCGCATTTTGAAACGGGCATAAAAAAATCAGAAAAAATAAAAAAATTGGAAAACCTTCGCATTGTGTCATTATATGTGATCAAGTTGCCAAAAAAATAATAAACTTGTAAAACAGCAATTATTTTAAAAAAGTGTTCTCAGAAATGAGCTATCATGCGTGAAGATTCATGGCTTTCAAGCCAAATGATCAATCTTATGGCCACATTCATGGCATAGTTTGTTCAAATGATCTCATATTTTGCCAAAGGGTGCATCTTGGAATTCGAAACAATGTTGCCTAAGGGAGTTTTCATTTTCTTTGCTCGGAAATTTCATTTTCGATTTTCCAAGTGCCCGAAATGAGTTTTTTTGTGAAGGACCTACCATATATTTGTTTCAAAATTGGACCAAATAATTTTTCTAAAATACTAGGCCATATTTAATGCACAATTGACAAAATGGTTGGGTGTAAAAAGTTTTGATCCACCTCTTGTGAAAAAGACAAATTTCTGCCGATTCAATTGGAAGCGGGTCAAATTTGAACATCAGCTGCCTCGTAGTTTGCTCTTTATTTTTTCCAAAAATCATTTATAGGTAAATAAGTATCTATTTAATCAGAGAAACATCAAAAGTTTTCCAAGATTCAACAACTAGCTAGAAACGGTCAAGCCCGCCGTTTTGACCACATTTTGAAACGGGCATAAAAAATTCAAAAAAATCAAAAAAATTGGAAAACCTTCGCATTGTTTCATTTTATGTGACCAAGTTGCCAGAAAAAATAATAAACTTGTAATACGGCAATTATTTTAAAAAAGTGTTCTGACAAATGAGCTACATGCGTGAAGATTCATGGCTTTCAAGCCAAATGATCAATCTTATGGCCACATTTATGGAATAGTTTGTTCAAATGATCTCATATTGTGCACAAGGGTGCATCTTGGAATTCCAAACAATGTTGCCTCAGGGAGTTTTCATTTTCTTTGCACGGAAATTTCATTTTCCATTTTTCGAGTGCCCGAAATGAGTTTTTTGTGAAGGACCTACCATATATTTGTTACAAAATTGGAGCAAATCATTTTTCTAAAACTTTAGGCCGTATTTAATGCACAATTGATCAAATGGTTGGGTCTAAAATGTTTTGATCCACCTCTCATGAAAAAGAGAAATTTCTCCCGATTCAATTGGAAGCGGGTCAAATTTGAACTGCAGTTGCCTCGTGGTTTGCTCTTTATTTTTTCCAAAAATCATTTATAGGTACATAAGTATCTATTTAATCAGAGAAACATCAAAAGTTTTACAAGACTAGCTAGGAACGGCCAAGCCCGCCGTTTTGACCGCATTTTGAAACAGGCATAAAAAATTCAAAAAAAATCAAAAAATTGGAAAACCTTCGCATTGTGTCATTATATGCGACCAAGTTATAAGAAAAAATAATAAACTTGTAATACGGTAATTATTTTAAAAAAAGTGTTCTTAGAAATGAGCTATCATGCGTGAAGATTCATGGCTTTCAAGACGATGATCAATCTTATGGCCACATTCATGGCATAATTTGTTCAAATGATCTCATATTGTGCACAAGGGTGCATCTTGGAATTCCAAACAATGTTGCCTAAGGGAGTTTTCAATTTCTTTGCACGGAAATTTCATTTTCCATTTTTCGAGTGCCCGAAATGAGTTTTTTTTATGAAGGACCTACCATATATTTGTTGGAAAATTGGACCAAATCATTTTTCTAAAATACTAGGCCATATTTAATGCACAATTGACCAAATGGTTGGGTGTAAAAAGTTTTGATCCACCTCTTGTGAAAGACAAATTGCTGCCGATTCAGTTGGAAGCGGGTCAAATTTTAACTGCAGCAGCCTCGTAGTTTGCTCTTTATTTTTTCCAAAAATCATTGATAGGTACATAAGTATCTATTTAATCAGAGAAACATCAAAAGTTTTCCAAGATTCAACCACTAGCTAGGAACGGTCAAGCCCGCCGTTTTGACCGCATTCTGAAACGGGCATAAAAAATTCAAAAAAAAATCAAAAAATTGGAAAACATTCGCATTGTGTCATTATATGTGATCAGGTTGCCAGAAAAAATAATAAACTTGTAAAACGGCAATTATTTAAAAAAAGGGTTCTCAGAAATGAGCTATCATGCGTGAAGATTCATGGATTTCAATCCAAATGATCAATCTTACGGCCACATTCATGGCATAGTCTGCTCAAATGATCTCATTTTGTGCACAAGGGTGCATCTTGGAATTCTAAACAATGTTGCCTAAGGGAGTTTTCATTTTCTTTGCGCAGAAATTTCATTTTCCATTTTTCGAGTGCCCGAAATGAGTTTTTTTGTGAAGGACCTACCATATATTTGTTGCAAAATTAGACCAAATCATTTTTTAAAATACTAGGCCATATTTAATGCACAATTGACCAAATGATTGGGCGTAAGAAGTTTTGATCCACCTCTCGTGAAAAAGACAAATTTCTGCCGATTCAGTTGGAAGCGGGTCAAATTTGAACTGCAGCTGCCTCGTAGTTTGCTCTTTATTTTGTCAAAAAATCATTTATAGGTAAATAAGTATCTATTTAATCAGAGAAACATCAAAAGTTTTCCAAGATTCAACCACTAGCTAGGAACGGTCAAGCCCGCCGTTTTGACCGCATTTTGAAACGGGCATAAAAAATTCAAAAAAAAATCAAAAAAATTGGAAAACCTTCGCATTGTGTCATTATATGTGACCAAGTTACCATAAAAATAATAAACTTGTAATACGACAATTATTTTAAAAAAGTGTTCTTAGAAATGAGCTATCATGCGTGAAGATTCATGGCTTTCAATCCAAATGATCAATCTTATGGCCACATTCATGGCATAGTTTGTTCAAATGATCTCATATTGTGCACAAGGGTGCATCTTAGAATTCCAAAATTGTTGCCTAAGGGAGTTTTCATTTTCTTTGCAGGGAAATTTCATTTTTCCATTTTTCGAGTGCCCGAAATGAGTTTTTTTTGTGAAGGACCTACCATATATTTGTTGCAAAATTGGACCAAATAATTTTTCTAAAATACTAGGCCGTATTTAATGCACAATTGACCAAATGGTTGGGTGTAAAAAGTTTTGATCCACCTCTCGTGAAAAAGACAAATTTTTGCCGATTTAGTTGGAAGCGGGTCAAATTTGAACTGCAGCTGCCTCGTAGTTTGCACTTTATTTTTTCGAAAAATCATTTACAAGTACAAAAGTATTTATTTAATCATAGAAACATCAAAAGTTTTCCAAGATTCAACCACTAGCTAGGAATGGTCAAGCCCGCCGTTTTGACCGCATTTTGAAACAGGCATAAAAAATTCAAAAAAATCAAAAAAAATGGAAAACCTTCGCATTGTGTCATTATATGTGACCAAGTTGCGAGAAAAAATAATAAACTTGTTATACAGTAATTATTTTTAAAAAGCGTTCTCAGAAATGAGTTATCATGCGTGAAGGTTCATGGCTTTCAAGCCAAATGATCAATTTTATGGCCACATTTATGGCATAGTTTGTTCAACTGATCTCATACTGTGCACAAGGGTGCATCTTGGAATTCCAAACAATGTTTCCTAAGGGAGTTTTCATTTTCTTTGCACGGAAATTTCATTTTCCATTTTTCGAGTGCCCGAAATGAGTTTTTTTGTGAAGGACCTACCATATATTTGTTGCAAAATTGGACCAAATCATTTTTCTAAAATACTAGGCCGTATTTAATGCAGAATTGACAAAATGGTTGGGTGTAAAAAGTTTTTATCCACCTCTCGTGAAAAAGACAAATTTCTACCGATTCAGTTGGAAGCGGGTCAAATTTGAACTATAGCTGCCTCGTAGTTCGCTCTTTATATTTTCCAAAAATCATTTATAGGTAAATAAGTATCTATTTAATCAGAGAAACATCAAAAGTTTTCCAAGATTCAACCACTAGCTAGGAACGGTCAAGCCCGTCGTTTTGACCGCATTTTGAAACAGGCATAAAAAATTCAAAAAAATCAAAAAATTGGAAAACCTTCGCATTGTGTCATTATATGTTACCAAGTTGCCAGAAAAAATAATAAACTTGTTATACGGTAATTATTTTTAAAAAGCGTTCTCAGAAATGAGTTATCATGCGTGAAGATTCATGGCTTTCAAGCCAAATGATCAATTTTATGGCCACATTCATGGCATAGTTTGTTCAAATGATCTCATACTGTGCACAAGGATGCATCTTGGAATTCCAAACAATGTTGCCTAAGGGAGTTTCATTTTCTTTGCACGGAAATTTCATTTTCCATTTTCCGAGTGCCCAAAATGAGTTTTTGTGTGAAGGACCTACCATATATTTGTTGCAAAATTGGACCAAATCATTTTTCTAAAATACTAGGCCATATTTAATGCACAATTGACAAAATGGTTGGGTGTAAAAAGTTTTGATCCACCTCTCCTGAAAAAGACAAATTTCTGCCGATTCAGTTGGAAGCTGGTCAAATTTGAACTGCAGCTGCCTCGTAGTTTGCTCTTTATTTTTTTTTCCAAAAATCATTTATATGTAAATAAGTATCTATTTAATCACAGAAACATCAAAAGTTTTCCAAGATTCAACAACTAGCTAGGAACGGTCAAGCCCGCCGTTTTGACCACATTTTGAAACGGGCATAAAAAATTAAAAAAAAATCAAAAATTGGGAAAACCTTCACATTGTGTCATTATATGTGACCAAGTTGCCAGAAAAAATAATAAACTTGTAATACGGTAATTATTTTTAAAAAGTGTTCGTAGAAATGAGTTATCATGCGTCAAGATTCATGGCTTTCAAGCCAAATGATCAATTTTATGCCCACATTCATGGCATAATTTGTTCAAATGATCTCATACTGTGCACAAGGGTGCATCTTGGAATTCCAAACAATGTTGCCTAAGGGAGTTTTCATTTTCTTTGCACGGAAATTTCATTTTCCATTTTTGAGTGCCCGAAATGAGTTTTTTTGTGAAGGACCTACCATATATTTGTTGCAAAATTGGACAAAATCATTTTTCTAAAATCCTAGGCCATATTTAATGCACAATTGACAAAATGGTTGGGTGTAACAAGTTTTGATCCACCTCTCGTGAAAAAGACAAATTTCTACCGATTTAGTTGGAAGCGGGTCAAATTTAAACTGTAGCTGCCTCGTAGTTTGCTCTTTATTTTTTCCAAAAATCATTCATAGGTAAATAAGTATCTACTTAATCAGAGAAACATCAAAAGTTTTCCAAGATTCAACAACTAGCTAGAAACGGTCAAGCCCGTCGTTTTGAAAACCTTCGCATTGTGTCACTATATGTGACCAAGTTGCCAGAAAAAATAATAAACTTCTAATACGGCAACTATTTTAAAAAAGTGTTGTGACAAATGAGCTACATGCGTGAAAATTCATGGCTTTCAAGCCAAATGATCAATCTAATGGCCACATTCATGGAATAGTTTGTTCAAATGATCTCATATTGTGCACAAGGGTACATCTTGGAATTCCAAATAATTTTGCCTAAGGGAGTTTTCATTTTCTTTGCACGAAAACTTCATTTTCCATTTTTCGAGTGCCCGAAATGAGTTCTTTTTTGTGAATGACCTACCATATATTTGTTGCAAAATTGGACCAAACCATTTTTCTAAAATAGTAGGCCATATTTGATGCACAATTGACCAAATGGTTGGGTGTAAAAAGTTTTGATCCACCTCTCGTGAAAAAGACAAATTTCTGCCGATTCTGTTGGAAGCGGGTCAAATTTGAACTGCAGTTGCCTCGTAGTTTGCTCTTTATTTTTTCCAAAAATCATTTATAGGTACATAAGTATCTATTTAATCAGAGAAACATCAAAAGTTTTCCAAGATTCAACCACTAGCTAGGAACGTTCAAAACCGCCGTTTTGACCGCATTTTGAAACGGGCATAAAAAATTCAAAAAAAATTCAAAAAAAATTCAAAAAATTGGAAAACCTTCGCATTGTGTCATTATATGTGATCAAGTTGCCAGAAAAAATAATAAACTTGTAATACGACAATTATTTTTAAAAAGTGTTCTGAGAAATGAGCTATCATGTGTGATGATTCATGGCTTTCAATCCAAATGATCAATCTTACGGCCACCTTCATGGCATAGTTTATTCAAATGATCTCATATTGTGCACAAGGGTGCATCTTGGAATTCCAAACAATGTTGCCTAAGGGAGTTTTCATTTTCTTTGCACGGAAATTTCATTTTCCATTTTTCGAGTGCCCGAAATGAGTTTTTTTTGTGAATGACCTACCATATATTTGTTGCAAAATTGGACCAAATCATTTTTCTAAAATACTAGGCCATATTTGATGCACAATTGACCAAATGGTTGGGTGTAAAAAGTTTTGATCCAACTCCCGTGAAAAAGACAAATTTCTGCCGATTCAGTTCGAAGTGGGTCAAATTTGAACTGCAGCTGCCTTGTAGTTTACTCTTTATTTTTTACAAAAATCATTTATAGGTACATAAGTACGTAGTTAATCAGAGAAACATCAAAAGTTTTCCAAGATTCCACCACTAGCTTGGAACGGTCAAGCCCGCCGTTTTGACTGCATTTTGTAACGGGCATAAATATTCAAAAAAAATCAAAAAATTGGAAAACCTTCGCATTGTGTCATTATATGTGATCAAGTTGCCAAAAAAAAATAAACTTGTAATACGGCAATTATTTTAAAAAAGTGTTCTTAGAAATGAGCTATCATGCGTGAAGATTCATGGCTTTCAATCCAAATGATCAATCTTACGGCCACATTCATGGCATAGTTTGTTCAAATGATCTCATATTGTGCACAAGGGTGCATCTTGGAATTCCAAACAATGTTGCCTAAGGGAGTTTTCATTTTCTTTGCACGGAAATTTCATTTTCCATTTTTCGAGTGCCCTAAATGAGTTTTTTTGTGAAGGACCTACCATATATTTGTTGCAAAATTGGACCAAATAATTTTTCTGAAATACTAGGCCATATTTAATGCACAATTGACCAAATGGTTGGGTGTAAAAAGTTTTGATCCACCTCTCATGAAAAAGAAAAATTTCTGCCGATTTAGTTGGAAGTGGTTCAAATTTGAACTGCAGCTGCCTCGTAGTTTGCTCTTTCTTTTTTTCCGAAAATCATTCATAGGTACATAAGTATCTATTTAATCATAGAAACATCAAAAGTTTTCCAAGATTCAACCACTAGCTAGGAACGGTCAAGCCCGCCGTTTTGACCGCATTTTGAAACGGGCATAAAAAATTCAAAATAAATTCAAAAACTTGGAAAACCTTCGCATTGTGTCATTATATGCGACCAAGTTACCAGAAAAAATAATAAACTTGTAATACGGTAATTATTTTAAAAAAGTGTTTTCAGAAATGAGCTATGATGCGTGAAGATTCATGGCTTTCAAGCCAAATGATCAATCTTATGGCCACATTCATGGCATAGTTTGTTCAAATGATCTCATATTGTGCACAAGGGTGCATCTTGGAATTCTAGACAATGTTGCCTAAGGGAGTTTTCATTTTCGATGCACGGAAATTTCATGTTCCATTTTTCGAGTGCCCGAAATGAGTTTTTTTTGTGAATGACCAACCATATATTGTTGCAAAATTGGACCAAATCATTTTTATATAAATTTAGGCCATATTTAATGCACAATTGACCAAATGGTTGGGTGTAAAAAGTTTTGATCCACCTCTCGTGAAAAAGACAAATTTCTGCCGATTCAGTTGGAAGCGGGTCAAATTTGAACTGCAGTTGCCTTGTAGTTTGCTCTTTATTTTTTCCAAAAATCATTTATAGGTACATAAGTATCGATTTAATCAGAGAAACATCATAAGTTTTCCAAGATTCAACCACTAGCTAGGAACGGTCAAGCCCGCCGTTTTGACCGCATTTTGAAACGGGCATAAAAAATTCAAAAAAAATCAAAAAATTGGAAAACCTTCGCATTGTGTAATTATATGTGACCAAGTTACCATAAAAAATGATAAACTTGTAATACGGTAATTATTTTAAAAAAGTGTCTCAGGAATGAGCTATGATGCGTGAAGATTCATCGCTTTCAAGCCAAATGATCAATCCTATGGCCACATTCATGGCATAGTTTGTTCAAATGATCTCATATTGTGCACAAGGGTGCATCTTGGAATTCCAAACAATGTTGCCTAAGGGAGTTTTTGTTTTCTTTGCACGGAAATTTCATTTTCCATTTTTCGAGTGCCCGAAATGAGTTTTTTTTGTGAAGGACCTACCATATATTTGTTGCAAAATTGGACCAAATCATTTTTCTAAAATACTAGGCCATATTTGATGCACAATTGACCAAATGGTTCGGTGTAAAAAGTTTTGATCCAACTCTCGTGAAAAAGACAAATTTATGCCGATTTAGTTGGAAGCGGGTCAAATTTCAACAGCAGCTGCCTCGTAGTTTGCTCTTTATTTTTTCCAAAAATCATTTATAGGTACATAAGTATCTATTTAATCAGAGAAACATCAAAAGTTTTCCAAGATTCAACCACTAGCTAGGAACGGTCAAGCCCGCTGTTTTGACCGCATTTTGAAATGGGCATGAAAAATTCAAAAAAAAGCGAAAAATTGGAAAACCTTCGGATTGTGTCATTATATGTGACCAAGTTGCCAGAAAAAATAATAAACTTGTAATACGGCAATTATTTTAAGAAAGTGTTCTAAAAAATGAGCTATCATGCGTGAAGATTCATGGCTTTCAAGCCAAATGATCAATCTTATGGCCACATTCATGGCATAGTTTGTTCAAATGATCTCATATTGTGCACAAGGGTGCATCTTGGAATTCTAGACAATGTTGCCTAAGGGAGTTTTCATTTTCGATGCACGGAAATTTCATGTTCCATTTTTCGAGTGCCCGAAATGAGTTTTTTTTGTGAATGACCTACCATATATTTGTTGCAAAATTGGACCAAATCATTTTTATATAACTTTAGGCCATATTTAATGCACAATTGACCAAATGGTTCGGTGTAAAAAGTTTTGATCCAACTCTCGTGAAAAAGACAAATTTATGCCGATTTAGTTGGAAGCGGGTCAAATTTGAACAGCAGCTGCCTCGTAGTTTGCTCTTTATTTTTTCCAAAAATCATTTATAGGTACATAAGTATCTATTTAATCAGAGAAACATCAAAAGTTTTAAAAGATTCAACCACTAGCTAGGAACGGTCAAGCCCGCTGTTTTGACCGCATTTTGAAATGGGCATGAAAAATTCAAAAAAAAGCGAAAAATTGGAAAACCTTCGGATTGTGTCATTATATGTGACCAAGTTGCCAGAAAAAATAATAAACTTGTAATACGGCAATTATTTTAAAAAAGTGTTCTAAAAAATGAGCTATCATGCGTGAAGATTCATGGCTTTCAAGCCAAATGATCAATCTTATGCCACATTCATTGCATAGTTTGTTCAAATGATCTCATATTGTGCACAAGGGTGCATCTTGGAATTCCAAACAATGTTGCCTAAGGGAGTTTTCATTTTCTTTCCATGGAAATTTCATTTTCCATTTTTCTAGTGCCCGAAATGAGTTTTTTTTGTGAAGGACCTACCATATATTTGTTGCAAAATTGGACCAAATCATTTTCCTAAAATACTAGGCCATATTTAATGCACAATTGACCAAATGGTTCGGTGTAAAAAGTTTTGATCCAACTCTCGTGAAAAAGACAAATTTATGCCGATTTAGTTGGAAGCGGGTCAAATTTGAACAGCAGCTGCCTCGTAGTTTGCTCTTTATTTTTTCCAAAAATCATTTATAGGTACATAAGTATCTATTTAATCAGAGAAACATCAAAAGTTTTCCAAGATTCAACCACTAGCTAGGAACGGTCAAGCCCGCTGTTTTGGCCGCATTTTGAAATGGGCATGAAAAATTCAAAAAAAAAGAGAAAAATTGGAAAACCTTCGGATTGTGTCATTTTATGTGACCAGGTTGCCAGAAAAAATAATAAACTTGTAATACGGCAATTATTTTAAAAAAGTGTTCTCAAAAATGAGCTATCATGCGTGAAGATTCATGGCTTTCAAGCCAAATGATCAATCTTATGCCACATTCATTGCATAGTTTGTTCAAATGATCTCATATTGTGCACAAGGGTGCATCTTGGAATTCCGAAGAATGTTGCCTAAGGGAGTTTTCATTTTCTTTGCACGGAAACTTCATTTTCCATTTTTCGAGTGCCCGAAATGAGTTTTTTTTGTGAATGACCTACCATATATTTGTTGCAAAATTGGACCAAATCATTTTTCTAAAATACAAGGCCATATTTGATGCACAATTGACCAAATGGTTGGGTGTAAAAAGTTTTGATCCACTTCTCGTGAAAAAGACAAATTTCTGCCGATTCAGTTAGAAGCGGGTCAAATTTGAACAGCAGCTGCCTTGTAGTTTGCTCTTTATTTTTCCAAAAATCATTTATAGGTACATAAGTATCTATTTAATAAGAGAAACATCAAATTTTTTCCAAGATTCATCCACTAGCTAGGAACGGTTAAGCCTGCCGTTTTGACCGCATTTTGAAACGGGCATAAAAAATTTAAAAAAATCAAAAAATTGGAAAACCTTCACATTGTGTCATTATATGTGATCAATTTTCCAGAAAAAATAATAAACTTGTAATATTTTAAAAAGTGTTCTTAGAAATGAGCTATCATGCGTGAAGATTCATGGCTTTCAATCCTAATGATCAATCTTATGGCCACATTCATGGCATAGTTTGTTTAAATGATCTCATATTGTGCACAAGGGTGCATCTTGGAATTGCAAACAATGTTGCCTAAGGGAGTTTTCATTTTCTTTGTATGGAAATTTCATTTACCATTTTTCGAGTGCCCGAAATGAGTTTTTTTATGAAGGACCTACCATATATTTGTTGCAAAATAGGACCAAATCATTTTTCTAAATTACTAGGCCATATTTAATGCACAATTGACCAAATGTTTGGGTGTAAAAAGTTTTGATCCACCTCTCGTGAAAAAGACAAATTTCTGCCGATTCAGTTGGAAGGGGGTCAAATTTGAACTGTAGCTGCCTCGTAGTTTGCTCTTTATTTTTTCCAAAAATCATTTATAGGTACATAAGTATCTATTTAATCAGAGAAACATCAAAAGTTTTCCAAGATTCAACCACTAGCTAGGAACGGTCAAGCCCGCCGTTTTGACCGCATTTTGAAACGGGCATAAAAAGTTAAAAAAAATCAAAAAATTGGAAAACGTTCGCAATGTGTCATTATATGTGATCAAGTTGTCAAAAAAATAATAAACTTATAATACGACAATTATATTAAAAAAGTGTTCTCAGAACTGAGCTATCATGCGTGAAGATTCATGGCTTTCAAGCCAAATGATCATTCTTGTGGCCACATTCATGGCATAGTTTCTTCAAATGATCTCATATTGTGCACAAGGGTGCATCTTGGAATTCCAAACAATGTTACCTAAGGGAGTTTCCATTTTCTTTGCATGGAAATTTCATTTTCCACTTTTCGAGTGCCTGAAATGAGTTGTTTTTGTGAAGGACCTACCATATATTTGTTGCAAAATTGGACCAAATCATTTTTCCAAAATACAAGGCCATATTTAATGCACAATTGACCAAATGGTTGTGTGTAAAAAGTTTTGATCCACCTCTCGTGAAAAATACAAATTTCTGCCGATTCAGTTGGAAGCGGGTCAAATTTGAACTGCAGCTGCCTCGTAGTTTGCTCTTTACTTTTCAAAAAATCATTTATAGGTACATAAGTATCTATTTAATCAGAGAAACATCAAAAGTTTTCCAAGATTCAACAACTAGCTAGGAACGGTCAAGCCCGCCGTTTTGACCACATTTTGAAACGGGCATAAAAAAATAAAAAAATTGGAAAACCTTCGCATTGTGTCATTATATGTGACCAAGTTGCTAGAAAAATAATAAACTTGTAATACGGCAATTATTTTACAAAAGTGTTCTCAGAAATGAGCTATCATGCATGAAGATTCATGGCTTTCAAGCCAAATGATTAATCTTATGGCCACATTCATGGCATAGTTTGTTCAAATGATCTCATATTGTGCACAAGGGTGCATCTTGGAATTCCAAACAATGTTGCCTAAGGGAGTTTTCATTTTCTTTGCACGGAAATTTCATTTTCCATTTTTCGAGTGCCCAAAATGAGTTTTTTTTTGTGAAGGACCTAGCATATATTTGTTGCAAAATTGGACCAAATCATTTTTCTAAAATACTAGGCCATATTTAATGCACAATTGACCAAATGGTTGGGTGTAAAAAGTTTTGATCCACTTCTCGTGAAAAAGACAAATTTATGCCGATTTAGTTGGAAGCGGGTCAAATTTGAACTGCAGCTGCCTCGTATTTGCTCTTTATTTTTTCCAAAAATCATTTATAGGTACATAAGTATCTATTAAAACAGAGAAACATCAACCACGAGCTAGAAACGGTCAAGCTCGTCGTTTTGACCGCATTTTGAAACGGTCATAAAAAATTCAAAAAAATTGGAAAACCTTCGCATTGTGTCATTATATCTGACCAAGTTGCCAGAAAAAATAATAAATTATAATATTGCAATTATTTTAAAAAAGTGTTCTCAGAAATGAGCTATCATGCGTGAAGACTCATGGCTTTCAAGCCAAACGATCAATCTTATGGCCACATTCATGGCATAGCTTGTTCAAATGATCTCATACTGTGCACAAGGGTGCATCTTGGAATTCAAACAATGTTGCCTAAGGGAGTTTTCATTTGCTTAGCACGAAAATTTCATTTCCCCTTTTTCGAGTGCCCGAAATGAGTTTTTTTGTGAAGGACTTACGATATATTTGTTGCAAAATTTGACCAAATCATTTTCTAAAATACTAGGCCATATTTAATGCACAATTGACCAAATGGTTGGGCGTAAAAAGTTTTGATCCACCTCTCGTGAAAAAGACAAATTTCTGCTGATTCAGTTGGAAGCGGGTCAAATTTGAACTGCAGCTGACTCGTAGTTTGCTCTTTATTTTTTTCAAAAATCATTTATAGGTAGATAAGTATCTATTTAATCAGAGAAACATCAAAAGTTTTCCAAGATTCAACCACTAGCTAGGAACGGTCATGCCCGCCGCTTTGACCACATTTTGAAACGGGCATAAAAAATCAAAAAATTGGAAAACCTTCGCATTGTGTCATTATATGTGACCAAGTTGCCAGAAACAATAATAAACTTGTAATACGGCAATTATTTTACAAAAGTGTTCTCAGAAATGAGCTATCATGCGTGAAGATTCATGGCTTTCAAGCCAAATGATCAATCTTATGGCCACATTCATGGCATAGTTTGTTCAAATGATCTCATATTGTGCACAAGGGTGGATCTTGGAATTCCAAACAATGTTGCCTAAGGGAGTGTTCATATTCTTTGCACGGAAATTTCATTTTCCAGTTTTTGAGTGCCCGAAATGAGTTTTTTTTGTGAAGGACCTACCATATATTTGTTGCAAAATTGGACCAAATCATTTTTCTAAAGTACAAGGCATATTTAATGCACAATTGACCAAATGGTTGGGTGTACAAAGTTTTGATCCAACTCTCGTGAAAAATACAAATTTCTGCCGATTCAGTTGGAAGCGGGTTAAATTTGAACTGCAACTGCCTCGTAGTTTGCTCTTTATTTTTTCCAAAAATCATTTATAGGTAGATAAGTATCTATCTAATCAGAGAAACATCAAATTTTTTTCCAAGATTCAACTACTAGCTAGGAACGGTGAAGCCCGTCGTTTTGACCGCATTTTGAAACGGGCATAAAAAATTCAAAAAAATTTGGAAAATTGGAAAACCTTCGCATTGTGTCATTTTATGTGACCAAGTTGCCAGAAAAAATAACAAAGTTGTAATACGACAATTATTTTAAAAAAGCGTTCTCAGAACTGAGCTATCATGCGTGAAGATTCATGGCTTTCAAGCCAAATGATCAATCTTATGGCCACACTCATGGCATAGTTTGTTCAAATAATCTCATATTGTGCACAAGGGTGCATCTTGGAATTCCAAACAATGTTGCCCAAGGGAGTTTTCATTTGCTTTGCATGGAAATTTCATTTTCCATTTTTGGACTGCCCAAAATGAGTTTTTTTGTGAAGGACCTACCATATATTTGTTGCAAAATTGTACCAAATCATTTTTCTAAAATACTAGGCCATATTTAATGCCCAATTGACCAAATGGTTTGGTGTAAAAAGTTTTGATCCACCTCTCGTGAAAAAGACAAATTTCTTCCGATTCAGTTGGAAGAGGGTCAAATTTGACTGCAGCTGCCTCGTAGTTTGCTCTTTATTTTTTCCAAAAATCATTTGTAGGTACATAAGTATCTCTTTAATCAGAGTAACATCAAAAGTTTTCCAAGATTCAACCACTAGCTAGGAACGGTCAAGCCCGCCGTTCTGACCGCATTTTGAAACGGGCATAAAAAGTTCAAATTTTTTTTGGAAAACCTTCGCATTGTGTCATTATATGTGACCAAGTTGCCAGAAAAAATAATAAACTTGTAATACTGCAATTATGTTAAAAAATGTTCTCAGAAATGAGCTATCATGCGTGAAGATTCATGGCTTTCAAGCCAAATGATCAATGTTATGGCCACATTCATGGCATAGTTTGTTCAAATGATCCCATATTGTGCACAAGGGTGCATCTTGGAATTCCAAACAATGTTGCCTAAGGGAGTTTTCATTTTCTTTGCACGGAAATTTCATTTTCCATTTTTCGAGTGCCCGAAATGAGTTTTTTTTGTGAAGGACCTATCATATATTTGTTGCAAAATTGTACCAAATCATTTTTATAAAATACTAGGCCATATTTAATGCACAATTGACCAAATGGTTGAGTGTAAAAAGTTTTGATCCACCTCTCGTGAAAAAGACAAATTTATGCCGATTCAGTTAGAAGCGGGTCAAATTTGAACTGCAGCTGCCTCGTAGTTTGCTCTTTTTTTTCCAAAAATCATTTATAGGTACATAAGTATCTATTTAATCAGAGAAACATCAAATTTTTTCGAAGATTCAACCGCTAGCTAGTAACGGTCAAGCCCGCCGTTTTGACCGCATTTTCAAACGGGCATAAAAAATTCAAAAAAAATCAAAAAATTGGAAAACCTTCGCATTGTGTCATTATATGTGACCAAGTTGCCAGAAAAAATAATAAACTTGTAATACTATAATTATTTTAAAAAAGTGTTCTCAGAAATGAGGTATCATGCGTGAAGATTCATGGCTTTCAAGCCAAATGATCAATCTTATGTCCACATTCATGGCATAGTTTGTTCAAATAATCTCATATTGTGCACAAGGGTGCATCTTGGAATTCCAAACAATGTTGCCCAAGGGAGCTTTCATTTTCTTTCCATGGAAATTTCATTTTCCATTTTTGGACTGCCCGAAATGAGTTTTTTTTGTGAAGGACCTACCATATATTTGTTGCAAAATTGCACCAAATTATTTTTCTAAAATACTAGGCCATATTTAATGCACAATTGACCAAATGGTTGGGTGTAAAAAGTTTTGATCCACCTCTCGTGAAAAAGACAAATTTATGCCGATTCAGCTGGAAGCGGGTCAAATTTGAACTGCAGCTGCCTCGTAGTTTGCTCTTTATTTTTTTCCAAAAATCATTTATAGGTACATAAGTATCTATTATACTGGATCTCCACGTCAATTAGCAACACCTCTAGATTGGTTTCAGAGTAATTTTGTAAGGCAGGTGACTAATGCTATGAACAGATCGTATGTGAGCCTGCCCCCGTATTTATAATGTGTCGCCTTTGACCATGGGACCAAACCATAGTTAGAGTAATTGAGCCCCCCCAATCACGGGCATAATTGATTAAGTACCTTTTAATTTTCATTAATCCCGAAATTAATTAATGCGTCAACCTTGTATTAATGTAATTAACATTTTAACCATTTGATCATCTAATAATTCTAACATTCTCCCACTTGATCGAATGGTTAACATCATTAGTCCATACCTCGACAGAAGCATCACACTAAGATAATGTATTCGTAGTAATCGTATAGTTATTACTGGAACCCCATTATCTATAGCATAATACTCTGTCTCAACACGGATAATTATTCATGGTTGGGAGTTTGTATGTGCATGCAGGCATACTCCCTAAGTATGGTCCTAGTAGTTTGTTTCTTAATTTAATCATCATGTGCACTTATTGAGCGAAACAAACTTTCTTATTGTCCAGATCAAAATTCGAGATCTCATTTATATAATTATCCCAACAATTAGAGGCCTTGAGTTATACTTATGCTAGCAAAATTAATGGTAAGCCTTTAGTTAGGGGATCAGCCATCATGCACTTAGTACATATATGTTGAATTTAATATTTGGTCTTGGACATTATCTTTCACAACATGATACTCACTTAATTGTTGTTACTCGTGTACTAATGTGTGGATTTCTTATCGCACAAAAATATTAGGCATCTACTTAGACAGTAGGCTTAGTTGTGGTAAACTAATTTTATATGTATCGTGCCATAAAGTACATAACGTGATATACTAGCTCCCACTCATCTTAGCGTAAAATTCAATCACCCTTCTTATTTCCTCTATGAACAACTTTTGTTCTCCATTGCCCTTTTGTATATAACTCCCGCTGATGTAAACATTCTATAAATATTAAGAGTGTTTGACGGTGGTGAATATCGGGTAACAATATTGAAAATGTTGTTCTTCTAGAACATGGGCCGATGCAAATAATTAGCGGCGAAGGTAATAAAAGAGTAATATAACCAATAGGGAATGGAACACATTTTGGCGTATTAATTCCAAAACCTATGTACCGTAAAGAACTCATTTATTAGTTTCTTTACTTACTTTCCTTAATATAACCAATAGTGTGGCCTAAATCAGAGAAGGCAAGTAGATGAAGGTGTCTCTTAATGAGAGTGCTTAATTCTCCGCTTCGAAATATGGCTTAAATAATAGTTGGTTAGCAATGAGAGGAAACCAAAGGTGATGTGCAAAATTCGAGACATCACCCTAATGTTCTACCTGGTTTGCTACTAAGGAAGTGTTTTCTGCTTCAGAGCTAATAGAAATGATTTCGAGGGCAAAGAGACGTAGTAAAATCAATGGATAATTTTGAGAATAAATGTTGTAAATATGTTCTCCAAGCAAGCGTGGTCATCCTGTCATATCATACAACAAATACATGTGACAAAGGACATAGGATGTGCAGGTTGAACAACGGTGGAGCGATGAGAGCGTGAAAGGAAATAGATAAAGGCAAATGTGTAAGTGTGTTCCGACAAAATCCCTCCATTCCTTTATATATATAAGGTGTATTTTTTTCAAAAGTCAAACGAGTGCATGTTTGACTGAGTTTGTAGAAAGATATACCAATATCCACAATAAAAAATTAATACCATTCGATCCATCATGAAAAGTAGTTTCATATTTTATCTATTAGGTATTGCAACTGTTGCAGAGTAGATAACACCCATGAACATGTGTCATCAAATGATTTTCTATGCATTAACATTTTATTAGGAACTGTCCGACCAAAGTTATAAGATTATTTTTTAAGAAAAAACAACACACTTAGAAGAAATTTACTTTTTAACAATAAATTCATTTACAAAACTAATGATCAGACCTATATTGGTAATTGAAACAATTTCTAGAACGTGATGCATTTTCGAACGGGTGAGGGAAAGAGAAGAGGAAGACTGAGAAAAATAAAACATCATTTTTATTGAGCCAAAAAGTGAACATGGAGGGATTCTTTTGTATTTTAATCAATTCCTTTTGTTATTTGGTTCAAAATATTACATAAATATTTATATGCTCTATAAGCACCTAGATGAACATTCATATATTTTTCATGGTGATATTATCATCTTACATTATGTCATCATATATATTCTTAACACGTGATATTTATTCTAAATTATAAACACACATGATGAGATAGACAAAGAGAATCAGACTAGGGATCTCACAGTAAAGCAAACACAAAGAAACTAATTTTGTACACAACATGAACGACAACTCTTCACAATTGTATGTACCATTATCAAGTTCACCTTATTATAGTGCCAACCCATACATCTTCACAATATATATAAACAACATGGAAGAAGACTTCAACTAGGATTGGTAGATTGTATGTTCACATCCTTAACCAAGTGAACTACACTCACTTCTTTGGTTGACCCTATTTTATTAATAGTTTGCACCACATTGATATTCATATTTTCACATTCAATGTCCAGTAGAAACTATGGATTCTAATTTGAGTCGTCACTCCAAGTGTCTAATATTTGTACCATATCGAAATATCAGCTAGCTTGATATGTAAAGCTGAATTTTTCGAAGGCGTGCAGTATTCTGCACGAATGACACGTAAAACTATACACTAATATGGTGTCCTTATAAATCATTATTCCACAATTATATAATATGATATTTTATTGATATTCACAATGGCTATAGTATTACAAAACCTATAATATGAACCCTACTTTCAACACACTATAAATGGCACCCTCACAAGTTCTTTGTAACTACAAACAACGAGATTTTAGATTCACAATTGGTTTCAGTTATTCTTTACACAAACGAATAGTCTGTTCTTATTATGAACTTTCTAAATTTCTAGCCCGCGCATCGAGCGGGCCACTCTGCTAGTTAACTAAATAATTTATTGAATGCTAAAACGGGTTTGTTACGTGGAATCCGGTGGCGCTTGTGGCGAGCCAAACATGACAGGTGGATGGGAGTATGTACTCCTAGGAGTACTAACCCATTTTCCTATATATATACATATATATATATACATATATATATATATATATATAAATATATATATAAATATATATATATATATATATATATATATATGTATATATATAGGGTAACACTATTCTAAGCGTGAGTGTAGAATAGCTTATTCTACACCCCAGTAACAGTATGTACAAAATCTAGTAAAGCACTATATAAAATGTAGTAATTCTAAAATATTTTTTTAGAATACAAGTTTTAAATTTAGTGCATTATCAAAATAGTTACCATATTTTGTATGCTACGTTACTATATTTTGTATAGAGCGTTACTAGGGATGTAGAATAAGCTATTCTACACTCACGCTTAGTTTAGCGTTACTATATATACATGCATGCATGCACCCTTCCAGCTCCCTTTCAACCACGCGTCGATAAAAACTCTTTGCCATGCAACTATCGTCGAAGTATACGTGATAAGGACGACAACATGTTTATGCATGCATGTACCCTGTCGACTCCCTTTCAACTATCGCTAGCTCAACAATATGTATGCATGGCATGCATGCATGTACCTTAACCAAAGTGGAATATGTCACAATTAAATGCCATAGAATTTAATGGATTCCAAATCCAATAATACACCAGTGCATGTTACCTTGATCTTTCGGCGTGTGGGTGTGTACTTTTTCTCCATCGACATGTCTCCATCATTTGCTCTTAAACCCCCTCCACACTTCCCATGTAATCGACATGCTGTTGTAAAGTTGAGGGAGACGGTGTTGACATTATAGGGGCCCATGTTCACATGGTCAATGTAGTATTAAGTGTACACCCCATCTTGATCGAACACCAAGTTAAACACGCCCCGACAATATCATCTTGGACAACAAGCATCACAAGGAAATCCAATGCTAATGTCGACCACAAGACAACGGGCGTCCAGTATAGCTTGGCCTTGCAACCATCGTCGAACTACACATGGCATGCACGTTAACACATGTATGCTTGCATGTACCGTTCTAACCACCTTTCAACTATGTGTCGACAGACATAGTATAGTTTTGTTGCTCAAGTGTCATCACACTACACATGGTATGCACATTAACACATGTACCTTCTAACCACCTTTCAACTGTGTGCCGGCAGGAAGCATATTTTCGTCATGTGGCCGTCATCAGACTACCACTAGTAGAAAACAGGGCATAGGTCGCAGGGCAGTTTTCACATTAGCCCCGGTTCAGTCACGAACCGGGACCCATGGGGGCATTCGTCCCGGTTCGTGAGCCCAGGGGGCCGGCCGGGGCCTCGTGGGCATTGGTCCCGGTTCGTATGGAACCATTTGTCCCGGTTCGAGCCACGAACTGGGACTAATGGTCCTCGCTCCTGGCCCACAACCATTTGTCCCGGTTCTTGGCATGAACCGGGACAGAAGGCCTGGATTTAGTACCGATTCATGCCACGAACCGGGACCAATGAGGTGCCTATATATACCCCTCGCCCGCGAGCAGAGCACTCCAGTGCTCTATTTTTCTCTGGCCGGCGAGGGGAGGGCTTTGTGGTGCTCTAGCTCACCTCCTATGCACATGAGGTGTTCGATGAAATGCCCGAGCCACACTAGTTAAGCTTTGTCCTCTCGAAGCTCGACCTCAAAGCTCCATTTTCCTCGAGATTTGCCTAGGTTTAGCGGCCCGTCACGTCCCATTCCCGTCTTCACCGCCGTCGACCGCCCGCGCCGATCTCGTCGCCGGCAACACCGTGGTGAGCCTCTTGTTCTTATCTTCTTTTTGAAAGAAAAAAAATTCTTACTTTAGATAGATACTTGTCTAATTTTCTTACTATTTTATTCCTTCTTATTACATAGTGCGATGGTTTTGGTATCCGCCCCCGTCGGCCCTCGTCCTGTCTATGATTCGGATGTGGTATATATTATCTTTTTATAACTATTTGATTCATTTATTGTTTATGACAAATATAGCGACCAGCGTGACATAGATTTTATTTATCTAGGAGGTGGTTGAACCGGAAATTCTAACCGACCCTATTGTCGAGAGGTTAAATTTAGTTGAAGAAGAAAAGAATTACTTGAAGGAAAAAATAAAAAAATTGAGGAGGAGAAGATGATATTGGAGTTGCATGTTGCGGATGTCGTCGATGATCACAAGATCAAGATGGATGCAATGCGCTTGAAGATTAGAAAGATTAGAAAATATGCCATTCATACCAAGGCTTGGTATCATTATGCCGTTGGATCAATTGTTACCTTGGTTGCGATTATGATCGCATTTGTTTTCGCATTGAAATGTTTTACATAGTTTCAATGTATGGTTTAATTAATTAGATGCTCTGGAGAGCTATATATATGTTGTTAGATGAGAACTATGTATGTACTTTGGTTCTAATGTGATGATGAACTTCTATTAATTTGGTCACTTAATTATCTATTCATGATGTTCTGTAATGGTTTTTGACACACTTAATTATATATAATGCACGCAGATGAACCGGCAATGGATGTACGGTGACAGACACACCTCCGAGTACATTAAGGGCGTGCATGATTTTCTCGAAGTGGCTGAGGCAAACAAGCAGAATGGTTTTATGTGTTGTCCATGCCCTACATGTGGGAATACGAAGTCTTACTCTGACCGGAAAATCCTTCATGCCCACCTGCTTTACAAGGGTTTCATGCCACACTATAATGTTTGGACGAGGCACGGAGAAATGGGGGTTATGATGGAAGACGACGAAGAAGAAGAGGATGATGACAACTATGTGCCCCCTGAATACGGTGATGCTGCAACGGGGGAAGCTGCTGAAGATCAAGAGGAACCAGACGATGTGCCCAATGATGCTGCAAGGGGGGAAGCTGCTGAAGATGAAGAGGAACCAGTGCCCGATGATGATGATCTCCGCCGGGTCATTGTCGATGCAAGGACGCAATGCGAAAGTCAAAAGGAGAAGCTGAAGTTCGATCGCATGTTAGAGGATCACAAAAAAGGGTTGTACCCCAATTGCGAAGATGGCAACACAAAGCTCGGTACCGTACTGGAATTGCTGCAGTGGAAGGCAGAGAATGCTGTGCCTGATAAAGGATTTGAGAAGCTATTGAAAATATTGAAGAAGAAGCTTCCAAAGGATAACGAATTGCCCGACAGTACATACGCAGCAAAGAAGGTCGTATGCCCTCTAGGATTGGAGGTGCAGAAGATGCATGCATGCCCTAATGACTGCATCCTCTACCGCGGTGCGTATAAGGATCTGAACGCATGCCCGGTATGCGGTGCATTGCGGTATAAGATCAGACGAGATGACCCTGGTGATGTTGACGGCGAGCCCCCCAGGAAGAGGGTTCCTGCGAAGGTGATGTGGTAAGCTCCTATAATACCACGGTTGAAACGTCTATTTAGAAACGAAGAGCATGCCAAGTCGATGCGATGGCACAGTGAGGACCGTAAGAAAGACGGGAAGTTGAGAGCACCCGCTGACGGGTCGCAGTGGAGAAAAATCGAGAGAAAGTACTGGGCTGAGTTTGCAGCTGACCCAAGGAACGTATGGTTTGGTTTAAGCGCGGATGGCATTAATCCTTTCGGGGAGCAGAGCAGCAATCACAGCACCTGGCCCGTGACTCTATGTATGTATAACCTTCCTCCTTGGATGTGCATGAAGCGGAAGTTCATTATGATGCCAGTTCTCATCCAAGGCCCTAAGCAACCCGGCAACGACATTGATGTGTACCTAAGGCCATTAGTTGAAGAACTTTTACAGCTGTGGACTGGAAACGGTGTACGTACATGGGATGAGCACAAACAGGAGGAATTTAACCTGCACGCGTTGCTGTTTGTAACCATCAACGATTGGCCCGCTCTCAGTAACCTTTCAGGACAGACAAACAAGGGATACCACGCATGCACACACTGTTTAGATGACACTGAAAGTATATACCTGGACAAAAGCAGGAAGAATGTGTACCTGGGCCATCGTCGATTTCTTCCGACCAACCATCAATGTCGAAAGAAAGGCAAGCATTTCAAAGGCGAGGCAGATCACCGGAAGAAGCCCGCCATGCGTATCGGTGATCACGTACTTGCTATGGTCAATGATTTACACGTAATCTTTGGAAAGGGTCCCGGCGGACTAGCTGTTCCGAATGACGTTGAGGGACACGCACCCATGTGGAAGAAGAAATCTATATTTTGGGACCTACCCTACTGGAAAGAGCTAGAGGTCCGCTCTTCAATCGACGTGATGCACGTGATGAAGAACCTTTGCGTGAACCTGCTAGGCTTCTTGGGCGTGTATGGGAAGACAAAAGATACACCTGAGGCATGGGAGGACCTGCAACGTTTGCACGAAAAAGATGGCATGCCTCCGAAGCAGTATGAAGGTCCTGCCAGCTACGCTCTTACGAAAGAAGAGAAAGAAATCTTCTTTGAATGCCTGCTTAGTATGAAGGTCCCGACTGGCTTCTCGTCGAATATAAAGGGAATAATAAATATGCCAGAGACAAAGTTCCAGAACCTAAAGTCTCATGACTGCCACGTGATTATGACGCAACTGCTTCCGGTTGCATTGAGGGGGCTTCTACCGGAAAACGTCCGATTAGCCATTGTGAAGCTATGTGCATTCCTCAATGCAATCTCTCAGAAGGTGATCGATCCAGAAATCATACCAAGGCTAAGGAGTGATGTGGCGCAATGTCTTGTCAGTTTCGAGCTGGTGTTCCCACCATCCTTCTTCAATATCATGACGCACGTCCTAGTTCATCTAGTCGACGAGATTGTCATTCTGGGGCCCGTATTTCTACACAATATGTTCCCCTTTGAGAGGTTCATGGGAGTCCTAAAGAAATATGTCCGTAACCGCGCTAGGCCAGAAGGAAGCATCTCCATGGGCCATCAAACAGAGGATGTCATTGGGTTTTGTGTTGACTTCATTCCTGGCCTTGAGAAGATAGGTCTCCCTAAATCGCGGTATGAGGGGAGACTGACTGGAAAAGGCACGCTTGGAGGGGGGAACTCAATAATATGCAGGGACGGATATTCTTGGTCTGAAGCACACTACACAGTTCTACAGAACTCTACCTTGGTGACCCCGTATGTCGATGAACACAAGAACAGTCTGCGCTCCAAACACCCGGAGCAGTGTGACGACTGGATTACATGTGAACACATCAAGACTTTCAGCAGTTGGTTGGAAACACATCTCAGAGGTGACACCACTGTTTGTGATGAGTTGTACTCGTTGTCCAGGGGACCATCTTCGACTGTATTGACTTACAAAGGATACGAGATAAATGGGAATACATTTTACACGATCGCCCAAGATCAAAAGAGCACCAACCAAAACAGCGGTGTCCGCTTTGATGCAGCAACCGAGAGGGGAAAGGACACATATTATGGTTACATAATGGACATATGGGAACTTGACTACGGACATGATTTTAAGGTCCCTTTGTTTAAGTGCAAATGGGTCAATCTGTCAGGAGGCGGGGTACAGGTAGACCCACAGTACGGAATGACAACAGTGGATCTGAACAATCTTGGGTACACTGACGAACCGTTCGTCCTAGCCAATGATGTGGCACAGGTTATCTATGTGAAGGACATGTCTACCAGACCGAGGAAAAGAAAAGATAAGGAAGCGAATACATCATACGATGAGCCAAAGCGGCACATAATTCTTTCAGGAAAAAGGGACATTGTGGGAGTGGAGGGCAAGACAGACATGTCTGAAGATTATGAAAAGTTTCATGAAATTCCTCCCTTCAAAGTCAAGGCTGACCCAAGCATCCTGATAAACGATGAAGATTATCCATGGTTACGGCGCAATAAGCAAATGACACAAGCGAAGAAAAAGTGAAGACTTTCTCCCGCAACTATTATGATGATAGCATGCCAACTTTGTAATAGACGAGTATGATACCATTGTCCGTTTTGTACAAGAAGTGCATCTAGTTTTTGCCGTAACCCTCTCAACTTTCTTGCACATGCTATGTGGATGAAATGATGATACCATGCCAACTTTCAACCTTTTCAGAGTTCATTTGAAATGCTTTATAAGCCCTGAGTGGAGAGAGGTTAGTCCCGTAAGCCTGCTTTAGAGAGGAGCTCGACAGCTCAGGCGCACCGCACCTTATAAACAGGTGCGGCTCTCTCTTAGCTAGCGAGGTGGGACTAAACTCACCACCACGCCGCTGTGCAAGGCCATTGGTCCCGGTTGGTGGCACGAACCGGGACCAATTCCACCCTTTGGTCCCTGTTGGTGCCACGAACCGGTACTAATGAGGCTGTGGCCCCACGAGCACCTTTAGTACCTGTTCGTGGCACGAACCGGTACTAGAGTTTCTTACTAGCTAAGCAGTTTTTTAGTCCCACCTCGCTAGCTGAGAGGCACTAGGAGCGGTTTATAAGCCCTGAGTGCAGAGACGATGAAGAAGAGGCGCAATGCTCACGTTGCTTAGCTTCAAGCCTTGAGGAATAAGGTAGACTGCATCGAGCTATGTGCAGTGCAGTCTACACTATTCCGAAAGGCTTGAAGCAAATCAACGCGCATTGCGCCTCTTTTTTATTTTTAATCATTAAAAGCAAAAAGAATTTTCATAAAGAACTTGTTTTGATAGAAACTTTAATAGCAGAAAGAATTATCATAAAGTAAAATAAATAAGTAATTAGAAACAAAATAAAATAAAATAAATAAGTTTTTTGTTGTAAGTAGAAATAAAACAAAATAAATATAGCAAAAAAGAAAATAAAAAAACTAAATACAGCAAAAAGAATTTTCATAAAGAACTAATGGCACTAATAGAAAGTTTATATGTTTTCTAAAACTAATGGCACTAACAGACAGTTTATAATTTTGCTGACCTAAAAGCAAAAAGAATTAAAAAATAAAGCAAAAAACAAAAGAAAATAAATAATGCAAAAAATTTAAAAAACTGCCACCTATTGGGCCACCACGGCCTGAATACGACTAGAAACCCAACCTAGGCCAGGATTCAGGCCCGCAGAAGGCCCAATAGGCCAACAGACATCACAGTGTGACATTAGGCCCGTAAGCCTGCATTTGAGAGGAGCTCGAGAGGGCAGCCGCAGTGGAGCTTATAAACCACTCCGAGCCCCTCTCAACTAGCGAGGTGGGACTAAACTTTTGGCCGCGGGCAGCGCAAGGCCTTTGGTCCCGGTTGGTGGCACCAACCGGGACCAATGCCCCCCCTTTAGTCCCGGTTGGTGCCACCAACCGGGACCAAAGGCCGCCGCTTCCCGCCCTTTGGGCTGCTGAAAAGAGGCCTTTGGTCCCGGTTTGTGGCACCAACCGGGACTAATGCCCACCTTTAGTCCCGGTTGGTGCCACGAACCGGGACTAAAGGATTTGCTATATAAGTCCACACTTAGGAAATTTTCGACATACCTCGCCAGTTGCCCCCGACGCCACCAGGCTGCCCGTGCTCGCCGTCGCCGCCCGCTCCTCATCGCCGTCGCCCCGCGCCCTTGCCTCGACGGGTCGCCGCCCGGTGCTCGTCGCCGTCGCACTGCCCCCACGCGCCGCCCCGCCTCGTGCTCCCCTGCTCGCGCGCGCCGCCTCGGCGCCCCGAGCCCCCCTGCCCGGCCCGCGCGTGCTCGCCGGCGCCCTCGCCGCCCCCGCCCCGTCCCGGCCCCGTGCGCCGGCGCCCTAGCCGCCCCCGCCCCCGCCGTCGCCATCGTCCTAGCCGTCCCCGCTGTGAGAGCCGCCGCCCCGGCTCTGTTTTTTTATTTTTTTTAGTTTAATTTTTTTGTTCATATGTGATGTATGTGTGTATGTGGCTATAATGTATATGTGAACAAAAAAAAATTTGTATGTATGTAGATGTTCAAAATGTATGAATATATATGTCAAAAATGTTTTTTTGTTCATAGAAAGTTTTTTGTTCATATATAGAAAGTTTTTATATATGACAATGGATATATATTCGATATATATTCGATATATATGAGAAATGATGATCCACATGGAAAATTTTTATATATGCAAAAGTTACAATTTTAGAAAAGTTCTATATATCTAGCTAGGAAGGGAAGAAGAAGAAAAAGAAGGATAGGAAAGAAGAAAATAAGAAGAGGAAAGAAAGAAGAAGAGGAGAGGAAGAAGAGGAGATATAAATAAGAAGAGTTAAAAAGAAGAAAAAAAAGAGGAGAAGAAGAAAGGAATAGAGGAGAAGAAGAAAAAATAGAATATGGAGAAGAGACCCGCCGCCGCTGCGGCTGCTCCGGCGCGTCGTAGTCCTTCTCCTCCGCCTCGTAAGCAAGGAAAGAAGACAGCCGCAGCCGCTCCGTCTGCTCTGCCGGCGTCTAGCAGTACAGCTGCCAGAGGCGGGAGGCAATACAGATTCGGTCCTTCTCTGAAGACTCCAGAGAAGTTACCATATGAGAGGACCGAGGAGGAGAACGCGAAGATCGTGCGAGCCGAAGTGAAGAACTTCTTTGATGGGGACAAAGCAAAGAAACATCCACCTCCGGAGGAGAAGGTAGATCCGGTGAAAGCAAAGCGCACTCTGGCTGCCCTGACAAAACCACCAAAGTCTCCGCCAAAAGGCAACTATGAGCGCGTTCTTGCAAAGGCATATGCCGAAGCGGAGCGGTCGGGAAGTACTGTTAGTGATAAAAGGATGAAAGAACGACGAGCTGGGAAAAAAATTGCCTAGCTCGGCGAACAAGAGAACCAATCGTGCCCCCCGCTCAAGGTGTCAAAAGACATCGTCGCTAATGATCCGGGTATGGTGCCCGGTTATACCGATCTTGGAGATTACCTGCCCGACGATGTACATTATGAAATCATGGAGGTGGACGAACAAAAATACCATTACGGGAAGCCTCTCGTCAAAGATGTCAAATCTCTAAGCACGATGATGCGAAGACTACATGATTGGTACATGAAAACCTGCAGAGAGTCTGATGGGATGAGTACTTTAACGCTGAGAGTTAAACCGGAGCATGACCTCGTTGGAATTGAACTGCTGAATGTTCCATTTGAGGATTTCTTCCAGTTTTACAATCTAAAGTCCCTCGATAAAACAACGATCACTTGCTACTGTTTGTAAGTAGTACTACTTCTGTCATTAAGTCTCTCTATATAGATCAGTTCTTTCATTGCATGTATTTATACTTATCCTCACTATATTATGCAGATTGAAGATCGCCGAATTGAACAAAAGACATATCGGTGATATTGGGTTCATTAACACAAATCTCATAGATGCAACTCAGGTTAAATTTCATGCCAAAGAAGCCGAGGCCAACTTGCTACAATCGTTGGTAATAAATAAAAACAAAGATATAATACTCTTTCCTTACAACTTCAAGTGAGTGTTACTATCTTCTGCATATTCGGTTTCCCTTTATTAGTCTAGGTTATGGTAATGTAATTGATGACTTATGCATGCATGCGCAGCTTCCACTATATTCTCCTAGAGATTACGCTTGATCCGGGAGTAGTAACCGTCTTAGACTCGAGACGAAAAGATCCCCAGGACTATGCGAACATGACTCAAATGCTCTAGAAGTAAGTTAAATCGATCATTATCCACCATATCAGCAACTTTGTTCATTTCCTGATATCAAGTAATTGTTTTCTTTGTCTGACAGGGTTTGGAGAAAATTCACCTCAAAAGCCCCGGGACTGCCGAACCAGCTGCAATTTAGACACCCGAAAGTAAGTACTATAGTAGCATGTTCCGCGCATCTCCTAGTGATTCAACCGCTAGTTTGATCAATACCATTTAGCATGCTTGCTTATCAGTTTGATTGACCTCTATTTCTTGTAAAGTGGTTGTGGCAGCAACTCGGGAATAATTACTGTGGATACTACATTTGCGAGTCCATCCGCTACCATACCTGTGAGCGGGGCTACACTGAAGAACAATATGAAGTGCGTAAGCAATAATATTCACAATTTTATTTTATTACCATCATTTGTGTTGAGTTTCATTTATTCATATATATATGTATTGACCCCCTTCTTCAAATTAGATTTTTCGGAAGCGGGATCAACTCCTAGCACCAGATCGTATGCGAGGAATTCAAGAGGAATTGGCGGCATTCTTCCTTGACCACGTGATCGCTGAAAACAGAGAATACTATGTGGACCCTGTGTTCCTATAATATAATTAGGAGATTGTATTGTAAGAGATAATTATTGTATATATGTAGCCGGTAGTGTCGGATAGATATACGAGAACTTGTTGTTCGACCAATATCTCGGAGAAGGAGAGGTGGTCGATATCACTTCTCTCTGTATGCATATATATATGTTCATGACGATCTTCTGTTTCCTTCATTTGATTACTAGCTAGCGTGTCTACTCCTCTCCATACGTATATAGTACGTAGCGTCGACAAAGCACGGAGATAAGAGAGGACACTTCTCTCTATTAATTAGCTAGCTAACACAATATATGAAACACCTAAATTAACCCCCCAAAACCCCTAAACCACCCCCTTTAAAAAAAACAAAAGCCTCAGCTCCTGCCAGGTGCTGACGCGTGGATGCCTATTGGTCCCGGTTGGTGGCACCAACCGGGACCAAAGGCCCTCCTGCCTGGGCTCCCCGCACCGGCCACGTGGACGACCTTTAGTCCCGGTTCGTGTAAGAACCGGGACTAAAGGGCTAGGGCATTAGTAACGACCCTTTAGTCCCGGTTCCAGAACCGGTACTAAAGGTCCTTATGAACCGGGGTAAAAGCCCCTTTTCCTACTAGTGTACACATGATGTGCTGGTAAACACATATGTGTGCATGCATGTACCCTTTGGACTACCTTTCAGTTATTTCTATCTCAACGATATGTATGCGTGTACCTTAACTGAGTGGAATTTGTCACAATTAAAAGCCATAAAATTTAATGAGATTCAGAATCTAGTTAGAATGCACTAATGCATGTCACCATGATATTTTGGTGTGTGTATTCTCTCTCTCTACCTTTTTGGCCATTGTTTGCTCTTAAACCTCCTCCATCCCTCCCACGTATTCGACATATTGTTGGAATGTTGAGGGAGATGGTGTTGGTGTTACAAGGGCACACTTTGGCACGGTCAATGTAGTGTGTAGTGTACACCCCGTCTTGATCAGACACCAAGTTGACGGAACATGTTGTGGGCTTGTGGCAAAATCATCTTGGATGCCGAGCATTACCAAGAACTCCAATGATAAGGTCGTCCCCAAGACGACGGGTGTGTCGACAGACGTAGTATAGTTTCATCGTGGAACCACTGCCAAACTACACATGATATGCATGTTAACACATGTATGTACACATGATATGCACATCAACACATGTGTATGCATGCATGATATGCATGATGCATGTACCCTTTCGACTCCCTTTCATGCGATCACTAGCTCACAAATATGTATGCATGTCATGCATGCATGCACCTTAACCGAAGTGGAATATGCCACAACTAAATGCTATGGATTCTTGAGATTCAAAATCCCCTTAGAATGCATTAATGCATTTTACCATGATCTTTCATCTTTTGGTGTGTATTTTTCTGCATTTTTTGTCACCATTTGCTCTTAACCCCCCCACCCCCCCACTCCACCTTTCCCGCGTAATCGACATATTGTTGTAATGCTGAGGGAGACGGTGTTGGTGTTACAACAACACAAGTAGGCATGGTCAACGTAGTGTCTAGTGTACACCCCGTCATGACCAGACACCAAATTAATGGAGCATGTGATACTATCTTAGACAACTAGCATCACATGGAACACCAATGATAAGGTCAACATCAAGATGGCGGGCGTGTCTAACATACATAGTATATCGTCTTCGTGCAATCATCATGGGCTACACTTGGTATGCACGTTGACACACACATGCATGTGTGTGCCCTTCCAAACACCTTTCAACTACGTGTGAACAAGCATAGTATGACTTCATCGTGCAACCGTCCACACATGATATGCACGTGAACACATATGTGTTTAGTGGGCATCTACGCATGTAATATTTCGGCTCCCCTTTAACTAGCGATAGCACAAGAATTTTATTGCATGCATCGAAGCCAAGGCAAGACATACTTCCATAGCATCAAAACCAAGGCAATTCATGCTAAAGCATGCCCGAGAGACTGCGTGCCATGAGACCTGCATGCCACAAATCCTCTGCCTGGGAATGCTAATTATAACCAACACAATTAACGGTTCATATCTGAGTTATATGTGCATTAGTGAAAAGTGTTCCATCCTCCCATGAGTCTAAGGATTCCCTTCTACAATGTCGTTTGGAAAATCCACAGCGAGGTTGTATATCAACTGGCTGTAGCAACCCTGGCGACTCGCTGATTGCTAACGGTGAGAGTGCCATGGAGAGCTGGCTCAGATTTGCTACGGAGACGTTGTAGCAAGCTACCAAAGCTGATCTGATTGATTCAGTGTCGCACATCCGTACGTAGTTAAAGGGCTAGCAGCTAGCACGATCTGCGACATTCATGGCATAGTTTCATGGCCACATTCAAGCCAAATGATCAATCTTATGGCCACATTCATGGCATAGTTTGTTCAAATGATCTCATATTGTGCAGAAGGGTGCATCTTGGAATTCCAAACAATGTTGCCTAAGGGAGTTTTCATTTTCTTTGCACGGAAATTTCATTTTCCATTTTTTGAGTGCCCGAAATGAGTTTTTTTGTGAAGGACCAACCATATATTTGTTTCCAGATTGGACCAAATCATTTTTCTAAAATACTAGGCCATATTTAATGCACAGTTGACCAAATGTTTGGGTGTAAAAAGTTTTGATCCACCTCTCGTGAAAAAGATAAATTTCTGCCGATTCAGTTGGAAGCGGGTCAAATTTGAACTGCAGCTGCCTCGTAGTTTGCTCTTTATTTTTTCCAAAAATCATTTATAGGTACATAAGTATCTATTTAATCAGAGAAACATCAAAAGTTTTCCAAGATTCAACTACTAGCTAGGAACGGTAAAGCCCACCGTTTTGACCGCATTTTGAAACGGTCATAAAAAATTCAAAAAAAATCGAAATATTGGAAAACCTTTGCATTGTGTCATTATATGTGACCAAGTTGCCAGAAAAAATAATAAACTTGTAATACGGTAATTAGTTTTAAAAGGTGTTCTCAGAAATGAGCTATCACGCGTGAAGATTCATGGCTTTCAAGCCAAATGATCAATCTTATGGCCACATTCATCGCATAGTTTGTTCAAATGATCTCATATTGTGCACAAGGGTGCATCTTGGAATTCCAAACAATGTTGCCTAAGGTAGTTTTCATTTTCTTTGCACGGAAATTTCATTTTCCATTTTTCGAGTGCCCGAAATGAGTTTTTTTGTGAAGGACCTACCATATATTTGTTGCAAAATTGGACCAAATCATTTTTCTAAAATACTAGGCCATATTTAATGCATAATTGAACAAATCGTTGGGTGTAAAAAGTTTTGATCCACCTCTCGTGAAAAAGACAAATTTCTGCCGATTCAGTTGGAAGCGGGTCAAATTTGAACTGCAGCTGCTTCGTAGTTTGCTCTTATTTTTTCCAAAAATCATTTATAGGTACATAAGTATCTACTTAATCTGAGAAACATCAATAGTTTTCCAAGATTCAACCACTAGCTAGGAACGGTCAAGCCCGCCGTTTTGACCGCATTTTGAAACGGGCATAAAAAATTCAAAAAAATTCAAAAAATTGGAAAACCTTCGCATTGTGTCATTATATGTAACCAAGTTGCCAGAAAAAATAATAAACTTGTAATACGGTAATTATTTTTAAAAACCGTTCTCAGAAATGAGTTATCATGCGTGAAGATTCATGGCTTTCAAGCCAAAAGATCAATCTTATGGCCACATTCATGGCATAGTTTGTTCAAATGATCTCATATTGTGCACAAGGGTGCATCTTGGAATTCCAAACTATGTTGCCTAAGGGAGTTTTCATTTTCTTTGCACGGAAATTTCATTTTCCATTTTTCGAGTGCCCGAAATGAGTTTTTTTGTGAATGACCTACCATATATTTGTTGCAAAATTGGACCAAATCATTTTTCTAAAACTTTAGGCCATATTTAATGCACAATTGACCTAATGGTTGGGTTGAAAAAGTTTTGATCCACCTCTCGTGAAAAAGACAAATTTCTGCCGATTTAGTTGGAAGCGGGTCAAATTTGAACTGCAGCTGCCTCGTAGTTTGCTCTTCATTTTTTCCAAAAATCATTTATAGGTACATAAAAATCTATTTAATCAGAGAAACATAAAAAGTTTTCCAAGATTCAACCACTAGCTAGGAACGGTCAAGCCCGCCGTTTTGACCGCATTTTGAAACAGGCATAAAAAATTCAAAAAAATCAAAAAATTAGAAAACGTTCGCATTGTGTCATTATTTGCGACCAAGTTACCAGAAAAAATTATAAACTTGTAATACGGTAATTATTTAAAAAAAGTGTTCTCAGAAATGAGCTATCATGCGTGAAGATTCATGGCTTTCAAGCCAAATGATCAATCTTATGGCCACATTCATGGCATAGTTTGTTCAAATGATCTCATATTGTGCACAAGGGTGCATCTTGGAATTCCAAACAATGTTGCCTAAGGGAGTTTTCATTTCTTTGCACGAAAATTTCATTTTCCATTTTTCGAGTGCCCGAAACGAGTTTTTTTGTGAAGGACCTACCATATATTTGTTGCATAATTGGACCAAACCATTTTTCTAAAATACTAGGCCATATTTGATGCACAATTGACCAAATGATTGGGTGTAAAAAGTTTTGATCCACCTCTTGTGAAAAAGACAAATTTCTGCCGATTCAATTGGAAGCGGGTCAAATTTGAACTGCAGCTGCCTCGTAGTTTGCTCTTTATTTTTTCCAAAAATCATTTATAGGTACATAAGTATCTATTTAATCAGAGAAACATCAAAAGTTTTCCAAGATTCAACCACTAGCTAGGAACGGTCAAGCCCGCCGTTTTGACCGCATTTTGAAACGGGCATAAAAAATTCAAAAAAAATCAAAATATTAGAAAACCTTCGCATTGTGTCATTATATGTGATCAAGTTGCCAGAAAAAATAATAAACTTGTAATACGGCAATTATTTTTAAAAAGTGTTCCTAGAATTGAGATATCATGCGTGAAGATTCATGGCTTTCAATCCAAATGATCAATCTTACGGCCACATTCATGGCATAGTTTGTTCAAATGATCTCATATTGTGCCAAAGGGTGCATCTTGGAATTCCAAACAATGTTGCCTAAGGGAGTTTTTATTTTCTTTGCACGGAAATTTCATTTTCCATTTTTCGAGTGCCCGAAACGAGTTTTTTTGTGAAGGACCTACCATATATTTGTTGCAAAATTGGACCAAACCATTTTTCTAAAATACTAGGCCATATTTGATGCACAATTGACCAAATGATTGGGTGTAAAAAGTTTTGATCCACCTCTTGTGAAAGATAAATTTCTGCCGATTCAGTTGGAAGCGGGTCAAATTTGAACTGCAGCTGCCTCGTAGTTTGCTCTTTATTTTTTCCAAAAATCATTTATAGGTACATAAGTATCTATTTAATTAGAGAAACATCAAAAGTTTTCCAAGATTCAACAACTAGCTAGGAACGGTCAAGCCCGCCGTTTTGACCGCATTTTGAAACGGTCATAAAAAATTCAAAAAAAATCAAAATATTGGAAAACCTTCGCATTGTGTCATTATATGTGACCAAGTTGCCATAAAAAATAATAAACTTGTAATACGGTAATTATTTTTATAAAGTGTTCTCAGAAATGAGCTATCACGCGTGAAGATTCATTGCTTTCAAGCCAAATGATCAATCTTATGGCCACATTCATGGCATAGTTTGTTCAAATGATCTCATATTGTGCACAGGGTGCATCTTGGAATTCCAAACAATGTTGCCTAAGGGAGTTTTCATTTTCTTTGCACGAAAATTACATTTTCCATTTTTCGAGTGCCGGAAATGAGTTTTTTTGTGAAGGACCTACCATATATTTGTTGCAAAATTGGACCAAATCATTTTTATAAAATACTAGGCCATATTTTATGTACAATTGACCAAATGGTTGGGTGTAAACAGTTTTGATCCACCTCTCGTGAAAAAGACAAATTTCTGCCGATTCAGTTGGAAGCGGGTCAAATTTGAACTCCAGCTGCCTCGTAGTTTTTCTCTTTATTTTTTCCAAAAATCATTTATAGGTACATAAGTATCTATTTAATCTGAGAAACATCAAAAGTTTTCCAAGATTCAACCACTAGCTAGGAACGGTCAAGCCCGCCGTTTTGACCGCATTTTGAAACGGTCATAAAAAATAAAAAAAATCAAAATATTGGAAAACCTTCGCATTGTGTCATTATATGTGACCAAGTTGCCAGAAAAAATAATAAACTTGTAATACGGTAATTATTTTTAAAAAGTGTTCTCAGAAATGAGCTATCACGCGTGAAGATTCATGGCTTTCAAGCCAAATGATCAATCTTATGGCCACATTCATGGCATAGTTTGTTCAAATGATCTCATATTGTGCAGAAGGGTGCATCTTGGAATTCCAAACAATGTTGCCTAAGGGAGTTTTCATTTTCTTTGCACGGAAATTTCATTTTCCATTTTTCGAGTGCCCAAAATGAGTTTTTTTGTGAAGGACCAACCATATATTTGTTTCCAGATTGGACCAAATCATTTTTCTAAAATACTAGGCCATATTTAATGCGCAATTGACCAAATGGTTGGGTGTAAAAAGTTTTGATCCACCTCTCGTGAAAAAGACAAATTTCTGCCGATTCACTTGAAAGCGGGTCAAATTTGAACTGCAGCTGCCTCGTAGTTTGCTCTTTATTTTTTCCAAAAATTATTTATAGTTACATAAGTATCTATTTAATCAGAGAAACATCAAAAGTTTTCCAAGATTCAACTACTAGCTAGGAACGGGAAAGCCCACCATTTTGACCGCATTTTGAAACGGTCATAAAAAATTAAAAAAAAATCAAAATATTGGAAAACCTTTGCATTGTGTCATTATATGTGACCAAGTTGCCAGAAAAAATAATAAACTTGTAATACGGTAATTATTATTAAAAGGTGTTCTCAGAAATGAGCTATCACGCGTGAAGATTCATGGCTTTCAAGCCAAATGATCAATCTTATGGCCACATTCATGGCATAGTTTGTTCAAATGATCTCATATTGTGCACAAGGGTGCATCTTGGAATTCCAAACAATGTTGCCTAAGGGAGTTTTCATTTTCTTTGCACGGAAATTTCATTTTCCATTTTTCGAGTGCCCGAAATGAGTTTTTTTTGTGAAGGACCTACCATATATTTGTTGCAAAATTGGACCAAACCATTTTTCTAAAATACTAGGCCATATTTGATGCACAATTGACCAAATGATTGGGTGTAAAAAGTTTTGATCCACCTCTTGTGAAAGATAAATTTCTGCCGATTCAGTTGGAAGCGGGTCAAATTTGAACTGCAGCTGCCTCGTAGTTTGCTCTTTATTTTTTCCAAAAATCATTTATAGGTACATAAGTATCTATTTAATTAGAGAAACATCAAAAGTTTTCCAAGATTCAACAACTAGCTAGGAACGGTCAAGCCCGCCGTTTTGACCGCATTTTGAAACGGTCATAAAAAATTCAAAAAAAATCAAAATATTGGAAAACCTTCGCATTGTGTCATTATATGTGACCAAGTTGCCATAAAAAATAATAAACTTGTAATACGGTAATTATTTTTATAAAGTGTTCTCAGAAATGAGCTATCACGCGTGAAGATTCATGGCTTTCAAGCCAAATGATCAATCTTATGGCCACATTCATGGCATAGTTTGTTCAAATGATCTCATATTGTGCAGAAGGGTGCATCTTGGAATTCCAAACAATGTTGCCTAAGGGAGTTTTCATTTTCTTTGCACGGAAATTTCATTTTCCATTTTTCGAGTGCCCAAAATGAGTTTTTTTGTGAAGGACCAACCATATATTTGTTTCCAGATTGGACCAAATCATTTTTCTAAAATACTAGGCCATATTTAATGCGCAATTGACCAAATGGTTGGGTGTAAAAAGTTTTGATCCACCTCTCGTGAAAAAGACAAATTTCTGCCGATTCACTTGAAAGCGGGTCAAATTTGAACTGCAGCTGCCTCGTAGTTTGCTCTTTATTTTTTCCAAAAATTATTTATAGTTACATAAGTATCTATTTAATCAGAGAAACATCAAAAGTTTTCCAAGATTCAACTACTAGCTAGGAACGGGAAAGCCCACCATTTTGACCGCATTTTGAAACGGTCATAAAAAATTAAAAAAAAATCAAAATATTGGAAAACCTTTGCATTGTGTCATTATATGTGACCAAGTTGCCAGAAAAAATAATAAACTTGTAATACGGTAATTATTATTAAAAGGTGTTCTCAGAAATGAGCTATCACGCGTGAAGATTCATGGCTTTCAAGCCAAATGATCAATCTTATGGCCACATTCATGGCATAGTTTGTTCAAATGATCTCATATTGTGCACAAGGGTGCATCTTGGAATTCCAAACAATGTTGCCTAAGGGAGTTTTCATTTTCTTTGCACGGAAATTTCATTTTCCATTTTTCGAGTGCCCGAAATGAGTTTTTTTTGTGAAGGACCTACCATATATTTGTTGCAAAATTGGACCAAACCATTTTTCTAAAATACTAGGCCATATTTGATGCACAATTGACCAAATGATTGGGTGTAAAAAGTTTTGATCCACCTCTTGTGAAAGATAAATTTCTGCCGATTCAGTTGGAAGCGGGTCAAATTTGAACTGCAGCTGCCTCGTAGTTTGCTCTTTATTTTTTCCAAAAATCATTTATAGGTACATAAGTATCTATTTAATTAGAGAAACATCAAAAGTTTTCCAAGATTCAACAACTAGCTAGGAACGGTCAAGCCCGCCGTTTTGACCGCATTTTGAAACGGTCATAAAAAATTCAAAAAAAATCAAAATATTGGAAAACCTTCGCATTGTGTCATTATATGTGACCAAGTTGCCATAAAAAATAATAAACTTGTAATACGGTAATTATTTTTATAAAGTGTTCTCAGAAATGAGCTATCACGCGTGAAGATTCATTGCTTTCAAGCCAAATGATCAATCTTATGGCCACATTCATGGCATAGTTTGTTCAAATGATCTCATATTGTGCACAGGGTGCATCTTGGAATTCCAAACAATGTTGCCTAAGGGAGTTTTCATTTTCTTTGCACGAAAATTACATTTTCCATTTTTCGAGTGCCGGAAATGAGTTTTTTTGTGAAGGACCTACCATATATTTGTTGCAAAATTGGACCAAATCATTTTTATAAAATACTAGGCCATATTTTATGTACAATTGACCAAATGGTTGGGTGTAAACAGTTTTGATCCACCTCTCGTGAAAAAGACAAATTTCTGCTGATTCAGTTGGAAGCGGGTCAAATTTGAACTCCAGCTGCCTCGTAGTTTTTCTCTTTATTTTTTCCAAAAATCATTTATAGGTACATAAGTATCTATTTAATCTGAGAAACATCAAAAGTTTTCCAAGATTCAACCACTAGCTAGGAACGGTCAAGCCCGCCGTTTTGACCGCATTTTGAAACGGTCATAAAAAATAAAAAAAATCAAAATATTGGAAAACCTTCGCATTGTGTCATTATATGTGACCAAGTTGCCAGAAAAAATAATAAACTTGTAATACGGTAATTATTTTTAAAAAGTGTTCTCAGAAATGAGCTATCACGCGTGAAGATTCATGGCTTTCAAGCCAAATGATCAATCTTATGGCCACATTCATGGCATAGTTTGTTCAAATGATCTCATATTGTGCAGAAGGGTGCATCTTGGAATTCCAAACAATGTTGCCTAAGGGAGTTTTCATTTTCTTTGCACGGAAATTTCATTTTCCATTTTTCGAGTGCCCAAAATGAGTTTTTTTGTGAAGGACCAACCATATATTTGTTTCCAGATTGGACCAAATCATTTTTCTAAAATACTAGGCCATATTTAATGCGCAATTGACCAAATGGTTGGGTGTAAAAAGTTTTGATCCACCTCTCGTGAAAAAGACAAATTTCTGCCGATTCACTTGAAAGCGGGTCAAATTTGAACTGCAGCTGCCTCGTAGTTTGCTCTTTATTTTTTCCAAAAATTATTTATAGTTACATAAGTATCTATTTAATCAGAGAAACATCAAAAGTTTTCCAAGATTCAACTACTAGCTAGGAACGGGAAAGCCCACCATTTTGACCGCATTTTGAAACGGTCATAAAAAATTAAAAAAAAATCAAAATATTGGAAAACCTTTGCATTGTGTCATTATATGTGACCAAGTTGCCAGAAAAAATAATAAACTTGTAATACGGTAATTATTATTAAAAGGTGTTCTCAGAAATGAGCTATCACGCGTGAAGATTCATGGCTTTCAAGCCAAATGATCAATCTTATGGCCACATTCATGGCATAGTTTGTTCAAATGATCTCATATTGTGCACAAGGGTGCATCTTGGAATTCCAAACAATGTTGCCTAAGGGAGTTTTCATTTTCTTTGCACGGAAATTTCATTTTCCATTTTTCGAGTGCCCGAAATGAGTTTTTTTGTGAAGGACCAACCATATATTTGTTTCCAGATTGGACCAAATCATTTTTCTAAAATACTAGGCCATATTTAATGCACAATTGACAAAATGGTTGGGTGTAAAAAGTTTTGATCCACCTCTTGTGAAAAAGACAAATTTCTGCCGATTCAATTGGAAGCGGGTCAAATTTGAACTGCAGCTGCCTCGTAGTTTGCTCTTTATTTTTTTTCCAAAAATAATTTATAGGTAAATAAGTATCTATTTAATCAGAGAAACATCAAAAGTTTTCAAATATTCAACAACTAGCTAGAAACGGTCAAGCCCGCCGTTTTGACCACATTTTGAAACGGGCATAAAAAATTCAAAAAAATCAAAAAATTAGAAAACCCTCGCATTGTGTCATTATATGTGACCAAGTAGCGAGAAAAAATAATAAACTTGTAATACGACAATTATTTTAAAAAAGTGTTCTGACAAATGAGCTACATGCGTGAAGATTCATGGCTTTCAAGCCAAATGATCAATCTTATGGCCACATTCATGGAATAGTTTGTTCAAATGATCTCATATTGTGCACAAGGGTGCATCTTGGAATTCCAAACAATGTTGCCTAAGGGAGTTCTCATTTTCTCTGCACGGAAATTTCATTTTCCATTTTTCGAGTGCCCGAAATGAGTTTTTTGTGTGAATGACCTACCATATATTTGTTGCAAAATTGGACCAAATCATTTTTCTAAAACTTTAGGCCATATTAAATGCACAATTGACCAAATGGTTGGGTGTAAAAAGTTTTGATCCACCTCTCGTGAAAAAGACAATTTTCTGCCGATTCAATTGGAAGCGGGTCAAATTTGAACTGCAGTTGCCTCGTAGTTTGCTCTTTATTTTTTCCAAAAATCATTTATAGGTACATAAGTATCTATTTAATCAGAGAAAATCCAAAAGTTTTCCAAGATTCAACCACTAGCTAGGAACGGTCAAGCCCGCTGTTTTGACCGCATTTTGAAACAGGCATAAAAAATTCGAAAAAAATCAAAAAATTGGAAAACCTTCGCATTGTGTCATTATATGCGACCAAGTTATCAGAAAAAATAATAAACTTGTAATACGGTAATTATTTTAAAAAAGTGTTCTCAGAAATGAGCTATCATGCGTGAAGATTCATGGCTTTCAAGCCAAATGATCAATCTTATGGCCACATTCATGGCATAGTTTGTTCAAATGATCTCATATTATGCACAAGGGTGCATCTTGGAATTCCAAACAATGTTGCCTAAGGGAGTTTTCATTTTACTTGCACGGAAATTTCATTTTCCATTTTTCGAGTGCCCGAAATGAGTTTTTTTTGTGAAGGACCTACCATATATTTGTTGCAAAATTGGACCAAATCATTTTTTAAAATACTAGGCCATATTTAATGCACAATTGACGAAATGGTTGGGTGTAAAAAGTTTTGATCCACCTCTTGTGAAAGACAAATTTCTGCCGATTCAGTTGGAAGCGGGTCAAATTTGAACTGCAGCTGCCTCGTAGTTTGCTCTTTATTTTTTCCAAAAATCATTTATAGGTAGATAAGTATCTATTTAATCAGAGAAACATCAAAAGTTTTCCAAGATTCAACCACTAGCTAGGAACGGTCAAGCCCGCCGTTTTGACCGCATTTTGAAACGGGCATAAAAAATTCAAAAAAAATCAAAATATTAGAAAACCTTCGCATTGTGTCATTATATGTGATCAAGTTGCCAGAAAAAATAATAAACTTGTAATACGGCAATGATTTTTAAAAAGTGTTCCCAGAATTGAGATATCATGCGTGAAGATTCATGGCTTTCAATCCAAATGATCAATCTTACGGCCACATTCATGGCATAGTTTGTACAAATGATCTCATATTGTGCCAAAGGGTGCATCTTGGAATTCCAAACAATGTTGCCTAAGGGAGTTTTTATTTTCTTTGCACGGAAATTTCATTTTCCATTTTTCGAGTGCCCGAAATGAGTTTTTTTTGTGAAGGACCTACCATATATTTGTTGCGAAATTGGACCAAATCATTTTTTAAAATACTAGGCCATGTTTAGTGCACAATTGACCAAATGATTGGGTGTAAAAAGTTTTGATCCACCTCTCGTGAAAAAGACAAATTTCTGCCGATTTAGTTGGAAGCGGGTCAAATTTGAACTGCAGCTGCCTCGTAGTTTGCTCTTTATTTTTTCCAAAAATCGTTTATAGGTACATAAGTATCTATGTAATCAGAGAAAATCCAAAAGTTTTCCAAGATTCAACCACTAGCTAGGAACGGTCAAGCCCGCTGTTTTGACCGCATTTTGAAACAGGCATAAAAAATTCGAAAAAATCAAAAAATTGGAAAACCTTCGCATTGTGTCATTATATGCGACCAAGTTACCAGAAAAAATAATAAACTTGTAATACGGTAATTATTTTAAAAAAGTGTTCTCAGAAATGAGCTATCATGCGTGAAGATTCATGTCTTTCAAGCCAAATGATCAATCTTATGTCCACATTCATGGCATAGTTTGTTCAAATGATCTCATATTATGCACAAGGGTGCATCTTGGAATTCCAAACAATGTTGCCCAAGGGAGTTTTCATTTTCTTTGCACGGAAATTTCATTTTCCATTTTTCGAGTGCCCGAAATGAGTTTTTTTTGTGAAGGACCTACCATATATTTGTTGCAAAATTGGACCAAATCATTTTTAAAATACTAGGCCATATTTAATGCACAATTGAAGAAATGGTTGGGTGTAAAAAGTTTTGATCCACCTCTTGTGAAAGACAAATTTCTGCCGAGTCAGTTGGAAGCGGGTCAAATTTGAACTGCAGCTGCCTCGTAGTTTGCTCTTTATTTTTTCCAAAAATCATTTATAGGTAGATAAGTATCTATTTAATCAGAGAAACATCAAAAGTTTTCCAAGATTCAACCACTAGCTAGGAACGGTCAAGCCCGCCGTTTTGACCGCATTTTGAAACGGGCATAAAAAATTAAAAAAAAATCAAATTATTAGAAAACCTTCGCATTGTGTCATTATATGTGATCAAGTTGCCAGAAAAAATAATAAACTTGTAATACGGCAATTATTTTTAAAAAGTGTTCCCAGAATTGAGATATCATGCGTGAAGATTCATGGCTTTCAATCCAAATGATCAATCTTACGGCCACATTCATGGCATAATTTGTTCAAATGATCTCATATTGTGCCAAAGGGTGCATCTTGGAATTCCAAACAATGTTGCCTAAGGGAGTTTTTATTTTCTTTGCACGGAAATTTCATTTTCCATTTTTCGAGTGCCCGAAATGAGTTTTTTGTGTGAAGGACCTACCATATATTTGTTGCAAAATTGGACCAAATCATTTTTTTAAATACTAGGCCATATTTAATCCACAATTGACCAAATGATTGCGTGTAAAAAGTTTTGATCCACCTCTCGTGAAAAAGACAAATTTCTGCCGATTTAGTTAGAAGCGGGTCAAATTTGAACTGCAGCTGCCTCGTAGTTTGCTCTTTATTTTTCCCAAAAATCATTTATAGGTACATAAGTATCTATTTAATCAGAGAAAATCCAAAAGTTTTCCAAGATTCAACCACTAGCTAGGAACGGTCAAGCCCGCTGTTTTGACCGCATTTTGAAACACGCATAAAAAATTCGAAAAAATCAAAAAATTGGAAAACCTTCGCATTGTGTCATTATATGCGACCAAGTTACCAGAAAAAATAATAAACTTGTAATACGGTAATTATTTTAAAAAAGTGTTCTCAGAAATGAGCTATCATGCGTGAAGATTCATGGCTTTCAAGCCAAATGATCAATCTTATGGCCACATTCATGGCATAGTTTGTTCAAATGATCTCATATTATGCACAAGGGTGCATCTTGGAATTCCAAACAATGTTGCCTAAGGGAGTTTTCATTTTCTTTGCACGGAAATTTCATTTTCCATTTTTCGAGTGCCCGAAATGAGTTTTTTTTGTGAAGGACCTACCATATATTTGTTGCAAAATTGGACCAAATCATTTTTAAAATACTAGGCCATATTTAATGCACAATTGAAGAAATGGTTGGGTGTAAAAAGTTTTGATCCACCTCTTGTGAAAGACAAATTTCTGCCGATTCAGTTGGAAGCGGGTCAAATTTGAACTGCAGCTGCCTCGTAGTTTGCTCTTTATTTTTTCCAAAAATCATTTGTAGGTAGATAAGTATCTATTTAATCAGAGAAACATCAAAAGTTTTCCAAGATTCAACCACTAGCTAGGAACGGTCAAGCCCGCCGTTTTGACCGCATTTTGAAACGGGCATAAAAAATTAAAAAAAAATCAAAATATTAGAAAACCTTCGCATTGTGTCATTATATGTGATCAAGTTGCCAGAAAAAATAATAAACTTGTAATACGGCAATTATTTTTAAAAAGTGTTCCCAGAATTGAGATATCATGCGTGAAGATTCATGGCTTTCAATCCAAATGATCAATCTTACGGCCACATTCATGGCATAGTTTGTTCAAATGATCTCATATTGTGCCAAAGGGTGCATCTTGGAATTCCAAACAATGTTGCCTAAGGGAGTTTTTATTTTCTTTGCACGGAAATTTCATTTTCCATTTTTCGACTGCCCGAAATGAGTTTTTTTTGTGAAGGACCTACCATATATTTGTTGCAAAATTGGACCAAATCATTTTTTAAAATACTAGGCCATATTTAATGCACAATTGACCAAATGATTGGGTGTAAAAAGTTTTGATCCACCTCTCGTGAAAAAGACAAATTGCTGCCGATTTAGTTGGAAGCGGGTCAAATTTAAACTGCAGCTGCCTCGTAGTTTGCTCTTTATTTTTTCCAAAAATCATTTATAGGTACATAAGTATCTATTTAATCAGAGAAAATCCAAAATTTTCCAAGATTCAACCACTAGCTAGGAACGGTCAAGCCCGCTGTTTTGACCGCATTTTGAAACAGGCATAAAAAATTCGAAAAAATCAAAAAATTGGAAAACCTTCGCATTGTGTCATTATATGCGACCAAGTTACCAGAAAAAATAATAAACTTGTAATACGGTAATTATTTTAAAAAAGTGTTCTCAGAAATGAGCTATCATGCGTGAAGATTCATGGCTTTCAAGCCAAATGATCAATCTTATGGCCACATTCATGGCATAGTTTGTTCAAATGATCTCATATTATGCACAAGGGTGCATCTTGGAATTCCAAACAATGTTGCCCAAGGGAGTTTTCATTTTCTTTGCACGGAAATTTCATTTTCCATTTTTCGAGTGCCCGAAATGAGTTTTTTTTGTGAAGGACCTACCATATATTTGTTGCGAAATTGGACCAAATCATTTTTAAAATACTAGGCCATATTTAATGCACAATTAAAGAAATGGTTGGGTGTAAAAAGTTTTGATCCACCTCTTGTGAAAGACAAATTTCTGCCGAGTCAGTTGGAAGCGGGTCAAATTTGAACTGCAGCTGCCTCGTAGTTTGCTCTTTATTTTTTCCAAAAATCATTTATAGGTACATAAGTATCTATTTAATCAGAGAAACATCCAAAGTTTTCCAAGATTCAACCACTAGCTAGGAACGGTCAAGCCCGTCGTTTTGACCGCATTTTGAAACAGGCATAAAAAATTCAAAAAAAATCAATAAATTGGAAAACCTTCGCATTATGTCATTATATGTGACCAGGTTACCATGAAAAATAATAAACTTGTAATACGGTGATTATTTTAAAAAAGTGTTCTGAGAAATGAGCTATCATGCGTGAAGATTCATGGCTTTCAAGCCAAATGATCAATCTTATGGCCACATTCATGGCATAGTTTGTTCAAATGATCTCATATTGTGCACAAGGGTGCATCTTGGAATTCCAAACAATGTTGCCTAAGGGAGTTTTCATTTTCTTTGCACGGAAATTTCATTTTCCATTTTTTGAGTGCCCGAAATGAGTTTTTTTGTGAAGGACCTACCATATATTTGTTGCAAAATTGGACCAAATCATTTTTCCAAAATACTAGGCCATATTTAATGCACAATTGACCAAATGGTTGGGTGTAAAAAGTTTTGATCCACCTCTCATGAAAAAGACAAATTTCTGCCGATTTAGTTGGAAGCGGGTCAAATTTGAACTGCGGCTGTCTCGTAGTTTGCACTTTATTTTTTCGAAAAATCATTTACAGGTACATAAGTATCTATTTAATCATAGAAACATCAAAAGTTTTCCAAGATTCAACCACTAGCTAAGAACGGTCAAGCCCGCCGTTTTGACCGCATTTTGAAACGGGCATAAAAAAATCAGAAAAAATAAAAAAATTGGAAAACCTTCGCATTGTGTCATTATATGTGATCAAGTTGCCAAAAAAATAATAAACTTGTAAAACAGCAATTATTTTAAAAAAGTTTTCTCAGAAATGAGCTATCATGCGTGAAGATTCATGGCTTTCAAGCGAAATGATCAATTTTATGGCCACATTCATGGCATAGTTTGTTCAAATGATCTCATATTGTGCCAAAGGGTGCATCTTGGAATTCCAAACAATGTTGCCTAAGGGAGTTTTCATTTTCTTTGCTCGGAAATTTCATTTTCCATTTTCCAAGTGCCCGAAATGAGTTTTTTTGTGAAGGACCTACCATATATTTGTTTCAAAATTGGACCAAATAATTTTTCTAAAATACTAGGCCATATTTAATGCACAATTGACAAAATGGTTGGGTGTAAAAAGTTTTGATCCACCTCTTGTGAAAAAGACAAATTTCTGCCGATTCAATTGGAAGCGGGTCAAATTTGAACATCAGCTGCCTCGTAGTTTGCTCTTTATTTTTTCCAAAAATCATTTATAGGTAAATAAGTATCTATTTAATCAGAGAAACATCAAAAGTTTTCCAAGATTCAACAACTAGCTAGAAACGGTCAAGCCCGCCGTTTTGACCACATTTTGAAACGGGCATAAAAAATTCAAAAAAATCAAAAAAATTGGAAAACCTTCGCATTGTGTCATTATATGTGACCAAGTTGCCAGAAAAAATAATAAACTTGTAATACGGCAATTATTTTAAAAAAATGTTCTGACAAATGAGCTACATGCGTGAAGATTCATGGCTTTCAAGCCAAATGATCAATCTTATGGCCACATTTATGGAATAGTTTGTTCAAATGATCTCATATTGTGCACAAGGGTGCATCTTGGAATTCCAAACAATGTTGCCTCAGGGAGTTTTCATTTTCTTTGCACGGAAATTTCATTTTCCATTTTTCGAGTGCCCGAAATGAGTTTTTTGTGAAGGACCTACCATATATTTGTTACAAAATTGGAGCAAATCATTTTTCTAAAACTTTAGGCCGTATTTAATGCACAATTGACCAAATGGTTGGGTCTAAAATGTTTTGATCCACCTCTCATGAAAAAGACAAATTTCTCCCGATTCAATTGGAAGCGGGTCAAATTTGAACTGCAGTTGCCTCGTGGTTTGCTCTTTATTTTTTCCAAAAATCATTTATAGGTACATAAGTATCTATTTAATCAGAGAAACATCAAAAGTTTTACAAGACTAGCTAGGAACGGCCAAGCCCGCCGTTTTGACCGCATTTTGAAACAGGCATAAAAAATTCAAAAAAAATCAAAAAATTGGAAAACCTTCGCATTGTGTCATTATATGCGACCAAGTTATAAGAAAAAATAATAAACTTGTAATGTGGTAATTATTTTAAAAAAAGTGTTCTTAGAAATGAGCTATCATGCGTGAAGATTCATGGCTTTCAAGACAATGATCAATCTTAAGGCCACATTCATGGGATAATTTGTTCAAATGATCTCATATTGTGCACAAGGGTGCATCTTGGAATTCCAAACAATGTTGCCTAAGGGAGTTTTCAATTTCTTTGCACGGAAATTTCATTTTCCATTTTTCGAGTGCCCGAAATGAGTTTTTTTTATGAAGGACCTACCATATATTTGTTGCAAAATTGGACCAAATCATTTTTCTAAAATAGTAGGCCATATTTGATGCACAATTGACCAAATGGTTGGGTGTAAAAAGTTTTGATCCACCTCTCGTGAAAAAGACAAATTTATGCCGATTTAGTTGGAAGCGGGTCAAATTTGAACTGCAGTTGCCTCGTAGTTTGCTCTTTATTTTTTCCAAAATCATTTATAGGTACATAAGTATCTATTTAATCAGAGAAACATCAAAAGTTTTCCAAGATTCAACCACTAGCTAGGAACGTTCAAAACCGCCGTTTTGACCGCATTTTGAAACGGGCATAAAAAATTCAAAAAAAACTTCAAAAAATTGGAAAACCTTCGCATTGTGTCATTATATGTGATCAAGTTGCCAGAAAAAATAATAAACTTGTAATACGGCAATTATTTTTAAAAAGTGTTCTGAGAAATGAGCTATCATGTGTGATGATTCATGGCATTCAATCCAAATGATCAATCTTACGGCCACATTCATGGCATAGTTTGTTCAAATGATCTCATATTGTGCACAAGGGTGCATCTTGGAATTCCAAACAATGTTGCCTAAGGGAGTTTTCATTTTCTTTGCACGGAAATTTCATTTTCCATTTTTCGAGTGCCCGAAATGAGTTTTTTGTGTGAATGACCTACCATATATTTGTTGCAAAATTGGACCAAATCATTTTTCTAAAATACTAGGCCATATTTGATGCACAATTGACCAAATGGTTGGGTGTAAAAAGTTTTGATCCAACTCCCGTGAAAAAGACAAATTTCTGCCGATTCAGTTCGAAGTGGGTCAAATTTGAACTGCAGCTGCCTTGTAGTTTGCTCTTTATTTTTTACAAAAATCATTTATAGGAACATAAGTACGTAGTTAATCAGAGAAACATCAAAAGTTTTCCAAGATTCCACCACTAGCTTGGAACGGTCAAGCCCGCCGTTTTGACTGCATTTTGTAACGGGCATAAATATTAAAAAAAATCAAAAAATTGGAAAACCTTCGCATTGTGTCATTATATGTGATCAAGTTGCCAAAAAAAATAAACTTGTAATACGGCAATTATTTTAAAAAAGTGTTCTTAGAAATGAGCTATCATGCGTGAAGATTCATGGCTTTCAATCCAAATGATCAATCTTACGGCCACATTCATGGCATAGTTTGTTCAAATGATCTCATATTGTGCACAAGGGTGCATCTTAGAATTCCAAACAATGTTGCCTAAGGGAGTTTTCATTTTCTTTGCAGGGAAATTTCATTTTCCATTTTTCGAGTGCCCGAAATGAGTTTTTTTGTGAAGGACCTACCATATATTTGTTGCAAAATTGGACCAAATAATTTTTCTGAAATACTAGGCCATATTTAATGCACAATTGACCAAATGGTTGGGTGTAAAAAGTTTTGATCCACCTCTCATGAAAAAGACAAATTTCTGCCGATTTAGTTGGAAGTGGTTCAAATTTGAACTGCAGCTGCCTCGTAGTTTGCTCTTTGTTTTTTCCGAAAATCATTCATAGGTACATAAGTATCTATTTAATCACAGAAACATCAAAAGTTTTCCAAGATTCAACCACTAGCTAGGAACGGTCAAGCCCGCCGTTTTGACCGCATTTTGAAACGGGCATAAAAAATTCAAAATAAATTCAAAAATTGGGAAAACCTTCGCATTGTGTCATTATATGCGACCAAGTTACCAGAAAAAATAATAAACTTGTAATACGGTAATTATTTTAAAAAAGTGTTTTCAGAAATGAGCTATGATGCGTGAAGATTCATGGCTTTCAAGCCAAATGATCAATCTTATGGCCACATTCATGGCATAGTTTGTTCAAATGATCTCATATTGTGCACAAGGGTGCATCTTGGAATTCTAGACAATGTTGCCTAAGGGAGTTTTCATTTTCGATGCACGGAAATTTCATGTTCCATTTTTCGAGTGCCCGAAATGAGTTTTTTTTGTGAATGACCTACCATATATTTGTTGCAAAATTGGACCAAATCATTTTTATATAACTTTAGGCCATATTTAATGCACAATTGACCAAATGGTTGGGTGTAAAAAGTTTTGATCCACCTCTCGTGAAAAGGACAAATTTCTGCCGATTCAGTTGGAAGCGGGTCAAATTTGAACTGCAGTTGCCTCGTAGTTTGCTCTTTATTTTTTCCAAAAATCATTTATAGGTACATAAGTATCGATTTAATCAGAGAAACATCATAAGTTTTCCAAGATTCAACCACTAGCTAGGAACGGTCAAGCCCGCCGTTTTGACCGCATTTTGAAACGGGCATAAAAAATTCAGAAAAAATCAAAAAATTGGAAAACCTTCGCATTGTGTAATTATATGTGACCAAGTTACCATAAAAAATGATAAACTTGTAATACGGTAATTATTTTAAAAAAGTGTCTCAGGAATGAGCTATGATGCGTGAAGATTCATGGCTTTCAAGCCAAATGATCAATCCTATGGCCACATTCATGGCATAGTTTGTTCAAATGATCTCATATTGTGCACAAGGGTGCATCTTGGAATTCCAAACAATGTTGCCTAAGGGAGTTTTCGTTTTCTTTGCACGGAAATTTCATTTTCCATTTTTCGAGTGCCCGAAATGAGTTTTTTTTGTGAAGGACCTACCATATATTTGTTGCAAAATTGGACCAAATCATTTTTCTAAAATACTAGGCCATATTTGATGCACAATTGACCAAATGGTTCGTTGTAAAAAGTTTTGATCCAACTCTCGTGAAAAAGACAAATTTATGCCGATTTAGTTGGAAGCGGGTCAAATTTGAACGGCAGCTGCCTCGTAGTTTGCTCTTTATTTTTTCCAAAAATCATTTATAGGTACATAAGTATCTATTTAATCAGAGAAACATCAAAAGTTTTCCAAGATTCAACCACTAGCTAGGAACGGTCAAGCCCGCTGTTTTGACCGCATTTCGAAATGGGCATGAAAAATTCAAAAAAAAAGCGAAAAATTGGAAAACCTTCGGATTGTGTCATTATATGTGACCAAATTGCCAGAAAAAATAATAAACTTGTAATACGGCAATTATTTTAAAAAAGTGTTCTCAAAAATGAGCTATCATGCGTAAAGATTCATGGCTTTCAAGCCAAATGATCAATCTTATGGCCACATTCATGGCATAGTTTGTTCAAATGATCTCATATTGTGCACAAGGGTGCATCTTGGAATTCTAGACAAAGTTGCCTAAGGGAGTTTTCATTTTCGATGCACGGAAATTTCATGTTCCATTTTTCGAGTGCCCGAAATGAGTTTTTTTTGTGAATGACCTACCATATATTTGTTGCAAAATTGGACCAAATCATTTTTATATAACTTTAGGCCATATTTAATGCACAATTGACCAAATGGTTCGGTGTAAAAAGTTTTTTTATCCAACTCTCGTGAAAAAGACAAATTTATGCCGATTTAGTTGGAAGCGGGTCAAATTTGAACAGCAGCTGCCTCGTAGTTTGCTCTTTATTTTTTCCAAAAATCATTTATAGGTACATAAGTATCTATTTAATCAGAGAAACATCAAAAGTTTTCCAAGATTCAACCACTAGCTAGGAACGGTCAAGCCCGCTGTTTTGACCGCATTTTGAAATGGGCATGAAAAATTCAAAAAAAAGCGAAAAATTGGAAAACCTTCGGATTGTGTCATTATATGTGACCAAGTTGCCAGAAAAAATAATAAACTTGTAATACGGCAATTATTTTAAAAAAGTGTTCTAAAAAATGAGCTATAATGCGTGAAGATTCATGGCTTTCAAGCCAAATGATCAATCTTATGCCACATTCATTGCATAGTTTGTTCAAATGATCTCATATTGTGCACAAGGGTGCATCTTGGAATTCCAAACAATGTTGCCTAAGGGAGTTTTCATTTTCTTTCCATGGAAATTTCATTTTCCATTTTTCTAGTGCCCGAAATGAGTTTTTTTTGTGAAGGACCTACCATATATTTGTTGCAAAGTTGGACCAAATCATTCTCCTAAAATACTAGGCCATATTTAATGCACAATTCACCAAATGGTTCGGTGTAAAAAGTTTTGATCCAACTCTCGTGAAAAAGACAAATTTATGCCGATTTAGTTGGAAGCGGGTCAAATTTGAACAGCAGTTGCCTCGTAGTTTGCTCTTTATTTTTTCCAAAAATCATTTATAGGTACATAAGTATCTATTTAATCAGAGAAACATCAAAAGTTTTCCAAGATTCAACCACTAGCTAGGAACGGTCAAGCCCGCTGTTTTGGCCGCATTTTGAAATGGGCATGAAAAATTCAAAAAAAAGAGAAAAATTGGAAAACCTTCGGATTGTGTCATTATATGTGACCAAGTTTCCAGAAAAAATAATAAACTTGTAATACGACAATTATTTTAAAAAAGTGTTCTAAAAAATGAGCTATCATGCGTGAAGATTCATGGCTTTCAAGCCAAATGATCAATCTTATGCCACATTCATTGCATAGTTTGTTCAAATGATCTCATATTGTGCACAAGGGTGCATCTTGGAATTCCGAACAATGTTGCCTAAGGGAGTTTTCATTTTCTTTGCACGGAAACTTCATTTTCCATTTTTCGAGTGCCCGAAATGAGTTTTTTTTGTGAATGACCTACCATATATTTGTTGCAAAATTGGACCAAATCATTTTTCTAAAATACAAGGCCATATTTGATGCACAATTGACCAAATGGTTGGGTGTAAAAAGTTTTGATCCACCTCTCGTGAAAAAGACAAATTTCTGCCGATTCAGTTAGAAGCGGGTCAAATTTGAACTGCAGCTGCCTTGTAGTTTGCTCTTTATTTTTCCAAAAATCATTTATAGGTACATAAGTATCTATTTAATAAGAGAAACATCAAATTTTTTCCAAGATTCATCCACTAGCTAGGAACGGTTAAGCCTGCCGTTTTGACCGCATTTTGAAACGGGCATAAAAAATTCAAAAAAATCAAAAAATTGGAAAACCTTCACATTGTGTCATTATATGTGATCAATTTTCCAGAAAAAATAATAAACTTGTAATATTTTAAAAAGTGTTCTTAGAAATGAGCTATCATGCGTGAAGATTCATGGCTTTCAATCCTAATGATCAATCTTATGGCCACATTCATGGCATAGTTTGTTTAAATGATCTCATATTGTGCACAAGGGTGCATCTTGGAATTGCAAACAATGTTGCCTAAGGGAGTTTTCATTTTCTTTGTATGGAAATTTCATTTACCATTTTTCGTGTGCCCGAAATGAGTTTTTTATGAAGGACCTACCATATATTTGTTGCAAAATAGGACCAAATCATTTTTCTAAATTACTAGGCCATATTTAATGCACAATTGACCAAATGTTTGGGTGTAAAAAGTTTTGATCCACCTCTCGTGAAAAAGACAAATTTCTGCCGATTCAGTTGGCAGGGGGTCAAATTTGAACTGTAGCTGCCGCGTAGTTTGCTCTTTATTTTTTCCAAAAATCAATTATAGGTACATAAGTATCTATTTAATCAGAGAAACATCAAAAGTTTTCCAAGATTCAACCACTAGCTAGGAACGGTCAAGCCCGCCGTTTTGACCGCATTTTGAAACGGGCATAAAAAGTTAAAAAAAATTCAAAAAATTGGAAAACGTTCGCAATGTGTCATTATATGTGATCAAGTTGTCAAAAAAATAATAAACTTATAATACGACAATTATATTTAAAAAGTGTTCTCAGAACTGAGCTATCATGCGTGAAGATTCATGGCTTTCAAGCCAAATGATCATTCTTGTGGCCACATTCATGGCATAGTTTCTTCAAATGATCTCATATTGTGCACAAGGGTGCATCTTGGAATTCCAAACAATGTTACCTAAGGGAGTTTCCATTTTCTTTGCATGGAAAATTCATTTTCCACTTTTCGAGTGCCTGAAATGAGTTGTTTTTGTGAAGGACCTACCATATATTTGTTGCAAAATTGGACCAAATCATTTTTCCAAAATACAAGGCCATATTTAATGTACAATTGACCAAATGGTTGTGTGTAAAAAGTTTTGATCCACCTCTCGTGAAAAATACAAATTTCTGCCGATTCAGTTGGAAGCGAGTCAAATTTGAACTGCAGCTGCCTCGTAGTTTGCTCCTTACTTTTCAAAAAATCATTTATAGGTACATAAGTATCTATTTAATCAGAGAAACATCAAAAGTTTTCCAAGATTCAACAACTAGCTAGGAACGGTTAAGCCCGCCGTTTTGACCACATTTTGAAACGGGCATAAAAAAATAAAAAAAATTGGAAAACCTTCGCATTGTGTCATTATATGTGACCAAGTTGCTAGAAAAATAATAAACTTGTAATACGGCAATTATTTTACAAAAGTGTTCTCAGAAATGAGCTATCATGCGTGAAGATTCATGGCTTTCAAGCCAAATGATTAATCATATGGCCACATTCATGGCATAGTTTGTTCAAATGATCTCATATTGTGCACAAGGGTGCATCTTGGAATTCCAAACAATGTTGCCTAAGGGAGTTTTCATTTTCTTTGCACGGAAATTTCATTTTCCATTTTTCGAGTGCCCGAAATGAGTTTTTTTTGTGAAGGACCTAGCATATATTTGTTGCAAAATTGGACCAAATCATTTTTCTAAAATACTAGGCCATATTTAATGCACAATTAACCAAATGGTTGGGTGTAAAAGGTTTTGATCCACTTCTCGTGAAAAAGACAAATTTATGCCGATTTAGTTCGAAGCGGGTCAAATTTGAACTGCAGCTGCCTCGTAGTTTGCTCTTTATTTTTTCCAAAAATCATTTATAGGTACATAAGTATCTATTAAAACAGAGAAACATCAACCACGAGCTAGAAACGGTCAAGCTCGTCGTTTTGACCGCATTTTGAAACGGTCATAAAAAATTCAAAAAAACTGGAAAACCTTCGCATTGTGTCATTATATCTGACCAAGTTGCCAGAAAAAATAATAAATTATAATATGGCAATTATTTTAAAAAAGTGTTCTCAGAAATGAGCTATCATGCGTGAAGACTCATGGCTTTCAAGCCAAACGATCAATCTTATGGCCACATTCATGGCATAGCTTGTTCAAATGATCTCATATTGTGCACAAGGGTGCATCTTGGAATTCAAACAATGTTGCCTAAGGGAGTTTTCATTTTCTTAGCACGAAAATTTCATTTCCCCTTTTTCGAGTGCCCGAAATGAGTTTTTTTGTGAAGGACTTACGATATATTTGTTGCAAAATTTGACCAAATCATTTTCTAAAATACTAGGCCATATTTAATGCACAATTGACCAAATGGTAGGGCGTAAAAAGTTTTGATCCACCTCTCATGAAAAAGACAAATTTGTGCCGATTCAGTTGGAAGCGGGTCTAATTTGAACTGCAGCTGACTCGTAGTTTGCTCTTTATTTTTTTCAAAAATCATTTATAGGTAGATAAGTATCTATTTAATCAGAGAAACATCAAAAGTTTTCCAAGATTCAACCACTAGCTAGGAACGGTCATGCCCGCCGTTTTGACTACATTTTGAAACGGGCATAAAAAAATCAAAAAATTGGAAAACCTTCGCATTGTGTCATTATATGTGACCAAGTTGCCAGAAACAATAATAAACTTGTAATACGGCAATTATTTTACAAAAGTGTTCTCAGAAATGAGCTATCATGCGTGAAGATTCATGGCTTTCAAGCCAAATGATCAATCTTATGGCCACATTCATGGCATAGTTTGTTCAAATGATCTCATATTGTGCACAAGGGTGGATCTTGGAATTCCAAACAATGTTGCCTAAGGGAGTGTTCATATTCTTTGCACGGAAATTTCATTTTCCAGTTTTTGAGTGCCCGAAATGAGTTTTTTTTGTGAAGGACCTACCATATATTTGTTGCAAAATTGGACCAAATCATTTTTCTAAAGTACAAGGCCATATTTAATGCACAATTGACCAAATGGTTGGGTGTACAAAGTTTTGATCCAACTCTCGTGAAAAATACAAATTTCTGCCGATTCAGTTGGAAGCGGGTTAAATTTGAACTGCAACTGCCTCGTAGTTTGCTCTTTATTTTTTCCAAAAATCATTTATAGGTAGATAAGTATCTATCTAATCAGAGAAACATCAATTTTTTTTCCAAGATTCAACTACTAGCTAGGAACGGTGAAGCCCGTCGTTTTGACCGCATTTTGAAACGGGCATAAAAAATTCAAAAAAATTTGGAAAATTGGAAAACCTTCGCATTGTGTCATTTTATGTGACCAAGTTGCCAGAAAAAATAACAAAGTTGTAATACGACAATTATTTTAAAAAAGCGTTCTCAGAACTGAGCTATCATGCGTGAAGATTCATGGCTTTCAAGCCAAATGATCAATCTTATGGCCACACTCATGGCATAGTTTGTTCAAATAATCTCATATTGTGCACAAGGGTGCATCTTGGAATTCCAAACAATGTTGCCCAAGGGAGTTTTCATTTGCTTTGCATGGAAATTTCATTTTCCATTTTTGGACTGCCCAAAATGAGTTTTTTTGTGAAGGACCTACCATATATTTGTTGCAAAATTGTACCAAATCATTTTTCTAAAATACTAGGCCATATTTAATGCCCAATTGACCAAATGGTTTGGTGTAAAAAGTTTTGATCCACCTCTCGTGAAAAAGACAAATTTCTTCCGATTCAGTTGGAAGCGGGTCAAATTTGAACTGCAGCTGCCTCGTAGTTTGCTCTTTATTTTTTCCAAAAATCATTTGTAGGTACATAAGTATCTCTTTAATCAGAGTAACATCAAAAGTTTTCCAAGATTCAACCACTAGCTAGGAACGGTCAAGCCCGCCGTTCTGACCGCATTTTGAAACGGGCATAAAAAGTTCAATTTTTTTTTTTGGAAAACCTTCGCATTGTGTCATTATATGTGACCAAGTTGCCAGAAAAAATAATAAACTTGTAATACTGCAATTATGTTAAAAAATGTTCTCAGAAATGAGCTATCATGCGTGAAGATTCATGGCTTTCAAGCCAAATGATCAATGTTATGGCCACATTCATGGCATAGTTTGTTCAAATGATCCCATATTGTGCACAAGGGTGCATCTTGGAATTCCAAACAATGTTGCCTAAGGGAGTTTTCATTTTCTTTGCACGGAAATTTCATTTTCCATTTTTCGAGTGCCCGAAATGAGTTTTTTTTGTGAAGGACCTATCATATATTTGTTGCAAAATTGTACCAAATCATTTTTATAAAATACTAGGCCATATTTAATGCACAATTGACCAAATGGTTGAGTGTAAAAAGTTTTGATCCACCTCTCGTGAAAAAGACAAATTTATGCCGATTAGCCATTGTGAAGCTATGTGCATTCCTCAATGCAATCTCTCAGAAGGTGATCGATCCAGAAATCATACCAAGGCTAAGGAGTGATGTGGCGCAATGTCTTGTCAGTTTCGAGCTGGTGTTCCCACCATCCTTCTTCAATATCATGACGCACGTCCTAGTTCATCTAGTCGACGAGATTGTCATTCTGGGGCCCGTATTTCTACACAATATGTTCCCCTTTGAGAGGTTCATGGGAGTCCTAAAGAAATATGTCCGTAACCGCGCTAGGCCAGAAGGAAGCATCTCCATGGGCCATCAAACAGAGGATGTCATTGGGTTTTGTGTTGACTTCATTCCTGGCCTTGAGAAGATAGGTCTCCCTAAATCGCGGTATGAGGGGAGACTGACTGGAAAAGGCACGCTTGGAGGGGGGAACTCAATAATATGCAGGGACGGATATTCTTGGTCTGAAGCACACTACACAGTTCTACAGAACTCTACCTTGGTGACCCCGTATGTCGATGAACACAAGAACAGTCTGCGCTCCAAACACCCGGAGCAGTGTGACGACTGGATTACATGTGAACACATCAAGACTTTCAGCAGTTGGTTGGAAACACATCTCAGAGGTGACACCACTGTTTGTGATGAGTTGTACTCGTTGTCCAGGGGACCATCTTCGACTGTATTGACTTACAAAGGATACGAGATAAATGGGAATACATTTTACACGATCGCCCAAGATCAAAAGAGCACCAACCAAAACAGCGGTGTCCGCTTTGATGCAGCAACCGAGAGGGGAAAGGACACATATTATGGTTACATAATGGACATATGGGAACTTGACTACAGACATGATTTTAAGGTCCCTTTGTTTAAGTGCAAATGGGTCAATCTGTCAGGAGGCGGGGTACAGGTAGACCCACAGTACGGAATGACAACAGTGGATCTGAACAATCTTGGGTACACTGACGAACCGTTCGTCCTAGCCAATGATGTGGCACAGGTTATCTATGTGAAGGACATGTCTACCAGACCGAGGAAAAGAAAAGATAAGGAAGCGAATACATCATACGATGAGCCAAAGCGGCACATAGTTCTTTCAGGAAAAAGGGACATTGTGGGAGTGGAGGGCAAGACAGACATGTCTGAAGATTATGAAAAGTTTCATGAAATTCCTCCCTTCAAAGTCAAGGCTGACCCAAGCATCCTGATAAACGATGAAGATTATCCATGGTTACGGCGCAATAAGCAAATGACACAAGCGAAGAAAAAGTGAAGACTTTCTCCCGCAACTATTATGATGATAGCATGCCAACTTTGTAATAGACGAGTATGATACCATTGTCCGTTTTGTACAAGAAGTGCATCTAGTTTTTGCCGTAACCCTCTCAACTTTCTTGCACATGCTATGTGGATGAAATGATGATACCATGCCAACTTTCAACCTTTTCAGAGTTCATTTGAAATGCTTTATAAGCCCTGAGTGGAGAGAGGTTAGTCCCGTAAGCCTGCTTTAGAGAGGAGCTCGACAGCTCAGGCGCACCGCACCTTATAAACAGGTGCGGCTCTCTCTTAGCTAGCGAGGTGGGACTAAACTCACCACCACGCCGCTGTGCAAGGCCATTGGTCCCGGTTGGTGGCATGAACCGGGACCAATTCCACCCTTTGGTCCCTGTTGGTGCCACGAACCGGTACTAATGAGGCTGTGGCCCCACGAGCACCTTTAGTACCTGTTCGTGGCACGAACCGGTACTAGAGTTTCTTACTAGCTAAGCAGTTTTTTAGTCCCACCTCGCTAGCTGAGAGGCACTAGGAGCGGTTTATAAGCCCTGAGTGCAGAGACGATGAAGAAGAGGCGCAATGCTCACGTTGCTTAGCTTCAAGCCTTGAGGAATAAGGTAGACTGCATCGAGCTATGTGCAGTGCAGTCTACACTATTCCGAAAGGCTTGAAGCAAATCAACGCGCATTGCGCCTCTTTTTTATTTTTAATCATTAAAAGCAAAAAGAATTTTCATAAAGAACTTTTTTTGATAGAAACTTTAATAGCAGAAAGAATTATCATAAAGTAAAATAAATAAGTAATTAGAAACAAAATAAAATAAAATAAATAAGTTTTTTGTTGTAAGTAGAAATAAAACAAAATAAATATAGCAAAAAAGAAAATAAAAAAACTAAATACAGCAAAAAGAATTTTCATAAAGAACTAATGGCACTAATAGAAAGTTTATATGTTTTCTAAAACTAATGGCACTAACAGACAGTTTATAATTTTGCTGACCTAAAAGCAAAAAGAATTAAAAAATAAAGCAAAAAACAAAAGAAAATAAATAATGCAAAAAATTTAAAAAACTGCCACCTATTGGGCCACCACGGCCTGAATACGACTAGAAACCCAACCTAGGCCAGGATTCAGGCCCGCAGAAGGCCCAATAGGCCAACAGACATCACAGTGTGACATTAGGCCCGTAAGCCTGCATTTGAGAGGAGCTCGAGAGGGCAGCCGCAGTGGAGCTTATAAACCACTCCGAGCCCCTCTCAACTAGCGAGGTGGGACTAAACTTTTGGCCGCGGGCAGCGCAAGGCCTTTGGTCCCGGTTGGTGGCACCAATCGGGACCAATGCCCCCCGTCCCGGTTTGTGGCACCAACCGGGACTAATGCCCACCTTTAGTCCCGGTTGGTGCCACGAACCGGGACTAAAGGATTTGCTATATAAGTCCACACTTAGGAAATTTTCGACATACCTCGCCAGTTGCCCCCGACGCCACCAGGCTGCCCATGCTCGCCGTCGCCGCCCGCTCCTCATCGCCGTCGCCCCGCGCCCTTGCCTCGACGGGTCGCCGCCCGGTGCTCGTCGCCGTCGCACTGCCCCCACGCGCCGCCCCGCCTCGTGCTCCCCTGCTCGCGCGCGCCGCCTCGGCGCCCCGAGCCCCCCTGCCCGGCCCGCGCGTGCTCGCCGGCGCCCTCGCCGCCCCCGCCCCGTCCCGGCCCCGTGCGCCGGCGCTCTAGCCGCCCCGGCCCCCGCCGTCGCCATCGTCCTAGCCGTCCCCGCTGTGAGAGCCGCCGCCCCGGCTCTGTTTTTTTATTTTTATTAGTTTAATTTTTTTGTTCATATGTGATGTATATGTGTATGTGGCTATAATGTATATGTGAACAAAAAAAAAATTGTATGTATGTAGATGTTCAAAATGTATGAATATATATGTCAAAAATGTTTTTTTGTTCATAGAAAGTTTTTTGTTCATATATAGAAAGTTTTTATATATGACAATGGATATATATTCGATATATATGAGAAATGATGATCCACATGGAAAATTTTTATATATGCAAAAGTTACAATTTTAGAAAAGTTCTATATATCTAGCTAGGAAGGGAAGAAGAAGAAAAAGAAGGATAGGAAAGAAGAAAATAAGAAGAGGAAAGAAAGAAGAAGAGGAGAGGAAGAAGAGGAGATATAAATAAGAAGAGGAAAAAATAAGAAAAAAAAGAGGAGAAGAAGAAAGGAATAGAGGAGAAGAAGAAAAAATAGAATATGGAGAAGAGACCCGCCGCCGCTGCGGCTGCTCCGGCGCGTCGTAGTCCTTCTCCTCCGCCTCGTAAGCAAGGAAAGAAGACAGCCGCAGCCGCTCCGTCTGCTCTGCCGGCGTCTAGCAGTACAGCTGCCAGAGGCGGGAGGCAATACAGATTCGGTCCTTCTCTGAAGACTCCAGAGAAGTTACCATATGAGAGGACCGAGGAGGAGAACGCGAAGATCGTGCGAGCCGAAGTGAAGAACTTCTTTGATGGGGACAAAGCAAAGAAACATCCACCTCCGGAGGAGAAGGTAGATCCGGTGAAAGCAAAGCGCACTCTGGCTGCCCTGACAAAACCACCAAAGTCTCCGCCAAAAGGCAACTATGAGCGCGTTCTTGCAAAGGCATATGCCGAAGCGGAGCGGTCGGGAAGTACTGTTAGTGATAAAAGGATGAAAGAATGACGAGCTAGGAAAAAAATTGCCCAGCTCGGCGAACAAGAGAACCAATCGTGCCCCCCGCTCAAGGTGTCAAAAGACATCGTCGCTAATGATCCGGGTATGGTGCCCGGTTATACCGATCTTGGAGATTACCTGCCCGACGATGTACATTATGAAATCATGGAGGTGGACGAACACAAATACCATTACGGGAAGCCTCTCGTCAAAGATGTCAAATCTCTAAGCACGATGATGCGAAGACTACATGATTGGTACATGAAAACCTGCAGAGAGTCTGATGGGATGAGTACTTTAACGCTGAGAGTTAAACCGGAGCATGACCTCGTTGGAATTGAACTGCCGAATGTTCCATTTGAGGATTTCTTCCAGTTTTACAATCTAAAGTCCCTCGATAAAACAACGATCACTTGCTACTGTTTGTAAGTAGTACTACTTCTGTCATTAAGTCTCTCTATATAGATCAGTTCTTTCATTGCATGTATTTATACTTATCCTCACTATATTATGCAGATTGAAGATCGCCGAATTGAAGAAAAGACAAATCGGTGATATTGGGTTCATTAACACAAATCTCATAGATGCAACTCAGGTTAAATTTCATGCCAAAGAAGCCGAGGCCAACTTGCTACAATCGTCGGTAATAAATAAAAACATAGATATAATACTCTTTCCTTACAACTTCAAGTGAGTGTTACTATCTTCTGCATATTCGGTTTCCCTTTATTAGTCTAGATTATGGTAATGTAATTGATGACTTATGCATGCATGCGCAGCTTCCACTATATTCTCCTAGAGATTACGCTTGAGCCGGGAGTAGTAACCGTCTTAGACTCGAGACGAAAAGATCCCCAGGACTATGCGAACATGACTCAAATGCTCCAGAAGTAAGTTAAATCGATCATTATCCACCATATCAGCAACTTTGTTCATTTCCTGATATCAAGTAATTGTTTTCTTTGTCTGACAGGGTTTGGAGAAAATTCACCTCAAAAGCCCCGGGACTGCCGAACCAGCTGCAATTTAGACACCCGAAAGTAAGTACTATAGTAGCATGTTCCGCGCATCTCCTAGTGATTCAACCGCTAGTTTGATCAATACCATTTAGCATGCTTGCTTATCAGTTTGATTGACCTCTATTTCTTGTAAAGTGGTTGTGGAAACAACTCGGGAATAATTACTGTGGATACTACATTTGCGAGTCCATCCGCTACCATACCTGTGAGCGGGGCTACACTGAAGAACAATATGAAGTGCGTAAGCAATAATATTCACAATTTTATTTTATTACCATCATTTGTGTTGAGTTTCATTTATTCATATATATATGTATTGACCCCCTTCTTCAAATTAGATTTTTCGGAAGCGGGATCAACTCCTAGCACCAGATCGTATGCGAGGAATTCAAGAGGAATTGGCGGCATTCTTCCTTGACCACGTGATCGCTGAAAACAGAGAATACTATGTGGACCCTGTGTTCCTATAATATAATTAGGAGATTGTATTGTAAGAGATAATTATTGTATATATGTAGCCGGTAGTGTCGGATAGATATACGAGAACTTGTTGTTCGACCAATATCTCGGAGAAGGAGAGGTGGTCGATATCACTTCTCTCTGTATGCATATATATATGTTCATGACGATCTTCTGTTTCCTTCATTTGATTACTAGCTAGCGTGTCTACTCCTCTCCATACGTATATAGTACGTAGCGTCGACAAAGCACGGAGATAAGAGAGGACACTTCTCTCTATTAATTAGCTAGCTAACACAATATATGAAACACCTAAATTAACCCCCCAAAACCCCTAAACCACCCCCTTTAAAAAAAACAAAAGCCTCAGCTCCTGCCAGGTGCTGACGCGTGGATGCCTATTGGTCCCGGTTGGTGGCACCAACCGGGACCAAAGGCCCTCCTGCCTGGGCTCCCCGCACCGGCCACGTGGACGGCCTTTAGTCCCGGTTCGTGTAAGAACCGGGACTAAAGGGCTAGGGCATTAGTAACGACCCTTTAGTCCCGGTTCCAGAACCGGTACTAAAGGTCCTTATGAACCGGGGTAAAAGCCCCTTTTCCTACTAGTGTACACATGATGTGCTGGTAAACACATATGTGTGCATGCATGTACCCTTTGGACTACCTTTCAGTTATTTCTATCTCAATGATATGTATGCGTGTACCTTAACTGAGTGGAATTTGTCACAATTAAAAGCCATAAAATTTAATGAGATTCAGAATCTACTTAGAATGCACTAATGCATGTCACCATGATATTTTGGTGTGTGTATTCTCTCTCTCTACCTTTTTGGCCATTGTTTGCTCTTAAACCTCCTCCATCCCTCCCACGTATTCGACATATTGTTGGAATGTTGAGGGAGATGGTGTTGGTGTTACAAGGGCACACTTCGGCACGGTCAATGTAGTGTGTAGTGTACACCCCGTCTTGATCAGACACCAAGTTGACGGAACATGTTGTGGGCTTGTGGCAAAATCATCTTGGATGCCGAGCATTACCAAGAACTCCAATGATAAGGTCGTCCCCAAGACGACGGGTGTGTCGACAGACGTAGTATAGTTTCATCGTGGAACCACTGCCAAACTACACATGATATGCATGTTAACACATGTATGTACACATGATATGCACATCAACACATGTGTATGCATGCATGATGTGCATGATGCATGTACCCTTTCGACTCCCTTTCATGCGATCACTAGCTCACAAATATGTATGCATGTCATGCATGCATGCACCTTAACCGAAGTGGAATATGCCACAACTAAATGCTATGGATTCTTGAGATTCAAAATCCCCTTAGAATGCATTAATGCATTTTACCATGATCTTTCATCTTTTGGTGTGTATTTTTCTGCATTTTTTGTCACCATTTGCTCTTAACCCCCCCACCCCCCCACTCCACCTTTCCCGCGTAATCGACATATTGTTGTAATGCTGAGGGAGACGGTGTTGGTGTTACAACAACACAAGTAGGCATGGTCAACGTAGTGTCTAGTGTACACCCCGTCATGACCAGACACCAAATTAATGGAGCATGTGATACTATCTTAGACGACTAGCATCACATGGAACACCAATGATAAGGTCAACATCAAGATGGCGGGCGTGTCTAACATACATAGTATATCGTCTTCGTGCAATCATCATGGGCTACACTTGGTATGCACGTTGACACACACATGCATGTGTGTGCCCTTCCAAACACCTTTCAACTACGTGTGAACAAGCATAGTATGACTTCATCGTGCAACCGTCCACACATGATATGCACGTGAACACATATGTGTGTAGTGGGCATCTACGCATGTAATATTTCGGCTCCCCTTTAACTAGCGATAGCACAAGAATTTTATTGCATGCATCGAAGCCAAGGCAAGACATACTTCCATAGCATCAAAACCAAGGCAATTCATGCTAAAGCATGCCAGAGAGACTGCGTGCCATGAGACCTGCATGCCACAAATCCTCTGCCTGGGAATGCTAATTATAACCAACACAATTAACGGTTCATATCTGAGTTATATGTGCATTAGTGAAAAGTGTTCCATCCTCCCATGAGTCTAAGGATTCCCTTCTACAATGTCGTTTGGAAAATCCACAGCGAGGTTGTATATCAACTGGCTGTAGCAACCCTGGCGACTCGCTGATTGCTAACTGTGAGAGTGCCATGGAGAGCTGGCTCAGATTTGCTACGGAGACGTTGTAGCAAGCTACCAAAGCTGATCTGATTGATTCAGTGTCGCACATCCGTACGTAGTTAAAGGGCTAGCAGCTAGCACGATCTGCGACATTCATGGCATAGTTTCATGGCCACATTCAAGCCAAATGATCAATCTTATGGCCACATTCATGGCATAGTTTGTTCAAATGATCTCATATTGTGCAGAAGGGTGCATCTTGGAATTCCAAACAATGTTGCCTAAGGGAGTTTTCATTTTCTTTGCACGGAAATTTCATTTTCCATTTTTTGAGTGCCCGAAATGAGTTTTTTTGTGAAGGACCAACCATATATTTGTTTCCAGATTGGACCAAATCATTTTTCTAAAATACTAGGCCATATTTAATGCACAGTTGACCAAATGGTTGGGTGTAAAAAGTTTTGATCCACCTCTCGTGAAAAAGATAAATTTCTGCCGATTCAATTGGAAGCGGGTCAAATTTGAACTGCAGCTGCCTCGTAGTTTGCTCTTTATTTTTTTCCAAAAATCATTTATAGGTACATAAGTATCTATTTAATCAGAGAAACATCAAAAGTTTTCCAAGATTCAACTACTAGCTAGGAACGGTAAAGCCCACCGTTTTGACCGCATTTTGAAACGGTCATAAAAAATTCAAAAAAAATCGAAATATTGGAAAACCTTTGCATTGTGTCATTATATGTGACCAAGTTGCCAGAAAAAATAATAAACTTGTAATACGGTAATTAGTTTTAAAAGGTGTTCTCAGAAATGAGCTATCACGCGTGAAGATTCATGGCTTTCAAGCCAAATGATCAATCTTATGGCCACATTCATCGCATAGTTTGTTCAAATGATCTCATATTGTGCACAAGGGTGCATCTTGGAATTCCAAACAATGTTGCCTAAGGGAGTTTTCATTTTCTTTGCACGGAAATTTCATTTTCCATTTTTTGAGTGCCCGAAATGAGTTTTTTTGTGAAGGACCAACCATATATTTGTTTCCAGATTGGACCAAATCATTTTTCTAAAATACTAGGCCATATTTAATGCACAGTTGACCAAATGGTTGGGTGTAAAAAGTTTTGATCCACCTCTCGTGAAAAAGATAAATTTCTGCCGATTCAATTGGAAGCGGGTCAAATTTGAACTGCAGCTGCCTCGTAGTTTGCTCTTTATTTTTTTCCAAAAATCATTTATAGGTACATAAGTATCTATTTAATCAGAGAAACATCAAAAGTTTTCCAAGATTCAACTACTAGCTAGGAACGGTAAAGCCCACCGTTTTGACCGCATTTTGAAACGGTCATAAAAAATTCAAAAAAAATCGAAATATTGGAAAACCTTTGCATTGTGTCATTATATGTGACCAAGTTGCCAGAAAAAATAATAAACTTGTAATACGGTAATTAGTTTTAAAAGGTGTTCTCAGAAATGAGCTATCACGCGTGAAGATTCATGGCTTTCAAGCCAAATGATCAATCTTATGGCCACATTCATCGCATAGTTTGTTCAAATGATCTCATATTGTGCACAAGGGTGCATCTTGGAATTCCAAACAATGTTGCCTAAGGTAGTTTTCATTTTCTTTGCACGGAAATTTCATTTTCCATTTTTCGAGTGCCCGAAATGAGTTTTTTTGTGAAGGACCTACCATATATTTGTTGCAAAATTGGACCAAATCATTTTTCTAAAATACTAGGCCATATTTAATGCATAATTGACCAAATCGTTGGGTGTAAAAAGTTTTGATCCACCTCTCGTGAAAAAGACAAATTTCTGCCGATTCAGTTGGAAGCGGGTCAAATTTGAACTGCAGCTGCTTCGTAGTTTGCTCTTATTTTTTCCAAAAATCATTTATAGGTACATAAGTATCTACTTAATCTGAGAAACATCAATAGTTTTCCAAGATTCAACCACTAGCTAGGAACGGTCAAGCCCGCCGTTTTGACCGCATTTTGAAACGGGCATAAAAAATTCAAAAAATTGGAAAACCTTCGCATTATGTCATTATATGTAACCAAGTTGCCAGAAAAAATAATAAACTTGTAATACGGTAATTATTTTTAAAAACCGTTCTCAGAAATGAGTTATCATGCGTGAAGATTCATGGCTTTCAAGCCAAATGATCAATCTTATGGCCACATTCATGGCATAGTTTGTTCAAATGATCTCATATTGTGCACAAGGGTGCATCTTGGAATTCCAAACTATGTTGCCTAAGGGAGTTTTCATTTTCTTTGCACGGAAATTTCATTTTCCATTTTTCGAGTGCCCGAAATGAGTTTTTTTGTGAATGACCTACCATATATTTGTTGCAAAATTGGACCAAATCATTTTTCTAAAACTTTAGGCCATATTTAATGCACAATTGACCTAATGGTTGGGTGTAAAAAGTTTTCATCCACCTCTCGTGAAAAAGACAAATTTCTGCCGATTTAGTTGGAAGCGGGTGAAATTTGAACTGCAGCTGCCTCGTAGTTTGCTCTTTATTTTTTCCAAAAATCATTTATAGGTACATAAGTATCTATTTAATCAGAGAAACATAAAAAGTTTTCCAAGATTCAACCACTAGCTAGGAACGGTCAAGCCCGCCGTTTTGACCGCATTTTGAAACAGGCATAAAAAATTCAAAAAAATCAAAAAATTGGAAAACGTTCGCATTGTGTCATTATTTGCGACCAAGTTACCAGAAAAAATTATAAACTTGTAATACGGTAATTATTTAAAAAAAGTGTTCTCAGAAATGAGCTATCATGCGTGAAGATTCATGGCTTTCAAGCCAAATGATCAATCTTATGGCCACATTCATGGCATAGTTTGTTCAAATGATCTCATATTGTGCACAAGGGTGCATCTTGGAATTCCAAACAATGTTGCCTAAGGGAGTTTTCATTTCTTTGCACGAAAATTTCATTTTCCATTTTTCGAGTGCCCGAAACGAGTTTTTTTGTGAAGGACCTACCATATATTTGTTGCAAAATTGGACCAAACCATTTTTCTAAAATACTAGGCCATATTTGATGCACAATAAGCCAAATGATTGGGTGTAAAAAGTTTTGATCCACCTCTTGTGAAAGAAAAATTTCTGCCGATTCAGTTGGAAGCGAGTCAAATTTGAACTGCAGCTGCCTCATAGTTTGCTCTTTATTTTTTCCAAAAATCATTTATAGGTACATAAGTATCTATTTAATCAGAGAAACATCAAAAGTTTTCCAAGATTCAACAACTAGCTAGGAACGGTCAAGCCCGCCGTTTTGACCGCATTTTGAAACGGTCATAAAAAATTCAAAAAAAATCAAAATATTGGAAAACCTTCGCATTGTGTCATTATATGTGACCAAGTTGCCAGAAAAAATAATAAACTTGTAATACGGTAATTATTTTTAAAAGGTGTTCTCAGAAATGAGCTATCACGCGTGAAGATTCATGGCTTTCAAGCCAAATGATCAATCTTATGGCCACATTCATGGCATAGTTGGTTCAAATGATCTCATATTGTGCACAAGGGTGCATCTTGGAATTCCAAACAATGTTGCCTAAGGGAGTTTTCATTTTCTTTGCACGGAAATTTCATTTTCCATTTTTCGAGTGCCCGAAATGAGTTTTTTTGTGAAGGACCAACCATATATTTGTTTCCAGATTGGACCAAATCATTTTTCTAAAATACTAGGCCATATTTAATGCACAATTGACAAAATGGTTGGGTGTAAAAAGTTTTGATCCACCTCTTGTGAAAAAGACAAATTTCTGCCGATTCAATTGGAAGGGGGTCAAATTTGAACTGCAGCTGCCTCGTAGTTTGCTCTTTATTTTTTCCAAAAATCATTTATAGGTAAATAAGTATCTATTTAATCAGAGAAACATCAAAAGTTTTCCAAGATTCAACAACTAGCTAGAAACGGTCAAGCCCGCCGTTTTGACCACATTTTGAAACGGGCATAAAAATTTCAAAAAAATCAAAAATTGGAAAACCCTCGCATTGTGTCATTATATGTGACCAAGTTGCGAGAAAAAATAATAAACATGTAATACGGCAATTATTTTAAAAAAGTGTTCTAACAAATGAGCTACATGCGTGAAGATTCATGGCTTTCAAGCCAAATGATCAATCTTATGGCCACATTCATGGAATAGTTTGTTCAAATGATCTCATATTGTGCACAAGGGTGCTTCTTCGAATTCCAAACAATGTTGCCTAAGGGAGTTTTCATTTTCTTTGCACGGAAATTTCATTTTCCATTTTTCGAGTGCCCGAAATGAGTTTTTTTTGTGAATGACCTACCATATATTTGTTGCAAAATTGGACGAAATCTTTTTTCTAAAACTTTAGGCCATATTTAATGCACAATTGACCAAATGGTTGGGTGTAAAAAGTTTTGATCCACCTCTTGTGAAAAAGACAAATTTCTGCCGATTCAATTGGAAGCGGGTCAAATTTGAACTGCAGCTGCCTCGTAGTTTGCTCTTTATTTTTTCCAAAAATCATTTATAGGTACATAAGTATCTATTTAATCAGAGAAACATCAAAAGTTTTCCAAGATTCAACCACTAGCTAGGAACGGTCAAGCCCGCCGTTTTGACCGCATTTTGAAACGGGCATAAAAAATTCAAAAAAAATCAAAATATTAGAAAACCTTCGCATTGTGTCATTATATGTGATCAAGTTGCCAGAAAAAAATAATAAACTTGTAATACGGCAATTATTTTTAAAAAGTGTTCCCAGAATTGAGATATCATGCGTGAAGATTCATGGCTTTCAATCCAAATGATCAATCTTACGGCCACATTCATGGCATAGTTTGTTCAAATGATCTCATATTGTGCCAAAGGGTGCATCTTGGAATTCCAAACAATGTTGCCTAAGGGAGTTTTTATTTTCTTTGCACGGAAATTTCATTTTCCATTTTTCGAGTGCCCGAAACGAGTTTTTTTGTGAAGGACCTACCATATATTTGTTGCAAAATTGGACCAAACCATTTTTCTAAAATACTAGGCCATATTTGATGCACAATTGACCAAATGATTGGGTGTAAAAAGTTTTGATTCACCTCTTGTGAAAGATAAATTTCTGCCGATTCAGTTGGAAGCGGGTCAAATTTGAAGTGCAGCTGCCTCGTAGTTTGCTCTTTATTTTTTCCAAAAATCATTTATAGGTACATAAGTATCTATTTAATCAGAGAAACATCAAAAGTTTTCCAAGATTCAACAACTAGCTAGGAACGGTCAAGCCCGCCGTTTTGACCGCATTTTGAAACGGTCATAAAAAATTCAAAAAAAATCAAAATATTGGAAAACCTTCGCATTGTGTCATTATATGTGACCAAGTTGCCAGAAAAAATAATAAACTTGTAATGCGGTAATTATTTTTAAAAAGTGTTCTCAGAAATGAGCTATCACGCGTGAAGATTCATTGCTTTCAAGCCAAATGATCAATCTTATGGCCACATTCATGGCATAGTTTGTTCAAATGATCTCATATTGTGCACAGGGTGCATCTTGGAATTCCAAACAATGTTGCCTAAGGGAGTTTTCATTTTCTTTGCACGAAAATTACATTTTCCATTTTTCGAGTGCCGGAAATGAGTTTTTTTGTGAAGGACCTACCATATATTTGTTGCAAAATTGGACCAAATCATTTTTATAAAATACTAGGCCATATTTTATGCACAATTGACCAAATGGTTGGGTGTAAACAGTTTTGATCCACCTCTCGTGAAAAAGACAAATTTCTGCCGATTCAGTTGGAAGCGGCTCAAATTTGAACTGCAGCTGCCTCGTAGTTTTTCTCTTTATTTTTTCCAAAAATCATTTATAGGTACAAAAGTATCTATTTAATCTGAGAAACATCAAAAGTTTTCCAAGATTCAACCACTAGCTAGGAACGGTCAAGCCCGCCGTTTTGACCGCATTTTGAAACGGTCATAAAAAATAAAAAAATAAAAATATTGGAAAACCTTCGCATTGTGTCATTATATGTGACCAAGTTGCCAGAAAAAATAATAAACTTGTAATACGGTAATTATTTTTAAAAAGTGTTTTCAGAAATGAGCTATCACGCGTGAAGATTCATGGCTTTCAAGCCAAATGATCAATCTTATGGCCACATTCATGGCATAGTTTGTTCAAATGATCTCATATTGTGCAGAAGGGTGCATCTTGGAATTCCAAACAATGTTGCCTAAGGGAGTTTTCATTTTCTTTGCACGGAAATTTCATTTTCCATTTTTCGAGTGCCCGAAATGAGTTTTTTTGTGAAGGACCAACCATATATTTGTTTCCAGATTGGACCAAATCATTTTTCTAAAATACTAGGCCATATTTAATGCGCAATTGACCAAATGGTTGGGTGTAAAAAGTTATGATCCACCTCTCGTGAAAAAGACAAATTTCTGCCGATTCAGTTGGAAGCGGGTCAAATTTGAACTGCAGCTGCCTCGTAGTTTGCTCTTTATTTTTTCCAAAAATTATTTATAGTTACATAAGTATCTATTTAATCAGAGAAACATCAAAAGTTTTCCAAGATTCAACTACTAGCTAGGAACGGTAAAGCCCACCATTTTGACCGCATTTTGAAACGGTCATAAAAAATTCAAAAAAAATCGAAATATTGGAAAACCTTTGCATTGTGTCATTATATGTGACCAAGTTGCCAGAAAAAATAATAAACTTGTAATACAGTAATTATTATTAAAAGGTGTTCTCAGAAATGAGCTATCACGCGTGAAGATTCATGGCTTTCAAGCCAAATGATCAATCTTATGGCCACATTCATGGCATAGTTTGTTCAAATGATCTCATATTGTGCACAAGGGTGCATCTTGGAATTCCAAACAATGTTGCCTAAGGGAGTTTTCATTTTCTTTACACGGAAATTTCATTTTCCATTTTTCGAGTGCCCGAAATGAGTTTTTTTGTGAAGGACCAACCATATATTTGTTTCCAGATTGGACCAAATCATTTTTCTAAAATACTAGGCCATATTTAATGCACAATTGACAAAATGGTTGGGTGTAAAAAGTTTTGATCCACCTCTTGTGAAAAAGACAAATTTCTGCCGATTCAATTGGAAGCGGGTCAAATTTGAACTGCAGCTGCCTCGTAGTTTGCTCTTTATTTTTTTCCAAAAATCATTTATAGGTAAATAAGTATCTATTTAATCAGAGAAACATCAAAAGTTTTCAAATATTCAACAACTAGCTAGAAACGGTCAAGCCCGCCGTTTTGACCACATTTTGAAACGGGCATAAAAAATTCAAAAAAATCAAAAAATTAGAAAACCCTCGCATTGTGTCATTATATGTGACCAAGTTGCGAGAAAAAATAATAAACTTGTAATACGACAATTATTTTAAAAAAGTGTTCTGACAAATGAGCTACATGCGTGAAGATTCATGGCTTTCAAGCCAAATGATCAATCTTATGGCCACATTCATGGAATAGTTTGTTCAAATGATCTCATATTGTGCACAAGGGTGCATCTTGGAATTCCAAACAATGTTGCCTAAGGGAGTTCTCATTTTCTTTGCACGGAAATTTCATTTTCCATTTTTCGAGTGCCCGAAATGAGTTTTTTTTGTGAATGACCTACCATATATTTGTTGCAAAATTGGACCAAATCATTTTCCTAAAACTTTAGGCCATATTTAATGCACAATTGACCAAATGGTTGGGTGTAAAAAGTTTTGATCCACCTCTCGTGAAAAAGACAATTTTCTGCCGATTCAGTTGGAAGCGGGTCAAATTTGAACTGCAGTTGCCTCGTAGTTTGCTCTTTATTTTTTCCAAAAATCATTTATAGGTACATAAGTATCTATTTAATCAGAGAAACATCAAAAGTTTTCCAAGATTCAACTACTAGCTAGGAACGGTAAAGCCGACCATTTTGACCGCATTTTGAAACGGTCATAAAAAATTCAAAAAAAATCGAAATATTGGAAAACCTTTGCATTGTGTCATTATATGTGACCAAGTTGCCAGAAAAAATAATAAACTTGTAATACGGTAATTATTATTAAAAGGTGTTCTCAAAAATGAGCTATCACGCGTGAAGATTCATGGCTTTCAAGCCAAATGATCAATCTTATGGCCACATTCATGGCATAGTTTGTTCAAATGATCTCATATTGTGCACAAGGGTGCATCTTGGAATTCCAAACAATGTTGCCTAAGGGAGTTTTCATTTTCTTTGCACGAAAATTTCATTTTCCATTTTTCGAGTGCCCGAAATGAGTTTTTTTGTGAAGGACCAACCATATATTTGTTTCCAGATTGGACCAAATCATTTTTCTAAAATACTAGGCCATATTTAATGCACAATTGACAAAATGGTTGGGTGTAAAAAGTTTTGATCCACCTCTTGTGAAAAAAACAAATTTCTGCCGATTCAATTGGAAGCGGGTCAAATTTGAACTGCAGCTGCCTCGTAGTTTGCTCTATATTTTTTTTCCAAAAATCATTTACAGGTAAATAAGTATCTATTTAATCAGAGAAACATCAAAAGTTTTCAAATATTCAACAACTAGCTAGAAACGGTCAAGCCCGCCGTTTTGACCACATTTTGAAACGGGCATAAAAAATTCAAAAAAATCAAAAAATTAGAAAACCCTCGCATTGTGTCATTATATGTGACCAAGTTGCGAGAAAAAATAATAAACTTGTAATACGACAATTATTTTAAAAAAGTGTTCTGACAAATGAGCTACATGCGTGAAGATTCATGGCTTTCAAGCCAAATGATCAATCTTATGGCCACATTCATGGAATAGTTTGTTCAAATGATCTCATATTGTGCACAAGGGTGCATCTTGGAATTCCAAACAATGTTGCCTAAGGGAGTTCTCATTTTCTTTGCACGGAAATTTCATTTTCCATTTTTCGAGTGCCCGAAATGAGTTTTTTTTGTGAATGACCTACCATATATTTGTTGCAAAATTGGAACAAATCATTTTTCTAAAACTTTAGGCCATATTTAATGCACAATTGACCAAATGGTTGGGTGTAAAAAGTTTTGATCCACCTCTCGTGAAAAAGACAATTTTCTGCCGATTCAGTTGGAAGCGGGTCAAATTTGAACTGCAGTTGCCTCGTAGTTTGCTCTTTATTTTTTCCAAAAATCATTTATAGGTACATAAGTATCTATTTAATCAGAGAAAATACAAAAGTTTTCCAAGATTCAACCACTAGCCAGGAACGGTCAAGCCCGCTGTTTTGACCGCATTTTGAAACAGGCATAAAAAATTCGAAAAAAATCAAAAAATTGGAAAACCTTCGCATTGTGTCATTATATGCGACCAAGTTACCAGAAAAAATAATAAACATGTAATACGGTAATTATTTTAAAAAAGTGTTCTCAGAAATGAGCTATCATGCGTGAAGATTCATGGCTTTTCAAGCCAAATGATCAATCTTATGGCCACATTCATGGCATAGTTTGTTCAAATGATCTCATATTATGCACAAGGGTGCATCTTGGAATTCCAAACAATGTTGCCTAAGGGAGTTTTCATTTTATTTGCACGGAAATTTCATTTTCCATTTTTCGAGTGCCAGAAATGAGTTTTTTTTGTGAAGGACCTACCATATATTTGTTGCAAAATTGGACCAAATCATTTTTTAAAATACTAGGCCATATTTAATGCACAATTGACGAAATGGTTGGGTGTAAAAAGTTTTGATCCACCTCTTGTGAAAGACAAATTTCTGCCGATTCAGTTGGAAGCGGGTCAAATTTGAACTGCAGCTGCCTCGTAGTTTGCTCTTTATTTTTTCCAAAAATCATTTATAGGTAGATAAGTATCTATTTAATCAGAGAAACATCAAAAGTTTTCCAAGATTCAACCACTAGCTAGGAACGGTCAAGCCCGCCGTTTTGACCGCATTTTGAAACGGGCATAAAAAATTCAAAAAAAATCCAAATATTAGAAAACCTTCGCATTGTGTCATTATATGTGATCAAGTTGCCAGAAAAAATAATAAACTTGTAATACGGCAATTATTTTTAAAAAGTGTTCTAACAAATGAGCTACATGCGTGAAGATTCATGGCTTTCAAGCCAAATGATCAATCTTATGGCCACATTCATGGCATAGTTTGTTCAAATGATCTCATATTGTGCACAAGGGTGCATCTTGGAATTCCAAACAATGTTGCCTAAGGGAGTTTTTATTTTCTTTGCATGGAAATTTCATTTTCCATTTTTCGAGTGCCCGAAACGAGTTTTTTTGTGAAGGACCTACCATATATTTGTTGCAAAATTGGACCAAACCATTTTTCTAAAATACTAGGCCATATTAGATGCACAATTGACCAAATGATTGGGTGTAAAAAGTTTTGATCCACCTCTTGTGAAAGATAAATTTCTGCCGATTCAGTTGGAAGCGGGTCAAATTTGAACTGCAGCTGCCTCGTAGTTTGCTCTTTATTTTTTCCAAAAATCATTTATAGGTACATAAGTATCTATTTAATCAGAGAAACATCAAAAGTTTTCCAAGATTCAACAACTAGCTAGGAACGGTCAAGCCCGCCGTTTTGACCGCATTTTGAAACGGTCATAAAAAATTCAAAAAAAATCAAAATATTGGAAAACCTTCGCATTGTGTCATTATATGTGACCAAGTTGCCAGAAAAAATAATAAACTTGTAATACGGTAATTATTTTTAAAAAGTGTTCTCAGAAATGAGCTATCACGCGTGAAGATTCATTGCTTTCAAGCCAAATGATCAATCTTATGGCCACATTCATGGCATAGTTTGTTCAAATGATCTCATATTGTGCACAGGGTGCATCTTGGAATTCCAAACAATGTTGCCTAAGGGAGTTTTCATTTTCTTTGCACGAAAATTACATTTTCCATTTTTCGAGTGCCGGAAATGAGTTTTTTTGTGAAGGACCTACCATATATTTGTTGCAAAATTGGACCAAATCATTTTTATAAAATACTAGGCCATATTTTATGCACAATTGACCAAATGGTTGGGCGTAAACAGTTTTGATCCACCTCTCGTGAAAAAGACAAATTTCTGCCGATTCAGTTGGAAGCGGGTCAAATTTGAACTGCAGCTGCCTCGTAGTTTTTCTCTTTATTTTTTCCAAAAATCATTTATAGGTACATAAGTATCTATTTAATCTGAGAAACATCAAAAGTTTTCCAAGATTCAACCACTAGCTAGGAACGGTCAAGCCCGCCGTTTTGATCGCATTTTGAAACGGTCATAAAAAATAAAAAAAATCAAAATATTGGAAAACCTTCGCATTGTGTCATTATATGTGACCAAGTTGCCAGAAAAAATAATAAACTTGTAATACGGTAATTATTTTTAAAAAGTGTTCTCAGAAATGAGCTATCACGCGTGAAGATTCATGGCTTTCAAGCCAAATGATCAATCTTATGGCCACATTCATGGCATAGTTTGTTCAAATGATCTCATATTGTGCAGAAGGGTGCATCTTGGAATTCCAAACAATGTTGCCTAAGGGAGTTTTCATTTTCTTTGCACGGAAATTTCATTTTCCATTTTTCGAGTGCCCGAAATGAGTTTTTTTGTGAAGGACCAACCATATATTTGTTTCCAGATTGGACCAAAGCATTTTTCTAAAATACTAGGCCATATTTAATGCGCAATTGACCAAATGGTTGGGTGTAAAAAGTTATGATCCACCTCTCGTGAAAAAGACAAATTTCTGCCGATTGAGTTGGAAGCGGGTCAAATTTGAACTGCAGCTGCCTCGTAGTTTGCTCTTTATTTTTTCCAAAAATTATTTATAGTTACATAAGTATCTATTTAATCAGAGAAACATCAAAAGTTTTCCAAGATTCAACTACTAGCTAGGAACGGTAAAGCCCACCATTTTGACCGCATTTTGAAACGGTCATAAAAAATTCAAAAAAAATCGAAATATTGGAAAACCTTTGCATTGTGTCATTATATGTGACCAAGTTGCCAGAAAAAATAATAAACTTGTAATACGGTAATTATTATTAAAAGGTGTTCTCAGAAATGAGCTATCACGCGTGAAGATTCATGGCTTTCAAGCCAAATGATCAATCTTATGGCCACATTCATGGCATAGTTTGTTCAAATGATCTCATATTGTGCACAAGGGTGCATCTTGGAATTCCAAACAATGTTGCCTAAGGGAGTTTTCATTTTCTTTGCACGGAAATTTCATTTTCCATTTTTCGAGTGCCCGAAATGAGTTTTTTTGTGAAGGACCAACCATATATTTGTTTCCAGATTGGACCAAATCATTTTTCTAAAATACTAGGCCATATTTAATGCACAATTGACAAAATGGTTGGGTGTAAAAAGTTTTGATCCACCTCTTGTGAAAAAGACAAATTTCTGCCGATTCAATTGGAAGCGGGTCAAATTTGAACTGCAGCTGCCTCGTAGTTTGCTCTTTATTTTTTTCCAAAAATCATTTATAGGTAAATAAGTATCTATTTAATCAGAGAAACATCAAAAGTTTTCAAATATTCAACAACTAGCTAGAAACGGTCAAGCCCGCCGTTTTGACCACATTTTGAAACGGGCATAAAAAATTCAAAAAAATCAAAAAATTAGAAAACCCTCGCATTGTGTCATTATATGTGACCAAGTTGCGAGAAAAAATAATAAACTTGTAATACGACAATTATTTTAAAAAAGTGTTCTGACAAATGAGCTACATGCGTGAAGATTCATGGCTTTCAAGCCAAATGATCAATCTTATGGCCACATTCATGGAATAGTTTGTTCAAATGATCTCATATTGTGCACAAGGGTGCATCTTGGAATTCCAAACAATGTTGCCTAAGGGAGTTCTCATTTTCTTTGCACGGAAATTTCATTTTCCATTTTTCGAGTGCCCGAAATGAGTTTTTTTTGTGAATGACCTACCATATATTTGTTGCAAAATTGGAACAAATCATTTTTCTAAAACTTTAGGCCATATTTAATGCACAATTGACCAAATGGTTGGGTGTAAAAAGTTTTGATCCACCTCTCGTGAAAAAGACAATTTTCTGCCGATTCAGTTGGAAGCGGGTCAAATTTGAACTGCAGTTGCCTCGTAGTTTGCTCTTTATTTTTTCCAAAAATCATTTATAGGTACATAAGTATCTATTTAATCAGAGAAAATACAAAAGTTTTCCAAGATTCAACCACTAGCCAGGAACGGTCAAGCCCGCTGTTTTGACCGCATTTTGAAACAGGCATAAAAAATTCGAAAAAAATCAAAAAATTGGAAAACCTTCGCATTGTGTCATTATATGCGACCAAGTTACCAGAAAAAATAATAAACATGTAATACGGTAATTATTTTAAAAAAGTGTTCTCAGAAATGAGCTATCTTGCGTGAAGATTCATGGCTTTTCAAGCCAAATGATCAATCTTATGGCCACATTCATGGCATAGTTTGTTCAAATGATCTCATATTATGCACAAGGGTGCATCTTGGAATTCCAAACAATGTTGCCTAAGGGAGTTTTCATTTTATTTGCACGGAAATTTCATTTTCCATTTTTCGAGTGCCAGAAATGAGTTTTTTTTGTGAAGGACCTACCATATATTTGTTGCAAAATTGGACCAAATCATTTTTTAAAATACTAGGCCATATTTAATGCACAATTGACGAAATGGTTGGGTGTAAAAAGTTTTGATCCACCTCTTGTGAAAGACAAATTTCTGCCGATTCAGTTGGAAGCGGGTCAAATTTGAACTGCAGCTGCCTCGTAGTTTGCTCTTTATTTTTTCCAAAAATCATTTATAGGTAGATAAGTATCTATTTAATCAGAGAAACATCAAAAGTTTTCCAAGATTCAACCACTAGCTAGGAACGGTCAAGCCCGCCGTTTTGACCGCATTTTGAAACGGGCATAAAAAATTCAAAAAAAATCCAAATATTAGAAAACCTTCGCATTGTGTCATTATATGTGATCAAGTTGCCAGAAAAAATAATAAACTTGTAATACGGCAATTATTTTTAAAAAGTGTTCTAACAAATGAGCTACATGCGTGAAGATTCATGGCTTTCAAGCCAAATGATCAATCTTATGGCCACATTCATGGCATAGTTTGTTCAAATGATCTCATATTGTGCACAAGGGTGCATCTTGGAATTCCAAACAATGTTGCCTAAGGGAGTTTTTATTTTCTTTGCATGGAAATTTCATTTTCCATTTTTCGAGTGCCCGAAACGAGTTTTTTTGTGAAGGACCTACCATATATTTGTTGCAAAATTGGACCAAACCATTTTTCTAAAATACTAGGCCATATTAGATGCACAATTGACCAAATGATTGGGTGTAAAAAGTTTTGATCCACCTCTTGTGAAAGATAAATTTCTGCCGATTCAGTTGGAAGCGGGTCAAATTTGAACTGCAGCTGCCTCGTAGTTTGCTCTTTATTTTTTCCAAAAATCATTTATAGGTACATAAGTATCTATTTAATCAGAGAAACATCAAAAGTTTTCCAAGATTCAACAACTAGCTAGGAACGGTCAAGCCCGCCGTTTTGACCGCATTTTGAAACGGTCATAAAAAATTCAAAAAAAATCAAAATATTGGAAAACCTTCGCATTGTGTCATTATATGTGACCAAGTTGCCAGAAAAAATAATAAACTTGTAATACGGTAATTATTTTTAAAAAGTGTTCTCAGAAATGAGCTATCACGCGTGAAGATTCATTGCTTTCAAGCCAAATGATCAATCTTATGGCCACATTCATGGCATAGTTTGTTCAAATGATCTCATATTGTGCACAGGGTGCATCTTGGAATTCCAAACAATGTTGCCTAAGGGAGTTTTCATTTTCTTTGCACGAAAATTACATTTTCCATTTTTCGAGTGCCGGAAATGAGTTTTTTTGTGAAGGACCTACCATATATTTGTTGCAAAATTGGACCAAATCATTTTTATAAAATACTAGGCCATATTTTATGCACAATTGACCAAATGGTTGGGCGTAAACAGTTTTGATCCACCTCTCGTGAAAAAGACAAATTTCTGCCGATTCAGTTGGAAGCGGGTCAAATTTGAACTGCAGCTGCCTCGTAGTTTTTCTCTTTATTTTTTCCAAAAATCATTTATAGGTACATAAGTATCTATTTAATCTGAGAAACATCAAAAGTTTTCCAAGATTCAACCACTAGCTAGGAACGGTCAAGCCCGCCGTTTTGATCGCATTTTGAAACGGTCATAAAAAATAAAAAAAATCAAAATATTGGAAAACCTTCGCATTGTGTCATTATATGTGACCAAGTTGCCAGAAAAAATAATAAACTTGTAATACGGTAATTATTTTTAAAAAGTGTTCTCAGAAATGAGCTATCACGCGTGAAGATTCATGGCTTTCAAGCCAAATGATCAATCTTATGGCCACATTCATGGCATAGTTTGTTCAAATGATCTCATATTGTGCAGAAGGGTGCATCTTGGAATTCCAAACAATGTTGCCTAAGGGAGTTTTCATTTTCTTTGCACGGAAATTTCATTTTCCATTTTTCGAGTGCCCGAAATGAGTTTTTTTGTGAAGGACCAACCATATATTTGTTTCCAGATTGGACCAAAGCATTTTTCTAAAATACTAGGCCATATTTAATGCGCAATTGACCAAATGGTTGGGTGTAAAAAGTTATGATCCACCTCTCGTGAAAAAGACAAATTTCTGCCGATTGAGTTGGAAGCGGGTCAAATTTGAACTGCAGCTGCCTCGTAGTTTGCTCTTTATTTTTTCCAAAAATTATTTATAGTTACATAAGTATCTATTTAATCAGAGAAACATCAAAAGTTTTCCAAGATTCAACTACTAGCTAGGAACGGTAAAGCCCACCATTTTGACCGCATTTTGAAACGGTCATAAAAAATTCAAAAAAAATCGAAATATTGGAAAACCTTTGCATTGTGTCATTATATGTGACCAAGTTGCCAGAAAAAATAATAAACTTGTAATACGGTAATTATTATTAAAAGGTGTTCTCAGAAATGAGCTATCACGCGTGAAGATTCATGGCTTTCAAGCCAAATGATCAATCTTATGGCCACATTCATGGCATAGTTTGTTCAAATGATCTCATATTGTGCACAAGGGTGCATCTTGGAATTCCAAACAATGTTGCCTAAGGGAGTTTTCATTTTCTTTGCACGGAAATTTCATTTTCCATTTTTCGAGTGCCCGAAATGAGTTTTTTTGTGAAGGACCAACCATATATTTGTTTCCAGATTGGACCAAATCATTTTTCTAAAATACTAGGCCATATTTAATGCACAATTGACAAAATGGTTGGGTGTAAAAAGTTTTGATCCACCTCTTGTGAAAAAGACAAATTTCTGCCGATTCAATTGGAAGCGGGTCAAATTTGAACTGCAGCTGCCTCGTAGTTTGCTCTTTATTTTTTTCCAAAAATCATTTATAGGTAAATAAGTATCTATTTAATCAGAGAAACATCAAAAGTTTTCAAATATTCAACAACTAGCTAGAAACGGTCAAGCCCGCCGTTTTGACCACATTTTGAAACGGGCATAAAAAATTCAAAAAAATCAAAAAATTAGAAAACCCTCGCATTGTGTCATTATATGTGACCAAGTTGCGAGAAAAAATAATAAACTTGTAATACGACAATTATTTTAAAAAAGTGTTCTGACAAATGAGCTACATGCGTGAAGATTCATGGCTTTCAAGCCAAATGATCAATCTTATGGCCACATTCATGGAATAGTTTGTTCAAATGATCTCATATTGTGCACAAGAGTGCATCTTGGAATTCCAAACAATGTTGCCTAAGGGAGTTCTCATTTTCTTTGCACGGAAATTTCATTTTCCATTTTTCGAGTGCCCGAAATGAGTTTTTTTTGTGAATGACCTACCATATATTTGTTGCAAAATTGGACCAAATCATTTTTCTAAAACTTTAGGCCATATTTAATGCACAATTGACCAAATGGTTGGGTGTAAAAAGTTTTGATCCACCTCTCGTGAAAAAGACAATTTTCTGCCGATTCAGTTGGAAGCGGGTCAAATTTGAACTGCAGTTGCCTCGTAGTTTGCTCTTTATTTTTTCCAAAAATCATTTATAGGTACATAAGTATCTATTTAATCAGAGAAAATCCAAAAGTTTTCCAAGATTCAACCACTAGCTAGGAACGGTCAAGCCCGCTGTTTTGACCGCATTTTGAAACAGGCATAAAAAATTCGAAAAAAATCAAAAAATTGGAAAACCTTCGCATTGTGTCATTATATGCGACCAAGTTACCAGAAAAAATAATAAACTTATAATACGGTAATTATTTTAAAAAAGTGTTCTCAGAAATGAGCTATCATGCGTGAAGATTCATGGCTTTCAAGCCAAATGATCAATCTTATGGCCACATTCATGGCATAGTTTGTTCAAATGATCTCATATTATGCACAAGGGTGCATCTTGGAATTCCAAACAATGTTGCCTAAGGGAGTTTTCATTTTATTTGCACGGAAATTTCATTTTCCATTTTTCGAGTGCCCGAAATGAGTTTTTTTTGTGAAGGACCTACCATATATTTGTTGCAAAATTGGACCAAATCATTTTTTTAAATAATAGGCCATATTTAATGCACAATTGACGAAATGGTTGGGTGTAAAAAGTTTTGATCCACCTCTTGTGAAAGACAAATTTCTGCCGATTAAGTTGGAAGCGGGTCAAATTTGAACTGCAGCTGCCTCGTAGTTTGCTCTTTATTTTTTCCAAAAATCATTTATAGGTAGATAAGTATCTATTTAATCAGAGAAACATCAAAAGTTTTCCAAGATTCAACCACTAGCTAGGAACGGTCAAGCCCGCCGTTTTGACCCCATTTTGAAACGGGCATAAAAAATTCATAAAAAATCAAAATATTAGAAAACCTTCGCATTGTGTCATTATATGTGATCAAGTTGCCAGTAAAAATAATAAACTTGTAATACGGCAATTATTTTTAAAAAGTGTTCCCAGAATTGAGATATCATGCGTGAAGATTCATGGCTTTCAATCCAAATGATCAATCTTACGGCCACATTCATGGCATAGTTTGTACAAATGATCTCATATTGTGCCAAAGGGTGCATCTTGGAATTCCAAACAATGTTGCCTAAGGGAGTTTTTATTTTCTTTGCACGGAAATTTCATTTTCCATTTTTCGAGTGCCCGAAATGAGTTTTTTTTGTGAAGGACCTACCATATATTTGTTGCGAAATTGGACCAAATCATTTTTTAAAATACTAGGCCATATTTAATGCACAATTGACCAAATGATTGGGTGTAAAAAGTTTTGATCCACCTCTCGTGAAAAAGACAAATTTCTGCCGATTTAGTTGGAAGCGGGTCAAATTTGAACTGCAGCTGCCTCGTAGTTTGCTCTTTATTTTTTCCAAAAATCATTTATAGGTACATAAGTATCTATTTAATCAGAGAAAATCCAAAAGTTTTCCAAGATTCAAACACTAGCTAGGAACGGTCAAGCCCGCTGTTTTGACCGCATTTTGAAACAGGCATAAAAAATTCGAAAAAATCAAAAAATTGGAAAACCTTTGCATTGTGTCATTATATGCGACCAAGTTACCAGAAAAAATAATAAACTTGTAATACGGTAATTATTTTAAAAAAGTGTTCTCAGAAATGAGCTATCATGCGTGAAGATTCATGGCTTTCAAGCCAAATGATCAATCTTATGGCCACATTCATGGCATAGTTTGTTCAAATGATCTCATATTATGCACAAGGGTGCATCTTGGAATTCCAAACAATGTTGCCCAAGGGAGTTTTCATTTTCTTTGCACGGAAATTTCATTTTCCATTTTTCGAGTGCCCGAAATGAGTTTTTTTTGTGAAGGACCTACCATATATTTGTTGCAAAATTGGACCAAATCATTTTTTTAAATACTAGGCCATATTTAATGCACAATTGACGAAATGGTTGGGTGTAAAATTTTTTGATCCACCTCTTGTGAAAGACAAATTTCTGCCGATTCAGTTGGAAGCGGGTCAAATTTGAACTGCAGCTGCCTCGTAGTTTGCTCTTTATTTTTTCCAAAAATCATTTATAGGTAGATAAGTATCTATTTAATCAGAGAAACATCAAAAGTTTTCCAAGATTCAACCACTAGCTAGGAACGGTCAAGCCCGCCGTTTTGACCGCATTTTGAAACGGGCATAAAAAATTAAAAAAAAAATCAAAATATTAGAAAACCTTCGCATTGTGTCATTATATGTGATCAAGTTGCCAGAAAAAATAATAAACTTGTAATACGGCAATTATTTTTAAAAAGTGTTCCCAGAATTGAGATATCATGCGTGAAGATTCATGGCTTTCAATCCAAATGATCAATCTTACGGCCACATTCATGGCATAGTTTGTTCAAATGATCTCATATTGTGCCAAAGGGTGCATCTTGGAATTCCAAACAATGTTGCCTAAGGGAGTTTTTATTTTCTTTGCACGGAAATTTCATTTTCCATTTTTCGAGTGCCCGAAATGAGTTTTTTTTGTGAAGGACCTACCATATATTTGTGGCAAAATTGGACCAAATCATTTTTTTAAATACTAGGCCATATTTAATGCACAATTGACCAAATTATTTTTAAAAAGTGTTCCCAGAATTGAGATATCATGCGTGAAGATTCATGGCTTTCAATCCAAATGATCAATCTTACGGCCACATTCATGGCATAGTTTGTTCAAATGATCTCATATTGTGCCAAAGGGTGCATCTTGGAATTCCAAACAATGTTGCCTAAGGGAGTTTTTATTTTCTTTGCACGGAAATTTCATTTTCCATTTTTCGAGTGCCCGAAATGAGTTTTTTTTGTGAAGGACCTACCATATATTTGTTGCAAAATTGGACCAAATCATTTTTTTAAATACTAGGCCATATTTAATGCACAATTGACCAAATGATTGGGTGTAAAAAGTTTTGATCCACCTCTCGTGAAAAAGACAAATTTCTGCCGATTTAGTTGGAAGCGGGTCAAATTTGAACTGCAGCTGCCTCGTAGTTTGCTCTTTATTTTTTCCAAAAATCATTTATAGGTACATAAGTATCTATTTAATCAGAGAAAATCCAAAACTTTTCCAAGATTCAACCACTAGCTAGGAACGGTCAAGCCCGCTGTTTTGACCGCATTTTGAAACAGGCATAAAAAATTCGAAAAAATCAAAAAATTGGAAAACCTTCGCATTGTGTCATTATATGCGACCAAGTTACCAGAAAAAATAATAAACTTGTAATACGGTAATTATTTTAAAAGAGTGTTCTCAGAAATGAGCTATCATGCGTGAAGATTCATGGCTTTCAAGCCAAATGATCAATCTTATGGCCACATTCATGGCATAGTTTGTTCAAATGATCTCATATTATGCACAAGGGTGCATCTTGGAATTCCAAACAATGTTGCCCAAGGGAGTTTTCATTTTCTTTGCACGGAAATTTCATTTTCCATTTTTCGAGTGCCCGAAATGAGTTTTTTTGTGAAGGACCTACCATATATTTGTTGCAAAATTGGACCAAATCATTTTTAAAATACTAGGCCATATTTAATGCACAATTGAAGAAATGGTTGGGTGTAAAAAGTTTTGATCCACCTCTTGTGAAAGACAAATTTCTGCCGATTCAGTTGGAAGCGGGTCAAATTTGAACTGCAGCTGCCTCGTAGTTTGCTCTTTATTTTTTCCAAAAATCATTTATAGGTAGATAAGTATCTATTTAATCAGAGAAACATCAAAAGTTTTCCAAGATTCAACCACTAGCTAGGAACGGTCAAGCCCGCCGTTTTGACCGCATTTTGAAACGGGCATAAAAAATTAAAAAAAAATCAAAATATTAGAAAACCTTCGCATTGTGTCATTATATGTGATCAAGTTGCCAGAAAAAATAATAAACTTGTAATACGGCAATTATTTTTAAAAAGTGTTCCCAGAATTGAGATATCATGCGTGAAGATTCATGGCTTTCAATCCAAATGATCAATCTTACGGCCACATTCATGGCATAGTTTGTTCAAATGATCTCATATTGTGCCAAAGGGTGCATCTTGGAATTCCAAACAATGTTGCCTAAGGGAGTTTTTATTTTCTTTGCACGGAAATTTCATTTTCCATTTTTCGAGTGCCCGAAATGAGTTTTTTTTGTGAAGGACCTACCATATATTTGTTGCAAAATTGGACCAAATAATTTTTTTAAATACTAGGCCATATTTAATGCACAATTGACCAAATGATTGGGTGTAAAAAGTTTTGATCCACCTCTCGTGAAAAAGACAAATTTCTGCCGATTTAGTTGGAAGCGGGTCAAATTTGAACTGCAGCTGCCTCGTAGTTTGCTCTTTATTTTTTCCAAAAATCATTTATAGGTACATAAGTATCTATTTAATCAGAGAAAATCCAAAAGTTTTCCAAGATTCAACCACTAGCTAGGAACGGTCAAGCCCGCTGTTTTGACCGCATTTTGAAACAGGCATAAAAAATTCGAAAAAATCAAAAAATTGGAAAATCTTCGCATTGTGTCATTATATGCGACCAAGTTACCAGAAAAAATAATAAACTTGTAATACGGTAATTATTTTAAAAAAGTGTTCTCAGAAATGAGCTATCATGCGTGAAAATTCATGGCTTTCAAGCCAAATGATCAATCTTATGGCCACATTCATGGCATAGTTTGTTCAAATGATCTCATATTATGCACAAGGGTGCATCTTGGAATTCCAAACAATGTTGCCCAAGGGAGTTTTCATTTTCTTTGCACGGAAATTTCATTTTCCATTTTTCGAGTGCCCGAAATGAGTTATTTTTGTGAAGGACCTACCATATATTTGTTGCGAAATTGGACCAAATCATTTTTAAAATACTAGGCCATATTTAATGCACAATTGAAGAAATGGTTGGGTGTAAAAAGTTTTGATCCACCTCTTGTGAAAGACAAATTTCTGCCAATTCAGTTGGAAGCGGGTCAAATTTGAACTGCAGCTGCCTCGTAGTTTGCTCTTTATTTTTTCCAAAAATCATTTATAGGTACATAAGTATCTATTTAATCAGAGAAACATCCAAAGTTTTCCAAGATTCAACCACTAGCTAGGAACGGTCAAGCCCGTCGTTTTGACCGCATTTTGAAACAGGCATAAAAAATTCAAAAAAAAAATCAATAAATTGGAAAACCTTCGCATTATGTCATTATATGTGACCAGGTTACCATGAAAAATAATAAACTTGTAATACGGTGATTATTTTAAAAAAGTGTTCTGAGAAATGAGCTATCATGCGTGAAGATTCATGGCTTTCAAGCCAAATGATCAATCTTATGGCCACATTCATGGCATAGTTTGTTCAAATGATCTCATATTGTGCACAAGGGTGCATCTTGGAATTCCAAACAATGTTGCCTAAGGGAGTTTTCATTTTCTTTGCACGGAAATTTCATTTTCCATTTTTTGAGTGCCCGAAATGAGTTTTTTTGTGAAGGACCTACCATATATTTGTTGCAAAATTGGACCAAATCATTTTTCCAAAATACTAGGCCATATTTAATGCACAATTGACCAAATGGTTGGGTGTAAAAAGTTTTGATCCACCTCTCATGAAAAAGACAAATTTCTGCCGATTTAGTTCGAAGCGGGTCAAATTTGAACTGCGGCTGCCTCGTAGTTTGCACTTTATTTTTTCAAAAAATCATTTACAGGTACATAAGTATCTATTTAATCATAGAAACATCAAAAGTTTTCCAAGATTCAACCACTAGCTAAGAACGGTCAAGCCCGCCGTTTTTACCGCATTTTGAAACGGGCATAAAAAAATTAGAAAAAATAAAAAAATTGGAAAACCTTCGCATTGTGTCATTATATGTGATCAAGTTGCCAAAAAAATAATAAACTTGTAAAACAGCAATTATTTTAAAAAAGTGTTCTCAGAAATGAGCTATCATGCGTGAAGATTCATGGCTTTCAAGCCAAATGATCAATTTTATGGCCACATTCATGGCATAGTTTGTTCAAATGATCTCATATTGTGCCAAAGGGTGCATCTTGGAATTCCAAACAATGTTGCCTAAGGGAGTTTTCATTTTCTTTGCTCGGAAATTTCATTTTCCATTTTCCAAGTGCCCGAAATGAGTTTTTTTGTGAAGGACCTACCATATATTTGTTTCAAAATTGGACCAAATAATTTTTCTAAAATACTAGGCCATATTTAATGCACAATTGACAAAATGGTTGGGTGTAAAAAGTTTTGATCCACCTCTTGTGAAAAAGACAAATTTCGGCCGATTCAATTGGAAGCGGGTCAAATTTGAACATCAGCTGCCTCGTAGTTTGCTCTTTATTTTTTCCAAAAATCATTTATAGGTAAATAAGTATCTATTTAATCAGAGAAACATCAAAAGTTTTCCAAGATTCAACAACTAGGTAGAAACGGTCAAGCCCGCCGTTTTGACCACATTTTGAAACGGGCATAAAAAATTCAAAAAAATCAAAAAAATTGGAAAACCTTCGCATTGTGTCATTATATGTGACCAAGTTGCTAGAAAAAATAATAAACTTGTAATACGGCAATTATTTTAAAAAAGTGTTCTGACAAATGAGCTACATGCGTGAAGATTCATGGCTTTCAAGCCAAATGATCAATCTTATGGCCACATTTATGGAATAGTTTGTTCAAATGATCTCATATTGTGCACAAGGGTGCATCTTGGAATTCCAAACAATGTTGCCTCAGGGAGTTTTCATTTTCTTTGCACGGAAATTTCATTTTCCATTTTTCGAGTGCCCGAAATGAGTTTTTTGTGAAGGACCTACCATATATTTGTTACAAAATTGGAGAAAATCATTTTTCTAAAACTTTAGGCCGTATTTAATGCACAATTGACCAAATGGTTGGGTCTAAAATGTTTTGATCCACCTCTCATGAAAAAGACAAATTTCTCCCGATTCAATTGGAAGCGGGTCAAATTTGAACTGCAGTTGCCTCGTGGTTTGCTCTTTATTTTTTCCAAAAATCATTTATAGGTACATAAGTATCTATTTAATCAGAGAAACATCAAAAGTTTTACAAGACTAGCTAGGAACGGCCAAGCCCGCCGTTTTGACCGCATTTTGAAACAGGCATAAAAAATTCAAAAAAAATCAAAAAATTGGAAAACCTTCGCATTGTGTCATTATATGCGACCAAGTTATAAGAAAAAATAATAAACTTGTAATACGGTAATTATTTTAAAAAAAGTGTTCTTAGAAATGAGCTATCATGCGTGAAGATTCATGGCTTTCAAGACAATGATCAATCTTATGGCCACATTCATGGGATAATTTGTTCAAATGATCTCATATTGTGCACAAGGGTGCATCTTGGAATTCCAAACAATGTTGCCTAAGGGAGTTTTCAATTTCTTTGCACGGAAATTTCATTTTCCATTTTTCGAGTGCCCGAAATGAGTTTTTTTTATGAAGGACCTACCATATATTTGTTGGAAAATTGGACCAAATCATTTTTCTAAAATACTAGGCCATATTTAATGCACAATTGACCAAATGGTTGGGTGTAAAAAGTTTTGATCCACCTCTTGTGAAAGACAAATTGCTGCCGATTCAGTTGGAAGCGGGTCAAATTTTAACTGCAGCTGCCTCATAGTTTGCTCTTTATTTTTTCCAAAAATCATTTATAGGTACATAAGTATCTATTTAATCAGAGAAACATCAAAAGTTTTCCAAGATTCAACCACTAGCTAGGAACGGTCAAGCCCGCCGTTTTGACCGCATTCTGAAACGGGCATAAAAAATTCAAAAAAAAATCAAAAAATTGGAAAACCTTCGCATTGTGTCATTATATGTGATCAGGTTGCCAGAAAAAATAATAAACTTGTAAAACGGCAATTATTTTTAAAAAGTGTTCTCAGAAATGAGCTATCATGCGTGAAGATTCATGGATTTCAATCCAAATGATCAATCTTACGGCCACATTCATGGCATAGTCTGCTCAAATGATCTCATATTGTGCACAAGGGTGCATCTTGGAATTCCAAACAATGTTGCCTAAGGGAGTTTTCATTTTCTTTGCGCAGAAATTTCATTTTCCATTTTTTGAGCGCCCGAAATGAGTTTTTTTGTGAAGGACCTACCATATATTTTTTGCAAAATTAGACCAAATCATTTTTTAAAATACTAGGCCATATTTAATGCACAATTGACCAAATGATTGGGTGTAAAAAGTTTTGATCCACCTCTCGTGAAAAAGACAAATTTCTGCCGATTCAGTTGGAAGCGGGTCAAATTTGAACTGCAGATGCCTCGTAGTTTGCTCTTTATTTTTTCAAAAAATCATTTATAGGTAAATAAGTATCTATTTAATCAGAGAAACATCAAAAGTTTTCCAAGATTCAACCACTAGCTAGGAACGGTCAAGCCCGCCGTTTTGACCGCATTTTGAAACGGGCATAAAAAATTCAAAAAAAATCAAAAAAATTGGAAAACCTTCGCATTGTGTCATTATATGTGACCAAGTTACCATAAAAATAATAAACTTGTAATACGGTGATTATTTTAAAAAAGTGTTCTGAGAAATGAGCTATCATGCGTGAAGATTCATGGCTTTCAAGCCAAATGATCAATCTGATGGCCACATTCATGGAATAGTTTGTTCAAATGATCTCATATTGTGCACAAGGGTGCATCTTAGAATTCCAAAAATTGTTGCCTAAGGGAGTTTTCATTTTCTTTGCAGGGAAATTTCATTTTTCCATTTTTCGAGTGCCCGAAATGAGTTTTTTTTGTGAAGGACCTACCATATATTTGTGGCAAAATTGGACCAAATAATTTTTCTAAAATACTAGGCCGTATTTAATGCACAATTGACCAAATGGTTGGGTGTAAAAAGTTTTGATCCACCTCTCGTGAAAAAGACAAATTTCTGCCGATTTCGTTGGAAGCGGGTCAAATTTGAACTGCAGCTGCCTCGTAGTACTTTATTTTTTCGAAAAATCATTTACAAGTACATAAGTATCTATTTAATCATAGAAACATCAAAAGTTTTCCAAGATTCAACCACTAGCTAGGAATGGTCAAGCCCGCCGTTTTGACCGCATTTTGAAACAGGCATAAAAAATTCAAAAAAATCAAAAAAAAATGGAAAACCTTCGCATTGTGTCATTATATGTGACCAAGTTGCGAGAAAAAATAATAAACTTGTTATACAGTAATTATTTTTAAAAAGCGTTCTCAGAAATGAGTTATCATGCGTGAAGGTTCATGGCTTTCAAGCCAAATGATCAATTTTATGGCCACATTTATGGCATAGTTTGTTCAACTGATCTCATACTGTGCACAAGGGTGCATCTTGGAATTCCAAACAATGTTTCCTAAGGGAGTTTTCATTTTCTTTGCACGGAAATTTCATTTTCCATTTTTCGAGTGCCCGAAATGAGTTTTTTTGTGAAGGACCTACCATATATTTGTTGCAAAATTGGACCAAATAATTTTTCTAAAATACTAGGCCGTATTTAATGCACAATTGACAAAATGGTTGGGTGTAAAAAGTTTTTATCCACCTCTCGTGAAAAAGACAAATTTCTACCGATTCAGTTGGAAGCGGGTCAAATTTGAACTATAGCTGCCTCGTAGTTCGCTCTTTATTTTTTCCAAAAATCATTTATAGGTAAATAAGTATCTATTTAATCAGAGAAACATCAAAAGTTTTCCAAGATTCAACTACTAGCTAGGAACGGTCAAGCCCGTCGTTTTGACCGCATTTTGAAACAGGCATAAAAAATTCAAAAAAATCAAAAAATTGGAAAACCTTCGCATTGTGTCATTATATGTTACCAAGTTGCCAGAAAAAATAATAAACTTGTTATACGGTAATTATTTTTAAAAAGCGTTCTCAGAAATGAGTTATCATGCGTGAAGATTCATGGCTTTCAAGCCAAATGATCAATTTTATGGCCACATTTATGGCATAGTTTGTTCAACTGATCTCATACTGTGCACAAGGGTGCATCTTGGAATTCCAAACAATGTTGCCTAAGGGAGTTTCATTTTCTATGCACGGAAATTTCATTTTCCATTTTCCAAGTGCCCAAAATGAGTTTTTGTGTGAAGGACCTACCATATATTTGTTGCAAAATTGGACCAAATCATTTTTCTAAAATACTAGGCCATATTTAATGCACAATTGACAAAATGGTTGGGTGTAAAAAGTTTTGATCCACCTCTCCTGAAAAAGACAAATTTCTGCCGATTCAGTTGGAAGCTGGTCAAATTTGAACTGCAGCTGCCTCGTAGTTTGCTCTTTATTTTTTTCCAAAAATCATTTATATGTAAATAAGTATCTATTTAATCACAGAAACATCAAAAGTTTTCCAAGATTCAACAACTAGCTAGGAACGGTCAAGCCCGCCGTTTTGACCACATTTTGAAACGGGCATAAAAAATTTAAAAAAAATCAAAAAATTGGAAAACCTTCACATTGTGTCATTATATGTGACCAAGTTGCCAGAAAAAATAATAAACTTGTAATACGGTAATTATTTTTAAAAAGTGTTCGTAGAAATGAGTTATCATGCGTCAAGATTCATGGCTTTCAAGCCAAATGATCAATTTTATGCCCACATTCATGGCATAATTTGTTCAAATGATCTCATACTGTGCACAAGGGTGCATCTTGGAATTCCAAACAATGTTGCCTAAGGGAGTTTTCATTTTCCTTGCACGGAAATTTCATTTTCCATTTTTGAGTGCCTGAAATGAGTTTTTTTGTGAAGGACCTACCATATATTTGTTGCAAAATTGGACAAAATCATTTTTCTAAAATCCTAGGCCATATTTAATGCACAATTGACAAAATGGTTGGGTGTAACAAGTTTTGATCCACCTCTCGTGAAAAAGACAAATTTCTACCGATTTAGTTGGAAGCGGGTCAAATTTAAACTGTAGCTGCCTCGTAGTTTGCTCTTTATTTTTTCCAAAAATCATTCATAGGTAAATAAGTATCTACTTAATCAGAGAAACATCAAAAGTTTTCCAAGATTCAACAACTAGCTAGAAACGGTCAAGCCCGTCGTTTTGACCGCATTTTGAAACGGGCATAAAAAATTCAAAAAATCAAAAAATTGGAAAACCTTCGCATTGTGTCACTATATGTGACCAAGTTGCCAGAAAAAATAATAAACTTCTAATACGGCAACTATTTTAAAAAAGTGTTGTGACAAATGAGCTACATGCGTGAAAATTCATGGCTTTCAAGCCAAATGATCAATCTGATGGCCACATTCATGGAATAGTTTGTTCAAATGATCTCATATTGTGCACAAGGGTACATCTTGGAATTCCAAATAATTTTGCCTAAGGGAGTTTTCATTTTCTTTGCACGGAAACTTCATTTTCCGTTTTTCGAGTGCCCGAAATGAGTTCTTTTTTGTGAATGACCTACCATATATTTGTTGCAAAATTGGACCAAACCATTTTTCTAAAATAGTAGGCCATATTTGATGCACAATTGACCAAATGGTTGGGTGTAAAAAGTTTTGATCCACCTCTCGTGAAAAAGACAAATTTCTGCCGATTCTGTTGGAAGCGGGTCAAATTTGAACTGCAGTTGCCTCGTAGTTTGCTCTTTATTTTTTCCAAAAATCATTTATAGGTACATAAGTATCTATTTAATCAGAGAAACATCAAAAGTTTTCCAAGATTCAACCACTAGCTAGGAACGTTCAAAACCGCCGTTTTGACCGCATTTTGAAACGGGCATAAAAAATTCAAAAAAATTCAAAAAATTGGAAAACCTTCGCATTGTGTCATTATATGTGATCAAGTTGCCAGAAAAAATAATAAACTTGTAATACGGCAATTATTTTTAAAAAGTGTTCTGAGAAATGAGCTATCATGTGTGATGATTCATGGCTTTCAATCCAAATGATCAATCTTACGGCCACATTCATGGCATAGTTTGTTCAAATGATCTCATATTGTGCACAAGGGTGCATCTTGGAATTCCAAACAATGTTGCCTAAGGGAGTTTTCATTTTCTTTGCACGGAAATTTCATTTTCCATTTTTCGAGTGCCCGAAATGAGTTTTTTTTGTGAATGACCTACCATATATTTGTTGCAAAATTGGACCAAATCATTTTTCTAAAATACTAGGCCATATTTGATGCACAATTGACCAAATGGTTGGGTGTAAAAAGTTTTGATCCAACTCCCGTGAAAAAGACAAATTTCTGCCGATTCAGTTCGAAGTGGGTCAAATTTGAACTGCAGCTGCCTTGTAGTTTGCTCTTTATTTTTTACAAAAATCATTTATAGGTACATAAGTACGTAGTTAATCAGAGAAACATCAAAAGTTTTCCAAGATTCCACCACTAGCTTGGAACGGTCAAGCCCGCCGTTTTGACTGCATTTTGTAACGGGCATAAATATTAAAAAAATCAAAAAATTGGAAAACCTTCGCATTGTGTCATTATATGTGATCAAGTTGCCAAAAAAAATAAACTTGTAATACGGCAATTATTTTAAAAAAGTGTTCTTAGAAATGAGCTATCATGCGTGAAGATTCATGGCTTTCAATCCAAATGATCAATCTTACGGCCACATTCATGGCATAGTTTGTTCAAATGATCTCATATTGTGCACAAGGGTGCATCTTAGAATTCCAAACAATGTTGCCTAAGGGAGTTTTCATTTTCTTTGCACGGAAATTTCATTTTCCATTTTTCGAGTGCCCGAAATGAGTTTTTTTGTGAAGGACCTACCATATATTTGTTGCAAAATTGGACCAAATAATTTTTCTGAAATACTAGGCCATATTTAATGCACAATTGACCAAATGGTTGGGTGTAAAAAGTTTTGATCCACCTCTCATGAAAAAGACAAATTTCTGCCGATTTAGTTGGAAGTGGTTCAAATTTGAACTGCAGCTGCCTCGTAGTTTGCTCTTTCTTTTTTCCGAAAATCATTCATAGGTACATAAGTATCTATTTAATCATAGAAACATCAAAAGTTTTCCAAGATTCAACCACTAGCTAGGAACGGTCAAGCCCGCCGTTTTGACCGCATTTTGAAACGGGCATAAAAAATTCAAAATAAATTCAAAAATTTGGAAAACCTTCGCATTGTGTCATTATATGCGACCAAGTTACCAGAAAAAATAATAAACTTGTAATACGGTAATTATTTTAAAAAAGTGTTTTCAGAAATGAGCTATGATGCGTGAAGATTCATGGCTTTCAAGCCAAATGATCAATCTTATGGCCACATTCATGGCATAGTTTGTTCAAATGATATCATATTGTGCACAAGGGTGCATCTTGGAATTCTAGACAATGTTGCCTAAGGGAGTTTTCATTTTCGATGCACGGAAATTTCATGTTCCATTTTTCGAGTGCCCGAAATGAGTTTTTTTTGTGAATGACCTACCATATATTTGTTGCAAAATTGGACCAAATCATTTTTATATAACTTTAGGCCATATTTAATGCACAATTGACCAAATGGTTGGGTGTAAAAAGCTTTGATCCACCTCTCGTGAAAAAGACAAATTTCTGCCGATTCAGTTGGAAGCGGGTCAAATTTGAACTGCAGTTGCCTCGTAGTTTGCTCTTTATTTTTTCCAAAAATCATTTATAGGTACATAAGTATCGATTTAATCAGAGAAACATCATAAGTTTTCCAAGATTCAACCACTAGCTAGGAACGGTCAAGCCCGCCGTTTTGACCGCATTTTGAAACGGGCATAAAAAATTCAAAAAAAATCAAAAAATTGGAAAACCTTCGCATTGTGTAATTATATGTGACCAAGTTACCATAAAAAATGATAAACTTGTAATACGGTAATTATTTTAAAAAAGTGTCTCAGGAATGAGCTATGATGCGTGAAGATTCATGGCTTTCAAGCCAAATGATCAATCCTATGGCCACATTCATGGCATAGTTTGTTCAAATGATCTCATATTGTGCACAAGGGTGCATCTTGGAATTCCAAACAATGTTGCCTAAGGGAGTTTTCATTTTCTTTGCACGGAAATTTCATTTTCCATTTTTTGAGTGCCCGAAATGAGTTTTTTTTGTGAAGGACCTACCATATATTTGTTGCAAAATTGGACCAAATCATTTTTCTAAAATACTAGGCCATATTTGATGCACAATTGACCAAATGGTTCGGTGTAAAAAGTTTTGATCCAACTCTCGTGAAAAAGACAAATTTATGCCGATTTAGTTGGAAGCGGGTCAAATTTGAACAGCAGTTGCCTCGTAGTTTGCTCTTTATTTTTTCCAAAAATCATTTATAGGTACATAAGTATCTATTTAATCAGAGAAACATCAAAAGTTTTCCAAGATTCAACCACTAGCTAGGAACGGTCAAGCCCGCTGTTTTGACCGCATTTTGAAATGGGCATGAAAAATTCAAAAAAAAGCGAAAAATTGGAAAACCTTCGGATTGTGTCATTATATGTGACCAAGTTGCCAGAAAAAATAATAAACTTGTAATACGGCAATTATTTTAAAAAAGTGTTCTCAAAAATGAGCTATCATGCGTGAAGATTCATGGCTTTCAAGCCAAATGATCAATCTTATGCCACATTCATTGCATAGTTTGTTCAAATGATCTCATATTGTGCACAAGGGTGCATCTTGGAATTCCGAACAATGTTGCCTAAGGGAGTTTTCATTTTCTTTGCACGGAAACTTCATTTTCCATTTTTCGAGTGCCCAAAATGAGTTTTTTTTGTGAATGACCTACCATATATTTGTTGCAAAATTGGACCAAATCATTTTTCTAAAATACAAGGCCATATTTGATGCACAATTGACCAAATGGTTCGGTGTAAAAAGTTTTGATCCACCTCTCGTGAAAAAGACAAATTTCTGCCGATTCAGTTAGAAGCGGGTCAAATTTGAACTGCAGCTGCCTTGTAGTTTGCTCTTTATTTTTCCAAAAATCATTTATAGGTACATAAGTATCTATTTAATGAGAGAAACATCAAATTTTTTCCAAGATTCATCCACTAGCTAGGAACGGTTAAGCCTGCCGTTTTGACCGCATTTTGAAACGGGCATAAAAAATTCAAAAAAATCAAAAAATTGGAAAACCTTCACATTGTGTCATTATATGTGATCAATTTTCCAGAAAAAATAATAAACTTGTAATATTTTAAAAAGTGTTCTTAGAAATGAGCTATCATGCGTGAAGATTCATGGCTTTCAATCCTAATGATCAATCTTATGGCCACATTCATGGCATAGTTTGTTTAAATGATCTCATATTGTGCACAAGGGTGCATCTTGGAATTGCAAACAATGTTGCCTAAGGGAGTTTTCATTTTCTTTGTATGGAAATTTCATTTACCATTTTTCGAGTGCCCGAAATGAGTTTTTTTATGAAGGACCTACCATATATTTGTTGCAAAATAGGACCAAATCATTTTTCTAAATTACTAGGCCATATTTAATGCACAATTGACCAAATGTTTGGGTGTAAAAAGTTTTGATCCACCTCTCGTGAAAAAGACAAATTTCTGCCGATTCAGTTGGAAGGGGGTCAAATTTGAACTGTAGCTGCCTCGTAGTTTGCTCTTTATTTTTTCCAAAAATCATTTATAGGTACATAAGTATCTATTTAATCAGAGAAACATCAAAAGTTTTCCAAGATTCAACCACTAGCTAGGAACGGTCAAGCCCGCCGTTTTGACCACATTTTGATACGGGCATAAAAAGTTTAAAAAAATCAAAAAATTGGAAAACGTTCGCAATGTGTCATTATATGTGATCAAGTTGTCAAAAAAATAATAAAATTATAATACGACAATTATATTTAAAAAGTGTTCTCAGAACTGAGCTATCATGCGTGAAGATTCATGGCTTTCAAGCCAAATGATCATTCTTGTGGCCACATTCATGGCATAGTTTCTTCAAATGATCTCATATTGTGCACAAGGGTGCATCTTGGAATTCCAAACAATGTTACCTAAGGGAGTTTCCATTTTCTTTGCATGGAAAATTCATTTTCCACTTTTCGAGTGCCTGAAATGAGTTGTTTTTGTGAAGGACCTACCATATATTTGTTGCAAAATTGGACCAAATCATTTTTCCAAAATACAAGGCCATATTTAATGCACAATTGACCAAATGGTTGTGTGTAAAAAGTTTTGATCCACCTCTCGTGAAAAATACGAATTTCTGCCGATTCAGTTGGAAGCGGGTCAAATTTGAACTGCAGCTGCCTCGTAGTTTGCTCCTTACTTTTCAAAAAATCATTTATAGGTACATAAGTATCTATTTAATCAGAGAAACATCAAAAGTTTTCCAAGATTCAACAACTAGCTAGGAACGGTCAAGCCCGCCGTTTTGACCACATTTTGAAACGGGCATAAAAAAATAAAAAAATTGGAAAACCTTCGCATTGTGTCATTATATGTGACCAAGTTGCTAGAAAAATAATAAACTTGTAATACGGCAATTATTTTACAAAAGTGTTCTCAGAAATGAGCTATCATGCGTGAAGATTCATGGCTTTCAAGCCAAATGATTAATCTTATGGCCACATTCATGGCATAGTTTGTTCAAATGATCTCATTGTGCACAAGGGTGCATCTTGGAATTCCAAACAATGTTGCCTAAGGGAGTTTTCATTTTCTTTGCACGGAAATTTCATTTTCCATTTTTCGAGTGCCCGAAATGAGTTTTTTTTGTGAAGGACCTAGCATATATTTGTTGCAAAATTGGACCAAATCATTTTCCTAAAATACTAGGCCATATTTAATGCACATTTAACCAAATGGTTGGGTGTAAAAAGTTTTGATCCACTTCTCGTGAAAAAGACAAATTTCTGCCGATTTAGTTGGAAGCGGGTCAAATTTGAACTGCAGCTGCCTCGTAGTTTGCTCTTTATTTTTTCCAAAAATCATTTATAGGTACATAAGTATCTATTAAAACAGAGAAACATCAACCACGAGCTAGAAACGGTCAAGCTCGTCGTTTTGACCGCATTTTGAAACGGTCATAGAAAATTCAAAAAAACTGGAAAACCTTCGCATTGTGTCATTATATCTGACCAAGTTGCCAGAAAAAATAATGAATTATAATATGGCAATTATTTTAAAAAAGTGTTCTCAGAAATGAGCTATCATGCGTGAAGACTCATGGCTTTCAAGCCAAACGATCAATCTTATGGCCACATTCATGGCATAGCTTGTTCAAATGATCTCATACTGTGCACAAGGGTGCATCTTGGAATTCAAACAATGTTGCCTAAGGGAGTTTTCATTTTCTTAGCACGAAAATTTCATTTCCCCTTTTTCGAGTGGCCGAAATGAGTTTTTTTGTGAAGGACTTACGATATATTTGTTGCAAAATTTGACCAAATCATTTTCTAAAATACTAGGCCATATTTAATGCACAATTGACCAAATGGTTGGGCGTAAAAAGTTTTGATCCACCTCTCGTGAAAAAGACAAATTTGTGCCGATTCAGTTGGAAGCGGGTCAAATTTGAACTGCAGCTGACTCGTAGTTTGCTCTTTATTTTTTTCAAAAATCATTTATAGGTAGATAAGTATCTATTTAATCAGAGAAACATCAAAAGTTTTCCAAGATTCAACCACTAGCTAGGAACGGTCATGCCCGCCGTTTTGACCACATTTTGAAACGGGCATAAAAAAATCAAAAAATTGGAAAACCTTCGCATTGTGTCATTATATGTGACCAAGTTGCCAGAAACAATAATAAACTTGTAATACGGCAATTATTTTACAAAAGTGTTCTCAGAAATGAGCTATCATGCGTGAAGATTCATGGCTTTCAAGCCAAATGATCAATCTTATGGCCACATTCATGGCATAGTTTGTTCAAATGATCTCATATTGTGCACAAGGGTGGATCTTGGAATTCCAAACAATGTTGCCTAAGGGAGTGTTCATATTCTTTGCACGGAAATTTCATTTTCCAGTTTTTGAGTGCCCGAAATGAGTTTTTTTTGTGAAGGACCTACCATATATTTGTTGCAAAATTGGACCAAATCATTTTTCTAAAGTACAAGGCCATATTTAATGCACAATTGACCAAATGGTTGGGTGTACAAAGTTTTGATCCAACTCTCGTGAAAAATACAAATTTCTGCCGATTCAGTTGGATGCGGGTTAAATTTGAACTGCAACTGCCTCGTAGTTTGCTCTTTATTTTTTCCAAAAATCATTTATAGGTAGATAAGTATCTATCTAATCAGAGAAACATCAATTTTTTTTCCAAGATTCAACTACTAGCTAGGAACGGTGAAGCCCGTCGTTTTGACCGCATTTTGAAACGGGCATAAAAAATTCAAAAAAATTTGGAAAATTGGAAAACCTTCGCATTGCGTCATTTCATGTGACCAAGTTGCCAGAAAAAATAACAAAGTTGTAATACGACAATTATTTTAAAAAAGCGTTCTCAGAACTGAGCTATCATGCGTGAAGATTCATGGCTTTCAAGCCAAATGATCAATCTTATGGCCACACTCATGGCATAGTTTGTTCAAATAATCTCATATTGTGCACAAGGGTGCATCTTGGAATTCCAAACAATGTTGCCCAAGGGAGTTTTCATTTGCTTTGCATGGAAATTTCATTTTCCATTTTTGGACTGCCCAAAATGAGTTTTTTTGTGAAGGACCTACCATATATTTGTTGCAAAATTGTACCAAATCATTTTTCTAAAATACTAGGCCATATTTAATGCCCAATTGACCAAATGGTTTGGTGTAAAAAGTTTTGATCCACCTCTCGTGAAAAAGACAAATTTCTTCCGATTCAGTTGGAAGCGGGTCAAATTTGAACTGCAGCTGCCTCGTAGTTTGCTCTTTATTTTTTCCAAAAATCATTTGTAGGTACATAAGTATCTCTTTAATCAGAGTAACATCAAAAGTTTTCCAAGATTCAACCACTAGCTAGGAACGGTCAAGCCCGCCGTTCTGACCGCATTTTGAAACGGGCATAAAAAGTTCAATTTTTTTTTGGAAAACCTTCGCATTGTGTCATTATATGTGACCAAGTTGCCAGAAAAAATAATAAACTTGTAATACTGCAATTATGTTAAGAAATGTTCTCAGAAATGAGCTATCATGCGTGAAGATTCATGGCTTTCAAGCCAAATGATCAATGTTATGGCCACATTCATGGCATGGTTTGTTCAAATGATCCCATATTATGCACAAGGGTGCATCTTGGAATTCCAAACAATGTTGCCTAAGGGAGTTTTCATTTTCTTTGCACGGAAATTTCATTTTCCATTTTTCGAGTGCCCGAAATGAGTTTTTTTTGTGAAGGACCTATCATATATTTGTTGCAAAATTGTACCAAATCATTTTTATAAAATACTAGGCCATATTTAATGCACAATTGACCAAATGGTTGAGTGTAAAAAGTTTTGATCCACCTCTCGTGAAAAAGACAAATTTATGCCGATTCAGTTAGAAGCGGGTCAAATTTGAACTGCAGCTGCCTCGTAGTTTGCTCTTTTTTTTTCCAAAAATCATTTATAGGTACATAAGTATCTATTTAATCAGAGAAACATCAAATTTTTTCGAAGATTCAACCGCTAGCTAGGAACGGTCAAGCCCGCCGTTTTGATCGCATTTTCAAACGGGCATAAAAAATTCAAAAAAAATCAAAAAATTGGAAAACCTTCGCATTGTGTCATTATATGTGACCAAGTTGCCAGAAAAAATAATAAACTTGTAATACTATAATTATTTTAAAAAAGTGTTCTCAGAAATGAGGTATCATGCGTGAAGATTCATGGCTTTCAAGCCAAATGATCAATCTTATGTCCACATTCATGGCATAGTTTGTTCAAATAATCTCATATTGTGCACAAGGGTGCATCTTGGTATTCCAAACAATGTTGCCCAAGGGAGTTTTCATTTTCTTTCCATGGAAATTTCATTTTCCATTTTTGGACTGCCCGAAATGAGTTTTTTTGTGAAGGACCTACCATATATTTGTTGCAAAATTGCACCAAATTATTTTTCTAAAATACTAGGCCATATTTAATGCACAATTGACCAAATGGTTGGGTGTAAAAAGTTTTGATCCACCTCTCGTGAAAAAGACAAATTTATGCCGATTCAGCTGGAAGCGGGTCAAATTTGAACTGCAGCTGCCTCGTAGTTTGCTCTTTATTTTTTTCCAAAAATCATTTATAGGTACATAAGTATCTATTATACTGGATCTCCACGTCAATTAGCAACACCTCTAGATTGGTTTCAGAGTAATTTTGTAAGGCAGGTGACTAATGCTATGAACAGATCGTATGTGAGCCTGCCCCCGTATTTATAATGTGTCGCCTTTGACCATGGGACCAAACCATAGTTAGAGTAATTGAGCCCCCCCAATCACGGGCATAATTGATTAATTACCTTTTAATTTGCATTAATCCCGAAATTAATTAATGCGTCAACCTTGTATTAATGTAATTAACATTTTAACCATTTGATCATCTAATAATTCTAACATTCTCCCACTTGATCGAATGGTTAACATCATTAGTCCATACCTCGACAGAAGCATCACACTAAGATAATGTATTCGTAGTAATCGTATAGTTATTACTGGAACCCCATTATCTATAGCATAATACTCTGTCTCAACACGGATAATTATTCATGGTTGGGAGTTTGTATGTGCATGCACGCATACTCCCTAAGTATGGTCCTAGTAGTTTGTTTCTTAATTTAATCATCATGTGCACTTATTGAGCGAAACAAACTTTCTTATTGTCCAGATCAAAATTCGAGATCTCATTTATATAATTATCCCAACAATTAGAGGCCTTGAGTTATACTTATGCTAGCAAAATTAATGGTAAGCCTTTAGTTAGGGGATCAGCCATCATGCACTTAGTACATATATGTTGAATTTAATATTTGGTCTTGGACATTATCTTTCACAACATGATACTCACTTAATTGTTGTTACTCGTGTACTAATGTGTGGATTTCTTATCGCACAAAAATATTAGGCATCTACTTAGACAGTAGGCTTAGTTGTGGTAAACTAATTTTATATGTATCGTGCCATAAAGTACATAACGTGATATACTAGCTCCCACTCATCTTAGCGTAAAATTCAATCACCCTTCTTATTTCCTCTATGAACAACTTTTGTTCTCCATTGCCCTTTTGTATATAACTCCCGCTGATGTAAACATTCTATAAATATTAAGAGTGTTTGACGGTGGTGAATATCGGGTAACAATATTGAAAATGTTGTTCTTCTAGAACATGGGCCGATGCAAATAATTAGCGGCGAAGGTAATAAAAGAGTAATATAACCAATAGGGAATGGAACACATTTTGGCGTATTAATTCCAAAACCTAAGTACCGTAAAGAACTCATTTATTAGTTTCTTTACTTACTTTCCTTAATATAACCAATAGTGTGGCCTAAATCAGAGAAGGCAAGTAGATGAAGGTGTCTCTTAATGAGAGTGCTTAATTCTCCCCTTCGAAATATGGCTTAAATAATAGTTGGTTAGCAATGAGAGGAAACCAAAGGTGATGTGCAAAATTCGAGACATCACCCTAATGTTCTACCTGGTTTGCTACTAAGGAAGTGTTTTCTGCTTCAGAGCTAATAGAAATGATTTCGAGGGCAAAGAGACGTAGTAAAATCAATGGATAATTTTGAGAATAAATGTTGTAAATATGTTCTCCAAGCAAGCGTGGTCATCCTGTCATATCATACAACAAATACATGTGACAAAGGACATAGGATGTGCAGGTTGAACAACGGTGGAGCGATGAGAGCGTGAAAGGAAATAGATAAAGGCAAATGTGTAAGTGTGTTCCGACAAAATCCCTCCATTCCTTTATATATATAAGGTGTATTTTTTTCAAAAGTCAAACGAGTGCATGTTTGACTGAGTTTGTAGAAAGATATACCAATATCCACAATAAAAAATTAATACCATTCGATCCATCATGAAAAGTAGTTTCATATTTTATCTATTAGGTATTGCAACTGTTGCAGAGTAGATAACACCCATGAACATATGTCATCAAATGATTTTCTATGCATTAACATTTTATTAGGAACTGTCCGACCAAAGTTATAAGATTATTTTTAAGAAAAAACAACACACTTAGAAGAAATTTACTTTTTAACAATAAATTCATTTACAAAACTAATGATCAGACCTATATTGGTAATTGAAACAATTTCTAGAACGTGATGCATTTTCGAACGGGTGAGGGAAAGAGAAGAGGAAGACTGAGAAAAATAAAACATCATTTTTATTGAGCCAAAAAGTGAACATGGAGGGATTCTTTTGTATTTTAATCAATTCCTTTTGTTATTTGGTTCAAAATATTACATAAATATTTATATGCTCTATAAGCACCTAGATGAACATTCATATATTTTTCATGGTGATATTATCATCTTACATTATGTCATCATATATATTCTTAACACGTGATATTTATTCTAAATTATAAACACACATGATGAGATAGACAAAGAGAATCAGACTAGGGATCTCACAGTAAAGCAAACACAAAGAAACTAATTTTGTACACAACATGAACGACAACTCTTCACAATTGTATGTACCATTATCAAGTTCACCTTATTATAGTGCCAACCCATACATCTTCACAATATATATAAACAACATGGAAGAAGACTTCAACTAGGATTGGTAGATTGTATGTTCACATCCTTAACCAAGTGAACTACACTCACTTCTTTGGTTGACCCTATTTTATTAATAGTTTGCACCACATTGATATTCATATTTTCACATTCAATGTCCAGTAGAAACTATGGATTCTAATTTGAGTCGTCACTCCAAGTGTCTAATATTTGTACCATATCGAAATATCAGCTAGCTCGATATGTAAAGCTGAATTTTTCGAAGGCGTGCAGTATTCTGCACGAATGACACGTAAAACTATACACTAATATGGTGTCCTTATAAATCATTATTCCACAATTAGATAATATGATATTTTATTGATATTCACAATGGCTATAGTATTACAAAACCTATAATATGAACCCTACTTTCAACACACTATAGATGGCACCCTCACAAGTTCTTTGTAACTACAAACAACGAGATTTTAGATTCACAATTGGTTTCAGTTATTCTTTACACAAACGAATAGTCTGTTCTTATTATGAACTTTCTAAATTTCTAGCCCGCGCATCGAGCGGGCCACTCTGCTAGTTAACTAAATAATTTATTGAATGCTAAAACGGGTTTGTCACGTGGAATCCGGTGGCGCTTGTGGCGAGCCAAACATGACAGGTGGATGGGAGTATGTACTCCTAGGAGTACTAACCCATTTTCCTATATATATATACATATATATATATACATATATATATATATACATATATATATATATATAAATATATATATATATAGGGTAACACTATTCTAAGCGTGAGTGTAGAATAGCTTATTCTACACCCCAGTAACAGTATGTACAAAATCTAGTAAAGCACTATATAAAATGTAGTAATTCTAAAATATTTTTTTAGAATACAAGTTTTAAATTTAGTGCATTATCAAAATAGTTACCATATTTTGTATGCTACGTTACTATATTTTGTATGCTACGTTACTATATTTTGTATAGAGCGTTACTAGGGATGTAGAATAAGCTATTCTACACTCACGCTTAGTTTAGCGTTACTATATATACATGCATGCATGCACCCTTCCAGCTCCCTTTCAACCACGCGTCGATAAAAACTCTTTGCCATGCAACTATCGTCGAAGTATACGTGATAAGGACGACAACATGTTTATGCATGCATGTACCCTGTCGACTCCCTTTCAACTATCGCTAGCTCAACAATATGTATGCATGGCATGCATGCATGTACCTTAACCAAAGTGGAATATGTCACAATTAAATGCCATAGAATTTAATGGATTCCAAATCCAATAATACACCAGTGCATGTTACCTTGATCTTTCGGCGTGTGGGTGTGTACTTTTTCTCCATCGACATGTCTCCATCATTTGCTCTTAAACCCCCTCCATACTTCCCATGTAATCGACATGCTGTTGTAAAGTTGAGGGAGACGGTGTTGACATTATAGGGGCCCATGTTCACATGGTCAATGTAGTATTAAGTGTACACCCCATCTTGATCGAACACCAAGTTAAACACGCCCCGACAATATCATCTTGGACAACAAGCATCACATGGAAATCCAATGCTAATGTCGACCACAAGACAACGGGCGTCCAGTATAGCTTGGCCTTGCAACCATCGTCGAACTACACATGGCATGCACGTTAACACATGTATGCTTGCATGTACCGTTCTAACCACCTTTCAACTATGTGTCGACAGACATAGTATAGTTTTGTTGCTCAAGTGTCATCACACTACACATGGTATGCACATTAACACATGTACCTTCTAACCACCTTTCAACTGTGTGCCGGCAGGAAGCATATTTTCGTCATGTGGCCGTCATCAGACTACCACTAGTAGAAAACAGGGCATAGGTCGCAGGGCAGTTTTCACATTAGCCCCGGTTCAGTCACGAACCGGGACCCATGGGGGCATTCGTCCCGGTTCGTGAGCTCAGGGGGCCGGCCGGGGCCTCGTGGGCATTGGTCCCGGTTCGTATGGAACCATTTGTCCCGGTTCGAGCCACGAACCGGGACTAATGGTCCTCGCTCCTGGCCCACAACCATTTGTCCCGGTTCTTGGCATGAACCGGGACAGAAGGCCTGGATTTAGTACCGGTTCATGCCACGAACCGGGACCAATGAGGTGCCTATATATACCCCTCGCCCGCGAGCAGAGCACTCCAGTGCTCTGTTTTTCTCTGGCCGGCGAGGGGAGGGCTTTGTGGTGCTCTAGATCACCTCCTATGCACATGAGGTGTTCGATGAAATGCCCGAGCCACACTAGTTAAGCTTTGTCCTCTCGAAGCTCGACCTCAAAGCTCCATTTTCCTCGAGATTTGTCTAGGTTTAGCGGCCCATCACGTCCCATTCCCGTCTTCACCGCCGTCGACCGCCCGCGCCGATCTCGTCGCCGGCAACACCGTGGTGAGCCTCTTGTTCTTATCTTCTTTTTGAAAGAAAAAAATTTCTTACTTTAGATAGATACTTGTCTAATTTTCTTACTATTTTATTCCTTCTTATTACATAGTGCGATGGTTTTGGTATCCGCCCCCGTCGGCCCTCGTCCTGTCTATGATTCGGATGTGCTATATATTATCTTTTTATAACTATTTGATTCATTTATTGTTTATGACAAATATAGCGACCAGCGTGACATAGATTTTATTTATCTAGGAGGTGGTTGAACCGGAAATTCTAACCGACCCTATTGTCGAGAGGTTAAATTTAGTTGAAGAAGAAAAGAATTACTTGAAGGAAAAAATAAAAAAATTGAGGAGGAGAAGATGATATTGGAGTTGCATGTTGCGGATGTCGTCGATGATCACAAGATCAAGATGGATGCAATGCGCTTGAAGATTAGAAAGATTAGAAAATATGCCATTCATACCAAGGCTTGGTATCATTATGCCGTTGGATCAATTGTTACCTTGGTTGCGATTATGATCGCATTTGTTTTCGCACTGAAATGTTTTACATAGTTTCAATGTATGGTTTAATTAATTAGATGCTCTGGAGAGCTATATATATGTTGTTAGATGAGAACTATGTATGTACTTTGGTTCTAATGTGATGATGAACTTCTATTAATTTGGTCACTTAATTATCTATTCATGATGTTCTGTAATGGTTTTTGACACACTTAATTATATATAATGCACGCAGATGAACCGGCAATGGATGTACGGTGACAGACACACCTCCGAGTACATTAAGGGCGTGCATGATTTTCTCGAAGTGGCTGAGGCAAACAAGCAGAATGGTTTTATGTGTTGTCCATGCCCTACATGTGGGAATACGAAGTCTTACTCTGACCGGAAAATCCTTCATTCCCACCTGCTTTACAAGGGTTTCATGCCACACTATAATGTTTGGACGAGGCACGGAGAAATGGGGGTTATGATGGAAGACGACGAAGAAGAAGAGGATGATGACAACTATGTGCCCCCTGAATACGGTGATGCTGCAACGGGGGAAGCTGCTGAAGATCAAGAGGAACCAGACGATGTGCCCAATGATGCTGCAAGGGAGGAAGCTGCTGAAGATGAAGAGGAACCAGTGCCCGATGATGATGATCTCCGCCGGGTCATTGTCGATGCAAGGACGCAATGCGAAAGTCAAAAGGAGAAGCTGAAGTTCGATCGCATGTTAGAGGATCACAAAAAAGGGTTGTACCCCAATTGCGAAGATGGCAACACAAAGCTCGGTAACGTACTGGAATTGCTGCAGTGGAAGGCAGAGAATGCTGTGCCTGATAAAGGATTTGAGAAGCTATTGAAAATATTGAAGAAGAAGCTTCCAAAGGATAACGAATTGCCCGACAGTACATACGCAGCAAAGAAGGTCGTATGCCCTCTAGGATTGGAGGTGCAGAAGATGCATGCATGCCCTAATGACTGCATCCTCTACCGCGGTGCGTACAAGGATCTGAACGCATGCCCGGTATGCGGTGCATTGCGGTATAAGATCAGACGAGATGACCCTGGTGATGTTGACGGCGAGCCCCCCAGGAAGAGGGTTCCTGCGAAGGTGATGTGGTAAGCTCCTATAATACCACGGTTGAAACGTCTATTTAGAAACGAAGAGCATGCCAAGTCGATGCGATGGCACAGTGAGGACCGTAAGAAAGACGGGAAGTTGAGAGCACCCGCTGACGGGTCGCGGTGGAGAAAAATCGAGAGAAAGTACTGGGCTGAGTTTGCAGCTGACCCAAGGAACGTATGGTTTGGTTTAAGCGCGGATGGCATTAATCCTTTCGGGGAGCAGAGCAGCAATCACAGCACCTGGCCCGTGACTCTATGTATGTATAACCTTCCTCCTTGGATGTGCATGAAGCGGAAGTTCATTATGATGCCAGTTCTCATCCAAGGCCCTAAGCAACCCGGCAACGACATTGATGTGTACCTAAGGCCATTAGTTGAAGAACTTTTACAGCTGTGGACTGGAAACGGTGTACGTACATGGGATGAGCACAAACAGGAGGAATTTAACCTGCACGCGTTGCTGTTTGTAACCATCAACGATTGGCCCGCTCTCAGTAACCTTTCAGGACAGAAAAACAAGGGATACCACGCATGCACACACTGTTTAGATGACACTGAAAGTATATACCTGGACAAAAGCAGGAAGAATGTGTACCTGGGCCATCGTCGATTTCTTCCGACCAACCATCAATGTCGAAAGAAAGGCAAGCATTTCAAAGGCGAGGCAGATCACCGGAAGAAGCCCGCCATGCGTACCGGTGATCACGTACTTGCTATGGTCAATGATTTACACGTAATCTTTGTAAAGGGTCCCGGCGGACTAGCTGTTCCGAATGACGTTGAGGGACACGCACCCATGTGGAAGAAGAAATCTATATTTTGGGACCTACCCTACTAGAAAGAGCTAGAGGTCCGCTCTTCAATCGACGTGATGCACGTGATGAAGAACCTTTGCGTGAACCTGCTAGGCTTCTTGGGCGTGTATGGGAAGACAAAAGATACACCTGAGGCATGGGAGGACCTGCAACGTTTGCACGAAAAAGACGGCATGCCTCCGAAGCAGTATGAAGGTCCTGCCAGCTACGCTCTTACGAAAGAAGAGAAAGAAATCTTCTTTGAATGCCTGCTTAGTATGAAGGTCCCGACTGGCTTCTCGTCGAATATAAAGGGAATAATAAATATGCCAGAGACAAAGTTCCAGAACCTAAAGTCTCATGACTGCCACGTGATTATGACGCAACTGCTTCCGGTTGCATTGAGGGGGCTTCTACCGGAAAACGTCCGATTAGCCATTGTGAAGCTATGTGCATTCCTCAATGCAATCTCTCAGAAGGTGATCGATCCAGAAATCATACCAAGGCTAAGGAGTGATGTGGCGCAATGTCTTGTCAGTTTCGAGCTGGTGTTCCCACCATCCTTCTTCAATATCATGACGCACGTCCTAGTTCATCTAGTCGACGAGATTGTCATTCTGGGGCCCGTATTTCTACACAATATGTTCCCCTTTGAGAGGTTCATGGGAGTCCTAAAGAAATATGTCCGTAACCGCGCTAGGCCAGAAGGAAGCATCTCCATGGGCCATCAAACAGAGGATGTCATTGGGTTTTGTGTTGACTTCATTCCTGGCCTTGAGAAGATAGGTCTCCCTAAATCGCGGTATGAGGGGAGACTGACTGGAAAAGGCACGCTTGGAGGGGGGAACTCAATAGTATGCAGGGACGGATATTCTTGGTCTGAAACACACTACACAGTTCTACAGAACTCTACCTTGGTGACCCCGTATGTCGATGAACACAAGAACAGTCTGCGCTCCAAACACCCGGAGCAGTGTGACGACTGGATTACATGTGAACACATCAAGACTTTCAGCAGTTGGTTGGAAACACATCTCAGAGGTGACACCACTGTTTGTGATGAGTTGTACTCGTTGTCCAGGGGACCATCTTCGACTGTATTGACTTACAAAGGATACGAGATAAATGGGAATACATTTTACACGATCGCCCAAGATCAAAAGAGCACCAACCAAAACAGCGGTGTCCGCTTTGATGCAGCAACCGAGAGGGGAAAGGACACATATTATGGTTACATAATGGACATATGGGAACTTGACTACGGACATGATTTTAAGGTCCCTTTGTTTAAGTGCAAATGGGTCAATCTGTCAGGAGGCGGGGTACAGGTAGACCCACAGTACGGAATGACAAAAGTGGATCTGAACAATCTTGGGTACACTGACGAACCGTTCATGAAATTCCTCCCTTCAAAGTCAAGGCTGACCCAAGCATCCTGATAAACAATGAAGATTATCCATGGTTACGGCGCAATAAGCAAATGACACAAGCGAAGAAAAAGTGAAGACTTTCTCCCGCAACTATTATGATGATAGCATGCCAACTTTGTAATAGACGAGTATGATACCATTGTCCGTTTTGTACAAGAAGTGCATCTAGTTTTTGCCGTAACCCTCTCAACTTTCTTGCACATGCTATGTGGATGAAATGATGATACCATGCCAACTTTCAACCTTTTCAGAGTTCATTTGAAATGCTTTATAAGCCCTGAGTGGAGAGAGGTTAGGCCCGTAAGCCTGCTTTAGAGAGGAGCTCGATAGCTCAGGCGCACCGCACCTTATAAACAGGTGCGGCTCTCTCTTAGCTAGCGAGGTGGGACTAAACTCACCACCACGCCGCTGTGCAAGGCCATTGGTCCCGGTTGGTGGCACGAACCGGGACCAATTCCACCCTTTGGTCCCTGTTGGTGCCACGAACCGGTACTAATGAGGCTGTGGCCCCACGAGCACCTTTAGTACCTGTTCGTGGCACGAACCGGTACTAGAGTTTCTTACTAGCTAAGCAGTTTTTTAGTCCCACCTCGCTAGCTGAGAGGCACTAGGAGCGGTTTATAAGCCCTGAGTGCAGAGACGATGAAGAAGAGGCGCAATGCTCACGTTGCTTAGCTTCAAGCCTTGAGGAATAAGGTAGACTGCATCGAGCTATGTGCAGTGCAGTCTACACTATTCCGAAAGGCTTGAAGCAAATCAACGCGCATTGCGCCTTTTTTTTTTAATCATTAAAAGCAAAAAGAATTTTCATAAAGAACTTTTTTTGATAGAAACTTTAATAGCAGAAAGAATTATCATAAAGTAAAATAAATAAGTAATTAGAAACAAAATAAAATAAAATAAATAAGTTTTTTGTTGTAAGTAGAAATAAAACAAAATAAATATAGCAAAAAAGAAAATAAAAAAACTAAATACAGCAAAAAGAATTTTCATAAAGAACTAATGGCACTAATAGAAAGTTTATATGTTTTCTAAAACTAATGGCACTAACAGACAGTTTATAATTTTGTTGACCTAAAAGCAAAAAGAATTAAAAAATAAAGCAAAAAACAAAAGAAAATAAATAATGCAAAAAATTTAAAAAACTGCCACCTATTGGGCCACCACGGCCTGAATACGACTAGAAACCCAACCTAGGCCAGGATTCAGGCCCGCAGAAGGCCCAATAGGCCAACAGACATCACAGTGTGACATTAGGCCCGTAAGCCTGCATTTGAGAGGAGCTCGAGAGGGCAGCCGCAGTGGAGCTTATAAACCACTCCGAGCCCCTCTCAACTAGCGAGGTGGGACTAAACTTTTGGCCGCGGGCAGCGCAAGGCCTTTGGTCCCGGTTGGTGGCACCAACCGGGACCAATGCCCCCCCTTTAGTCCCGGTTGGTGCCACCAACCGGGACCAAAGGCCGCCGCTTCCCGCCCTTTGGGCTGCTGAAAAGAGGCCTTTGGTCCCGGTTTGTGGCACCAACCGGGACTAATGCCCACCTTTAGTCCCGGTTGGTGCCACGAACCGGGACTAAAGGATTTGCTATATAAGTCCACACTTAGGAAATTTTCGACATACCTCGCCAGTTGCCCCCGACGCCACCAGGCTGCCCGTGCTCGCCGTCGCCGCCCGCTCCTCATCGCCGTCGCCCCGCGCCCTTGCCTCGACGGGTCGCCGCCCGGTGCTCGTCGCCGTCGCACTGCCCCCACGCGCCGCCCCGCCTCGTGCTCCCCTGCTCGCGCGCGCCGCCTCGGCGCCCCGAGCCCCCCTGCCCGGCCCGCGCGTGCTCGCCGGCGCCCTCGCCGCCCCCGCCCCGTCCCGGTCCCATGCGCCGGCGCCCTAGCCGCCCCCGCCCCCGCCGTCGCCATCGTCCTAGCCGTCCCCGCTGTGAGAGCCGCCGCCCCGGCTCTGTTTTTTTATTTTTATTAGTTTAATTTTTTTTGTTCATATGTGATGTATATGTGTATGTGGCTATAATGTATATGTGAACAAAAAAAAATTTGTATGTATGTAGATGTTCAAAATGTATGAATATATATGTCAAAAATGTTTTTTTGTTCATAGAAAGTTTTTTGTTCATATATAGAAAGTTTTTATATATGACAATGGATATATATTCGATATATATTCGATATATATGAGAAATGATGATCCACATGGAAAATTTTTATATATGCAAAAGTTACAATTTTAGAAAAGTTCTATATATCTAGCTAGGAAGGGAAGAAGAAGAAAAAGAAGGATAGGAAAGAAGAAAATAAGAAGAGGAAAGAAAGAAGAAGAGGAGAGGAAGAAGAGGAGATATAAATAAGAAGAGGAAAAAAGAAGAAAAAAAAGAGGAGAAGAAGAAAGGAATAGAGGAGAAGAAGAAAAAATAGAATATGGAGAAGAGACCCGCCGCCGCTGCGGCTGCTCCGGCGCGTCGTAGTCCTTCTCCTCCGCCTCGTAAGCAAGGAAAGAAGACAGCCGCAGCCGCTCCGTCTGCTCTGCCGGCGTCTAGCAGTACAGCTGCCAGAGGCGGGAGGCAATACAGATTCGGTCCTTCTCTGAAGACTCCAGAGAAGTTACCATATGAGAGGACCGAGGAGGAGAACGCGAAGATCGTGCGAGCCGAAGTGAAGAACTTCTTTGATGGGGACAAAGCAAAGAAACATCCACCTCCGGAGGAGAAGGTAGATCCGGTGAAAGCAAAGCGCACTCTGGCTGCCCTGACAAAACCACCAAAGTCTCCGCCAAAAGGCAACTATGAGCGCGTTCTTGCAAAGGCATATGCCGAAGCGGAGCGGTCGGGAAGTACTGTTAGTGATAAAAGGATGAAAGAACGACGAGCTGGGAAAAAAATTGCCCAGCTCGGCGAACAAGAGAACCAATCGTGCCCCCCGCTCAAGGTGTCAAAAGACATCGTCGCTAATGATCCGGGTATGGTGCCCGGTTATACCGATCTTGGAGATTACCTGCCCGACGATGTACATTATGAAATCATGGAGGTGGACGAACACAAATACCATTACGGGAAGCCTCTCGTCAAAGATGTCAAATCTCTAAGCACGATGATGCGAAGACTACATGATTGGTACATGAAAACCTGCAGAGAGTCTGATGGGATGAGTACTTTAACGCTGAGAGTTAAACCGGAGCATGACCTCGTTGGAATTGAACTGCTGAATGTTCCATTTGAGGATTTCTTCCAGTTTTACAATCTAAAGTCCCTCGATAAAACAACGATCACTTGCTACTGTTTGTAAGTAGTACTACTTCTGTCATTAAGTCTCTCTATATAGATCAGTTCTTTCATTGCATGTATTTATAGTTATCCTCACTATATTATGCAGATTGAAGATCGCCGAATTGAAGAAAAGACATATCGGTGATATTGGGTTCATTAACACAAATCTCATAGATGCAACTCAGGTTAAATTTCATGCCAAAGAAGCCGAGGCCAACTTGCTACAATCGTTGGTAATAAATAAAAACAAAGATATAATACTCTTTCCTTACAACTTCAAGTGAGTGTTACTATCTTCTGCATATTCGGTTTCCCTTTATTAGTCTAGGTTATGGTAATGTAATTGATGACTTATGCATGCATGCGCAGCTTCCACTATATTCTCCTAGAGATTACGCTTGAGCCGGGAGTAGTAACCGTCTTAGACTCGAGACGAAAAGATCCCCAGGACTATGCGAACATGACTCAAATGCTCTAGAAGTAAGTTAAATCGATCATTATCCACCATATCAGCAACTTTGTTCATTTCCTGATATCAAGTAATTGTTTTCTTTGTCTGACAGGGTTTGGAGAAAATTCACCTCAAAAGCCCCGGGACTGCCGAACCAGCTGCAATTTAGACACCCGAAAGTAAGTACTATAGTAGCATGTTCCGCGCATCTCCTAGTGATTCAAGCGCTAGTTTGATCAATACCATTTAGCATGCTTGCTTATCAGTTTGATTGACCTCTATTTCTTGTAAAGTGGTTGTGGCAGCAACTCGGGAATAATTACTGTGGATACTACATTTGCGAGTCCATCCGCTACCATACCTGTGAGCGGGGCTACACTGAAGAACAATATGAAGTGCGTAAGCAATAATATTCACAATTTTATTTTATTACCATCATTTGTGTTGAGTTTCATTTATTCATATATATATGTATTGACCCCCTTCTTCAAATTAGATTTTTCGGAAGCGGGATCAACTCCTAGCACCAGATCGTATGCGAGGAATTCAAGAGGAATTGGCGGCATTCTTCCTTGACCACGTGATCGCTGAAAACAGAGAATACTATGTGGACCCTGTGTTCCTATAATATAATTAGGAGATTGTATTGTAAGAGATAATTATTGTATATATGTAGCCGGTAGTGTCGGATAGATATACGAGAACTTGTTGTTCGACCAATATCTCGGAGAAGGAGAGGTGGTCGATATCACTTCTCTCTGTATGCATATATATATGTTCATGACGATCTTCTGTTTCCTTCATTTGATTACTAGCTAGCGTGTCTACTCCTCTCCATACGTATATAGTACGTAGCGTCGACAAAGCACGGAGATAAGAGAGGACACTTCTCTCTATTAATTAGCTAGCTAACACAATATATGAAACACCTAAATTAACCCCCCAAAACCCCTAAACCACCCCCTTTAAAAAAAACAAAAGCCTCAGCTCCTGCCAGGTGCTGACGCGTGGATGCCTATTGGTCCCGGTTGGTGGCACCAACCGGGACCAAAGGCCCTCCTGCCTGGGCTCCCCGCACCGGCCACGTGGACGGCCTTTAGTCCCGGTTCGTGTAAGAACCGGGACTAAAGGGCTAGGGCATTAGTAACGACCCTTTAGTCCCGGTTCCAGAACCGGTACTAAAGGCCCTTATGAACCGGGGTAAAAGCCCCTTTTCCTACTAGTGTACACATGATGTGCTGGTAAACACATATGTGTGCATGCATGTACCCTTTGGACTACCTTTCAGTTATTTCAATCTCAACGATATGTATGCGTGTACCTTAACTGAGTGGAATTTGTCACAATTAAAAGCCATAAAATTTAATGAGATTCAGAATCTACTTAGAATGCACTAATGCATGTCACCATGATATTTTGGTGTGTGTATTCTCTCTCTCTACCTTTTTGGCCATTGTTTGCTCTTAAACCTCCTCCATCCCTCCCACGTATTCGACATATTGTTGGAATGTTGAGGGAGATGGTGTTGGTGTTACAAGGGCACACTTCGGCACGGTCAATGTAGTGTGTAGTGTACACCCCGTCTTGATCAGACACCAAGTTGACGGAACATGTTGTGGGCTTGTGGCAAAATCATCTTGGATGCCGAGCATTACAAGGAACTCCAATGATAAGGTCGTCCCCAAGACGACGGGTGTGTCGACAGACGTAGTATAGTTTCATCGTGGAACCACTGCCAAACTACACATGATATGCATGTTAACACATGTATGTACACATGATATGCACATCAACACATGTGTATGCATGCATGATGTGCATGATGCATGTACCCTTTCGACTCCCTTTCATGCGATCACTAGCTCACAAATATGTATGCATGTCATGCATGCATGCACCTTAACCGAAGTGGAATATGCCACAACTAAATGCTATGGATTCTTGAGATTCAAAATCCCCTTAGAATGCATTAATGCATTTTACCATGATCTTTCATCTTTTGGTGTGTATTTTTCTGCATTTTTTGTCACCATTTGCTCTTAACCCCCCCACCCCCCCACTCCACCTTTCCCACGTAATCGACATATTGTTGTAATGCTGAGGGAGACGGTGTTGGTGTTACAACAACACAAGTAGGCATGGTCAACGTAGTGTCTAGTGTACAACCCGTCATGACCAGACACCAAATTAATGGAGCATGTGATACTATCTTAGACGACTAGCATCACATGGAACACCAATGATAAGGTCAACATCAAGATGGCGGGCGTGTCTAACATACATAGTATATCGTCTTCGTGCAATCATCATGGGCTACACTTGGTATGCACGTTGACACACACATGCATGTGTGTGCCCTTCCAAACACCTTTCAACTACGTGTGAACAAGCATAGTATGACTTCATCGTGCAACCGTCCACACATGATATGCACGTGAACACATATGTGTGTAGTGGGCATCTACGCATGTAATATTTCGGCTCCCCTTTAACTAGCGATAGCACAAGAATTTTATTGCATGCATCGAAGCCAAGGCAAGACATACTTCCATAGCATCAAAACCAAGGCAATTCATGCTAAAGCATGCCCGAGAGCCTGCGTGCCATGAGACCTGCATGCCACAAATCCTCTGCCTGGGAATGCTAATTATAACCAACACAATTAACGGTTCATATCTGAGTTATATGTGCATTAGTGAAAAGTGTTCCATCCTCCCATGAGTCTAAGGATTCCCTTCTACAATGTCGTTTGGAAAATCCACAGCGAGGTTGTATATCAACTGGCTGTAGCAACCCTGGCGACTCGCTGATTGCTAACGGTGAGAGTGCCATGGAGAGCTGGCTCAGATTTGCTACGGAGACGTTGTAGCAAGCTACCAAAGCTGATCTGATTGATTCAGTGTCGCACATCCGTACATAGTTAAAGGGCTAGCAGCTAGCACGATCTGCGACTGATCAATGGATTCTGGCTAAATCTCTCTCGGAAATCATGCCAACGGTCCAGCTTGCTCCCCAGCTCCGCAATGACTGTGGCCATGAGCTTCTTCCTTTGCCGCACACGGAGACATCGCTGGTGGAGCCTAGGCATGTGGCTGTTGGATCTTACATTGGATGATCTAGCAGTTTACTGAACCTTAGAAACAGGGATTTGATCCTTTGTTTGCCTAACCTACTTTGCTGTCTCACCTCAAACTGAGCCATACTCCCGCCCTCTCCTCCCCTTCTTCCTGCACCCTTCCGCGTGTAGACATCCGATGAGAAGTTACAGGTACACTGCTGTCTCTATTCAACTTCGCGCCATTGTTGTCTCGATCAGTCCACCACTTTGGTAGCCGCTGTTGTTCCATCTCGATTAGTCAGCCTGCATCCCATGCCATCACCGTCGACGTTGCCAACCGCTCACACAACAGATCGCTATACTAGGCATATGCATGGTTGGGAGACAAAATATCATTGTTTGTTATCTGAAGTTTGTATTTTTGCATCTCTTCTGTAACATTCTTTGACTTGCAGTTAGATGTTTTCATCAGAGCCAGTGTTGCACTGATGCGTGAAAGGACTTGTATGTGATAATCAATTCATTTTCTTGTATTACCAAAATCATCAAATTATTGCCGTCAACTTGGTCTGGTGTGCTTGTATTTTTTGTTTTTGCATTTTCAAGCACAAAAACAATAATGCAAGTTGGGGGCAGAGTCACCTTTTGACTTTATTTTGTACTCCCTCCGTAAACTAATATAAGAGTGTTTATTAGAATACTAAAGTAGTGATCTAAATGCTCTTATATTAGTTTACAGAGGGAGTACTTCTCTATATAGACCACTATGTTTTCTTTTTCTTAAATTGTTCGAGTTATTTGTGGGGAACAATTTAAAATAAAGCATTCGTAGGTATTTGTGCACTTTTCTTATTGTGGTTAAGGCAATCTTGAATTGTTAAGAAAATTTGTTTTGCTGGATCCATACCCATATGCTAGATATGAAATTTTAGAAGCTACAGATTTGACATTTTTTCTAGGACATTTGTTTTCCTTTCATGTAATTCCGAACATGAGAATTGAATTGTGTTCCGTCTATAGAAGAGATACAAACATTCCTGTTTTGTCTATATTTCTGCTTGTAATCTTATGCTGGCTGTTTTCTATGTGTAGCTAAGTTATTTATTGACATCTTTTTCACAGTCTGGGTTGAGATTTTATACATGTTTATGAAAACCCTCAAATGTAATTGTAGTATTAAACTACAGGTTGCTTATAGTAGTTATCTGATGTTTTTGTGTGCCTACATTGTTCTTCTTTGGGTTGCATCCTCCATGGAAGATGATATGAGGTACATGTTTTATTCTTTTCTCACTGTTTTGTAAAATGGCCAAATTTAAGAAATTTTTGTCATTCAAATTTGGCATGGGCGTGAGGGACAACCATAGCCATGATATAGAGCACGTACATGATTAGAAATATAGCATGTAGATAATCAAATTTATGATTTACGCATGCCCTTTGCTTGTGGTACAAATTCCTTATATTATATAGTGAGGACTTGGAATATAGCACACAAGTCTGGTATCTATATATATTCATGCCTCCAATATTGGTACCATGCCTCCCGGTGGCCCAACACTACTACTTTGAAAGATTCAAAGACTAAGGAATCATGCTGAATACATTTAGTACTATTTATCTATTTTACCATAACAAGAGCTTTTCACTAATTGTGGTAATGTATTTGTCTTTATATTTTATCCGTTTCAGCAGAACCTTATATCCCTCACCCTTAATTGTCTGTACATTTATACCATTTGTTTGTTACACATCTCGCTTTGTGTGCTCTCCTTGACTACCAAATGGCTATTAGGCAAAGGAACAATCCACATAAGTTGAAAAACATTCTTAACTGCCATTGTGCCAATAAGAGAAAATAGAGCATGTAACAATGCATTAATTTGTTGATAGAGTTAATGTTTAGGTCATCGAGTTTTTTTGGCAAATTTAGTTATATTCAAACATTTGCTTGATTATGTGTAAATGGCTATTTTCTCAATTTGAAAAGTAATTCCGATTCCCATTTGAATGGAGAAACCGGGCTTTTTTAAGTTCCAAAAAGAATAAAGATTAATAAGAAACATTGAGAGTGCGCCTAAAATTTGGACGAACACTCTTAACAGTCACTTTATAACTGGACTATAATGGTCATTCCCAAAAGGATTTTGACCCTATCTATATCAATTAATTTGTTGAAGGAAAAAAAAAGTGACAGTCTTCTATCTCAGTATTGGTAGTCTATTTACTGTTATTCTATTCATGGCTATATAATATTTAACTTGGGTTTCATTTTGGACGCACTTCCATTAAATGAATAGTTGAAGAGGATGCACTACCAAACAAATTTGAGCACATGAATTTTAATTATAATGACACTCCATATGGAGATATATTTTGATTGCTTTGGCTATTCATCTTGCTTCGTTTTCTTTTACCTTATCATTATTCACATTTAATTTTATCATGCTGCCTTTTCGTGCTAAGACATGCTATTTCATAGCATTGATGTACATGAATGGAGCCACCATATCATTGCTTTTATGTTAGTAACATCCTTTAGATTTCTCTACCACAAACTATGCGAGGCAATTGATTGGAAACTTCGTGTTTCTGTTTTAGTGGTGCAACACTACCTATGTTGGACTGTTGTTGCTTAGCAAGTCTTTCTCAAATATTCCTCAACCATTACATGATGCAGCACCAAAGGTAACCATCGCCTACTTTTCAATTGTATGTCCCATCTTTTTACTTATGTTTGATACTCACAAAAGCAAAGTGCAGCTTCATTAATATTTTGAATGATATAAGATACGTGGCAAGAAAATAAGCAAAGTAGCCAATACTTCTAAATACATTTCATGCGAAATAAATTATTTTATATCACCTATAAACTTTTGTCAATTAAATTATTTCATGTTTTAAGTGCTTAAGCAAAGGTTTAGTTGACAATTTTAAGATCTACTTGAGGTAAGAATGCCATTTGATTGCAATACATGTGGTTGCAATGTTTTTTGTTATCTATGCAGTTTTTCATGCTTTGGCCTTGCTCTGTTAAGCCATACTCGAGTATTATCCACCGCTATTGCCTTTCGGGTGTCAGTTTTCATGGCTCTTTGTTTTGACACTGATCTTCAGCAAAGCTATGTTATGTCTTGAATAACTATAATCAATAGTCTGTGGTAATGATACCTTATATATATTTGAAAAGTTCCCCTCCTCATATATACCTAATATGCAATTCCATTATATATCATTTTACAGCTTGGGTCTTTTTTTTTCAGTACCAATCTCGGCGTTGATGTGTACTTACTCAAATAATGCATAAAAAACAATACATGTATCTTACCTTGCACAGTTTGGTCAAACCATGGTTCCAAAACAAAAGAAATGGTGCAAGCTTCATTCTATTTATTTTTTTGTTCTCTTACAACTGAATGGGTATTCTATAATAAAAATATATAGGAGACAATATGTAGTTCCCGGGACCAAATTTTCTTTTAAGAATGTATCAATTGTCTAGCGACCACATAATTAATCTGGAAAGAGTTCCTCAATTAGTTGATTGTTTGTGTTACAAACATTATTTTTTGTTAAACCATGCACTAAATCTTTACATGTTTATTTTCAGTTTACTGGAGATTGCATAATTAAATCCTTTGTTTATTGGGAAACATCTGTCAAATTCACGGGCAAGTTTCAACAATCCATCCATGTTTCTTCTAGTTCATTTGAATGAAAAAGGTGAAGTGGTTGCTTGCATCGTAATTATGATGTTAAAGAATTGTCTTGCAAAATATTCAATTAATTTTGCATCTTGAACTGAATGAAAACACTTGGTTGAACTCTCAGCTAAAGGTATTACTCGTATTATTCTTGCATGCAAGTCGAAAAAGCACATCAGACCCTGAATAACCTATAAGATCGTACAAATGGTCGTCCTTCATTGCCTGTAGGGTGCTTAGAGCAAATTAATGATATTTTAACTTCACAGGAAATGATTGCAACAAGTCCAAAATGGTATATATGGAACCTAACACGGATATAGGTTTTCTTTGATTTGCCAGGCTTTGGTTTCGTAGACGCATATTATCAACGTAGCACATCTAATTTCTTGTATACAAAAATTGTTGATCAGGCTTCTAGCCCAGATCAGCCTTGTCATCATGCCCTCCCCCCCCCCCCCCCCCCCCCCCTCCAGTGGGCCATGCTGTGAACCAGACGCAGCAAGGGCACAGCCCACATCTAACTAGTAAAAGAAGCTGAGCTACCCGGCCACAAGAGCACTTGGCATTCGAGCGGTGATTTTGGGCCGCAGGATGGATTTACTGTTTGCGTTTTTACCTTGGTGTCGATTGGTCAGCTGCTTGTTGCATTTGCATGCATTGAACTGTTTCAGCGCTCTATGACTGGTGGGTTTGTAATCTTGTGGGGCCAGGGAGCAGAGGCTGGGTTTCTCCCGGTACTGCGTGGCTTATTGTGTGAGAGCGACGCGAGGGATGGATTTCCGCTAGTGTACTCAACCGCGCTGTACCCTGCTGTTTCGGTGGTCCTGGTTGGCGTTTGGGCCAGCGGTGCAGTGGCATGGGTGCTCAGGTGAGAGGGGTGTAATCTGTGCGAGTGCGTGCTCGCACACTCGTCTTGCCCATTGATTGGAGAGGACCTATGACCTAACCATTGTGCCACAGGCCACAGCCGCCTCCCCTCCTGTTCCTCGATTCTCGTGCCTCCTCAGCCGCCACCTCTCCTCTCAGCCAGGGCTTATTCGTCACCAGATCAACACGGGGTGGTGCTGTTGATTGTCCGGTCCCACCAGCCTCTTCTCCTCTCCTCCATGTCACCACCACCACGCGGTGTGGGTGAGGAGGGGACGGCTCAGGAGGCAGGCGAGAGGAAGCAGACGGTCCTCCTTCCCTGACGTGGCCCCGACGTCCCGACCTGCCCTGATGTTGCTCGTTGTCGGCCTAGGTCTCGGTCTGCTGGAGCAGGCGGAGAGAAGTGGTGGATCTGACTGGCTAGAATCCCTCATCGCCGAAGGAAGGTGTGGAGGAAGTACGGCCACGAAGGAACAGATAGATCGACCAAGATGGGATGACCTTTTCATCCGCCGGCCTTCGGGTGTTGTGGCTGGCGGCGCTCCACTTTTGTCTCCCCCGGTGAGTCCTCGGTCTTGAAAATAGTTTTCCTCCCCGCACTAATTTGATTCTTGTTCTACAGTGCGGTGGCCTGTAGGTGATGCTTCAAAGAGGAGGCCACAGAGAGCAGCGATGGCTTCTTGCACTAGGAGAAAAGGGGGCTTTAGTCCCGGTTTTTGAACCGGGACTAAAGGCCGTCCACGTGGACGCAACCTGGACTAAAGGAAATTTTATGATATTTTTTTTAAATTTTTTTTGCGAATTTTTTTAATTTTTTTTTATTTTCAAATTTCTGAATTATTTTAACCTCTAATCTTTAATCACCCCTCATCATTCCAAATCATCTAACTTCCCGGACGGTCACCCATCCTCTCACTACTCCAGCCTGAGCACGCTTAACTTCCGGGTTCTATTCTCCCTCGTTTCCAAGTCTGCACTTGTTGTTTTCCTGACAATAGTAAGATGTCAATTCTATTAACCCTCAGGAATTTAGCTTGAGCATGAAGTGACACATTTCACTGTTTGAGTTTGAAACTATTGTTTTAAAAAACAATAATTATTTAGTAACACTAATATTTCTGGAATAATTAGTTTGACCATTGTTTGACCACAGTTTGACCAGATTTGACCAAAATTCAAAAAAACTGAAATAATTATTTAGTAACACTAATATTCTAGAATAATTAGTTTGACCCTTGTTTGACCACAATTTGAAATTTTTTGAATTTTTTTGCCTCTCCAGATCTTAAAAGCCTCGTATCTTTTTTTCTGTTAGGTTTTTGAGGATTTTGAAAATGTTTAACGGGGTTCCCCCGATTAAATTCGGATGTAACTTTTCGAGTAGATGATTTTTCATATAAAAAACTTTTTCATCCGAGTTTGTATGCAAAAGTTATGCCCATTTTAATTTTCCCAACAACTAGACCACATATCACATGGGAAACTTATTTTATTTTATTTTTTTGATATTTCCATCATTTTCTTTTGTTTTTTCTAAAACTGAAAAGGCGGTCCGGGGGGGTAGAGTTTCATGGGCCCTTTAGTACCGGTTCATGCCATGAACCGGTACTAATGCCTCAAAGCCCATTAGTACCGTGCCACCAACCGGTACTAATGGGCATCGCACCCTTTAGTCTCGGTTCGTGGCACCAACCGGGACTAAAGGGCCGAGGTGAACCGGGACTAATGCCTTAGCCGCACGAATCGCACCCTTTATTTTTTCGAAAAATCATTTACAGGTACATAAGTATCTATTTAATCATAGAAACATCAAAAGTTTTCCAAGATTCAACCACTAGCTAAGAACGGTCAAGCCTGCCGTTTTGACCGCATTTTGAAACGGGCATAAAAAAATCAGAAAAAATAAAAAAATTGGAAAACCTTCGCATTGTGTCATTATATGTGATCAAGTTGCCAAAAAAATAATAAACTTGTAAAACAGCAATTATTTTAAAAAAGTGTTCTCAGAACTGAGCTATCATGCGTGAAGATTCATGGCTTTCAAGCCAAATGATCAATCTTACGGCCACATTCATGGCATAGTTTGTTCAAATGATCTCATATTGTGCCAAAGGGTGCATCTTGGAATTCCAAACAATGTTGCCTAAGGGAGTTTTCATTTTCTTTGCTCAGAAATTTCATTTTCCATTTTCCAAGTGCCCGAAATGAGTTTTTTTGTGAAGGACCTACCATATATTTGTTTCAAAATTGGACCAAATAATTTTTCTAAAATACTAGGCCATATTTAATGCACAATTGACAAAATGGTTGGGTGTAAAAAGTTTTGATCCACCTCTTGTGAAAAAGACAAATTTCTGCCGATTCAATTGGAAGCGGGTCAAATTTGAACAGCAGCTGCCTCGTAGTTTGCTCTTTATTTTTTCCAAAAATCATTTATAGGTAAATAAGTATCTATTTAATCAGAGAAACATCAAAAGTTTTCCAAGATTCAACAACTAGCTAGAAACGGTCAAGCCCGCCGTTTTGACCACATTTTGAAACGGGCATAAAAAATTCAAAAAATTCAAAAAAATTGGAAAACCTTCGCATTGTGTCATTATATGTGACCAAGTTGCCAGAAAAAATAATAAACTTGTAATACGGCAATTATTTTAAAAAAGTGTTCTGACAAATGAGCTACATGCGTGAAGATTCATGGCTTTCAAGCCAAATGATCAATCTTATGGCCACATTCATGGAATAGTTTGTTCAAATGATCTCATATTGTGCACAAGGGTGCATCTTGGAATTCCAAACAATGTTGCCTCAGGGAGTTTTCATTTTCTTTGCACGGAAATTTCATTTTCCATTTTTCGAGTGCCCGAAATGAGTTTTTTGTGAAGGACCTACCATATATTTGTTACAAAATTGGAGCAAATCATTTTTCTAAAATACTAGGCCGTATTTAATGCACAATTGACCAAATGGTTGGGTCTAAAAAGTTTTGATCCACCTCTCATGAAAAAGACAAATTTCTCCCGATTCAATTGGAAGCGGGTCAAATTTGAACTGCAGTTGCCTCGTGGTTTGCTCTTTATTTTTTCCAAAAATCATTTATAGGTACATAAGTATCTATTTAATCAGAGAAACATCAAAAGTTTTACAAGACTAGCTAGGAACGGCCAAGCCCGCCGTTTTGACCGCATTTTGAAACAGGCATAAAAAATTCAAAAAAAATCAAAAAACTGGAAAACCTTCGCATTGTGTCATTATATGCGACCAAGTTATAAGAAAAAATAATAAACTTGTAATACGGTAATTATTTTAAAAAAGTGTTCTCAGAAATGAGCTATCATGCGTGAAGATTCATGGCTTTCAAGACAATGATCAATCTTATGGCCACATTCATGGCATAATTTGTTCAAATGATCTCATATTGTGCCCAAGGGTGCATCTTGGAATTCCAAACAATGTTGCCTAAGGGAGTTTTCATTTTCTTTGCACGGAAATTTCATTTTCCATTTTTCGAGTGCCCGAAATGAGTTTTTTTTATGAAGGACCTACCATATATTTGTTGCAAAATTGGACCAAATCATTTTTCTAAAATACTAGGCCATATTTAATGCACAATTGACCAAATGGTTGGGTGTAAAAAGTTTTGATCCACCTCTTGTGAAAGACAAATTGCTGCCGATTCAGTTCGAAGCGGGTCAAATTTTAACTGCAGCTGCCTCGTAGTTTGCTCTTTATTTTTTCCAAAAATCATTTATAGGTACATAAGTATCTATTTAATCAGAGAAACATCAAAAGTTTTCCAAGATTCAACCACTAGCTAGGAACGGTCAAGCCCGCCGTTTTGACCGCATTCTGAAACGGGCATAAAAAATTAAAAAAAAATCAAAAAATTGGAAAACCTTCGCATTGTGTCATTATATGTGATCAGGTTGCCAGAAAAAATAATAAACTTGTAAAACGGCAATTATTTTTAAAAAGTGTTCTCAGAAATGAGCTATCATGCGTGAAGATTCATGGATTTCAATCCAAATGATCATTCTTACGGCCACATTCATGGCATAGTCTGCTCAAATGATCTCATATTGTGCACAAGGGTGCATCTTGGAATTCCAAACAATGTTGCCTAAGGGAGTTTTCATTTTCATTGCGCAGAAAATTTCATTTTCCATTTTTCGAGTGCCCGAAATGAGTTTTTTTGTGAAGGACCTACCATATATTTGTTGCAAAATTAGACCAAATCATTTTTTTAAATACTAGGCCATATTTAATGCACAATTGACCAAATGATTGGGTGTAAAAAGTTTTGATCCACCTCTCGTGAAAAAGACAAATTTCTGCCGATTCAGTTGGAAGCGGGTCAAATTTGAACTGCACCTGCCTCGTAGTTTGCTCTTTATTTTTTCAAAAAATCATTTATAGGTAAATAAGTATCTATTTAATCAGAGAAACATCAAAAGTTTTCCAAGATTCAACCACTAGCTAGGAACGGTCAAGCCCGCCGTTTTGACCGCATTTTGAAACGGGCATAAAAAATTCAAAAAAAAAATCAAAAAAATTGGAAAACCTTCGCATTGTGTCATTATATGTGACCAAGTTACCATAAAAATAGTAAACTTGTAATACGGTAATTATTTAAAAAAAGTGTTCTCAGAAATGAGCTATCATGCGTGAAGATTCATGGCTTTCAATCCAAATGATCAATCTTATGGCCACATTCATGGCATAGTTTATTCAAATGATCTCATATTGTGCACAAGGGTGCATCTTGGAATTCTAAACATTGTTGCCTAAGGGAGTTTTCATTTTCTTTGCACGGAAATTTCATTTTCCATTTTTCGAGTGCCCGAAATGAGTTTTTTTTGTGAAGGACCTACCATATATTTGTTGCAAACTTGGACCAAATAATTTTTCTAAAATACTAGGCCGTATTTAATGCACAATTGACCAAATGGTTGGGTGTAAAAAGTTTTGATCCAACTCCCGTGAAAAAGACAAATTTCTAGTTCGAAGCGGGTCAAATTTGAACTACAACTGCCTTGTTGTTTGCTCTTTATTTTTTCCAAAAATCATTTATAGGTACATAAGTATGTAGTTAATCAAAGAAACATCAAGAGTTTTCCAAGATTCAACCACTAGCTTGGAACGGTCAAGCCCGCCGTTTTGAACACATTTTGAAACGGGCATAAAAAATTCAATAAAATCAAAAAATTGGAAAACCTTCGTATTGTGTCATTATATGTGATCAAGTTGCCAGGAAAAAATAATAAACTTGTAATACGACAATTATTTTAAAAAAGTGTTCTTAGAAATGAGCTATCATGCGTGAAGATTCATGGCTTTCAATCCAAATGATCAATCTTATGGCCACATTCATGGCATAGTTTGTTCAAATGATCTCATATTGTGCACAAGGGTGCATCTTAGAATTCCAAAAATTGTTGCCTAAGGGAGTTTTCATTTTCTTTGCAAGGAAATTTCATTTTTCCATTTTTTGAGTGCCCGAAATGAGTTTTTTTTGTGAAGGACCTACCATATATTTGTTGCAAAATTGGACCAAATAATTTTTCTAAAATACTAGGCCGTCTTTAATGCACAATTGACCAAATGGTTGGGTGTAAAAAGTTTTGATCCACCTCTCGTGAAAAAGACAAATTTCTGCCGATTTAGTTGGAAGCGGGTCAAATTTGAACTGCAGCTGCCTCGTAGTTTGCACTTTATTTTTTCGAAAAATCATTTACAAGTACATAAGTATCTATTTAATCGTAGAAACATCAAAAGTTTTCCAAGATTCAACCACTACCTAGGAATGGTCAAGCCCGCCGTTTTGACCGCATTTTGAAACAGGCATAAAAAATTCAAAAAAATCAAAAAAAAATCGAAAACCTTCGCATTGTGTCATTATATGTGACCAAGTTGCGAGAAAAAATAATAAACTTGTTATACAGTAATTATTTTTAAAAAGCGTTCTCAGAAATGAGTTATCATGCGTGAAGGTTCATGGCTTTCAAGCCAAATGATCAATTTTATGGCCACATTCATGGCATAGTTTGTTCAACTGATCTCATACTGTGCACAAGGGTGCATCTTGGAATTCCAAACAATGTTGCCTAAGGGAGTTTTCATTTTCTTTGCACGGAAATTTCATTTTCCATTTTTCGAGTGCCCGAAATGAGTTTTTTTGTGAAGGACCTACCATATATTTGTTGCAAAATTGGACCAAATAATTTTTCTAAAATACTAGGCCGTATTTAATGCACAATTGACAAAATGGTTGGGTGTAAAAAGTTTTTATCCACCTCTCGTGAAAAAGACAAATTTCTACCGATTCAGTTGGAAGCGGGTCAAATTTGAACTATAGCTGCCTCGTAGTTCGCTCTTTATTTTTTCCAAAAATCATTTATAGGTAAATAAGTATCTATTTAATCAGAGAAACATCAAAAGTTTTCCAAGATTCAACCACTAGCTAGGAACGGTCAAGCCCGTCGTTTTGACCGCATTTTGAAACAGGCATAAAAAATTCAAAAAAATTAAAAAATTGGAAAACCTTCGCATTGTGTCATTATATGTGACCAAGTTGCCAGAAAAAATAATAAACTTGTTATACGGTAATTATTTTTAAAAAGCGTTCTCAGAAATGAGTTATCATGCGTGAAGATTCATGGCTTTCAAGCCAAATGATCAATTTTATGGCCACATTCATGGCATAGTTTGTTCAAATGATCTCATACTGTGCACAAGGATGCATCTTGGAATTCCAAACAATGTTGCCTAAGGGAGTTTCATTTTCTTTGCACGGAAATTTCATTTTCCATTTTCCGAGTGCCCGAAATGAGTTTTTGTGTGAAGGACCTACCATATATTTGTTGCAAAATTGGACCAAATCATTTTTCTAAAATACTAGGCCATATTTAATGCACAATTGACAAAATGGTTGGGTGTAAAAAGTTTTGATCCACCTCTCCTGAAAAAGACAAATTTCTGCCGATTCAGTTGGAAGCTGGTCAAATTTGAACTGCAGCTGCCTCGTAGTTTGCTCTTTATTTTTTCCAAAAATCATTTATATGTAAATAAGTATCTATTTAATCACAGAAACATCAAAAGTTTTCCAAGATTCAACAACTAGCTAGGAACGGTCAAGCCCGCCGTTTTGACCACATTTTGAAACGGGCATAAAAAATTCAAAAAAAATCAAAAAATTGGAAAACCTTCACATTGTGTCATTATATGTGACCAAGTTGCCAGAAAAAATAATAAACTTGTAATACGGTAATTATTTTTAAAAAGTATTCTTAGAAATGAGTTATCATGCGTCAAGATTCATGGCTTTCAAGCCAAATGATCAATTTTATGCCAACATTCATGGCATAATTTGTTCAAATGATCTCATACTGTGCACAAGGGTGCATCTTGAAATTCCAAACAATGTTGCCTAAGGGAGTTTTCATTTTCTTTGCACGGAAATTTCATTTTCCATTTTTGAGTGCCCGAAATGAGTTTTTTTGTGAAGGACCTACCATATATTTGTTGCAAAATTGGACGAAATCATTTTTCTAAAATCCTAGGCCATATTTAATGCACAATTGACAAAATGGTTGGGTGTAACAAGTTTTGATCCACCTCTCGTGAAAAAGACAAATTTCTACCGATTTAGTTGGAAGCGGGTCAAATTTAAACTGTAGCTGCCTCGTAGTTTGCTCTTTATTTTTTCCAAAAATCATTCATAGGTAAATAAGTATCTACTTAATCAGAGAAACATCAAAAGTTTCCAAGATTCAACAACTAGCTAGAAACGGTCAAGCCCGTCGTTTTGACCGCATTTTGAAACGGGCATAAAAAATTCAAAAAATCAAAAAATTGGAAAACCTTCGCATTGTGTCACTATATGTGACCAAGTTGCCAGAAAAAATAATAAACTTCTAATACGGCAACTATTTTAAAAAAGTGTTCTGACAAATGAGCTACATGCGTGAAAATTCATGGCTTTCAAGCCAAATGATCAATCTGATGGCCACATTCATGGAATAGTTTGTTCAAATGATCTCATATTTTGCACAAGGGTACATCTTGGAATTCCAAATAATTTTGCCTAAGGGATTCTTCATTTTCTTTGCACGGAAACTTCATTTTCCATTTTTCGAGTGCCCGAAATGAGTTCTTTTTTGTGAATGACCTACCATATATTTGTTGCAAAATTGGACCAAACCATTTTTCTAAAATAGTAGGCCATATTTGATGCACAATTGACCAAATGGTTGGGTGTAAAAAGTTTTGATCCACCTCTCGTGAAAAAGACAAATTTCTGCCGATTCAGTTGGAAGCGGGTCAAATTTGAACTGCAGTTGCCTCGTAGTTTGCTCTTTATTTTTTCCAAAAATCATTTATAGGTACATAAGTATCTATTTAATCAGAGAAACATCAAAAGTTTTCCAAGATTCAACCACTAGCTAGGAACGTTCAAAACCGCCGTTTTGACCGCATTTTGAAGTGAGCAAAAAAAATTCAGAAAAAATTCAAAAAATTGGAAAACCTTCGCATTGTGTCATTATATGTGATCAAGTTGCCAGAAAAAATAATAAACTTGTAATACAGCAATTATTTTTAAAAAGTGTTCTGAGAAATGAGCTATCATGTGTGATGATTCATGGCTTTCAATCCAAATGATCAATCTTACGGCCACATTCATGGCATAGTTTGTTCAAATGATCTCATATTGTGCACAAGGGTGCATCTTGGAATTCCAAACAATGTTGCCTAAGGGAGTTTTCATTTTCTTTGCACGGAAATTTCATTTTCCATTTTTCGAGTGCCCGAAATGAGTTTTTTTTGTGAATGACGTACCATATATTTATTGCAAAATTGGACCAAATCATTTTTCTAAAATACTAGGCCATATTTGATGCACAATTGACCAAATGGTTGGGTGTAAAAAGTTTTGATCCAACTCCCGTGAAAAAGACAAATTTCTGCCGATTCAGTTCGAAGTGGGTCAAATTTGAACTGCAGCTGCCTTGTAGTTTGCTCTTTATTTTTTACAAAAATCATTTATAGGTACATAAGTACGTAGTTAATCAGAGAAACATCAAAAGTTTTCCAAGATTCCACCACTAGCTTGGAACGGTCAAGCCCGCCGTTTTGACTGCATTTTGTAACGGGCATAAATATTCAAAAAAAAAATCAAAAAATTGGAAAACCTTCGCATTGTGTCATTATATGTGATCAAGTTGCCAAAAAAATAAACTTGTAATACGGCAATTATTTTAAAAAAGTGTTCTTAGAAATGAGCTATCATGCGTGAAGATTCATGGCTTTCAATCCAAATGATCAATCTTACGGCCACATTCATGGCATAGTTTGTTCAAATGATCTCATATTGTGCACAAGGGTGCATCTTAGAATTCCAAACAATGTTGCCTAAGGGAGTTTTCATTTTCTTTGCACGGAAATTTCATTTTCCATTTTTCGAGTGCCCGAAATGTGTTTTTTTGTGAAGGACCTACCATATATTTGTTGCAAAATTGGACCAAATAATTTTTCTGAAATACTAGGCCATATTTAATGCACAATTGACCAAATGGATGGGTGTAAAAAGTTTTGATCCACCTCTCATGAAAAAGACAAATTTCTGCCGATTTAGTTGGAAGCGGTTCAAATTTGAACTGCAGCTGCCTCGTAGTTTGCTCTTTCTTTTTTCCGAAAATCATTCATAGGTACATAAGTATCTATTTAATAATAGAAACATCAAAAGTTTTCCAAGATTCAACCACTAGCTAGGAACGGTCAAGCCCGCCGTTTTGACCGCATTTTGAAACGGGCATAAAAAATTCAAAATAAATTCAAAAATTTGGAAAACCTTCGCATTGTGTCATTATATGCGACCAAGTTACCAGAAAAAATAATAAACTTGTAATACGGTAATTATTTTAAAAAAGTGTTTTCAGAAATGAGCTATGATGCGTGAAGATTCATGGCTTTCAAGCCAAATGATCATTCTTATGGCCACATTCATGGCATAGTTTGTTCAAATGATCTCATATTGTGCACAAGGGTGCATCTTGGAATTCTAGACAATGTTGCCTAAGGGAGTTTTCATTTTCGATGCACGGAAATTTCATGTTCCATTTTTCGAGTGCCCGAAATGAGTTTTTTTTGTGAATGACCTACCATATATTTGTTGCAAAATTGGACCAAATCATTTTTATATAACTTTAGGCCATATTTAATGCACAATTGACCAAATGGTTGGGTGTAAAAAGTTTTGATCCACCTCTCGTGAAAAAGACAAATTTCTGCCGATTCAGTTGGAAGCGGGTCAAATTTGAACTGCAGTTGCCTCGTAGTTTGCTGTTTATTTTTTCCTAAAATCATTTATAGGTACATAAGTATCGATTTAATCAGAGAAACATCATAAGTTTTCCAAGATTCAACCACTAGCTAGGAACGGTCAAGCCCGCCGTTTTGACCGCATTTTGAAACGGGCATAAAAAATTCAAAAAAAAAATCAAAAAATTGGAAATCCTTCGCATTGTGTAATTATATGTGACCAAGTTACCATAAAAATGATAAACTTGTAATACGGTAATTATTTTAAAAAAGTGTCTCAGGAATGAGCTATGATGCGTGAAGATTCATGGCTTTCAAGCCAAATGATCAATCCTATGGCCACATTCATGGCATAGTTTGTTCAAATGATCTCATATTGTGCACAATGGTGCATCTTGGAATTCCAAACAATGTTGCCTAAGGGAGTTTTCGTTTTCTTTGCACGGAAATTTCATTTTCCATTTTTCGAGTGCCCGAAATGAGTTTTTTTTGTGAAGGACCTACCATATATTTGTTGCAAAATTGGACCGCATTTCTGAATTATTTTAACCTCTAATCTTTAATCACCCCTCATCATTCCAAATCATCTAACTTCCCGGACGGTCACCCATCCTCTCACTACTCCAGCCTGAGCATGCTTAACTTCCGGGTTCTATTCTCCCTCGTTTCCAAGTCTGCACTTGTTGTTTTCCTGACAATAGTAAGATGTCAATTCTATTAACCCTCAGGAATTTAGCTTGAGCATGAAGTGACACATTTCACTGTTTGAGTTTGAAACTATTGTTTTAAAAAACAATAATTATTTAGTAACACTAATATTTCTGGAATAATTAGTTTGACCATTGTTTGACCACAGTTTGACCAGATTTGACCAAAATTCAAAAAAACTGAAATAATTATTTAGTAACACTAATATTCTAGAATAATTAGTTTGACCCTTGTTTGACCACAATTTGAAATTTTTTGAATTTTTTTGCCTCTCCAGATCTTAAAAGCCTCGTATATTTTTTTCTGTTAGGTTTTTGAGGATTTTGAAAATGTTTAACGGGGTTCCCCCGATTAAATTCGGATGTAACTTTTTGAGTAGATGATTTTTCATATAAAAAACTTTTTCATCCGAGTTCGTATGCAAAAGTTGCCCATTTTAATTTTCCCAACAACTAGACCACATATCACATGGGAAACTTATTTTATTTTATTTTTTTGACATTTCCATCATTTTCTTTTGTTTTTTCTAAAACTGAAAAGGCGGTCCAGGGGGGTAGAGTTTGATGGGCCCTTTAGTACCGGTTCATGCCATGAACCGGTACTAATGCCTCAAAGCCCATTAGTACCGGTTGGTGGCACCGGTTGGTGCCACCAACCGGTACTAATGGGCATCGCACCCTTTAGTCCCGGTTCGTGGCACCAACCGGGACTAAAGGGCCCAGGTGAACCGGGACTAATGCCTTAGCCGCACGAACCGGGACCAATGCTCACATTAGTCCCGGTTCGTGACTGAACCGGGACTAATGTGAATATTGCCCTGTGACGAAAGCCCTGTTTTGTACTAGTGTTGGTGGTTTTACTCCATGTAAATTTGAACATAGCTGTACGTGGTACTAATTAATGGACAACCCTACACCTATGGACATTTTCTACAGAAGTTAGCTTACGGGACGAGTTGTGAAGATGTGATTGGAAATCAAAAAGAGGGGGAACCATCACTGGAAAGCAAGAGGGGAGAGGATTTATGGGAAGATGAGTCTGTAGGTGTAAGCTGTAGATGTTGTCCGTAAGTGTAGCATTTTTGCTAATTAATATCTGAACATGTTGCCATCTAAACTCTGAGATGACCAAACATCAGTAAACCTGATCTGAACTGATGTAACCTTCCTGGTGTTTCCTCTCTGCTTTTGCATACTTTTTTTTATGGTCTGCAGCTACAGGTTGGCCCTTTATGTGCTCATATATTTATTGATCTTCCTTACAGGACCCAGATGAGCATCCCAAAGAAAGTACGCTTATCCCCATAAAAAGGTTTATATCTGCCCCAAGATTTCGCCATCCTTTACATAGTTAGTGTTTGTATTCTTTTTCTTGCATGGCATAAATTTTGTGAAAATGACTTTTTATCTGCAGTGGAGGCTGCCGTTGATCTTATCGCCTGTAACCTTCGTGTGCCTACAAATTTGTACCTTGCCATGTGGTGTTTGCTGTCATGCACTATTTCATAGTCCAACATTACCTCTGCCCTCCTGATCAAGAGAGTACTTTCATGTTGAAAAAAGTACAGTAATAAGCACGAGTGGTTGACATAAATGAGGAACGGTGAATAGGTATTTGTTTACTAGGTTGATTGCTAATGAAGCTCACATGTGTATTGCTTTGCGTTATTGTGATTCAGTTGCAGTACTGACATAAGCAAATATGATTGCTGCATTGCAATATGGAGTTCCAGCTGAAATGAAATATTTGAAATTGCAGTTATATGATAATGGTGCAATGTTTAGAAATTGCATATTGTTTCAGATTTGGTTCTGGAATAAGATATGTGCTGCCTTTAGGTATAGGTACACCCATTGAATATTTTCTGTAAGTTTTCTTTTGTCATTTCTTTGCCATTCCAATATATAGTAAGGAGTATATTTCTTGTTTTAATTTGGGACTCCATACCACAAGTAGCCAATTTAAATTGTTTATTATTTGCATAGCACCTTTCTTTCATAGTATGATGAACATCAAACCATTTTTTGTAATGGTTAAGGAACCTATTTGTGGGTAGCAGTTGTGGCTTATCAGTGTTTATACCTGATTTTCTTCCCCTTAATTAGCTCTCCCCTTCTTGATTTGCTTCATTTAATCAATGTTTTGCAGAGCAGTTGCTCGCCAAAGTGTCTGAGTGGGATATTGATTTTTTTCCTTGATGTTCGTGCAGCATGCAGGTGAGAGGGCCTGGCCTACATGGCTAGCGCGAGGTTGCTCCAACTCGGGCGGTTGGGCCTGCTATGGAATTGACGACGTGTTGTCATGACTACGAGGAGTCGAGGACTGCTGACGCTTCTCCGCTCACACGCCCTATGGCAGAATAGAATACTCCTGTCTACAACAACTAGACCTTGTTCCCTCTCAGGTATGGTATTGCAGCAATCTCCTTCCACCTTCATGAATGGTTTCTTTGCATATCTTTTGTTGTTTTCATTTGTTGGGTTGGAGCTATAGAAGATATTGTAATTTCTAGCTATATTTCTGCAATGGTAGATTGGTCAAATCTTTCTGTATCTGGCTGTACTTATCTCGTGTGAGGATATGGTCGCAGTGGTGTGTCCTTTATTTCTACATACGTGATTTTATTTGTGCAAACCAAAATTTTCTGTTTTGGTGGGAGCGGCGGATCATCTGCTCTTTGATACACATTGATTACCTTTACCATGATCCTTGATTAAAATATCTAATAGGCTTCTCCACCGAAATGTTTAGCTAGGTCGCCAATTTGGTATTCTAAATACGTCTTTCTAGCTGGGGGTTGCTCATGCAACCTTTCGATGGAAAAAGGATAGTCTGTATGGTTTTCCGATTATTTATTTCAAGATGCCTAGGAGAGTTACATAGACGTAAAATTCAGTTGAGGAACTCCTGGATATTGGAATGGATACTGTTTTCATTTGGATTTATTATTTCCTAGAGGATGTGCCTGGGCTTTAATGTGGAACATGGAATGTCCATCTGAGTTTGAAGTTTGTTTACTCTGTAATCACATAACCACTGTTGTACTATAAAAACAAATTGTCTTGATCTTTATTTGTTCAAGTACCATTTACCGGGCATAAAAGTAGAAATATTTCTTTTGGAGTGTCAGTTTGCTCGCTTAATACCTTCCATTGGCATTGCATTGAAGTCATTGGCAAGAACAGTATTAATTTCTCACCCTATCCTGGTAAATTCTGCAATGGCAGGTGCTGTGCTGCATTGCTGCTTATTTAATGGTAGCATTGCACGATGGTGCCACTTTTCGTTTACCTTCAGTTGCTGCTGATTTACTTAGTGTTTTGGCACTGAAAATATGAAGACACATTTTCTGAGCCAGTTTAGGACATGCTCGAAAGAATGTGCTAGATTTTAGTTTCGTGCACCATATTCTTCTTGTTTGCTGTTTCCTTGATCAGAATCATGGCATTATTAGGTCGGCCCCATCATGCACATAAAGAAATCTTTTAAGGTTTTGTTTGTAATTGACGTTCCCTCATTAGTTCTTTGTTATGTGGATTTTTTGTTTTGTTTTTGCTGTGACTTGGTTGTGCTTTGTCGTATGCAGATTGCAGTCACAATGACGAGCTGGTCAGCCATGTCAGCAAGGCCAAAGCAGCATAGTTTTTCAAACAATAAATGCTACTCCCTCCGTCCAATAATATAAGACCGTTTTTCAAACTGTGTTAGCTTGAAAAACGCTCTTATATCATGGGACGGAGGGAGTACAATCCCTCTTTTCAGTTTGTATGGTTCAGTTGTACCGTGACTCATGTTTTCTTCAATTCTTGTGTTGATAAGATCAAGGTGAGTATGGAGGGAGAAAGGTTGATAGGATCAAAGGAGCGTTCATTAGATTTGCTTACCAATTGCCGTTAGTGTTATTTGATTGCTTGGGAGGCTTGCATTGAGTAACTCGATTATCTCTAAACACTCCTAAGCCTTTCCAAGGTGTTACTGAAGATCTTCTATCTCAACCAAGAATTGAAGAAAACATGAGTCACAACCAAAAAATTATTTTCGTCACACTTTTGTCACCATTTCTTTTGTTCTGTGGCTCTGCCAGACATCAAGAATATAAATATTTCCTGTAGTTATTTGAAGAGTTTTGTGTAGGAGTTTGAATGGAATAGTTGTCAGGCTCTAGGTGTGTACCGCTTCATTCAGTAATAGGACGGTTTACAGGCGTCATCCAGCGTGGATACAACGGCTCACTAGTAATTCATTTCTGCTGTACCGTTTCACTTCTTGTCCGGCTATATAACAGCCTCAGCCAGCTCCTGCGTGGGCATCTATCTGATTCCAATTAAAATCCCAATTGCTATACTTTATACGTACAGCTACCATACTCTGTAATGGCGAATTCATCTTGAATAAAGCAAATACGATCCCCAATTCACCTCAAACCCTAGCTATCTCAAGTCCCCAGATCCAACCCGGGGTGTAACAATTGGTATCATGAGTCGGTTCTTCCTTTGGCGGCGCCGCCGCGTGGCGGTGTACAAGTGATTTTCCATCCCTTACCCACCCACTGGTGGCGGCGGTGGCGCTGCGGTGGTTGTGTTGGGGGGGGGGGGGGGGGGGGTCGTTGGTTCGGGAGACGGCGATCAGTGGCGGTAGAAAATTCGGTGGTAGAACTGGTTGCCGAAGCATCTTGTTTCGGTGGTCAAATTCTAGGTTCTAGCGTGAGCGGTGCTGGTGGCGGCAGGATCTGTTCTAGTAAAATTCCTTGTCCTGTGATGAAATCATGGGGCGTTCCAAGCAGAGCATGGATGAGCCAGATCTGTTCGAGTTACTCCATCTCAAGGAGGATGTACTTGCAAATCATGAGGAAACAGTTGGCCTCCGGGAAGAGGTTGATCTGTTCTCTGTCGCGCAAGGATGTGCAGGCATCAAATTCCAAACAAGATGCTATGACAAAGGTGATTACAGGGGTTCAATCAGCAGTGGCAGCGCTCGGCCGTCAGCTATCTGCAATCAATGAAGTGCTCAAAACACTCAGCGTAAATGCCTCCAACACAGTTGATGTTCCTTCTTGAAGCCAGCAGCCTGTTGCGAGTCGAGCACCAGTAATTGAAGATCCAACTAAAGAAACAGAGGAGGTGCCACCAGGGCCTTTGATTGTGGAACCGAGAAAACGTCTAGCCGTGGAACCGGAAAAGACAAGGCAATGTGCTGCCCTTATTGGTACTGAACTTCCTCCGATTAACACAGGGCGTCGTTCTGCTCCCCCGGGGTTTGACAATACCCAGATTCAACCGGTCCAGTCAGGTCAGGCATCACCAATACCAGTTCTTCGTATGGCAAGAACACCAGCTTACACTCAGTTTCAGCAGCAAGGAAATCGATTACTGTGGGAGGATTATCCAAGGTTCTATGAGACAGATATGAGATCACAATTCCTGAAATCCATGACAAAAGGACCACGTATGGAGTTTTCTCGTTATGATGGCATTTTTCAGATGGCTGGAGCACCGCCTGAATATAAGGTCTCGTTGGCTCAATTGTATTTTGTGGGCAGATCGAGCTGATGTTTGGTTGAAAAGATCCACTTTACTGAAACAACAGGTTTCTGTGAAGAGATTTTCCGGGTAACTTCCTCCCTTCCTCCATTCGAGCACACTTATCCACTAGGGTATAAATCTCCCTCATAGTCTTGGGTAACCGCACATTCATCTTCAAACAAATCCTGCGGTTGCGCACATTGGACTGGAAGGCGGCTATCACAGCTGTCGGATGGATGTTTGGGATGTTTCTGTGGACTCTGCTGAACCTGTGCAAATACTTCCGGAGTGTCTCTCCTTCTTTCTGCTGGAGAATCTGCAAATCATTGGGTCGGCATGGTTCTTGATGGCCGCAAGTGAAGACGCCAATAAACTCATAGCAAAGGTCAACCCATGATGAAATGGAGTTCTTCGGCAGATGCATCAACCAAGAGATCACATTGGATTTGAGAGCCAAAGGAAAGTAGTTGGCGAATACCTTCTCATCTCTTCTCCCGGCAGCTTGGATGGCAATGGTATAGATGCTCACAAACTCTGCCGGGTTGAGCCTCCCATCATACTTCTCAGGTATCTCTGGCTTGAATGTGCGGACGGACGGCCAACGGACTTGCCGCAGCTCACGAGTAAAGGCAGGGCACCTAACCTTGAAAGGTAGGCACCCGCCAATATCGAGTGCAGGCTCGTCGACGCCAGGACCGTTGCACCCATTGGTCCGACGGTGGTCGTCGCGGCGTTGCCCAACGACAATGCGCGCGTCTTCCCTCCGTCTGTCCTCCGGGGCCTGCCGTCGATATGGACGCGCTCGAGTGTCAGAAGAGGCCATCGAGATGTCATCGCCTTATTGATGTTGTCGAGCTCGCCCTGGTGGCCGTGGTGGGGACTGCACCATGGGGTGGCCCCTTCCGTATGACCAGCCACATGAACCGTTGCCGTCGCTTGGGGAGGCCGTGGCGGGCCGGCTCACTGTGAGCCCCCAGCCTCGGCGAAACCGAGCAGGGTCTTGATGGTGGCACACCACTCGTCCATCTCCTTAGCTGCCGGTGGGAACCTGAGTAGCAGCTGAGCTCGCGTCGTGGCCTCCATAGCCGTTCTCGGCATGGGTGATGACGATGCGGAACGTACCGTCGCTCGGCTCCTGACGGTGCCAGCAGCGGCAGCGCTGCGCCCCCGCTATTGCGGAGCGGCCACCTAGATGGTGTGGTGGAGCGGCGAAGACGCTTGAGGGCCAGAGCTCCGCTGGGCGCAGTGGCTTGGTCGACTCGTCCGGGGCAAGGCGCACGCGCAACGGTCGCTCCCGTGACAGGGGCGGCTGGAGGATGGCGGTTCGCCCAAGACCGAGCGCCATCACTGCGGCTGTGCCCGTTGGCGAGAGGAGGAGGTGTGGACAGAGTAGCCCCTTCACATGTACCTCGTGGAGCATGGCCGTCGGGGTGCTGAGGATGTCGCTCTCCTCCGGTACCTCCTACTTCTGCTTCATCCGCGGGGGAAATGGTAACGCGTCGCCTGCTCTGACCACATCCCCAGTGGCGTCCACATCCTCGCGTGCCTCCGCACCTCCCGTAGCATTGGCGGCTGCGGGTGGCGGAGCCTTTGAGGTGGACGGTGGAGCCGAAACACCGGACTTCTTCTTGGGCGCCATGGTTGATGGTGTCATCGAGGATGAAGATGGTGATGAAGATGACGCGCTACGCACGCTTTCAGGTTCGCACAAGCGACCCCCCTACCTGGCGCGCCAAAGATGTTGCGGGAAACCACGACCACCTATGGGACCAAGGGGCCCCTTGCTGGTTCGGCAGGGGGGATGTCGCGTTGTGTAAAGAGCAGAGGAGCGTGGGGCAGCGCGGCAGGGATCACACAAGCAATTTTACCCAGGTTCGGGCCGCCGCGAGGCGTAAAACCCTACTCCTACTTTGGCAGATTGATGGTGGAAGAATGGTGGTGGAGCGTAGTACACTTGCCTGGCATGGGCGGTAGTGGCTATGCGCGTATGAGCGTCTAGCTTTCCTGCCTCGCGAACCGAACCCCTTCTACGGTTGCCATGGGCCTCCTTTTATAGGTTAAGGGGTCACCACAGTGGCAAATCAGTCATTATACACTGATAAGATAGCAAACAGTGCTATCATACCTAACTCTGCGGGCTGACAGGGCACATTAAATGCGCCGCTCAACGTCACATCGCTGCTTGCCCGGAAGTCTTGCCGGGCTGATTCTGCCAGCTCCATGCCTACTTGTTTGACACGTCGTGGGATGGGTGTCGTCTGTAGGTTTTCCTGTAGAAAGGGGCTGCCATGTGGCGAATAGCTGCCACTTAATCACTTTGCGGCTTGACACCGCACTGGTTCACGCTGTGGGTCGTGGGGAAGTGGGCGATGAGGTGTGCCTTTGGCTTCCATTAGTCCCGGCAGGTCTTGGTTGCTTTCTTCCGGGGTGGCTCTGCCCTTGCCAAGCCTGTTTGCCCGGCAAGGGAGGCTTTTCACCTGGTGGTATCTGGCTTCTCTGGCTTGATCTTGGTCCTCTTGTTCTCTGGCATGGCCTGATGCCATAATCTTGTTCCCGTGCTTGTGCACAGTCAGGGCAACATACCCAGGGTCTGTTGCACCGACACATGGCAATCCCTACTCCTCGCATTGATATCAATTGATGGGCATCTCCATAGCTCGTTGGTTAGCCGCGTCGATGTGAGACTTTCTTACTTTTTTTCTCTTCTCTATATTTACCTCTATCATCATACTCTATCCCACCGATAGTGCTATATCCATGGCTTGTGCTCATGTATTGCATGAGGGTTGAAAAGGCTGAAGCGCGTTAAAAAGTATGAACCAATTGCTTGGCTGACACCAGGGTAGTACATGATTTATACTTTGTGTTAAGAAGACAGAGCATGACAAGGCTATATGATTTTGTAGGGATAGCTTTCTTTAGCATTGATATTTTGAAAGACATGATTGTTTGTTGGGATGCCTGAGTATTAATCTCTTTATGTCAAATTATAGACTATTGTTGTGAATCACTTATATCTTAATATTCATGCCATGATTAGATATATGATCAAGTTTATGCTAGGTAGCATTTCACATCAAAAATTATCTTTTTTATCATTTACCTACTCGAGGACGAGCAGGAATTAAGCTTGGGGATGCTGACACGTCTCTGCCGTATATATAATTATTGATTGTTTCATGCCAATATTATACAACTTTTATACACTATTGGCAACTTTTTATATGATTTATTGGACTAACCTATTGATCCAGTGCCAGGGCCAGTTCCTGTTTGTTGAATGTTTTTTGTATCGCAGAAAATCCATATCAAACAAAGTCCAAACGCGATAAAAATTTACGGCGAATTATTTTGGAATTTATGTGATTTTTGGGAGGTGGAATCAACGCAAACGGGGGCCCACAGTGCCCACAACCCACCAGGGCGTGCCTGGGGGCCCAGGCGCGCCCAGGTGTCTTATGCCCACCTCGAAGGTCGGTTGGGGCCCTTCTTCTGGCGCAAGAAAGATAATTTATGAAAAAAATCATGTAAAAATTTCAGCGCAATCGGAGTTACGGATCTCCGGGAATTTAAGAAACCGTGTAGGGCCAGATCTGGGGAAAGCGAAACAAAAGGGAACAGAGAGACAGATCCAATCTCGAAGGGGCTCCTGCCCCTCCGCCTCCATGGAGGCCATGGATCAGAGGGGAAACCCTCCTCCCATCTAGGGGGGAGGCCAAGGAAGAAGAAGAAGGAGGACGGCTCTCCCCCTCTCTCCCGGTGGCCCGGAGTGCCACCGGGGCTAGGATCGTGATAGCGATCTACATCAACAATCTTGCTACCATCAACACCAACTCTGTCCCCCTCTTTTCAGCGGTGCAACACCCCTTCTCCCGCTGTAATCTCTACTTAAACATGATGCTCAACTCCATATATTATTTCCCAATGATATTTGGCTATCCTATGATGTTTGAGTAGATCCGTTTTGTCCTATGGGTTAATCGTGATCTTCGTTGGTATGATTGTATATTTTATTTATGGTGCTGTCGTACGGTGCCCTCCGTCTCGCACTAACGTGAGGGATTCCCGCTGTAGGGTGTTGTAATACGTTCATGATTTGCCTATGGTGGGTTGCGAGAGTGACATAACCTTAAACCCGAGTAGGTGGGTTGTTGTATATGGGATAAATAGGACTTGATACTTAATGCTATGGTTGGGTTTCACGACCTTAATGATCTTTAGTAGTTGTGGATGCTTGCTAGGGGTCCAATCATAAGTGCATATGATCCAAGTAGAAGTATGTTAGCTCATGCCTCTCCCTCATATAAAATTACAAGATGATTACCGGTACTTGTTATCGATTGCCTAGGGACAAATGACTTTCTTGTTGACAAAAGCTATCCACTTTTATTACCTTGCAATTTATTCGTAATTTTATTCTTGCAAAGTACTCGTAGTTTTATTCTTGCAAAATAGTTTCATACTTGTTTTAGGTAAAGCAAACGTCAAGTGTGCATAGAGTTGTATTGGTGGTCAATAGAACTTGAGGGAATATTTGTTCTACCTTTAGCTCCTCGTTGGGTTCGACACTCTTATTTATCCAAGAAGGCTACAAACGATCCCCTACACTTGTGGGTTATCAGTGACATCAAACAAATGAAGCAAATTGATGGAATGACCACGTATCATCCTGTGATCTCCAGAATTGGGCAATAGAGTGTGCCTCAAGATGGTGTTCATCATGGTCAAACCAACAAGCAGATAATAAATAGATCCAAGCTTGTGTGTCTCCAAAGCTGCATCAGGGATGGGCTTGTACATGTTAGCCATGGAGTTCTGATCCTTCCTAGGCTTGCCATACACATCAAGATCATTTTCTTCTTCCTTGGGGGCATTGATCAGCTTGGCCCACTCAGAGATTGTTGATTGATATCTGGTGCCCTCAGTCATCCACACTATCTTACCATTAGGTTAGAAGTGGGCAGTGGAGTATAACTGCATAATCATATCATCTCATCGTTCCACTTTGTCAATTTCTGACCAACAAATTGGTCAACACCATTCATCCTGAAGCTCTCATGCACATGGGGAAAATAATCTTCATTGTCATCGATGTAATCCCAATCAACCTATTTCATGTCACAAACAATGGGCTTCTTGTCCAACAAGACGGTCTCATAGAAGTCCTGTGATGCGTCTTGAACTATGTCGGTATTTCCCAAAAGAGGAAGGGAAGATGCAACACTACAACTACTGTAGGTATTTCCCTCAGTGATGAGACCAAGGTTATCGAACCAGTAGGAGAACCACGCAACACCACATAAACAAATCCTGCACACAAAGAACAAATACTTGCAACCCGACGTAAGAGAGGGGTTATCAATCCCTCACGGGTAAAAGGATTGGTAAAATTGTAGTAGATTGGACAGTGGCGGTGCTAGGATCCAAACCTTGTGATGTCAAGATTTTGGTAACGAAAATTTTTATACACAAATTAAACAGTAAGAAAAAAGTCATAATTTAATATAGATATATATCTGTAGGAGAGTGATTTTTATACACCCCAGCTCGATGCACCCACGGTGCACCCATGCAAAAAAACATAACAAAACATTTAAAAAAATTCCAAAAATTGGTGGGATGATCATCAACAAATGTTATGGGAACTGCAAAGTTTGATGGTCAAATAACATTCGAGGAGCTCTGTACAAAAAAGACTAGTGGACCTTTTGGATCATGCATATTTTGATATGTATGCATAATATGAAGTGGACCCCAGAAGCAGATGCAGCCCTGCAAGAGTTGAAGGCCTACTTATCTTCTGTGCCTACCTTGGTTGCTCCCAAACCACAGGAGATGTTGCTGCTATACTTAGCGGCAACCAACCAAGTGGTTAGTGCGGCCTTGGTGGTGCAGCGAGAAGTGGACGAGGCAGAGAATTAGCAAGGACCGGCAGAGTCAGATAAGGATCAGGACAAAAGTGAGCACGACAGCGATGGCAACGCCAAGGACACGGCAAGGAAGAAAGTGGTGTAGCGCCCAGTGTACTTTATCAGTTCCCTGTTACAGGGGGCTCGATCGAGGTACTATAGTGTGCAAAAATTGATCTTTGGTCTCCTTATGGCCTCGAGGAAACTGCACCACTACTTCCAAGCCCATGATATTATGGTTTTCACTCGCTTCCCATTGCAAAGGATACTCCGAAACCCTGAGGCTACTGGCAGAATAGTGGAGTGGGCTTTGGAGTTGTCCAGTTTTGGTCTGAAGTTTGAGAGCACGTCAACGATTCAGAGCAGGGCGTTGGCAGAGATTATTGCAGAATGGACGCCAACCCCTGATGAGGAAGTGACAGAAACAGTTATCCCCGGCAAGGAGGCACCCAAAAATGGAACATGTATTTCGATGGTGCCTTTTCCCTGCAAGGTGCAGGGGCTGGCGTGCTTCTTGTCGCACCCTCCGAGGAGCACTTGAAGTACGTCGTCCAAATGCATTTTGCCCAGGAAGAGGCAACCAACAATACAACAGAGTATGAAGGGCTCGTTGCCGGGCTCAGGATTGCCGCAAAATTGGGAATTAAGAAGCTGATTATTCTAGGAGATTCACAACTTGTGGTGAGACAAGTCAACAAGGATTATCAAAGTCCATTAATGGAGGCATACATTGAGGAAGTGAGAAGATTGGTGGAGCGCTTTGACAGATTGCAAACAGAGCATGTACCCCGTGCAGAAAATAGCATAGCTTATCATCTGTCAAAGTGTGCTGCGCGAAAGCATCCTGTGGAACCAGGAACTTGTGTTCTCCATCTTACTCAGCCCTCCGTATCCCTAGCAACAATGGCCCGGAAGAGGAGAAAGATGGACTCCGGTAAGCCTCTCCCAGTAGAGCCTCGTGCTCCTGGCAGGGACCCTGCTGGAAACTCACAACTTGCAGGCAAGCACCCTCCTACCGGGACCACGGTCCCCGCAGACGAGGAGTGTGCCCCCGCAGTTGACGAGGTGCCGCTAGTCCTCATTGCCGAGCCACAGGCTCCAACTTGGGCAAGGGACATAGTCCACTTTCTCCAAACCGTTGAACTCCCCAATGACCAAGATGAGGCTGAAAGAATAGCCCGGAGGTCCAGTACGTACCAGTTTGTCGATGACACTCTGTACAAAAGGAGGCCCAATGGTGTGAAATTGAAGTGCATCTGCCGGGAAGAAGGAAAGGAACTGTTGGCTGAGATACACAGAGGCATGTGCGGCTCCAACATTGGATCAAGGGCATTAGTTGGGAAAGCATTCCGTCAAGGATTCTATTGGCCCACAGCCCTCCAAGATGCTGTCAAGCTAGTCACAAAATGTGAAGCCTGCCAGTTCCATTCCAAGAATATCCACCTGCCTGCCCAAGCTCTTCAGACAATCCCTTTATCATGGTCATTTTCAGTCTAGGGGCTCGATATCCTCGGCCCTTTCCCCCGAGTAATCGGGGGCTTTGAATGCTTGTTCGTTGCCATCGACAAGTTTACAAAGTGGTCGGAAGTGACTCCCATGAGAAAGGTGACTACTCAATCAACTATCAAGTTCTTGAAAGAACTGGTGTGTCATTTTGGGGTTCCGGCAAGGATCATTACCGACAACGGCACCCAGTTCACAAGCCGCGCCTTCATGCAATATGTTCGCACCCTCAGAAGCAAGGTCTCATTTGCCTCTATTGCACATCCCAGAAGCAATGGACAAGCAGAGAGGACGAACGCTGAAGTGTTGCGGGGACTCAAAACAAGAACCTTTGATACACTGCGAAAGCATGGCAGGCGGTGGATCGATGAGCTGCCGGTAGTCCTTTGGTCCCTCAGAAAGACACCAAATCGAGCTACCGGGCAGACTCCCTTTTCCCTGGTCTATGGGGTAGAAGCAGTTATCCCCACGGAACTCATTTACAGGTCGCCTCGAGTTCTTGCCTACGGTGAAGTAGCGCAAGATCAGCACTAGCGTGACGACGCTATGCTACTCGAGGAGAACCGTCTCCAGGCTGCTACGCGTGCTGCACGCTATCAGCAAGCCCTACGTCGCTGTCATAGCCGCAGGGTTCATGCCTGGTGTTTAAAGGAAGGCGACCTTGTCCTTAGGCGTGTTCAGTCGGCCAAGGGTACAAACAAGTTGTCGCCGAAGTGGGAAGGCCCTTACCGGGTAGTACGAGTCACCAGACCTGGCGCAGTCCGTCTGAAGACCGGAGATGGCATTCAATTGCAAAACTCATGGAATATTGAGCATCTCCGCAAGTTCTACCAGTAAGGCGCGGCTGTAGGGCCCTGCCTGGCAGCCACCCATTTTACAGGCCTTGCCTCAGTTGCATGTAACCCCTTGTACAAAGCCAGGGCGATGACCCTATGCACCAGAGAAATAAACGAAGCGCTGGGGGCCCCGACCAAGTTGCATGCATGCATGAGCATTCCAAGAGCATTTCCATAAGCATTTCATGAGCATCTGCATATGCATATAGATAGGATTGCATCCTGCATCATTCTCATCTGCAGAAAGTTGCAGGTTCCTGCCGTGAACTTGGATTCTACAAGGAGATAGGAAGATGGACCAGCACTATGATCCCCGGCAAGCCAAACAGATAAGTTCTACCTCTTGTCCATAAGTGTTCTGTAAGTTAAAACTTATGCATGAGAAAGCTTCGCCACTCTTCAAAGCTTAGGTGCTCCCACCTTTGGCTAGAATGTTGCTTCAGACTAGGTGGTCGCAGTGGCCTTTGCTTAGAAAGAGTTGGCGGGTGGCCGACCCCTCTATTTTTTGCCCGGTAGACTCCGGTCCCGGCAACAAAATAGAAAAAGGGTACCGGCAGGATAGTCTGCTGGGGAAAACTTGTTTATTTAACTAAAGAGGCATCCCACCTCATGGACATACACATGCACGAGTTCTCGGCAAGGCTCATCTTTTTCATTAATATGCTGATCATACAAGTACAAGCCTTACAAAACACATACATGGACTCGAGAGATTACATTATTTGAATTAAAATTTGGCAATTGCCTACAAGTTTAAGATTGAAAATTGGTAAGTGCCCCGTAAACTCCTCTCCCTGTTCCTTCTTCCCTAGGTAGCGCGGCGGGAAAAGAAGGGGGTAGGAGCAGCGCCCAAACAGGAGTCCATCTCGATCCTGTCATGGCCTGCCGGACGCAGGGCCTGACAAGATCGGGAGTGGCGAGGCTGCGAAGGAGGAGGGCGGACGGAGCGGCTCGGCGGCGCCTTCGGTCACCACCACCAGGACCCGCAAGAAGCCTCAGCTTGAGCGACAGTGGAGTCATCCACCAAAGCTCGCTCAGCTGGAAGAATGCTGGAGGAGGCGAAGGCACCCCCTCCTCGGCGACCAGGAGGCCGGTTATGACGGTGCCGGGGAGGAGGGGAAGAGCGGAAAGACGAGGCGACAGGTCGCAAGTACGATACGAACACGTCGATGCAATTGTACTCCGACCTGACGGCCTGCCTCCCGCCTTCTTCGTCTTCCCTGGATTCATCTTCATCAACACCTCTCCAGGAAAGTGCCGGCCTCGCGGTCTGGCACCCCCTCCAAAGAGACGGCGAGCGTCCAAGATAGCCGGGGAGCCTGAGACGCGCCGCACCCCACCGTGGCGGGCACGAAGGTGCTCTCTTCATCAACAACAACCCCATTTCCGTAGAGGATGGTAGTACTGGGATTTCCAATGATCCCAAGCCCCTCACCTTGGATTTGGACCAGACCCACTCCCCGAGCGCCAACACCATTGCTTGGCATCATCAGCTCCAAGCTAAAGCCCGGGCCCTTGTCCCAGGCTCTCCCTTCCAGCATACTCAAGACGAAGCAAGGCAGAGGAGGAGAAGGATGTGGATGAACGCCCCCACTCCTCCCCCGCTCCTCCTTTTATAGCATGCGGGGGACTAGGGGCTGATTCCACGACGGGTAAACGCCACCCTCCTCCACCAATTCGAGAAGACTGGGCCCTCGCCATAATGCTCTCCTGTGCCACGCGCCTACATTAACTACCCCGCGCGATGCATGAAGCATACGTGGCTAAGGATAAGGGCGTGGTCCGAAGAGTGAATTAGCGGTTTCTACCCCGTGCATTAAAGTCATTCACGGGCCATTACAAGAACGGCCCCACCACTATTGGCTTTACACGGCGTGCGGAAAAACCGGTAACTGGCCCGGACTCAAGATTAATGAAGAAGCAAAGAGGACACCAAGCGGCCAGCCTCTTCAGCGCCCCTATCCATGCACTTATTAGGGTATCCCCCGACGACGCCCGACAATGCGATCGGGGCAGGCCCAGGGGCTTCTATCGGTGCAACAGACCCTGGGTATGTTGCCCTAACTGTGCACAAGCACGGGAACAAGATTATGGCATCAGGCCATGCCAGAGAACAAGAGACCAAGACCTTCAAAGGACCAGCATGGAGAACAAGAGGACCAAGATCAAGCGAGAGAAGCCAGATACCACCAGGAGGAGAGCCTCCCTTGCCGGGCAAACATGCGTGGCAAGGGCAGAGCCACCCCCGGAAGAAAGCAACCAAGACGTCCCGGCATGGCCTACCGGGACTCATGGAACCCAAAGACACCTCATCGCCCACTTCCCCATGACCCACGTCATGGATCAGTTCGGTGTCAAGCCGCAAAGTGATTAAGTGGCAGCTATTTGCCACATGGCAGCCCCTTTCTACAGGAAAACCTACAGACGACACTCGTCCCGCGACGTGTCAAACAAGCAGGCATGGAGCTGGCAGAATCAGCCCGGCAAGATTTGCCGGGCAAGCAGCGATGTGACATTGAGTGGCGCATTTAATGCGCCCTGTTAGCCTGCAGAGTTAGGTATGATAGCACTCTTTGCTATCTTATCAGTGTATAATGACTGATTTGCTACTGTGGTGACCCCTTAACCTATAAAAGGAGGCCCATGGCAACCGTAGAAGGGGTTCGGTTCGCGAGGCTAGAAAGCTAGACGCCCATATGCGCGTCGCCACTGCCGCCCCTGCCAGGCAAGTGTACTACGCTCCAACACCATTCCTCCATGATCAATCCACCAAATCAGGAGTAGGGTTTTACGCCTCACGGCGGCCCGAACCTGGGTAAAATTGCTTGTGTGATCCCTGCCATGCTGTCCCACGCTTGTCGGTGTCAAAACCGGCGGATCTCGGGTAGGGGGTCCCAAACTGTGCGTCTAGGACCGATGGTAACAGGAGACGGGGGACACGATGTTTACCCAGGTTCGGGCAGGAGACGGGGGACACGATGTTTACCCAGGTTCGGGCCCTCTCTATGGAGGTAATACCCTACTTCCTGCTTGATTGATCTCGATGAATATGAGTATTACAAGAGTTGATCTACCACGAGATCGTAATGGCTAAACCCTAGAAGTCTAGCCTGTATGACTATGGTAATGAATATCCGCTATCCGGACTATGCCCTCCGGTTTATATAGACACCGGAGGGATCTAGGGTTACATAGAGTCGGTTACATAAGAAGGAATCTTCATTGTTGATTGCCAAGCTTGCCTTTCACGCCAAGGAGAGTCCAATCCGGACACGGGTGCAGTCTTCGGCCTTCGTGTCTACATAGCCCATCAGTCCGGCCCATGGATAACAGGCCGGATGCCCGAGGACCCCTTAGTCCAGGACTCCCTCAGTAGCCCCCGAACCAGTCTTCAATAGCGAGGTGTCTGGTACAAAAATTGTCTTCGGCATTGCAAGGCGGGTTCCTCCTTTAGTGATTTCCAAGTAGTGTATTCGGCCGTAGATTCAATGTCTCCCCTCGACTTCCGCGCGTTTAATAACCTCGTCCTCCATGTGTCGAGTGAATGCGGGGGGTCAGGGTATTTTTGCAAATAACACCCATTTAGGCCAGGAAGAGCGCCTATTTAAAGAGATCGGATCTTGGATCCATTCGACATCTCGCGGAGAAAAATCCCCAAAGACTGCTAGGAGAAGCCATTCCAACATGGCCAGCATTCCCAGCTCCTCCTTCGACTCAGAGAGCTGGCATTGCAGCCGGTACCTGGAAACCCTCATCGTGGCCTCTCTGTACGGTGTGTGCAGGGAAAGGGGTTAACAACTTACTGAACAGTACCCTGCCTGTGGTGGGGACAAGTGGTAGCACGAAACCAGTATGGGGGTTACCGGAACAAGACTCGATCTACGGTCAACTCAGGAGGTTTAAGTTTTCCTGCAGTGGTTAGCACAATATAATTCATTGGCAATACCCAACGGAATCACCACCTGGTATGTTCCAACATACCCTCACTGATCACTCTCGTCACAAGGAGATTTCAGTCTCACGGTCACTTTTCTCGTGACTCATTCTTCCTGCAAATTAGCCTGGACCAACACAGGCACATATGGCACATGAAAATAACCGTACTCACTCATACTTCATGTTTAAGTGAAGATAAAATATCATCAAAGGGGAATCATGCATGTATGACCAATAGTCTGCAAATTTCATATGAGTTCAACATATTCATAATTCAATTCTACATGCAAACAAATACTATGCATTCACCATATCATGTGTTCAAGATGCTTGCCTTGAGCATGCAGAAAGATTGGGTGCACTCCAAAACTTTGAAAAAATATCTCCCCTCCATTTCCTATTTTCAAAATATTATAATTACCACATAAGTCTAAAATAGCACATAAAAGTTGTTTGGAAATTTTGAAATAAATACTAAAATAAACTAGATGAAATTTGAGAAATAACAGAAAAAGAATCAAGTCATTTGGAGTTCATATGATTTTCCTATGGATTTACTAAGCTGGAATAATCAAGGAAATGGACTATTTACCAGATCCAGCAAAAACCAGGCCTAGAAAAAATGTTCACCCTATATGGATAAGTAGAGCATGATTGCAGGAGTAGGAAGAAATTTGAATCATCAAGTTTGGATCTGAAATGGATGCTATGGAATTATCTGAAATCTGCTGGAAAAGAAAAAGGGAAACATATATTACTGTTATGGGCTGAGTAGAAACGCGCCCTCGGCGCGGTATAGCCGCCTGGCGTTACTGGGCCAAACCCAATCGCTCGACCGCGCGGGAGAGTGTTGGGGAACGTAGTAATTTCAAAAAAATTCCTACACACACGCAAGATCATGGTGATGCATAGCAACGAGAGGGGAGAGTGTTGTCCACGTACCCTCGTAGACCGAAAGCGGAAGCGTTAGCACAACGCGGTTGATGTAGTTGTACGTCTTCATGATCCGACCGATCAAGTACCGAACGCACGGCACCTCCGAGTTCAGCACACGTTCAGCCCGATGACGTCCCTCGAACTCCGATCCAGCCGAGTGTTGAGGGAGAGTTTCATCAGCACGATGGCGTGGCGACGATGATGATGTTCTACCGACGCAGGGCTTCGCCTAAGCACCGCTACAGTATTATCGAGGTGGACTATGGTGGAGGGGGGCACCGCACACGGCTAAAAGATCAACAGATCAATTGTTGTGTCTCCAAGGGGTGCCCCCTTCCCCGTATATAAAGGAGTGGAGGAGGGGGAGGGCCGGCCCTCTCTATGGCGCGCCCTAGGAGGAGTCCTACTCCCACCGGGAGTAGGATTCCCCCCTTCCAAGTAGTAGGAGTAGGAGTCAAGGAAAGGGGAGAGAGAAGAGAAGGAAGGAGGGGGCGCAGCCCCTCCCCCTAGTCCAATTCGGACTAGGCCTTGGGGGGGCGCGCAGCCTCTCCTCTCTCTTTCCCCTAAAGCCCAATAAGGCCCATATACTCCCCGGCGAATTCCCGTAACTCTGAGGTACTCCGAAAAATACCCGAATCACTCGGAACCTTTCCGATGTCCGAATATAGTCGTCCAATATATCGATCTTTACGTCTCGACCATTTTGAGACTCCTCGTCATGTCCCCGATCTCATCCGGGACTCCGTACTACCTTCGGTACATCAAAACACATAAACTCATAATATAACCATCATGAAACTTTAAGCGTGCGGACCCTACGGGTTCGAGAACTATGTAGACATGACCGAGACACGTCTCCGGTCAATAACCAATAGCGTAACCTGGATGCTCATATTGGCTCCCACATATTCTACGAAGATCTTTATCGGTCAAACCGCATAACAACATACGTTGTTCCCTTTGTCATCGGTATGTTACTTGCCCGAGATTCGATCGTCGGTATCTCAATACCTAGTTCAATCTCGTTACCGGCAAGTCTCTTTACTCGTTCCGTAATACATCATCCCGCAACTAACTCATTAGTTGCAATGCTTGCAAGGCTTATAGTGATGTGCATTCCCGAGTGGGCCTAGAGATACCTCTCCGACAATCGGAGTGACAAATCCTAATCTCGAAATACGCCAACCCAACAAGTACCTTTGGAGACACCTGTAGAGCACCTTTATAATCACCCAGTTACGTTGTGACGTTTGGTAGCACACAAAGTGTTCCTCCGGTAAACGCGAGTTGCATAATCTCATAGTCATAGGAACATGTATAAGTCATGAAGAAAGCAATAGCAGAATACTAAACGATCGTGTGCTAAGCTAACGGAATGGGTCAAGTCAATCACATCATTCTCCTAATGATGTGACCCCGTTAATCAAATGACAACTCATGTCAATGGCTAGGAAACATAACCATCTTTGATCAACGAGCTAGTCAAGTAGAGGCATACTAGTGACACTCTGTTTGTCTATATATTCACACATGCATGTATTATGTTTCTGGTTAATACAATTCTAGCATGAATAATAAACATTTATCATGAAATAAGGAAATAAATAATAACTTTATTATTGCCTCTAGGGCATATTTCCTTCAGTCTCCCACTTGCACTAGAGTCAATAATCTAGTTCACATCGCCATGTGATTTAACATCAATAGTTCACATCACCATGTGATTAACACCCATAGTTCACATCGTCATGTGACCAACACCCAAAGGGTTTACTAGAGTCAATAATCTAGTTCACATCACTATGTGATTAACACCCAAAGAGTACTAAGGTGTGATCATGTTTTGCTTGTGAGAGAAGTTTAGTCAACGGGTCCGCCACATTCAGATTCGTATGTACTTTGCAAATTTCTATGTCAACAATGCTCTGCACGGAGCTACTCTAGCTAATTGCTCCCACTTTCAATATGTATCCAGATTGAGACTTAGAGTCATCTGGATCAGTGTCAAAATTTGCATCGACGTAACCCTTTACGACGAACCTTTTTGTCACCTCCATAATCGAGAAACATATCCTTATTCAACTAAGGTTAATTTTGACCGCTGTCCAGTGATCTACTCCTAGATCACTATTGTACTCCCTTGCCAAAATCAGTGAAAGGTATACAATAGATCTGGTACACAGCATGGCATACTTTATAGAACCTATGGCTGAGGCATAGGGAATGACTTTCATTCTCTTTCTATCTTCTGTCGTGGTCGGGCTTTGAGTCCTACTCAATTTCACACCTTGTAACACAGGCAAGAACTCTTTCTTTGACTGTTCCATTTTGAACTACTTCAAAATCTTGTCAAGGTATGTACTCATTGAAAAAACTTATCATGCGTCTTGATCTATCTCTATAGATCTTGATGCTCAATATCTAAGTAGCTTTACCAAGGTCTTTCTTTGAAAAACTCCTTTCAAACACTCCTTTATGCTTTGCAGAATAATTCTACATTATTTCCGATCAACAATATGTCATTCACATATACTTATCTGAAATGATGTAGTGCTCCCACTCACTTTCTTGTAAATACAGGCTTCACCGCAAGTCTGTATAAAACTATATGCTTTGATCACACTATCAAAGCGTTTATTCCAACTCCGAGAGGCTTGCACCAGTCCATAAAAGGATCGCTAGAGCTTGCACACTTTGTTAGCTCCCTTTGGATCGACAAAACCTTCTGGTTGCATCATATACAACTCTTCTTCCAGAAATCCATTCAGGAATGCAGTTTTGACATCCATTTGCCAAATTTCATAATCATAAAATGCGGCAATTGCTAACATGATTCGGACAGACTTAAGCATCGCTACGGGTGAGAAAGTCTCATCGTAGTCAATCCCTTGAACTTGTCGAAAAACTTTCGCAACAAGTCGAGCTTTATAGATAGTAACATTACCGTCAGCGTCAGTCTTCTTCTTGAAGATCCATTTATTCTCAATGGCTTGCCGATCATCGGCAAGTCAACCAAAGTCCATACTTTGTTCTCATACATGGATCCCATCTCAGATTTCATGGCCTCAAGCCATTTTGCGGAATCTGGGCTCACCATCACTTCTTCATAGTTCGTAGGTTCGTCATGGTCTAGTAACATAACCTCCAGAACAGGATTACCGTACCACTCTGGTGCGGATCTTACTCTGGTTGACCTACGAGGTTCAGTAACAACTTGATCTGAAGTTTCATGATCATCATCATTAACTTCCTCACTAATTGGTGTAGGTGTCACAGGAACCGGTTTCTGTGATGAACTACTTTCCAATAAGGGAGCAGGTACAGTTACCTCATCAAGTTCTACTTTCCTCCCACTCACTTCTTTCGAGAGAAACTCCTTCTCTAGAAAGGATCCATTCTTAGCAACGAATGTCTTGCCTTCGGATATGTGATAGAAGGTGTACCCAATAGTCTCCTTTGGGTATCCTATGAAGACACATTTCTCCGATTTGGTTTTGAGCTTATCAGGATGAAACTTTTTCACGTAAGCATCACAACCCCAAACTTTAAGAAACGACAACTTGGGTTTGTTGCCAAACCACAGTTCATAAGGTGTCGTCTCAACGGATTTAGATGGTGCCCTATTAATCGTGAATGCAGCTGTCTCTAATGCATAATCCCAAAACGATAGTGGTAAATCGGTAAGAGACATCATAGATTGCACCATATCTAATAAAGTACGTTATGATGTTCGGACACACCATTACACTGTGGTGTTCCAGGTGGCGTGAGTAGTGAAACTATTTCACATTGTTTTGACTGAAGGCCAAACTCGTAACTCAAATATTTTACCTCTGCGATCATATCGTAGAAACTTTTATTTTCTTGTTACGATGATTCTCCACTTCACTCTGAAATTCTTTGAACTTTTCAAATGTTTCAGACTTATGTTTCATCAAGTAGATATACCCATATCTGCTCAGATCATCTGTGAAGGTCAGAAAATAACGATACCCGCCGCGAGCCTCAACACTCATCGGACCGCATACATCAGTATGTATTATTTCCAATAAGTCAGTTGCTCGCTCCATTGTTCTGGAGAACGGAGTCTTAGTCATCTTGCCCATGAGGCATGGTTCGCAAGCATCAAGTGATTCATAATCAAGTGATTCCAAAAGCCCATCAGCATGGAGTTTCTTCATACGCTTTACACCAATATGACCTAAACGGCAGTGCCACAAATAAGTTGCACTATCATTATTAACTTTGCATCTTTTGGCTTCAATATTATGAATATGTGTATCACTACGATCGAGATCCAACAAACCATTTTCATTGGGTGTATGACCATAGAAGGTTTTATTCATGTAAACAGAACAACAATTATTCTCTAACTTAAATGAATAACCGTACTGCAATAAACATGATCAAATCATATTTATGCTCAACACAAACACCAAATAACACTTATTTAGGTTCAACACTAATCCCGAAAGTATAGGGAGTGTGCGATGATGATCATATCAATCTTGGAACTACTTCCAACACACGTCACCTCACCCTTAACTAGTTTCTGTTCATTTTGCAACTCCCGTTTCGAGTTACTACTTTTAGCAACTGAACTAGCATCAAATACTGAGGGGTTGCTATAAACACTAGTAAGGTACACATCAATAACATGTATATCAAATATACTTTTGTTCACTTTGCCATCCTTCTTATCCGCCAAATACTTGGGGCAGTTCCGCTTCCAGTGACCAGTCCCTTTGCAGTAGAAGCACTTAGTCTCAGGCTTAGGTCCAGACTTGGGCTTCTTTACTTGAGCAGCAACTTGCTTGCCGTTCTTCTTGAAGTTCCCCTTCTTCCCTTTGCCCTTTTCTTGAAACTAGTGGTCTTGTCAACCATCAACACTTGATGCTTTTCTTGATTTCTACCTTCGTCGATTTTAGCATCACGAAGAGCTTGGGAATCGTTTCCGTTATCCCTTGCATATTATAGTTCATCACGAAGTTCAAGTAACTTGGTGATAGTGACTAGAGAACTCTGTCAATCACTATCTTATCTGGAAGATTAACTTCCACTTGATTCAAGTGATTGTAGTACTCAGAGATTCTGAGCACATGCTCACTAGCTGAGCTATTCTCCTCCATCTTGTAGGCAAAGTACTTGTCAGAGGTCTCATACCTTTCGACACGGGCATGAGTATGAAATACCAATTTCAACTCTTGGAACATCTTATATGCTCCGTGGCGTTCAAAACATTTTTGAAGTCCCGGTTCTAAGCCGTAAAGCATGGTGCAGTAAACTATCAAGTAGTCATCATACCGAGATTTTGTCAAAACGTTCATAACGTCTGCATCTGCTCCTGCAATTGGTCTGTCATCTAGCGGTGCATTAAGGACATAATTCTTCTGTGCAGCAATGAGGATAATCCTCAGATCACGGATCCAATCCGCATCATTGCTACTAACATCTTTCAACATAGTTTACTCTAGGAACATATCAAAAATAAAATAGGGGAGCTAAACGCGAGCTATTGATCTACAACATAGATATGCTAGTACTACCAGGACTAAGTTCATGATAAATTAAAGTTCAATTAATCATATTACTTAAGAACTCCCACTTAGATAGATATCCCTCTAATCATCTAAGTGATCACGTGATCCAAATCAACTAAACCATGTCCGATCATCACGTGAGATGGAGTAGTTTCAATGGTGAACATCACTATGTTGATCATATCTACTATATGATTCACGCTCGACCTTTCGGTCTCAGTGTTCCGAGGCCATATCTGTTATATGCTAGGCTCGTCAAGTTTAACCTAAGTATTCCGCGTGTGCAACTGTTTTGCACCCGTTGTATTTGAACGTAGAGCCTATCACACCCGATCATCACGTGGTGTCTCAGCACGAAGAACTTTCGCAACGGTGCATACTCAGGGAGAACACTTATACCTTGATAATTTAGTGAGAGATCATCTTATAATGCTACCGTCAATCAAAGCAAGATAAGATGCATAAAAGATAAACATCACATGCAATCAATATAAGTGATATGATATGGCCATCATCTTCTTGTGCTTGTGATCTCCATCTTCGAAGCACCGTCATGATCACCATCGTCACCGACGCGACACCTTGATCTCCATCGTAGCATCGTTGTCGTCTCGCCAACTTATGCTTCTACGACTATCGCTACTGCTTAGTGATAAAGTAAAGCATTACAGGGCGATTGCATTGCATACAATAAAGCGACAATCATATGGCTCCTGCTAGTTGCCGATAACTCGGTTACAAAACATGATCATCTCATACAATAAAATGTAGCATCATGCCTTGACCATATCACATCACAACATGCCCTGCAAAAACAAGTTAGACGTCCTCTACTTTGTTGTTGCAAGTTTTACGTGGCTGCTACGGGCTGAGCAAGAACCGTTCTTACCTACGCATCAAAACCACAATGATAGTTCGTCAAGTTAGTGCTGTTTTAACCTTCTCAAGGACCGGGCGTAGCCACACTCGGTTCAACTAAAGTTGGAGAAACTGACACCCGCTAGTCACCTGTGTGCATAGACGGCGGTAAAACCAGTCTCGCGTAAGCGTACACGTAATGTCGGTCCGGGCCGCTTCATCCAACAATACCGCCGAACCAAAGTATGACATGCTGGTAAGCAGTATGACTTGTATCGCCGACAACTCACTTGTGTTCTACTCGTGCATATAACATCTACGCATAAAACCAGGCTCTGATGCCACTGTTGGGGAACGTAGTAATTTCAAAAAAATTCCTACGCACACGCAAGATCATGGTGATGCATAGCAACGAGAGGGGAGAGTGTTGTCCACGTACCCTCGTAGACCGAAAGCGGAAGCGTTAGCACAACGCGGTTGATGTAGTCGTACGTCTTCACGATCCGACCGATCAAGTACCGAACGCACGGCACCTCCGAGTTCAGCACACGTTCAGCCCGATGACGTCCCTCGAACTCCGATCCAGCCGAGTGTTGAGGGAGAGTTTCGTCAGCACGACGGCGTGGTGACGATGATGATGTTCTACCGACGCAGGGCTTCGCCTAAGCACCGCTACAGTATTATCGAGGTGGACTATGGTGGAGGGGGGCACCGCACACGGCTAAAAGATCAACAGATCAATTGTTGTGTCTCCAAGGGGTGCCCCCTTCCCCGTATATAAAGGAGTGGAGGAGGGGGAGGGCCGGCCCTCTCTATGGCACGCCCTAGGAGGAGTCCTACGCCCACCGGGAGTAGGATTCCCCCCTTCCAAGTAGTAGGAGTAGGAGTCAAGGAAAGGGGAGAGAGAAGAGAAGGAAGGAGGGGGCGCAGCCCCTCCCCCTAGTCCAATTCGGACTAGGCCTTGGGGGGGGCAGCCTCTCCTCTCTCTTTCCCCTAAATCCCAATAAGGCCCATATACTCCCCGGCGAATTCCCGTAACTCTCCGGTACTCCGAAAAATACCCGAATCACTCGGAACCTTTCTGATGTCCGAATATAGTCGTCCAATATATCGATCTTTACGTATCGACCATTTCGAGACTCCTCGTCATGCCCCTGATCTCATCCGGGACTCCGAACTACCTTCGTTACATCAAAACACATAAACTCATAATATAACCATCATCAAAATTTAAGCGTGCGGACCCTACGGATTCGAGAACTATGTAGACATGACCGAGACACATCTCCGGTCAATAACCAATAGCGGAACCTGGATGCTCATATTGGCTCCCACATATTCTACAAAGATCTTTATCGGTCAAACCGCATAACAACATACGTTGTTCCCTTTGTCATCGGTATGTTACTTGCCCGAGATTCGATCGTCGGTATCTCAATACCTAGTTCAATCTCGTTACCGGCAAGTGTCTTTACTCGTTCCGTAATACATCATCCCGCAACTAACTCATTAGTTGCAATGCTTGCAAGGCTTATAGTGATGTGCATTACCGAGTGGGCCCAGAGATACCTCTCCGACAATCGGAGTGACAAATCCTAATCTCGAAATACGCCAACCCAACAAGTACCTTTGGAGACACCTATAGAGCACCTTTATAATCACCCAGTTACGTTGTGACGTTTGGTAGCACACAAAGTGTTCCTCCGGTAAACGCGAGTTGCATAATCTCATAGTCATAGGAACATGTATAAGTCATGAAGAAAGCAATAGCAGAATACTAAACGATCGTGTGCTAAGCTAACGGAATGGGTCAAGTCAATCACATCATTCTCCTAATGATGTGACCCCGTTAATCAAATGACAACTCATGTCAATGGCTAGGAAACATAACCATCTTTGATCAACGAGCTAGTCAAGTAGAGGCATACTAGTGACACTCTGTTTGTCTATATATTCACACATGTATTATGTTTCCAGTTAATACAATTCTAGCATGAATAATAAACATTTATCATGAAATAAGGAAATAAATAATAACTTTATTATTGCCTCTAGGGCATATTACCTTCAGAGGGCGGCAACATCGAAGGCGTACTGGCAAGAACACGCTTACCCCACAGGAAAGCAACTTCAATCGAACCCGTCTCCACTTAAGACGATCTGGCGCGACGCTGGGTCACTGACAGTGGGCCTGCCTGGCCCACCGGTCAGGTTTGACCAGTCGCCGCACGTGCTGTCTCCTCGGACCGAACAGAGGCGGAGCTCCGACGAGGCTCACCGGCGATTGGCGGCTCCGTTTGGAAAACCAAGGCCATACGCGGGCTCAGGGGGTCGAGGCGGTTCCTCCGGTGGTCGCCATGGTCCCCGGGGTGGACGGAGTCGCTGACGGCGAGCTCCGCAGCGGACGGCGGCCGTCGGGCAGGGTGGGGCTCTTTCCTACGGCGGCTCCCAGGCCAAATTGGAGGGGAAGTGGATCAGAGGGAGGTCCAGGAGGCTAGTGGTGAAGAGAGTGGAGAGGGGGAGGCCCTGGTGGCGTCGGAATGAACAAGACAGAGGCGGCGGCCATGGTTGCCGGAGTTGGGGAAGATGACCTCCTCCGGTCATTCTACTACTATGGGAGGCTCACGGAGGGAGAGAGAGGGGTGGTGTTCAATTGAGTGAGCTTGGGGTGGGCTTTTATAGCGCGAGGGGGTCAGCTCCGTGGTGTCCAGAGGATAAGCACGGCGGCGGCGATCATTACGGTGGCAGGTGAGGCCGTTGAGGTCGGCAGAGTGGCCGGTGAGGACGGTGGCCGCCCGCAGTTACTCATGGGAGGGGCTGGGCTGCTCGGGATGCGCCACGCGGGTTGAGCAGAGACGTGGCCGTGTGGGACTCGTCGGGCGGCGGTCTTGGTCGTCGTGGACGGCGGTGGATGGCGCTAGGGGCCAAGCGAGGGTGTCGGCGAGGTTCCTGGTGGTTGGGCTGATCCAGAGGAGGATCAGGATGAGAGGGGGAGGCAGCAGGGACACGGCAGAAGCTCGATGCCAGCGGTGCAGTACGCGCGCTCTCGACACGCCCTAGGCACGCACGGGACATGCTCGACGAAATGCCAGGGCAACCAAATGGGACCTGGTGCAGCTGAACCTTAACAGGGTCAAGATTGTGGGTGAGGTAGAGTTAGTGGACATGCTGGTTTAGCCAGATAAGCAAGTACCCAATACAGTTCAGAAAGTTGCAAAGTTTCTGCCATGCCCAGAAGGTGTTTGACAGAATGCTAGGGCCAGCTAAAAAGCTTTGTTGGATTTGAAACTTGGCAGGATGTGGTCTCTTTAGATGATAGAGGTGATGGTGGAGTTAGTTTGGAAAGATGAGAAAATTGCTAGTGCAAGTTTTACCAGAATTCAGTTCTGGGCAGAAACTCTAGTGGCATGTTTGGTGGACTTGAAAGATGCAAATAGAGCTGATCTCCTGGATTTAAGGTTTTGGTTGGAAGGACTACAAGATGGAAGAGTTTCAGAATCATTGGAGCTAGGAAAAAGAGGGTTGCAGTTATAACTCAAGAATGGGACATAAATGGAAAGAGGATGTTTCACTCAAAAATTTCAAGAGACATAGCTAGGTTTTTACACAAAAGTGATTTATAGGCATCACCAAACCTCCCACAATTTTTGTGGGATTTTAAAACAGTTATTAAAAATAATTGTAGTGCAACAGATGTGTTTTAAGTATTGAGAATGCTTTTAAAAGTATTACTTGGTGGAAAATTTCATTATGAAAATGTTTCCTACTGTTGTTTATGATATAAAAGAAATGATCTACAAAACAAACAAAGACCACAACATTTTACAAAATAATCTTCTATGGAGGGAAGAATTTTGTAAAACAGAAAATAGAAAAGCTCTGAAATTAATAACTGAGCTCATATAGCTCAAAATTTTATTTCTGTCCAAACTTTAATTAATAAAATTTGATTAAATTTTTGGGGTGTTACAAACTCTACCCCCCTTAAGAAAAATCTCGTCCTCGAGATTTGTTAAGCAGAAGAACTGAAGGCAAAGCACAACAATGATCATATGCAGAATGCAATCATGGCAATGCACTTACGACATACGCCCTAAATTACAATTCAACGGTTGCAACACGTAACCAAGTGCTAGGTATAGCAACAATGACCGTTTACGGTTCAAAGGTGAGATCTACAAGGTCTTGTGGAAGGGTTCCCGGTGCTGGGGCACATTCTTCTTCTTCCGGGGAAAGTGAAGGAAGTAAACGAAGAACACGCCCTTCCGAAGTTGGCCATGGTGGTCCACCAATGGCAATATGGGGATTCAGAACAACAAGATAATGGAGGTAATCCATTAGTTGCTGGGTTAGATGATCCTGGGCCATCACCTATTGAATGAGATTGGCCAGAGCTGGATCCCTTTCTATGCGTTTGCAACGGAACGTGGCTTCTGCTCCAGAAGCTGCGCGGCTGGGGAAATAGTAGCATTTCCTTTCACTGGCAGCGGGTACCGTGAATCAAAGACGGGTAACTGCTTCATAAGCACCAGCCTCAATAGCCATGCCTGAGGTTGGCATGGATCTCCCGACGAAGACAACATATGGAGGGCCTTGATTTAAATCCTCTCGTGGGATGTGCACAATTGCCCAGTATTTCGAGGAATCAGGGGTGATCCTTATTTTGAACAACTCATACTGGGGTGGGTGGTGGAACCAAGTGTATTGCGGGTCAGATCCCACAAAACCTTAACGAAACTACCAGGGCTTGCATCTGGAGTTCGTAGGTAGGCTCCGGGGTGAGACATGGAAGGATTAATGGAGAAGAGTGGTGCTCAAGTGTGGTGGTGGCTGGTGTGGTGCATGGATACGGCCCCTTATAAGGTGCCTGGGTCAGGAAACACGATGCGGCGCTGGTACGACTTGTGCATCGGCTCCGACATAGGGTTGTCCAAGTCAAATTCTCGGACACCACTTCTCGAAAGGGGTGTGACGTATTACTATGCGTGTCGGCAGTTATGTCTAGCATTTACTCTGTCGCCACATGCCAACCATTTATGCTATATCACACATAGTACCATTAAAACAATGGCACACTGGTAACTTACGAGCTCACTACGCCATGCGACTGCTACATTGAAAATACAAGACAACAGTACTACTAAAATTTGACAATACTCCTGGTGGAATCAGTCCACCTCATTGACATCTAGCCGGGCGTGTCTTGCAGATGTCGAGGCCTCTCCGTGAGCTTCAGTGTCGGAGTTGTTTGGGGTAGGATGTGGAGCTATAGTGCTAGGATAGCGATGATGCCCCTCGTGGGGTCTCGTGGTCACAATCCCGTTGGAGTAGGTCTCCAAGAGGCGATGGAGTTCCCCTGGGGAGGCGAAGGCATTGTCGGGGTGGATGACAGGAGCAGACCTTGGGGGCTCAACTGGCCTCCCAAGCAGCATTATCGGGGTGTCGGTTCCGGTTGCAGCTTCACTTCTCACCGGTGTCAGGAGAGCAAGCGTCCTGCGGGTCGCAATCAGGTCATTAGTGACCTGATCGAATAGTGCCTCTTGCGCCCTCAGGTAGCGCACCAGATGCACTAGAGCAGGATCCGACTCATGGTCTCCGTTGGCGACCTGGGTCGGGCTACCATAGCCTTCACAATTAGGGTAGTAGAAGAAAGGGCGAGTGTTAACCCTCGGCGATAAATGTCGGAGATGAACTATACCCTCTCGGGCTGCAAGTTGGATGGCTTGAGGCTCGTCCGAGGTCGTCCTCCCAGTGAACCGGTTGGGACGCTCTGATGTGGTGCCCCTCCCGTAGATGTGCACCGTGGCCCAGAAGTGATGGATGGCATCACTTGTGTGTTCCTGGTACATGATACGTCTCCAACGTATCTATAATTTATGAAGTATTCATGCTATTATATTATCCATCTTGGATGTTTATGGGCTTTATTGAACACTTTTATATTATTTCTGGGACTAACCTATTGACCCAGAGCCCAGTGCCAGTTCCTGTTTTTCCCCTGTTTCAGTGTTTCGAAGAAAAGGAATATCAAACGGAGTTGAAACTGAATGAAACCTTCTGGAGAAGTTATTTTTGGAAGGAAAGCTACCCGATAGACTTGGAGTGCACGTCAGGAAAGAAACGAGGGAGCCACGAGGCAGGGGGGCGCGCCCACCCCCCCAGGGCGCGCCCTCCACCCTCGTGGGCCCCTCGTGGCTCCCCTGACGTACTTCTTCCTCCTATATATATCCATATACCCTAAAACGATCGAGGAACAGAATAGATCTGGAGTTCCGCCGCCGCAAGCCTCTGTAGCCACCAAAACCCAATCGGGACCCTGTTCCGGCACCCTGCCGGAGGGGGGGAACCCTCACCAGTGGCCATCTTCATCATCCCGGCGCTCTCCATGACGAGGAGGGAGTAGTTCACCCTCGGGGCCGAGGGTATGTACCAGTAGCTATGTGTTTGATCTCTCTCTCTCGTGTTCTTGATTTGGCACGATCTTGATGTATCGCGAGCTTTGCTATTATAGTTGGATCTTATGTTGCTTCTCCCCCTCTACTCTCTTGTAATGGATTGAGTTTTCCCTTTGAATTTATCTTATCGGATTGAGTCTTTAATGATTTGAGAACACTTTATGTATGTCTTGCTGTGCGTATCTGTGGTGACAATGGGATATCACGTGATTCACTTGATGTATGTTTTGGTGATCAACTTGCGGGTTCCGCCCATGAACCTATGCATAGGGGTTGGCACACGTTTTCGTCTTGATTCTCCGGTAGAAACTTTGGGGCACTCTTTGAGGTTCTATGTGTTGGTTGAATAGAAGAATCTGAGATTGTGTGATGCATATAGTATAATCATACCCACGGATACTTGAGGTGACATTGGAGTATCTAGGTGACATTAGGGTTTTGGTTGATTTGTGTCTTAAGGTGTTATTCTAGTATGAACTCTAGGGCTGTTTGTGACACTTATAGGAATAGCCCAACGGATTGATTGGAAAGAATAACTTTGAGGTGGTTTCGTACCCTACCATAATCTCTTCGTTTGTTCTACGCTATTAGTGACTTTGGAGTGACTCTTTGTTGCATGTTAAGGGATAGTTATATGATCCAATTATATTATTGTTGTTGAGAGAACTTGCACTAGTGAAAGTATGAACCCTAGGCCTTGTTTCCTAGCATTGCAATACCGTTTACGCTCACTTTTACCACTTGTTACCTTGCTGTTTTTATATTTTCAGATTACAAAAACCTATATCTACCATCCATATTGCACTTCTATCACCATCTCTTCGCCGAACTAGTGCACCTATACAATTTACCATTGTATTGGGTGTGTTGGGGACACAAGAGACTCTTTGTTATTTGGTTGCAGGGTTGCTTGAGAGAGACCATCTTCATCCTACGCCTCCCACAGATTGATAAACCTTAGGTCATCCACTTGAGGGAAATTTGCTACTGTCCTACAACCTCTGCACTTGGAGGCCCAACAACGTCTATAAGACGAAGGTTGCGTAGTAGACATCAAGCAGTTTCTGGCACCGTTGCCGGGGAGGTGAGTGCTTGAAGGCATATCTTTAGATCTTGCAATCGAATCTTTTTGTTTCTTGTTTTAGCACTAGTTAGTTTATAAAATAAAACTACAAAAAAATGGAATTGAGTTTACCTCATACGCTTCATCTTTTTAATATCTTTGGTGAGTATGATGGAAAGGAAAATTGTGCCAAAGTGTTAGAAGAAGAATGCATTAAAATGTTTGGCACTAAATCTTTGAATGATGAGCATGATTGCCATGTTGTTAGTATGAACTCCTTGAATATCCATAGTACTAATGATGATTGCACTAGTTACGATGAAAATGTCTCCTATAAACATGTCAATTTTTGTGGAGTGCATTGGGTTTGTAAGTACACACCAAATAGGGAAGATAGATATTGCAAGAGGCATAAGTACTTAGAAACTAAATTGTTGCAAGAAAGGCTAGATGATTGTGCTGAAAATTTAAATTTTCTTGGCCGTACTTGTGGACTTTGCAATGAACATGGTCATTTAGCTATCCGATGCAAATTGTTTCATGATCTAATCGTGTCCAAAAATTGTGATGACTTGATTTCCATTGCACATTATAATGAACTCAGTTTGCTTATGGGTTACGAAGAAATGAAACTTATAACTAAGCATCTTCCAGAATTTGCCCGTTATAAACTTCTTGGTTTTGATCTAGAGGAAATTTATATGTATTGTGCGGTGAATTGCATTGAAAATCCTTATATTGCCAATTACATAAAGAAAAATAAAGCAAATAGAAGATGAAGGGAATACTAATGAAAGGGTAGAGACTTCCCAATATCCTCCTATTATTTCTCATGATGAATCAGGTAACGAGGAGGAGCCTTCTATTCAACCAATTTCATTAATAAGGAGCTTCAAAAAAGGATTGAACCCACACATGATGTGGTGAAGAAGAAGAAAAGAAAAAGGAAGAGAGGTAAAAAGATATCTCTCCCAAATAATGTTGCTCCTATTATTGTTGTGCCTCATGAAAATGAATAAAAAATAATTGTGGAAGATGATGCACTTGATGATGATCTCGTTATGCCTATTGCTTGTTGTGATGATTATGATTGGGAAGATAATGATACTTCTTATGATCTTGAAAATCTTTTTGGCACTTGCTTGGAAGAATATGATAATTGCTATACTATTGGTGCTATCCATACTATTAATGATGAGAGTGATTATGCTTATGATATGAAAAGGCCCAAGCTTGGGGATGCTATGTTTGATGAAAATGATGTTTTTGAGAATATATTTGCTGCAATTAATGTTTGTCCCAAGCTTGGGGAGGCTACGTTTAATGAAGATGATATTTCCAGTCTCCCAAGTTTTGATATGCAAATTTATAATGATGATAGCATGCCTTCTACCTATGATGATTATATTGATGAAAGTGAGTTTGGAAGAGTGTCAACTTTAGGAAGTAATGATCCCACTATTTTGGAGTATGTTGAATCTTATAATATTTATGAAAGTGGATTTGGAGAGGTCATGACTTTATTTAGTGATGTATCCACTATTTCGGAAGAGGTTTCAATTGATTATGATGAGAACAAAGTTGCTACTTATGATGATTATTGTGATGAAACTTATGCTATAAAAAGTAGTGATGATTATGTTTATAAAACTTGTCATGATTGTGATTACCCTTTTTCTGAACCTTACTCTTTTAATGTGGAAACAATTTATAGTATTCAAGTCTTTTATGATACTCCCACTATCCTGAATGAGAAGTATTTTGCTTATGTGGAGAGCAGTAAATTTTCTATGCTTGTAGATCATGAAAAGAATGCTTTAGGTGCTGGTTATATTGTTGAAATCATTCATGATGCTACTGAAAATTATTATGATAGAGGATCATATGCTTCTACATATTGCAATAATATCAAGTTTCCTCTCTATGTGTTGAAAATCTTGAAGATTTGTTTGTTTTGCATTCCTATGCTAGTTGATTATTGTTCCCATAAATTGTTTGCTCACAAAATCCCTATGCATAGGAAGTGGGTTAGACTTAAATGTGCTAGTCATATTCTTCATGATGCTCTCTTTATGTTTCAATTCTTATCTTTTATGTGAGCATCATTGAAATCATAATGCCTAGCTAGGGGCGTTAAACGATAGCGCTTGTTGGGAGGCAACCCAATTTTATTTTAGTTTCTTGCTTTTTAGTTCTGTTTAGGAATAAATGATCCATCTAGCTTCTGGTTAGATGTGGTTTTATGTTTTAATTAGTGTTTGTGCCAAGTAGAACCTTTGGGAAGACTTGGGTGAAGTCTTTATGATCATGCTGTAAAAAACAGAAACTGTAGCGCTCATGATATTAGCTTAAACTTTTTACTGGAGAGTGCTATTTAGTTTATTCTTTTTGCAGGTGATTACTATACAAATTCCTCAGGTCCACCAATTTATTTTAGAATTTTTGGAGTTCCAGAAGTTTGCGTTAGTTACAGATTACTACAGACTGTTCTGTTTTTGACAGATTCTGTTTTCATTGTGTTGTTTGCTTATTTTGATGACTCTATGGATAGTAAAATATTTTATAAACCATAGAGAAGTTGGAATACAGTAGGTTTAACACCAATATAAATAAAGAATGAGTTCATTACAGTACCTTGAAGTGGTGTTTTCTTTTCTTTCGCTAACGGAGCTTAGGAGTTTTCTGTTGAGTTTTGTGTTGTGAAGTTTTCAAGTTTTGGGTAAAGATTCGATGGACTATGGAATAAGGAGTGACAAGAGCCTAAGCTTGGGGATGCCCAAGGCACCCCAAGGTAATATTCAAGGACAACCAAGAGCCTAAGCTTGGGGATGCCCCGGATGGCATCCCCTCTTTCGTCTTCGTTCATCGGTAACTTTACTTGGAGCTATATTTTTATTCACCACATGATATGTGTTTTGATTGGAGCATCATTTTATTTCGTTAGTATTTACATGCTGCTATTTATAATAATGTTTTGCATTTCTAGTTTCAATAAAAATGTCAAGGATAGCTTTTACCATGGTTATTTTGCAAGTATACATGTTGCTGTTTCAAAACAGAAAGTTTACCGCTGTTGCAAAAATTCCCTAGAAAATTCAGAATGTGATAAAATGCTGAAACCTTTTGCATAATAAGCTCTGATAAATTTACTACAGTGGGAATTTTCTTTCATAATTTTTGGAGTTAGGGAAGTATGATGAATCTTGCATTCTTTACAGACTGTACTGTTTTGGCAGATTGCTGTTATGTTTGCATTGTTTGCATATGTTTGCTTGTTTAATGATTCTATTTGAGGATAGGAGTATTAAATATGCAGAGGAATTTAGTATGCAATGTTGAATAATAATTTTAGTAATTTGCTACAGTAGAGTACGATAAAGTTTTTGCATTGGTTTATACTAACTTATCTCACAAGTCCTTGTTGAATTTTGTGTGGATAAAGCTTTTAAGATTTAGGGAGACCGTGATATGAGAGGAATTAAGGAGACAAAAAAGCTCAAGCTTGGGGATGCCCAAGGCACCCCAAGATAATATTTCAAGAAGTCTCAAGCATCTAACCTTGGGGATGCCCCGGTAAGCATCCCACCTTTCTTCTTCAACAATTATCGGTTAGTATTGGTTGAACCTAAGTTTTTGCTTCTTCACATGATGTGTGCTATCCTTGAAATGTCGTTTTATTTTGTTTTGCTTGCTGTTTGAATAATATCCCAAGATCTGAAATTCTTAAATGAGAGAGAGTCTTCACATAGCTACATAATTATTTAACTACTGATTGATCTTCACTTATATCTTTTTGGAGTAGTTTTTCATTTACTCGTGTGCTTCACTTATATCCTATGAGTAAATGGTTGAATGATTTGAATGTCATAAATCTGAAATTATATATGTTTCATATGCTTATCCCATGGGGAGTAATGCCTTCACATATAAGAAGTAGAGGTGGTAAATTCATTGAAGGTTAGCAAACATTGTATTGGTCACTTGAACAATTCATGAAAGAATGTTGACGGACGAGAGATTTCACATATAATACTATCTTGGACATCTTCTATGATTGTGATCCCCATTAATTATTTTAACCTGAGCAAATTAGTTGAAGTTGGACAAGGAAGACAACATAATGAGTTATGCTTGGGTATATTTGTATAAGTTATATTGTTTTGGATCCTCTAACATGTGGTGCTTGCACTACAAAAAAAAGACACATCCGTGACATTTTGGGCCGAACGAATTTTTTTTCTGTCATACATATGACACTTCTATGACGATAATTGTGACAAAACACGGTATCATCATAGATGTGGTGGGCTCCTACTTCTATGACAAAAAATCATGACATAAAATGGGCTTTTCGTCCTAGGCGGGCCGGAGACGCAGCTGCATGACATTCTTTGGGCCGTCCATGACGGGAAAAACCGTGGTAGAAGCGAGGGCGAGGAAAATTTCGGCGAGTTCCCAGTTACGGTGGGAGGTCGGGGGCCGAGCGATGCGCGTTTCTCTCGTACACGTACACGCGTGGGTGCGAGGCGTTGGCTCTAACTGAACCCGAGCGAGGCGTTGGGCTCTAACTGAACCCGAGCGATTGCACTGCAGGCTACGCGTTACTGAACCCGAGCGATCGATCGATGGCTGTTAACTGAACCCGATCGAGCGATTCCTTCGCTACTTCTGCTAACTGAAGCCGATCGATGCTGCCTCTGGGATGAACAGTGAGCGTTGCGGGGGGGTTTGGATGAACAGTGAGCGGTGGCGTTGCCTCTGGATGAACAGGACCCCGTGGTGTGGTGGAGGGTTGGATGAACAGTAGACGATGGAGGGGTGCCCGTGGAGGGGTGGTTGAACAGGACCCCGTGGTGTGGAGGGCTGGATGAACAGTAGACGGTGGAGGGGTGCCCGTGGAGGGGTGGTTGAACAGTAGCCGGTGGAGTAGCGCGCGGTGGAGGCTGGATGAACAGGAGCCCGTGGAGGCTGGAGGAGGACGACGGTAGCCCGTGGAGGCTGGAGGAGGTCGACGGTGGAGATGAACAGTATCCCGTGGAGTCCCATTTTGCGGTAGGCCACACCCCTCCCGATGAACAGGACCCCCGTTTCGACCGTAGGAGGTCCGTTTCGTCCGTTTTGCGGTACGCCACACCCCTCCCGATCAACAGGACCCCCGTTTTGACCGTAGGAGGTCCGTTTCGTCCGTTTTGCGGTACGCCACACCCCTCCCGATCAACAGGACCCCCGTTTCGACCGTAGGAGGTCCGTTTCCTCCGTTTTATGGTACGCCAGACCCCTCCCGATCAACAGGACCCCGTTCCGAACGTAGGAGGTCCGTTTCCTCCGTTGTGCGGTACGCCAGGCCTCGTTTCCATCGCCTGTTCCGTCCAAGCCCTCCCGATGAACACGACCACGCATTCAGTTCCGACCCAGCCGGTTGGCTCCCACGCGTTCCGTTGCCTCCCCATGAACACGACACATTCCGTTGCCTCCCCATGAACACGACGCATTCCGTTGCCTCCCCATGAACACGACGACGACGCTGTTTCTCCGTTCCGACCCAGCCATGTACACGAGCCCTGGCCGTACGTATGCGCGAGTAGGCGTTCGAGACCCCGCCCGTATGTACACATACGTGGCCGTATTTTCTTTCTTGCACCCTGGCCGCTGTACGTACGTGTACATGCTACGTGCGCGCCTCTACTACGACACGTACGCGCCTCTACTACGACACGTGCGTGCCTCTACATCCACCAGTATATATGTACGTACACGTTCGCGACCAGAATGACAACGCTACGTACGCTTCGACCAGGTGGGT